>NC_090442.1:413435775-414685775 GCF_031143425.1 Pleurodeles waltl
GGTCTGATGGTGTGCTTGGATAGGCAGAGGTACAGGGGATTGGGTCTGAGTGGAGGAAGTTGGAGGGGGGAGGCTAGACACAGGGACAATGGCTGCCATCAGTGCTGAGGCCAGAGTTTAAACGGTTTGATGAAGGGCAGCCTGACCAGAATGAATGCCCTCCAGGAATGCATTTGTGTGTTGCAACTCCCTTTCTACACCCTGGATGACATTCAAAATGATAGACTGCCCAACAGTGAGTGACCTGAGGAGGTCAATGGCCTCCTCACTGAGGGAAGCAGAGGTGACAGGGGTTGAGGTGCCTGGGGCGAAGGTGATGCCCACCCTCCTGGGTGAGCGGGCACGGGGCACATGCTGAGGGGCTGCTGGGAGGGCAGTGCTGGTGGGGGGGTTGGCGGCTGTACCTGTAGTAGTGGGGGGCACAGATGTTGCCACCACCATAAGGGAGCTCCCGTCGGAGGATGAGTCTGTGTCGCTGGTTTCAGCACCTGTCACCGCCGTGGTGCTCCCCTCGCCCTCCGTCCCACTGGTGATTTAAGAGTCCGTAGTGTGGCCCTCCATGGCCATGTGGGACGCAGCTCCCTCGTGCTCCGGCGCCACTGCTCCTCCGCCTGATGATGGTAATGCACACAAGAACAGGGAGACCGCAAAAAAGGGGGGGGGGAAAAGAAGAAAGACAGGTTGAGTGCATGGCTTACCGCTACCGTTGGCGGACAAGACAAGCACTACGTCGCGCTGTTGGGCTCTACAGTGCAATTCCTGGGAAATGGCCTACAAGGCTATGGATGACCTCTGCACACATGGATGACACAGGTGCATGAATAGCTGTACTTGGCACTCTATAGAGGTGGGGTGGGAGGCCACAGGGACATGCCTTACGAAGGGGCCTAGCCTACGGAACTCGCCCTGGCCTAGGGAAACCCACAGCCCTCCTCCCCCTCCCAGACCCCTCCACTGCGCACAAAGTCAGCTGAATGAGAGTGTACTCACCCCCTTGTGTCTGCTGTGATGCCCTCAAGCGCCCATCCAACTCCGGGTAAGCCACCGCCAGGATCCGGAACATCAGGGGGGGTCATGGTTCGACGGGCACCCCTCCCACGTTGGGAGGCCATCCCCAGCTGAGCCTCTGCCGTCTTCTTGCTCCAGCGGCGAATGTCCTCCCATCCCTTCCGGCAGTGGGTGCTCCGTCTGTGGTGGACCCCCTAGGGTCCGGACGTCCTTGGCGATGGCACGCCAAATATCCTTCTTCTGGTGGGCGCTGACCTACATGAAATGTACAGGGGAAGAAGAGAAGTCATTACCAACTGCACCGTCAAAGTGAGTGGCCCCCATCCCTACCCTTGCCATGTGGCACATGCACCCACCGTCTTTCAAGCACTCAGAACTCTGTCCCCTTCCTTCTTACAACCAGCCCTCTCCACACAGGCATAGCCCATACAACATGCCCCCTGTGTACTTACCTGTTGGTCTGGAGGACCGTAGAGTAGCGTGAACTGGGGGAGGACCCCGTCCACGAGCTTCTCCAACTCCTCCGATGTGAAGGCAGGGGCCCTTTCCCCAGATGCACGAGCCACTGTCTCTTCCAGACCGAGGTCACAGCAGCACTTGCAGTGTAGGTCCTCTCCTGTTGAAGATCAGGTATCGAGTGACTCAACAGCTAGAAAATGGCGGTCACGTCCGTGGCGGTCACGTCTGCGGCGGTGCGTACCATCACTGCCGGCGTACATCGTCTTTGGCTCCTGGGACCCATAGGGTCCAATGTTAACCAATGCAGCATTGCGATGCGGTCTTCGACCGCCTACCGCGACGGTGTACAACGCCAGCGCAGTTACCTCACATCTCATTGTCCCACTTTAGAGGTCAGGCAGCCGCCATTTCAGGGGCCCACATGGCCTAATTACCAACTGCGTCACACATACCTAGGCCTACTCTCAACACACATACAGGCCACATTTTGTGTATGAATCGTGTTCTGTGTAGACTGTGGGTACATACCTCTGACTTGTTTGATTGTCTGGTCGCTGTTGTCCTTCATAGGCCCCGTCTGCTGGGACATGTGAGGAGATGGCGGAATCCTCCGGTGTACCGACCGCTGGTGGACCTGTCGACAATGGAGGAAAGAAATCTGATATTCACCTACAGGTTTGACCATGCCACAATCCAGGAACTGTGTGCCCAGTTGGAGCCTGACCTGATGTCAGCAATCCGCCATCCCACAGGAATCCCCCCTCAAGTGCAGGTGCTATCAGTGCTCCATTTCCTTGCAAGTGGGTCTTTTCAAACAACTGCGGCCATGGCATCAGGGATGTCCCAGCCTATGTTTTCCAACGTATTGTCCAGAGTGTTGTCTGCCCTGCTGAAACACATGCGGAGCTACATCGTTTTCCCTCAGGTGGAGGACTCGCCTACAGTGAAAGGTGACTTCTATGCCCTTGGACATATCCCCAACATCATAGGTGCCATTGATGGGACACATGTGGCTTTGGTTCCCCCCCCAACAGGAGTGAACAGGTGTACAGGAACCGGAAGAGTTATCATTCGATAAATGTACAGATGGTATGTTTGGCAGACCAGTACATCTCCCATGTGAATGCCATGTTCCATGGCTCAGTGCATGACGCCTACATCATGCGGAAAACAAGCATCCCTTATGTGATGGGTCAACTCCAGAGGCACCGTGTGTGGCTATTAGGTGACTCTGGTTACCCCAACCTGTCATGGCTACTGACCCCAGTGAGGAATCCCAGGACAAGGGCAGAGGAACGCTACAATGAGGCCCATGGGTGTACTAGGAGGGTGATCGAGCGGACCTTCAGCCTCCTGAAGGCCAGGTTCCGCTGCCTCCACATGACAGGTGGATCCCTATTCTACTCACCAAAGAAGGTGTGCCAGATCATCGTGGCCTGCTGTATGCTTCATAACTTGGCTTTGCGACGACAGGTGCCTTTTCTGCAGGAGGATGGTCCAGATGGCGGTGTTGTGGCAGCTGTGGAGCCTGTGGACAGTGATGAGGAGGAAGCAGAGGAAGAAGACATTTGACAACAGGGACTCAGTCATCCAGCAATATTTCCAGTGAAACACAGGTGAGAATACATTCCTGCCTACTACAAGTACTTTTACACTTCTACCTCTATCATGTTTGTGGATTTCACCCAGTGTATGGTGACTGAGTTGTCACTTTCCCTTACGGTTTCACAGGTGTGGTTCCCAACGTGTGTCATCCGCTTAGATTCCTCAGGGACTAGAGCTGTGTGACATAGGTATGTTGACATTCCTATTTCCTGGAAATTTTGTCACTGTAATTGCAAATACACTATTTCAAAATCACAGACAGACTCCAGATCTTTTGGTGCTTTAGGTGTGTTTATTTACAAACAAAATATTGGAGGGGGATGTTAAATGGTGAGGGGTGATGGTGGAGGAGTGTCCATGGCAGAGTCCAGTCTATTTGTCTCATAGGTGCACTGCCCATATGGGCAAAGGAAGTGGAGCTGGGGAAGTTTCAATATGAACAGGGTGACAAAGTGGGACAGTGGGATGACAATCAGGGTGGTCTCATTTCTTGGCGGGGGTCTTGGCATCGTGCTCTGTCTTGTTCCTGGATCTCAGGGACCGTTTGCGGGGTGGTTCTCCATCTGCAGGGGGTGGGGTGCTGGTGTGGTGGTCCTGTGGCGGTGCCTCCTGTCCACTAGCGCCGGCAGAGGTGGTGGGCAGTTCATCATCCATGCTAGTGTCAGGGGCCCCTTGGAGTGCCACAGTGTCCCTCCTGGTGTTGAGTATTTCCTTCAGCACCCATACGATGGTGCCCAGGGCGGAGCTCATGGTTATGAGTTCCTCCCTGAACCCCAAATACTGTTCCTCCTGCATGCGCTGTGTCTCCTGAAACTTGGCCAGGACCGTTGCCATCGTCTCCTGGGAGTGGTGGCATGCTCCCATGATGGAGGAGAGGGCCTCGTGGAGAGTGGGTTCCCTTGGCCTGTCGGCCCCCTGTCGCACAGCAGCCCTCCCAGTTCCCCTGTGATCCTGTGCCTCCGTCCCCTGGACCGTGTGCCCACTACCACTGCCCCCAGGTCCCTGTTGTTGTTGGGGTGGTGGGTTATCCTGGGTTCCCTGTAGTGGTGGACACACAGCTGATTGACGTGTCCTGGGGACGGAGGTATGGGCCCGCTGGGTGGGTGCTTTGCTGGTGTTACCAGAGGGGCGAAGGTGTGTGGTGGCCTGTGCCTGTGTGAGGGGAACCGACTGTCCCGAGGCCCACGATGGTCCAGGCCGGTCATCTAGATCCAGTTGGACAGAGCTGCTGTCATCACTGTGGGCCTCTTCTGTGGGTGGGGTGGAGATGTCTGGACCCACCTGTCTGGTGACGTTGGGTAGTGGTCCTGCAGGGGTGGAAGCATGATTATTGCATCTGTGTGTGCCATGGTGTGCAATGGGTGGGTGCCGTGTACCCCAGTGCTTGCATTCCTGTGTGGGGGGCTTGTGTGATGATGGTTTAGGGGGGTGTATGGGTATGTGCAGTGGGCATTCTTTAGTGATGGGTGTCCATGCGTTGGTGTTGCATGCAGGGCTTGGTGTTGGGATGTGTGGTTTCTGATATTGGTACATTTGTGAGGAGTTGGAGTGATAGGGGAGGGGGCGAGGGTGGGGGTATGTGATAGCATGCAGGTAGGGTGCGGGATATGGTAGTTAAAGGTTTGACTTACCGGAGTCCATTCCTCCACCGACTCCTGCGAGGCCCTCAGGATGCAGAATCGCCAAGACTTGCTTCTCCCATATTGTTAGTTGTGGGTGAGGAGGTGGGGGTCCGCCGCCAGTCCGCTGAACCGCCTGGTGGTGTCTTGAGACCACGGAACGCACCTTCCCCCGTAGGTCGTTCCACCTCTTCCTGATGTCGTCCCAATTTCTTGGGTGTTGTCCCACTGCGTTGACCCTGTCAACTATTCTTCGCCATAGCTCCATCTTCCTTGCAATTGAGGTGTGCTGAACCTGTGCTCCAAATAGCTGTGGCTCTACCCGGACGATTTCCTCCACCATGACTCTGAGCTCCTCCTCCGAAAACCTGGGGTGTCTTTGCCGTGCCATGGGGTGGTGTAGGTGATGTGTGGGGGGTGATAAGTGTGGTGATATGTAGTGGTGTGTGGTGTTTTGTGCGTGACAGTTGTGTGGGTGATGGTGTTGAGTGCCTGTGGATGCTAGTTTGTGGATGGTGGTGTCTCTCTCTGGCCTTCTTTCTGAATTTGTTGTTGTGGGGGTTTGTGGGTGATGTGGGTGAGTGTTTTATATTGTATTGGGTGTGTGGGAGTGGTGTGTGTATCAGGTGTGTGTATTTCGAATTGTCCAATGTGGCGGTGTTTTGTATGTGTGTGTGTATTTTGAGCGTGGCGGTGTGTACCGCCCATGGAATACCGTGGTTGGAAGACCGCTGCGTGGATTCGTGTGTCGTGATAGTGTGGGCGTATATCTGTTGGCGTGACGGTGGAGGTTATGTTTTCGCCAGTTTATCACTGACCTTTGGTGTGGCGGACTTGTGTGGGTGTCTGAATTTTGTCGGATTTCGGGATGTGGGTCATAATAGCTCTGGCAGGTTTTCGCGGCCGCGGCGGTGTGTTGGCGGTCTTCTGCACGGCGGTAAGCGGCTTTTACCACCAATGTTGTAATGACCCCCATTATCATGACATCAAGTAGGCCCCAGCAACAAACTACATCAAAGTGTATCCTACATTTACCACATCATATGCATGCATGCATGCCACACGAACTGTCAACAGTTGCCCACAGGAAAATAAGAATCTCAGACAACTCCTATTGCATAGGTGAAGTTGTGTAACACAGTAACCATTGAACAAGTAGGAGATCTCATCACCTTTGTTTGTCTCACGTAGCATGCCTCAGTTACCTGTTGTCATACAATAGTAGACCAATGCTAAGTCCATTCACACAGATCCCACACAAGGTCATGCGTACATCTATTCGTTGCAAACACATTACCAAAATTAGAAGAAATGATGATCCAAAACCCTAGCATGTTGCTGACAGAAGTACAGTAGCCTGAAGAAGGCGACATGGAAATACCCATGCCACATTTGAAACAAATCAACAATGCTCACTTCACCATGGGCCAGATGTAGGAAACAGTTTGCGACTCGCAAACGGCAAAATTTGCCGTTTGCGAGTCGCAAACCGGAGTTTCCTATGCAGAAATGCAGTTTGCGAGTCGGGACCGACTCGCAAAATGCATTTCCGACTCGCAAATAGGAAGGGGTGTTTCCTTCCTATTTGCGACTGCAATTCCATTTGCGACCGCGTATGCGGTCGCAAATGGAGTCGCAGTTACCATCCACTTGAAGTGGATGGTAACCCACTCGCAAATTGGAAGGGGTCCCCATGGGACCCGTTCCCCTTTGTGAATGGACCACAAAATATTTTTTCAGGGCAGGTAGTGGTCCATTCACAAAGGGGAAGGGGTCCCATGGGGACCCCTTCCAATTTGCGAGTGGGTTACCATCCACTTCAAGTGGATGGTAACTGCGACTCCATTTGCGACCGCATACAAGGGACCACTACCTGCCCTGAAAAAATTCCGAAATGAAAGGTTTCAGATTTTTTTTTAAAGTGCATCTCGTTTTCCTTTAAGGAAAACGGGCTACACTTAAAAAACAAAAAACTGCTTTATTGATAAGCAGTCACGAACATGGAGGTCTGCTGACTACAGCAGGCCTCCATGTTAGCGAGTGCCCATAGTCACTATGGGGCCGCAATTTGCGACCCACCTCATTAATATTAATGAGGTGGGTCTTTGCGACCCCATAGCGACTTGCAGACGGTGTCTGAGACACCGTTCTGCATAGCAAATTGCGAGTTGCAATTTGCGAGTCGCTCGGACTCGCAAATTGCGACTCGCAATTTGCCAGCTTCCTACATCTGGCCCCATGTGTAAATTGTCCTAATGGCGTCATGTTATACTAATGTTGATCAGATATACTACACATGTAGCATGGAATGTGCACAGTAGTCAAAATGGGCAAATTATCAGGGGGATAAGTCTCCAAAATCCACAACATAATTAATCTGCTAGCTGCACAGAAATCACCTCTACTGTATGGCACCCCTTACAATGACATACTCTGATTGCATCAGTAGAAGCCAATAGTCCCTTGAATGTTGGAGATGCCCAGGGATTCTCATGTACTTATAGAAGGCCCCCAACATGTTGTCCAATGGACAGCTATATCACTGTCTCCATTTCGGTCCTGCAAACCCAGATGTCCGTGGATAAATGATTGTACCCAGCCACATTTGATTCCAACATAACTGCGAGTCACTCCATGATGCATGCCAACAGTCAGGTAACCAACCTTCTTGATTTCACATGTGCAGAGCAGTTTGGCACATGATGCCACATCAATGGCATGGAAATGTACATTGTGGTTAAAAATGTAGTCCTACCTGTCATGTCCTTTATTGCTACTGCAGTTGTACATGCCAAATGACATGCAATGATGGGTGAGGGTATGTGTGAGTCAACAATCAATGGTGACACACTCCTGTCTGTGGCACCATATGAAATGTAGCCCCATGATATATGTCTAATTCCTAACACAAGTTGGCATGTGCAGATGTGTGAGGGAATACAGAAATCCCATGAATACAGTTAGACCATGCATGAAACAGCAGTGAAAATAATTTGTCAAAAGTGAAAGGAACACATGCTAACATGTAGGCACAAGGAATGTTGGCAACAGTGATGTCACACATGCGTTGGCACTTGGCAGCAAATTTAGCGCTGGTGCAGGGGGAAACACAGGGGTGCGTTGTATTCTTTTTAATATGGAGCATCCCTGTGTTTTGAAGCTGACGGAGTGTGACACTACCAAATTTGGTGCAGTGTCTTGCTCAGTCATTTTCTTTTAAATGAGGCCCAATGTATGCTCTGTCACGTGTATGATGGCCACCTTCACATGACATGACAGACAATAGTGAGGCATTAGCTCTCCTGACACACTAAAGACAAGTGGCTTCTGGGGGGCAGATGCCAATTTACTTAGTTGAGCAGACTCATGGCTGAGGACAGTGATCCATCACTTTTTTTTGTTTGGGCTATAACTAGGCCTGGGTGAAAAACTCTGCCCCGCTATTGGAGTTTGTGGAATTTGGCAGTACCACGTTCTGTGGAAAATGCAGAGTTACCTATAGACTCTGCACTCTCAAATTGAGTGGAGTTTTTCCTTTGTTGGTGCACGCTTGATGACGTTTCAAGCATGCGGGAAGCGAAACAAGAGACTTCCGGCACTTGTGAGCACAAATGAGATTTTGTACCTGCCTGCAAAATTTTGTGCTGTGCCAGTGAATTCAGGCATGTCTTTCATGATGTAGGCAAGTGCGCATGAGCACGATCGACGGCGGCTACAACCTGGCGAAGCTCAAGCAGCTTAAATCTCCTCAAAAAGACAACTTCTTTAATGACCGTTTACGTTGATTTTTTTGTGCGAGGACTACTTTTTTAATTTACCTTTTTTTCAACAAGAGGAAGTGCCCCACAGCCTCCTGTTCCTGTCCAGTAGGCTCCTCCCAATGTTTTGTCCGTCTCCTGGACACTTTTCACTTGGATTTCGAGCTGGAAGGACCACTTTTTTTCTCTTCTGGATGTGTCATTGTATTTAAGGACTTTGTTGTATTTGAGGGCTTCACATGTAAGTTCAAAAACACTTGTACAAGGGTGTTCTACAAATTGTTTGATTGATAGATGCACCAGGATGTATCTGTACTTTTATTTGATGTTTTAATTTATTGTGGTGAGTGACCTGCATTTAAGGCCTAGTTATAGTTTTACTTGTAATTTTTTTTCCATAAAGGAAAAATGCTTTACAGTTCACTACGTTTTCTCCATGTTTTGTTTTGTAAATTTGCAATATTCATTTAATTTACTTTGTTAATGTTAAGTGGCCTAGTCTGCTAATTGAATAGACCTTCTAGCTGCAGGCCCAGTACTAGTTATAGATACGTGATGAAACAACTGTTTGTGGTGTCTGTTTAACTGAAACACCATGGATGGCATTGGATTAAACATAACAACATTTTGTTTGGTGGTATTTGATGTTTATTTTCTCCTGCAAACAGTGTATGGTGGGGTAATATTTTATACCTGATGCCTTTGTATGATGTGTGTTGTTGTTGTAAAATATTTTGCCCCTTTAAATTTCGTTTTTGGAATTACTGACTTAATGCTGTTTTTTTTACCTTCTTTGTCTGCAAGTGCGTGAGAGTGTTTGTCATAGGCCACCATTTGTCTTTGTTCCCCATGCCATCTGCTCAGGGGCCCTTTTTGTATAGTCAATTATAGTCCTATACCTATATGTGTTTTTTGTTTTCTATTCATCCTGCTTGTTGTTTGACTAAGTGGCTTGTGACCATTTTGTGTAGACAGCCAGTAGGCCTGCATGTGTTCTTCTTTGTTGTGGTGGCCATGCCTCCTTGGTGGTTGTTGTTTGACCATGTGGCTGGTGGCCATTTTGTGTAGGCAGCCAGTTTGCTTTTAGGCCTGCATGTGTTCATCTTTGTTGTGGTGGCCATGCCCCCTTGAAGGTAGCTGCTCTTTGACCATGTGGTTGACAGCCATTTTTTTTAGGCAGCCAGTGTGCTTTTAGGCCTGCATGTGTTCTTCGTTGTTGTGGTGACCATGCCTCCTTGCAGGTTGTGTGACCATGTGGCTAGCGGCCATTTTATATGTTATGCTTCGGGCCTAGTAGGCCATTGCTTATTACTAAATGTACTGTATGAACAGTGTTTTATATTTTATTATATACTTTTTTTTGCATTTTTGACCTGCATCACTCCATGCCTCCCAAATTCCTGTGGTTTTTCATGGTAGCCCCTAGTACATCTGCAACTTTGAAAAAAAATGTTATTCTTTTTTTAAATAATTTGTTTCACAATCGTTATTTAATTTAATTTAATAACAACAATAATAAATTATTATGTTATATTTTTATTGATTTTAGTTTTTTTTTTTTTAATTATCATTTTTATGTCATTTTTTAATTTTTTTACCACACAGACATCTCTTCAGCTTGTGAAGCCAAGTGCTACTGCTAACTGACAGCTTCAAGATGGCCCCAAAGAAAGGTGCTACCAAGTAAGCAGCCAGTGATAAGAAGGAGATTCCCACCACTGGTCTGTCACCCCAGACCTTTTTAGGCAAAAATGTGTGCCTGCTGCACTGGCCTCTGGGGAGCAAGCTGGAAGCAGTACTCCCGCATCAGCAGCCCCACTCCAAACTAGGCCCAAGCCCATGACTGGCACAGAGACAGCCTCTCTAATCATTGCAACGTTGATGAGCAGTGACGTTGAATTGGACTTATCTCTTTCTCAAAATAGGACCCAATTGTTGCCGGAATCTCAGCCCAGTGGACAACACCAGCCACAGCCAGCAATAGCAGTTCTTCCTGGAGTAGGAACAGATCAGGATATTGAGCTTCATGCTAAGGAAGACAAAGAAGCCCCTCTTTCACAAGACCCACTGTCTTCCAAATCTCCACCATCTTCTTCTTCAAGCTCCCCTTCTGATGATCAAGACTCTACTTGGATGCCACCTGAGTCTGAGACATGCCAAGAGAGGCAAGGAGTGAAAAGGAAGGTTCCTGAAAGCCTTGGAGTTATGAATGAATAAGAGGAGTGTGACAAGTCTGACAATGGGCCAGTCATCATGGATGTTAGCCCAGCCCTAGTGTAGTACGACATTACCCCATCTTCTCAACCTGCTGTGAGGGATGTGGCACACATACCACCATCACCCCCTTAACCAGCTTCCATATTTACAAGGCCCCGGCTGTGACCCACTTCCACAGCCACCTCAGTAGAAGTAGGCACTGCAGAAAGGCAAACGTCACAAAACAACACCCACCTACTGCCACTTTTTCCGACATTGGCAGTGGCACCAGTGTTTGGAAGTTGACCTCCCCAGTTTGGGACTTCATTATGGTTAGTGAAAAGGAGCTGAACTTTGCTATATGCTTCATTTGCTGAGCAAGTGTTAGTCAAGGTATGCTTGGTACAAACTATGGTACCGGAGGCTAAACAACCCATTTTAGAAAACACCACGCAATCCACTGGGAGGCACACCATAGCAGCGAAAAGAGTGGTGTTCGTGAAGGTGGTGATAGCAGGGAATCTGATTGGATCATGGTGGAAGGTGAAGAAGAGGGTGACATTTTCATTACACAAATCAGCCCTGTCCCCAGGAGTGCAGTAGTATCGTCGCCCCAATGAGCAACATCGCAATACCAAAGAAGACTCAGAATCAGGTCAAAATACCAAGATAAGAACATACATTGGCTGCCCCCCTGAGAGGCACATTTAGTCTACCACCACCTTCTACTTTGAAGTTGCCTACATCAGTGGCACCAGTAAAGAAAAAAATCCAGGCTACTATTACTGGTATGTTTAGGCAGGAGGGGCAGTACAACGCAACTACTTAACGGCACGTTTCTACAATGGGAAGCTGCCTAAAATGTTAGCATGGGACGGGGAAGGAGTAGGTTTTCTAGAATTTGGGGTGGCTATCTGCCTAAAATGGAAGTTTCCCAGCTGGACCTATTGTGCCAGAGTTGCTGTTCCAGTGCTACATCACGATGTACTGGAATTGGTTGGGCAAGATTTGTAGCAGAGTGCTGTCCACACAATCCACCTGATAACAGACATGTGAACCAGTTGCCAAGCCACTGATTACATGTGCATCACTGCACACTGGGGCCCATATTTATACTTTTTGACGCAAACCAGCGCCAGCGCAGGTCTGCATCAAAAAATGTACCGCTGGCCAACGCCCTTCCAACGCACCAGGCTGGCGCCTTATTTATCGATTGACGTTAGCCAGCGCTGTGGGCTGTTCAGAGTAAAAAAAAATTACTCTAACCAGGCAGCGCCGGCATAGGGAAAAATGGGGGTTGTGCGTCAAAAAATAGTGCAAGTCAGGTTAGAGTCAGAAATCATGGCTCTAACCAGACTTGCGCCATTTTTTGACGCACAACCCCCATTAAAATGACTTCTGTCTTAGCAAAGACAGGAGTCATGCCCCCCTGCCCAATGACCATGCCCAGGGGACTTCTGTCCCCTGGGCATAGCCATTGGACACAGTGGCATGTAGGGGGGCCCAAGTGAGGCCCCCCCATGCCACTTTTTAAAAACATTAACAAATACTTACCTTAACTTACCTGTACTTACTTGGGATGGGTCCCCCCATCCATGGGTGTCCTCCAGGGGTGGATGGGGTGTCCCTGTGGGCAGGGAAGGGCACCTGCCCTCACCCAGGCATTAAAAAACGGTGCACATCAGGCTAAGCGCCGTTTTTTAAGGCCCGCCCCCTCCTGTGCGTCAAAATGACGCAGAGTGTAAATAAGGCGCACAGGCCTTAAAGTCATTTTTTGGGCAGGAATGCCTACCTTGCATGTCATTAACGAAAGGCAGTTTCCCGCATCCAGAAAATGACGCACACAGAGGAATTTTGACGTACGCGGGGTCGGGCGTCAAAGTATAAATATGGTGTTAGGTTTGCGCCGTATTTGTGTCAAAATCTTTGACGCAAATTCGGCGCAAACAGAATATAAATATGCCCCTGAGTCTCTTTTGTGGGGGTTAGAAAAATTATATCTGCAGGTGTTGACACTGCTGGCATATTTAACGGTACTCAGAAGCAGGCAACGGTAGCTCTGTTTGCCATGGAGAAATCCCATATAGCTGGAAACATCTTAGATGACTTTAACAACAAGGTCTTTGAATGCCTGCGCCCCAGAGGGCTTAACCTTTGATTTGTTGCCGCGGACAATGGCAGTAATATAGTTAAGGCCATGTCAGATGGTGGCTATTTCAGGGTCCTGTGTTTGGTGCGCTGCATAAACATCATTGTACAGGACATTCTCAAAAAAGAACCCTGAGTCAGCAACTTACTTTCCACATGCAGAAGAATCTGCACTCATTTTAGCCTTCTTTTAAAGCCCGCAAGCTGTTAAGGATTGTGTAGCATGATAATAGAATGCCAGTTAAAGCCCTCATACAGGAGGTGCCAACACATTGGAATTCAACTTATTGTGTTGTGATTGATTTACAATGTTGGTGGCCTATTAATGGGTTATCACTTTTTTCCTGAAGGTTATTTTTTTTCCTTCCCCTTTGACACTTAGCAAGATATGTTTGCCGGTGGTTTCACATTGCTTTTTCTGGTGCTTTGTTTTCTGGTTCACATTTGTCGAAGACCTGACCAGTCTGTTTAGCTAACAAACATAAATCTAGTCTACACAAAAAAGCTACTCAATGTTTCTCCATTGTTAAATACAGCTATGGTTACAGGTCGCTCTATCTCAATTGGGTCGGGAGATTGTGACTCTCTGGAGCAGTTGGGATGGAGTTGGACATAATCTTTAATCACAGTCTGGAGAATGATGGAAGGACTCAGAGCGTGAATTGACTACTTAACCGTCAGAAGAAGGAAGTTATCAGCGTCATGGATATCAACATGGATAATGAGTCCAAGAGGCCTACTCCAATTTGTGGACTGCTGGTGAAAGGTGCGTCAATTACTTTCTTTGGGAAATGCAGTGCTAATGCGTGTGTGTGTGCTGGATGTCTCAAATTTGAAACTATGTGATTGGGTAGGCGGCCTGTTGTATGTAACTGGAGGAGACAGACGTGATGGATGATGTCACATTAGGCACATGCTCTAGGCTAAATGTTATGATGATCATGATAGTTGCGAGTTTGATCATCCAGATACATTCAGCCACTTGTCTGTGATTGTTGGTTGTTGTAATTGCTCTCACTTAATTGATCACACATTAGTCATAAAATGAATGACTGAAAAGGACTTTGCTCTTGCTTTGCCACCTTTGAGTCTTCTTGGGACACTACTCCTCAGGAAGCTTACCTTACCTTCAGTTCTATCCTATTTCATTCTACAATATCATGATAATCATCTCTGTTTTACAATCCGCAGGCCTTCTTTTCTCCTGCACCATAACACTCATGCTTACCTTATTGGACCGCTTCAGGGAGGTACCCAAGAAGATTGACGGGGCAATCCACGAACAATGCAGATGCACCACCCAATTTGGCAATACAGACTAGTATCATTTTTCTTTCAATAATCTTTTTTTAGAACTGTTTATGTTAGCTTTACCTCAACATTAATTATAGTTACTATTTTGCAGGCGTAGATGACCGAGCATTTTTAGATGTATAACAACTTGGGTCTCACTGGGGCTGACCTATTGTAAAGTTAACTGTGTCATACTTACTCATTTTTTTTTTTATATTCCTCCCACAACAGGCTGCTGAACATTTCCCAGATAAATATTGTGTTTGTGTAGCGTTTGTCTTTTCGTCACAACTTTCCCTAAATCCCTTTCTCATCCATTCATCAAATCCCTAACCCTCTTCCCCCAGGCTATGTGATTTAATGAGATGTTACTTAATAATTTACACCATTGATTAATCACACACTTGGTGGGGAGGATGAGGTAGAAGCAATGCCAACTCAGTGTACAGGATCTTCATTTGAATTCACCCCGGTGGAGTGGGACCTCACTGTCAGGGAGACCAGATCCTTGGGGCCTGTGTACGCTCCCAACATGTCCATCACTAGAGAGCTCCAAAACTATGATAGAAATATCACAGAGCCTGAGAGAGTCCAAGCGGGGGAAAGGGGATTAAGATGGGAACAGCTTGGAAGGAGACCTGTAGGAAGCAAGAGGTTAAACAACACAATATCAAGATATTATCACATTGATTTTCACTAGACTATGATTCTAAGCATTGTCATACTGTAACCATGGATAACTTAAGAAAGGACTATAACTAGACCTCAAGATGTCTGGGTTCCTGGGAAGGAATCAAGAATGGTTAATACAATGTTTCATATGAACTTTGCATGAAAAGTCACATACTGTCTAGGAATATAAGAACCTTCTAGAATTATGTTTTCAGAACAAAAACATTGCCTCATTACATGAGGAAAAAAGGTAATCTTAACCTAACATTCCCTGGAAAACAATAGGAATTGTACTAAGGACTTAACATGCACATAGAATGTAACATCCTGAATTTAACACCTTTGTAGAAAATTCAAAAGGCCCTGGCTAATCGTGTGCACTTCAGGAAACAGTACACATCAAAAGTTTTAATTGCCATGAAATGATCGTGCACACTGTAAGCGATCTGAACATCAAGGTTTAAATGTGGGAAATGAATCACGCACACTGCTGATACCAACAACTACATGCAAATGCCATGAAATGATTGCGCACACTGTAAGCGATCTGAACACCCTAAGATTTAAATGCGGGAAATGAATCGCGCACACTGCTGATTCCAACAAGTATATGCAAATACCATAAAATGATCGCGCACTCTGTAAGCGATCTGAACATCAAGGTTTAAATGCGGGAATGAATCGCGCACACTGCAGATCTCAACAAGATTATGCAAATGCCATGAAATGATTGCGCACTCTGGAAGCGATCTGAACATCAAGGTTTAAATGCGGGAATGAATCGGGCACACTGCTGATCTCAACAAGAATATGCAAATGCCATGAAATGATCGTGCAAGCCTTTGCCGATCCAAACACCAAGATCTGAATGACAGCAATGATTTGCGTACTCTGAAAGTTTTACGAGTAGGCCCCACAACTCAAGAGTCTCTTAGAACGGAGTCAGGGGCCCAGCACGACCTCCGTCTTACCACCCTGCTCAAGGATCACCAAAAGAATGTGGGGCAGGCCTGAAACGCCAAGGTAGGCCTCCGGAACAGGAGCTCAGGAAAATGCTGCTCCTCTGCACCGGGACCTCTGAATAGTGAGCACGTGGAGCTGGGTTAGCTCCCTTATATAGAGTCTGGCCCAGCCCACAACCTCACCCAGTCATGCTGCAGAGAAAGCTTCTGGAAGGCCCTAGAAAGGGACCACACCCTAACACACTCAGTAAGTCTGCAGCAATACCTTGCAAAAGAACAGTTATTGCAAACATCAATAATAGGGTTTTTTAAGGTTAAAGTCTGCAATGCAAAAGGTTAACATACTGCATATAAACAAAATGCATGAATTATGCTCTTACATAAAGGCTGGGTTTTTTAATTTTAGTTGCCCGTAGAGCGCGCACTGCCCTGATGTTGACACTCACTTCCTTTGCCTTCACTGTTAGTGCACTAGCATGCTGCTACTACACCACCATGGCACCTTGAGAAACCATGTAGCCCTCGCTTCATCTGTTCAGGTAGAGAACTATGGAGCAATATAACAGGCAATGACAAATCTCTCCCCCCACTCCTTATGGGTCAAATATATTTGCAGAATGCAGTGCAGAGACTAGGAGTTTAGTAGGACAAGGATACCTAACCACATGATGAATTGTTATACATTATCAGCACTTTTTTAAACATGTTGTGATAAAAGGAATATCAAAATCAGCAGACTTTTAAAACACGCTGCGGTAAAAGGCAGCAGTGTGAAGTAAAACACCTCAAAAAAGATTTTAGGCGAAAACAACTATAAATAAATATTTTTTAACCGCAGTCCCTAATAACAAAAATAGAAACCCACCCCTTTCACCCATAACTGGCCCACCCCATCCCCAAACAATTCTCCCTTTTCCAACCGATGTCCAAGAAAACTATATCCAATTGTCCCTTAATAAAAGAAAACAAAGGGCAAAAGTCCTGGTCCCTATAAACCCATTCCCACCCTCTCCTCCCACAACAAGTCCCACCCACTAAAGTAGAAGGTTATAAAAGGGGCAGAAGGGGGCACTAGCGGCGGGCCAGGAGTTGTTTGAGGAGCCCCTCCATGCGTGCCTGCCTGGCTTCTATTTGCGCCAACCTTCTAAGTATGTGGTGTTGGAAAGCAGTGTCCAAGGGGAGCCAGCAGTGATAGTATGGCAGCGGGCAGCTGCTCTGGACCTGCAGCGCTGGTGTTGAGCATGGGATGGAGGTGATGGGGGCTGGCTGGGGCCCTGAGCACTGGCAGTGACTGCTGCTGCTGCCTCCTCCTTCAGGACAACCAGCCGCCGATACTCTGCCCTGATGGCCTCCAGCTTCTGCAGCCACAGCCGGGCTACTATTTCCTGCTGTGGCGGTGGACCAACAAGAATAGCTATATCAAGTAAGAAAAAAGAGAAATTGTAAACAATGCTCTGAGCAAAACACTTGTTTAAAATCATGTAGTGGTAGCAGTACAGTTGCTGGTCCCTCAGGCCATTTGATTTTGAGGTGATTAGAGTCACAGCTATTATGCACTATGGAGTACAAAATTCTTCTCTCCTCTGTTTTGCTAAATTAATAGTGGCATGCTAGCTCAGCTGGTGCCCTAGTCATACTTGTTACTGCCTGCAACCGAGGCAGCAGTACTAGAAAATTATCTTATTCCAATGCCCTGTTCGTCTCCTAAATAAATGCCTTTCAATTGTACCCAGACTACAAGGCCAATGAATACTAAGAATGAAACACGCCACATACTATAATAAAATCAGTCATGCAGACATCCTGTCTGCCATAAGTAGACGCTGGAAAAAGCGATGTACTGCAGTACAGGGAAAGGATTAAGGAATGGGATATATGTATAGATTGTATTTTGTGCATTCGTCACAGACTATCCCATCCACGAAAGTCAAGGCACTTACTTAGTCCCACTTTACTCATTGTCCTCATCACCCACCTCCACCACACGTTGTAATAATTACTTTTTCAAAAAATAAATTTGCTTTGCAGTAAGGAAAGTAATCTTCTTAACTTACTTGACTGCAGGGTAAGGTAGAGGGGATTAGGCTAGGTAGGTAGAGGACACGCTTTACTGATCAATCCGTCATCATGTGCTTAAGGGTTGGCTAGTAGTGTGACTCAGTGTGGTTGGCAAATGTTGAAAGGGAAAAATTTGAACAGAATAATATTTATATATCACTTGGCTAGAAAGATGTGGCGCAATCAAAGAATGGATTTTTTCAAAATATTCAGAAGGCTGGGACAGAACTTAAGAAAGATTAGAGGAGTGAAGCACTATGAAGTGGCTGAGTGAGTGGAAGGGAAACACACTTTGTTTTTGCATTGCCATGCATTGAAAACTGCTTGATACATTAACTTAACTTAAGCAGACAGACCCACATTGCACAGCCAACATTTCTGTACTGATTCTGCTGAATTGAACCATACAGCTGTTAGGTCATCTTGGGTTGCACTGGTTAAAGGCCATAGAGAGGAAGGAAGGTGATGGTTTCTGGATGCTGGGATACATATTACCGCCACGCTTGAAAAATACTGTGAGTCAAGGGAATAGTCAGAAATACCACCTAACCCCTTGAATCAAACCTTTGATTAAAAACCATTCCCAGCAAGTAAAGTAGGTGAGAAGAACACCCCTATCCAGAAGAGCTCCCCTGTTTCTTCATTCCAAGCATTTATCTATTCATTGCAAATTAATCTTTCACCGGCACCCATTTACCCAATACCCACCCATGCATCCTTTCACCCATTCAAGCGATCCAACCCACCCGAGGATTCCGTTCACCCAGGCAGGCATCCTTACACCCATACCCTTTCACCCACCTGGGCAGGCATCCTTTCACCCGTATACCCTTTCATCCATCCTTCACCCTCCCATGCATCATATCATCACCCACCTATATGATTATAATGCACCATTTCATCCACACATCCTTTCACTCATATTTCACCCATCCTTCCTCCTTTCATCCTTCTTTCAATTTTCCAAAACACATCGTAGCTCAAGTTCATTTTATGAACATCAGTCTGCTGAATTGCAGATAAAAGAGGCCCTTAATACTTAACTCTCGCTGTATCTGCTAAAGTAGGGTGTTGATGAGTGAGTCAACAATACTGGTACACCCTTGCAGTGACTACATTGCTAACTGTCAATAAGCAAGCAATATGACTTACCACGGTCCGCCACTGCCGCCACCAAGACTCCACCTTCATCCGCTGCTGCGTCTGTGCTAGCACTGTCGCTGCTGGCCCTGGCACTGGTGGTTGGTGCAGCTAGTAAAAAACATTACATATTTTAGACGCCAGATGGGTCTCTCCTAATTGTTTTTTAATAGCAAAATACAACCGCAATACATCACTATATTTCACATTATTTTTTGGTTGGCAATTTTTTAAAAGCTAGATAGTCAAGCCAAACAAAAACTTTTTGTAATGGATAGGCAGAACTAGCTACAACACACACACCATTGTAGGGTACAAACAATTACATGACCATGTTCAAAAACACCTTTTTTTCCTTTATTTATTGATTGAGCTGGAGCAAGAAAAAGAAAGCCTTCTCACAAAACATGCGTAGAATACCTTACATGGGCATGCAATCTTCAGTATATGGGTTTTTGAGCCTTGCCACCAGTCTACCAAATATATAAGGGGAGAAGGAAAGCTCACTGACAAAGCAGAAGAAAGGAAGATATAGACAGACTAGTACAGCCAGACAGGTTAATGTAAAGAAACTTGAAATATGGAAAATAAGTAAATAGGATAATACAGGGATAAGAAGAATTTACAAAACAGATAAATCGAAGTGGAGTTGGAAAAAAATTAGTAGACAGGCACAGTAAAAAGGTAAAAAATAATCCTAAACGTGGAGCGGTAAAGGTTAGGGAAATAAATATTAATATTAACAACAGCAGGAGGACTTACTGGGGCCTGGGGCCAGCAGAGCCATCTGCCCCAGCACTTGTGGAGGGGGCACCTTCAGCTCCCTCACCCGCCTGACCAGCCCTCTTCCTGCCCCTGGATGCTGGATAATGTAAAAAAAAATTAGAAAGGTTTAGTGGTACAGTTAATAAATAATCTCTCCAACAATATTAATATTTTTAGAGGAAAAGGCGAACGCAGTAACATTCCTGCATCAGAGCGCCTGCATAACAATAGTAGTATCATGGACCACCCTATTCCATATGCCATAGAGAACATGCTAACTCACTAATACTAATATTACCTATCACTGTCTTAGACCGGACAGGGCACAGGAGGAGTCTCTACATTACTTCTTAATCAGCCCAAGCAAGTGCCAAATACAAGTAATATTAAGTAGCCCGAGCACTTGTGTAGATGATAATATTATATTTGTAACATAAAGTTAACTTACCTCTGTGTGAGCAGCATGCTTGCTATTTGTCAAGAAACTATTAGCCTAAAACACAACTAATAATGAATTATTATTCACTGAGCCCCGCAACCTCTACACCTACCAGGTCTGTTTAAAGGTCCAGGGTGTCAGCCCACTGGTGCCTTCGCTGTTGCTGGATGTGCTGGACCCCAGAGTTACGGTGCACAGCCTGGTGCACTCTCTCCCAGCGTTGCTGGTGCTCCCAGAGGCCATACCCAGACCCAGGCCTGCTGCCAAGGTGGATGGGGGGGTGGCGCTGAACATAAAAGATCAATGCAGCCACCTCCATCTCTGAAAAAATGGCATGGGGCTGCACCCCTTCAGGGTGACGCTGCCCACAAGGAAGTTGGCTGCCAGTGGTGGTTGGGGGCCTGGCACTGCCGCTCCCCTGTTCTCACATGGTGCTGGGAACTTGGGTGTAAGAGATAAAAAAGGAAAAAAATGATGGAAGGTAAAAAAAGAAAGTAAAGCAAAAAATTTAAGAAATAAAAAAAGCAGCAAAAAAACACAACAGAAAATTAGGAAAAAATAAAATATAAACACAAGGAGAAAAGGTATTATAATAAACAAAAAATAGGGGGAAATAAGTTTGGCTGCACACATGCGAACTGCATGATGCCGTTTGTGCAAGAAGTCCAACGTTAGGACATACTCCGCTTTGCCAATGACGTTAAACATTACGTGAACAGGTGCTGCAAGAAACTCTGCCCACTACAGGAACTCAGTGAAGCTCCACTGAGTTTTTTTGCAACTTTGCAGAGTTCCGCATAGCGTGACTATGCAAACTCCACCCAGGCCTAGCTGTAACACTAAGGAGCAGTAGCCTTTTGCATACAATTTACACCCACAACAACAACCAACATTACTTGATTGATCACTGTATACAATCATGTGTTGGCCCTGGAGAGCAAATTGTTTGTGGACTGTACTTGGTTGTGTCCTCGGTCCCTGAGCTAATAGCCAAGGCACATCAGTATTCACCAAATTCCATACCTATACTAACAGTTACTCACCTTGTCGGTAACACATGGCCAATCCCCAATCATCAGGGGAGATGTCAGAGCCTAACACATCAACTTGGCAATGTGACAGGTAGGAATATGCCCTGTACTCACCCCCTTGTGGCTGCTGTGCTCCCCTCAAATGCCCATCAAGCTCCGGGTAGGCCATCGCCAGAATTCGGGCCATTAGGGGGTTCAGGCTCTGACATGCGCTCCCCCCAAGTTGGGAGGACAGCCCCAGATGGACATCAGCGATCTTCTGGGCCCAGCGTCCTCCCATCTCTTCCAACAGTGGGCGCTTCACCGGCTGTGTACCACAGTGTCTGCACTTTCTGGTCAATGGCTTTCCAAATCTCCTTCTTCTGATGGGTGTTGACCTGTATGGATGAAGAGACAAATCAAAAGATTACAAACACACATTTTTGCACAAATGGTTGTGTGACACACGTCAGAAACACCAAGCACAAAAAGTGCAATTTGACAACACACCACAAGTGTAAAGCACATATGCTGTTAAGTACAGGGACATGACTACACTCTTTTTGAGTTCTCTGCAGATTAACCCACTAACCTGCTCATGGCCTACCATGATTTTGAAAGCCTACCCACATCAGGGAGCCCATGTTCAGCAACATGTACTGGGATGCAAGCCACAATGAAACACTATACATCAATGTGGCTTCTGAAGGGTAAATTCCTTAGGCCTGACTGGACAAACACATTTACACTCTGCAACATTGACTCAATGCATACAGTCCCGACAGACAACTGCCATTGTACAGACTTCACCCTAAAACTTGAGTGACAATGAAAGGCTGGCATTATGGGCACAGAACGTCTCTATCCTGTGCAGGCGTGGACATGTGGCCTACCAAATGCCAACTCATGCCACTTCAGGTTGGGTTTCTGCGGTATGTACCTGTACCACAGAACACACCTTTAAATATATGTGAAAAACCTAGAGAGATGGCACCCAACATACAAAGGTATGTTTGGTTCAATTTCTGCTCTATAACCAAGCTACTGAGTCACATGTCATGGCCTCCCAGGAATCTGCACACTGTCTACACTGTGGGTCTGTCATTTGTGCAATAAGCCTGTGCAGGACAAATATGACTTTTGCAATGGTGACAACAGAGATGTGGGAATAAAGGAACTGTCATGAGTCAAAGACACACATTGACAGTGATGCAAAATCCACTTATGGACTATTTCATGTATTTACCTCAGTACCCATTCTAAATCTAGTCAGTGGACTGAGACATTCAGGGCAGGTTTTGCCACAAGAGTCTCATATTGGCCACATGACAGGATCTGCAGGTCTACATGGAGTAGGGCACTGTGTCACAGTTGTAAAGCCACAATGACTCTCCCACAGCCTGATGTATGTCTCACACTGAGAGATACATTTGACAGGCCCTGGTTTCTGCAGGATGAACATACAGGACCTACATGACACATTTCTCGCACTTCCATGCATGACAGTACATCATGTGGTGATCAGCAACGTGGTGTGTGGCTTGTGTGGCAACCTAAAGGGCACAGTGAGCATTGATATGCCTTCCAGACAGGTGTTTGCTAAGGCCAGATGTGGGGTGAAAGATCAGTGGCACAATACACATTGCTTACAAGATCCTCAAATGACTCAGACAAAATGCATACACAGCTCATGCTGTCATGCATGTAAATTTTGTCCAAAATTTACAACCATCATAAACAAAGAAATGTTGTATGGCAGTAAAGTCACCTTGCCTAGTTATGTACATCCAACACAAGGAGAATCTAGGGCCTCAAAAAACATCACACAACACAATGTGAATGTCCACAACATATAGGTGGTCATTATGACCCTGGTGGTCAGTGTTAAAGTGGCTGTAAGACCGCCAACAGGCTGGCGGAAAAAAATTGGAATCATGACCGTGGCGGAAACCGCCAACATAGACAGCCACTTTAACACTCCGACCGCCAAGGCGGAACAAACAAACACTGCGGCGGTAACCGCCAACAGACAGGCGGAAGACAATGTACCGCCCACATTATTACAACAGTCCAATCCGCCACCTTTTCTGGGGCGGATTAATCGCGAACAAAAACACAGCGGAAACAGGACTTGGAAGGGAAAACGCTCACCTCTACACACCCCACGAGGAACCAGGACGCCATGGAACCAGAGCTCCAGATTCTACCAGCCTTCATCTTCCTGCTCCTTGACCAGGAACAACAAAGACGGCGGTGAAGACCACGGTGAGTACTGCACCTACTACACAGGGGAGGGAAAAAACAGTGACACACACATGCAACACGCAACACTCCCACCCCCACCCTCAACCACTACAGCACACACACAAGTACATGTTGATTCTGGAAGAATGCGAGGACAAAAGGAAATGAGTCGAATGATTGAAATATGGTCAAAGACAGTAATCAAAAATATATACATATATAAAAATATTTACACTATAAACAAATATATACACCAAGAATACAAGTCCAAGGTATTCCACCATCATAGTCCGTGGACCACTGGGCCCAAAATGCATGGGCCAGGCCCACACTCAGTACCCGAACAAGACAGAGAGAACACTGCTGGGGCATCAGATAGAAATAAAACAGGCACCTCAGGGGGACAGGAAGGGGGGGCACCTCAGCCGGATGAGTGCACAACGCCAGATTCGCGATGGGGCTCCATGCCCACTGCTGTATCCTGGGGAGCGCAATGCCACAGTCTCTCAAGTCTCTACAGTGGGTGGTTTGCCCACTGCTGTATCCTGGGGAGTGCAAAGCCACAGTCTCTCAAGTCTCTACAGTGGGTGGTTTGCCCACTGCTGTATCCTGGGGAGTGCAAAGCCACAGTCTCTCAAGTCTCTCCAGTGGGTGGTTTGCCCACTGCTTTATCCTGGCGAGTGCAAAGCCACAGTCTCTCAAGTGGATAACATTCTCTACTGGTTCTGGAGGGGGCTTTGTGCCCAGAGTGCTTCATCCTGCCAAGGACTGAGCTAGTGGATGTATCTCTCCACTGGTTCTGGAGGGGGCTTTGTGCCCAGAGTGCTTCATCCTGCTCGTGGCGGCCTCAGTCGAATCAGAATCTTTGGCGCTCATTGGCCTGTGGTGCTGGTTGCGGCGGTGTCCTGTTCTGCGGTGCTGGTGGCAGCGGTGTCCTTGGCAGCGGTGCTGGTGGTGGCAGTGTCCTTGGCAGTGGTGCTGGTGGCGGCGGTGTCCTTGGCAGCGGTGCTGGTGGCAGTGGTGTCCTGTCCTGCAGTGCTGGTGGCGGCGGTGTCCTTGGCAGCGGTGCTGGTGGCAGCGGTGTCCTTGGCAGCGGTGTTGGTGGCGGCAGTGTCCTGTCCTGCGGTGCTGGTGGCGTTGTCCTTGGCATGGCGGCGGTGTCCTTGGCAGCGGTGCTGGTGGCGGTCTTGTCCGCTGTGCAGGTTTTCCCAGACTTGCCAGTTTTACTGTGCCCCTTCCCCACCTTGGATGGTGGCGCAGCTGGATCCACACTCCCACCTGTACCCCTGGGAGCGGCTTTGGTTGAAGATTTTTTTCCTCTCCCCCGCCGGGCAGTGGCCAACTTTTTGTGCTTTTGAGGTCGGGACTGTCAGTGCTCTGGCTCCTTGGCACACTGGCTGCCCTGCTGCTTTTCGCACTCCAGAAGCCGATTACTACTGGCACCACTGTTCCCGCAGATGTTGTGGCTGAGGCGCTGGCTTGGGACCTGGAGAGGCGGGCCCTAGGAGACTGAAGGGGTGGGGGAGGTGAGGGGAAGAGGTCAAGGTTGGACAGGAAACGTTTTCTGGACACACTGGGACGGGTAGATGGAGAGGGTTTGGGAATGGAGGAAGAGGTAGTGATTGTAGGAGGTGTACGTTTGGTGACTTTGGTTGAAGGTGCATGGGTTGGAGGCTGTCGTGAGGTGGATAGCTGTTGGGTGGGTGTGTGGCAGCGTTTGTGTACCTTCGGAGGTGGGATCACAGACACACTGGGAGAGGACACAGGGGATGTGTGAATGGTAGTGGGGGTGGTGACTGCACGTGAGCGGGGTGTGGTGGTGGGTGTGCTGGTGATGGAGGTAGTGGCTGAGGATGTAGTGCATGCAGGTGTGAGTGGAGATGAGACAGGGAGGGAAGAGGGAGACGAGGAGGAGGGGGACACAGTGGAGGCAATGGCTGTTGGTATGACTGCATGGGTATGATGCTTACGTGAGTGCCTGTGGGATGTGTGGTACTTATGTTTGCCTGAGCTTCCCTTGTGTGTTGACGTGTGTGCATGCTGGTCTGATGGTGTGCTTGGGATAGGCTGAGGTACAGGGGTTTGGGTCTGGGTGGAGGAAGTTGGAGGGGGGAGGCTAGAGACAGGGACAATTGCTGCCATCAGTGCTGAGGCCAGAGTCTGAAAAGCTCGCTGATGGGCTGCCTGACCAGAATGAATGCCCTCCAGGTATGCATTGGTCTGTTGCAACTGCCTCTGCCCAACAGTGAGGGACCTGAGTAAGTCAATGGCCTCCTTACTGAGGGCAGCAGGGGTGACAGGGGCAGGCGCTGAGGTGCCTGGGGCGAAGGAGATGCCCACCCTCCTGGGTCAGCGGCCACGGGGCAAACGCTGAGGGGCTGCTGGGAGGGCAGTGCTGGTAGGGGGGTGGTGGCTGTATCTGTAGATATGGGGGGCACAGAGGGGCCCTCCACCACAAGGGAGCTCCCATCAGAGGAGGAGTCTGTGTGGCTGGTCTCAGCTCCTGTCCACGCCGTGGAGCTCCCCTCGCCCTCCGTCCCACTGGTGGCTTCTGACTCCGTTGTCTCGCCCTCCAGGGCCATGTGGGATGCAGCTCCCTCCTGCTCCAGTGCCACTGCTCCTCCCCCTGATGATACTAATGCACACAATCACAGGGAGACCACAAAAAAGGGGGGGGGGGAACAGAAGAAAGACATATTAAGTGCATGCAATACCGCTACAGTTGGCGGACACTACAGACACGCCGTGCACTTGGAGTTCCCTAATCAATCCCAGGGACATGGTTTAAAAGGCTTTGCCCGATTGCTGCACACATGGATGTCACAGGAGCCTGTCTGACTAGGTGTATTTGGCTTTGTACACAGGTGGGGTGGGGTGGGGTGCCACAGGACCTGCCTTAAGAAGGGACCCTGCCTACTAAACTCGCCCTAACCTAGGGGAACCCACAGCCCACCTCCCCCACCCAGACACCTCCACTGCATACTGAATCAGCTGAATGAGAGTGTACTCACCCCCTTGTGGCTGCTGTGATGCCCTCAAGCGCCCATCCAACTCCGGGTACGCCACCGCCAGGATCCGGAACATCAGGGGGGTCATGGTGCGACGGGCACCCCTCCCACGTTGGGAGGCCATCCCCAGCTGGGCCTCCGCTGTCTTCTTGCTCCAGCGGCGAATGTCCTCCCATCTTTTACGACAGTGGGTGCTCCGTCTGTGGTAGACCCCCAGGGTCCGGACTTCCTTGGCGATGGCATGCCAAATATCCTTCTTCTGGTGGGCGCTGACCTACAGGAATCGTACAGGGGAAAAGGAGACGATATAAGCGTCCACACTGTCACAGTCATTGGCCCGCATCCCTACCCTTGCAATGTCGCTTATGCACTCACCGTCGTTTCAAGCACACCTCATTCTCTCCCCCCCCTATCTTTCATCCACAGCACTCCAAACAGCCATTGCCCATACAGCATGCTCACAGTGTACTCACCTGTTTGTCTGGAGGACCGTAGAGTAGCGTGTACTGGGGGAGGACCCCATCCACTAGTTTCTCCAACTCCTCCGTGCTGAAGGCAGGGGCCCTTTCCCCAGACACACGAGCCATTGTCTCTTCCATACTGTGGTCACAGCAGCACTTGCAGTGTAGGTCCTCTCCTGTCGAAGATCAGATATCAAGTGATTGAACAGAGATGAAATGGCGGTCACGTCCGCGGCGGTGTGTACCATCACCGCCGGCGTACATCGTCATTGGCTCCTGGGACCCATAGGGTCCAATATTAACCAATGCAGGTTTGCGCCGCGGTCTTCGACCACCTACCGCGACGATGTACAACGCCAGCGCAGTTACCTCATATCCCCTTGTCCCACATTACAGGTCAGGCAGACGCCATTTCAGGGGGACGCATATCTAGGCCTTGCTTATACACTAATACAGCCATATGTCGATTTTAAAACATTCTCCTATAAAGTTGTGTTTACATACCTCAGTGTTGTTTGACTCTCTGCTCGCTGTTTTCCTCCATAGAGCACGTCCGTGGGGGCAGGTGAGGAGATGGCGGCCTCCTCTGGTGTACAGACCGCTGGTGGACCTGTCGACAATGGAGGAGCGACATGTGATCATCACCTACAGACTTGATCGTGCCACAATCCAGGAACTGTGTGCCCAGTTGGAGCCAGACCTGATGTCAGATATCCGCCATCACACAGGAATCCCCCCTCTAGTGCAGGTGCTGTCAGTACTCCATTTCCTAGCAAGTGGGTCTTTTCAAACAACAGTGGCCATAGCATCAGGGATGTCCCAGCCTATGTTTTCCAATGTGTTGTCCAGCGTGTTGTCTGCCCTGCTGAAACACATGCAGAGCTACACCATTTTCCCTCAGGTGGAGGATTTGCCTACAGTGAAAGGTGACTTCTATGCCCTAGGACATATCCCCAACATCATAGGTGCCATTGATGGGACACATGTGGCCTTGGTCCCCCACCACAGGAGTGAACAGGTGTACAGAAACCGGAAGAGTTACCATTCTATGAATGTGCAGATGGTGTGTTTGGCCGACCAGTACATCTCCCATGTGACTGCCAAATTTCCTGGATCAGTGCATGACGCTTACATACTGAGGAATAGCAGCATCCCTTATGTGATGGGGCAACTCCAGAGGCACTGTGTGTGTTTATTAGGTGAGGACATGGACCCAATAGAGTGTGACTAGGTGTCTGGATCTGGGGATGTCCCTAAGAGTTAGTGTGTGTCTAACAGTTGTCCTTCGATATATGCAGGTGACTCTGGTTACCTCAACCTGTCCTGGCTACTGACCCCAGTGAGGAATCCCAGGACAAGGGCAGAGGAAAGCTACAATGAGGCACATGGGCGAACTAGGCGGATTATAGAGAGGACCTTCGGCCTCCTGAAGGCCAGGTTCCGGTGCCTCCATATGACAGGTGGTTCCCTATTCTACTCACCAAAGAAGGTGTGGCAGATCATTGCGGTCTGCTGTATGCTTCACAACTTGGCTTTGCGACGACAGGTGCCTTTTCTGCAGGAGGATGGTCCAGATGGAGGTGTTGTGGCAGCTGTGGAGCCTGTGCACAGTGAAGACGAGGAAGCAGAAGAAGAGGACATAGACAACAGGAAAACAGTGATCCAGCAATACTTCCAGTGAGAGACAGGTAAGATTACAACACTGCCTGCTACATCTGTTTATTTCTTCAACCTCTCATCTGTATGTCATTTTCGCCCAGTGTATAGAGCCTGAGTTGTCACTTTCCCTTTCAATTTCACATCATGTTAATTGTATGTATCACTGTTTCTTGCTTGTGACAAACACCCAATCACAGTATCAGAAACACATTCCAGGATCCATGGCATGTCCAAAATGTATGTACAAACATAAATGTCTCCCATGACCCCCAGTAGGAGTGGCAAAGGCACCCTCTTTATATCTTCCTGTAGGACCCCAGAGACCTCTTGTAAGACAGCTTCCCAGTAAGTCACCATGATAGGGCAAGCCCAAACCATGTGGAAGAAGTCAGCCGTGGGGCTCCTACAGCGGGGGCACTCCGCTGTGGAACGGAGGCCCACTCTGTGTAGTTTGGTGGGCTTGAGATAGGCTGTATGAAGAAAGTAAGTTTATATTAATCGGAAGCGAGTGGCCATCGTGAGGGTGCGCAGGGCCATCAATGCTTCTGCCCAGTCCATCTCTTCCATGGGGCCTACCCATGCCTCCCATCTTTGGCGGAGCCCCCCCCAGGGAGCCCGCAGTGACGGTGATTAGGGTACGGTATATCTGGGAAACACCTCCCTGCCCAGGTCTCCCATCAAAGCCTTTGCCATAGGGCTATACTCGGGTATGGTGTCTCCTGTCTGGACATGCACTAGTAGGGCGTGGCGAAGCTGAAGATACCGGTGGAACTGTGTCTTGTTTAATGAATAGTGTTTCTGAAGATCTTGGAAGGACCGCATGTGCGACCCTCCCCAGATGTCGCCCAGTGTGGAAATACCTATGCTATCCCAGTTTTGAAAACCTTCCAGGACGCCACCTCCACCAACTGCCTCCCGTGCCAAAGCGGGGTCTGCTGGGTAAAGCGCCCCCACCACCCTGTCAACCTTTGAGCTGTCCACCACCCTTGTAAGACCACTTTGGTCACCTCTGGGACGTCTCGGGAGATCGGGTTCCCGTAGAGGGCGCCGAAGATCCGTGAGTAGCCTATCTTCTGTAATTCCAGTTGATATGCGGGATCTGTCCACCCACCCAGTCGTTAATCACAAGCAAGTGCATCGCAAGATGGTAGTATTGGACATTGGACATGCCCAAGCCACCATCGTATATATCTCTCTGACAAGTTTTGAGCGCCAGCCGTGGACGGCTGCCGCCCCATATAAATTGGCGCGCTAAAGAGTCCATCTCCCAGAACCATCTCTTGGAGATGGGAAGTGGAAAGTTTTGCAGAAGGTAGAGGAGCCTGGGGAGGATCATCATCTTGTAAAGCCCTATTCTGCCAAGCAGGTTCAAGGGGAGGGTCCTCCAGCGCAAGAGATCGTCTTGATTTTCTTTGTTAACGGCGTAATGTTAAGTTCCCATGCCAACTCGGGGAGAAGTGAAATATGTATACCTAGATATTTAAAACTGTTCCTTTGCACTGGGATGTTTCGCTGCCAATCCATACAGTCTCGAGAGTGGTGTAGGGGAACCAGCAGGGACTTGGCAGGGTTCAGGATCAGTCCCGAAGCTTCCGCAAAAAGGCCCAGGATTTCTAGAATGCGAGGGCCGCTCTTGGGCGGGTTAGAAATATACAGGAGGACATCATCTGCATATAACGCCACTAGGTCCTCCAAGCTGGAGGGCTAGGGCCAACCCTCAATCAGTGGGTCACCCCTCAGCAGTATCGCTAAGGGCTCTATTATTAGCGCAAAGAGTAGGGGGGATAGTGGGCATCCCTGTCGGGTTCCTCGGCCAATGGGGAATGGGTCAGAGACCACTCCATTCACCCGGACTCGGGCAGTCGGGTTGGAATATAGGAGTTTCACTAGGCCTCGAAATTTGGACCCTAGCCCGTTTTTTTCCAGGACCTGTTCGAGGTAAGACCAATCCACAGTGTCAAAAGCTTTTTCAAAATCAAGTAGGAGTAGTGCCAAGGGTGTATGTGACAGAGTTTTGTGGTGCGCCAGGGCCAGATGTAACCGCCTGATGCAGTGCCTAGTACTGCGAGTGGGCATGAAGCCGCATTGGTCAGGGTGTACCAGCGTGGGCATTACCTCCTTCAGTCTGGAGGCAAGGATCGAGGAGAGCACTTTGATCTTGATATTTAGGAGTGAGATGGGCCGGTACGCCGAGCAATGACGCGACGGGGGTTGGGTTCTAGGGATCACTACAATTGTCGCTTGGTCGATCTCAGTGGGGAAGCGGCCCAGGTTTTCAGCTTCCTCATACATGTTAAGCAGGTGGGGACCCAGGATATCGCTGCATTTGTTATAAAACTCCGCCGGGAAGCCATCAGGGCCTGGGGTCTTGCCCAATGGCAGATTGGATATCGCATTAGAGATTTCTGCGAGGCTAATGGCCTCCTCCAACCTGCCTCTTGCCTCCAGGGACACCCTAGGAAGGGTAATGTTGTTTAAGAGGGGAGTCTCTCTTTCGATAGCAGGGCGAGGGTGATTGGCATATAGACGGATGTAGTAGGAGGTGAAACTTTGTGCGATTTCGACAGGTGTTTTGGCAAGGGAGCCCGAGTCCTCTAAAATCTCGGGAATAATCCTGTTGGCCAGAGGGCGGGTGGCCAACCAATGCAGAAGCTTCCCATTTTTGTCCCCCCATCCATAAATTCAGGCTACTGAGGCTCTCCACATGTGTTTGGCCGAGTCCAGCATTATGTGCTTAATATCATCTCTAACCCTAATCAGCTGTCTCATGATGGAGGCCGACGCCGAGTTCACATGCTGGCGTTCCAGTCTTAAGGCCTTGGTCTCCAGCTTGGAGACCTGTGAGTTCCGGTCTCGCTCGCGGGATCGGAGAAGGTGTTTGGCATGTCCTCTGAGGGTAGCTTTACAGGCAGCCCATATTGTTCCTGGGGATCGAACCGATCCTAAATTCAATTCAACATACTGGTTGAGATGGTTCCTGATCTCCTGAGTGTAGTCTTTGTCCTGTAGATGCCATGCATTTAGGCGCCGCATTGGGCGCCTGGTAGGATCTGTTCCGCCCAATCGGACACGTATTGGTGCGTGATCTGAGACTCCCCTAGGGAGTATCTCTGCCCCGTGATGTTCGAGAAGTCCAAGGCGGGCATGAACACAAGGTCTATTCTGGAATGTTTCTGGTGGGCGGCCGACGTATGTGGGTACTGGCGCTCCCTGGGGTGCCAGGTGCGCCACACCTCACACAGGCCGAGGCTCTCCGCCCAGCTGTTTAGGGCTGAAGCCCGGTTGCATCTACGAGCGGTGATCCCACCAGACACGTCCAGGTTGGGGTCAAGAACCGCATTAAAGTCTCCCCCCAGCAGGGTGGTCCCCTGTGGAAGTCCTGTTGTCACCCGGTGGAGCGGAAGTAAGAAGGCATCAAGTCCCGACAGAGGAGCGTAGGCACACACAAGGTTTATCGGTGACCCTTAAAGAGTCCCCGTGACTACTACAAATCTGCCCTGTGGGTCGGACTGCGTGGTTGTGATCACAATGGGTAGAGACCGATGGAGTAGGATGGCCACTCCTCTAGAGCCTCTGGAAAATCCTGCGTGATATACTCTGTTGTATCCTCCCCGCCCAAGTATGGGGCACCTAGTCCCGAGGAGGTGGGTTTCCTGTAGGAGGACCACTGAGGGGGAGTATCTACGGAGAGTGCTAAATACTGCTGATCTCTTGATCTTGTCTAACAGGCCGTTTACATTCCAGGAAAGGACCTGAGTCAGTGAGGGCCAGGCGTGGGTTGTGTGGGTGTTATACGATGCTGAGTGTGTGGCTGCGGACTTGGGGACGACCATTTCGCACATAACGGTGAAATATTAAACTAGAAACAAGGCTAACTAACTTGTTGCCCTCTAAACCTATTTCAACCCCCTCCTAAATACCCCCTTCCCCATACTCCCAGATGTTGCTTTGTTTGTGTCAGATTTCTTGCAATGTACTTTGTTTTCCAGATGCTTGCTATATATCTTGTGTCATATGTATGGCTTCATGCCTATACTCCTTGTTTTGTTCTTTGTACAGGTACCTTCATCATGACATCTTCATGTGGGCATTACAATGTTGTGACATCGTCAAGTAAGTGATGCTGTTCTGACATACAAAGTGGACATGGCTTGTTCCAGGTAATGTACGTCACTACGATTGGGTGTAGGTACCAAGGCAGCTTGCACAGTGTGAGGATTGAAGTTTAGAAGTGCCCATTGGACTTGTTTTGTGTCCTGTGGTGTTCCTGATGCATCATGTGTGGCATCATGTGGTTAGGAAATATGTAGTCATAGGCTATGACCATGTCAATTCCCCTTCACATTGGCTAAACACTCTTTTTGTATGACCTGCATGTAGCTGTTGATGTGTTTCATCATTGTAGGCCACAGCGCCAGTGCCAAAACACTGACATATGTTTGTGTCATATCACCAGATGCATGAGCACTGGTTTATAATGACCCTGTGATCAGAAACTGTTGTACTGCCATGACCATCTGTCTGAATCTTGAATTATGTGCTGTGACAATGTCTGGCAAACCCCTCCTTTCCATGCTCTGGAAGTCTGTCCCTGTAAATATGTCACTTTACTCAGTATGAGTCAATCATTTCTGATTTGCAATAGTTCAGACATATTGGCACCCTATGTGTTAAACACTGTAATAAACTTCTCCTTTGACCAGACACTTCTATGTATGTGCTTGTGTGGGATGGTTGTAATCCTGAGCTAGACACTGTGTAAATGCAACATATCCCCTCTTGAACAAGTACCTTGGATCATCATTGTATGGTTCACATGGTTTGACATACCTACATGGCTAAATGTGAAATCAAAAACAGAAGACAATGAGTCACTGATGGGTGATTTTATTGGGAAGCTATGACTAGTAGAAAATATAGGTGACATGACTCAACAAAAAAATAAATGTGAAGGGGTCAGTCATAGTGAACGAAATCATTGGAGTAAATGCCACACCATTGAAAGTTCAAAGTCCAGTGTACTCCTTCCATTGGAAATGGAAGGTGGTTCAGGATTGGTCCACAGAGTGAATGTGTGATACACAAAGGAGGACCTTGCGGGCAGTGGTGGGAGTCTTGCCATCCGCACCTCCTTGATTCTCTGCTGGATCTCCCAGCTTACGAGGTGGGGGATCAGCTGTTGCAGAAGCAGAGGTGTCTGTGGCTATTTGTGGCTCTGTCAGAGCCTCCCTTCTTGTATCTGCCATAAACGTATTTATGCATGATGTAGTTGCCATAAAGGAAAGGAGAGATGTTGGGAGTAAAGTGGTGATCAGCGTGGTGTTTATTTCGTGCTCCACCCCTGTTATAGTGCCCATTTTGGTATTATGGGCATCTATCTTTTCTATCTAGACGTGGCTGATGGTGTCCTGGCTGACAGCAGACCCAGTGGCATCACTCTGCTGGCCCACAGCATCCCTCCCACATATCCTACCTCCATGAGCCTGTGCCGTTGTCACAGGGTGCCCTCCCCAACTGGGTCCTGGAACTTCAGTGTCCGGAGTGTCAAGTTGCACCTCAGGATACAGGACTGGGGGGCACAAGATGGTGGAAACTATGCTAGGTACACAGGTTGGTGGTACATCATTAAATGAGATGTTGATGCAACAGGGCTGGGAGGTGATATTGTTGGTACAGTGAGACTCACTGTTACTGTCTGACCAGTTTGGCCAGATGTCACAGAACCTTCCTCTACGTTCACAAGTCTAGGAGTGTTGTCATTACTGAGGGCTTCACCCAGTGGAGTAGTGGTAGTCTGTTCTGTGGCCTCTGTGTGTCCAGTGGCAGCTCGACCTGTTGATGAAGGAAGTGCATTGTTACTGGTTGGACTGTGGCAGCTACCTCCAAAAGACTTGTGTTATAGTAAGCAAAGGCATTGGACATAGTTAAGTTGTTGGTAATCCTACTGAGCCAAGATATCATGGTATTGGGTTATTTGACATAACATGTGTGAAGCATGCCTAACCTATTTGACTCAAGCAGCTGATGAGCTGTGCAGATCAGTTGCACTTTGGAAGATGGCTTGAAAATTATATCTTACCACCATTGAAGCCAACACAGAGGAGAGGCAACATATGGCTTTGACCATTTGGAGGCCTACTTGAGTGGGATGCATGCAAATCCAGTACTTTTGTGACTGAAGTCATCATATGCACAGTGCTCTGTCAATGTGTCTGCTGCCAATACCAATCCAATCTGGTGATGGAGCTTGAGGCCTTAGGTATACTTGTTGTATATACTGGGTAAGGTGTCATTCCTGTCCTCACTAGTTTCATCTTGGATTAGCAGGTCAAGATGAAGCTAGGTAGATAGATATTTCTCTGAGTTGAGCATGATCTGTATCTATGTCACTCCCAGATGCGTAAACTTCAATTGAGAGTTAGCAAACAAGGGTATTTGGACAAGTGCACACTGGGTTGGTAGGTGGAGTTACAGATTCAAGGCCTGCTGCGAGTTGCGGTCAGGTCACTCTCTCCATGACACACAGTATACAAATGGTATCCTCCCACGGTAGTACACTTCAAATGAGAGTTACCAAACAAGGGTATTTGGACAAGTGCACACTGTGCTAGTGGTTGGAGTTAGAGAAGGAGGGCCACCTGGCTTTAGCAGTCAGGTCACTCTCTCTGCTTCCCAGCACTTGACATATGATATCCTCCCAGGTGAGTAAACTTCATTTTGGGAGTTCACTAACAGATGTACTGGGTCAAGTGCACACTGTGCTGATGTTTGGAATTACCGACACAAGGCCTCCTCGGAGTTGCAGTCAAGTCACTCTCTCTACGGCACAAACTATACAAATGGTATCCTCCGAGGTGAGTACACTGTACAATGTGAGATTTCAATAACAGATGTACTGGACCAGGTGACCGCTGGGCTGGTGTTTGGAGTTACAGAAACGGGGCCTCCTGTCCTTAGCAACCAAGTCACCCTCTCTACTTCCCAACACTCGATATATGGTATCCTCCCAGGTGAGTAAACTTCATGTGGGACTTCACTAACAGATGAATTGGGTTAAGTGAACACTGGGCTGGTGTTTAGAGTTACAGAGACAAGGTCTTCTGGGGGTTGCAGTCAGGTGACTCACTACTAAACACACTATACAAATGGTATCCTCTGAGGTGAGTAACTTCAATTGAGAGTTAGCAAACAAGGGTATTTGGACAAGTGCACACTGGGCTGGTGGTTGGAATAATTGACACAGGGCCCTCTGGGTGTTTCAATCAGGTCGCTCTCTCTATGACACATACTATACAAATGGTATCCTCCCTGGTGAGTACACTTCAATTGAGAGTTAGCAAACAAGGGAACTTGGACTGTGCTGGTGGTTGGAGTTAGAGAAATAGGGCCTCCTGGCCTTAGCAGTCAGGTCACTCCCTCTACTTTCCAGCACTTGACATGTGGTATCCTCCCAGGTGAGTGAACTTCATGTGGGTGTTAACCAACAAATGTATTGAACCAAGTGAACACTGGGCTGCTATTTGGAGTTACAGAAACAGGGCCTCCTGACCTCCAGTCAGGTCACTGCTTCCTAACATTTGACATGTGGCATCCTCCAAGGTGAGTAAACTTCATTTGGGAGTTCACTAAGAGATGTATTGGGCTAAGTGGACACTGGGCTGGTGTTTAGGGTTACAAAAACAGGGTCTCCTCTGAGTTGTAGTCAAGTCACTCCCTCTACTCCCCAATACCTGACAAATGTTGGGTATTACATATCAGTATGCAGGCTACATTTAGGTCTGAGCATACATTTACATTTTGGGGCATACCATGAGTCCTGGAATGTGTTTTTGGTACTGTGAGATTTACAGACACCATTTGGACATGTGGCATGTGATGGGCCTTGGTAGCTGCGATGTTGGGTCCAATTATACGGATTGACAGTGTTAAAATTCAGATAGTCTGGGTATATATTGAATGTTGGTGAGGTACATAAAAAAGACAGTGGTAAAAGCTGGGCTGTGAGCATGCATGACATTGCATTTTTGTGACAGTTTTTGTGTTGTAACTTACCAGATTCCACCCCCCAAGTATTCATGTCAAGCCCTCACGGTGCAGGATGGCTGAGACCTTCTCCCAAGGAAAGAGTCTTAATGGGACACTGGGAGGGCCACCACCAGTCTTCTTGGCCTCCAGCTGTTGCCTGGAGACTAGGAAATGGATCTTGTCCCTTAGGTCATTACATCTCTTTCAAATGCCCTCCTTTGTTTGCAGTGTGGTGCCTACAGCATTCAGTCTTTTGACAATCCTATCCCACATTTCCATTTTCTTATTGAGGAAAGTGTGCTGGACTTGAGCTCCAAACAATTGTGGCTCCACCATGACTCTCAACTCATCTTCTGAAAAACATCGGGATTTTTGGAATGTGACATGGTGGACAAACAAAGTGGTTGACAGGGACTTACTTAACAGGGGAAGTGCAATAAGGAGGGAAGGAACAAAACCATGTGTAAGGTGTTCTATGGGATGGCGGAGAAAGGGATACCTAATATCACTGAAAAATTCAATAAACGGTGTTCGTGGTTGTTTAGCTCCCTGTGGAAATGCAAAGGATTGTGGTCTCTGAAGAGGTGTGTTTTATAGTGTGATTTGCACTTGCCCATTGGACCAATGTGTGCTAGCTGTGTTTTTAAATGTATCCAATGTGCACTTGTTTGTTACTTTGCTGAACATGTGCTGCGGTGGTTGACTGCCATTGGCTAACCGTGTGAGGAGACCTCCATGGTGACTTTGTGTTTGTAACAGGCTTAGTGGTTGGAAGCGGCACTGACAGTGCTTGAAGTTGGACTGCCTAGATACAAACCACCACACCACTGGCAGTCTGCCTTTTTTGCTTGGCAGGCAGCGGTCCAGCCTTTTTGTATCATAATACAGCCTTTGGGGACTGCCGCGCAGAGGTCTTTTTTTAGGACTGCCAACATGGCAGTCTAGGAGACGGACCGCCAAAGTCATAATCGGGCCCTAAGCATTCAATAAAAAGAGTACAAAACATTAATAAGATTATAAGAGATACATAAATCAAATATTGCTCAGGTTTAAACCAGCAGCAGTCAACTTAAAATTAACAGAGTTATACTTCAGCTGAGCACAGGGAAAACGTTACTATCACCACATTAATGAATAACATTTGTGGGGTGAAACACATGAGCATAAGACAAAAAAGGATAAAAAGGGCAAAAATAATTTGGAGAAAGGTAATCTCAGCTACAGGGTACTAACTAAGGTGGGCAAAAGATAGGTAAGAAGGGAAAGTGTCAGCATGTCAGCATGTCAGAAGCTTAATCAAGAGTCTTCTGCAGTGATTAGGGAGAAAATCTCTCAGTCTCAGTGGGGCATCTCAAGGGGGAAAGCAGAGAGGCAGATACCTCTCCAGGGGGCTCAGAGTTCTGGGTTCTTTATCAGCAAGGCATCTGATAGAGGAACATCTGGAAAACTAAGGAAGAAACTGACAATTTGACCAAAGTCCAACTCTTCAAAGAAATATTAAAGTTTATATGTCAATATGATTCGCTCTGACAGACCGTCACATCACGTTGAAGGGGCACCATCCAATAGCAATCGATCGCACGGCTCCAGGTTGCAACAATGGCACATCTTCTCAGGTCTGTCATGAGAACCTCATCCATCCATGTAGCTCCACCCAGGATTGAAACAATTATATATAATACTATTCCACAGTTCAGGATGTTCTAAATTCAAGGATACTGTTTCACTTCTCTCTCTGTCTAAAGCAATAGTGATCTATTAACAAAGCTAGTCTTCCCCTGGGAACGAAGTATGTAAGAAAGCTCATGTTATGAAAATGAATCAGTACTTCCTGCACAGTCATGAAATACAGGCCTAAAAGGTCTCACTTATGCTACAGCAAGTGAGTCAAAGCAATTCATTAAGGACCAGATGTACTTAAATGCAATTTTTCATTTCCTAAATAGCGACTTCATAGAAATCGCTATTTAGGAAATGCAAAATGCTAAAAACAAAGATACCTATTTCCTAATAGCAATTCCTACAAAGTAGGAATTGCTATTAGAAAATCGCAAATAAGAAATCTTATCCCAGTTGAGACAATAGGCCAGTTGTGCATTTACCAAATAGCGATTTCCAATTAGAAATTTGCTATTTGGAAAATGCAAAACAAAGGGCAGGCTATGGGCAAAAGACCCCTGTTGAAAATAGGGTCTTTGGTTGCCAGTCAGTGTACCCCGTGTCCAAGCAAGGACCCTCACTCTAGACAGGGTAAGTCACACACAATCCAAATTATCTTGTGCCCATCCTCTGGTAACTTGGCACTGAGCAGTCAGGCTTAACTTAGAAGGCAATGTGTAAAGTATTTGTGCAATAAATCATGCAATAACACAGTAGAACACCACAAAAATTCACCACACGGTGTTTAGAAAAATATATAATATTTATCTGATAAGATGCAGGTCAAAACGATCAAGATTCAATAAGTATACATTAAAATATCACTGTAAAAATGATATAAAGTGTCTTTGGTCTTTAAAAAGCAACAAATGTCTCTTGCAAGCACAAAGTACCTGGTTTGCGTTCAAATTCCCTGCAAAGGACCGCAGAGGAGGAGATGCATGGAAACCGGGAAGGTGTGCGTCTATTTTTCAGGCGCACACAGATGATGCGTCATTGAGTTTTCACGCAGGGCAGTCTTTGCGTCGATTTTCAGTGGTGTCACACCTAGCCAGATGTGGATTGGAAGGCACTGAAGGATTTAAGTGTAGAGAAATGCTCACTTTCTAAAAGTAGCATTTCTAAAATAGTAATATAGAATCCAACTTCACCATTAGGCAGGATTTTGTATCACCATTCTGGCCATACTAAATATGACCTGGCTACTCCTATCAGATCAGGATCTACCACTCGAATGCTATCCTATGAAAGGGGCAGGCCTCACAGCAGTGTAAAATGAATTTAGGAGTTTTACACTACCAGGACATATAGAACACACATGTTTATGTCCTGCCTTTTACCTACATAGCACTCTCCCCTATGGGCTACCTAGGGCCTACCTTAGGGGTGACTTATATGTAGAAAAAGGGGAGTTTAAGGCTTGGTAAGTACTTTTAAATGCCAAGTCGAAGTGGCAGTGGAACTGCACACACAGGCCCTGCACTGGCAGGCCTGAGACATGGTTAGGGGGCTACTTATGTGAGTGGCACAACCAGTGCTGCGCCCGCTACTAGCATTTAACTTACCTGCCCTGGGCACATGTAGTGCACTTGACTAGGGACTTACAAGTAAATTAAGTAAGCCAATCGGGTATGAGCCAATGTCACTATATTTTAAGGAGACAGCATATGCACTTTAGCAGTAATTAGCAGTGGTAAAGTGCACAGAGTCCTAAAGACAGCAAAAATGAGGTCATAAAAAGAGGAGGAAGGCAAAAAGTTTGGGGTTGACCCTGCAGAAAGGGCATTTCCAACAGCCACCCATGGTGGATCCCAAAAATGGTGGTGCACATGTAGACCATATGTGTGAGCTCTATTACACTTTAAAAAAGCATCTTTGGGTGCTTTTTTTAAATCGCACATGGTTACCATCGACTTAAAGCTGTTGGAAATTGCATTTTCTAAAACATCATTTTGTATTTAGGAAATGCTTTGTACATGTACCAAGAAATCGCAAACAGGTAATCCCTACTTGCAATTTCCTATCTAGAGAATCGCAAAATGTGTATTTTTTGCGATTCCCTAAAGGCCTTTGTACGTAGCAAAAGGCAGTTCTGCTTTTCTTAACAAGACAAAATTGCGAGTTAGCTATTAAGAAATGCAAAAGGCCTTTGTACATCTGGCCCTTAATTAACATGTTCTAATAAACACATTTTAATAAACAAACTTAGGAATTCAACATTAAAAATGCTTCATTAATACTCATGTTACAGTCATTTTAATACATTTCAATCAGTATAACTATATTTCTCTATTTTTGCACACGTTTTCAAATCAGTAATTATTAGAAATTCAATATTGTTACATTAAATCCTTTTAATCTAAGGGCTAAATGATAACATAATATCAATTAAAGCTTTCAGACATTTGATTTATCAAAAATAGCACCAGGGTTTCTAACACTAGCCTAAACGAATGCACATTTAAAATGGCTTCCATGTGCATCTTTCTACAGTCAAACTATTAGTATTTTGGCTGACATAATGCATATATTATCACATCTTGATGACTTCTGTGACATGAGGGACAGCACTAAATTATTCACTAAATCAGACGAGGGACCTCAGAAGGGCATTATGTATCATGAATTGAATGGGTGTGACATTTCTGTGTTTCATAGTGTCCCTATGTGTACCATCTGTATGCTTTATTTGTGACACTTTGACGGGAATCTTGGCCCACATTTACCAACCTATAGAACAGGTGCCCATGCAGTGTATAGCAACACAAACAATAACTTTAATCAGCTTTCTCACGTCAAAGGATTTTTGCATTGAAAGTTAACATGAGAACAGCACTAAATAGTATGACATCACATAGCGTAAAACCCTAATAATGCATGCATAGTGAGTGCCACAAGGCAGTAATCACACCTAAAAGATTCTGGACAAACCCATATTTACTACAGTCATGCAATGTGGCGCCACTTAGGTTTCTGTAGCATGCTAGTACCTAATCAAACCCAAGGCAGGCAATAGGCAAAAGGACATTGCATGTTTCCCATGCATGCTGTGGTGTGTATTTGTTATCAAAATTACACATATTATGTGATTCCTTGATGTGAGTTTACGGCCTTCACGCTGAGGTGCAATGCTACATTGCAGTTAATTTCTGACGTGCATGAGATTATTTGTGTGACTAATGACTTAATTGGTGCATCATGTAAATATGACTCTGCGCACTGTTTGTCTAGTCACGCAATGTAGCTGATTTTCGTGTAGCATTGTGTCAATCTTACTAAGCCTGCCTCATTATATGAAGTTTTGTTGAAGAGTGAATAAATGATTGTACAAATCTAAACATACACTAATAATTCCTGAGTAGTGAGGGAAATCTCAACTTGAAAATGTAGGTAGAGCAGTGGCCAACCCTAGTGTAATGCTTCGACTGACATAATATTTGTAATTCTTGTCATTAGGTCGAGGGGAAGAGTTTGGCCTTGTGTATACCTTTAGTATACTTCTTATGGCTTAAAGACAATTCATTTGTTGGTTGCAGTGCCCTTTAAAAATTCTTGCTTTCTAGTGGTCAGTTCTGCATTTTTCTCCCTCCTTTTTCTGTTTCGGAGCAGTGACCAAATACTGTATTATTTCACTTTGGTTTCTTTATCTGTTGCTGTGACTGACTATTTTTGTTATTTCTTTGATGCTCCCTTTTTCACTATGGGTGTTTTAGGCTGGGAGCTGCCTGCGTTTTATTACAACATTCCGTTCATCCCATCTCCTCCCATGTTGCTGACATTTGTTTGGGCTTTATTTACCTCTGGCTCCTAAAATAAGCCTATTTCACAAAAGAAACACCCAGTCGTTTAGCTCACTGCTCATGAAAGTCACAATATGATATTTCTGGTAGAATGTAGCTAAACCTAGAAGCAATGATTTGAAACTTGCTTAGCCTCACATCTCAAGACTCTCTCTCCAGGGCCCCTCTCTACCAGCATTAAGGACATCGCACACAGGGCATTGCTTATCTCCTTCATTGGGGCCATAAATCTTCTCAGGCTGCTCTGCTATTGTTAAATTCAATCAAGCTTTGTTGAAACGCCAGGCAAGAATTCTAGCAAGACTTTTCAGTCTGTTAAAATAAAAAGAAAATACATTTCCAGCTTTATTTCCTAATTTTTGGCCAGACGTTTACAAAACGTGCGGTATTGCAATCATCTTCTCATCTCTCCTCAAGGGCTTGTGATTTCTAATGTTTTTTATAAGGTATCAGTACTGCTCTCTGAGGCCTTACCCTGTAAGATTGGTGCAGCCTAGTGGTACCCATCCCTCTGTTGCACATTCATTTCATACACTATTTTGGTGAAAGGATACCTTTTTACATTTAGGATTAATATTCTGCTTGCCTCAAGCTGATGTTAGACAACAAACCATAAAATGCTACTCCACTTTTCTTCCTGAATGCAGTGAAGCATTCTCAGTAACTCCATACAAATTCTCCCCAAATCACTCTTGTGCAGGTTTGGTCAAGGTCCTACCTTGAGTCCTACACTGTTCAACCAAATACCTTGACAGATCAGACCAATATACATAACTGCAGTAATAGGCTATATGAATAAGAATCCACATAAACTAAATTGTGATAAGAATGATTGTAGTTCAGAGGCATCAACCTGTGCCAAACCACCTCTCCCAAGTGTGTTTCTTTGCTCTTAACTAGAAATGCATTTCTGAACTCCACCCACTTTACCATGTAAAAGGGTCATACTTCCCTTGTACTTTAGTTTTCCTTTTGGCACCTTCCTTCACAGTCAATTTTTCTTTTCTTTGTGAAATTCACAATGCTTTGACCTGTGAGTAGAGTTCATTTAAATAATTTTAAAAATCAGACATCTCCCTTTTCTCCGCATGGTGCACTAGCCTTCAATCATGCAAATAGTGGGAATGTGTCTTTTGGTGCTCTCCTTGTTTACGTATGTGGCGAGGGGCCGGCATTTCCAGACAATAATAAGAGCATAGCTGTCAAGTTTTAAGATTGCATATGTGTGACATATCCATGGTTTTAGAGCACTTAGGAGTAACATTAAGTGACCCGATATGTAACACTTGAGTGACATTTTGTCATGAGTAAAAGCACATACCCTGTACAAACATTAACGATGAACTGTAAAGTCAAAGTAGGATGTTAATTCAGGGGGGAAAGAAGTGATCCTTTAATCATCTTTCTGTTTTCATAATGCATTTCTAAAAAGAACATTTTTACAATTAAGAAAACATAAGCTTTCTAGTTGCAAGCTTGACAAATTCACTGTTCCACACATTCATTCTATGTGTGGAATTGTGCATCTGATTATAAAGGAAAAACATGCCTCTGGTTATCAGTGTAGCTAATTAGAAGGATGACCAAGTATGTTAATGCACATGCTGCAGAGATCAATCAAAGGACACTCAGTGCAGAGAGAGAGAGAGAGTGTGTGTTTGTGACTGACGTGAATGAACTTGCAGCCCAGAAGTGCCTTGGGAGTGTGTGTGCCAGGCTGAGCACTTGCCTTGACAGTGTCTTCCGGTTACTTTGGCTGGGCTGGATAAAGGAGCACTGGCTGCTGCAGCAGCAGCAGGCTATGCACTTCTCTTAGGCGACAACCAGTAAAATCAAGGGGGAAGACCGGGACAGCAGAGAGTGGGGAGAGCCAGTGATCGGTATCCTTGGTGCCTATAAACCTCCTGCACTGTGCCCACCAGCACCTGCTGCCAATGTTGACCAGTGAGTCAGTGTCCACAGGGCAGGTGTCAACAGCAGGCACACTGGAGCTGCAGCCTTGACCAGTGACCTGCAGCAGTGTGTCTGGAAAACAACAGAAGACACACCGGATCCACGTAAACCTGGGCCTGGTACTTCTTGTGGTTTAAGATAAGCCCACTCCCTCTCTCACTGACCGAGCCACTGCCCCAGTGCCAGATCTACAGCTGTCTGCTAGAATGAGAGGCTGCCAGAGAACAGATTTATTGTTCCCTCCTGGAAACAATGTATCAACATCAAGACTGAAGAAGTGTCTCAGTCACCATAGCAACCACTGAGCCCAGCCTGGCAGGATAATTATCTAATACTTACCTGGGTCAGGCAGAGCAGCACTGCACAGGAAGCGTGTAAGCTTGCCCAGGCTTCTTTCATTAAACAGCATATGAGCCTCACAGTGTCCTTAATGTGCAACGGATGCATTTTAGTGTGGTGTTGGGGACACTAACACTAAAGTGCATTAGTCAAACACCTGATGTGTGGTACTTGGCAGAACTGGGTGACTGGCCTGGTCTCAAGCTTCTATTGTTGCACCATACTGAAAATACAACTTGATACACCTAGAGAGTTTTCTAGGTGGGCAGTACTACTAACACATGTGGCCGAGACAGAGAAAGTCATACCCCTGAGCTCACCCATAGCCTCCTTAATAATGTAAGTTTGCTATCTAAACATGTGCTGGATGTTTTTAATTTCCTGTTCTTGGACAGGCCGGATTGAATCTTTCTTAAGGAGACAGGGCTGAATGTTGATTTGTTTAGAGATATAGAAGCGGGGATACCTGGAGGCTACTCCACTATGCATGTTGACTGCCAACATTGTAAAGGTGGAGGAGTAGCTCTCATTTTTCCTACAAGCTTTAAATGTTCAATCGCAGGATAGATGAGTTTATTGAAGTTTATTGTTCACAATTAAGATTCAGCAAATTGCTCCTTTTCAGAAGCCCTTATTTATCACCTACCTAGACATCCTACTGATTTTTCTATTGCAATATCATACTTTCTAGCTTGGCTATGAGTGTGCAGTATTCAAATTTGACAGTTCTCAGAGAATAAAATGTGCATGGGGAAGACATTACTTGTAAGCAAGCCTGCTTGCTAAAAGATGCACATGCAGGCCTTAATGTAGCCCAATATACTATTGCCCACACTCATAATGCTGGCCACATGCTAGAGCTAGTTTTTCTCTAACATAGACACATTGGGGGTCATTCTGACCCCGGCAGTCTCAGACCGCCGGGGCCAGGGTCGGCGGGAGCACTGCCGACAGACCGGCGGTGCCCCGCAGGGCATTCTGACCGCGGCGGTTCGGCCGCGGTCAGATGCGGGAAACCGGCGGTCTCCCGCCGGTTTCCCGCTGCCCTGCAGAATCCTCCATGGCGGCGGAGCGCGCTCCGCCGCCATGGGGATTCAGACACCCCCTACCGCCATCCTGTTCCTGGCGGGTCTCCCGCCAGGAACAGGATGGCGGTAGGGGGTGCCGCGGGGCCCCTGCAGTGCCCATGCCAATGGCATGGGCACTGCAGGGGCCCCCGTAAGAGGGCCCCACAAAGTATTTCAGTGTCTGCTATGCAGACACTGAAATACGCGACGGGTGCCACTGCACCCGTCGCACCTTCCCACTACGCCGGCTCAATTCTGAGCCGGCGTCCTCGTGGGAAGGTTGATTTGCCCTGGGCTGGCGGGCGGCCTTTTGGCGGCCGCCTGCCAGCCCAGGGCAAATCCCAAAATACCCTCAGCAGTCTTTCGACCGCGGAGCGGTATTTTGGTGGGGGAACTTTGGCGGGCGGCCTCTGCCGCCCGCCGAAGTTAGAATCAGCTCCATTATCTGCTGTATCCTGTCCAGTTTAAACTGGTCAGACCATTATCTTCTGCCTTTTTTGTGCTTTACTATCAAAAGCAGGCACTTAGCCAGACCGCAATTAATAGATCAGGAGCTTGGCATAAAATGAATGCAAACAATTTGCTAGGACTATGGGTTTAGTCCACACCTACTTTCATGGAAAAGATGTCAGTGGATGCTAACATCTGACTAGTATCGGCATTTGATCAAATTGTTCCTTTAAGCAACCGGTTCTCTCTAAGAACAAAACCTGCAGCCTCTTTGTTTTCTATGAAGCTGTGGATTGAAAAATGTAAGTGCAAGTGCCTCCTAATAGCTTAGCATAGAAGCTTTGACATAGTGAACAAAATAAGCTAGAAAGTGGTGCTAAAACAATACCACTAGGCTGCCTCTAATTCTCTGAGAGAAATGTTCAAAATCGTTCAATCTTTCCTATCTCCATCAAATTATATTCACAGGTTCACTCCATCAGTCAGCCTATTTGAGTATTTAACATAATTTCTTCAGAGGAGAGATGATCCGTATATACTCTAAATTGAACACTTCAGCAACCATAGTGGATTGCATTATACCACGTATCAACAGTATGGGCCTGATTTAGATCTTGACAGGAGTTCCGTTGTCCCACCGTGGCAGCGGTTCCAAGTACTCCCTCAAGCTGAAGGAGTTCTGGCTTCCATATTTAGATCGATGTCAGCTAAACCTCTGTCCGTGTCAACAGAGTGGAGTCTGCTGTCTACGCAGCAGCCTCCAATGCTGGCTAACAGTACTCTGTCACTGTCAGAGCAGCAGGATTATGCAGAGCATCTTTTAATTTTTATAGCTGTGTTGCCATTCTTATAGCGGTGGATTCCTGACATTGGGAGTCCGTTGCGGGACCCACTCACCATTGTACTATGGCTGTGGCTATTGGATGGATGCTAACAGCACACACCTGACGTATATTGACCAATTGTGAACCACTATAAAACACACTCCATTTCAGACCATCATCTTTTGCCATTCCACTACAGAACACCATTTTAATGCTGAACTAACCACTCAGGAGTTTTAATTTTTAATTTGTTTCATTTTTAACGTTTGTTTAATCAACTTATCAACTTGTGGACCAATATTTCATTTATTTTTAGTTTCTTACTATGGCAGGGAGGAGGAATCCACATTTCACAGAGGAAGAATTGTCAGTCATGTTAGATGAAGTCATCAGACTAGAGCTACAGTTGTGAGGAGCCCAAGTACAAAATACAACCATATCACAGAAAAGGCAAATGTGGGCCAGAATAGTTGAGTGAGCGAATGCTGTAGCAAACAACCTGCTTACACAGGAGGGATTAGGAAGAGATGGAACAACCTTTGATGGGAGAGTACGTTACCTCATCTCCAAGCATCACCTGGTGGCACCTGGACTCCCAGAGGACTGGTGGTAGTTCTCCCAGCCCCTTACATCTTTTTACCTGGGAGGAGAAGGTCTTGCTGATCCTAAATCCTGGAGGCTTGACAGGAATCCTGGTGGAATGGAGATTGGTAAATTACACTTTTGAATGTCTCACTAATCAGAAATGTAGTTTTTGACCTTACATTAGCTGTTAATATTTTTACACCCTCTTTATAACATATAAATACAATTATAAAGTAGCAAAATGTATTGTTATCCTCAAATTAGTAGAATTATGGTTGTATTTCTCTTTTTAACAATAAACAATATGTGTTGTCGTATTGGTTGTTCTCCATGGTTCATCCATTGCATTTGCCTAGTTTGTAGGTGTGTTTCAATGTATGGTGATGTACTCAAGAAAACAGGTTCCTAACTGCATCTGTATCCACGTGAAGGAATAGTGCACCTAAGTGTTGTAATGGTGAATACAAATGACTACAACTACCATTATGCCCTGTTTTTTGTCATGTGATGTTGGTCATTTGACAATCAACATTTCATGCTATCAATGAAAATGTCATCTTGAACTATATATAGAATTTTGTCACATTCTTGTTGTTCGATTGAACTGATGTAATTGGTTTTACAAATCATAGTATGTTGACTTAAAATTGTCAGCTTTGTCCTGTTGTATGCTGAATATGAGTATTTTTGAAAAACAATTTACTTTGCAATTTTCATATGATGACTAATGGCATTACTTCTCCTAAGTTGCGTAATAGTCTTATCTAGCTTGCTAGGCCTTGGAATGGTTTAGTTCTCAATTCTCCTCTCTACTGTGTTGGATGTTTGGTATATGTATTTCACACTTTCTAAATAACATTTTTCTTTTCAGGACATCTCTTCACCAGTATTTCTGAAGTTTGCATGTGTGTATATTAACCTGTATGTGTAATTCACAAAAAACACAGAACGATCTAATCATTCCATCAATAATTTTTTTACTGTTAGGTTGCTTCATTGTAGCTGAAGACACATTTGATGTATACTCCGGACTTTTAATTTCTGATTGTTTGTAATCCATATAGGGTCCCATACTCAGAGTCAGTGGACCACCATGTGCAACCGAGGACATCTCCACTCCAGACCAGGATCAAGACTTTATTGAGGGCCCAACTCCTGCAAGTTTGGATGATGATGAGATGGCTGCCTCACGTGGTCTGTCTGGGCAGACAGCTCCAATGAGTCACACTCAGCCCACACCTACACCTCCTATCCTAGCTGCAGCAACACCTCAGCCTCAGGATACCTTCAGTTCCTGTGTGCAAAGGAATATGGCACCCACCTTGTGCATCCCAGTCTTGGCTGATGTTCAGCCAACACCACCACCACTTCCAGTTCGGCCTGGACCCAGTGCGATGAGGCACACTGCCCCAAGGGCACAGGGTACTGGGGGTAGGGGTCATGGGAGGGAATGTGTAGGCCAGTAAAGTGAGGCCACTGGGTACGCTGTCAACCAGACCACCATCAATCAAGACTTGGGAGCCCTACATTAGTCCCAAGACATGATAGGCCAGATCTTAAAAAAGCTCCCAGACATTAAGCAGGTGCAGAGGAAGCACAATGTAAAGATGCAAAATCTCAACTCAAATTTGTGCTCCCTGACTGGGGTGATGTCACTTATCACCATATGTGCTGGGCTTTTCCTGTACCATCTTCCCCTGTCTGTGGTCCTTCAACCTCTGGGCAAAATACATCAGCCTAACCCACAGTCAAGGTGGAGCTGTCACAGGGAGACCCTCAGGAAATAGCTCCACCCACCCCAGAACCCTGCAACTGTAGATCCCCCCACCCCAGAAAAGCCCTCATCCGGACCAGCAGGAGAGGATGGGAAGACCTCCACCACCACTAGCAAGTGACACAGGCCCTAATTTATTCCAGTCTGTGACTAATCTTCACTTTGTGGACTTTTTGATAGACACATTTACCATTTTTGAGGACAACTGTGTTTTGTACATTGGACTCCAAACAATTGAGCCTCTACAAAAATAGTTTCATCCACCATGATTGACTGTTTTTTTTTTTTTTTTCATTTTTCATTTGGATTACAATATTTTTAGGTTGTTTATATTTGATGAATACATTCAAAACACACAAAGTCAAAGACTGCTGTTGTATTTCTTGTGGTATTTCCTTTCTTTATTCCTCCCCTCCATCATTGTGTAAAAAAAAGGCTAACAATAAATAAAATTAATTTAAAAAAATGTTACAATTATGCAATGTGTATCCAATTTTAAAAAAAGGAAAATAAATGCTAAAACAAATCTCAATGTATTGATTGCATACTTCTGTAAAAACTAGGGAGAGGGTGTGGCTTAATGCCCACAGCTGCCAACTTTGAAGCTGGGGAACCAGGTTTGAGTCTTGGCATTAGCTCAACATCCTATAATTCTAGTCAAATCACTAAATCTCCCCTTGCCCACCAAAAAATGAATGTGTCTTTGTGTAGTGTAACTGGTGCTCATGTATAGTACTTGTTGGACCCGGCTCTTTTTGCAGGGTCATCCCCAAACTTTTTGCCTCTTTCCTCCTATTTCTGTGACCAGTTTCAGGACTCTGGGCACTTTACCACTGCTAGCCAGTGCTAAAGTGCATATGCTCTCTGTCTAAATTGTATTGGTGATTGGTTATCCCTGATTGGCATATTTGATTTACTAGTAAGTCCTTAGTAAAGTGCACTAGAGGTGCCCAGGGTTTGTAAATCAAACGCTGCTAGTGGGCCTGCAGCACTGGTTGTGCTCCCTGCATGAGTAGCCCTGTAAACATGTCTCAGACCTGTCACTACCAATTCGACCTGGCAACTTTACCCACTTGTCAGGCCCAAACCTTCCCACATGTAAGTCACCCCTAAGGTAGGCCTTTGTTAGCTCCTTGGGCAGTGTGCAGTGTATTTGAAAGGTAGGACATGTTCTGGTGTGTTTTACATGTAAAATACTGCCAAGTTCGGTTTTCACTATTGCAAGGCCTGTCTCTCCCATAGGTTAACATGGGGACTGCCTTTAAATATCTTTTAAGTGCAGTTTCCCATTGTGAGCAGATAGAGATATGGAGTTTGGGGCCTCTATTTAAAAATAAATCTTTTGGTAGAATTGGTTTTTCGATTGTGACTTTGAAAATGCCGCTTTTAGAAAGTGGGCATTTTCTTGCTTAACCATCTGCTTCTGGAATCCATGTCTGGGTCAGATTGACAGTTGGCTGTTTGTGAATTATCTCTGGACAGTGACAGAAAGGGAGCTTAGGTGTGTCCTGCATACCTTGCTGAGTCTCCCTGAACTATAGGAGGAGCGAGGAGCTGTCACTTGCACCTGAAAGGGCTGTGTCTGTCCTCACACAATGCTGTCTCCAACCCCCTGGTGTGTGTCTGGGGCCAGGCCTGGGGAAGACAGAATCTTGCCAATAACAGAGACTTTCCTTTGATGTTTGCCTACTTCAAAGGCAGAAATTAGTATAAGTATTGGAGCCAAACCCCAAGATTTTTAGAACACTTCTGGATCGAGATGAATCTCTGCAAAGGAGAAGAGCTGAAGAACTGAAGGAGGAGTACTGCCCCTTTGCTGTGTGGGCTTCGTTGGGTTGGCCTGCAGTTGCTTCTTCTGACTTAAAGAGGACAAAGACTGGACTTTTTTGTGTGTCCTGCTTTTGAAGTTTCTCCAAGGGCTTGGAGTTAACTATCCTTCTAGTAAGAAATGTCTGGGACAGCAAAGACTTCACCTACCAGCCCCTGGGTTCACTTGCTGTAAACCCTAACTCACCAGGTGGTGCCTTCTCCAGTTTATTGGCCCCAGGGAGTGAAAGCTGGCTTAAAAACAAGAAAAACTAGGTGCATCGACTCCGGACAATGCCAGGACTGATGCCACTGCCTGACTCCGCTATGCCATTCACACCGAAGCTATGGTCCCCGGTGGAGTGCGACAAATACAACTGACTCCTTCGGCCTGATGCCACTGCAGCCCTGCTGACGTCATGCAACTTCGTGAGTCCTAAGTGCAGTGCCACTGATGTTCGTGACACCCGACTCTGTTGTGGTGCCAGCAGCCCTGTGGCATGAATGAGACCCCAAGAGGTCACCCCACCACATCTTGCCTCGCTGGATATATCAACCCTGCTGGAGCATAAGAAACCAACACTTCCCACCAACGCCGCATACTCTTCCCTGCTCTGTAGTAAGGAACCAACGCTACACCATATCCAGCGATGCCTCACTTCCCCGACTCTGTGCACCGGCTTGTTTCCTCGTTACCAAAGGTACTGTACCCTTGAGTTTGTGCAACTCCGTTACCGGCGCCATTGGCATTGGTTTGTTGGAAACGACTCCATCACAATGCCATGATAGCCTCAAATTGAAGCTGTTTCTAAGTGCTATTTTGAAATTTAATCTTGGACAATTCTTAACTTTTCTTGTGTGTGCTGGATTTTTGTTGTTTTGGTCTTATTTTACTCAGATAAATATTGCCTATTATTCTAAACTGGTGTTGAGTGTTTTTGTGTGTTTTCACTGTGTTACTGTGTGTTTTTGTACAAATACTTTACACATTGCCTTTGATGCAAGCCTGACTGCTTGTGCCAAGCTACCATGGGGGTGAGCAGGGGTTACCCTAGGTGTGTATCTCTATTACCCTGACTAGAGTGAGAGTTCCTGCTTGTACATAGTGCAAACTGACTGCCAACCAGAGACCCCATTTACTCCAATACCTTTGGGTTGAGTTTGCGTTATATAAAACTGAAAATAAAAAAATCAAATATAGTTTTTAAAAAATCAGAAAAAAATCACAATCAGTGCATTACCCAAATAGTCTGTGTCAGTTGTATTTCTACTGTTCCAAAAACTGACACCATGGAAGAATGAGATATATTCCTAATAAATAGATTCAAAAGATTAATGTCATTAGCTGGACTCATATATCCTGCTTCACAATAGGAAACCCGCATCAATAACACCAATAGTGCAAATTATGGTACTTCTATGTTTTGTGGCCACAGGATCATTTCAGTGCACTGTGGCAGTATCTGGTGGAATGCTACAAAAAGTTATTTCTGCTATGATGAGAAACACCAACAGCTTCATGAACCCAACCCAAAATAAAGATTTTGCCATTGTGTAGGAAGATTTATATTCTTTGGGTCTACTAACATGTGGTTAGAGCAAGTCAAGCAGTACATATTGCCTTGGTGGCAACAATCAACAGAAAACAGATGTGATTAATCTCAAGAACATATATTTAATCACTGTGCAAGTTGTCTTTGCACAAGATATGTACATCTCAAGTGTGTGTCTTGCTTGTGATCAACCCATGTTCCCTTTGTATTTTGCAACAGCCGCATATAACTGCAAATGAAAATGACATGATGATGGATCCTAAAGAAGAACAAACATTCGCAATGCAAACGGTCTCACGTTTGCTTGAGCTCGAGCAATTAGCATTATAAACTCCTAACCGGACGTTTCTTGCCACATAAATTGAAAATGAAAATAAAACAGTTTCACATAACTAAGTAGTCTTTGCTTGCCATATAGAATGTAAAGTGAAAGTTTCACATAAGCGAGCTGACGGCCGCCATCAGTGCAATGCAGACACACAAACGGAAATAACAGTTCACTCGTAGTGAAACCTATCGGTGTAAGTGCAATTATCTATGTAACCGGCAGAAGTGCAATAAAAATGTAACAGGGTTGATGTCATGCAAAGCGCTCGACTTCTGCCAAGCAAGATCGCGCTGCGAAAAAAGAGAAAAATTAGTCCACAAACCGGACGGAAAACATCGAGCCTCATATGTTTTCAGTATTTTGACGCTGTGCTCGAGAAGAGCTAACCACCGGAAAAGGCATGATGTATGCATGCCTTGCACTAATGAAATCAAGCAGATATTAAAAGGCAAGCCCACGAACCAATGAAAGACACTGACGTGACATGGGCGTGGTTTGAAGCCCAAAGAGAGATAACAACAAGGAACTGAGCGCTTTGCACTCACCAGTAAAAATAAGAAGAATATGTTTATTTTACATTAAAATATAGACTCAAATGACAAGTTATGAGGACACATTCACTTAGAACAATCAGATATAATCAAGGTCAATGAACACTGCAGTTAATGTGTCAAAACCTTGGACAACAAACATCTTTGCCCTGGAATTTCCCCAACAAACCATTCCTAAAAAATCCCCAGCTCAGACTGACATGCTCATTATGTCACAAGTTGTTTTGAAATTTAATTTGACAATATGTAAAGGTAAACTTACACTCATGTGAAGAAGCTGGCAATAACATCTTGACGTACGTCAATTCCTTCCTCTTCTCCAGCATCGTCTTCATTTGGCATTTCATCATCCTCACCCATTGGCTCTTCATGTTCTCCATCCTCTGGGATGTATGGAATGTTCCATCGCAGGACTATGTTGTGTAGCATGCAGCAGGCCACAGTGATTTGGCACACCTTATCTGGTGAGTAGAAGAGGGCTGCACTGGTGTTATCCAGACAGGGAAATCTGGCCTTCAGGAGCCCAAAGCGCGCTCCATTGGCCTCTGTGCTCTTTCATTGGCCTTACTGAAGCAGACTTCACCTGGTGTTGTTGGATCCTCAGCAGTGCTTACAACCATGCTCACTTAGGATAAACTGAGTCTCCTATGTGAAAATAAAAATGTATTGAGCAATAATATCTCATCCCATTGTACATTCCTAAACTATATGTTGGACCTGGCCCTTTTTGCAGGGTCATCCCCACATTTTTTGCCTTCCTCCTCCTATTTTTTCTGACATCTTGTTGTTGGCTCTAGGACTCTGAGCACTTTATAACTGTTGATCAGTGCTAAAGTGCAGGCGCTAAAGCTGGTATGATTGGCTTACACCTAATTGGCACATTTGATTTACCTGTAAGTCCCTTGTACAGTGGTATCTCTTTACCCAGGGCCTGTAAATTAAATGCTGCCAGTGGGCCTTCAACGCTGCTTGCGCCACCCACAAAAGTAGCCTTTCAAACCTGTCTCAGGCCTTCTAGCACAGGGCCTGCGTATGCAGTTTACTGCCACAGGGACCTTGCATCTAAATTTACTTGCCAGGCCTGGAACTCCCCTTTTACTACATGTAAGTCACCCCTAAGGGAGGCCCTAGCTAGCCCTGTGCGCAGGGTGCTATGTATGTAGAAGGCAGGACATGTGCTGCTTGGCTGTGTTGCCTGTTCTGGTAGTGACAAACAGTTAATTTGGTTTCTCACTGCTGTGAGTGCTGCCTTGTTCATAGGATTGCATTGGAAATGCCCTGCCTTATGTTTAGGGGGTGTTGTCTAATCTATGACGGGTAGCATAGGCATGTTTGGTATGGTTGCAATGGTAGTGAGAAATGCTGCTTACTGGTGCAGGTGGATTTTTTATTACCAATACCTTTCAGACAGCCTGTACACAGGAAGGCTGGATGTGTTACAGAGATGCATCTGCATACTGAATGGTCTTCTTGGGCTGAGAGAAGGAGAGGCAGGACATACCTGCATTTGTAAAGGCTGTGCCCTGGCCTCACACAAAGGGCTCATTTACACCAATTGATGCCTGGAGCCTGTGCTGGAGGAGAGAAGGGAACACTCCTAGAACCAGTTGGAACTAGCTGGAATCTCTTCTCCCCCTTTTTGTGAAAGCTTGTGCAAAACTGAGTATAAGTACAGAGGGTTTTCCACATGAGAGAGAGACATTCTTGGACTACTGAAATGGACACAGGATGCTGCTGGAGGGCCTTGCCAGAAATTGTCTTGGACTGCTGCTGTTGTGCTGACCTGTGACCTGTTGGGTCACTAGGAGGAACTGCCACTGCCTGCAACCCGTTGTGCCGGCCTCTTTGCTTGGGCCCTGCTGTCCTGTGCTCCCTCTCACTGTCTTCCAGGGGCTGAGTGGTGTGCCCCCTGTTGCCTTTCAGTTCTTCCCTGTGTTGACGTGGTGCAGGAAGAGCGCTCTGCCGAACAAATCCTGTAAGTGCATGAAGAGCGCTTCGTTGTGTCTGAACAGAGCGCTTCACTGTTGTGAGAGGATGCTTGTTCCAAACACTTTGTATTGTGGAGCAGAAGCGTGTTCCGAGCACATTACTTTTGTGAGCAGAAGTACATTCTGAATGCTTCTGTGTTGCCGCCTGAGAAAATCACTGCCGCGACCCGGGCAGGTAGAAGAAATCCAAAGTATCGCAAATTGTGCCCCTCATCGGTGACCCCATTGGACAGCAGCACACAGGAGTGTGCCCCCAGGGCACAGGCAGGCACCGTTTGTTGAAAAATCACCATTGCTGCCCAGGTCAATAACTTGGAGATGCTTGTGCACCAGACCAGGTGTGGGCGTATCAAGGAGTGAAGGAGCGGCAGCCAGGAGGGAGGGAATCCTCATTGGAGGTTCCTCCTGCTCGCTGGGCCGCCCCAGGGCCTGCAATGTGGGAACATTGTGCTTGGGGGGAGACGCATGGTCCCCCCCGAGGCATGAGAGGCTGCATGAGCCTCTGTGTCTCTCACCGGGTGGTAAGGAAGCCTCAGCGGAGGCCCCGCCCAGCGTAGGGTGAGTTGCAAAGTGACCCCCGTCTGAGGAGGGGGCACCCCACGTGCAGGAACGAGTGAGCTCCTTGGACTCGTAGGTCCCGAAGACCTTTTCCTGCCCCCCCCTCTCTAGAGCCGGTCATGGCTTCCGGGGGCAAATGGGGCTATTTGGAAACTTGGTGGATGACGGGGAGAGATCTCCCCATTGGAAAGGAGGAGGTGGGTGCTTTCCCCCTCCATCACACTCTGCTGCTTTCCGGGCGGAAGGGGACCCTCGACTGAGGCCCCGGCCCCACTAAGCCAGTTTGGGTCCCAGTTAGCCCAGAAGGAGCGCTGGAGTCTCTTTATGTGGCCCAGGGACTTGGCCTTTAAACAGGCAGGGAATGCTTAATTTCTATGAGCATTCAAGATGTTGTGGTGACATTTGGGCAACATAATTTTCTACTGTACACTCATGATGCTGTTTGACCTTTCTGGTGACGTGTTTTCCATGATATGTGCATTCCTAATGATGTTGTTTTCCTGACTACTGCTTATGTTGCAGAATAACCAGTAAGCTATATGTTTCATGTGACTACTGCTGACGTTTGCAGAGTACCAGTAACTGAGTAATGTTCTGACAATTGCTTGTGTAGCAGGGTATTACTGACATGTTGTGTATGCTCTAGTGATGGTGCGTACAATACAGTTTATTTTTATATAACTTGGTGTTGTGTTTCCTTTATGATGTACCTATTGTGTCACGTGTGTTGTGTATGTTGTGCAATCGCTTTATACGTTGCCTCCAGGTGAAGCCTGACTGCTCGTGCCAAGCTACCAAAGGGGTGAGCAACGGTTATCCTGGGTGTGTAACTCTCTCACCCTGACTAGAGTGGGTGGGTTCTGCCTGGCTTAGGTGTATACCCTAGCCAACCAGAAACCCTATTTCTAATACTATAAATTAAGCAAATTATCCTATTGTCATACTGTACTTGCCAACAAGCCAGGCTCTCTCAGGTCCAATTTGTGACATTTGCAGGGGCATGCTGTTGTTCCGTACTACAAAGAAATCATGTGTTGACCCCGGGAAACGGGCATACATGCTTCAGATGTATAAATCCAGTAAGAAGACAACTTGCACAATGATTGAATGGAATTTCTTCAGACTGTGGTAGACCTGTTCCCTGGTGTGTGGTTGCACAAAGGCAATATGTGTGCCATCAATTGCTCCAACCACATGTGGTATGCCACCCAAAGCATAAAAATCTCCCTTCACATTTGCAAAATCCTCATGTCGTGGAAAATGGATGAACCTTTTGATGTGTCTCATCATTGAAGAAAGGCCTTCTTGTAGCTCATTGCTGAAAGTTGGTTGTGACATGCCTCCAGATAATGCCACACTGTATTGGAAGGATCATGTGGCCACTCAATGGAGTACTGCCATGATTTTCACTATTGGTGTTATTGCTGTGGGATTCCAGTTGTGAGGAGCTGGCTCCAGCTGATGATGTGAATCCAGAAATGTTTGCCTAGTCAATCTGAATTTTTTTTAAATGACTCTTTCTTACATGGTGGCAAGGAGTGGAAAAGGTTTGAACACTTGAGGCTGTTATCTTCTACCGCTCCATGGGTTCATATGTCTGCATTTAGGAAAAACAAAATATCACTTAAAATGGTCAAACAATACTTTGATAATCAATACACATCTCGTCCATGTGAAATTACATATGTTTTGTGTGCCATATATGCGCACATTATTTTTTAGTGATGTTGCAACTTAGAATAGCACATTTTTTACATGTCTGATATATTTAAAAAAAATACTCTGTAATACATACATTAGAAATGTATTATTTACATTTTTTTTGTTTTTTTAATTTCTCAACGAAGTATTAAATACACCGGGTCACTACTTTAAACACAGTAACGCATTACATTATAATGTATCAAATTTATCAAAAAACTGTGTTTTATGAATTTTACATTGGTAAATAAACCAGCTACCATTCTGAGTGGTGGTGACACACTTAACATTTAAAAATACCCTGGTTCACATCCTAAAATGGTGGCCACCTGACCCTGCCATCAGGACATTGGCAAGGTCAGGCGGCCAAGTTGACCGTGCAGTAGGTGTAACATTCCACGACGGACAGAGTCATAAACTAACATTTGTGATGACTACACATGAAAGCAAATGACTGTGTCCGTCTCCATGGGGGATAGCATATGTTGTGTACATGTATGCGGCATTAGGGAAAAATCTCACTTGCCTCCTAACACTGCAGCCAAAAACACCTTATCCACTTTTGCTGCTGTTATTGACCTCTGGAAGTCTTGATGTCAGGCAAAACATGTGAGTAGGGCCCCTAACTTCTCCGCTGAGGGGTTCGAACCGATCACCACAGAGGCCCTGTCCATGTACAGCCAGCTGTAGGGGAACCCAGAGGAACAGGTATATGTTTGAATGGAAAATGTATTTCCAAGTAACTTGTTTTTTTCTTAATACACAGGCTAATTAGTCCCTTTTAGTTCCTGAGTGAAGTGTTGTGACTGGAGTGTAGTTAAATTAATAATTTGGCAGGGGACATACTGATGATCAACAATGTTTGAAATGTCTGTATATTGAAATGAAAAGTCATCACAATAAATAAGGTGACTTTCCATTTCAATTTACTCACAAATCAAGATTTTAATTTTCAAACTCCATGCCCCTTACTTCCAATGGCCATTACACACTGTACCCTAAGCATAAGTGAAAAATACAGCCATATATCCAAATGAGAGAAATGTAAAGTGCAAGAAAAAACTTTCACCTTATAGACTTGTCTGTTTTTTTCACTTTAAATATATCCCATTTCTGATAAATGAGTATCGGTATGTTTTACCTATGTAATTGTGCCACATATGGGAAAAGGTAGATCCTGTGCTGCTAGTACACATGACACAGGTCCAGTATCAGCAGCAAAGGCAGGACTTGTGTGATGTGGTCCATGGAGGCAAGGGAATTAAGGAGAAAAGGAAAAGGTAAGTTTTGTGCTTTTATCCCTTCCAATCTGCCAACTTGGGTGTGGAGGATTAGCTGCCACAGTTATGTCAGTGGAAAGGCACATCTTGATAGGCCTGGCAGGAAAACTGGTTGTGGTCCCATCGCTTTTGCCTACGGCGCCATTGACACAGGTGTAACATTTTGGTGGTGACAGCAATTCGCTGACAGACTTTTGTCTGTGGGCATGCCAGTTCCTACATAAAGTGGGTGGATGGATTATCCAGGGAAAATCAACAGCAGGACTGATAGCGCCAATATGTAAATTATGTCCTATGCCAAGAACAGGTTCTGCGCTGCTACAGTTCATTAAACTTTCTCAAGAAGAATGTGTGCAGGTCATCTCAAATTGCAGATTTGGCTGCCCGGGGATCCTTGTCCACCACAAGTCCTCGGTAAAGCTCTTCTGGCAGTCAGTGTATGTCCTAATAGACTGTTTAACCTAATGATCGAGACGGCAGTGGTACTAGAAGCTAGAAACATGCCCAACTTATTTCATAGTTTAAGAAAAAAAAGTACCAACACTACCTATTTAGACAAATATAGGCTTGCACTAATGCTTAATTATTAAATGCTGGGAAAATGATCACCAAACTTCTAACTTACTGTAAGAACACAATCTTTTGTACAGCAACCAATCAGGCTTCTGTCCAGGCAGTAGTAAAGAGTCAGTATTGTAATAAGAGGCAAAGTTCATTAACATGAATCTTGACCTAGGGCAATCTGCTATTTCAGTACATTTAGACTTGTCAGCTACTTTTGATACTGTGTTCCATCCTATTCTCTTGGAACAGTTAGGCAGCATGGGAGTTTCTGCACAATGTTAGATACAGTCTTTTCCGACTGATAGATGACAGACTGCTGAGGTACCCCTGTTTGCTTCTACACCTAAGCAACTGAGTTATGAGCTTATCTTTTAGTTCATGTTATTTAACGTATACAGGGCCTTCCTAGCTCTACTAGTCAATTTTATGGCTTTAATATGATTTTCTATGCTGAGGACACACAACTGCTGTTCTCCTTCCAAAGAGCTTATTAAGAGATTAAAGAGGCTTTATGGAACTATCTTATCTCAGTGGCAGAGTGGACTAAAAGGAGCTGTTTAAGGTTGAACTCTGGAAATTCAGAAATGTTACACTTTGATAGACCCTCTTAAACTTGGTACGCTATCTGGTGGCCCATAGAATTAGAACTACCTACTCAAACTACTACCATTAGAGATCTGGGGATAAAATTGTCTTTCCACCCTGAAGTCCTGGCAATCACCACTAGATGCTTTGCTCTGTACACTTGGAAGTCTACTGTTTACACGTTAATCTTAGAAACATCAGACTACACAAATGCCTTGTACCTACACCTACCCGTTAACATGATTTGCCATCTGCTGGTCATTCAGAATGCAGCGGATAGATTCATTTATAATATTCCTAGATGGCAGTCAGTTACTCCTTATTTTGAGACAGTGTCACTGACTGGAGAAGTGCATTCATTTTAAACGCTTGTTGTTTTACACACAGAGCTTATTATAAAAAGGGCCCTGACCTGATATCTTCCAAAGAGAATAATCCATTCCTCTAATTTTCATCTGTTGCAAGCGCCCAAGGTACACCATTCGAGAAAGGGAATACGCTTGCTCTTGTTCCTTATCTCTGGAATGACCTACCAGTATCCCTCAGATCCATCCCTGCAGAGGCAAAAACTGTTAAACACACTTCTTTTCAACTCTAGTTAATCAGTAGCTGTAACTGATCTCCCTGATTGTAGTGCCAGAACAACCCTTCAGAGCAGCTGTTGCACTCTATAAGTACTACTTTAGTGGTTCCGAACCTGTGGTCCAGGGACCCCTGGGGGTCTGCAAAGACTCCTCAGAGGGTCTCTGACTGCATAGAAAATTAAATAATATTAACAGATTAATAAATTGTACATAAATAAAGTGTCTAAACATACAACTGAAAAATATAAAACATACTGTAAATGTCAAGAAATTTGAAATTTGAGGCTAGAAATTAAGCAAGTATCCTCAGGTTGTTTCATGGGAGCAGTGCAGATGCATCAAACATAATAAGGTATGGATGATATGTGGCTTCCATAGAATTTAGAAAAGCTCCAACCTTCCCATTAAAATTGTTGGTTTTTTATTTTTTTATTTACATTGGTTTGCAAATTTTAAAAAAGTGCTATCATTCGTGCATATGTTTGATGAATGCTTATTTCAGTATTTTTGGTGTATTCTTTGGGTTTCAGATCATCAACAATGTTAAGGCAGGGTCCCTAGCTTCCAGTAATTACTCAACAGGGGAGTCCCCAGATTACAATAATAATTCAGCGAGGATTCCACTAATGATAAAGTGGAGGTCCACAGAAGTCAAAAGGTTGGGAACCACTGTACTACTTAATTCATCAATGTATTCTTCTTTACACAGTTTGCCTGTTGCCGCCTATGAAATTCATCCTCACATAACAATTGAGGTTAATATGTGTTTCCGGAGTAACTATGAATTAAGCTTAGAGAAGTATCATTAGCGTAAATAGGTGATCAGAATCCAAAAGGAAGATTAATGAGCCTGTTAAAATTACTATTTTCGTAAGAACTCATCAAGAAGGGGGAAAAATTGAGAAAGAGATAGTAAATAGTTGTGTAATAAAGGGCATACCAGTGTTAGGTAACAATGTATATGGTTATCCACCTAAATAATGCCATACCCATTCTTTCCATTTCTCCCTTAATATTTAGAAGCCCATAAGGAATCTGAGAGCTCCAGTGTCGGAGTTGGTAAGTTAGAGCAAGCACAAAACCCATTGCACTTCTGCTGACTAGTTTTTGAGAATTGTGACATGTAAGTCTATGTTTACCACAAACCCTATTAAACAAAAACAGACTAAAAAGAAGCAAAAACACTACCTGTTTGAAACTGGTTTGAGCGTTACACCTCCCAACTTAATAAATACAAGGTTGGTAGGGCACAACACAGTTTAATCAGAATCTCTTTTTAACCCCTTCTATCCATGATTTAAGCTGCAGGCAGTTCCCCAGTGAAATGTGTGTTAAGTTCAAGGAGTACTAAACATTAAAGATAAGAAGAAGACAAAATAAATTTTGAAAGTAATTTAGGGAAAAATGTGCAAAAAGAAAAAAAAATAGTTTGATTCAGAAGAGGGGATAAGGGGACTGGAAGATATTCTCAAGTTCTAAAGGACAAAGAGCAGCAAAAACACAAAGTGCTAATTAAAGTCAGTGTTCGTGGTTGACGGGGAAATATCCCTAATTGCAGCCTGACTGCAATTGAGTGTGAGTTGTACTGGTGGTTACCTTGAAACTTAGTCACTTTTTTGGTTTTCACAATCTTTCAGTAGATTACTGTCGCCAAAGAGTGCTCCACTGAATGCGACATACCCTTTCAGATGTCCTGCAGTAAACTCACCAACCGTTGAAAAGGTCGGAGCAAGCCAAGGTGGCATAATATATTTAGTAGTTGGCACCTCTCTTGGGGATTTTGGTGCTTTGCCCCTCTCTCCAGACAGAAAATGACTATTAGCCTCATTACAAGTTTGTCAGTCCCACCGTGGGACTGACAAACTCACAGGGAGGACACCATTGCCAAGGCGATGATGCTCCCACTGTGCGTATTACAATGTTCTCGCCGGGCTGACCGGAGGGAACATTGTAATACGCATTCTCGCCGGTCAGTCTGGTAGGAACTGTCCTACGATATAGGGGCTGAGTCCTATATCGTACCACGGAGGGGGCCACCCAGAACCCTTGGAATGTAAAGCAGACAGTGAGCCTTTCAACAGTGCTTGCAGGGCACCCCTGCACTGCCCATGAGATGTCCATAGGCAGTGCAGGGGTCCCCCCATGTTCCCTGGCAATGACTTACTGCCAGCCTTTTTATGGTGGGGTCCCAGCCATGAAAAGGCTGGCAGACAGTAGGGTTGTAATCAGCCAGGAGTCACTGAGTTTAGAGCCGCCATGGCTGATTGCAAGCCTGACCACAGTCACCCCATCGGTAACTATGATCCCAGCAGGTCCGCCCACCAAAGTTGTAATTTGGGGGTCGGACCATCACAACAATGCCGGTCTGACCGCCAGTCTAGAAATAAGGCCCTAAGTCTCAAGAGTGTCTTGATGCTTAGAAGATCTGTGTCCAGCCAGGCCTCCCTCACAGTCCACTATAGTACACTCACAACTGGTTAGCTGCATCTTCTCACAAGACAAAGCCCTTATTCCATTTGAGGCCTTGTATTAGTGAATGAGGGGCCAGCTATACAACCCTTGGATAACATTCCCATGTTATATTTGTGTCAAGAGATTACTAGTGATTACAACCATTCAGCAAAAGACTGTGCACTCCTTGCACAGTCAGGAAGCTAATTGCTGGACGCCATGCACATGTTTAAGCACCTTCGTCACCTAGACCATACTGGTGTTTCCACACTTCTGTTTACCTGCAGGAATGTTTTAGTGGACTGCTGGGTGAATGGAGTGAAAAAGGCGGTGAAGGGGACTGTTGAGTTCATCACTGAGCAAAAGATGTTAACTGGACCTTCTTTGTGTGCCAAAGTGATGCCAAGTGTTTCAGAAAAGGGGCCTGGACAAACGTTTTAAACAGCCCTATCCAAGATGGTGGACTGTTCAGAAAATGTTATCTGAGGATTCTAATCAAGCTTAAAGTGTAGTGTTTTTCTGTGTTGTTAGTTTCTGTTTTACTCCTATATAGGGAGGCATTTACTGTGATGAATGCATCACAACACATTTGTTCTCTTATCTTTTGTCTTGATTTTTGCTTCTTGCAGCTAGAACTGCTATTCTTTCTTGACTCTGCAGAATAATTTGACATTTGACTGGACAGCAATTGTGAGTTATATCATTGTGAGTGGCAAACAAACTTGTGAAGTTACCATTTATTGTTTTTAAATTATTCATTTACCTTAACAGAAACGCAAGTTCTATAAAAGACAGAACTTTGTATCAGTTTTTATTTCCTTGACTACTGATTTAAATAAAAGCAAAGCAGGTATCCTTCAAACAAAACTCTCTTCTGTACCATTTATTTCAAGACAACAAACAGAGAATTAAAAAAATATGCTCAAGCTCTTTATTTGGGGAAATGTTATTCTTCAAGAAATACAGAATACCATCCAAATTTTGCTCCCTCATTTTTCTTTTGCTTCACCAAGGATAAGGGGTGGAAAACAACTTTTCAGGTGTAGTACTATAATGCAAATGCTTGTGTTTTACATTATTTGCAAGCATTCCTTCTATCACCTGTTGTGTGTATGATGTAATGCCCTCAGTGGCCAGGTGTATGCCCAGATATGGGTCCTTTGCTTCCGGTGCCACAGGATGTAATTTATGTTTTCCTGATGAGACCAAATAAGGCCAGAACCTGTGTAGGGATGCTTGTGTTCTTTTCTGGAGAGGGCTTCGCCGATCATTTCGGGGTGGACTGTTTCCATGAGAAGCTGGTGCAGTCCTCCTTTGTGGAACTCTGTCGAGAGTGGCACAGTGGCCAGAAAATGATGGGTTAAAATGCTATCCAGAGCGATTGCCAGTGGTTTAGATTATCTACAATCATTCCTCCCATCACTTTTTTTGTGTAGGATGTAGTATTCTTTCTAAACATGTAGACATTCAGAAGGCCTCTTTTCGATGCATCTCGTGCTATTCACTGGTAAATGGTGTTGTGCATTTAAAAAAAGCAAAGTATTAATATACTGATGCATTAAAAACGGGGGAAAGAGTTTCTGAAATCTTAACTGTTTTCGGTAAGGGAACGCAAGAAAGCCAATGTTAGCTGGAATGTAGATCTTAAAAGTAATGGTACCACTACTTGTACTGAAAACTATTTCATTCCTCTCAGGGTGCAATCAGCCATTACAGCTGTGGAAGTACTATGATCATGTAAATATCTTGTTGTCATAGAGTCGGGAAAGCATATCTCAGGTCACACTCAATAAGTCGTGTGTATTTGTTTGCAGCTAGATAGAGAGGAGAAACATTTTACTTTGTCCATATACTGTAATGAGATCTACTCTTACTCGTCCACTTACTCCTATTCTTATTTATACAATTACACCTACTTACTCCTACTCTTATCCTACACCCGCTCCTATGCTTCTCAAATTCACTTTGACTCCTACTCCTTCCGCATAACCTAACTGCTAATTAATCCAACTTCTACTTACTTCTACTTACCGTGTTTGGGTACATGTTCCGTGGAAGCGAGCTGAAGTTTTAGCCCTTAAGCAGACTTTGCCTGATCCCCGTAAAAACCCTGCAGGGTATTATAAGGAATTATCACAGACTGCAGACTCATGCATTATGAATTTAGCCGACATAGACATGTTATTTGGGAATGTTGTTCCACAGCCTTTGTGGGGATTGATTCGCCATACAGATCATGCGCAAGAGTTAGGTGACTCATGGGCTAATATTAGTGCTGCAAATGATAGACAAGTTGGTGGTGCCAAGCCTGAGCCTTTGGTAGCAGAACTGCCTGCTAGGATCATTACTTACATGAAGACTTTAATGCCTGCGATGCGTTTGAATTGGGATAAACTATCTGCGTGTAAGCAGAAGAAAGATGAAACAGTGTCTGATTTCTTCACCAGGTTTGAGGAAACGTTTATCGACCACAGTGGTCAAGATATGAGTACAGAAGGTGGTCAACGGTTGTTCGTCGACAAGTTTGTGCACAATTTGCTTGCCGAGCTGTGTAAGAAATTGAAGTATTCAGAGAGTTCTTGGGCCGTTTCCTCTTCAGCACAAATATTGGCTACTGCACAGTACTACGAAAATAGGGATAAAGATGAGAAGGATAGAGCAGACAAGAAAACTAAAGAATTCAAGACAAAGGTTATTTTACAACAGGCGTATCCGCCACGTGGTGGTCAGAGTAACTATCAGCAACCTCAACAGTTCCAGAGAAACTCGCAAAGGTTCGAGTTTTCTCAACCACGTGTTCCTGTAGGTCCCAATCAGTGTTCATATTGTAAAGAAGAGGGTCATTTCAAGTATAGTTGTCCTATTTTGTTACAGCGTACGAATGATGCTTCTGGCGCAAGAGGTCGAGGTGTTCAACAAGCTCCTAGAGGTAGAGGACGTGGAAGTTTCCCCAAGAACACGCGTTCCTTTCCGTCTCAAAACTCAATGAATAGCTTTGACCAGCAACATAACGCGTCTGGTAGGACGGCTCAGTACTATGCTGACGACTACTATACAGAAGATGAGAACCTGGAAGGTAATAATTGCTAGGACAGCTATAGACGGAGAGAGGGAGTTTTTTTTGTTCCAGTAGATCAGAATGGACCTTATGTTAAGGTGATTACATCAGGTGTGTCGGAGCCTTTTTTGTTGGATACTGGTGCTACAAAGAGTTCTATTATGCACTCAAAACTCCCTGGCGCACTTTTGTCTGGCGAGATGAATGTTTCAGTAGGTTTTTCTGGCGCCCCGGTTAGGAACCCGATTTCTAGTCCTATGTCCCTTTCTGTTGGACCTTGTGAATTGGAAGCACCCCTTATTCTGACGACAGGTTGTGGTGAAAACTTGTTAGGATTGGATTTGTTGAAAAGATTGTATGCAACATTATATTGTTCTCCTTCGGGAGTACAACTTACACTGGGTAGGAAAACGGTCTCTCCAATGTATTTGTCGAAGGATAAACTTCCGACCGAATTGTCGTTTCTTCCTGATATCATTTGGGCTACTGGTCCTAATGATGTGGGTCTTTTGGAAATACCGCCTTATGTTGTGACATTGAAAGCCAATGTTAAATTACCACGCATTCAACAATACAAGATCTCTAGTGAAGGTGAAAAGGCGTTGCTAGCGATCATTTATGATTTAATTGAAAAAGATGTAATTGAAGAGACAAGAGGCAAAGTTTGTAATATCCTGTTCTGCCTGTTTTGAAACGTCCCTCTAAGCCACCTGTTTACAGGTTCGTGATTGATCTTAGAGAGGTAAATAAAATAGTTGTGCCACAGTTCCCAGTTGTTCCTGATATCACTGCCATATTAACTATGATTCCAGCTTCCGCCACCTGGTTCTCGGTGATTGACTTGAAGAATGCTTTCTTCAGCATCCCGATTGCCGAGGAGAGCAGGGATATTTTTGGCTTCAGTTTAGGAGGCCGAAGTTTCCGCTTCAAACGCGCTCCTCAAGGCTACTGTGAAAGTCCATCAATATATAGTCAGGCTTTAAAAACACAGCTTGATGCAATTGTTTTACCTGACGGCGCTACCCTTATTCAGTACATTGATGATTTGCTAGTCGCTACAGATACTGAAGAGATTTGTAAAGAAGCCACCTTGTTGTTGTTGCGTCATTTGGCTGATTTACATCACAAAGTGTCCCTTTCAAAACTGCAATATTGTCGACAAGAAGTGACCTACTTAGGTCATCTCTTATCGAAGGAGGGAAGGAAACTGACCTCAGAAAGAATTCAGGCAATTGCAAAATTGAGTGTGCCAAGGACACAGAGAGAAGTACGTGCTTTCTTGGGCATTACATCATACTGCAGACAATGGATACCGAATTTTTCTTTGCTGGCCAAACCTTTGGTAGCATTGACCTATAAAGATACACCGAATCCCGTTCCGTGGTCTGAAGATTGTCAGAAAAGTTTTTCCGAATTGCGTAATGCATTGTGTTCGGCTCCTGTGTTGGGTACCCCCGACTACAGTAAGCCCTTTACACTGTATGTCCATGAGAGAGAGGGTTGTGCATTGTCAGTGCTGACACAGTCTTTTGGAGACAAGCAGCGCCCATGCGCATATTTTTCGTCGACTTTGGATCCGGTAGCTAAAGCATTGCCGAGTTGCTTGAGAGCCACAGCGTCAGCAGCTGTTTCTATTCAACAGTTTGCTGGGTTAGTGATGAATAATATGTTGATTGTGATGGTTCCACATGCAGTGGACACGTTGTTAAACAGGACCAAGACACAGCATTTAACTAGTGCTCGATTGTCAGGTTACAAGTTGACACTGTTAGCGAGTCATGTGCACATAAAGAGGTGCAATACGTTGAATCCAGCCACGTTATTGCCGATTTCAGTAGAAACAGATGATGTTGAACAACATGATTGTTTTGATAGGACAGAAGAAGAAACGAAAGGGAGAGTAGATCTTAAAGATACTCCTCTGGTAAAGTGTGATGGTACCTTATGGGTGGATGGTTCATGCTTCAAGCTTCCGAATGGTGATATGACTGCAGCATATGCTGTCACAACTTTGCATACGATTGTTGAAGCTGCACGTATACCACATAATTCAGCTCAAGCAGCAGAGCTGATTGCACTTACGAGAGCGTGTGTGTTATCGAAAGGAATGAAAGTGACCATATATACCGACAGCCAGTATGCGTTTGGTGTGGCCCATAGTTTTGGACGATTGTGGAAAGAACGTGGGTTCCTGACTTCGCATGGAACTAAAATTCAGCATGGTCAGTTGGTGAATGAGCTTCTTGAGTCACTGACCTTGCCATTACAAGTTGCGATTGTGAAATGCAGTGCACACAAGAAGGTTACTGATGATGTCGGTTGTGGCAATGCATTTGCTGACGAAATCGCAAAAGAAACAGCAAAAGATGTGATGAATCGAATGTATGTTCCAGGCCCCGCAAGATGGGTTGGTGACGTTGGAATGTGTGAAGATACGATAGAGGGTGTGAAGTCTCTTCAAGCTGAAGCTTCAGAGAAAGAGTTGAATGTGTGGAAAGAAAGTACGGGTAAATTGGATGAAAATGGTTGTTGGGTTGACTTGTCAGAACATCAGCAATGGTTGTTACCCGATGCTTATGTGCTTGCAGTGGTGACAATGGCTCATGGAATGGCCCATAACAGTGTGAAAGGGATTTGTAAGTTGTTGGCTCCAGTATGTCAAAATGCTGGAATTCCTAAATGTGCAGAGAATGTGGTCAAGAATTGCATGGTGTGTCTGAAATACAATCCTGGTAGGGGAACCCCAACTCCAGCTGGTCATTTTGCGCCTCCAACGTATCCGTTCGAGGTTTTGCAGCTAGATTTCATCCACATGGAAAGGTGCAACAATCTGAAATACGTACTCGTTGTTGTTTGTGCCTTTTCAAGATGGGTAGAAGCATATCCCTTAAAAGACAACACTGCCTTATCCACAGCTAAATCCCTTGCCAAAGAATTCTTCCCTAGGTTTGGAATGCCGAGAATGGTCTGGAGTGATAATGGGAGTGAATTTGTGGGTCGAGTGATGAAAAAAAGTATGTGAGGGGCTAGGTATCCAGCAAAAATTCCACGCTGCAAATCACCCCCAATCAGCTGGACTAGTAGAGTGCTATAATGGCACGCTAAAATTGAAGCTGGCAAAGATACAAGCGAGCTCTGGTCTTAAATGGCCTGACGCTCTGCCTTTAGCACTCCTATCAACAAGAATGACTATGCATTCGCGAGTGGGACTTAGTCCCTATGAAATTGTGTTCGGCCGCCCGGCCAACATATGGGGAGTGCCAAGACCAACAAAATTCAGTGAGATCGAACACCCTGTACTGCTTGATTATTTGTATGAATTGACGGCTAAATTGCGTGTTCTACACCAACAGGTTCACGATACTCTGCCTCAGGTCTCTGAAGCTCCAGGACATCTTATCGATCCTGGATCATGGGTGCTGGTCAAGAACTTCCAGCGGACAAAGCATGACCAGCCCCGTTGGACCGGCCCCCACCTCGTCCTTCTCTCAACAAGATCAGCTGTTCGAGTGGAAGGGAAAAAGAACTGGATCCACGGCGTACACTGCAAGAGGGTCCCTTTTCCTCTACCGTACGACCGGTGGGTCCAGGAGGGGATCGCTGACTCTGAGACTGAGACTGTGCCTCGTTTTTTGCCATTTAGCGATGCACGTGTAAAAGGAACAATTTCTGAACGAGAAAGTGACAATAATTTGCAAGAAGCTGTGCCACCGTCAATTCGATTGAACACTACAGAGCCTGAACTCTTGTTCCAGAACCAGACAGTACCTGGAAAAAGCTGTTATAATTTGAGACCAAGAACTAAGGACAAATAATTTTTTTCCCGTTCCTTTGCTATTTTTTTTTAAAGTGAGGCTCTCTCATCTGAGAAACTTTCTTATTTTTGTTTTTTTTCTTTTCGAACCGCCATCCGGGTTCAGCTGTAGGGTCGTGGTTGCCCAAGTCTTTGGAGTGCAGCTGAAGACGTTAGGTCGACAGTTCTGGTTGGTCTAAGGGAGTTGCCCTGGACTGACAGAAGCATTCCCTAGCATAGAACACCCTACCACCGCGAGCAGCAATTAGAGAGGATGGAGTTTTTCAAGAATGAGAGACCTGCCAAACAGATGGATTTTAAAGCCAGAATGTCTATAATAATGACAAAGAAACGATTTTTTATATTATGTATTTTCATGTTGCTCAGTGTGATGACGTTTTTAATAGGATATGTTTTATTCTCTTTTCAAGTGACATTTGCACCCATTACACAGCCCATATCTCCTTCTACTGTTTCCTCGCATTCTTTTCACCCCCTGCCTGAACACGAGTCTGCCAGAAGATTAGAATTTGTCAACAATTCATTCATTCAGCTTCTACACCAACACCAATTAGTAGTGAACACAACTAACTGTTGGGTGTGTGGTCGTATGCCTCATACTACTGATAAAGGTATCCCTTATCTGGTCCTGCCTTTCAGCCATAATGGTTCTGTGTGGGCATATAGAACGGTGTTCATATACGCGTATGAAGCCAACCCCCTACGTTCTGTGAAAGATAATCCTAAGAATAGTGCTCTAGCTAAGGGAATAGTAGATATGATTAGGGAAGATATTTCCTATGAGACTATCCCGAGAGATGAGACACTAGCATATATTGGATGGAACATAACAGGATATGGAGTTACTCTGAGTGGGAACCAGCGAGCAAAGAGATCCTCCCCGATTTGGATTGTACCCCATCAGGGTCACCTATGTCTGCAAGGTAATGGCAAGAATCCCAGAGCTCAGTTAGGGAAAAGTATCTGCACTGAAACATATGTTTTTGCATCTCAGACTTCTCCTTCGTTATTAGCAGCTAAGGGTACCTATTTCATCTGCCATAATAGAGCCTATACATGGTTGCCCCCTGACTTCTCAGGCACATGTTTTGTTTCGTTCCTGTTACCTCCCAACTACACGGCCGCGGCAGATTACCATAAGACAAGGATAGTTAGAGGTGTCATAAGTAAAGAAGACACTACAGGACAAGAATTTGGAGATTTCGTAAAGGGTTTTCTGCCGTTTTGGGGTCCTATGGTTAACAGCAGGAACATAAGGCAATTGACAAGGGTGGTTGAATCCACGGTAGTTGAAACCGCCGGTGCCAATTAGTAATTTGACTGCTGAGCTCCAGTCGGATCGCCTTATGACTCTTCAGAACAGGGTTGCATTAGACGTCATACTTGCAGACCGAGGTGGGGTATGTAAAGTGATCCAATCAAGTTGTTGTGTTTTCATCCCAGATAACGCTCCGACAGTCTACCAGGCCATTTCCAAACTGCATAAGATCTCCGAATCTATTCACGTGGATAAAGGAGATTGGTCATTGATGGGGTGGTTCTGGGAGCTGATATCCGCCTGGGGATGGAAGACTCTGGTAGTCATTGGGATGATCTTAGCCATTCTTTTCCTGTCCTGTTTGTGTGTACAGTGTGCTCCTGCAATATGTGGCCTCTGTGCTACATCGTGTGTAAGGAAACCTGTATCAAAAGACGAGCTAAGTAATAGGATGATGCTACAGCAACATCTCAACGACTTTATGAATATAGACCTGGACTCAGATTAGCGTGAGTATGGGTTATTGCCTATGTAAGGGCAAAAGGAGGGTCTGTGGTACTGAAAATTCTGGACCTGTGTTATAAACATCGTCGTATCACAACGATTTTGGTATCAGCAGACCGAGAATGGTTAGAATAGTATGCACAAGCATTGTATTCATATTCAGGTGACGAAATCACCCGAATATCAGAGTTTCCGTCCTGAAACTCTGAGGTTCCATTTAAACGACAGCCATTTTGTGATTGCCCTCACATAGGCCAATGACTAATGCTGAAAACGAGTCTGAAGGACACGTACATCTTTGCTGACTCCTCTGTGACCTGAGCAAGCTGACTCCACTGCCTGAAGCCAAACCTGTTCGGCCAGTTTCTTTCCCAGTGGCCGAATGAGATTAGTATCAAGGCACAACACATCATAAAACCTTTTCATCACACACAAACCATGCCTAATCTTACACACATCTGTCCCTGTTTCTTTCTTTATGACTTGCTTTACAAGGAGGAGGTGCCTGTTTATATTGGGGGCCCGTCGATATCTGATGAAAGTACTGAGCCTTGCCGGGTAATTGATTGAGGGCTGGACAAACTGAAATATGGCTTGTCATCATAACCCTGCTATTTCTTTGTAGTGAAAATATGTGAATGGTCAACTGTAAAATAAGGAATGTTTGCCTAAAGCATAATATTTTGTATAAAAGAGAAGGTTAGCTTTGCAAGGGAAGCAGTCTCCTGAGAATATACACCGTGTTGTACTTCTAGGATACCTGTTACTGGCTGCAGCCAATAAACAAGATCTTTGACTTCACCAAGAAGAACGAGTTACTTACCTTCGGTAACGACTTTTCTGGTGGATACATTAGCTACCTGTGGATTCCTCACCTGATGAATACTCCCATGGCGCCAGCATTTGACGGAAATCTTCTTACTAGTCTCTGCACGTCGACGAGGACGTCACTCTAGCCCACGCGACGCCGTCTGACGTCATACAGGCAATAAGAAGTCCTCGCCGACGTGCCGATGACAGTACCAACATTTTTTACGTGCATGAGAATAATAATAATAACCCAATGCAATGAAAGAGCAAAGCAACATCTCTTAATATTGTAAATCACACAACATTGCAATAAAATAGCTGTAGATTTAATATAACCTTTTTTTTTTTTTTTTTAAACAAATAAATATATTTATACATACGAATCATGTATATACCCAATATATATATAGATTTATATATAAATATACACATATATACAAATATCATACATGCAAAATGTATTGCAACTTTGAATACCAAAAGGAGCACACTCAAGGATTGCTTGGAGAGACCAAAAAGGCAACGGGGAGGCGGGTGGGACCGTGAGGAATCCACAGGTAGCTAATGTATCCACCAGAAAAGTCGTTACCGAAGGTAAGTAACTCGTTCTTCTGATGGATACAACTACCTGTGGATTCCTCACCTGATGAATAGAGTCCCAAAGCAGTACCACGCCCGGCGGTGGGTGCCTAAATGGTCAAACCAAGAAATCCTGCAGCACTGACCGTGCAAAATGACCGTCCCTTCTGACCTCAGAGTCCAAACAGTAATGTTTCACAAAAGTGTGAAGGGACGACCAAGTTGCGGCCTTGCAGATGTCAACCATAGGAACACCCCTGGCCAAGGCCGAAGAGGCCGACTTAGCTCTGGTGGAGTGAGCTCTAATGCCCTCAGGCGGATCCTTCTTTGCCAAAGAGTAACAGATTTTAATGCAAAGAACAACCCACCTGGAGAGTGTTCTCTTGTGGACTGCCTTTCCTCTCCTCTTGCCCACGTATCCGACAAACAGCTGATCCTCCAGCCTGATATCCTTCATTCTGTCGATATAGAAGCTCAACGCCCTTTTTGGGTCCAGGCGATGTAGTCTTTCTTCCTCCTTTGAAGGATGAGGCGGAGGATAAAACGTGGACAAAGTGATTGTCTGAGCCAAATGGAAGGGTGAAACAACCTTCGGAAGGAAAGCAGCCTTGGTCCTCAACACCACCTTATCCCCATAAAACGTTATATAAGGGGGTTTAACCGATAAGGCCTGCAACTCACTCACTCTCCTTGCAGATGTTATAGCTACCAGGAATACTGTTTTAATAACCAAATACCTTAAGGGGCAAGAATGCATAGGCTCAAAAGGGGACCCCATAAGGAAAGTCAGGACCAAGGACAAATCCCATTGAGGCATAACGAATGGTTTTGGAGGATATTGATTCAGAAGACCTTTCAAGAATCTGAGAACAATAGGGGATTTAAATAACGATGGTTGGTCTGGAAGACAAATGAAGGCTGACAAGGCCGACAAATAACCCTTAATGGTAGCTACTGCACAACCTTTCTGCGCTAGAGACAGTGCAAAAGACAAAACATGTGACAGATGAGCATGTAAGGGATCAATCTGTCTCTCTCCACACCACATAACAAATTTAGACCACCTATTAGCGTAGATAGATTTAGTGGAGTGTCGCCTGGCCGCTAAGATAACATCCACTACATCAGGCGGGAGAGAGAAGGAACTCAGGTTGCCCTGTTCAATCTCCAAGCATGTAGGTGCAGACTCTGGAGGTTGGGGTGTAAAACCTGCCCCTGCGACTGCGAGAGGAGGTCTGCCCTGAGAGGGAGACGGAGCGGAGGGCACAGTGAGAGTTGGAAAAGGTCGGAGTACCATACCCTCCTTGGCCAATCTGGAGCTATTAAGATGACTTGGGCCCGGTCTTGGTGAATTTTCCTCAACACTCGAGGAATCAAGGGTATGGGGGGAAACGCGTAAAGCAACTGGTCGCACCAGGTTATCTGAAACGCGTCCCCCAACGCTCCCTGCATCGGATACTGGAGGCTGCAGAATAACGGGCAATGCGCGTTCTCCCGAGTGGCAAACAGATCTATCCGAGGAAACCCCCACATCTGGAAGATTAAACAGACTTGATCTGGATGGAGACGCCACTCGTGGTCTGCCGAGAATTGGCGACTGAGACTGTCCGCACGTACATTCAAGACCCCGGCCAGATGATTTGCCACCAAGCAAATCTGATGGTCCTTTGCCCAGGACCATAGCCGAAGAGCTTCTCTGCAGAGAAGGTACGACCCTACTCCTCCCTGTTTGTTTATGTACCACATCGTGGTAGTATTGTCCGTCAGGACCTGTACCGACTGACCACGAAGGGATGGGAGGAAGGCCTTGAGAGCCAAACGTACAGCCCGTAACTCCAACAGATTGATATGAAACACCTGTTCCTCTGGAGACCAAAGCCCTTTGATCTCCAGATCCCCCAGATGAGCTCCCCATCCTAGGGTGGAGGCATCCGTTATTACCGTGGCCACTGGTGGCGACTGCGCGAACGGCTTCCCCTGTGAAAGATTGTTGCCCGCAATCCACCACTTCAATTCCACAGCAGCATCTCTGGAGATCTTGACAGTACCTTCTAAATCTCCCTTGTGTTGAGACCACTGCCTTCGGAGGCACCACTGAAGAGCCCTCATGTGCCAGCGAGCATGCGTGACCAACAGAATGCAGGAGGCGAACAGACCGAGCAGACGAAGGACCTTGAGGACTGGAACTACCGCTCCATTTCGAAACATTGGAACCAATTCCTGAATATCTTGAATCCGCTGAGGCGGAGGAAAGGCTCGACTCAATGTTGTATCCAGTACTGCCCCTATGAACAGGAGGCGCTGAGAGGGCTCCAGGTGAGATTTGGGCACGTTCACCGAAAAGCCCAGGTCGAACAACAACTGGGTTGTTGACTGCAGATGATGCGACACAAGCTCCGGGGACTTGGCTTTGATCAACCAGTCGTCCAAGTAAGGGAATACTGCTATCCCCTTCCTTCTGAGCTCCGCCGCAACCACTGACATCACCTTTGTGAAGACTCGAGGTGCTGAAGTAAGACCAAACGGGAGGACCGCAAACTGATAGTGCTGCGACCCTACCACAAACCGGAGATACTTCCTGTGCGACTTGAGTATCGGGATATGAAAGTAAGCATCCTGCAAGTCGACAGACACCATCCAATCTTCCTTGTTCAACGCCAAAAGCACCTGTGCTAGGGTCAGCATCTTGAACTTTTCCTGTTTGAGGAACCAATTCAAGATCCTCAGATCCAGGATTGGTCTCAACTGACCATCCTTTTTGGGAATCAGGAAGTATCTTGAGTAACAACCTCGACCCTTTTCCTGCTCTGGGACCAACTCTACCGCGCCCTTTGAAAGGAGGACTTGAACCTCCTGTTCTAGCAACAGGAGGTGTTCTTCTGAACAATAAGATGGGCGGGGCGGGATGAGGGGCGGGAACTCCCGAAAGGGAAGGGCGTAGCCTTTTCCCACAATGCCGAGAACCCAAGTGTCCGTTGTGATAGACTTCCACTTGTGGAGAAAACGCTGTAATCTTCCCCCTACAGGAGAGGAGTGAGTGGGAAACGGTGGAAGCCTAAGGCTGCTTCCCCTGCTGCACCCCTCCAGAGGACGAGGAAGAGGCAGAGTGCTGTTGAGAGGCTCCTCTGGTACGGACCCCACCCCTCCCCCTCCCTCTAAATGACCTATAGGGGAGGGAAGAGGCGGGTTGCTGGAACCTCCCCCGAAAGGAAGAGGAATAAGAGCCACGCCCAAATCCCCGAAACCTCCTGAAAATTCTAGAAGAGGCAGAGGAAGAAGGAGCTTGCAGTCCTAACGATTTGGCTGTGGCTCTGCTCTCCTTAAATCGTTCCAAGGCTGAATCTGCCTTGGCTCCAAACAGTCTGTCCCCATCAAACGGGAGGTCCAGTAGGGTCGACTGCACATCCGCAGAGAACCCTGAGTTTCGGAGCCAGGCCTGTCTTCTTGCCACCACAGTCGTGCCCATCGCCCTGGCCACCGAGTCGGTCGTGTCCAGCCCAGACTGGATAATCTGGGTCGCGGCAGCCTGGGCGTCCGAGACCACATCCAAAAGACCCTGGGGAAGCTCCGTGAATGAAGACGAAATATCATCCATCAGCGCATGGATGTACCTCCCCAGAATGCACGTGGCGTTGGTGGCCTTCAACGCCAAACTGCATGACGAAAATATTTTCTTGGACTGCGCATCCAGTTTTTTGGAGTCTCTGTCTCCAGGCACCGTCGGGAAGGAACCAGGCGCTGACTTTGAGGAACAGGAGGCTTGCACCACCAAGCTCTCCGGCGTAGGGTGTCTAGAGAGAAAGCCAGGGTCAGATGGTGCAGCTCGATACCTCCTGGCCACAGCCCTATGAACGGCCGAGGAAGACACCGGCTTCTTCCACACCTCCAACACCGGATCCAGCAAAGCCTCATTAAATGGCAAGAGAGGCTCAGCTGCAGCAGAGCCCGGATGCAATACCTCTGTCAGCAAATTCTGCTTTGCCTCTGCCACCGGCAAAGGCAGGTCCAAAAAGCTCGCTGCCTTCCTCACCACAGCATGAAAGGAAGCAGCCTCCTCCGTATATTCCCCTGGAGATGAAAGGTCCCACTCAGGGGAAGTGTCCAGCCCACTGGCTGTATCCAGACCATGCAGTCCGTCTCCAGAGTCCTCAATCTCTCCCTCCTCTAGGACTCGCTGGTACTCTTGCTCTTCTAAAAGACGGAGAGCACGCCTCCTCGAATGAAGTCTCTCCTCGATACGCGGAGTCGACATGGCCTCCGCCGACGTCGAAGAACGGCGCCGATCTCCAGAAGCATCTGACGCCGCGTCCGGCGCCACAGGCAGCTTCGGCGCCGAGGCAGGAGCCGGAGGACGAGGTCTTGGAGCCGATGGACCAACCGGAGTCACAGGGCAAAATCCTGACTTCGACGGAGGGGCAACCTCCGGGGCCGAAACATCCGAAGCCACCGGAGCGGCCACCGACGCCGGCACCGGCGCCGAGCCCACATTCCCAAAAGGGAGAAAGGGCATAAAGGGTGCCGGCCGAAGAGGCGCAGGATCACCCAACGAAAAGGCCAAGGGCCCCGAAGGACCAGCCGGAGCAGCTCCTGGAGCCATCTGCTGAAAGATGGTATACATCGCATTAAGAAACGCGGTACTATCGGCTCCAGGAGTGGGAAAAGCCGGATACTGGGGTGCCTGGATCGAGGGCGACCCCGACGCCGGCCTCGACGTCTGCGACGCCGGAGAAAACACAAGAGGCTGCACCACCTCAATCACTGACGCCTGACCAGGTGAAGTCGGTGACGCCGGAGAGGGCAACGGCGTCGATGGATGCGGCGTGACCGTGGGGCTGACCTCCCAAGTCCTCCGACGCCGAGCCGAAGGTGACCTCGAACGAGACTCCTTGCTGGAGTGACGTCGTGAGTCTCTACGGCGCCGGGAGTCTCGATGACGCCGGTGAGACCTTGGCGAAGAAGACTTCTTATGATGTTTCTCCTTCTTCTTTGACTTTGCCATGAATAACTTGGCCTCGCGCTCTTTGAGGGCCTTCGGATTCATGTGTTGACATGAATCGCAAGTCGAGACGTCGTGGTCGGAGCTCAAACACCATAGACAGTCGGAGTGAGGATCTGTAACTGACATCTTGCCCCCACACTCTCGACAGGGCTTGAAACCCGACTTCCTCTGAGACATTGTTACCGCAGAGAAGACTACGCAGCAGACAATACACTGTAACCACGAAGGTAACAGTAACTCCCTCGAAGATAACCGTTTCGAATGCACGGAAAAAAGGGAACTGTCATCGGCACGTCGGCGAGGACTTCTTATTGCCTGTATGACGTCAGACGGCGTCGCGTGGGCTAGAGTGACGTCCTCGTCGACGTGCAGAGACTAGTAAGAAGATTTCCGTCAAATGCTGGCGCCATGGGAGTATTCATCAGGTGAGGAATCCACAGGTAGTTGTATCCATCAGAAGACTCTGTGTTTCTGTAGTCTGAAACAGGAAGGACTCGAAGTCTTAGGGTGTGTTCCCTGGCACCACTGGGTTCTGAAAAACCCAGTACTTCAAGGATGTGTAATGTTTGATACATGTAGGAAGAAGTGAGAAAAAAAAGTAAGAGAAAGGAAACCACATCTTCTGTATCTACCAACAACAGCAATTTGTGTTCTAAGGTGCCAAACCAGAAAAATGAAAATGTATCACCCAGTGGGATGTGATCAGAGAAAGAAAGAAGTCTGTAACAAAGCATGTCATTTAGTTACCTTATCAAAATGAGGTTTTTTAAAGTTTGCCGAAGGGACCCATGTCCCATAAAGGGTAAGAAGCATAATAGTTGTTGCTGTCCAAAAGAAGAAGAGAAGAAATGGAGAACTGTGATTTATGGAAAGATCCATTATGGCCACAAATCACAGTTCTCCATTTCTTCTCTTCTTCTTTGTGGCAGCAACAACCATTATGCTTCTTACTCTTTATGGGACACAGTTATGGATGGACTGAAAAATATTCACTGACTATTCACAAGACCAGCGTTTTCATAAAGGGCCATCCATTATGAGACTCCAACACATGTTACAAACATCCTATAGACTGTTTCACACATGTTAACTTAACAAGCTTTAACCAAAGAGGTACTCCGCAAAATAGTTATTCTTGGTTGTTTCATGTTGTAGGAAGCTGGCTCTGTATATACTATCTCAAAGTGAGAGATAGTGTGCATAGAGTCCAGGGGTTCCCTGAGGGCGCTAGGCAGAAGCAATAATAGATAATACTAATGCTCTATTTGTGGTAGTGTGGTTGAGCAGTTAGGCTTATGAGAGGGTAGTGTTAAGCACTTGTTGTACACACACAAGCAATAAAAGAGAACTCAATGACTTAACTCCAGACCAATAGGTTTTTATATAGAAAAATAGTATTTTCTTAATTTACTTTAGAACCACAAGATTCAAATTGCAGGTAAGTACATTAAATGTAAGGTACTTTGTATAGGTATAGTTAGGACTTTGAACCAAAACAGTAATGTACACAGTTTTTCTTAAAATGGCAATAATCTACTTTAAAAGTGAACACGTGCAAAATTCAACAGTTCCTGTGGAAGGTAAGTACAGTTAGGTTAATGTGGTAAGTAAGGCGCTTACAAGTTCAGTCTCCGGGGCATAGGTAGCCCACTGTTGGGGTTTCAAGTCAACCCCAAACACCAAGCGACACAGGGCCGGTTAGGTGCAGAGGTCAAAGAAGAGCCAAAATAACATGGGCGCCTATGGAGACAGGGGGTGCTCCGGTTCCAGTCTGCTGGCAGGTAAGTACCCACGTCCTTGGGGAGCAGACCAGGGGGGTTTAGTAGAGCACTGGGGTGGTCCGGAGTAGGCCCACAAAACATACCCTCAGCGGCACAGGGGCGGCCTGGTGCAGTGGACGAACAGGGTGTCAGGTTTGCAATAGAGTTCAATGGAGGGACCCGGGGGGGGGGGGGCACTCAGACATTGCAGGCAGGGCAAAGGGGGGCTTATCGGGCCAGCCACTGACTGGGCAAGGGTGAGGGCTGCCTGCTGGTCACTTCTGCACCAGTGGTCGGTTCTTCACGGGCCTGGCGGCTGCAGGTGCAAAACTTCTTCCAGGCGTCAGATTTCTTTGTCCTGGGCAGTTGCAGTCAGGGGGGTCCTCGGGATTCCGTCTGCAGGCGTCGTCGTGGGGGTGCAGAGAATTTAGCCCAGGGTGGACACATCGTCAGAGTCGCCTGTGGATCTTCTCTGGGTCGTTGGTTTCTCTGGCACAGGCCAGGGGCGTCAGGTGCAGAGTGGTGGGAACTCACGCTTCTGGAGTGAGGTCAGAGCCCTTTTAAGGATGGTTTCTTCTTTCTTGGTTGGACAGGTCCGCTGTCCACGGGAGTTCTTGATCCTTTGTAGTTGCAGGGCAGTCCTCTGAGTCGGCAGAGGTCGCTGGGCCCACAGGATGCGTCACTGGTGCAGGTTCTTTGAAGTTGGACACAGGCTGATAGGGCTGGGGCCAATGCAGTTGTCGTCTTCCTTCTTCTCTGCAGGTTTTTTCAGCTAGGCAGTCCTTCTTCTTTGTAGGTCATCAGGAATCTGAAATCCTGGGTTCAGGGTCACCCCTAAATATTGAATTTAGGGGTGTGTTAGGGTCACAGGGCCATAGTAACAACATAGAGTATTTTCCAAGGAGGGGGTCACATCAGCTCTGGTCACCTTAGGGGTGGACCTGGCTGAGCGGATGACTCCTCCTTGTTTTTTTCATTCTCTCCCCGGACTTGCTGCCAGAAGTGTGGGCTGTGTCCAGGGGGTGAGCATCTTCACTAGCTGGAGTGCCCTGGAGCACTGTAACACTGATAGGTGTTACAGTTCCTTCATGGGGAAGGTGTGAAGCACCTCCACCCAGTGCAGGCTTTGTTTCTGGCCCCAGAGAGCACAAAGGCTCTCACCCCAGAGGGTCAGAAACTCATCTCTCAGTGGCAGGCTGGCACAGACCAGTCAGTCCTGCACTGAAGGATTGGGTAAAATACAGGGGGCATCTCTAAGATACCCTCTGTATGCATTTTTAAATAAATCCAGAACTGGCATCAGTGTGGGTTTATTATTCTGAGAAGTTTGATACCAAACTTCCCAGTGTTCAGTGTAGCCTTTATAGAACTGTGGAGTTTGTTTTGACAAACTCCCAGCCCATATCCTTAATATGGCCACACTGTACTTACAATGTCTAAGAATGGACTTAGACAGTGTAGGGGCATATTCCTCATGCAGCTATGCCCTCTCTTGTGGTGTAGTACACTCTGCCTTAGGCCTTTAACGCCTGCTAGAGGGATGACTTACTTATGCCACAGGCAGTATTTTGTGTGCATGGCATCCTGAGGGGGATGCCATGTCGACTTTGCCTTTTTCTCCCCACCAACACACACAATCTACAATGTACGTGTGCATGTGTTAGGTGAGGGGTCCCTTAGGGTGGCACAACACATGCTACAGCCCTTAGGGACCTTCCCTGGTCACAGGGCCCTTGGTACCACTAGTACCTTTTACAAGGGGCTTATCTGTGTGCCAGGGGTGTGCCAAGTGTGGAAACAATTATACATTTTTAGTGAAAGAACACTGGTGCTGGGGCCTGGATAGCAGGATTGCAGCACACTTTCCAGTCAATCCAGCATCAATATCAGGCAAAAAGTTGGGGGGGGGGAGGTAACTGCAACAAGGAGCCATTTTTCTACACAAGTCCATCCCTATATTTGGTGACGTGGTAGGCAAATAGGCAACAGGTGTGCAGTAGCATTTTGAGCACCCCAGTTCCAAACATACCTGTCTCCATTAGTGGATGTGCGAAACATGATCTTTGTTGTGCCTTATTGTTCTAATTGTTGTATATTTCATTTCTTCAAATGTATTATTTTGACCTTGGAACCTGCAACCCTGTGTTCCAGTCAACACACATGTCCAAAAATGTTGCAATTGTGGGCACATTGCTGAATCCTTCGGTATGGGGTCAAGTAGTTCTGCATATTGACACATAGTTTTACTGAATGGCCCCACTCCCAAGTAGGTGGAGCATTCGGAAAAGGGAGTCTGGTATGCATTCACTGGGTGCTTACTTGCCGTATGCCTCATCAGCAAGGGCCTTTTGAGTGCCATCAGCTGTAGCCATCAACCTTTGTCCAGTTCACCCCAAGCCTCACTCCTGTACACATTTTGCAAACTCTTTGTATCACCCTTGTAAACAGTGTGAATGCAGTAGTCCAGATTTGCATGTTTGCTGATACGTTTTTGCTATTTTTCAATTCTCTATACTATTCTTGTTACCCTTCTTTTTACCCTGACCTCTCTGTGTAAAAGTTTAAATATATCTATATAGTCTTTTGCCCAAATTTCTTTTTTTGTAGATAGCATCAGGTGCAACCCTAATGGACTTGTCAAACTCATATTAACACTTAAAACACTCTCATTGAACTGCCTCTCTTTCTTGTCTATTTTCCCTGTTTCCCCAATTTTCGCATTATCTTCTTTCTTTTTTTCTTTTTCTTTGTTCGGTCTGTCCTTTTCGACTGTTCTTCATTTTTCTGTCTTTCCATTGTCTCATTTTTAAGGTGTGAATGCAGGAACCACCACCGGCCTTGTGTTTCTGAAATCTCTCTTTCTCATCTCCTTCTTTCAGGCTAACCTTCAAATTAATCCAAGTTTTCAACCACATACTCTCAAACCACCTTTTGTCTCTCTTGTTCCCTCTGATACTTACTTTTATCTCTATCCTCTCTCATTATCTGCTATTCCTGCTGTCCATCTACTTTCTATGTCAGCCTATCCCCTTACTTTGTCCTCTATGACCCTCAATTTACTACAATATCACCTGATCTCATCAAATATTTGAAATCTTCCTTATCACTCTGTGCCCCTGGTAGTCCTATAAACTGATTCCTTTGCTTCCATTTCTTTTCTGTGGTGTCACCCTCAGTGTGTTTTCCCTTGTGTTCCTATTTCTACATCACTATCTAAATGATTCGCTCTTATCTTTATCTCTGGACCTCAACTATGATATGTCCACAGTCTAGCACCTACAACTGTTGCTTCTTACACTTTGTTCCACATGCCTGTCTTCTGCTAACCCCTTTGCTCTGTTTTTGGAAACCCTTCAGTGAGTTTCTCTACTCTTCTCTTCTCTCTCATATATCATCCCTGCTCCTTCCAGCTCGCCCATTTTGCTTTCACTCACCCTCTCCATCTCTTCACTCTCACTGGTCTCTTTTTGGGGTTCTCCCTCCTCTCTCTGCTTTTTCTTACATTTCTGCTTTCTAGGCACCTCCTAGCAGCACTTTCATCTAACTGACATATTATCGAGGTAAATAATATTAATATAAAAACATATCATTAAACAATATAAAGAATACAAGTATCACCATCTTATATATAAAACACAAAAGACGACTAATGACTCAAATGTATAGCTGCAAAAATATCGAAAATACATGAATATTGCAAACAGAAATAAAGAAATACTAAATATCAATGCATTAAAACATAAGAAACGTGAGCAAAACCACAAAAATCAAAATATCGTGAACATCACTAAAAATCCTTTAAAAGCATATACATTCATATATAGTTCTTGAAAAGTAAATATATATATATATATATATATATATATATATATATATATATATATATTTCAATTAAACATAGAAAAATACCAGAAACTCATAATTAGCATTTCACATGTAAGGTACAAAAAAATCTGAAAACATTTTTCCACATACAAATATAGTATAAAAAGAAAACAAAATGTGCAAATAACTGCTTCAGAAAAAAAACACCACAATGGGAAAGAGTAACTCTGTCTGACTGAGGCTACAACTGCAACAAGACTTTACAAAAATAAAACCACTCACATTTACAAAGTAAGTACTCAATTGTGACACAACATAAACTTAACTTTAAAAACAATTTAATTATTTATGCACACACAAATAAATAATCAATATTTAAACATTATATCCACAAATTAAAGGGACCAAGACTGCCAAAATCTATGTCAAACAACACCAAAAGAAAACCAGTCCACACAAATATTGTGAAATTCAGAGATCCCGACGGGTTGGCGGCAGTGAAAGTCATGGTCAGCAACGGCGAGTTTGGTACTGCCATGCTGATCACGTCTTTCCTTTCCGCCACCCTTTTCGTGGGGGGCCCCTGCCATGACAATGCCGGCGGAAAGGAAGAGTTAAGGGCACAGGGAGGCCCCTGTCATCACACTCGGAATGCGCACTGTCGGCCATATTTTGAAGACACTCGGGTTGGTTGGCTGTACATACCAGAATGCAGGTGCCAACCAAAATTTTCACATTCCATAGTGGGATGGCCAGCTCTCAAAGGGCAAAAACTAACAATACAGTGGAAGAATGGCACAATTCCTTGCAAGAAACACTTGGAATCAGCCACCCAACACTCTTCCAATTTCTAGAAATACTAAAAGCAGAATAAAGCTACCAAGAACTAATATTAGAACAGCCCATAACACAATACACACCAACAATATGCAAACAAATGAAACAACTAAATAACATGCTAACAGCCAACCAATATAACATTTAAGAATAGTTTGAAACATACCATACCATTAAACAAGAACTGCTTTGAAAAACCTTCACTGAGCACCTTACATCAAACAATTCCTTATTATACAGCAGCCGGATTGAGTCTCTTCTATGCTGTGTATCATACTTCACAAAAATCGGTTTTAAAATTAAGCTCCTCGCTGATTAAAATATGTAAATAATAAATTAAACAATAACATTCAAGTTTTCACTGCATTGTCCAAATGGACGTTGCCCCTCCCTGTCCAATATACCACGTATGGTATCCGCACTTACACACAAAAGATTGAAAGCACATTCAATTTCAATTTCAATAAAAGCATGCACATCTGAAGGCTGGGTACTTTTGCCTGGTATGGGTAGGCTGAATGTACCTTTCAAGTTTGAATTAAACAATAAGTAGATATCTTGGCCAAATAACGCATGTCTACAAGCCTTGCCTACCTCACACACAATTCATTTAGGTATTTTTTTAGAAAGAAACGGGGGCTCCACCACTTTAAACTGCAATATTCAAACTTTCTGCAAATCTCAGCAGTTGTGCTCTTACATATTTTGCCATTTCCACTCACAATTGCAGATTTCTGGGACACATAGGGTGGAATTGTTTTGGCCAGAAGCCCATTGCAGTTTATACCAGAAATGCAAGCTCTATTCCCATGTCAAAACATTCAAGCACTGCAGAATAGAATCAGCTTTTACTGTCTGTGTCATTACACCTTTAGGGAGCCCTAGTACTTTTTTTTAACCATTTGCCTTTAGTCTTATCCCAGTTATAGTTTGAACCCAGGCATATATGTCCCTCCCCGTGCAAGCATTGCAGAAGTACCACTGCGCTGTAGACAGTATATACTGGAATCAGGGACAGCCCTCCAAACTCTGTTTTGAACTTTGTTAGCCCCCCTACCGGGGTTATACCCCAACATTCTGTAGCTTCTAAATGCAAATTCCAAGAAACGTTTTTGTTCAACGTCATGCCCAGGTACTTATATGAGTTAATTACTTTCACTATTCTATCCACAAGTGACCAAGTATAGGGTTTGGATTTCCTCCCAAATATGACTATTTTAGTTTTTTCAATATTGATGGTTAAATCATTTGTCACACAATATTTGCTAAAAGCTTTAGGTTTCCTCTGAAGACTCACCTGCGCCAATTCAACTTTGATCAATTGCGTATAGGAGACACAATACATGCCTCCCCACCATTTTTGGGAGGATAGCATTGACCTCCCTCAGGGCCATTGGAGGTTTGCAAGGTATAAAGAGCATAGAGATAGTGTCAAGAAACACCCTTGTCTAATGTCATTCTCAATTGGGATTCTTCAGATACTGAACTCCTGGACCTCCATCACCACAGAGGACACCCAAGGACTGATGATCTCCATCCACCCGGGAACATATCATCCTCAACTTAGCCAGCACCTGCATAGCACCGGAGCTCTGCCGAACCATCAACCTATCCTTCAAGGACGCCACATTCTCCTCAGACTGCAAACACAGCAAAATCAGCCCGCTACTCAAGAAACCCAGCGCCGACCCTAGGGAGATAAAGAACTACAGATCCATATCTCTGCTCCGTTTCCCAGCCAAGGTAACAGAGAAAGCCATCAATCAGCAACTCACTGAGTTCCTCAAGACACACCGTATCCTAGACCCTTCCCAGTCCGGTTTCAGAAGGAACCACAGCACCGAAACTGCACTTTTAGCAGCCAGCGATGACACCCGCATCATACTGAACCACGGAGGCACTGCCGCATTCATCCTCCTCGACCTCTCCGCTGCATTTGACACCGTCTCCCACTCCACTCTCTGCAACAGACTGCACAACGCCGGTATCCGAGACAAAATCCTGAACTGGATCAGATCCTTCCTCACCAGAACACAGAGGGACTGACTACCACCGTTCACATCAAAACCTAAGGACACTTGCTGTGGAGTGCCCCAAGGAGCCTCACTCAGCATGATGCTTTTCAACATCTACATGGCCCGCTCGCTAAGATCTCCAAACAACACGAGCTAAACATAGTCTCCTACGCCGACAACATCCAACTGATCTTCTCCCTGTCCGAGGACTCTGTGCAATCCAAGAGAAATTACCACAACGGGATGAGAGCAGTCGCCACCTGGATAAAGCCTAGCTGCCTCAAACTCAACCTGGGCAAGACAGAGCTCCTCGTGATCGGCTACACCCCTTCTACCTGGAACGACTCCTGGTGGCGCACCGCTCTGGGTAACACCCCTACTGACCATCCGCTCATCCTTGGCATCATCCTGGAATCTACTCTATCGATGACATGCCGAGTTAACGTTGTCTCCTCATCAAGCTTCCACACCATCTGTCTCCTGTGGAAGATTTTCAAATAGATTCCCCCCGACATGAGGAAGACAGTCACCCACAGACTCATCACTAGCAAACTGGACTACGGCAATGCATTCTATGCCAACATTACCAAGAAACTTCAATCAAGACTACAAAGAGGCCAGAATGCAGCAGCCAGACTCATCCTGGACATCCCCAGACACAGCCAAATGTCCTCCCACCTCAGAGACCTACACTGACTCCCAGTCAACAAGCGCATCACATATAAACTCCTGATCCACACCTTCAAGGCACTGCACAACATAGGACCAGCATACCTTAATCACCGCCTCACCTTCTAAGCAACCAACAGACGTCTCCGTTCCTACCAGCTCGCCCTTGCAGTCATTCCCAAAATCTGGTAAAGTACAGCAGAAGGAACATCCTTCTCCTACCTAGCAGCCCAGTAGTGGAACACACTTCCCCTCAAGCTCAGGCAGACCGCATCACTGAAGAAGTTCAGGAAGGACCCCAAGACCTGGCTCTTCGACTAAGCAGCACGCCTACATTCAGCACCTTGAGACCCTATGGGTGATTAGCCACGCTTTACAAATCCTGGCTTGATTGATTGATTTTCCTTGATAGTGACCACCGACACGTTCAACTCTACCATTTGCAATTTTCCCAGTGAAGTTCTTTTAGGATAGTCAAAAACAGTTAAGGATCCTGTTAATCCTGGCATCCTTGGCGTGGTCTCCCCTGTCTTTTTGCCTCTGCTTCCTGTATTTTTGACAGTGTGCTGGGCTTCGTTTTTGCTGGCTTTGGTACTCTGGGCACTTTACCACTGCTTACCAGTGCTAAGGTGCAAGTTCTCTCTGTGTAAATTGTATTGGAAACAGGCTTTCCCATGATTAGCATATTTGATTTACTAGTAAGTCCTTAGAAATGTGAACTAGAGGTGCCCAGGGCCTTTAAATTAAATGCTACTAGTGGGTCTGCAGCACTGATTGTGCCACCCACATGAGTAGCCCTATGAACATGGCTCAGACCTGCTACTGTAGTGTCTGTGCAGTTTAAAACTGCCAATTCGACCTGGCAAGTGTACCCTCTTGCCAGGCCCAAACCTTTCTTTTTAATACATGTAAGTCAGCGCTAAGGTAGGCCCTAGGTAGCCCCATGGGCAGGGTGCAGTGTATTTAAAAGGGAGGACATGTACTGATGTGTTTTACATGTCCTGATAGTGACATACTGCTAAATTTGTTTTTCACTATTGCAAGACACATACCAGGGTGTTGGAGACTGCATTGTGTGAGGACAGGCCCAGCTCTTTTAGGTGCAGGTGTCAACTCCTCCCTCCCCATTCGAGCTCAGAAGACTCAGCAGGATATCCCGGACATCCCTCGGCTCTCTTTGTGTCACTGTCTAGGAGAAATTCACAAACAGCCCAACTGTCAGTCTGACCCAGACATGGATTCCACAAGCAGTCAGAAGCACAGAATGGTTAAGCAAAAAATGCCCACTTTCTAAAAGTGACATTTTTCATCAGACAATCTAAAAAACAACTTTACCAAAACATGCATTTTTGAAATTGTGAGTTGAGAGACCCCAAACACCGGATCTCTATCTGCTCCCAGTAGAAAATGTCACTTAAAAGATATTTAAAGGCAATCTCTGTGTTAACCTATGGAAGAGATAGGCCTGGCAATAGTGAAAACTGAATTTGGGAGTATTTCACTATCAGGAGATGTAAAACACATCCGTACATGTCCTACCTCTTAAATACACTGCACCCTACCCATGAGGCTACCTAGGGCCTACCTTAGGGGTGACTTACATGTAGTAAAAAGGAACATTTGTGCCTGGCAAATAGGTACACTTGCCAGGTCGAATTGGCAGTTCAAGACTGCACACACAGACACTGAAGTGGCAGGTCTGAGACATGCTTACAGGGCTACTCATGTGGGTGGCACAATCAGTGCTGTGGGCCCACTAGTAGCATTTGATTTACAGGTCCTGGCCACCTCTAGTGCACTTAACTAAGTACTTACTAGTAAATCAAATATGCCAATCAGGGATAAACCAATCACCCATACAATTTAGACAGAGAGGACTTGCACTTTAGCACTGTTTAGCAGTGGTAAAGTGCCCACAGTATCAAAACCAGCAAAAACAAATTACAGCACAGGGTCCAAAAACAGGACGTCAGAAGCAAAACATACATAGAAACTACGCCAAGAGCTGCCAGGTCTAACACATGTCCCCTCCAGCCGAAAGTGGGGAGAACTACCCAACCCTTGGGAATTCTCATCACTAAGTCAGAAAAACGTGAAAAGATCAGCAGGGGTGGGATCTGTTCCAGGGCAGTGTTCCACTGTGAAGTCCATTCCCTGTACGGCGATGGACCACCTCAACTGTTTAGTATCCTCACTCCTCATCTGCATTAGCCATCTGAGGGGCCTGTGGTCAGTCTGGACCTGTAGGTGAGTCCCAAACAAGTAGGGTCTTAGCTTCTTCTGTACCCAGACCACAGCAAAAGCTTCCCTTTCTATTGCGCTCCACCTCTGTTCCCTGGTAAGTAACCTCCTACTGATCAAGGCTACAGGTTGGTCTAGGCCCTTTTTGTTCAGCTGTGAGAGCACAGTTCTCACCCCATGCTCCGAAGCATCTGCCTGCACCACAAACTCTTGAGCATGTGTGTTGTGCACATGGCCTCCTTCAGGGTGTCAAAAGCAGTCTGGCACACCTCTGTCCAGATCACCTGACGGGGCTGCTTCTTGGAAGTCAGCTCTGTCAAGGCAGCAACGATGGTGCCATACCCCTTGACAAATCTCCAGTAATATCCGGTGAGTCCTAAGAAAGCCCTCCCCTCAGTCCGGGTCTTGGGGGGTGCCCAAGCCAGAATGGTATAAATGTTTGCCTGGAGGGGCGCCACCTGGCCACTCCCTACCTGGTGTCCCAAGTACACTACAGACCCTTGCCCTATTTGGCACTTACTGGCCTTATTTGTGAGGCCTGCACTCTTCAGGGCCTTCAACACTTCCTGGAGGTGGTGCAAGTGGTTCTCCCACCTGCAGCTGAAGACAGCAATGTCATGTAGGTAGGTGGCACTGAAGTTCTCCAACCCGGCAAGGACCTGGTTAACCAGCTTCTGGAATGTGGCAGAGCATTCTTCAACCCAAAGGGCATAACACAAAACTGGTAGAACACCTCTGGTGTTGAGAACGCAGACCTCTCTTTTGCACCCTTAGTTAAGGCAATATGCCAGTACCCACACGTCAGATCAAACGTGTTGAAGACCTTGGCAGCTCCCAACCGGTCAATGAGCTTATCAGCTCTGCTGATGGGGTTTGCATCAGTCCTGGTGACGGCATTGAGCCCCCGGTAGTCAACACAGAATCTAAGTTTAGGGGTGGCACCAGGTGGAGCAGCCTTGGGGATCTGAACCACAGGACTGGACCAAGGGCTGTTGGACTGCTAAATCACCCCCAACTCCAGCATCTTAGAGACCTCCTCTTTGATGCTGCCTCTCACTCTGTCAGTCACCCTGTAAGACGTGTGCTTGACAGGTAGACTGTCCCCAGTGTCACTATCTTGGGTGCACCAATGGGTGACCTGAGGGGTGAGTGAGAACATTGAGGTAAACTGACCGGTTTGAGGCATATCACGTGTAACACCCTTAAAGGGTTTCTAGGAGTCTGCATGTCCACCAAGTAGGTGACACTACTTTTGCACTTATTTACCTCAGATTTCCCAGACCAGCACTCTTGTAGAACACAGGTCTCTACTGAAGACATCACCCACACTTTTTGGCCATGCTGAAACTCAACCAGAATGGCATTCTGGTCATAGCAGTGTTTCATGCCTTCCTTGCTAGCTTCCAGATTCTCCTGGGTGAGTTTCTGAAGTGGGCTGTCTGGTTCCTGAACGACAGCATGTAACTAAATACATCACGGGGAGGGGGATTTTTGGGAGCTTGCTCCGAGCCGTCTTTTACCAAACCGAGAGACCCTCTCACAGAATGCCCATACAGAAGTTCAAAGGGGCTGAAGCCAACCCCCTTCTGTGGTACCTCCCTGTAAGCAAAAAAACAGGCATGGAAACAATACATCCCACGTACGTCTCATGGGTTCAGAGAGACTCATAATCATGTACTTCAGGGTACCGTCAAATTTCTTAACCAACCCATTGCTTTGGAATGGTAAGGTGTGATGAACTTTTATGTTATACAACACGCCTTCCATATGGCTTTCATGTACAGCAACATGAAATTGGTAACCCTGTCAGATACCACCACCTTGGAGAAACCCACACAGGTAAATATCCTCATCATTTGCCTGGCCACTGTGGGCGCAGTAACGGTCCTCAGGGGGATAGCTTCTGAGTAGCATGATCCACCAAAACCAGGATGAACCTGTTGCCCATGGCTGTCTTTGGATCCAGAGACCCCAGAATATCAATGCCCACCCAATCAAAAGGGGTGTTAATGACAGGAAAGGGTTGAAGAGAAGCCTTGCACCTCTTCCAGATTTGCCACTCACCTGGCAGGTCTGACAAGTCCTACAGAATGCATCGGAGTACTTCCTCATTTGAGGCCAATAAAGATGGGCGACATGCCTTTCAAAGATCTTGCCCTGCTTCAAATGACCTACCAGTGGCACATCATAAGCCAGACCCAGTAGGAAGGCTCTGAAACACTGGGGTACCACCAGCACATGGGCTGCCCCAGGTTCAGCAACCTTAGGATCACTATACAGGAGATCATTCTCCCAGTAAATCAGGTGAGATCCAGAGGTGTCATCAGCTGCCGGGGTCTCTGCCTGTTTCCGAAGACCCGCAAGGGTAGGGCATGTTTTCTGCGCTGGGCAGAACTCTTCCCTGAGCCTCCTCCTGCTGCCAATGGGTCAGCTCAGACAGGTCCCCCAGTTCAGCCAGAGTTTCAGGGCATCCTCCTCAGGTTCAGCCTCCTCCCAGATGGTGGGAATTTCAGGAGCAGGTTTCCAGCACCTCTTGCCCTTCCTTTCTTGGCAGGTGCCTGGGCCACTGTTTCAGGCTTCAGGCCCTTCTGACTACCTTCTCTGGTGGCCATGTACTGTGTGATCATGCACACCCACTCTGGCAACCTCAACATTTCCAAATGGGACCTGAGCTCCACTTCCTTCCAGGCAGTATGCTCTAGGTCATTCCCTAGCAGACAGTCAACAGGCATGGATCGACTCACAACTACCCTCAAGGAACCTGAGACCACCCCTATTCAAAGGGAACCTGAGATACCAGGTATTAGCGCTCACCATTGTCTACTGCTACACCTTGGTAGATCACATTAGGGATTACCTGTCTTTGAGACACCAGGTGACAGCACACTGTTGCCATACTGGCTCATGTGTCTCTAAGAGCCACTTCCCGTTGATGGTCATCCGCTGACTGTACTTCTTTGTATTAACAGGCATGAGGACTCTCTGGACCACCTCACCGTCACCCAGGGAGACTAGGGTTAACTCAGCTGTCTCCCGACCCTTAACTGGGGCCATCTCCTCCCCAGCTACACTGCCCCCCATGTGTTTGTCCACTGCTGGGGGGCTGTGCCCGCTTAGGACACTTGGGACTCCCTCTGATGTGCCCTTCCTGACCACAGGCAAAGCACTTGATGGGTCTCTTCCCTGCAGGCTTACCTGAAGGGAACCAACTATTTAGAGTTACCCTTTAGAGAACTCCTCACTTGTATCCTTGTCCCCCCTCCTTTTGTTGGGGTCCCTGCCCACCCTTGGTGGAGTCTCCCCAAGGATAACTCTCCAAATTGCCTTTAGTTAATTGTTTTAGATTTTTTAATTGACTAAACATTTTTTGCGAATTTTTGAAATAATTGTTAGGGCTTATCCAAAAATGAGATTCAAAATTTCTAAAAAGGTCCCAACTTCAATAAAGTGAATATATCTGATACAGAGGTCGGAACCCAGGAGCACGACCTGGAATCTTATGAGGCATATAGTTATGACCAATTAAGGAAACTACAGACTATACAAAATTCAGACTGGAAAGAGCCTCAAAACAGAGAAACAGAGGTTTCGGGTGGCCCAGTATGAAAAAGATAACCCCCCCCGGTGAAATAAATGATGATGATGATGCATCTGTGGTGGGTAAAGATCCTGTGGAGAATGAGGATGAGTGTAGCTCCTCTTCCCTCAGCAGCTCTAGAGCACCCACAGAAACAGACCCGGATGCCAGGCTGACCAAGAGACTGGCCTTAGGGAGGCAGCTCTTGGAAATAGAGAAACAAAGAAAAGAGTTGGGCCTAGGACCCATCTCTGGTGGCAGCATACTAATAAATAACGAGGAAGAGAAACCTTTCAACCTAAGGCTCCCAAAAGGAGTTGTCCCTCCTTACCATGAAGGAGATGATTTCCAGAAATGGTTCATTGCCTTTGAGAAAGCATGCATTGGGAGGGATGTCCTAAAGAAGCACTGGAGAACTCATCATCATTATTAGCTTTATTTCGGTAAATATAAATACCATAAAAGCACATCACACAAAAAAGGAGCGGCAAGCTACATGATAAACAATTTAAGTCATAAAAGATTGAAAAGGAGAGAAAAAAGAAAAAAGAAATATTTACACATAAGCAGTTCCCTCATGGAAAATCGCACCTTATAGTTATGTAAAAACACATTATAGGTAAAAGAATAAAATACAAGCCTGGCAAACCATATCAGATAAAAAGGACATTTCTATTTAAAAAATATCTAAGAAAAATAAAAACAGCAGGTAGGGAATGCATCTGAACCAATAAAAGTGATATGTGCATACAATGATAAATCCATCAATTGTTGTTTACCACATTCATTGTTAAATTTCCCTCTGCTTTTTTAAGCGTGTTCAGTCTGATACGCCAGATTGAGTCTAAATATTTTGACAAACAACAAACCACTAAAACCGATGAATCAGATTTAAAAATTCTCAAAGCTAGCAAGCAGTTTTTAAAACCCTTACTTCTGCACAGAGGAATAATCCAACGGGCTCTTTGTTTGGAGTATGCGGGGCATTGGAAGAGAATATGAGTTACTGATTCTTCTCTGGCACAGCCCATCGGACACATCTTAGAAGAACAACTAAAATTAGACCATTTATAAGTGAGGGAACGCAAAGGAAGAGAGCCCACCCTGAATCTAATGTATAATGAACGAGCAAACGGAGAAGATACTATATCCATATATTGTGCAAATTCATAATGGCATTTAAAATATAAAAAGTTTCCCGTCATGGATGATGACGAGACAGCGGACAATTGGGAAAGTTGAACGTGGAGCCAGAAAGCATCCTTTAGTGTCTGGGTTGCGTTCTTAGGGATAGATAATGGTTCCTTCCAATAGGACCCCAAACCAAGAAGCGAGAGGGTCCTTTCTACATATGCACACCACTTGATTTTGGAGCTAGTGTTGTTGGCCATCAAGTTAGCTAGCGCACATCTATAATGGACAAGAGAATCTGATGACCATAAGCGAATCCAGTACAACAGGGGCTTGAGTGCAACGATCTGGCTGATAGAAGGGAGATTTAGGTCCATGCGTATTGGGAGCAGTGGGGTACTGGAAGGAACTCTTAGCAATGACCTTAAGAAAGAGTTCTCCACTTTTATCAAATCATCCAGGCAACAGTGGCCCCACAGTTCAGCTCCATAGATTGCTCCCCCTCTTGCTTGTAGTTTATAAATTTCTACTGCGGGCGTCATGGCAAAGCTAGGAGATCTAGCTGCAAATCTTGCAATGCCACTCGCTCGCTGTTGCAATCGTAAAGTTGCCTTCTGGATGTGGCGCTGCCACTTGTGCGAGTCTTCTAGTTTCAGGCCTAAATAATCAAAATCGCTGACTCTTTCCAGCGCGGCACCCTCTAAATAGATAGGTCGTCTCATTCTGCCTTTCCTATCGCCAAACACCATGCACTTGGTTTTTAATCGGTTGATTTCGAGCCCATAATCATTGCAATAGTCAATGAATCTTGAAAGCAGGGTTGAAAGGCCTGTGGCTGTTTGAGAAACCAACAGGGTGTCGTCGGCAAAAAGAAGGCAGGGGATCTTCTGCCCTCCTATTTTAGGCGAGTCGTTAGAGCACTCCATAAGATAAGGGATGCATGCGTTTATGAAGAGAAGGAATAAGGTAGGGGCAAGAACACAACCTTGTCTTACACCTCGGGCAGTAAGGAATTTTTCTGTTAATTCACCTTGTGGGCCCCATCTAATTCTACCATAGTTGCCAGTGTAAAGATCCCTGATAATATTTAAAATAGAGCACAGGACTCCTATTTTAGACAGAACTTCCCACAGTTTGTGGTGGGGTACTAGATCAAAGGCCAATTTTAGATCTACAAATGCTACATATAGGTGGCCTAAGTCAACATCGACAACTTTCCATTTAATAGAAGTAAAACGAAATATCTGATCTAATGTGCTAATTTTTTCTCTGAAGCCCGCTTGTAGATGATTTAAGATTTGATTTTCAACTAGCCACTTGTTCAGCCTGCTCAACAACTGATAACAGAAAATTTTTTGAAGGTTGTCGAGGAGGCTGATGGGTCTATAATTACCCGGGTTGTTCCTCTCTCCTTTCTTATGGATGGGCACTATAATCGCCTCTTTCCATGAGTCAGGATAAATTCTGCTAGTCAAGATGGCATTAGAAAGTCTGTTAATATATGGGCCCCAGGTGTTCTGGTCCACTTTAAACATATCAGAGGGGATCCCGTCCATCCCAGGGGCTTTTGCTGCTTTCTGAGCTGCAATGGCCGACACAGTTTCGTTCAGTGTAAAAGGGGGCAAGAAAGCCATAGACTCGTCAAAAGTTGTTGGCTCCTCCGAAATTATGTCAGAAATATGACTTGCCAACAATGGTCCATACAATTCCTTAAAGTAGGAGAGCCAGATGTCAGGAGAAATATAAGACTCCAGGTGAGATGCGTGGTTCTGGTCACCACAGGAGGGAGGCAGCTCTTGGAAATAGAGAAACAAAGAAAAGAGTTGGGCCTAGGACCCATCTCTGGTGGCAGCATACTAATAAATAACGAGGAAGAGAAACCTTTCAACCTAAGGCTCCCAAAAGGAGTTGTCCCTCCTTACCATGAAGGAGATGATTTCCAGAAATGGTTCATTGCCTTTGAGAAAGCATGCATTGGGAGGGATGTCCTAAAGAAGCACTGGAGAACTCTGTTATATGAATTGTTCTCAGGGGAGTGCAGGGATAGGCTTCTGACACCGAGTGAAACAGATGCTAAATCATGTGACCTCATGAAGGGTACCCTGATTGAATGCTTTGGATTTACCACTGAGGAATTGCGCATAAAATTCAGGGGGACTCAAAAATCCCAGAGTCAGTCCTGGGTAGAATTTGTGGACTTCTCAGTAAAAATGCTAGGTAGTTGGTTAGAAGGCAAAAAGGTACATGAATATGAAGGGCTGAACAATTTAATGATGAAAGAACGCCTTTTGAGTAATTGTGTTCAGGACAAGTTGCACCAGTACCTAGTAGATATGGGGCCAGTCTCCCCCCAAGAGTTTGGGAGGAAGGCTGATCTTTGGGTGAGAACTAGGGTGTCCGAAACTAGAACTGGCGAGTCAGGGAAGCCCTCCCATGAGAAAAAGGTGGAACTCCTAGGAACAAAGAAAAGGAGTCCAAAGGCCCCCACAACTCTGTCCAGGAGGATGGGCCCAAAGACACCTCACAAAACAAAGGTGGGTACCAGGGTATAAACTTGTATGCCACTAAGGTATGGTGCCACAACTGTCAAAAGACAGGGCATCACACAGAGGACACTTCTTGTCCCAAAAACAGACCCACTATAAGCCCCCAGATGTAACCAATGTAGCCACTGGGGTTGCCTCCTCAGATGAAGAGGTCCTTGTAACCTTTAACTAGAAAGTGGGCCCCACAGGTAAGTTGAAGATTCCAGAGGGAGTTGACACTTCCACCACCTTCTGGAGAATGGAATCCCAACCACTGCCCTGAGAGACACCTGTGCCAGTCACACAATTGTGCATGACAGTCATGTGCTCTCAAACCAGTATATCCCAGGAGAGGTTGCCAGGGTGAGGGTTATCCCAGGGAAAGTCACTGGTAGGCCAGGAGCTGTAGAGCCTATAGAGATTAATGGGTCCCTTAGCTGGAGAAGGGTGGTAGTCAGTACAGACCTCCCCTTTGTCTCCATGGAAATGACCACATAGAGGTGGTCATTACAACCCTGGCGGTCGGTGTTAAAGTGGCGGTAAGACCGCCAACAGGCCGGTGGAAAAATAAATGGAATCACGACTGTGGCGGAAACCGCCAACATAGACAGCCACTTTAACACTCCGACCGCCAAGGGGGAACAAACAAACACCGCAGCGGTAACCGCCAACAGACAGGCGGAAGACAATGTACTGCCCACATTATTACAACAGTCCAATCCGCCACCTTTTCCGGGGCAGATTCACCACGAACAAAAACACAGCGGAAACAGGACTTGGAAGGGAAAACGCTCACCTCTACACACCCCACGAGGAATCAGGATGCCATGGAACCAGAGCTCCAGATTCTACCAGCCTTCATCTTCCTGCTCCTCTACCAGGAACAACAAAGACGGCGGCGAAGACCACGGTGACTACTGCACCTACGACACAGAAGAGGGGAGAGGGAAAAAATAGTGACACACACACGCAACACGCAACACTCCCACCCTCACCCACTACAACACACAAACAAGTACATGTTGATACATTACATATACAACCCCCACTGGAAGAATGCAAGGACAGAAGGAAATGAGTCGAACGATTGAAATATATTCAAAGACAGTAATCAAAAATATACATATATAAAGATATTTACACTATAAACAAATATATACTCCAAGAATACAAGTCCAAGGTATTCCACCATCATAGTCAGTGGACCACTGGGCCCAAAATGCATGGGCGAGGCCCTCACTCAATACCCGAACAAGATGGAGAGAACACTGCTGGGGCATCAGATAGAAATAAAACAGGCACTTCAGGGGGAATGGAGGGGGGGCACCTCAGCCGGATGAGTGCACAACGCCAGATCCACGAGGGGGCTCCATGCCCACTGCTGTATCCTGGGGAGTGCAAAGCCCCAGTCTCTCAAGTCTCTACAGTGGGTGGTTTGCACACTGCTGTATCCTGGGGAGTGCAAAGCCACAGTCTCTCAAGTCTCTCCAGTGGGTGGTTTGTCCACTGCTGCATCCTGGGGAGTGCAAAGCCACAGTCTCTCAAGTGGATAATAGTCTCCACTGGTTCTGGAGGGGGCTTTGTGCCCAGAGTGCTTCATCCTGCCAAGGACTGAGGTAGTGGATGTATCTCTCCAATGGTTCTGGAGGGAGCTTTGTGCCCAGAGTGCTTCATCCTGCTTGTGGCGGCCTCAGTAGCGTCGGAATCTTTGGCGCTCATTGGCCTGCGATGCTGGTGGCGGCGGTGTCCTGTCCTGCGGTGCTGGTGGCGGCGGTGTCCTTGGCAGCGGTGCTAGTGGCGGTGGTGTCCTTGACAGCGGTGCTGGTGGTGGCTGTGCCCTTGACAGCGGTGCTGGTGGCGGCGGTGTCCTGTCCTGCGGTGCTGTTGGCGGCGGTGTCCTTGGCAGTGGTGCTGGTGGCGGCAGTGTCCTTGGCAGTGGTGCTGGTGGCAGCGGTGTCCTTGGCAGCGGTGCTGGTGGCGGCGGTGGCCTGTCCTGCAGTGCTGGTGGCGGCGGTGTCCTTGGCAGCGGTGCTGGTGATGGTCTTGTCCGCCGTGCAGGTTTTCCCAGACTTGCCAGTTTTACTGTGCCCCTTCCCCACCTTGGATGGTGGCGCAGCTGGATCCACACTCCCACCTGTACCCCTGGGAGCGGCTTTGGTTGAAGATTTTTGTCCTCTCTCCCGCCGGGCAGTGGCCAACTTTTTGTGTCTTTTGAGGTGGGGGACTGTCCGTACTCTGGCTCCTTGGCACACTGGCTGCCCTGCTGCCTGATGCACTCCAGAAGCCGGTTCCTACTGGCACCACTGTTCCCGCAGATGTTGTGCCTGAGGCGCTGGGTTGGGACCTGGAGAGGCGGGCCCTAGGAGACTGAAGAGGTGGGGGAGGTGAGGGGAAGAGGTCAAGGTTGGACAGGAGATGTTTTTTGGACACACTGGGACGGGTAGATGGAGGGGGTTTGGGAGTGGAGGAAGAGGTAGTGGTAGTAGGAGGTGTACATTTGGTGACTTTGGGTGAAGGTGCATGGGCTGGAGGCTGTTGTGAGGTGGATGGCTGTTGGGTGGGTGTGTGGCAGCGTTTGTGTACCTTGGGAGGTGGGCTCACAGACACACTGGGAGAGGACACAGGGGATGTGTGAATGGTAGTGGGGGTGGTGACTACACGTGAGCGGGGTGTGGTGGTGGGTGTGCTGGTGATGGAGGTAGTAGCTGAGGATGTAGTGTGAGTGGAGACGAGACAGGGAGGGAGGAGGGAGACGAGCGATGCTTGCGTGAGTGCCTGTGGGATGTGTGGTACTTATGTTTGCCTGAGCTTCCCTTGTGTGTTGACGTGTGTGCATGCTGGTCTGATGGTGTGATTGGGATAGGCTGAGGAACAGGGGTTTGGGTCTGGGTGGAGGAAGTTGGAGGGGGAGGCTAGAGACAGGGACAATTGCTGCCATCAGTGCTGAGGCCAGAGTCTGAAAAGCTCGCTGATGGGCTGCCTGACCAGAATGAATTCCCTCCAGGTATGCATTGGTCTGTTACAATTGCCTCTCTACACCCTGGATGGCATTCAAAATGGTAGACTGCCCAACAGTGAGGGACCTGAGGAGGTCAATGGCCTCCTCAATGAGGGCAGCAGGGGTGACAGGGGCAGGGACTGAGGTTCCTGGGGCGAAGGAGATGCCCACCCTCCTGGGTGAGTGGCCACGGGGCAAATGCTGAGGGGCTGCTGCGAGGGCAGTGCTGGTAGGGGGGTGGTGGCTGTACCTGTAAATGCTGGGGGCACAGAGGGGCCTGCCACCGCAAGGGAGCTCCCTTCAGAGGAGGAGTCTGTGTTGTTGGTCTCAGCTCCTGTCCCCACTGTGGAGCTCCCCTCGCCCTCCGTCCCACTGGTGGCTTCTGACTCTGTTATCTCACCCTCCAGGGCCATGTGGGATGCAGCTCCCTCCTGCTCCGGTGCCACTGCTCCTCCACGTGATGATGCTAATGCACACAAGCACAGGGAGACCACAAAAAGGGGGGGCGGAACAGAAGAAAGACATGTTGAGTGCATGCAATACCGCTACCGTTGGCGGACACTACAGACACAGAAGCCCCCTGCACTACGCCGTGAACTTGGAGTTCCCTAATCAATCCCAGGAACATGGGTTAAAAGGCTATGCCCGATTGCTGCACACATGGATGTCACAGGAGCCTGACTAGGTGTATTTGGCTCTGTACACAGGTGGGGTGGGGTGCCACAGGACCTGCCTTAAGAAGGGACCCTGCCTACTAAACTCGCCCTGGCCTAGGGGATCTCACAGCCCACCTCCCTCACCCAGACACCTCCACTGCACGCTGAATCAGCTGAATGAGAGTGTACTCACCACCTTGTGGCTGCTGTGGTGCCCTCAAGCGCCCATCCAACTCCGGGTACGCCACCGCCAGGATCCGGAACATCAGGGGGGTAATGGTGCGACGGGCACCCCTCCCATGTTGGGAGGCCATCCCCAGCTGGGCCTCCACCGTCTTCTTGCTCCAGGGGCGAATGTCCTCCCATCTTTTACGGCAGTGGGTGCTCCGTCTGTGGTAGACCCCCAGGGTCCAGACTTCCTTGGCGATGGCACGCCAAATATCCTTCTTCTGGTGGGCGCTGACCTACAGGAATCGTACTGGGGAAAAGGAGAAGATATAAGCGTCCACGGCAGTGTGTTGGCGGTCTTCTGCACGGCGGTAAGCGGCTTTTACCGCCAATGTTGTAATGACCCCCAGAGATTGGTCAGAGCCCAAAAGAGGTACTGGTCCAGTGCCAGTCCTCTCCCAAGGATTCTGGAGGTACAGCCCCTGCAGTGAGTGGAAGTACTCCCCAGAAGAAAAAGGGAAAGCAGAAGAAAAGGAAAGATGAGCAACCTATAGCTAAGGCACCAGAGAGCCAAGGGGTTTCTACTCCATTAGGGAAGAACTCCACTGTTGAAACTGGTGAAGGCCCGCTTGTCCCCCAAGAAAGTCTGACTAGTAGCTCTTCGGCTGGCAGAAAAGAGTATGGAAGGAGGGTGTTTTCTGCAGGATGTAGAGATCCCCCACTCCCTTACAGCAGACAGGCACGCTGAACCCAAAGAAGCCTGTAAGGCAGCCTTGTCCCCAATGGGTATGGAGCTAAAGGTGACCTCTGCTGGGTGTTAGCCTTTGTGGCTGCACTGTCCTTGGCATTGTGGTCTGACCCTATATCAAATAGTAAGTTAGGCCCTCTGGCCCTTTTGGTCACAGTGGGGTTACTCCAGTTATTGGTAGCCTCTGTGGTAAGCTAGGGGTTGCCCTGGCTAAGATAGGGATAGCAGAGGTGGACACCTCTGACCCCAAGACAGAAGGGAAAAGTGCAGACACTGGTGGTACAGGTATAAGACATTTCAAATTGGGTCCTATAGCTGTTGAGGTAGGTCAGTTCCCCAAAGGCAATGACCTGGACAGTAGGATGTGAGGCAGAGTAGGCCCTGCAACTAACCAGCCTGTTTCTCTTCTCTTCCTCACCTGACAGACTATGAAGCCTCTCCCAGATATTAGCTGAGTCTCCTGGCCTGTGGCCTGGGGGGGTTGAGTTGTGTGGGAAACTGGCACTTTGTTGCAGTACCCCCCCACATTTTTTGCCTGGTTTCTGAATGCCCGACTGTGCCCTTGCCAAACCTTTGCCAGAGTGAGTAAACAGAGCAGCCATTTTAATATATGTGCTGGACACTGATCAACACAAGTTTCCCAACTACATGATGGCTACTCTGAAACCTGGGTTGTTTGATATCAAACAACTCAGAATGTTAAATCCAAACTGGTACCAGTATTGGATTTAATATAATATGTACCCAGAGGTCATCGTAGTGGTGCGCCCTGCAAACGCTATCTAACCTGGCATGGTTGCTGACTGGTTCCAGCCAGCATGCCATCTCCAGACAGCCAATATACAAACCTTGGGGGAGAACCCTGTCTCTCTGGTTTGTAAAACAGTGCCATTCATAGGTGGAGGATTTAACACCCCCTCCCTCAAGAACACGCACTGCCCTGGCAGTGAGCTTCATGAGCTTCAAAGGGCTACCACCCTTTGAAACTCGACCCCCAGACTTGCTGCTGGCAGCAAATGACCTCCCCCTTTGTAAGCCCCCACTTTTGGCAGGAGCAAAGGCGGGAAGCCAACTTGGATGGAAAGGGTAGGGGGAGTGGCCTCACCTGGCATGCACCACCCCTAAGGTGTTGCCTGCGCGGTGGATCCTCCATTTCATTTTCTTCCATCTGAGATGGAAGGAAAATAGCCAATCAGATTTAGGGAGGTGACCCTTCCCACAGGAAGTGGTCACTAAAGTGGGCCACCCAAAGGTAAGTGTAACATTTGACATTACTAGGTTTCCCCTAAAACGTCCACTAAATTCAGTATTTAGTGGGCATCCCTAGACCAAGAAATCAGATTCAAAAGGACAAGAAGTTGGCCCAAAGAAGATCCAAGGCATGAGAACTGTGGACCTGCCGTAAAGGAAAAAGGCACCAAACCCTGCCTGCTGCACCCAGGACCTGACAATCGCTGCTGTGGAGGAGCTGGACTGACCTCAAGAAACCCAGAGGACCTCCATGATTCATAAATCGCCCAAGATCTCCCTCCTGAGTGGAGGTACCACTCTGTGACCAACAAAGAACCAGCAACCCAGTGACGGTCACTTCACTGACTGGCCAATATCTCCCGAACCGGAAGTCACAGCCAGACCTGATGACACACCAACAACCTCCAGGACAAATCCTGTCAGTGTGCCAAGTTTGGTGGCACTGCACCCTGCAGTGGCTGAGTTGTAGAAGTACCCAGAGTATTGGTCAGCTGACATCGGACAATAAAAAAACCCAGCTCCTCCAGAGGTGACAAGGATCAGGAGGAAGCCCCAGTCAAGGAATTTTAAGGAACACTCTGGACATCCCACCAGACTGCCCCCGATATCCTGGAAGCAGCAATCAAAGAGACTCACCTCCAGCTCCAAAGGACTCCGTTGCGCACAGCTCCTGGATCACCAACTCGCTCTGCACCCAGCCGCCCAGCATCCTGTATAGAGGAACCATCTATGACCTCAGGGTCCCACACCCCTTGCGACATCGACACCACAAGGGGACCCCAAGGCACCACCTTTAACTTTGCAACTGCAGACCTTTTCCAAGTGGTCCCTCGCAGTGGCCCTGAACCAGCTCTAAGAGACTTACCAGTGCTGCTCCCGCTGGATATGGGAGCCGCCTGAACTACTCCTGCTGGCAGAGTGTGCCTACCAACAACCTCGACCAACCTGCAAAAGCTGAACTTGGTAAAGCAACTGTACGGTTTTATATGCATTTTTTAAAGTGACTGCCTATTGATTCCTATGGTGTGTAATTACGCACAGAAAGACTGCATTTATTAAAAGTTCAGAAAATCATATTTTAAAAAGTACTTAACCAATCTTAACGATCTTGTCTTAAAATTTAAATAAAAAGCTGAAGTATTTTTTATAAATTGTCTCAAGTTATTCCTTTGAGTGTGTGTGGTGTATGATTGATACTGTAAATACAACAAATGCTTTGCACGTCTCCAAGATTAGACTCACTGCTTGACAAAGGTACCTAAAAAATTAGAGCATTAAGAGATCTAGTTTTTGCCCCTGGAAACCAACGTGTGGTAGCCTGGACCCCCTACACCGTGTGCCTACTTTTGTACACTACATAGTGGGCCAGCCTCCTACACCTGCAAGTGAGTACACTTGCCTGGTCGAATTGGCAGTGCAAGGCTGCACACAGACACTGCAGTGGCAGGTTTGAGACATGTTTACATGGCTACTCATGTGAGTGGCACAATCAGTGCTGCAGGCCCCCTAGTAGCATTTGATTTACAGGCCCTGGGCACCTCTAGTGCACTTTACTAGGAACTTAATAGTGGATCAAATATGCCAATCAGGGATAAACTAATCGCCAATACAATTTAGACAGAGAGCACTTGCACTTTAGCACTGTTTAGAAGTGTAAAAGTGCCCAGAGTATTAAAACCAGCAAAAAGGAATTACAGCTCAGGGTCCAAAAACAGGAGGTAGGAAGCAAAAGGTACCGGGAAACCACACCAATAGCTGCAGGGTCTAACAGTATCTGTCCTAAATTATATATAACCGTTTAGGTTTAAATTCTCACCATCTAGCCACATCTCCTGGAGACAAATAATTTTGTTTTCCTCCAACAACTCAGTGAGACCTACTATTTTTTCTAAATGGTTTGCACCATGTAAGTTACAAGAGAAGACACCCAGGTTACCTGATGATCCTAATTCCTAGTCCGCACAGGTCAGCCAAGAGGGACCAGCTTCCAGGATGAAGCTTAGGACTGCAGAGCAGGTTTTGAGAGGCTTCTCTTGCCTGTCAGCTAGTTTACTGGGTAGAGTTAGTTCTATCCTTCCTCGTTCATACCCCACAGATTACTTTTAAGGTAATCCTGCCCGACACTCAATGCCAAGCTTATTAGTTGTTTGATCAAGCCTGCATGATTAGTCAGAAAGGTTTTTACCTCCTCCTCAAGGAGAAGCCTCAGGCCTATATCATTAAGCTCTAACTCAGCATTCAGAATTAAGGACCTGATTTAGATCTTGACAATGTTACCACCAAGCCGTGTTGGCGGTGGACCCAAAAGCACCATCAAGTCAACGGTGTTCTGCCAGTCATATTTAGATGTTTTGTGGCTGAGCATCACACCAATACGACGGAGCACCCTTCCTAGCCGACTGTATTTAGGTGTTTCAGCTGTGTAGGCGGTGTTATACTGGTGAATTGTTGATGGAGGGAGACCCTTGTTGTACCCAATGGACATCGTATAAAGCAGTGGCTATGGAATACAGGTAAGTCGCACAGACACACTCTACCTTAGCCATATGTGTCCTCCAGCGCAACACAGGACACTACACACCATATACACACCGTCATCTATTGCCATTCCAACACCACACATCCCATACATACCCAACACACCTATTGCCATATATCCATGACACAACACACACACGCTATTGACACTGCACCTACACAAGGCACAACCAGAATAACGAACACCACTACACATTCAGCTACACAAACACACTGACAAGAGGCACAAATGAATACATCATGACAATGTCTGCCATACAACAACACTCACCTGAATATTGCACACAGCAACACAACATACACAACAACATTTATCCCACATGCAAGTGACACACATACAGACACAACCACATCAACCACTCCAGCTCCCCCACCTCAACCAGCCAATCCAGTCTCACACACACATATACATGTCCTGACTCACATACATGACAGGTAGCACAACCATACCAGTACAGGTCCCCTTCCAATGCTCACACTTGGGCACCGTTAACAAGTGTGAGTCTACTGTCATTGTGGTGCCACCATTTATTTGGCAATGAATGACACCACAATGGCATGTGTATATGTGTGCGATATGCATGCCATGCCAGTGTGTCCCCATCCATGTGTGATCCATTCATGTTCCAGACATATGCATGTCACAGTAATTTTAAAAAATTGCTGTGATCTGTATATGTCTGCAGTAGTCCGACCTCACGTGCAGTGCTCACCCAACGTACCCTGGCAATGCAATGTCCCTACCTTTGAGTCCAGCGACGGGGGCCGTGTTTTCTCTGTGGGTCAGTGTTAACAGTGACAGCAGGTCTTCTCCAGTCATGTCCAGTTGAAGATAGAAGTCGAATCAGGTGACAAGGTATGCTTTAACCTCATTTCCCCCCAATCCGCCAGCTCAAGTCTGCAGGTCGGAGTGCCATTTTTTGCTTGGCGGTAAGGCACTTCCAAATCTGCGTGACACGAAAGGTGGCTGGAGTCCCACTGTCAGCCACCTTTTTCCTATGGTGCCATCAATGCAGGCGGTGTTTCTTGGCAGAGAGGGAAAGGCGAATGTGGGTGCTCACCTATGGGACCACCAACTTCTTAATCCGGCTGGTGGACCATCATGGCGACGGTCGGGTTTTCAGTTGAAAAATCGAATGTGGTACCACTACTGGCAACATCTATATCAGGCCCTACGTTTACTACTATTTAAGCTGGGTATATTTCAATCTAGTATTCCTAGATACCCTGCTGACTTGCTTCAGGATTTGGTTCCATTCTTTATTCCTCAACTCTTTGTCTAGTGAGGCCTCCCAACTGGTACACAAGGGTGAGAGGTTAGTATTAGTCATTGATAGAAACATCTTGTAAATCCAGTTGATTAAACTCATGTGGATGCAGCCCCACAGTAATCGGACCCCACAGTTGGAGCAGCACACTACTCAAGGCCACATATGTTACTTCTTAGGAATCCTGGTGCCATTGTACATACTGGTTAGTTTGTGTTAGGCGTGGCATCCTTGGTGTGTTTCCCCTCATGTTTTGCCTTCAGACCTCCTGTTTTTCCTACCTTGTTTTAGCTGGCTTTAAGACTCTGTAAGTGACAAGGGCAAGCCATGGGTATTGATGGACCAGGGCTACATATTTTTACAAAGGAACATTGGTCCCTCATCAGAATACTTAACACTAACATAATGGGAAAACATTTATGTCCATGTATCTCATCTAACAGATACAACAACATCTTTATTGTTGTGCAGTAATAAATAAATAAGGGCCAGATGTAGCAAATAAAACATTTGCGAGTTGCAAAGTGCGAGTCCATGCAACTCGCAATTTGCAACTCGCAAATTGGTATGCAGTACGGTGTCTCAGACACCGACTGCGACTCGCTATGGGGTCGCAATGACCCACCTCATCAATATTCATGAGGTGGGTCGCAAATTGCGGCCCCATAGCGAGTATAGGCACTCGCAAACATGGAGGCCTGCTGTCATCAGCAGACCTCCATGTTTGTGACTGCTTTCAATAAAGCAGTTCTTTTTTTTTTTTAAGTGTAGCCCGTTTTCCTGAAAGGAAAACGAGCTGCACTTAAAAAAAAAAACGAAACCTTTAGTTTTTTTTTTTTTTCAGGGTAGGTGGACCACTACCTACCCTGAAAACATTGTTTTGGGTCCATTCACAAAGTGGAAGGGGTCCCCTGGGGACCCCTTCCAATTTGCGAGTGGGTTACCATCCAGTGGATGGTAACTGCCACACCATTTGCAACCGCGTAGGCGGTAGCAAATGGTATTGCATACCACTCAGAATCGCAAATAGGAAGGGAACACTCCTTCCTATTTGCGATTCTGAAATGCATATTGCGAGTCAGTCCCGACTCGCAATATGCATTTCTGCATAGCAAAGAGGCATTTGCGCCTCTCAAACGGCGATTTTCGCCATTTGCGAGGCGCAAATCCTTTGCTACATCTGGCCCTTAGTGACTGCTTGCTTTTATCTGCCTTGAAGCAGCAGCAATTATAAGCAGTAAGTGTTCTGGTGAGGGACTATTGTTCCTTTACAATAGGCTTCAAGACTATGGGCACTTTACCACTGCTAACCAGTGCTTAAGTGCATATGCTCTCTGCCTAAAACATGGGGGAATTGGCTTATCCACAATTGGCCTAATTAGTTTATCCTTAGTAAAGTACACTACCTGTGCCGAGTGCCTGTAACTTAAATGCTACTAGTGGGCCTGCAGCACTGATTGTGTTACTCACTTCAGTAGCACTTGAAACAGGTCTCTGGTCTGCCATTAGAGAGCTATCATGTCAACCTGGCAAGTTAACCGTCTTGCCAGGCCCAAATCTTCCATTTTAATTCACATGTCACTCCCAAGGTAGTCCCTGGACAGCCTAAGGGCAGGGTACAGTGTATTTAAAACGTATGTTTAAGTTTTACATGTCCCATTAGTGAAAAACTTAATTTCTACAAAAAACTGCTAAATACATTTTTCACGTCTACAAAGCCTATCTCTCTCATTGAATAACATTGGGATTACCTTATTACATTTTATAAGTGTAATTTCCAACTGGGAAAAGATGGGACCCTCAAGTTTGGTGTCTCTGGAATCGCAATTTAAAATCACAACTTATGGTGAAGTCGGATTTTAAACTGTAATTCCAAAAATGTCACTTTTAGAAAGTTGGTATTTTCTTACTGCAGCCATTTGGAGCTTACCGGGTATCTCTGAATACACATCTGGGGTGGAGGGGGTGCCAACTGGGCTTTGTGCAATCCCTCTAGACTGCCACACTCAAAGTGAGCTTTGGTGTGACTTATGGACCACCCACATCCTCATCGGCCATCTTGGGCAGGATGGGAGGGAGGAGTTGACACCTGCACCTGAATAGGCTATGTCTTGTACAGACATAGAGGGCTGCATTCCCCCTTGTAGCGAGGCTGCAACCAGGGCAGGAAGGTTAGGGACTTGGTGCACTTCAAAGGCATCTCTTTGAAGTCTCCCTCACTTCAAAGGCACAACTGGGTATAAGTACTGGACCTCACACACCACCAGCTCAGTACACATCTGGACCAGTGCCTACTCTGTCAGGAAGAAGGACAACTGTGCTGAAAGGACTGGCACTATGCTGGACTACTATTCTGCTGGACTCCTGCTCTGCTGTACTGACCTGCTTCTCTCCTTGACTGAGGACGAGAAGGACTGAACCTGCATCTCTCTGATCCAGAACCATAGTGATTCCAAGAGCTTGCTAGTTTGCCTCCTGTTTTCTGAAGTCTCAGAGACATAAAAGACTTTCAACTCATGTGCTATAGCACCTGGACTCTGCCACCTGTGAGTTTAGCTCTGCTATGTGGTGCCAATCCAGCCCTGGCCCTTGGAAGTGGGTATACAGTGCTTTTCCAAACAAAATAAAATCATTGACGTTGTTGCAAGGATTGGAACCGACATATCTCCATCAATGCCAATGCATCGCCACTGCTGCGAGGATCGAGGATACCGCATAGCCGACAGAGCATCACCTCCATTTCTGAAACATCTCTGACTTTGCATGGCTCGGAACTGACGCATCACCTACATCCTAAGGACCGACAACAGAGCATTACCTCCCTTGCTCCTCGCATTTCCCTTGCGATTGAGGCAAACAAGGTACTAAGGTACTTTTACAGCAGGCCAAGGCAGGTCCCAGTATCCCACCCGCGCTCTATTGTGGTTGGCCTGAACTTTCAGATCTGACCCGGTCTAGCGCAAGCACATAGCCCTGATTGGAGCTTTCTGCTTTTAAGCACTACATTTCTACAAAGTATTTAAAAATTAATATATAGAGTTCTACTTATTGAATTTTTGTTGTTTTGGTCTTGTTTTGTTCATTAAATGAAGGTCTGTGGTTCCATTTAGGTGTGGTGTCTTTTTGTGTGGTGTGCTGTTTTTCTGTTTGAAGTGTTGCACATTGCCTCTTAAGTAGAGTTAGACTGCTCTGTGCCCCTAACAGGGTGAGCACAGTTAATGTATGGTATGTTTGTCACTCACCCTGGCTAGGATTGTGGTTCCTGCTTGGACCGGGTACATACCTCTGCCAACCAGAAACCCAATTTCTAACAGTTTGCTTAACTAAATTGATTCTAGATGGATTTATTTACAGCTTTACAAATTTTACCATCCAGTAGGAATACAACCACCTAAAAACCAAAAGGGCCAAACTGGAGACATCTGGTTGCACTCGACAAAGGCAAAGTCAAAAGTTGAGGCTGACCTCAATGGGGCCCTGCTGGGATACACTGAGTCGGAGTCCTCAGTCAAAGTTTTACCTTCACAATTTTTCTGGAGATTTTTCTCTCGTCATCGGGCGAGGCTTCTCATCAGGCCAGGTTGTGATGCAATGATGGTGGGTTGATTCTACGTGGAGTCCCGGTCAACTCCTCGAGGTCTCATAGATGGGAAAGAGCTTTGGAGCTTCAGAGTGGCAAACCTGAAATTCAGGCCGGGTCTCAGTTCGACGTCACCGGCTTGACTCTCATTGGTGGGACAGTCACCTTATGGAGCTTTATTCCAAAGTTGCTCCAAACATCTGAATCTTCTTCCAGAGCTACGTCTTGGGTCCTTGAAGTGCCCACAAACTTGATTCAACGTTCCAGAAGCTCTGAGGTGCACCTTGGAAGTTAGGACTACAGTTCATAGAATGCACCTGGTCAGAATCCTCAAATGTCCACTGGATGCTGGTCAGATGGGCTCTTCTTGCAGTACTTGATGCAGGGGCTTTGGTCTGCTCCTTTGTACCTGTAGCTTACATGGAGTCCACTCCTGGATTTGCAAAAGCAAGGTAAAGTCCTTTTCTTGGTAAAGCCAAAAGTGTGCAGCTGGTGCAGTCCTTGTGAGTGCTGCATCCAGGCACAGGCCAGGGGTCCAGCAGAGCAGTCCTTCTTTTACAGTATCTTCTTCCAGCAGTAATCTGAATTTTGGGGTAGCTCTGCCATATTTATCCTTGCTCCTGGGGTGGGAAGTGGGGGTGCTCCTGTTCAATGGGTGCAGGCTACCCTCTCTTGGGTGAACACATCATGTCAAGTGTGGCAAAAATCAATCCCAGGAAGCAACATTCTCTAAAAATTCAAGATGGCAAAAATTCATTCTTGGAGGTTAGATCTAGCTGAGTCCATCCACTGGTGTGGCTACATTTCCCGTAACAGACCCTTTTCAGCCCCTCTCCTAATCTAATGAGTGGGGATTCCAAGTGTGTGGGGAGCAGGAAATGGGGGAGGTCCAGTTTCTCACCCAAGTGGCTTTCTCTACTTTGAAGACCAGTTTGGCTGCTCTCCCGTGCTCTGCCATCTGCTGTAGCAGTTCTCCACTCACCAGATGCTTCCTTTGTCTCAGCCCAGGCCACTTCACACCTCATTAAGGTAGCCTGGCTCGGGCTGCCAGAGACTGACCAATCAGGAAAGGGCAGTACAGGGCTGAATATGGTAAGTTTCAGAAAGAGTTCTAAAACTCTTTCCCTGGCCTAATTATATTAAATTTAAGGTGTTGGATTTATTATAACATTTAATGCGGTACTGAACTTGCTATATTTAGCTCATCTCTAGGGTAAATAATATTTTAAAATAAGGTCTCTCCATGTAAGCCAATCGAGCCCATTGACTACAATGAGGAAGATTAATTTGGCTGGCCTCACCAGGGCTTATAAAACATTGTTTATCAAAATCCCTGGTTATATTTATCCTTACCCCAACCCTGGGGGTACCTATGGCAGACCTTAGGGGTGACACATGCAATAATAAGGTAGTTTGAGACTTTGGAAGTACTTTTAATTCAAAGTTGAATTTGGGGTTAATTTTAACTTAAAAGCAGACAGGCCTGCCTTTACAATGAAACTGGACACCACAGCAGTGCACCCGTGGGTGTGCTAACTATACTGGGGTCCCTAAACCTACATGCCCTACCAGATAATAGGGACTTATAGGCAGGTTGTCAGAGACAATTATAATTATGCCTTATTTACATATTAACATTTTACACAGAACACTTGCCCTAGGACTGGTTAGCAGTGCTCAGTGCACAGTCAGAGTCGGTAAACACTAGTATCAGTCAGAAAGTTTGGGGGTGACCAGGGCAAAAAGGATGTCTTCCCCAAACTAGAAATTAAATAAATGCTGACTTTGAAAAATGAAAGTATAATAATCTACATGATTTTATAAATGAAAACTTTGTATCACTGAATAAAATTATAAAATAAATATAAACATTATTTCAGGGTGATAAAAAAAATCTAATAATTATTATATACAAAAAATACTTTTTCTAAATAACACAAATAACACAACTAACATACAATAATATAAAGCACGTATGGATAAAAAAACTACATAATAAAGCACAATAATATGACACATAAAATAGCAAAATATTAACAAACACAATACAATAAAAAAAATCCACCTAACAAATAAAAAATAGAATTACATGCAATTTTGCAGCTGAAGTCCTCCATAGATAATATGACCTCCAAACGCATACTCTAAAAATTTGTACAAACATAGCCCCATATAGTCCATCCACATAATCCATCCAATATGACTATATAATATCCAGGCAAGCCACTAAAAAGACAAAAACTGCTCTAGGAGAACAGCAAGGGAACCACATTTACAAAAATAAAATAAATCAGTTGTTCAAAAAAATCCCAGCTATTTTCCTTGTAAAAAAAATTGATGCAGCAACCATTCAAAATAGAATTTAAACTTCAAGAAAAACACCTGTAAAAGAAAACACAAAACACCCCACTGTTTAAAATTTCAAACAAATATACTCCATGTAAATACGAATACACAAGTCAGACTACCTAAAAACAGATAAAAAATATATCATATATTTTAAAACTAATTCTGTAAATACAATAAAACAAAATGATGCCATTTTACACACCTCAAATCATTGTGACAAAGCCTCACACGAATTATAACTGAAAAACCCATGAACATAAAAATACTAGCCTTATTAAAAATTAAACACTTCCCCCCATCATAGTAACTAAGGGGCTGATTACGAGTTTGGCGGACTTGGGACCACTGTACCATCTTTAGTGGTCAAAGCTCTGCCTCCTTGGTGGTCGGACCGCCTGATTACATCTGGGCTACCGTGGCAGTAGGGACAGCGGCGGTCAATGGTGGCAGTGCTATCATTCCCAGTGCCATGTGTATTATGACCTGCCTTTCCGCCAACCTTTTCCACCATGGTGTGGACTGTGGCCGGGGCCCATGTTGTTCAACATGGTGCATAGAAACAGTGAACCCGACTTGTTTGAGGCACAGCAGTATGCCCAACATTGTCTTCAGGCTGTGTCCCAGAGCTGAAGCATGCCACCACGTTGCCCGCGCTGCGGACACTCCACCAGCCCTACAGAAATTTCATGATACGGCCTTCAGGATGCTGCTGGCTTGATGACATTCTCCCAACCGCTGCTGCGGCAGACTGGTAGTCCGACCTCCAAACTTGTAAACAGGCCCTAAGTAAATATAGAAAATAGAATAAATTAAACTTACACTTACTGGAGAATAGCAACAAGAAGCCAATAACCTGCAGAGTCTTCAGCATCCACAAATGACAAAAACAGACTACAAAGCAGTCGGCAAAAATAAACAGCCTAACGGAAATTGAAAAAAAAAGACTTTCATACATACAAACCAAGTCAATAAATAAATACAAATAATGAATATTTTCTCGCAAAATGTGTGAATATATCTCAAAATGTTTTAAAAAGCATTTTAAAAATGTAAAATGTTTGATTTACAGAACTGTTTACTATATACCAATATAAAATGAACATATAAAAACTTTGGGCCTCATTATGACTTTGATGGATGGAAAAGGCCATCCGCCGAAGTTCCAACGAGTAGGTTGCCGCCAGTGTGGCAGCCTTCCCGCTGGGCCCATTACGAGTTTCCTCCTGGGTCAGCAGGTGGAACCTAGTTTGCACCCACTGGCCCAGCAGGTAATGGCCATACAGCATTGTCACCGGCTTGTAATCAAGCCTGCGGCAATGTTGTAGTGTGTAGGGTGCACCAGCACCTGTCGCAATGTTCACTGTTTGCAAAGCAGACAGTGAACTTTGCAACGGTGCTGGGACCAGGGGGTCCCGCACTGCCCATGTCAAGTGCTGGGGCCCCCTGCACCCCATCTCTGCCAGCCTTTGCATGGCGGTGTTAGCCCCATGAAATCGCTGGCAGAGAAGGGGGTCGTAATCCCTTGCAGTGCTGCACTGGCGGATTAGGACTGCCAGCACCACCAGGCCGCTATGAAGTCATAATCTGGCGGTGGTGGCGGTCCAACCACGGTGCTACAGCCGTGGTCATAATATGGCGCTTGGACCGCCACATTGGCGGCGGTCAGTCCGTCACAGCTAACCTGACGATCATTAGACCACCTGGTTCATAATGAAGCCCTGTGTGTTTAATATGCACCAAATGTCTATGGAAAAGAACAACAAAACTGTATATTAAAATACATGTATTTTAGTGACTTCTTTATATTTTAAACTTTAAAAATGCGTGTTAAGAAATAAAACTTATTATTTTTAGGTCAAGCGTAGCGTTCAACGTCTTTTGAGTATACTTATAATATGGGTTTAAGCGAATTCAAGCAATTTCATTTGTTGGTTCCAGTGTCCTTCAAAAATCCTCAGTTCTGCTTCTCTGTCCTGTCTTTTTCTCTGTGGGTGCAGCACCAACTACTGTCTTATTACGCTATACCCTGTTTATCTCTTCTGTAGGGGACTTTTTTCTTTAGAATTTGCCTGTTGGTCTTACCCTGTGGGTGCGTGTTCAGTCCCTTCTCCCCACCAGCTCCCTCTGCAAACAAAACCAACAGCAGAGAGGGGCTTTTTGAGTCCCCCTCCTTTATCTTAGCTCCTACATTTGGCTTGTTCTTTTTATTTCCTATGCATTGCGATCTTGCTAGGCAGTAGGCGAGCGCTTTGCATGACATCGACTCTGTTACATGGATACTTGTTATATTTGTGTGCAATACTGAGCGCTGTGTGAACTATGATCTTTGGCTAGGTGGGGACTTGTCCAATAGCGCTCAGAGCTCTGATGGAAGAACTGGTGTTTTAACAGATGTCAATAAATGAAGGCCTCATATTGCAACATCTTCTGTCTTATGTGCAAAGCGCTGGATTTCGCTCAAATCTGCACTGTATAGACCTGGAAACCACAAATCTTCTGCCTGTGGTTGACGCACCCATTTCAATAGAGTTGAGTGTATCCAGTTGAGGTCATATTTAGTGGTTAATTACACCTAAGCATTCAGAAGAGATGTATGTGCTTCATCACATTATTGTAGGTTTGAATACTGGAAGCACCCACTCACCCTTTGTTCTTAATGAGGCCGATAAAATGCCTTCCGTTGGGTTAGGTGCCACTAAATACCTGTTATGTACCGCCAAGATCACCACAGCGGGTGAGCTTGCGCTTTATGAATGCTTATGGTGTGCACTTATGTTCCCCCACACCCGGGTGTCCCTTGTGCGGGTCTATTTCTTGTTCTAGGGCCTTGCTTTGCTCCACCCCTCTTCCCTCACATCTCCCCGTCCTCGCTGTAATGAATGCATTGGGAGCGTGTCCCCGCTGGAATGTATTAATCATGTGGCTGTGTTTTGTTGTGTGTCTAAAGGTTCTTTCTTTCCACATCTAGCCTGCATCACGAAGGATGCCAAACTCTGGGAACTAGGACGAACCAAAGGCTGTTGATGCTTCAAAAAGACCGCACGTGATATTGTAGAACGCATGTTGTAAAACAAGTGAAAAGCTGTAACACAGAAATAATTCTCGGAGACCCCCAGATATCGGCGTCTGCATGTTTCTGTGCTTTCTGCCAGTGCTTCGGGGTACATCTGATCTTGTTTGTGGTCAGATGGTACCGGCTTGTGCTCACATACGGAATAGTTTGCCACGCTATAAAGCAGCAACTAATTATACAATGTTTTCTCATGAATTAATTCCGCTTTTTTTATGATTATTGTTTTAACTATAGGCACATGCTTTCTCAGTGTCCATGAATATTATTGCTAACACCAATAACATTTGGGCTGAAGGAGTCCTCCCACCTCCCCTGCCAAACACAGATAGCACAAAACTATTTCTCGCTTTTTTGTGTGCGCCAGTAACACCAGTTACTGACTGGGGTAGATTGGTGTAATAACAGATAACCCTGACCGCTCTTTGTTACCCGTAGCCCTACCCGTGCTACCTTTGTCCCAGGGGTCATGAGGCAGTGAAAGAACCGGGAGGCCAAAGGCAAGAGGGAATTTATTTGGTTAACAATGCTTGGCCCTTCCTGCAGCCCCGTAACAGGAAGTGGTAGGTTGTTGAAAGGGAAAGGACAGGGCAGTAGTCCATATCAGTGATATCATCATAGCGTTAAATTGTGCATTATGTCATCTCTACTATGCATAGCCTTTGGGTGAATCAGCCCTGTTGGAGTGCGTCTTTTAAAAATTAATATTAACATGAAAAGCTTGCAATATATTGTAAGATGAAGCTGCATAGAAAACGTGTAACGTAGAAAATAATGCACACGTTTGAAATGTGCCCACGTGGAGTGGCTACCAATGTATACGAAGACTAATTAAACTTATTAATGCTGAATTAATTATGCACTAATGTTTTGAATTTGTATTAGCATATCATAAATAGAGTTATGTATTAGGGGTTTGTTAACTAAATTACTAGGCCTTAGTTTAGCGAGGGTCTAGGCCATAGCGGCCTGGTCTCATATTAAATTGTGTTTTTCCTAACGTGCAATGTGCTGTTTTCCTGAAGGACACGAAATTGTACTTTTCCAGAAGCTACATGTGTGTGTGTGTAGCCGTAGTAAATTCTTTCTCATAGGACCCGACTTCCTCAAGGAGACATTCTTGCTGAATGCAACAGTTTAATTCGTAACAGGTGCAAGGCTGCCTGGAGTAGGAGAAAACAATAGAGCTACTGACTGGAGCGTAAAGTGAACTTTTCTTACCTGACATTCCAACTGATGAAGACATCAATAACGTGGGCCAATCAACGATATGAGAACTGTGGTTTATGGAAAATTCTTGTGAAATTCGTGGAGAATTATTGGACAGAGATAATGATGCACACATTCTTATCCAATGAGGAATTAGGAGCTAATTAGGCAATATTGATTTAACCGCATGACCCGAGGAGAAATCAACCATTATTGGACATTCCACTCCAAGCCATACTTTGCCATTTTACTGAGGCATGAAGGCCATTCTTTGAGACTTTACTGTTATTCTTCCTGAAACTTTAAATTTTACTCTATCCATTCTTACCTGATACTTACTTCTCCTCCATACGAGGGAAGAGCCTTATTCCTTAGCTATGCCATACTGAGATTTTGCCCTGTGCTATCTTTGCTGATGGTGAATCGACGGATGTCCTGAGGACGAAGATTGACGCTGTACCATGTTTTGGTGGATGGGTAACTATCTGATGAAAATTGTAATTGTCTGTTTGCCTTTCTCTCTAGGTACCAACTGCGCTTTTGATAGAGGCCATAGTTAGATGTTTTCCAAATCTGTGTTTGTTAAATTGTTTTGCGTGAAGCCCAACATGCTAATGCTAATTCGAGGTTAGTCAAGGTGTACACTAATATCTGACGCATAGACAAATGACTGAGTTCTTGCTTTGTTGAATCATGCAATACTGAGACTTTACTAAGTTGCTTCTTATTAATGACGTGTTAATGCTGAATGAATATTCTCTGTGTATTGATTAATTGTGTTCGAATATATGTCTGAAGGGTTACTAATGAGATGAATTGCTAATGAGATTAACGGAAATGACTTTAGATTGTAACTAGCAGGGAAATAAATATCCTAACACTTAACTAAAATTGGTGTGGTTATTCATGACTGAAAGGTCATGGTGTGTTCACTTTATTGATCCTTATTAAATGTTATTGATTAATTTGTTGATTAGTTGCTGTGAATATTGATTGGGTTATTGATCTATTGATTTTGTGATGTCAAAAAGATATTGCGTACTGGGAAGTCCCCGAACGTGGTCCAAAGGTTAGTCGACCGAAGCGTGTCTCCTTGTAAGTTTACTTATCAAGGTTCTGATGCACTATCAGTTTTTGGTAGCAGAGGATGGTTTGGCCCTTTGGGGCCCCAGTGCAAAAGATCACGGTTTGATAACAGTTTTGTAGCAGTGCAGATAGCTTGGCCCTTTGGGGGTCCCAGGACGAGGGACAAGTATTTGAAAGGATTGATGGTTCAAAAGGTCCGGTAGAAATTGATGAGCGTAGTTTGGAAGTAAGCAAGGTGTATCAGAAAATTGGGTTTTGTGGAAAATTGTTCTCTTTCAATGATGCTAATTGGAGAAATAACTCCCAAATGACTTTCCCGGGAATCTCGGAGCTTGCTGAAGTGAGTTTGAGTATTTTCTTGGTGTTCTAGTGATAGTGTGAGTGAAGTATGGTTGCGCTTGCGCAGCTTATGCATACCGCAGGTGAATTGTGAAGTCTGAGAGGATTTTAGGCCAAATGATGATGTTTTAGTAGGAGTGTGCGTACTCGGCAGTATGAGAGTGGGGAAGTCGGCAAACTTCATGTGAGTGTGGCGCTTTGTGCTCAAAAATTGTCCACGTGGTTGTCGATGATGTACGGACCCTGCGTGGTCTAGTATATTTATAAGTGTATGAGACACTTGGTTTATGTTGTAATTTGCACGGTTTAATAGGTCGATGGTGAAAAAGACGAGTCGAGTTTGAGTCAAAGTGAGTGAATGAAAACTTTGAAGGAGATTTGGTGAGTAATAAAGTGCACTAGAACAACCCATTGACAAGTCTAGAGTAAAATTTGCGGGTCAAATTTTGCTTCTGAGCGCGGGACCTGAGAAGGAGGGAATAGTGGCCGAGGCTAAGCGAAATCTCTGTAAAGTTCTGAAGCGTTTGTGTTAACCTTTCCTGTAGTAAACCGGCAAATTTGAGTTTTTGTTGGTGCTCGCAATATATTGCATTAGTTTTGTGTGAACTGAGAGGGAGGAAGACAAGCCGCATGACTTGGTCAGCCGCAGTGTGTGTGAGTGTGACATCATTGGAGACGTGCTGGGATAGGTTGGTTAGTGAGAAGGGTCGCGCACAGATTGGCAGCCGTCCTTGAGAGGCAATTGGTTGAAAAGGTAGGTGAAGAGAGTTCTGGGAATTCAAGTAACTTCCTGATTCGATTGTGAATGAAATAAAAGACGTAAAAATTAAATTTTTCAAGGCTTTAAAGAGCACTTTGAGGGGAGATGTATATATTACTGCGAGTGTAGGGGAGGTTACACCGCCAGAAGATTCACAGGCTTATGCCGTAATGGAGGAAAGGGGTGTCGTGCCATGTCTTTGGCTAAAGCAATGGTGCAAAGTGACAGAGAAAGAAGGGTGTTTGGCGTTTCAGGAGCACGGAACATTCAACATAAGGGTTTTGGAAAATTTGCAGAGGGTGCTAAATGAGCTAAAGCCACCTCCTAGGCCCGCACAGTTTGAGGTGTTAGCAATTTGGGAACTGATGGTAATACGACAACAGCAACAGAAATTTGAGAGGAGAATGAGGAAAGCAGAAAAGACACTAGCTGAGGCTAGGTGGGGTAGTGCACAGAGAGTATGGAGGAAAGAAACAATAGACAGAATCAGGATGTTTCCAGCAATAGCTCAAGAAGGTGAAAACAAAGGGGGGAAAGCCACTTGTAAGACTGACAAAAGTCCTTCCAAAGACAAAGAGGCTAGGAAGCCCTGGTCAGAGATGGATGACTCAGACGATGATGAGTTCCTTAATCAGTTACTGAATGACCGACCACCGCCATATGCAATAGATGACAATATACCGAGTACTAGTACATGTCCTGCAGGTTCGGCTCAAGAGAAGGTGACAATGAATCCGGTACAGGTTAGTCCTGTCTCCACACCAGTTCCGGTGCAGAGTAGTATTAGTGTGTCCACTGCTCCAGATATGCAATCTCAGCTGCAACCACCACAGGTTCAGAGGCTTTACCCTGATGTTCCAATCTTAGAGACTACAACGATTCTGATGGTGCTGACAGAGACGGCATACTCGAGACCAAAGCTGATTCAGACTGAGCCCACTCCACCTTTACTGCCCCAGGTACAGCCACAGATGATTCCGAATTACACTTCGGTCACAGGACCGCAGTCAACCATCGCACCAATAATGAACGAGAGTTAATACTCACAGGTTTTGGGAAACAGGCAGACGCCAGACGCCATATCTTTGCCCATTACAGTTGGTCCACCAGTACCTTTGTATGCACAGGCGAAGCCTAGTGTATGCGACCAAGGGATAATGACTCAAGAGATGACAAGAGGAGGGTTCGTAGGGAGCTCTCAAGGGATGACTCCAATAGAACCGACATTTGAAGGCTCTAGGTCACTGTTAGACTTTAGCCGGATTGGGGTTCCTCCAGAGGCTGTGAGGCAGACAGGTGCAAGACTGTTAACTCCGCAGATCTTGGGTGCAAATATACTGCAGACACCTTTAGCGCAGGCTGGGAATGTCTCATTACAAGGGTTAACAGCACAACAGTTGAACTATTGGTTAGACAAGCTTAATACCCCACAGACTACTCCTGCAGCAGCAGGGAGAACGGAAGGAGAAGAGTACCTAAATTTTGTAAGGTTGGGCATGGAGGCAAATGAACTTGTTGAAGGGAGCATGGGAGTGAACAGGTTAGAGTCATACACGGAAGCAGAATTGAGATGCTTATGTCCAAAGATAACCAAAGAAGTGAGCAGAGTGCACCAGAGGTTGGCAAATTTGTCAGACAAATATGGAATAGACTTAGAAAATACCAAACATCTGAAGAGGAGTTACAGGTTAGACTTTGAGCCTAAGGATTTTAAACACATGCGGTCTACTGGGATGAAGGCACATCTTAAAGAAATACTGCAGAGTGCACAAGTTTGGGGAGCCTTAGAGAAATGGTAAGGCAGATGGGCGAAGAAAAGAGATAGAGGAAAAGTGATTGCATAGAGCAGCCAGCAAAAGCCTTACAGGATGCTGGTATGGTAAAGATGTTACCAATGAGAGAGACTGCCGGAGGGGTTCTTGTCCATGTGCAGTGGACCAGAGGTGATATTCTGTCATTTACGAATGACTTTCCCAGGCTGAGGGAGACACCAATAGAGTGGTATCAGCAGACAGACAGGTTTGTGAAGCTTGCGAAATGTCTCTGGGAAGACCTGAATACTCTCTTTGAGAGCATAGTTCCAGCTGATTTGTGGCTTGAGTGCAAGAGAAGTGTGGATTTGCCAACCCCGAAACCGGCAAGGGATAGAGTCACAGGAGCACCGTCTCCTGAGGTGATGAAGTACTACTATAAGGTGATTGAATTCCTGAAACAGAGAGTTTCGCCGAAGAATATTGAATGGCAAAAGATTGAACGGACAGCTCAGGAAGCCAAGGAGTCGATACATGCCTATTATGAGAGGTTGTTGAAGGTGTTCAAGCACTACAGTGGTACAGAGGTTGTTGAGGCGAAGGACATGAATCACCTTGTGTTTAGATTTGTCGAAGGGTTGAGACCTGAGATTAGTCAGATGATTAAGAATCACTTGGTGTGTTGGCAAGCAAAGCCGATTGAAGAGGTGTTGCAGTATGCGAAGTACTGTAGTGACAAAATTGAGTTGAAGCAGAGAAAGTTGAAAGAGAAAGCGATGCAGATTAAGGCAGCACAGTCAGGAATGCAGGGAGGTTGTTTACAACAGATAGTGCAACAGCCGCAAGGAAACAGGATGTTTCAGGTGCAAGTGAGAGGCAGAGGTCGAGGAGGTTTTGTGAACAGAAGTCCAGATTTGAAGTCAGTAGTAGTTCAAAACAATGGAATGAAGAAGATGCTACCTTGTCATGCTTGCGGGGTCATTGGACATTGGAAGCGGGAGTGCCCGATGATGGTGCAGGAGGGTGTTGTTCAACAAAGCAATGATGTTGGTGCATTTCTAAATGTGAAGGGACCAAGGCTAAGAGGTCCTAATCCGAACTTCCAAAATAATATGAATCAGATGCAGGGGTTTCAACCCATGCAGTAGGTTCAGATGCCACGTATACAGCCGCTGCAGATGCAACAAATGCAACAGCAGGTTCCTATGGTACCTAGACAGCAAATGCAAGTGCCTTTAGCGCCAATGGAACAGGTGATGCTTCCTCAACAGGTCACAGGTCAAAGAATGAGTCAAAATAACACAGTGCAACAGTTCCCATTGCGTGGTGAGAATGGAATAAACAATGAATGGTCAGATGAGAGTTCAGATAGTGAGGAGTGTAGGCTTGCAGTGTCCTTAGAGGTAGACCAGAAAGGGCCTTATGTGCAGGGGAAAGTAATGGGTCGCAAGGTTTCATTCTTGGTTGACACAGGAGCTACACGCTCTACAGTCAGAAGTGCAGAGGTTCCGAAACTGCCTCTTTCGGGACGGACGGTTAAGGTAGTGGGAGTGGCAAACGAACTCCTGACTAACCAGATCACAGATCCAGTTCAGGTTGAGCTTGGCACTTTTCAGGGTTTGCACAGGTTTGTGGTCTGCGATTCGAGTCCCGTGTCCCTACTGGGAAGAGACTTACTGTGCAAGACAAGCTGTTCTATCACCTGTTCAAATGAGGGGATTGAGGTTCAGACAAACAGTCATGATGAGGGAGAAGAGGAGCAGGTTTCAGAACCTGAAACGGAGACTACAGATGAGGAATATCCTCTGATTAACTTCTTCCCGATGTTCACAGTGGCTGATCTCCCGGCAGACTTGCAGAGAACAGTCCAAGAGATAGTGTGGGATTTGACAGGAAAAGACTCAGGACTGATAAAAGGAGTAGAACCAGTTAAAGTCAGTGTGAAGCCAAATGCTGTGTTTCCCCAGGTACCGCAGTACCGTATGGTGCAAGATGTCCTTATAAAGGTGGTGCAATTAATTGCAGACTTTGTGAAAAAGGGAGTCTTGAAAGAAGTGATGAGCAGTCCATGTAATTCACCAATAATGGGATTGAGAAAGCCTTGTGGGAAGGTTCGGATTGTCCAAGACTTGAGAAAGATCAATGACATAGTGGTGAAATGTTGATGAGTGGTGCCAAATCCAGCTGTGATCATGTTCCAGGTTCCATGTGATGCAGAGTGGTTCACAGTAATTGATTTGTCCCAGGCGTTCTTTTCTGTGCCTCTTCATGAGGACAGTTAATTTCTCTTCAGTTTCAAATTCCTGGACAAGGTTTACAATTGGTGTCGAATTCCTCAAGGGTTTTAGGAATCACCTTCCATATTCAATCAAATACTGAAGAAGGATTTGGGATCATTGGAACTGCCTTTTCAATCGACTCTAGTGCAGTACATTGATGATCTGTTGATCGCATCCAAAACGAGGGATGAGTGCAAGTATGATTCGATTGCCTTACTGAACCATCTGGGAAAGAACGGGCTCAAGGTGTCCCCAAAGAAATTGCAATATTGCCAGAGAGAGGTGAAGTACTTGGGTCATCAAATTGAGAAAGGGTTGAGGAAGTTATCCAGGGAATGAGTAACTGCACTGTTACAGATGAATCCCCAACGACACGGAGAGATGTTAGGATGTTTCTGGGAATGGTAGGTTACTGTTGTCAGTGGATCCCGAATTTCTCAGTCATCTCCAAGCCATTGGTGAGACTGACGGTTAAGGAAGGGCCAGATGTCATAGTGCTGACAGAGAAGGAAATGAGGGTGTTTACTGAGTTAAGGGAGAGCATGTGCAGGGCTCCAGCTTTCGGTATGCCTGATTACGCGAAGCCTTTTGTACTGTTTTGTCATGAATGTGATGCATGTTCTTTGTCTGTCCTGACACAGGTCCATGGAGGTGTAAACCGACCAATAGCATATTTTTCAGTGACTTTGGACCCAGTTGCAGCAGCCTTACCGGGTTATCTGCGTGCAGTAGCATCAGTTGGACAAAGCCCCACACAGTGTGAAGGCATAGTGATGGGACGTCCTCTAACATTCATGGTCCCTCACTCAGTTGAGATCCTGTTGACCCGTACCAAAACGCAGCACATGACAAATGCAAGATTGACAAAATATGAAACGATTATATTGGGGTCACCAAATGTAACATTGAAAAGATGTACAGTGTTGAACCCGGCAAGTTTGCCTCCAAATGAAAACACAGAGGTTGAAAATGTTGAAGATGTAGAACATGATTGTCATGAGGTAACAGAAATGTGCACCAAACCGAGGCCTGATATTAAAGACACCTAACTGGAAGAAAATGACCAAATTATCTTTGTCGATGGCTCATGTTTGAGAGACTCAGTAGGAGTGCTGAGAGCCGGATACACTGTATGTACGATCTCTGGTATCCTGGAAGCGTATTGGCTTGAGAGAGTATATTCTGTTCAAGTGGCTGAATTGGTTGCTCTTAGTAGAGCTTGCCATGCCGCTGCCCAGCTGAGAGTGACTATCTATACTGATAGCCGATACGGATTTGGAATTGTCCATGACTTTGGCCAACTATGGTCACAGAGGGGTTTCTTGACCTCTTCTGGTTCGCCAGTGAAGAATGATGAAAGGATTAAGGAGTTGTTGCACGCAATTCAGTTACCTCATGAAATTGCTGTGGTGAAATGCAATGCTCACCTGAAGTCACAAGACTTTGTTTCAATGGGAAATGGATATGCGGATCAAGTCGCAAGGTTTTGCGCATTGAACTGTATATCGTTTAGGGATCAGTGGGAATTGTTACCTGTAACAGAAAATGAGACATGCACAGGTTACGTCTTAAGGGTGATTGCTACGTTGGAAGAATTGTGATTGTTGCAGGGACGTGCTAGCAAAGATGAGAAGCGTTCTTGGGTTAGGATGCAATGCGTGCAAAGGCCAGACGACTTGTGGGTCTCAGATAAAGGGAAAATGGTTTTGCCGAACAGTCTCCTGTCAAAATTTGCAAGGTTTTACCATGGTCAAGCACATATTGGGATGGATGCCATGATCAGGTTGTTCAAAATTGACTGGTTTAACCTAAAGTTCAGACAAGCTGCAGAAGTCATAGGTGTATCATCTGTTATCAGATGAAGGCAGGGAAAGGGACAGTGGTGAATTTGAGCCACATTGGGAGAGGTGGAGGTCCATTTAGCAGAATGCAAATGGATTTTATTGAGATGCCTGTGTGTGGAGGTTTGAGATATGTATTGGTGATTGTGTGTATCTTTAGTTACAAGGGGAGGAGCCATATCAAGTAATACTAATGAGTACTACTGCTGTGAAGTGTGCGGGAATTCTAAACAGGATCAATGACAGTCACCCGAAAAAGGTGATGAATCCAACTAATGAGGAAGTTGAGTTGTTGAAAGTACCAACAACAGAGAAGGAAGTCTCAGGGCCGGAGAGTGATCGAAGGGGAACTGAGACAGAAGGAGAGCCGTTGAGGACGGCTTGGTCACTCCAGTAAGAGACGAAGGAGAAGAGACCCAGAGGGGTGATGGTGAGTCTATCTCAACTGAGGCAGCAGGAGAGCCAAGTCAGAGGGAGGTTCTCCCAGAAGCAGACGAATATGGAAATGAGCTAGAGCCCCTGACAGACCCAGAGGGCGAAGGAGTTGAGGCAGAAGAGAGTCAGAATGTCCGGACTCCTCCTTAGCAAATTGCAGGTCCATCAATAGAAAACATCATAGAGCCAGAGGAGGGCGAAGGGTTGCCACTGGAGAGATCAAAGACCAGAGAGACACTGAAAGGAGATAAGTGGCCAGAATTGCAAGTGAAGAAAGGAAAGGTGGTTGTCGAAGATTCAATAGAGAAAGAGGTCGATTCAACAAGGAGAGAAGATCTAAGTGAAAGAGAGTTGCAAGGTGATCACAAGTTGAAGAGAAAGAGAGCAGCAAACAGAAGGTACGCGGGTCCTGAATGGGCGTATGCAACGACGGTTAAATAACACCAAGAGTTATTGGCGTTTTGCTTTGATCGAGAAATTCCAGGTCAGTACTTTGGCACCTGAGTCTGACTGAAGAAGACTGAATTGGTACAAATTTTGAGATAAAATTGAGAGAAGAATAATTGGAAAAAAAAGAGACTGAGAACTTACTGATGAGACTTTGATAACCTGAATTGACTTTTGCAACCTGATTTTGACAAGCTGCTAACCTGAATTGACAAAGACCCTTGGACCGCAACTGCAAGCTGTAAATAATTGCTGAAGGAAGACTTTTGTTTGTTTGACTTTTGTAGGAAAGAAAAAAAAAAAAAAGAAAAGAGAAAAAAAAAGAGAAGAACATTTTCTAACTATCCTCTGTTGTTTGAATTAATCATCCTTCACTTTTTGATTCTTTACAGATCATGGCTAACATTAGAGGGGATAATAGAGGGACTAGGCGTTGTAAATATTTGGGCGTTGGTTTGGGTGTTGTGTGTGTGATATTCATTATGGTTGTGGGTATGACACTAATGGATAACAGTGGGACTAACAATGCTACAATTCCTGAGACTACTACTGCACTAACAGCTTGGGAGACGTTCGAGCAGGATACAAGATATTTGCATGAGGGAACTGACGCAGAAGGGGAACTATGCACTAATGTTTTATATCACTTGCTGAGTGAGTATGTTGACACAATGGATGCAAAAGATTGTTTTGTGTACACGCAGATTCCTGTTTTGGTACAAGAGGGGGTTACCTATCATAGTCTGCCCCTAACAAATGGGATAAGATGTGGTCTGTTACTAACAAGATTCGATCACCAGGAAGAGATCCTATCATAGAGGAATTGACTGGGGTAGCTAAGTACTATAGTATAAAGTTAGGTAGAGGATTCTTTGAGGCGACATTAACAATTAGTACATCTTATGCACACCGCAATAACTTGGCATGTTTGCTTACACCTGTAGAGAAAAGCTTTTTAGATCACACGGAAGATAGAAGAAGGGCATTGAAGGATAAACTAGAGAAAGGATTAGAGAGCAGGAGAAGCTAGCTTTAGAAGCGCTACACGTAGGTAAAGCTTTGCATATCTAGACCGAAATCATATTATGACAATGTGTTTGTGGGAATGAGTAAATGTAAGCATGTGTTTTTGTTTCAGAGTAAATGGACGTTCATGTTGAATGGACAGGATCTAGCAATCCCCTGGATCTATTATATATGTGGACTTAATGCTTACTAACCGTCTTCCAAAGGGATAGTATGGGACTTGCTATTTGGGAATAGTTTTCCCAAAGATATATCAACTTGACGATTTGAAAAGGTTTCCGAAATTGTCTGGATTACATCGTACTAGACAGAAGAGAGAAACTGCTGCTGGTGTAGTAGGAGATATTTGGGGCGATAATTCCTTCAGTGGGAGTTATCTTAAACTCCATAAAGATTTGAAAGTTGTCTACTATTGTGGATAACATGCTGACAAATTTCTCACTGGCTATACTCCCGATGGATACTGAACTTGCTGCGGAGAGGGCTATGACTCTTCAAAACAGGCTTGTTTTAGACATTCTTTTAGCGAAAAATGGCGGAGTTTGTAGGATGCTTAATGAGCGTCACTGCTGTGCTTACATACCAGATGATAGTAATGAGATTAGAAGTATGCTTACTAACTTGACTAGGGATAGTACAGACTTGAAGGAGCTGAAAGAACCAGGTGTTTGGGAAAAGGTTGGGAAAGGATTTGCTTCAGTGGGGTATTGGCTTAGTAGTATTTGGCATTGAATAGTGTCTAAAATAATACAGGGGATATTGATAATTCTAGCTTGCTTATTTGGATTGTGGGTGGCATGTAAAATTAGTAAAATAATAAAATTGAAGATGACGTAAAATAATAAGAGGAGGGAAGAAAAACAAAGGGAAAAATTATTCAGGGCAAAATCAAAGGGGAAACAAAGAAGAGAAGAGATTGAAATGAGGGAATTTTAGAATGTAAAATTCGTGGGGAAGGTTTGTGTGATGACAAGAGTCATCAAAGGAAGGATTGTTGGAGTGTGTCTTTTAAAAATTAATATTAACATGAAAAGCTTGCAATATATTGTGAGATGAAGCTGCATAGCAAATGTGTTAACGTAGAAAATAATACACACTTTTGAAATGTGCCCACGGGGAGTGGCTAACAATGTATACGAAGACTAATGAAACTTATTAATGCTGAATTAATTATGTACTAATGTTTTGAATTCTTTCTCATGGGACCCGACTTGCTCAAGGAGACATTCTTGCTGAATGCAACAGTGTAATTCGTAACAGGTGCAAGGCTGCCTGGAGTAGTAGAAAACAATAGAGCCACTGACTGGAGCTTAAAGTGTAACTTTTCTTACCTGAAATTCCAACCGATGAAGACGTCAATAACGTGGGCCAATCAACAATATGAGAACTGTGGTTTATGGAAAATTCTAGTGAAATGCGTGGAGAATTATTGGACAGAGATAATGATGCGCACATTCTTATCCAATGAGGAATTAGGAGCAAATTAGGCAATATTTATTTAACCGCATGACCCGAGGAGAAATCAGCCATTATTGGACATTCCACTCCAAGCCAGACTTTGCCATTTTACTGAGGCATTTAGGCCATTCTTTGAGACTTTGCAGTTATTTTTCCTGATACTTCAACTCGTCCTCTATCCAGTCTTACCTGATACTTACTTCTCCTCCATATGAGGGAAGAGCCTTATTCCTTAGCTATGCCATACTGAGACTTTGCCCTGTCCTATCTTTGCTGATGGTTAATCGACTGATGTGCTGAGGACGAAGACTGACGCAGTTTGCTGATTCGTGGGATGGGTAACTATCTGATGAAAATTGTAATTGTCTGTTTGCCTTTCTCTCTAGGTACCAACTGCGCTTTTGATAGAGGCCATAGTTAGATGTTTTCCAAATTTGTGTTTGTTAAATTGTTTTGCATGAAGCCCAACATGCTAATGCTAATTCGAGGTTAGTCAAGGTGTACACTAATATCTGACGCAAAAAGACAAATGACTGAGTTCTTGCTTTGTTGAATCATGCAATACTGAGACTTTGCTAAGTTGCTTCTTATTAATGACGTGTTAATGCTGAATGAATATTCTCTGTGTATTGATTAATCGTGTTCGAATATATATCTGAAGGGTTACTAATGAGATGAATTGCTAATGAGATGAACGGAGATGACTTTAGATTGTAACTAATAGGGAAATAAATATCATGGTGTGTTCACTTTATTGATCCTTATTAAATGTTATTGATTAATTTGTTGATTAGTTGCTGTGAATATTGATTGGGATATTAATCTATCGATTTTGTGATGTCAAAAATATATTGTGTACTGGGAAGTCCCCGAATGTGGTCCAAAGGTTCATTGACCTAGGCGTGTCTCCTTGTAAGTTTACTTATCAAGGTTCTGACACGCTATGATCCCCCTTGGCGACTGTCAAGTAAATAACAAGCCCTGGCAAAGCCAGTAGTTCTGGCTGTGATATAGACAAAAGTACGTCTACACTGATTGGCTGTTTTGTATCTATGGTTGTGTGGGTGAATGTGAGACGTGTCAGTGGTTGGGCAGATAAGTGAATGCTCAGATGGATGAATAGGTGAGTGTATAAATGAATGGTTGAGTGCTTACATGGATGGATAATGAAAGGTTACAGAGCTCCGAAAATGTTATGAAAATGCCTAGAGTTAACATTAGCCTGCCAATCCAAGCATTATACGAGGTTGGCCATCACCATACCGAGAATACCCACATTATTATATAATAATATATTATATTATATGATAGAGTTATATAAAGAATTACTGCCATTATACCATTTAAAGCCAATAACGACGACGGTATGTTCACATTACCCCGTTAGGAATGTTTTATCTTTGCCCCATCATGGAGTAATATGTGCATGCTCATATTTGTAGTATCACTCAGTAATCCTGGTTCCATTTACTGATTTGCTCCATCGCTCTCAAATTCTTTGTACATGTTCATTTTTTCCACATTGCTCAGTAATCAAAGGCATATGTTCCTATATGCCCGTCAATTTATAATCCTTCTTGCATGTTTAGATTTGCACGGTCTCTCATTAATCTAATTTATATGCCATTAGGCAGCAATCTCTAATCCGTCATAGATACCCAGACCTGCTTCATTACTCAGTAAGGTTCGCCGCATTTGCACCATCACCATCTTGACTGCCTTCCCACGTTTACTTCATCATTTTGGTTTTGCTTATCTTCAAGGAGGTGGACGAGGACAGTGCTACCGTATGTACATAATTGTATTCGCTGTGCATGATGGAAGATGCTAGCTAGTCATGCACAACGGTTACTGGGTTCGTGCAATGACAGTGGATGCTGCTCCACTCCTGTGCCTCTTCACATGTCTGGTGTTGTTTTGAGGACTACTACTTTCCTCAGTGATGCACTCATCCATGGTAGTGAGGTCCTATGGGCCTTTCCTTGTGGCTGCCCAGGACAGGCTCTGTGCCTGAGGGCTGTGCACGCCAGTGAGTTCCCTGTGAGTGTGTTGTCACTTCAGAGGGAGGTGCACGTCACAGATGCTGCTTCTTCAGAGACTGCATGACACCCAGGCACAGAGTTCCACTTTGGCAAACCTACTGACACTTGGGTAGTTGCCATAGGAGCTGCCAAAGTCTAATGTTACAACTGGTGGTGGCCTTCATGGAACAGTAATGTCCTCAGTTTAAAGTCAAACATATGTGTGCTTGGAAATGTACTATAAGAGTAGCTCTGTTCATTCACCCGCTCAGCTACTGGTCCGTGGGTCTGGAATCCCCCCATGCCATCCTTTTATAATGTAGGAGTCTTGAGAGGCCACCCGAGCAGCTGCATGATCTGGTGGCCAGGCTTCTGACTCCCTAATTCAGCACGCTCTTCATGAAGGGAAGAGGCAGTTGAGTGGACAGTAGTACCCCGAGGCCTGTGGATTGTTGCTGTTTTCCTGCAGTCTGCTACTGTGATCCGAGTGTTCATTTGGACTTCGCCTCTCGCATCTTTTGCTTTTGTGGCCTGCAGGGAGTAAAGTTGACTTGAATGGAGACACCGATAGCTAATGTATGGATTCAGTGTCATTAGCATTGGTTTTGGCACCCAGTATTCTGTTTTCTGAAAATGAGCTGTGTGAAGTTGGCCTGACAATGAGCTGATGCCTTCCTTAACCTATCTTGTACATCCTGCTGCCTTATCCTCGTTTTCATTGGCTTGGCATGCCGATCCACTCTCGCGGCTTTTGAGCTTCAACCCTTTGTAATAGAAGTGTGCGTACCAACACAGCTTTGTGGCATCTAGCTCTGTTGCCTTTTGTCTTATTGGCATCCAGGTGTAGGCTGGAACAGTTGCTTGTAGCATTCTTTCTAGTACTGCTGTCAGATGGGTACCTACTCATGGGATTTAGCTTTCTATTGTTTGTTGTCCACACAAATTTATTCCATTTAGGTCTCTTTTGATTGGTAAGATAGACTTCCTCACTTTTCACACTGACACCTTTCTTACCGGGCTGGGGGAACTGAGTGGCAGATCATGCAATAAAAATAAGTTAAGCTGTGTTGAAGATCATACGAAGCAGCTTCAGTGAGTCCAGGACATACTGTACGCAATGATCTGTTCTGCCAAATTAGACGTGGTATGTGAAGGCAAGACAAAGGGGCATATTTATACTCCGTTTGCGCCGAATGTGCGTCGTTTTTTTCGACGCAAATTCGGCGCAAAACTAACGCCATATTTATACTTTGGCGTTCGACGCGTCTAGCGCCAAAGTATGGGCAAATAGCGTCATTTTTTTGCGTGAACGCCTTCCTTGCGTTAATGAGATGCAAGGAAGGCGTTCCCGTCTAAAAAAATGACGGCGACGCAAATGCGTCGTATTTATACTCCAGGGCAAAAATCACGCCCGGGAGTGGTCGGGTCAAAAAACCCCGCATTTGCGCCACTTTTTAACGCCTGGGTCAGGGTAGGCGTTAAGGGACCTGTGCCCTCCCCTGCCCCCAGGGACCCCCCCTGCCACCCTTGCCCACCCCAGGACGACACCCAAGGATGGAGGGACCCATCCCAGGGACATTCAGGTAAGTTCAGGTAAGTATAAATGTTTTTTTCTTTTTTTTTTTTGGGTGGCATAGGGGTGCCTTATTTGTGCCCCCCTACATGCCACTATGCCCAATGACCATGCCCAGGGGACATAAGTCCCCTGGGCATGGCCATTGGGCAAGGGGGCATGACTCCTGTCTTTACTAAGACAGGAGTCATTTAAATGGCGTCTGGGCGTCGTAAAAAATGGCGCAAATCGGGTTGAGGCGATTTTTTTGCCTCAACCTGACTTGCCCCATTTTAAGACGACCTAACGCCATTTTCCCCAACGCCGGCGCTGCCTGGTCTATGTGGTTTTTTTCCACGCATACCAGGCAGCGCCGGTCTGCTAGCGCCGGCTAACGCCATTCCATAAATACGGCGCCCGCATGGCGCTTCAGAATGGCGTTAGACGGCGCTAAATTTTTTGACGCTAAACTGCGTTAGCGCAGTTTAGCGTCAAAAAGTATAAATACGGGCCAAAGTACCTTGGGGCAGCATCAGACCTTCTGTAGTAAGTGCAAAGGTCTGTGGACAATGCCCTCTCTCACTAGGACAGAGATGCAGACACCCTTGAGAGTGTGGGAATTTCCAGTGTACAGCATTAATAGAGTTGTTTCTGTTTTTTTTTTTCATTTTCACTGCAAAGAATGGGATGCCATTACCCTTAGATGGTTGGTTCTTTTGGATTATGCCACATGTTCGTTGCCCTCGCTATGTTACTTTATGGGTTTATTTATAGGTGAAAGTTCAGAAACTGATTGTCCCTGACATTTGTTTATTGAGGTGAGGAGACTCTTCAGTGACTGGTGTGGGGTTTTACTCGGGTCTGACTGGGATACAGTTTACAGTATAAATGTTGTTACAATCGAGGGGACATCTATGGGTAAGGCTTATTGAGCATATGTTTCGTAGTCCTAGAGAAGTTGGGACAAAGACTCTGAATGAAGACAGTAGCCAAACTCACCACTATGACTGTACATTTCCCACTAATACGTAGCTCCTATAAGCCTAAGTAGCATTATTCAAATATAGAATGTCATTGTTGATGGCTCTAGACAAGATGGTAATGCTACAAGAGTGCTTTTGGTCGCTAACAGTGCTAATCTCTATGGATAGGTCGCAGTGTGTGTCAATGGGATGCCAAAGATACATTTTAAATCATTCTTCTTACTCCTTGAGGATGTCTTTATTTTCAAACATAACACTGTGTACTTTCGGATAAAACTAACAAACTGGACCTCTGGGACCGATACATTTCTGTCTGTGGCCAAAGATTGGCTTTGAGGCCGTTCTTGTTTACTATCTTCAGTCTCAATGTAGTGGCATTACGTTTTGTTGCATTGCGTTTCTGTTGTAGCCAAGCCTATGTATATACATTGAGTCATTTGTACTGTGGCTATGTAACTTTAATTACTGGTTGACGTTTGTAATCATGTTGGAATGTGTTCTTGGTAATCTGCACGTGCCTGCAGGGGGATGTCAGTGGGATCCATATGACTTCCTTCCAAGGATGGTTCCTTGGAGGGTGGGGTGGCACAGACTGTGTGCCAGCTGTTTGTGGTGCACAGTCAGAACACCCCCTGACAGTTCCTTTGACTCTATGCCCACATCTGTAATATGGGTGGAACACCTGCTTGAGATTGTGCTGGTGATATGTGTGCTGGTGCTATCTGTATTACTTTGTAATACTGAAGTGTGCCTGGGGGTGCAAAAAGCAGGCACATGCCCATAGGACTGCTGGAGCACTTTTGATAATACTCTCCCTGGCGCACTAAAAAAACGGACGTGCGCTTTAGTTATTTATCAATGCCCGTTAACTTTGAAGGTGGCAGTATTGAGACAACTGTTTTATCTCTGGTTTTTATTAGGTCCAAATAGAGGATAGAAGGCATGAAAGCAGTTGTGGAACCGCAAGTCAGTGCATACCCATCAGCGGTTTGTAGGAAAGTACCATCTTGCTTGGCATGTTACCCTCATTTTTACTTGTGTGTCAGTTTGCTTTTTCCTGTCTCACTGGGATCCTGCTAGCCAGGACCCCAGTGCTCATAGTTTTTGGCCTATATGTGTTCCCTGTGAGGTGCCTAACTGTGTCACTGAGGCTCTGCTAACCAGAACTTCAGTGCTTATGCTCTCTCTGCTTTTAAAATTATCACTGCAGGCTAGTGACCATTTTCACCAATTCTGATTGGCACACTGGAACACCCTTATAATTCCCTGGTATATGATACCTAGATACCCAGGGTATTGGGGTTCCAGGAGATTCCTATGGGATGCAGTATTTCTTTTGCCACCCATAGGGAGCTCAGACAATTCTTACACAGGACTGCCACTGCAGCCTGAGTAAAATAACGTCCACGTTTTTGCACAGCCATTTTACACTGCACTTAAGTAACTTATAAGTCACCTATATGTCTAATCCTCACCTAGTGAAGGTTAGGAGCAAAGTTACTAAGTGTGAGAGCACCCTGGCACTAGCCAAGGTGTCCCCACATTGTTCAGGGCGATTTCCCCAGACTTTGTGAGTGCGGGGACACCATTACACGCGTGCACTACATATAGGTCAATACCTATAGGTAGCTTCACAATGGTAACTTCGAATATGGCCATATAACATGTCTAAGATCATGGAATTGTCCCCCCATGCCAAATCTGGTATTGGGGTGCCAATTCCATGCATCCCCGGGGCTCCAGCATGGACCCCAGGTACTGCCAAACTAGCTCTCTGGAGTTTTCACGGCAGCTGCTGCTGCTGCCAACCCACAGAAAGGCTTCTGCCCTCCTGGGGTCTGGGCAGCCCAGTCCCAGGAAGGCAGAACAAAGGATTTCCTCTGAGAGAGGGTATTACACCCTCTCCCTTTGGCAATAGGTGCTAAGGGCTAGGGAGGAGTAGCCTCCCCCAGCCTCTGGAAATGCTTTGAAGGGCACAGATGGTGCCCTCTTTGCATAAGCCAGTCTACACCGGTTCAGCGATCCCCCAGCCCCTGCTCTGGCGCGAAACTGGACAATGGAAAGGGGAGTGACCATCCCCTGTCCATCACCATCCAAGGGGTGGTGCCCAGAGCTCCTCCAGTGTGTCCCAGACCTCTGCCATCTTGAATGCAGAGTTGTGATGGCACAATGGAGGCCTCTGAGTGGCCAGTGCCAGCAGGTGACGTCAGATACCCCTCCTGATAGGTGCTTACCTGGTTAGGTGACCAATCCTCTTCTGAGGGTTAATTAGGGTCTCTCCTGTGGGTTTCTCCTCAGATAACGAATGCAAGAGCTCACCAGAGTTCCTCTGCATCTCCCTCTTTGACTTCTGCCAAGGATCAAAGGCTACCTGCTCCAGGACGCCTGCAAAACTGCAACAAAGTAGCAAGAAGACTACCAGAGACATTGTAGTGCCTAATCCTGCCGGCTTTCTCAACTGTTTCCTGGTAGTGCATGCTCTGGGGGCTGTCTGCCTTCACCCTGCACTGGAAGCCAGAAAGAAATCTCCTGTGGGTCGATGGAATCTTCCCCCTGCTAACGCAGGCACCAAACGTCTGCTTCACCGGTCCTCTGGGTGCGTGGTCCCTGGAACACAGGAGCTAGATCCAAGTGACCCTGACAGTCCAGTGGTCCTTCTATCCAAATTTGGTGGAGGTAAGTCCTTGCCTCCCCACGCCAGACAGTAATCCTCTGTACTGCGTGAACTGCAGCTGCTAGGGCTTCTGTGCACTTTTGCAAGGAATCCTCTGTGCACAGCATAGCCCAGGTCCCCTGCATTGCTCAACTCGCTGAGTTGACCACCGACTTCGTGGGACCCTCCTTTGTAGTGTTGAGACGACTGCCGTGCTCATATTTCATGAACGCTTGTTCATGTGCTTCTGCGGGTGCTGCCGCTTTTGCGTGGGGTCTCTGTGCTGCTGAGCACCCCTCTGTCTCCTCCTCCAAGGGGTGACCTCCTGGTCCTTCCTGGGCCCAGGCTGCACCCATTTGCTTCAACCACGACCTTTGCAGCTAGCAAGGCTTGTTTGTGGTCTACTTGCAAGGAAACAACTCTGCATCCTCCAGCATTCCGTGAGACATCTTCTGTGCAAAGGAGAAGTTCCTGGCACCTTCCATTGTTGCAGAATCTTCAGCCTCCTACACGGCGTAGCTATCAATGGTGCAGCAGAATCAATAGTCAAGGCCCAGAACCCTGAATAGTTCAGTAACTCATAATTACTTGTGTGTTTTCTACCCAAACTGGGGTCCGGGCCACCCCTGCTACGCCACTTAAACACATTGTTTTGGCTGCTGTGTTTAAGACTGATCTAGAGACAATTTTGTGTCACCAGCCTCTTGTAATAAAGAAAATCATAAATAAGGCATGCATATATAAATAAATATATAGTATATGGATGAGCACTCTTCATCCATTGATACATTTTGCTTAGTCCCACCTCAGCATGGGCCAGTAGGTCAGCTCAAGGCACTTTGAGTGACTGCATTTTCCTGTTCACATGTTCACTTCAGGCTCAGGGTTTGTTGGCCAACAGCTTACTTTGGCAATGTTTTTTCCTTTCCATTCTTTATCCTTCATTAATTTTCTGTCCTGGCTTCACAGTGCAGCTGTCTACATGTCCTTGCTTTACCAATTCTTTAAAATATGTATAGGGTGAAAGTTGGCTCTACCCAGAGGACCTAGCTTTATTACCCAGTTTTAGTAGGATCTTTCTATCTGTGTATGTGGAATGGTACTGGAAATGGCTGATTTAAGGCTAAGGTGCCCCTTGGGGTGGCAGGGTGAGTGTTGAGCTTTATAAATGCCACTTCATTCACTCATTCATTCATTCAGTCTCTTACCTCATGCTATTGGCTGTTTGGTATGTTATTCCATTTTCTATAGAGTATTTGCTTTGCACAGCATTATGGACTATTTTACATTTCAAAAGTACAGCAAATCATTGCACATTAAATTCATACATGCATTCATTGCAGAGTGCAACCGTTACAGTTATTCTTTTCACTGTGGTGGATTTTTAAAATGTTTTCGACAGGACTCTATTGTTTGTTGTTCCATGTTTGTCTTCCACATTGTTCTTTAAACCCTGTGGCCCTAATTACGAGAGGCTCGTAAATCATAGTGGACTCCTAATGGAAGGAGATGGGCTCATCAGCATTATACATTTGTTTTTTCACATGAAGCTTTCGACTGCTGAAATGTCAGGGTGAACCTCTGGGTGGAGGTGGTAGAAATCTGTGAACTCCTATTACTTCCAATTACTGGGACCCCTGGTAATAGTAATTTCATAAAGGGCTCCTACTGTTTTCTCCATCGGTCTTGTATCCATTGTCTATCCTCTTCGATGTTATCAAAACAAAAAATAAACTTGGCAAAAGCCAATAAATCTGGCTTAATGTGCTAACACATGCAAATAGTCGCATACACAAATGTGGCTACCATGCACATTAAAACCAGACCTATTAGCTTTGCCAATGCTTACTTTAGTCAGTCTTGTCTGTCTGAACTATTGTAACCTGAAGCTATAGTTTAAATCCAGTAGTAACTTCACATTAGGCCCATAAGAATCATATTTTCCTCTGATATGCATTAAAACTAAAAAGAGTTTCTATACCTGTTTTTAGGTCAAGCATAGCAGCACGCATGCACTACTTTTCCGACATATGGGTATGTATCTGGGCTTTTAACAACGCCCACCTCACGCCAATCACTACCACTCGTTTGTGGGCTTGCACTTCAATAATCCTTTGATGACATTGGTAAATGGTTTGTTTGTCTCTCGTTGGGGAGGTTTTGTCACCGCATTGGCTATCGCCCCTGTTACATCGCTAATTGCACTTTTGCCGATAAGTTTGACTGAGAGTGCACTTCTTTTTAGGGTCGAGCGCAAAAAGCTCTGTCCCTGGTGTAATCTCTCTATGGGCTTTTAACCACGGCCATCAGTTTGGTTGGTTTGTGGGCTTGCCATTTAAAATTCTCTACATTTCATTAGTGAAAGGCATGCATACGTCATGCCTTTTCTAGGGAATAGCCCTCTTTGAGCGCACCGGCCAACTACTGAAAACATATGGGACTCCATGTTTAATGTAAGGTTTCTGGACTACTTTTTCTCTTTATTTCGCAGGCAGCGTGATATTGCTGGGCAGTAGTCCCATGACATCAACCCTGTTAGATGGCGAATTGCACTTTTGCTGGTTACATGGCTAATTTCACTTTTGCAGGTTACATGGATAATTGCACTTAAGTTTCACTGCAAGCGAACGTCTGTTTCCTTTTGTGTGTCTCCCTCATGCTTCATGGTGGCCGCAGGCTCGCTTATGTGAAACTGTTTTACTTTCCAGTTTAAGTGGCAGGAAAAGTCTAGTTAGGAGTATAAAATGTGAATTGCTCTTACTTGAGCAAACGTGAGACCTGTTGCATTGCAAATGCTTTTTAACAGAATTGTTACAATAAACTGTACACACTTTTAAGGGTTTTTTAAATGTAAAACCCAACACTGTAAAATAAGTTCATATTTTTATTAAATAAAATATAAAGAAGTATCACTGTCAAACTAAACAACTTAGCCAAATTAAAAATAATTTTGTAAGTTACATTAAATATTCCCACTCCAAACGTAGCCACATTAAAGTAGCTGTTTGTTTTTGGGGGGTGTTATTTACTACCCCTGGGTGGTTATATTGAACATTCCTTCACCAGACTTAACCACATTGGGGGGAAATGTAGAACTTTGGAGATTAGATTTACTATTCGCAGTCTGAACATAGCCACACTGGATAAACTGTTGTACAGATGGGATATTTATTATTGTCACTCCAAACGTGCTTTCCTGCTTTTTGTATGTCTGTCGGAGTAGTCTGAACAGGACTCCTCTTCACTCCAAACCTAACTACTTTGGGAAAGGTTTGGATATTGGAGCGGTTAAATTTTCTGCTTCCACTCCAAGCTTAGCAATATTAGGGAAAGTGTTGGACTTTGGAAAGTAGATTTACTATATCCACTTCAAGGACTGTACTTCTCAATAGGAATAAAACCACCCATCACCAACTGAACAAGCATGGACTTACTGAAGAGATCTGTAACATGCTGCTAGCCAACAGAGGATTTTAATTTAGTCCACCATTGTAGTTGCTACAGAATACATGCTATGACTGTTTTTAAAATATCACAGTGACAATCAGATATAGGATAATAATATTAAAGTCCATCTTAGCAGATCTCTCTATCATTGTTCCCTCCAACCTATGCATGCCTATGACCATACACCTTAATCAAAATATGTCAGAATGGACAATCCAGTGCAATAACCAGCCATCTGGACTAGGATCATAAGAAATACCAAAAATGGACATTCAGAAATACCCAAGTCCGTAGTCTTACTGCAAACCATAAACTGCGTGCCTTTCTCATAGTTCTTCATTCACTACACTACTAAGCTGCATTCCATAAGAAGAGAACCAAAACTCAGTGGTCATTACACATCAGAAGAAAAAACCTTCCAAATAGCATAAAAACGAAGACAACGCCCTTCCAACCTTACACTTTTAACAGTGTCTACCCATTTAGACAAGAGCCTTAGCACCCATAGGGATAGTAAGCATTGTATAAATGTTGCAATGTAAGACAATACTTTGGGGGAAGTGTTGGGCTTGGGGGTGCTAGAGTTAGTATTCTCACACAAACTTTGCAGTATTGGGGAAAGTGTTGGACATTGGAGGGTTAGATTTACTATTCCCACTCCAAACTTAACCACATTGTGTAAAGTCATGAGTTTTAGAGCAAGTTCAAATTTACTATTTGAACTCAAAGCTTTACCAATTACTTGCAATTGGATGCATCTGAAAGACATATATGTACATAACATAATACACAAAAAATAACCAACATTTAAAAGTTACAATAAAACAAATGAATTACAAATTAAATATAAAGCTATTGAAATTAGAAAAATACTCAATTCTAACACAAAACCAAAGCAGCAACATTTTAAATAGCATACACTTATTTTAGAAGACTCCAAAAAAATAATTACATTTGAAATTCACATTAAAACATATTTGCACCCTTTTTCTCAAAAATAATAAATTTATTCCAAAAATATTTTAAGAAATAACAAAATCAAACAATAACCACACATTACAAATTAAAAATATTTTCAAACAACTTTAAATGTTGATTTAAGCAAAAATATGAAACATGTTTATTAATATATAGTCTAAGAAATGAAATTAAATAAATACAAATGATAATTGCTTACAAATATTTTACACATTAACATTAAAAATATGAACAGAAATAACACAAAACACTTTAAAAACACTTCCCACCCAATTCCCCTACTAACTCACTTCTAAAATATTTACAATCAAAATAACATAGATAATAAAAAATAAATAAAATAATTATACAATCAATTAATTAAAAAATAAAATGTAGCATTAATGACCACAATACTTTTGCAATGATATTAAAGACTGACAATACTGTTTACAAAATATTAAGGTAGAACACCGTACTATCTTCTCTGTCTTTGTTATCATCCACCAACCAGCCTGTAACCTCTTCACCATTGCCAATCTCTGTATTTTTGACTCTGGCACTGTCCACATCAATTTCCATTTCTCTCCCATCTTCGCTCACTTTCAAGTCCCTCATTTCTCCTGTCAACTCTTCCTCATTTTCTTCCACCACAACATCCTTATTTCCAGTCTCAGTCCTTCCCCTTTTATTGCCACTGGCCTTCTCCTCTTTTGTGGTCTTCTCTGGTGGCCTAACTCTGTTTGCATTTCCTCCCATCTAGTCTTCTGATTCAATTATTACTCTCTTTTCTCCATCTCCATCTGTGCTCCTCTCTTTTGGCCCTTCCTTCTCTCTCCCCTCTCTTTATCCACAATTGTCATTCGTCTGGCCACACTGCCATCCTTTTCTTCCTCTGCTCGCTCTCTTTTGACTAGTGTTTCATATTGTGCCACAATAGCTGATTTGCACCCCTGCAGCAGCTACTCTTATGGGAGCCGGTTTTCTGCTGCAGTTGGCCACTCGCCTCTTCAGTCAGCGTCCTCAGCCTGCTGCGAGCATTACAATCAATCAGTCAGTTGACCTGTTGAGCACGATTTGTCACCCATGAGAGTATCCAGGCTTGGACATGGTCCAGAGTGTCTGTCAAATAGCCAAGTTTTTAACGTCCTAGGGATCATCTGTGGAGTAGGGGAGGTCCTGCGGTGCATGGGGGGGCATTCCATGTTTGACAGTGAGGTAGGAGAAGCGTCCTCCTGCTCTGCAGCATTGTATATATGGTCCAGCATGAGGGAGGCAGACCGGAGGTTTCTGGAGGGATTGTGGAACCTTATGTGTGGTTGATGTAGGCAGGTGTGGAGTCATGCATGGCCTTAAACTCATGGGTGAGGAGGATGAACTGGCATCTCTTCTGAACCAGGAGCCAGTTGAGTTTTTTTAGGTGGGAGGTGATGTGGGTGCAGCGAAGGAGATCCAGGATGAGTCTTGCTGTGGCGTTCTGGATGGTCTATACTCTTTAAACTAGATGGGCCTCAATTCCCACATAAAGGGTGCTTCCATAGTCCAGATGACTGGTGAGGAGGGCTTGGGTGACGGTGGGCCTCACATTCTGGGGAAGTAGCTTGAAAATTTAATTTAACATGCGCAGGATGAAGAAGCAGGTGGATGACACTGCGTTGACTTGGGACCTCATGGTGAGTTTGCTTTCCAGAGAGATGTAGAGATTCGTGGTGTGCTCAGCTGGGGTTTTAATGGGCCTCAGTTCTGTGGACCACCAGGAGGCATCCCAGGGGGAGTTGTTGCTGCCGAAGAGCAAGACTTCTATCTTGTCTGTGTTGAACTTGATTCAGTTATTCCTTATCCAATTGGCAACGTTGGTCATGCATTAGTGGATGTTGATCTGGCAGCAGTGGAGTTTTCGGAGAGGGGGAGGTTGAGTTTCATGTCATTGGCATAGGATATGACGTTGAGTCCGTGGGATATGACTATGTTGGCAAGGAAGAACATGTAGATGTTGAAGAGGGTGGGACTGATGGATGATCCCTAAGGGACTCCGCTGTCGAGGAAGGCCCAGATGTCATTTGTGGCCGTGATCAAGACTGTCTGGGTGCTGTGGTTGCTGCAGAATCCAGATTGGGAGTCATCGAGAAGGTGATTGTGTTCCAGGTAGCTTTTGGTTAATGCCTTTGGCTGGGAATCTTTGGGGTGATTTTGGCTGGGAAAAGGAGCAGGGATACGGGTCTGTAGTTGCTGAGTTTGCTGTGTCCGCTGAAGGTTTCTTCAGCAGGGGGTTGATTTCTGTGTCCTTCTGTGAAGGTGGCAGAACTCAATGAGAGGTGTTGAGTAGAGTGGAAAGTTTGAGGCTGATCCTGGATGCTCCTAGGTTGAAGATGTGGTGAGACATGGGTCGGGCAAGGCCCCCTGAATGGATGGATTTCATGATGGTGTCCTGAGTGGTGAGATGGTTCCAGGTTGTTAGAGTTGGGATGGTCGTGTGTGTGGAGGTACGGCAGTTGAAAAAGTCTTCAGGCTTGAGTTGGGGGTTGATATTCCTGTGGATTTTAGTGATTTTGTCATCGAAGAAATTTGCGAGGCTGTCACATATGTCCTGGGAGAGATGTTGCTTGTCACCATTGCATGGTTGGTGAATTCCTTGACTATGCAGAAGAGCTTCTTACTGTTGTGGGGTTAGCTTTGTTGTGCGAGATCAGAACTTTTTTTTCATCTCACGTAGTTGGTGGAGGAATAGGTTAAGTGCTGATTTGTAGGCAGTTCTATCAGCTAGGTCTTTGCTGGTGCACCACCTTCTCTTGAGTGATGCAATGGTGCTTGGCTGTCCTGTAGTCCTCGGTGTACCAGCTGGCTTGCTTTGTGGTTCATCTGTGTTTCTTATTCTTGATGGCGGGGACGATGCCAAAGCAGTCAGTGATTCATATGTTGAAGCTTCTGACGTCCTGGTTCAAGTTATTGTGTTTGGGTGGGTCGAGGGAGAGGGTGTGTATCCATTTAGTCTTTGAGGCCTTGTTCCAGCTGTGACGAGAGGCGTTGGTTTCGTCGGGAGGAGCGCATGTGGGGTCGTAATGATGAAGTGAATGATTGCGTGGTTGGCCATGTGAGTTCGGTGGTGTGGCTGTATTATAGGTGAATATGGGGTCAAGCATGTGTTCTCTGATGTGCGTGGTCTTTGTATGAGTTGGGTGAGACCAATGCTGTTCAGGCTGTCGAGAAGGCTGGCATAGTTAGGGTTGGTTGTGTCATTGAGGTGGAAGTTGAGTTCATTGAGGAACATGTATTCCTTCGAGAAGATGGCGAGAGGGCTACGTAATTGGTAATAAGGTTGCAGAAAGTAAATCAAGGTCCAGGTGGACGGTATGCAAGGATTCCCCTAATTGTGGATTTCTCACCCGTTTGGATAGAGAAGTAGAGGTGTTCCGTTGCTGGGATGGTGTTGCCCTGGGCTGGGGTGCATTTGATCGAGTGTTTGTGAATTCTTGCACCTGGCTTGTGGATGCTGTTATGATGGGTTATTCTGTATCCTGTTGGTATGGCTTGGCAATGTTGGGGGCTGACGTAGGGTTCAGACAGGTATCAGTTAGGAAGACGATATTGGGCACGAGAGTCAATAAGGTCCCAGACTTTGGTGGCCTGTTTGTTGAGTTAGCAAGTGTTGAGGAGAGTGAATGCGAGCTGGTGGTGGAAAGCTGGTGTTGCACTTCAAGTGGGCTGGGTGTTGCTGAGAAACGTGGGTGAGTGGGTGTTGTGGCAGGTGGAGTGGCAGAGGGTGCAGGTGAAAGGTCCTACCATGGAGTTTGGTGTGGCGGCAGTGTTTGTGGCAGTGTCCAGGGTCGAGGGCACAGTGGGTGGTAGAAATGTAGCTGTTGGTGTTGGTTGGACCAGGGTTCCTGGTACAGGACGTGGTCCAGGTACAGACGGGCACAGACTGACTTGTCTTTGCTGCAGCAATTGTAAAAGCTGTCGGTCTTTTTTATCTTTCTAGGCCTCCCTGCCTCTCCTATATTAAGCTACATGTGCGCTTTGTTTTACGCCTCCTTCATTTTTTTCCAAAAGTCCAATAGTGAAGTGATGTTTTCCTTGTTGCGGCCAACCTGCCCCAATTTAATTGACCCAAGATCCAGAAGAGCATTTGTATTGCATTTCCTGAATCCCCTTCTCTCTCACCTACACCTCTTCTCCCCCCAGCATCAGAGTGAGCAGGAACAGTGCAGTAGCATTTGCTGCTGAAAGTTTAGTGTGCAGCAAGAATAATAGAATAAGAGTCCTGTTTAGAATACTCTGGCATCTCATACATAAAGCAGATGAGCAAGTAACCTCTAGATTGTGCGCCAAAAATGCCCGCTTTTAACTTGTGGATCCATCAGACATTGGGTAGGAGTGAGGAAGAAGAGGAGGAGGTAGATTGACATTTAAAAATGGATGGGGGATGAAATGGGAAGGGAATGACTTGAGAGAAGGTATTCATACTCCTCACTCTGCAGGGCAAGAAGCTCTACTCACTGTGTACGGTACATGTACGGCAACCATGCAATAAACCTCAAATTAAGTTCTCTACAGTAAATTTTGGACTTATTTCACTAATATTTTTAATGGTGTTTAGGATCTATCACAGAACCTTTAACATTCGTCTATTCTACTATGTTAGTTATATTAGTTAGGTTTGTGACCGTGAGCAATAATTCTCCTCGAATACATCTGGGATTGAGTAGTATTTCACCACAGAGAACATTGCCCATGTTCTATTCCACTGTCCATCATATAATAGGCAGAGGGTACGCTGGATTAGGCCTCTCTGTAAGTCCTTGGGTATTAGAGATCGGCACTCGGTCCTTAGGATTTTGAGAACAAATCAGCACAGGACTGTGGCATGTGCATTGGCAAAATATTTAGAGGCAATATGGTACATCAGAACTAAATTCTTGACTACCATTGTATACATTTTAATAAGTAGTTTATAATGGTGCCCTTTTATATTCTTAATTTATGTATATACATACATTTATTTTTTGTACGGAAATTTTATTTGCCAAGGCAAAACGTCTTGTGTTTAGAATGAAATTATAGGATGGGAGTCTTTCCTACTGGCAAATGAACACAACTTTGCACATATTGTTGCTCGTAGCATGGTGGATAAGTGTGATGGATAAGACCCAAGGCACTCTTTTCTATGAAGAATTGCACTTGTAAATATGCCTTAACTTGTTTCAGTGTCCCGAGTGTACATATTGCAAGTCAATTTATATTTAAAATGTTGTGAAATGTTATTCATAAGCTTGTGGATGAAATAGTTTTAATCAGTTTTAAGAATTTTATGTTTTTTTTTTTTTTATAATGTGCTTGTATCGAAGATTGTGTGATAAACTTGCTTTAAATGCATTATTTTGCAGAAATAAAGCTGAATTGAATTGGCTTGAGTAATATATCAATGTATGTATTCTTATTAATCGGCTAAGGGTGAGTGCCTATGTCATGGATTAGCAACTTTCTTCATATATGCAAAGCAAAGTCTTTTACTTCTGTAGTGCTGTATTTAAATTTAAATAATTACAAAACAAGTAATCATATCACATTCTATTCTTGTTCCTCTAGGAAATGGAGGACGTGATAAAGTCGTAGGTATGATTTACTATGCTTCTCTTTTTGTTCTTCTCTCAAATTAAATCAAGTCTAAACCTTTTTATCCTTTAATTTTCAGATAACCAAAAGTGGTCTCCAGATTGGGAATATGAAGTTGCTTGCACAACAAACTGTATAATCGCTTTAGCTATCCATCTTGTATCCATTGTGTTAACCTTTGTTGTCGACTACATTCTTCAAAAGGTTTTATAGAGAATACTACAGTACAGTACAGAAACTGGAGTCAAGAATTCTGAATTAATTCACAGTTGTATTGTGAGGACACAGACTATTATCCTGCAGTGCCCAATGAGTCTGCCCAAACTCCCAATGAAAGCAGGCAATGTTTATATCACTGTGAACATATAACACATGTTTTGTATTATTTAATTAAAGTAATAACACATTAAAATGTTTTTTAAAAGTGTAGAAGCCCAGTTAATAAGGTATTTCCTTTTGAACTCATTTATGCACTATAAAGCAGTGCTTAATTTGTAAATAAAAAGGTGCCGGTGCCCAAAGCCCTCCTCTTAAACACGCGGCTGCTGCAATTAAATGTGCGAACACGGAATACTGAGGCTGCGTAATCCTGAAGCCATCTCGAGCCTCTTCAATCCATATAAAGCCGCTCCCTGCCCCTTCAGCTCACTCGTGCACCTTTCTACTTTCTCCATTTGTGACGTTTCATCCGTCTTTCCCATATGTGTCTTTTGCTCTCAGCAAATGCTTGAGGCAGAATAATAAGCCCCGGCCCTCAAAAATAAGTGCCGGTGCTCAGCACTGGAAACAACAAGCACAAATTAAGCACTGCTATAAATTCACATCATTTATATATGCTTTAGCATCTAACGAAGCTTACATGTAAACTGAAAGGCTATCTGACCAAATGCAAATGGTTAGTGAGGAACACATATTCAGTTTTAGACTATTATCCTTTACCAGTTTAGTAATATATGGTACTCCAACCATTTGGTGTCTCCACTCTTTTAATGCTGGAAACAGGAGATTCGTTTCGGAATCCATTTTCTCAATATTAAGTTCGTGTATTAAAAATAGCTGGGCTGCATTGTTAGCAGTATTCACCAAAAGGTAAATATTATGCAAAGCGCGCGTGTTACTTCTTAACAAGCATCCCTACTGCTTGTATGTCTTATAGTGCATGAACAAAGCAGCAACAGTAAAGGCAGATATGAGGTGAATATTCACATAAACAATATATAGACTAACACAGTACAGGCGGGGCCACAGACGGTCAAAAGAAAACAATGGTGTTTTGAAAACGGATTCTGTGCACCCCATTCAGTTTGGGTCCTTGATCTCTGATGCAGTGCTCCCCCGATCTACCGCTTGGCCCATGGCTTCTGTGCACCTTACCGAACACTTGCCTCATTATTACAGCTTTTTAAGGCAAATCTCTTCGGGTCTGCTAAAAGTATGATAGGACGATGCTAGCACTTCTCATTCGGTCTCCAAGCATCCCGTAGCCCAGCTTCTTTCCCCCACTCCATTCAAAACACTCTATGCAAATATTTCCCAAACCCAGGACCCTGCCTATTTAAGAACAAGTAGATGTGAATAGTATAACAATGCCCCACCGATCCAGAAGAAAGATCAGGCTGAAACTTCAGCAAAGCAGTCTTCTGACCAGAGACATCTTAAGGATTTTGGGGGGTCCTGGGCCAAACGTATTTTGTGGGTCCATGTTGGGAACAACTTTAAATGCATGATCCAATTTCAGCTTTTTCATGCAATTTTTGGCCAAGTCACTGATATCGTACAGGCACACTCCTCCAAATTCTGAATGTGTTTACACCTAATATTCAGGGATAATGACATTTGTTGTCAATATTGTAACACAGTAGCAGCTCACTAACATTATTGCAAGCAATATCTGTGACACCCTCCAATTTCTAATATGTGAGGTCTTGTTTTAATGTAAAAGAGAAACCTATTTATAGGTGTTGCTTTAAACATAAACACAACATTTCTCTGCAAATTGTCTGTAAAAGAATCTCACACATCACCCACTTTAAAAGTAAATTAAAGGAAACTGGTATTTAAAACAATCTGTTTAAGAATTAATCAAGCTCATCATGGCAAAACACTGTATAACAGATCTCGCTCTATATGCACGTGTGTTGGTGCATGACTGTGGGAAGCGAAACAATCTGATATGTTTAAATGATGTGGGGCAATGTGTGTGTGTGTGAGAGAGAGAGAGAGAGAGAGAGAGAGATGGGGCAAAGAGTATGTTGGAGAATAGGTAATGTAGGAAGGAGGGTGAGATAGATTCTAAATTGAGATTAGAAAATAGAAGTTGGTAGAATCAACATGTATATTGGTATGGGAAGAGGGTGGCAGAAGGAGTCTAGTGGGGAGCGTGAGATAAAGGGGGAGTGGAGAAAGATAAGATGACAATCTCAATCCAGGTCATTATAGAATTGTCTCCAAGTACGAACATTCCACCTCCTAATCACTGACTGTAGTTGTGCTAGTTTAATTAGTTAAATGGTAGCAAAACAAGACTACAGCGCCCAGAATAATTAGGCTACCACCCAAATAAGATAACACCTGGAGCTCCAATATAAACAACGTTATTTTCATAAAGTGAAAACCTGTACTTGGACCCTCCAAATGTCTTCTCTTGAATATGAGTAGATCTGCCCTTTATTGCTAGTGGCTGAACAGGTAGAACAAAGGGGGTGGAAGGTAGGGGACAACAGTGTTTGGAGACTGTACCGGGTGAAAGGTCATGAGAATGTCCCCTTTACAAGTTAGCTGGCTCATGCCCCTCTATTAGCCAGCCACCACTATCTGTAAACATCTCCTCTAAAACAAACCTCTACATCACTATTTCTGTAAAGGTCCAGTTCACCTTGCCAGGGGCTTCTTCCTCACTGATAAGGAGCACTGATCTATGTTTTTTTTATTTATTTATTTAAATTTTGAATAGGGTAGCTAGCCTTCGAACGTTATAAAAGGTCTGCCTCCTCTGGCAGACCTCACTTGGTCTTAATGTGTAAACACGGGGAGCACGTGATGGACTGTTGATGAGGACCTGCGTGTAGTTTTTCACATCCACATTTAAAAAGCACAATTTAGCTATAAGATACGCATTGAAGGAGTTCCCTGCCTGGTTTAGCTCAAACAATGATGTTTGCTTCTTTTATTGCTGGAGTTCTCGACCCTGTGTTTAAAAACGAATAAAATACTTTTGACAACAAGGGTTTAGCTAACCCCTCTGCAAATATCTTCTAATTCACCCGTTAGGCTACCTGGCTGTGTAAGATTTGAGGCTTTTAGTTGCCTCGGATGTTTCCACCTTCTGTTTGGGGACTACAGCATCGTTTTGGGTTAAACAATTAGCTGTGGGACACTCAATTGGTTTAAGGATAATTCACCACTCTGGATAGGCTCCCCTTTCTGATCAAAGCTGTTGGCATAAATATCTAGAAATATCTAGCCTTCTGTCTGTCCTTAAATATCTTTTCCCACTAGTCCTCCCTTTCAGACTAGGGATGGAAAGCTTACTCTGATTAGCCTTCAGCCTAACTCACTGGGAGTTTTTGGACTTCTTTGTGTAATTTCTGTACCCTTTTCAGTGAAATTAGGCTCCTCTTTCACCTGTTGATCATAAACATGTGTTGTTGGACATGTGCCCTATATAAAAGCCTGCAGATCTGGATGGGTCCAAATTGATATTCATTATATCTAGCCTCTGCTTTGTTAATGCTCGCTCAGATTTGTTTGAACTAAAATTTGCTGTCTCATGGCTGTCAATGCTAGTGGTAAATGTTACCCCTACCACTGCCTTTATCGCGCCCCAGACAATCAAACCCAGAATGGATTGGGATAACATGATTCTTCTTTATTATTATTACTTCTATGACTTTCATACCTCTGCTCTATTGCCTGATCCACATGGCTGGTTTGTAGGGGCAAAGGGTCTACTTAAGGTCTTGGAACTCACAATCCTGAATCAGCCCCACGGCACTAGCATAATCAGGGTGACTTTAATGCCTCCCCCTTCACTCAGCTCAACATTTCTGGCCCTCCTATGACAGCTTGTCAATCGCAATCCAGACAGCTTCAGTCCTGGATGTGGTTGATGGGCCGTTGCAACCTTTGGAAGACCTGGCACCCTCGAGTATCAATCTCCATCTCCTCCAGACCCCAGCGTACTTTGAGTTAGCTCTGTTGCCATCCTTTAGAGAGGGATTTCTGATCACTCCCCTCTTGTGCTCAACATTGGACATCCTGACACAGCCCAGCAGCCAATATGGTGCCTCAGCGCCTGGCACCTAACAGACAACTGTTGCGCAGACTCTCTCTGTCAAATTACAATGCTACTTTGACATGAGTTCCGGCTTGGTTTCCTCCCCTGGTCCCATCTGGGAGGCCAGCAAGGACACAATGAGAGGGATCCCACACAGATATATCAGATGGCAGGGAAAGTTCAAATTGCACAATGTTCCGAATTTGAAACCCAAATCCCACAACTGGAATGTCAATGCAGCAGCAGGGAATCCAACTCCCTTCGCGGCCGCTGGAGCTTGCTTCAACCTCTCTGCATTAGGTTGCCCTAGAGGGGGCTCACCAATATTGGCATACCTCAACTCAACAGGTATATGAACATGGAGACATGACTGTGAAACTACTATTCTGGATGGCAACCAGAGACCACTCATCCAGTATTGTCCTGAGGATTCAAGGTCCTTCTGGGAGACTGGCCACCAAATTTTCTGAAATAGTCACCGTCTTTGCTGCCTATTATTGTGAACTTTATGCCCACCACCGACTGTAGTACAAATAGCACCTAACTCTACTAGCAGAAATCCCATTCCTGCTGCTGTTCCCGAAGTCTAAGGCAGATTTTGGCATACTCATCACTGTAGAGGAAATAGATGAGGTAATCATTGGGATGAACATGAGAAAGACCCCGGGTCACAATGGTTTCCCATTAAATTTTATCATGAATTCCAAGCGAGTTTGACCCTATATCTACTAGCCCTTTATCAAAACTAGTGTTTAATAGGGCCCTTCCCACAAGAGCTGGATATGTCAACTATAGTCATCATTCCAAAGAAGGGCCCGTCTCAACCTCAGTGTGCAGTGAATTGCTGATTAATGCTGAAGTTAAAATATTTGCAAAACCTCTTGTAATTAGGCTCCAAAGTGTTGTGGTTCATCCCAATCAATTTGGCTTTATGCCAGGCCACAGCACTCATCATTGTATTCAATAGGTGCAGGTGGTGGTAGCTCATTTCCAGCAACTTCTAGAGACATGCCCCGTTCTTTTAATCAACTTTGAGAAGGCTATTGACTCTATTGGTTATAACTTTCTGCATATGGTTCTGGTGTGTATGGATTTGGGTCCTCATTTTTGAAGATATGTAAAGCTCCTCTACTCCCAAACATCCATACGAGTGCCACTCAATGGTGTGACGTTGGACTCCTTTCCCGTTCACTGTGGCACTCGCCGGAGTTGTCTGCTGACACTGAACTAGCGACTGAACCCTGCATCAGACTGGCTTGCTGTGGTGCCCATATTCAAGCTTGGCGCTGGAATAACAGGTATGAAAAATGCAACACGCTATACGCAGACGGCATCCTTCTATTTCTAGCTCACACACAGCTGTCGGAACCTCGCTGCCTCCAACCTCTGGATGTTTACGAAGAAGCTTCAGGTCTCTGAGTGAATAAAGCTACATCCCTTTCAGTCGCCCTTTAGGGTGATCACGACAACATTTCACGGCAAGCATCAATCCCCTTTACGTCATCTCAGTTTTCCCTATTTGAGCATTCAGGTAGCTGGGAACTGGACTTGACATGGAGCTCCTATTTATTATTGATTGGGTCTGTGGGGGTTGTAACGACTGGCGTATCAAGAGGAGTTGTTCTTCCTGGGCTTGGACAAGGGGATGTAAGAGTGGTTCCTGTAGGAAAATAACCTTTTTTTGGCATGTTACCCCCAATTTCTGCCTGATGTCAATGTGTTTGACTGTATCACTGGGATCCTGCTAACCAGGACCACAGTGCTTATGCTCTCTCTCCTCTAAATTATGTCACTGCATACTGGTAACCCAGCGTTTCATCCCAAATTGGCATACTGGTCACCCCTTATAAGTCCCTAGTACATGGTACTTAGGTACCCAGGGCATTGGGGTTCCAGGGGATCCCTATGGGCTGCAGCATTACTTTTGCCACCCATAGGGAGCCTATGCAAAGGCTTCTACAGGACTACCATTGCAGCCTGTGTGAAATGGTGTATACACCATTTCACAGCCATTTACACTGAACCAGGGCACTTATACGTCACCCATATACCAGACATTCCAACCCTGGAGGCTGGGTGCAGAGTACTTGTGTGTGAGGACACCCCTGCATTAGCAGATGTGCCCCCATGTCGTCCATAACCATTTTCCAGGACCTCGTGAGTGCGGGGACACCATTTTACGCGTGCACTGGACATAGGTCAATACCTATGGCCAGCTTCACAATGGTAACTCCGAATATGGCCATGTATGGTGTATAACATCGTAGAATTATTACCCGATACGGATTCTAGCATTGGTTGTATAATTCCACCCACTCTGGGGGCTCCACAGTGGACCCCCACTACTGCCATACCAGCCTTCTGAGTTTTTCCAGGCAGCCCCAGGTGCTGCCACCTCACAGACATGTTTCTGCCCTCCTGTTTCTCAAACAGCTGGAGCCCAAGAAGGCGGAACAAAGAATTTCCTTTGGGAGAGGGGTGTTAAACCGACTTTTGAATTCCACTATTTTAGTATATGGTTTGCGTTCCCCCCAGGCCCATTTCTACCTATTGTGATTTTCACTATTTGCACAGTTTACTAACTGTTTTTACAGCTATTACTGCATTCTTGTGTATATACTGTGTTTATTACTTACCTCCTAAGGGAGTATAGTCTCTAAGGTAGTTTTGGCATTTGTGTGACCAAAATAAATTACCTCTATTTTTGTAACAGTGAGTATTTTCTTTCATGTGTGTGAGTACTGTGTGACTACAGTGGTATTGCATGAGCTTTGCATGTCTCCTAGTTTGGCCTTGGCTGCTCATCCACACTACCCCTAGAGAGCCTGGCTTCTAGACACTGACTACATTTCACTAATAAGGGATAACTGGACCTGGTATAAGGTGTAAGTACCTTAGATACCCACGACAAACCAGGCCAGCCTCCTACAGTTCCCTGCCCACAACAAACTTTCCAGCACTGTCTGAGGTGGGACTACGTCCCCCTGACTCCTGTTTGCCAGCAAATGAGGTGGTGACACACTAGATAAGCAAACAGTGAGTCCTGCAGCGTGAGATGTGAGAAGCAGTTCCCTTCTGCAACAAACACTCTGGCGCCTGCCTGAGGTGGGACTACATCCCCCAGACTCCAGTGTGCCGGCAACAAAGGTGGTGATGCGCTAGATAAGCGCACTGTGAGTCTAGCAGCACAGGATGTGTATGGGATGCACGTGGCTCCATGCCCAGACAAAGATTGGGCCAAAAGTGAGCCCATCTGCACCCCTCTTGGCCTTGTACCCGGGTGCCCATCCTTCTGTGGGGGTGCTTTCCCTTCCCCTTCTAGGAATATGGGGAAAATAAAAATTGTATCTGGCACTACAGTGGGAATACGAAAGCCACCATTGATTCCTTCCTGGTATGTACAGCAGGGGTTCTTTTGAAGCAAATCAAACTCACTGAAAGACTCCTGTCCTTGGAGGAGGTAAGGGGGAAATCATCTGTTTTTGACTGTTTGGGCTTATAGTGCCTGAAGATGGTGCCCGACTGCCCGCCTCCTCACCAAGATTGGACAATGCCTGCTTGGTTCATACTGGTAATTCTATCTGTTCTGAATTACCTCTCTTCTCCCTCTTCGTGAAAAAGAAAAGAGGTAGCACCTTGCACAAGAAGGTGACTTTAAACCACAAAATGGCTAAAGCTGAGCAGGACAATGATATGTTGTTGCCCATCTCCTTTAATGTTGATGAAATATGTATTGGGGGGTTAATTGGGGGGGGGTGAATTATGGTGAAATCATACCTAAAACCTTTGCAGGACCGCCTCAACTCTGTAGAGGCAAACTTGTCTACATTACTTAGCTTTTATGGCACTAACCCTGTTCCGGAGCCCCCCTCTCCCACCCTGCCCCTTCTCACACCTCAACCAGCTCAAGTAACTTGGGTAGCACGACCTATGATGCTAATTTTACAAAACCTATTGCACCCACAGGCTGTAACTTCGGGGGGCGGTAATGCCAGCTGGGATTTGGAGTAGGCAAATACCATCCTATGTGGGCGCAGGCTCACATAGTGTCCACCTCATCTCCACCTGATCAACACCAGTGACTTCTTTTAGACAAGTAGGTGGCAGAGGGCAGTGGGAATGTGCCACCGGTATGGAATAAAGGGAGAAGCACAGGGGAATACCTGATAGGGATGTTCAGGTGTTAAATCTACAACTGGCAGCATGCCCATATGTCCGGATTCTGTCATATACACCTAGACTTAAATTGATCCAGACTGAGGGCCTGACTTAGAACTTGGTGGAGAGGAATACCCTATCACAAATGTGACAGATATCCCATCCACCATATTATGATCTCATTATATCAAATGGGGATCGTAATATGGCAGATGGGATATCCTTCACGTTGGTGACGGCGTCTCCCATCCGCCAAGTTCTAAATCAGGCCATGAGACTACAGGCCACCTAATGTTAAAAGTCCTCCAATGGGAACGGAATATAGAGGCTGCGATCACTCGCTATCAGCATGAATCTTGATGGTAGGGAGGGTGGACTGGATGGATCCATCCCCCAGAAGACAACCGGGCAACTGTATAGTTGTCAATTTTGACAACCCAAGAAACATTCTAAATCTTTTAAGGCACTCTTCACCTTTTTTTCAGGGGCCTCCCAGATATCTGTCCTCCCTTGAGGTTCTTCTGTAAGCCTTGCAACACCCCCTTCCTACTCCAGTGCCGGATGGGTAACCTTTGGGTAGCAAAATGCCTTGAACTGTACCACTGACTTCGTTGGCGTGTGTCTTAGTAATAAATTTGCACCTCTGGAAAGGTTGGAGGGGTGTGACTGACTGGAGGTTGAGGCTCCTTGCGGCAGTGGTATCCCATGGAGCTACGAGTCACCTGATGCTGTTGCGAGTGCTAACACGCTTGTGTCAATTAGGGTTTTAACTTGGAATATTGCAGGGTTGAGGAAAAAGCTAGGGGATCACGATTGGATTCGGTCAGTGGTATCATGTGATATGCCTTCAAGAAACCTTGAAGTTCGAGCCAAGCTATTTGGATGGGTTTTGTACGTATCATTCTCCAGCCTTACTCTCAAATGGTGGTTAAGCCAAATGTGGTTTACTTTAAATGCAAATGCCTTTCTTGGTGAGGTGGTTAAGTTATATAATGTTTCCCACTATTTTTACTGTTTATTGTGTGATGTCCCTAAGGACTAGGATTGGCTACTATTAACTATTATAGTAACTGTTTTGATGGGAAAGCCTCACAGGTGGTGGTAGTACTTGAGGTAGCCATACTCTTGATCAGAAATAATCACCCTAAGGCCTTAAAGCTGCTTTGGGTGGGAAATGTCAACGCCCACCACTGCCTTAAGGTTAATAAACCAGTCTGTGGGCTAACAGACAAAGATGAGGACCCCCTGGTGCCTTTCGAACATGATAATTATGGCAATGCGCTGAACAACCTCTTTGTAAAATTTTATCTGGTTATGGTGAATAAGGGGATGGCTCACCAGGGTGTCTAGTGTCCACCTTTATGGGCATGGATCTTTTATCTATGGTAGATTATATCTTCATATCAGATACTCTAGGCAGTCTGATGGACGATTTTGAGCTACCATTTATGGGTTTTAGTGACTGTGCCAAGCTGTCTTGTAGATTGAAGCTGATGCAAGTGAGCAACTCTCAGCCCATGGCAGACTATAAACCAGTTTTAGCAAGCAAAAATGTTTATACCATCAAGTGGGATAAAGTGGATAAGCTGAACTTCCTCCCCAGTGTTCTTAATAGTAGGCAGGCAGAATTCTTTGTATGTCTGGATCTAGAACTGAAGCCATCACTAGGTATGCCTACATTTTTGGACATCATGTTAAACATTAAACAAGCTTTAACACATGAATCCTATTAAACTGACCCACACTCCTGGGGTTGGTTCTATTAATCATGCACCAAAGTTCTGGCAAAGTTACACTTGGCCTTGTGCACTGGCCCAAGAGATAGGGACCTCATCAGAAGGACTCACACAGTATACAATGAGGCACAAGCAGCTTGGATTAAGGAGATAAAATAAAGTGCATGGGAGGCCCTTCAGACAGCCAGTGTGAATAAAGACAGCTAAGGTTTTTGGAAAGTGTTAAACACCCCTTTCTTCAGGGAAACCACTGACCCTACCACAGATGTACATATACAGGAATCAAGATGGATAGTACCTTTTCCACAATATGTTCAAGTGTCTCAGGTGCCAATGAAATATATGCCTTAATCAGGCTTGATGGCGGCACTACCCCTTTACTCTTTGACATAGCATAGGACATCCGGCCCAGCTGGGATACTGTCAATGTGTTTTTAGACTGTCAGGCTTTGTGGGGCCCACTGCTTGTGAATGTCTTTAATGCTATTGCAAGGGTTGGTCCTCCGGCTCCATGGAAAAGGTTGATTATAGTACTATCTACAAAAAGGGGGAGATGCTACAGCCTAAGAGTTACAGACCTATATCCCTCTTGGATTCTACTGGTAAAGTAATGGGTTGTATCCTCTTGCACAGATTGGAGGACTGGGCAGACACTAATTTATATTTTAGCAGACACCCAATATGGCGTCAAGAAGGGATTATGTACCATTGATCAATGCCTGAATTTGAGTATGTTATTAGGCAAGTATTCCATCACTAAGAAACGTTCTGTCTTCTTGGTGTTTATAGACCTAACAGCTGCACTTGATTGTGTGTCACACTCCAAGCTCAGGGCAATTATGTCTGAGAAGGCTCTAGAGCATGGGTACTCGCAAACTATTTTCAGGGGACCAAAAAGTTTGACCTGCCGTGTGACTGAGGGCTGTGTTGATGTCAGCAGCATGGCCTGTGTTGTCCATATATAAAAACATCCCAGGCCACTCAGACTGTGAACGTAGCAACTGACTTGCCTCTTAGTTAATTATTTGCATTGTTGCCAGGGTTGGGGGAAGCATGAATGTTTCTAAAATTCATGTTTGAAAACTATCACTTAAAAAATACTTCTCAATGCACTGATATATTAAGGTGAAACGTTTTTGCATGTTAAAGAAATGCACTTCTTTGGGTGTTTGTAGAGACTTTCAATTTTTTTTCACGTTTGTTGCAAGATGTCTTAAATAATAATGTGTTCCTAAAGTTAAGTTGTTCAGGACATCTTCCTTACATCTTTTCTTTTACATTAGCTAATATGTTACATTAGTTGGAAATAAATGCTTGCCTATTTAATTAACATTTTTCAGAGTATTTCTGCTCACCCCCAATAAACAGGAGCCCAGTGCTGTTGTTCACCAAGGGGCTGCATGTAGCGGTCAGGAGGGCTGCATGCAGCCCCCGGGCCATCTCTTTCATTAAGCAGTTGTACTCTTAGGTGAGTGCATATGTGCTCTATGGCAGGAATGGCAAATGCTTAAGATCAAACCAGGAGTCAGACAAGTGTGTGTTCTTACCCCCTTTCTTTTCACATTGTATACCAACAGAGTTGACGTGGCTCTTCCAAGGAGAGCTAAAGATATTATATGCATAGGTACATGGTGTAGGAAAATGCCACTGTTGGCATGGTCACTCCCACTTTTTGCCTAGTGTTGATGCCAGCTTTCATTGTAAGTTTGCTGGGACCCTGCCAAACAGGCCCCAGCACCAGTGTTCGTTCCTTAAAACTGTACCTTTGTTTCAACAATTGGCACAGCCCTAGTACACAGTTAAGTCCCTTGTAAAACGGTACCCCTGGTACCAAGGGCCCTGTTGCCGGAAAAGGTCCCTAAGGGCTGCAGCATGTGTTATGCCACCCTAAGGGACCCCTCACTCAGTACATGCACACTGCCTTGCAGCTTGTGTGTGCCAGTGGGGAGAAAAGACAAAGTCGACATGGCACTCCCCTCAGAGTGCCATGCCCACCAACCATTGCCTGTGGCATAAGTAAGTCACCCCTCTAGCAGGTCGTACAACCCTAAGGATAGGGTGCACTATACCACAGGTGAGGGCATAGCTGCATGAGCACTATGCCCCTACGGTGTCTAAGTCAATTCTTAGACATTGTAAGTGCAGGGTAGCCATGCTGAGGATATGGTCTGTGAGTTTGTCATTACGAACTCCACAGCACCGTAATGGCTATACTGAACACTGGGAAGTTTGGTATCAAACTTCTCAGCACAATAAACCTACACTGATGCCAGAGTGGGATTTATTGCACACAGAGGGCATCTTAGAGATGCCCCCTGTATGTTAGCCCTACTGCTAGTTTAAGGCTGATGAGTCTATGACAGCCTGCCACTTCCAGACGAGTTTCTGACCACGTGGGGTGAGTGCCTTTGTGCACTCTGTGGTCAGAAACAAAGCCTGTTCTGGGTGGAGGTGCTTCACACCTCCCCCTGCAGGAACTTTAACACCTGGAGGTGAGCCTCAAAGGCTCAGGCCTGGTGGTACAGTGCCCCAGGGCACTCCAGCCAGTGGAGATGCCGGCCCCCGTACGAGCCCCGACTTCTGGTGTCAAGTCCAGCAGGATAATGAGAAAAACAAGGAGGAGTCACCCCCTCAGCCAGGACCACCCCTAAGGTGTCCAGAGCTTAAGTGACCTCCTCCTTAAGAAATCTTCCATCTTGCATTGGAGGATTAGGACCAATAGGGGTAGGGATGTGCCCCCTCCCCAGAGGGAGAGGGCACAAGGAGGGTATAGCCACCCTCAGGGACTGTAGCCATTGGCTACTGCCCCTGACCCTTAACTAAACCCTGAACCCTAAACTAAACCCTAAACCCTGATACAAAATTTAGCATTTATAGGCGACCCTGAACCCAGCTCTTGAGATTCCTGATGACCTCAAGAAAGAAGAAGGACTGCTCAGGTGAAAACCCCACAGAGAAGAGAAGGAGACAACAACTAACTCAGCCCCAGCCCTACCGGCCTATCTCCTGCTTCATAAAGCTGCAAAAGAAGAAGCAACGCGTTCTGCAGGACCAGCAACCACTGAAAAGCCTCCAGGGGACTGCCTGAATCACCGAGGACCAACAAACTCCTGTGGACCTGTCCAACCAGAAGACAAAGAAACCATCTTTAAAGGGTCTCTCACCTCACTCCAGAAGCGTTAGTCCAAAACTACTCTGCACCCGATGCCCTTGGCCCGTGTCCAGGGAAACCAACTAGCCAGAGAGGATCCCCAGGCGATTCCGACTACGTGTCCACCCTGGGCTGACCTCTCCAGACCCCCACGGCGACGCCTGCAGAGGGGATCCTGAGGACCCCCATGACTGCGACTGCCCGGGATACAGATATCCATCGCCTGGAGGAGCACTGCACCCGCAGGCCCCAGGCCCGCGAGAAACCGACCACTTGTGTAGCAACAATCAGCAGGCCACCCTCACCTTTGCCCAGTCAGTGGCTTGCCCGAGAAGCCCCCCTGTGCCCTGCCTGCAGAGCCTAAGTGACCCCCGGGTCCCTCCATAGAGTTCTATTGAGAACCCGATGCCCTGTTTGCACATAGCACCTAGCCGCCTCTGTGCCACGGAGGGTGTGGGTTTTGTACCTACTTGGGGCCCCTCAAGTGCTCCTTCAAACCCCCCTGGTCTGCCCTCCAACAACGCGGGTACTTACCTGCAAGCAGACCGGAACCGGAGTACCCCCTATCTCCATAGGGGCCCACGTTATTTTGGCTCCTGTTTGACCTCTGCACTTAACCGGTCCTGTGATGCTGGTGCTGGATGTTTGGGGTTATCTTGAACCCCTAACGGTGGTCTTCCTATGCCCTAGAGACTAAACCTGTAAGTTTGTTACTTACCTCAAAAATCGTACTTTACTTACCTCCCACAGGAACTATTGAAAATTGCAGTGTCCACTTTTAAAATAGCTTTTTGCCATTTTAAAGAAATCTGTATACATTGTTGATTCCATTCAAAGTTCTAAGTATTACTATGCAAAGTACCTTTCATTTAATGTACTTAACTGCTAAATGAATCCTGTGGTTCTACAAATAAATTAACAAAAGAATACTGTTCTATATAAAAACCTATTTGTCAGGAGTTAAGTCATTGAGTGTGTGTTTTCACTTATTGCTGGTGTGTGTACAACACATGCTTAACATTACCCTCTGATAAGCCTAACTGCTGGACCACACTACCACAAATAGAGAATTAGTATTATCTATTATTGCCTCTGTAAAGCCTCTTGGGGAACCCCTGGACTCTGGGCACACTATATCTCATTTTGATATAGTATATACAGAACCAGCTTCCTACACATGCCCCCTCCGAGTACCCCACTATGCTGATGGCGCAGTGTTAGTGGCGAGAACTGGGCAGGTGTTGCAAGGGCCAATCACCTTCGTGCAGGAGTTAGAATTGCAGGTTAATGAAAGTAAAACCTTTATTATGATATGCCGAAGCAGACCAAAGTAGTGCCCAGTGCACTATATCAACAAGCTTAGGGTGGGTGAAGCTTCATCCTTTTCCTATATGTGTATTCTCTATGACACAAAGTATTCATGGAGGCCAATGGTGTCGAACAGAGTTGCAATGCTGGAGAAAACAATTCTGGGCCTGTACTGTTTTAGTTAAAAGCTTGGTTCCAAACCCGTGTGTGAACGTTTGACCATTTAATTAGCAAAGTCTATGGCAGTTGTCACTTAGGGGACAGGTATTTTTTTGGCATGGCCGATAGTCGTGGATTTTAGTTAGTTGAGAACGCTTTTATCAAAAACTTCGAGCAGTCCTCTGTAGTTGTCCAAATGGCATCTGCCATGATGAGCTAGGAATCCCCTACATTATGGACATAATCAAATTAGCCCCACTCTTGCTCTGACATTCAATTTGGTCCCGGGAAACTGCACTGTTAAATCAACGGGTGCTTGAGGATTTCTTGAAACTACAGGCAGCTCTAGACATATCCTGGTTCGCTTATGTTAATGAGCTTAGAGGAAATTGGGCTTCCTGATATCTTTAGCTCATCATAGTCATGTATGGAATGTAGTAAGACTAAGCTGAAGTAGACATTTTTAGCGAATGCAGGAGCAAAAAGATTAGAGGCTAATAAAAATAAAGCTGCAGTAACCTCGTATAATTTAATCTCGCCTCAAGTATGCCTGCAATCTCACTTATCCGCTATTCCAAACCAGCAACACCACTTTGTTCTTACTAGATTACATTTTAACTACTTACCACTCATGGTGGGTTATCCCCCAAACTGTTGTTCTTTGAATGAGCTAGGTCCTTGTCCATGTGGTGGAATATCCAGCCAATCTAATCTGCACATAGGCCCTCATTACAACCCTGGCGGTCGGTGTTAAAGCGGTGGTAAGACCGCCAACAGGCCGGCGGAAAAAAAAAGGCAATTATGAACACGGTGGAAACCGCCAACATAGACAGCCACTTTAACACTCTGACCGCCATGGCGGTACAAACAAACAGCATGGTGGTCACAGCCAACAGACAGGCAGAAGACAATGTACCGCCCACACCATTATGAGAGGCCAATCCGCCACCTTTTCCGGGGCGGATTCAGTGCAAACAAAAACACAGCGGAAACTGGACTTGGAAGGGAAAACTCTCACCTCTACACACCCCATGAGGAACCAGGATGCCATGGAGCCGGAACTCCAAATTCTACCTGCGATTGTCTTCCTGATCCTCTACCAGGAGCACGACCGACGGCGGCGACGACCACAGTGAGTACTGCACCTACGACACAGGGGAGGGGGGAGAGAAAAGAGAGTGACACACACACGCAACACGCAACACGCAACACCCCCACCCTCACACACACCAATACATGCTGAAACATTACATTTACATCTCCCAAACACCCCTGGAAGAACTCAAGGACAAAAGGAAATTAGGTGAACGATTGTAATCAGGAAAAATCCATTAGTCAAAAATATATATACACTAGCAACAAATATGCACACCAAGAATTCAAGTCCATGTACTGCACCTACATAGTCTGTGGACCACTGGGCCCAAAATGCATGGACGAGGCCCACACAAGATACCCGATCCAAACGGAGAGAACACTGCAGGGGCATCAGATCGAAATAAAACAGGCACTTCAGGGGTAAGGGAAGGGGGGCGCCTCAGCCCGATGAGTGCACAATGCCAGCTCCACGAGGGGGCTCCATGCCCACTGCTTTATTCTGGGGAGTGCAAAGCCACAGTCTCTCAAGTCTCTCCAGTGGGTGGGTTGCCCACTACTTTATCCTGGGGAGTGCAAAGCCACAGTCTCTCAAGTCTCTCCAGTGGGTGGTTTGCCCACTGCTTTATCCTGGGGAGTGCAAAGCCACAGTCTCTCAACTCTCTCCAGTGGGTAGGTTTCCCAATGCTTTATCCTGGGGAGTGCAAAGCCACAGGCTCTCAAGTGGATAACAGTCTCCACTGGTTCTGTAGGGGGCTTTGTGCCCAGAGTGCTTCATCCTGCCAAGGAAAGAGGTAGTGGATGTCATTCTCCACTGGTTCTGGAGGGGGCTTTGTGCCCAGAGTGCTTCATCCTGCCAAGGACAGAGGTAGTGGATGTCATTCTCCACTGGTTCTGGAGGGGGCTTTGTTCCCAGAGTGCTTCATCCTGCCAAGGACAGAGGTAGTGGATTTCATTCTCCACTGGTTCTGGAGGGGGCTGTGCGCCCAGAGTGCTTCATCCTGCCAAGGACAGAGGTAGTGGATGTCATTCTCCACTGGTTCTGGAGGGGGCTTGTGCCCAGAGTGCTTCATCCTGCTAAGGACAGAGGTAGTGGATCTGACACTCCATTGATGGTGGGGCAACATGGAAGCTGTCCAGGCCCCTGGAACTGACCACCAGCCTCATACGACTGACCACTGGGGATGGCAGCCATGTCTGCGGTGGTGCCACTGGCACAGGATGTGGCGGGGCCGCTGGCAGTGCTGGCGGCGGCCTCAGTAGCAGCGGAGCTTGCGGCGCTCATTGGGCAGCAGTGCTGGTGGGGGGCTCACTGAGTGTGCTGCTGGCGGCGGTGTCCTGGGCACCGGTGCTGGTGGGGGGCTCACTGAGTCTGCTGCTGGCTGTGGTGTCCTGAGCGGCGGTGCTGGTGGGGGGCTCACTGAGCGTGCTGCTGGCGGCTGTGCCCTGAGCGGCGCTGCCCGTGGTGGCGGTGCATGTGGCGGTGCCGGTCTTGTCCGCCGTGCAGGTTGGCGGCGACTTCCCTTTCTTTCTCTGGACCTTCCCCGCCTTGGATGGTGGCGCAGCTGTCTTGCCACTCCTAGCTGTTGTCCTGGCTGAGCCCTTTGTGGCAGGTGTTTTGGCCTTCTCCCACCGGGCTGTGGGCAACTTCTTTAGTTTTGGAGGTGGGGGAATGTTCTTGGCCTGGCTCCTTGGGACACTTGCTGCCCTGCTGCTTGGCGCACTCCAGAAGCCGGTTACTGCTGGCACCACTGTTCCCGGTGATGTGGTGGCTGAGGTGCTGGGTTGGGACCTGGAAAGGCGGGCCCTAGGGGATGGAAGGGGTGGGGGAGGTGAAGGGAAGAGGTCAGGGTTTGACAGGAAAAGTTTTTTAGACACACTGGGATGGGTAGATGGAGGGGGTTTGGGAGTGGAGGAAGAGGTAGTGGTTGTAGGAGGTGTTTGCTGACTTTGGGTGAAGGTGCATGGGCTGGAGGCTGTCGTGAGGTGGATGGATGTTGGGTGGGTGTGTGACTGCGTTTATGTAGTTTGGGAGGACGGCTCACAGACACACTGGGAGAGGACACAGGGGATGTGTGAATGGTAGTGGGGTGGTGAGAGCACGTGAGCGGTGTGTGGTGATGGGTGTGCTGGTGATGGACATAGTGGCTGAAGGTGTAGTGCATGCAGGTGTGAGTGGTGACGTGACAGGGAAGGAGGAGGGAGACGTGGAGGAGGGGGACACAGTGGAGGCAGTGGCTGTTGGTATCTGTGCATGGGTATGATGCTTGTGTGAGTGACTGTGGGATATGTGGTGCTTATGTTTGCCAGAGCTACCCTTGTGTGTTGAGGTGTGTGCATGTTGGTCTGATGGTGTGCTTGGGATAGGCTCAGGTACTGGGGATTGGGTCTGGGTGGAGGAAGTTGGAGGGGGAGGCTGGACACACGGACAATGGCTGCCATCCGTGCTGAGGCCAGAGTCTGAAAAGCTCGCTGTTGGGCTGCCTGACCAGAATGAATGCCCTCCAGGTATGCATTTGTCTGTTGCAACTGCCTCTCTACACCCTGGATGGCATTCAGAATGGTAGACTGCCCAACAGTGAGGGATCTGAGGAGGTCAATGGCCTCCTCACTGAGGGCAGCAGGGCTGACTGGGGCAGGGGCTGAGGTGCCTGGGGCGAAGGAGATGCCCACCCTCCTGGGTGAGCAGCCACGGGCACACGCTGAGGGGCTGCTGGGAGGGCGGTGCTGGTAGGGGGGGTGGTGGCTGTACCTGTAGATGCGGTGGGCACAGAGGGGCCAACCACCCCAAGGGAGCTCCCATCAGAGTAGGAGTCAGTGTCGCTGGTCTCAGCTCCTGTCCCCGCCATGGAGCTCCCCTCGCCCTCCGTCCCACTGGTGAATTCTGAGTCCGTAGTCTCGCCCTCCAAGGCCATGTGGGATGCAGCTCCCTCCTGCTCTGGTGGCACAGCTCCTTTGCCTCGTGATGCTAATGCACACAAGAACAGGGAGACAACAAAAAGGGGGGGGAAGAAAGTAGAAAGACATGGTCAGTGCATGCAATACCACTACCGTTGGCGAACACTAAAGACACAGCAGCCCTCTGCACTACGCCATGCACTTAGAGTTCCCTAATTAATCACAGGGACATGGGGTACAAGGCCTATGCCCGATTGCTGCACACATGGACGTCACAGGAGCCTGACTAGAGGTAGATGGCTCTTAACACTGGTGGGGTGGGGTGCCACCTAGCCTGCCTCACGAAGGGACCTTGCCTACAAAACTCGCCCTGGCCTATGGGAATCCACAGCCCACCTCCCCCACCCAGACACCTCCAATGCATGCTGAATCAGATGGATGTGACGGTACTCACCCCCTTGTGGCTGCTGTGATGCCCTCAAGCGCCCATCCAACTCCAGATACGCCACTGCCAGGATCTTGAACATCAGGGGGGTCATGGTGTGACGGGCACCCCTCCCACGTTGGGAGGCCATCCCCAGCTGGGCCTCCGCCGTCTTCTTGCTCCAGCGGCGAATGTCCTCCCATCTTTTACTGCAGTGGGTGCTCCGTTTGTGGTGGACCCCCAGGGTCCGAATGTCCTTGGCGATGGCACGCCAAATATCCTTCTTCTGGTAGGCGCTGAACTACAGGAATAGTAAAGGGGAAAAGGAAAAACTATAACCGTCCAGACAGTCATTGGCCCACGTTCCCACCCTTGCCCTGACGCACATCCATGCACTGTTGTTTAATGCACGCCTCATTCCCCCCTCCCATCTCCCATCCACACCACTCCAAACAGGCATTGCCCATACAGCATGCTCACAGTGTACTCACCTGTTTGTCTGGAGGACCGTAGAGTAGTGTGTACTGGAGGAGGACCCCATCTACTAGTTTGTCCAACTCCTCCGATGTGATGGCAGGGTCTCTTTCCCCAGACACTTGAGCCATTGTCGCTTCCAGACTGAGGTCACAGCAGCACTTGCAGTGTAGGTCCTCTCCTGTCGAAGATCAGGTATCAAGTGAGTGAACAGAGAGAAAATGGCGGTCACGTCCGCGGCGGTGCGTACCGTCACCGCCGGCATACATCGTCATTGGCTCCTGGGACCCATAGGGTCCAATGTTAACCAATGCAGGATTGCGCCGCGGTCTTCGACCTCCTACAGCGACGGTGTACAACTCCAGCGCAGTTACCTCATATCCCCTTGTCCCACATTACAGGTCAGGCAGCCGCCATTTCAGGGGGCCACATGGCATGAATTTTAAATGTGTCACACATATCTAGGCCTTGCATACACACTAAGACAGGCACACAGCGGATTGACAAATATGTGCAATAAAGTTGTTTATTTCGTACCTCAGTGTTGGCTGACCCTCTGATCGCTGTTCTCATCCATAGAGCATGTCAGCTGGGGCAGGTGAGGAGATGGCGGCATCCTCTGGTGTACAGACCGCTGGTGGACCTGTCGACAATGGAAGAGCGACATGTAATAGTCACTTACAGACTTGATTGTGCCACAATCCAGGAACTGTGTGCCCAGTTGGAGCCAGACCTGATGTCAGCTATCTGCCATCCCACAGGGATACCCCCTCTAGTGCCGGTCCTGTCAGTACTCCATTTCCCGGCAAGTGGGTCCTTTCAAACAACAGTGGCCATTGCATCACGCATGTCCCAGCCAATGTTCTGTAACGTGTTGTCCAGAGTGTTGTCTGCCTTGCTGTGTGCATTCAAGGCCTGCATTGGTGTGACGCAGTTAATATTAATGCCATGTGGCCCCCTGAAATGGCGGCTGCCTGACCTGTAAGGTGGGACAAGGGGATATGAGGTAACTGCGCTGGCGCTGTACATCGTCGCGGTAGGCGGTTGAAGACTGCAGCGCAATCCAGCTTTGGTTAACATTGGACCCTATGGGTTCCGAGGAGCCAATGACGATGTACGCCGGCGGTGACGGTACGCACCGCCGCGGACGTAACCGCCCTTTTCTGTCTTATTCAAGACGGGGTGGGGGGTGTTTATGTAATGTTTCAGCATGTATTTGTGTGTATGGTGTTGTGGGTGAGGGTGGGGTGGGGGCGTTGCGTGTGTGTGTGTCACTCTCTTTTTCCTCCCTCCTCCCATGTGTTGTAGGTGCAGTACTCACAGTGGTCGTTGCTGCCGTCGTTGGAGCTCCTGATAGAGGAGCAGGAAGACCATCGCCAGCAGGATCTGCAATTCGGGCTCCATGGCGTTTCTGGTTCCTCATGGGGTGTGGAGAGGTGAGTGTTTTCTCTTCTGTGTACTGTTTCCACCGTGTTTTTATTCGCGTTGGTTCTGCCCCGGAAAAGGTGGCAGATAGCCGTGTTGTAATAGGGTGGGCGGTACATTGTCTTCCGTCTGTCTGTTGGCTGTGTCCGCCGCGCTGTTTGTTTTTACCGCCGTGGCGGCCGGAGTGTTAAAGTGGCTGTCTATGTTGGCGGTTTCCGCCATGGTCGTAATCCCATTTTTTTTCCGCTGGCCTGTTTGCATTATTACCGCCGCCTTAACACCGACCACCAGGGTTGTAATGAGGGCCATTGTCAGAAAGTGGAGGTCCCCAGCCCTTACTATATTCTCTGAATGGTCCAGAGGTCTAGACTGATGCACCCATCTATTGTGCCAGGGATTGCCCCCGGAAACACACCAGGATTTTGGGCAAATGGTGAGACTTTTACGGACTGAGCCTATGCAATTTGGATACATAAATGTCTGTTGTGAAACTTATAACAAGTATGCACTGTGTTTTACTAGCTACTCATGGAGCATGCTGTTTTATTTTCTTCTGTTATTGTTTCTCTTTCAAACCTTAAAATAAATAAAAATGTGTTTATCAAAATAAGGTCATGGATGTCAACAGACACCACCATAGATGTACCCGCATTAATGCTTAAATTGTCCTATTTCTAATGACTAATTACTAAATTTAAATCATTGCTACTATTTCCTCAAGACCTTCAATATGACTCATTCATAGTAGTATAAACAGCCCTTAGTGTGATGTATTCTGCAACCACCCTAAGCTACATCATCACATATCTAGTGTTCTTGTCAGTTGTGATTTCCAGACCTAGAAAGAATTGTAAATTAAGATAGTCACCTGTATTCTTTGTGTTTGGTTTGCCATCCTGACTCTACCACACACATGCATTTAAGCCAGCCTCTTATCAGGTCTGTAATTTGACAAAGGTTTCTGCAAAACAGTCTTGCACCACCTTTTGAATCAGTGTTAGAACAAGCAGCTAATATAGGAAGTTATCCCCTTGCATGAAGAATTTGCCTCGTTCCTCAGGACAGACCCTCAAAGATCTCCTCTATGTGCTACTCAAAATAGTGCCTAATATCTTGAATTTCCATATTTGTAAGTTGAGTAAAGCCTTGGACCCCACTTAAAGTCCATCTTTCCCTGATACAGCCTATTCTTCTAACTGGTTCTGAACTGAGACTGGGCACATTGCTGTTGAAGTTGATCCTGTGAGCCAGATGAGCCAACCACCTCCATTAGCACCCTCAGAGTTTTTAGACCTTCTTGCACTGTTGCAATGTGAAAGTTTATGCCTGTCAACTGGAACCGAAGGCCATCATGGGAAGGTTAAAATATCAGGCATGTTTTTATTTGGAAGGTCTATCATCAGCTCCAACATTTTTCTTTTCACCAACGCAGTGTGGGTGCCAGGTCCTGGAGCAAAATCAACCGGTCCTCTCCAATACTCATTAGAGAAATCTTATATACTTCTTTTACAATTACTTCTTTCTGCAGATGTTAGGACAGTTTAACTACTATATATCCATAGGGTGATCACCCTAATTTATCCTTCAAATTATATTTTTGTGTGTTTTTAACTGTTCCTCTTCTTTAAAAGGTCATATCTGGGCGAACAATATCGGAACATATTTTTGAATGTCACATCCTTCTACCTACTCCTATGTATTCCTAACTTGGATTGTGTCTTCTCTCATCCTATTCACCAGAGCTTTACATTTAATCTATAAAGTTTTGGGCTGAGCCTTCAAAGTCTTGAACCAGTCCCCCATCGTCTACCCAATGACTTCTTGTAGCCTTTCATCCACCGGCACAGAAAATTGAGAGCACATAGGAAGCAAGTCATAGGATATGGGCGCTCACAGTGAGTCAATATAATAGCATTAACATTCCAATTTTAACATGGTGCTCCTGGCAAGAGGATCTTCCTAACTCCTCTAATGTTTCCAGGGAAACTCACAATGACAAAACACAGCTGTCAGGGCACCCATGAATCTATAATTCCAAGTAAGTAATATATCAATATGTAATGTATAATGGCATTAATACCATGGAGAGTTTCAAGCTCAATTTATTGTTCAACAAAAAAGTTCATCATAGTAACCACAGAATTGTCCTTTGACATCCATGTTCATGTAGTAAACACAGTATTGAAGTCAGTATCCATGTAGCACATACAGCCACATCCACCGGCACAGTTCTTGCTGTTGTTTTAAAAAAGTTGTTCTTAACATCAAGCACCAAGCATTTTTGTTTGCTGGTCTTATTGCATTCTTTCCTATAATCCTAAAAGCAAGAACGTTTTGCTATCAGGCTTGCATATTCACACTTGGCTGCCATTTTAGCTAAAGTAGAGGTGCATGTACATGCCTGTGGTGTCTTAGATGTGCCTGACTACTGTACCCGATGTGATCTGATGTTCTTGTAGTTTTTTGTTTAGGTGTTCCTGCTTCATTCTGACCACTAGTAAGGGTCTAGCCATGAGTTACCTGAGAAGAAAGAATCCTTCTTTCATACACTTTGCATTACAGACTACCACAATAAGGCTTCTTTTTATTTTTTCTCTTCTTTTCTAGAGGCACTTCCTTTACGCTTCACATGGACCCGCTGTGGAGGACCTTTAGTGTTAAGACTTCCTATCTCCAACAGAAAGAAGTGGTGTGCCCTCAAATACATTTTACGTGAAAACCTTACAGACAGAGCAGGCTTCAACCCTGTCACTCCTAATTTTGATTTAAAGCCTGTCTCTTTTCTGAAATCCCCAGTGGACTCACCATGGTAAGAGGGTTGTGGCATCTTTCATAGCTTGCTCAAGACAGCCTTATGGTCCACAGTATCCATAACAACTGAACACCTTCAGTAAGCCTACCTACATAGGGGGACCATTCAGTACATTCTTCTGAAAGTTGCAACTCTGTTGTATGTGTCTACTCACCCTAGCAATTCACTAAAGACAAATGTCCCAAACCATATGACCACCTGTCTGCTTTCCACTCCCGTACGGTTTGGCAACTTGTGTATATTCTAGGGGGTTTTATCTGCTCTCTCAGTGCTCATATATAATTCCACACTGGAGTGTTGCTGGAAAATGACCCCTTATCACAGAAAATGCTGCTGATGTGCCAGATGACTCATTTGAGGAATACTCTGACTTGGGAGCTTTATAGCAGTTAAGGTAGGTGAGAGATAGAGGCAGATGGTGGATGTGGAGGGAATCCCACCACAAGCCCTACTTGCACACTGCATCGGACACACTGTGACTCCTTCATTCCCAAAGGGCAAAGCCTCACTGCTGAATGACTTTCCTCACTCCACAGTGAGCTCTTCCTGGCTATCAGTCCAATCCCCGACCAGATCCTGTGCTATATATGCTGTCAATAACTCTTTTATGGGTGCTCCTAAAAGAGCAGGGGTTCGTCTCACGCAATCACTGGATAAGTGCAACAGGCTTCATGGCTCTCCAGTGATCCTCACCAGGCCCTGTGTCACTTTGTTGGTTACTCTGTGGCTCTCCATGAGTGGGGGTACCTTGATGTGGCTGTCCTGACTGAATAGTAGTGGTTTAAGTCCCCCTAGTTAGTATACCAGGTCATACCTCAAAACCTATACTTTCAATGGACTCAAGCACAGCTGCAGGCTGCCACTACACAATTTAATCTTTATGGAAGTGTCTAGTTAGCTGGCTGCTGATAAAATAAAGCAAAATGCCTGCTATGTACCCAGCAGCTGGCAAAATAGTACATAATCCCTGCTGTTTAGCTGGCCATAGACTGAATAGTAGAGATGTACAACTTGACCAGCGGCCGGATAGTGTGAAGGATGTTTTTATTGAGCTGGCCATAAACAAAAAAAGGACTCCTGGCAATGGTGTATGGTGGTCATCTTGTAATGGGGATGCAACATGTGTGAAGCATTTGAAAGTATATTAAATTAAGCTAAGCATGTATATTATTTCAAAATTTAAATAAGACATGCAGAAATCACACAGAAGCATCAGGATATAGCACACAGATATTTTGCACTTCAGTAAGGGAGTATGTGGCTATTGGCAAAGAATACTGTGAATTGTTTTAAATTATTCTACATGAATGTTTTATGCACCCATGAAAATGCAGTTTTTAAATGTACATGATGCTCCTTTTGATGATTTTTGAGGGCTGGGGTCTTTTTGGGCTTCTTACGGAAGGCCTCGTGCTTCTGTATAAGGGGGATTGTGCTTGCTAAGTATTTCAACTCTGGCTACACAGCAGCAGTCAGCAAGCAGCAGCAATCAGGGAAAACAAACAGATGGGTGGTATCTGGACTCCAGAGGGAGGGACATATACAGTAGGTAATTAGTGTTTGGAGCACAGTGCTTTGGGTCACTTGGAGGAGGTAAACTGAGTGAGACATTCTAATGGGCTTCTGTGGGATGAGGAAGTGAAAGCAGGAGAAAGCAGAAGACGGGTAAGTAATGAATCTGGGTAATTCAGAGGAGGAATTCACTCTGCTGCCTGTGAACAAACACTTTTCATACTATTCACCCAGCAGAGTAGGCTTAGGGCATTGATGCTTATTAGCCTCATGTCATGAGGATCCCAGTCAGCTACACTGGCATTCTAGTCACCTGCACAATGCGTCTTGGAAATCATAGTTTTAAAAGTTTCTAACAGAAGAAAGATTTTACGTAGTAGATATCAACTTTTGTAAACAGCTCGGAGTTACTAGAGAGAATTGTGTCAGCATGATAATTTATACTTAAAATGGAAGGATGTATGGACCGGATATTAACCTATGTATGCATTCTTCTTTTCCCTCCGAAGATGAGCTACCTGTAAAGATTTCACCACAGTATGAAGGTTGCAGGTAGTATGATCGATGTTACCTTCTGATCTTGCTTATTTTTAGCAAAAAGTGTATTTTTTTTACCACTATTGCATAGAGTGTGTACTGTTCTTAGCAGGCTCTTTTGAATATTCTGTGTAGCATTCCTCATGAGAGTTTCACTGTTTGCAAACAGTGCCGTTTAGAATGAACTCTCTCCATAAACACTGTTTCCATTATTCAGTTCTCTACTGATATCAACTTTTTTTCTTAAGGAAGATTCAGTGTGTGTCAGGGGTTTGATACAGATTAAAGCTGTCCATAGTAAGGCATTTGTTTTGGAAGTGGTATTCAAAATTTCGGCTGTTTCTGAACAGTTGTATACAGATTGAACACCATACTCAATGAGGGTTTCACATATATCTGTGGTTGATTGTTAATGTGAAATATGCTATGTGTAAAGCCATGGCAATTTATACAGCAAAAAAAGAAGCTTGGATGAGTTAATCAGTGGTGTAATCAATTTTGTCATTTGAGATTATGTCATAAGTGCTGTCATATGCGAGGTCTTAAACATTGCATGGCAGGTATGGAAGTTATAGTTAGTGCTGCTAACTATAACTTCTGAATTTCTGTGTTTTTCTTGTTCAAAACATTAACGCTGTCACTGAGAAATTCACCTATCTGATTACTTTAACCTTTGGATTTTTCAGTGAATATATACATATTTTATATATATATATGTGTGTGTGTATATATACATAAGGTAATAATGTATAAATAACGCAAGTCATATATCCCACCGCATTCACTTTCCCCACATTTTGCCAGGCCTTTAGATATTTAGATAGATGAATGTCATCACGTACACAATGGACCACAGCCTGTGTAAATGTGATTTGTTATGTGGTATCAAAATGCCATCCTAACTCTCTTGTATTGTCCTATATATTGCATTCTCACAGAGAGGCGTTACACTTAAGATATGGAGAATTGATATGTCTAATACTATGTACTGGGCATGCACTGGTTTGTTTTAGTCTCCACTGGAACATATTGCTGTTACATCCTCCACAACAGTTGTGAGACTGCCATCTTGCCCTTACCATTTACTTGTATTCAATAAACAATTACTGCAACAAAAAAAAAATATTTTTTATTTTTTGCCCACATGTGATCAACAACTACAAATATAAACGAATCTACACAGCAATTACTTTTATGTAAAGATACATCCTAAGCACTTAATTTAGTTAGTCTGGCAGAGCAAGGTCACATGAAAAGAAACATATAGAGAACATGTGGTTCAGGGTCGAGAAGGGAGTTTAAAATGTTAACATGAACCTGTAAGCAAACGTTTAGCAGAACATTTAACAGTGAAGCTCATGATTGGAACAAACTGTTATACGATTTAATTGACAACTATAAAAAAAGATGAAAATAAAATAATGTCAGAGTACACAGTTGAACAAAAAGTGTCAGAACATTAGGTGATCCCCCAGCTGGATTCCAGTTGGTGTTGCCTGTAAAAAAACATACACAGAGCATGCCAATCTATTGAAACCGTGCCTACGGTCGTTTAGATTTAACTTTCAAGTAGAGGAAGATGCTCTTCTCTTAAAACTCAAAAGTAACAGTTGACCATGCTCTCCTGACAAATCTGTCTACCTTTATGGACAAAGCCTAATAATAGGAACCAAGCCTTGTCACTGACCTTGCCACAACGCCCCTGAAAATGGCACTATGTAGTAGTGCTATTTAGGGGCATCTAAACTATTTTGAAATAGGTCCATTTGAAAGTTGTATCAATAACAATGAGTCAGGCTGTAAACTCTAACGTTTGATGCCTGCAGACTGCTATACCATATTCTCCTCTGAATAAAGAGCACACAGACAGCCACTCTTCGTTCATTTAGCCTTTCAGCAATCTGTTTTGTTTCTGGGCTCCATACAGGAGGGCTGTGGTAAGCTGTTTTCGGATTGAAAATATATATGTGAAATGGTAAATGTTACATGATCAGCTCGATTAAGACCCAGGGCTAACTTCTCAAACATATCATGACTCGCTGCCCTATTATTATCATTAGTATGTCACACATCCAAGGGTTTTGTAGAGACATTTCCCTGGATACTAAGCCTAATGTTCTGAATGCAAGCCTAATATGTCTCAGTAACATTTCGTTTTGCACATGATCCTTGGATCTAATGCTGCCTTCCATAGGCTTCAAGACATTGGCAAACTAGATGGGACGTGTTTTGAAATATTTCTCTTTCTATTGTCTTTGTGTATATAAATATACATATGTATATATACATGTGTATATATATATATATATATATATATATATATATATATATATATATATATATGTGTATGTATGTATATATATATATTTATCAAATGAATATATTTACATACATATACAAAGGCTTCAAGGACGTTATAATTAGGAAATAGAATGAAAAAAAAACCTTAGAAATTCACTAAAAACAAAAGGATACAGAGATGTTATAGTTATGTTCAGATTTTACACAAATAAAACCATAGAAATTCAGCAGCTATAGTTATCTCAAGAAACTATAACTCATGCTCTAAAGTTCCAATAACTCACGCGCCTACCATGCACAGTTTTCTCATCGGTTCGTTCTGTAGTCCTGTCTAAAATCCTTATGGGAAATTGTATGGGGAAAATGCGTTTTGGGACCCCCCCCCCCCTTGACGCATCATCCTAAAACTTTCCAGACAGCAGCTGAAGTGACTGGAAACTAGTTTTGAAAATTCATGAAGATTTGCCAAACAGCACCAAAGTTATTAGCAGAATAAAAAATGCTTTTACTATGGGAACTAGGTCCTAACTACCTACTGGCGACAAGTGGGACATTTAAACTTTCCAAACAAGTGTTCTTTTTTTTTGCCTAGTTTCTTAATGGAAAGTTTCAGGGTGAGCCATGAAACAGGGGCTGAAAAAGGGGGTCCCAAAATGCAAAATCCCATTGCATTTTCCATAGACTGTTTTGGAACGCAATATCATAAAAATTTGTGACAGAATGTCACCAAATTTTACAGGAATCTACATCTTGGTCCATGCTTTTTTTGATTTAGTGTAAATCCATTCAGGAGTTTTAGAGAAATTAGAGACAACAAATATTGGTATAGCTGGGCGGTTAGATTCGATGGACACTTGTGAGAGTTCCTTAAGCCCAGTTTTAAAAACAGTGTTCTGATTAGCCTAGGTGGCTCTTTTTCCCTTTGGCAACTCACTCCCACAGGAGTAAGGCTCTTGAGAAAGCACTCTGATTGACTGACTGCAACATGTCTGTGAATCCTTCTTTTAACATCTTTCGGCACACAAAATGCAATCCTTTACAGATATGTTGATTTTTTTTATTACAACTTAATTTTTTTTTTTTACAGTAATCACTATTAATAAGCATTTCATTGCGTGAATTACTGAAAATACATTTGATAAATAAAAATATTTATGATTTCGGATAAAGATGATAGATCTACTGTATATATATTGATATGCTCACCCATCGATAAAGCTAATAGGTCAATTTTTAAAAAAAAATTGGTGTTGTGACTGTTTGACAAATTTAGTAAGTCTGCCTGAGTGCTGATGGTTGGATGCAGGGCTTGTCTGGAGGCCGGGCCCAGCATTCAAACCCATGCCGTGTGCCTCGGGAGGGGCCTACCCTTGGGGGGGGGGTTGGATGCAGGGTCTGACTGAAGGTTGTGCGTGGCATGGGGTTGGTTACAGACCCTGTAGCCAATCCTATACCATGCATGGGCTAAGACCTTGTGGGGCATGGGGTTGGCTTTACGTGTGGTAATAGGATATTACTTTATGTTAAGAAAACCTGGAAAGGCACTTAAAAAAACACAGGTTAAATTAACATTATTGATAGGTGAACAGTTTTGTGACAACATATTGTTTTAAACTCAGAAAACCACTGAAATTCACCATCTCTAGTAACTATAATTCATGCCCTTAAGTAGCTCTAACATGTGCCTTCGACATCCACTGCTAATCACCCGACATATTATATTGCTAACACAACTGCAACATCTGAAATTACATCATTGATCAATCAATATCAATAAGGAATTTGTAAAGCGCACTACTCACCCTTGAAAGTCTCAAGGCTCTGAGGGGGGGAGAGACAAGTAGGGGGGTGCCGCTACTGCTTGAACAGCCAGGTCTTGAGAAGTTTCCTGAAGGTGAGGAGGTCTTTGGTCTGGCGCAGGTGGGTGGGAAGAGTGTTCCACGTTTTGGCAGTGAGGTGCGAGAATGATCTACTGCCGGTTGTATTTCTGTGGACGTATGGGATGGTTGCGAAAGCGAAGTCAGCGGAGTGGAAATGCCGGGTCGGGGTGTAGAAGGAGAGCCGTCAGTTGAGGTATTCTGGTCCGGTGTTGTGTAGTGCTTTGTGAGTGTGGGTGAGGAGTTTGAAGGTGATTCTCTTGTTGACTGGGAGTCAGTGCAGGTGCAGTCTTGATGACAACACTGTGCATGGTGTGGGTGCGAGTTATAGTTTTAGGGTATGAATTATAGTTACTAGAGACAACTATAACTGGTACATGTTGGTGTTTTTTCAGTTTAAAATGTTTAACCCTTGGCAGCACACCTTAAGGCCACAGCTGCAGATTTCCTCTTTGTTAGAATGTCGATTTTCCACCCAGCCTGAAAGAATAAAGTGGATTCAGCCCTACTTTCAAAATCAATAAATGATTATGCATTACTGGATTGGAGAGGTCCATTAGATATGGGGAGGCAGTTAAATTCTCCCTGAAGGTCTCAAGTGGTCTGTAGAAGTTGTCTGGAAGATATAGGCAAAATCTTTAACCCCTGGTTCTGCTTGTCCTCCTCCATTTAATTCTTTCCTGGCAGGCAATGATAAGTTCTTAGTGTCATAATTTGCCAATTTAAGATAGCTTATGATCAGGTTTAGATGATCCCGTAAAGCCCTAACCCACATTAATTCAATGGTCATATTTAATTAACACAATAACGTACAAGTTTTACTATTGGTGAATCTAATTGTTTGCACCAAAAAAGAATACTTACGTTTTTTTGAGGTAGAACTCCATGGTTTTAAGTTGGCCTCCATCCTAATGGCTTGCACCCTAGCTCATTTAGGTAATCCTAAAAGTTTTTGGAGACATCCTCCTTCTGTTTTGTCCCAATTGAATACTTGGCCCTAAGCCCCGAACTTCTGTACCATACAGCATTTAGGGGGACACCATCACATCATATGCGGTCGACACTGGACACAAGGATGGACCCCCAAAATCCATTTTAAATTCCATTGACCCTCCTAATGTGGCAAAACATGTTTTTTTTTTTTAAGTATCTAAGTGCAATTTCCATGTCAGTTTGCTGTCAAACGTGATACGCAGATATTTATAGGAAGTGACTTCCCCAACCACCTGCTTATCCTTTGACCACATAAAGGGTTTTATTTTTTTGCCGAAATGCTATGATTTTTTTCCATGTTGATGACAAGTTGATTTGCCCTACAAAACTCTGTAAATACATATAATTTAATTTGAAGTCCTACTTGAGTTATGTCCTGTAGGGCAAGATCATCTGCATACAGTAAGCAAGGGATGTGCTTACCCACAAATTTAGGAGAGAAAGACTATGCCTTCTGTAGGGCTTCAGGGACGTCTGCAAGGTATAGGGAAAAACGTGTTGGTGCTAAAACACACCTGTGATGAAGCCGATTACCCTAGTGAAATTTTAGATGACACAGAATCATCTTTATCTAATTCCACCTTAGCCCAGTTCTCCCCATATAGCTCCTTTAAAATTAATTAGCAGGTCCATTGGTACATTCATGTCTTCTGGCTTTTGCCAAAGGGTTATTCGGTTTACTAAATCAAATGCTGAGTGGAAATCCACAAAACAGCAAAATAAATTTGCCTGGTTTAAATATCATTCTTTGTCATGGCCCAGAGACTAAAACAATGATCACTGTTCCCTGCCCTTCTTTAAAACCTCCTTGTTCAATTGGGTTATGCTTTTCTGAGAAAATCCTATCTTTCATATACTGGAGCAATGCTTTGGTTGGCATAGAGTTTGTAAGAAGTTGGCTCTGTATGCACTATTTCAAAGTAAGGAATAGTATGCACAGAGTCCAAGGGTTCCCCTTAGAGGTAAGATAGTGGCAAAAAGAGATAATACTAATGCTCTATTTTGTGGTAGTGTGGTCGAGCAGTAGGCTTATCAAAGGAGTAGTGTTAAGCATTTGTTGTACACACACAATCAATAAATGAGGAACACACACTCAGAGACAATTCCAGGCCAATAGGTTTTTGTATAGAAAAATATATTTTCTTAGTTTATTTTAAGAACCACAGGTTCAAGATTTACATGTAATACTTCAAATGAAAGGTATTGCAAGTAGGTACTTTAGGAACTTTGAATTAGCAAAGTAGCATATACAGTTTCCACATAAATCACATATAGCTATTTTAAGACTAGACAGTGGAATTTTCAACAGTTCCTGGGGGGAGTAAGAGTTTGTTAGTTTTTGCAGGTAAGTAAACCACCTACGGGGTTCAAGTTTGGGTCCAAGGTAGCCCACCGTTGGGGGTTCAGAGCCACCCCAAAGTTACCACACCAGCTGCTCAGGGCCGGTCAGGTGCAGAGGTCAAAGTGGTACCCAAAACGCATAGGCTTCAATGGAGAAGGGTGTGCCCTGGTTCCAGTCTGCCAGCAAGTAAGTACCCGCGTCTTCGGAGGGCAGACCAGGGGGGGTTTTGTAGGGCACCGGGGGGGCACAAGTCCACACAGAAAGTACACCCTCAGCAGCACGGGGGCGGCCGGGTGCAGTGTGCAAACATGCTTTGGGTTTGTAATAGAAATCAATGGGAGACCAAGGGGTCTCTTCAGCGATGCAGGCAGGCAAGGGGGGCTCCTCGGGGTAGCCACCACCTGGGCATGGGAGAGGGCCTCCTGGGGGTCACTCCTGCACTGGAGATCGGATCCTTCAGGTCCTGGGGGCTGCGGGTGCAGAGTCTTTACCAGGTGTCGGGATCTGAGGAACAGGCAGTCGCGGTCAGGGGGAGCCTCGGGATTCCCTCTGCAGGCGTCGCTGTGGGGGCTCAGGAGGGGCAACTCTGGCTACTCACAGTCTCGCAGTCGCCGGGAGTCCTCCCTGAAGTGATTGTTCTCCACAAGTCGAGCCGGGGGCGTCAGGTGCAGAGTAGCAAGTCTCACGCTTCCTGCGGGAAACACAAGTTGTTTCAAAGTTGCTGCTTTGTTTCAAAGTTGCAGTCTTTGGTGAACAGGGCCGCTGTCCTCGGGAGTTCTTGGTCCTTCTAGAGCAGGGCAGTCCTCTGAGGATTCAGAGGTCGCTGGTCCCTGGGGAAAGCATTGCTGGAGCAGTGTCTTTAGAAGTGGGGAGACAGGCCGGTAGAGCTGGGGCCAAAGCAGTTGGTGTCTCCGTCTTCTCTGCAGGGTTTTTCAGCTTAGCAGTCCTCTTCTTCTTAGGTTGCAGGAATCTGAGTTCCTAGGTTCTGGGGAGCCCTTAAATACTAAATTTAAGGGCTTGTTTAGGTCTGGGGGGTTAGTAGCCAATGGCTACTAGCTCTGAGGGTGGGTACACCCTCTTTGGGCCTCCTCCCAAGGGGAGGGGGTCACATTCCTATCCCTATTGGGGGAATCCTCCATCTGCAAGATGGAGGATTTCTAAAAGTCAGAGTCACCTCAGCTCAGGACACCTTAGGGGCTGTCCTAATCGGCCAGTGACTCCCCCTTGTTTTTCTTATTATCTGCTCCGGACTTGCCGCCAAAAGTGGGGCCGTGGCCGGAGGGGGCGGGCAACTCCACTAGCTGGAGTGCCCTGTGGTGCTGTAACAAAGGGGGTGAGCCTTTGAGGCTCACCGCCAGGTGTTACAGTTCCTGCAGGGGGAGGTGTGAAGCACCTTCACCCAGTACAGGCTTTGTTACTAGCCACAGAGTGACAAAGGCACTCTCCCCATGTGGCCAGCAACATGTCTGGTGTGTGGCAGGCTGCTAGAACTAGTCAGCCTACACAGATAGTCGGTTTAGGTTTCAGGGGTCACCTCCAAGGTGCCCTCTGGGGTGTATGTTACAATAAAATGCACACTGGCATCAGTGTGCATTTATTGTGCTGAGAAGTTTGATACCAAACTTCACAGTTTTCAGTGTAGCCATTATGGTGCTGTGGAGTTCGTGCATGACAGACTCCCAGACCATATACTCTTATGGCTACCCTGCACTTACAATGTCTAAGGTTTTGTTTAGACACTGTAGGGGCACAGTGCTCATGCACTTGTGCCCTCACCTATGGTATAGTGCACCCTGCCTTAGGGCTGTAAGGCCTGCTAGAGGGGTGACTTATCTATACTGCATAGGCAGTGTGAGGTTGGCATGGCACCCTGAGGGGAGTGCCATGTCGACTTACTCGGTTTGTCCTCACCAGCACACACAAGCTGGCAAGCAGTGTGTCTGTGCTGAGTGAGGGGTCCCCAGGGTGGCATAAGACATGCTGCATCCCTTAGAGACCTTCCCTGGCCTCAGGGCACTTGCTACCAGGGGTACCAGTTACAAGGGACTTACCTGGATGCCAGGGTGTGCCAATTGTGGAAACAAAAGTACAGGTTAGGGAAAGAACACTGGTGCTGGGCCTGGTTAGCAGGCCTCAGCACACTTTCAAATCAAAACTTAGCATCAGCAAAGGCAAAAAGTCAGGGGGTAACCATGCCAAGGAGGCATTTCCTTACACAACCCCCCCCCAAACGAAAGAGGATGAGACTAACCTTTCCCAAGAGAGTCTTCATTTTCTAAGTGGAAGAACCTGGAAAGACCATCTGCATTGGCATGGGCAGTCCCAGGTCTGTGTTCCACTATAAAGTCCATTCCCTGTAGGGAGATGGACCACCTCAACAGTTTTGGATTTTCACCTTTCATTTGCATCAGCCATCTGAGAGGTCTGTGGTCAGTTTGAACTACAAAGTGAGTACCAAAGAGGTATGGTCTCAGCTTCTTCCGGGACCAAACCACAGCAAAGGCCTCCCTCTCAATTGCACTCCAACGCTGCTCCCTGGGGAGTAACCTACTGCTAATGGAGTATGTGGCTATCGGCAAAGAATACTGTGAATTGTTTTAAATTATTCTACATGAATGTTTTATGCAACCATGAAAATGCAGTTTTTTAATGTACGTGATGCTCCTTTTGATGATTTTTGAGGGCTGAGGTCTTTTTGGGCTTCTTACGGAAGGCCTCGTGCTTCTGTATAAGGGGGATTGTGCTTGCTAAGTATTTCAACTCTGGCTACACAGCAGCAGTCAGCAAGCAGCAGCAATCAGGGAAAACAAACAGATGGGTGGTATCTGGACTCCAGAGGGAGGGACATATACAGTAGGTAATTAGTGTTTGGAGCACAGTGCTTTGGGTCACTTGGAGGAGGTAAACTGAGTGAGACATTCTAATGGGCTTCTGTGGGATGAGGAAGTGAAAGCAGGAGAAAGCAGAAGACGGGTAAGTAATGAATCTGGGTAATTCAGAGGAGGAATTCACTCTGCTGCCTGTGAACAAACACTTTTCATACTATTCACCCAGCAGAGTAGGCTTAGGGCATTGATGCTTATTAGCCTCATGTCATGAGGATCCCAGTCAGCTACATTGGCATTCTAGTCACCTGCACAATGCGACGTGGAAATCATAGTTTTAAAAGTTTCTAACAGAAGAAAGATTTTACGTAGTAGATATTAACTTTTGTAAACAGCCCGGAGTTACTAGAGAGAATTGTGTCAGCATGATAATTTATACTTAAAATGGAAGGATGTGTGGACCGGATATTAACCTATGTATGCATTCTTCTTTTCCCTCCGAAGATGAGCTACCTGTAAAGATTTCACCACAGTATGAAGGTTGCAGGTAGTATGATCGATGTCACCTTCAGATATTGCTTATTTTTAGCAAAAAGTGTATTTTTTTGACCACTATTGCATAGAGTGTGTACTGTTCTTAGCAGGCTCTTTTGAATATTCTGTGTAGTATTCCTCATGAGAGTTTCACTGTTTGCAAACAGTGCCGTTTAGAATGAACTCTCTCCATAAACACTGTTTCCATTACTCAGTTCTCTACTGATATCAACTTTTTTTCTTAAGGAAGATTCAGTGTGTGTCAGGGGTTTGATACAGATTAAAGCTGTCCATACTAAGGCATTTGTTTTGGAAGTGGTATTCAAAATTTCGGCTGTTTCTGAACAGTTGTATACAGATTGAACACCATACTCAATGAGGGTTTCATATATATCTGTGGTTGATTGTTAATGTGAACTACGCTATGTGTAAAGCCATGGCAATTTATACAGCAAAAAAAGAAGCTTGGATGAGTTTATCAGTGGTGTAATCAATTATGTCATTTGAGATTATGTCATAAGTGCTGTCATATGCGAGGTCTTAAACATTGCATGGCAGGTATGGAAGTTATAGTTAGTGCTGCTAACTATACCTTCTGAATTTCTGTGTTTTTCTTGTTCAAAACATTAACGCTGTCACTGAGAAATTCACCTATCTGATTACTTTAACCTTTGGATTTTTCAATGAATATATACACATTTTACATATATATGTGTGTGTGTATATATACATAAGGTAATAATGTATAAATAACGCAAGTCATATATCCCACCCCATTCACTTTCCCCACATTTTGCCAGGCCTTTAGATATTTAGATAGATGAATGTCATCACGTACACAATGGACCACAGCCTGTGTAAATGTGATTTGTTATGTGGTATCAAAATGCCATCCTAACTCTCTTGTATTGTCCTATATATTGCATTCTCACAGAGAGGCGTTACACTTAAGATATGGAGAATTGATATGTCTAATACTATGTACTGGGCATGCACTGGTTTGTTTTAGTCTCCACTGGAACATATTGCTGTTACATCCTCCACAACAGTTGTGAGACTGCCATCTTTCCCTTACCATTTACTTGTATTCAATAAACAATTACTGCAAAAAAATATATATTTTTTTATTTTTTGCCCACATGTGATCAACAACTACAAATATAAACGAATCTACACAGCAATTACTTTTATGTAAAGATACATCCTAAGCACTTAATTTAGTTCGTCTGGCAGAGCAAGGTCACATGAAAAGAAACATATAGAGAACATGTGGTTCAGGGTCGAGAAGGGAGTTTAAAATGTTAACATGAGCCTGTAAGCAAATGTTTAGCAGAACATTTAACAGTGAAGCTCATGATTGGAACAAACTGTTATACGATTTAATTGACAACTATAAAAAAAGATGAAAATAAAATAATGTCAGAGTACACAGTTGAACAAAAAGTGTCAGAACATTAGGTGATCCCCCAGCTGGATTCCAGTTGGTGTTGCCTGTAAAAAAACATACACAGAGCATGCCAATCTATTGAAACCGTGCCTACGGTCGTTTAGATTTAACTTTCAAGTAGAGGAAGATGCTCTTCTCTTAAAACTCAAAAGTAACAGTTGACCATGCTCTCCTGACAAATCTGTCTTCCTTTATGGACAAAGCCTTATAATAGGAACCAAGCCTTGTCACTGACCTTGCCACAACGCCCCTGAAAATGGCACTATGTAGTAGTGCTATTTAGGGGCATCTAAACTATTTTGAAATAGGTCCATTTGAAAGTTGTATCAATAACAATGAGTCAGGCTGTAAACTCTAACGTTTGATGCCTGCAGACTGCTATACCATATTCTCCTCTGAATAAAGAGCACACAGACAGCCACTCTTCGTTCATTTAGCCTTTCAGCAATCTGTTTTGTTTCTGGGCTCCATACAGGAGGGCTGTGGTAAGCTGTTTTCGGATTGAAAATATATATGTGAAATGGTAAATGTTACATGATCAGCTCGATTAAGACCCAGGGCTAACTTCTCAAACATATCATGACTCGCTGCCCTATTATTATCATTAGTATGTCACACATCCAAGGGTTTTGTAGAGACATTTCCCTGGATACTAAGCCTAATGTTCTGAATGCAAGCCTAATATGTCTCAGTAACATTTCGTTTTGCACATGATCCTTGGATCTAATGCTGCCTTCCATAGGCTTCCATAGGCTTCAAGACATTGGCAAACTAGATGGGACGTGTTTTGAAATATTTCTATTTCTATTGTCTTTGTGTATATAAATATACATATGTATATATACATGTGTATATATAAATAGGTTGAGAAAGGCGGAGACGCCGAAACGCGTTCCTGTTTGGACAGATTAAACCCTATTTTGTACATTCATGGAGTGCCGGTTGCCTTATTGAGGAATAAGGCGTTGTGTTTATGTTAGACGCGGTGGCGCGCGTCGTATTCAGGCACCATTGGCGGTTAGGAGCGGCAAGGGAATAGCTGTTCTTAAGTGTTTATATATAAATATATATATATATATATATACGTGTATGTATGTATATATATATATTTATCAAATGAATATATTTACATACATATACAAAGGCTTCAAGGATGTTATAATTAGGAAATAGAATGAAAAAAAAACCTTAGAAATTCACTAAAAACAAAAGGATACAGAGATGTTATAGTTATGTTCAGATTTTACACAAATAAAACCATAGAAATTCAGCAGCTATAGTTATCTCAAGAAACTATAACTCATGCTCTAAAGTTCCAATAACTCACGCGCCTACCATGCACAGTTTTCTCATCGGTTCGTTCTGTAGTCCTGTCTAAAATCCTTATGGGAAATTGTATCGGGAAAATGCGTTTTGGGACCCCCCCCCCCTTGACGCATCATCCTAAAACTTTCCAGACAGCAGCTGAAGTGACTGGAAACTAGTTTTGAAAATTCATGAAGATTTGCCAAACAGCACCAAAGTTATTAGCAGAATAAAAAATGCTTTTACTATGGGAACTAGGTCCTAACTACCTACTGGCGACAAGTGGGACATTTAAACTTTCCAAACAAGTGTTCTTTTTTTTTGCCTAGTTTCTTAATGGAAAGTTTCAGGGTGAGCCATGAAACAGGGGCTGAAAAAGGGGGTCCCAAAATGCAAAATCCCATTGCATTTTCCATAGACTGTTTTGGAACGCAATATCATAAAAATTTGTGACAGAATGTCACCAAATTTTACAGGAATCTACATCTTGGTCCATGCTTTTTTTGATTTAGTGTAAATCCATTCAGGAGTTTTAGAGAAATTAGAGACAACAAATATTGGTATAGCTGGGCGGTTAGATTCGATGGACACTTGTGAGAGTTCCTCAAGCCCAGTTTTAAAAACAGAGTGTTCTGATTAGCCTAGGTGGCTCTTTTTCCCTTTGGCAACTCACTCCCACAGGAGTAAGGCTCTTGAGAAAGCACTCTGATTGACTGACTGCAACATGTCTGTGAATCCTTCTTTTAACATCTTTCGGCACACAAAATGCAATCCTTTACAGATATGTTGATTTTTTTTATTACAACTTAATTTAAAATTTTCACAGTAATCACTATTAATAAGCATTTCATTGCGTGAATTACTGAAATATACATTTGATAAATAAAAATATTTATGATTTCGGATAAAGATGATAGATCTACTGTATATATATTGATATGCTCACCCCTCGATAAAGCTAATAGGTCCATTTTTAAAAATATTTTGGTGTTGTGACTGTTTGACAAATTTAGTAAGTCTGCCTGAGTGCTGATGGTTGGATGCAGGGCTTGTCTGGAGGCCGGGCCCAGCATTCAAACCCATGCCGTGTGCCTCGGGAGGGGCCTACCCTTGGGGGGGGGGTTGGATGCAGGGTCTGGCTGAAGGTTGTGCGTGGCATGGGGTTGGTTACAGACCCTGTAGCCAATCCTATACCATGCATGGGCTAAGACCTTGTGGGGCATGGGGTTGGCTTTACGTGTGGTAATAGGATATTACTTTATGTTAAGAAAACCTGGAAAGGCACTTAAAAAAACACAGGTTAAATTAACGTTATTGATGGGTGAACAGTTTGGTGACAACATATTGTTTTAAACTCAGAAAACCACTGAAATTCGCCATCTCTAGTAACTATAATTCATGCCCTTAAGTAGCTCTAACATGTGCCTTCGACATCCACTGCTAATCACCCAACATATTATATTGCTAACACGACTGCAACATCTGAAATTACATCATTGATCAATCAATATCAATAAGGAATTTGTAAAGCGCACTACTCACCCTTGAAGGTCTCAAGGCTCTGAGGGGGGGAGAGATAAGTAGGGGGGTGCCGCTACTGCTTGAACAGCCAGGTCTTGAGAAGTTTCCTGAAGGTAAGGAGGTCTTTGGTCTGGCGCAGGTGGGTGGGAAGAGTGTTCCACGTTTTGGCAGTGAGGTGCGAGAATGATCTACTGCCGGTTGTATTTCTGCGGACGTATGGGATGGTTGCGAAGGCGAAGTCAGTGGAGCAGAAATGCCGGGTCGGGGTGTAGAAGGAGAGCCGTCAGTTGAGGTATTCTGGTCTGGTGTTGTGTAGTGCTTTGTGAGCGTGGGTGAGGAGTTTGAAGGTGATTCTCTTGTTGACTGGGAGTCAGTGCAGGTGCAGTCTTGATGACAACACTGTGCATGGTGTGGGTGGGAGTTATAGTTTTAGGGTATGAATTATAGTTACTAGAGACAACTATAACTGGTACATGTTGGTGTTTTTTCAGTTTAAAATGTTTAACCCTTGGCAGCACACCTTAAGGCCACAGCTGCAGATTTCCTCTTTGTTAGAATGTCGATTTCCCCCCCAGCCTGAAAGAATAAAGTGGATTCAGCCCTACTTTCAAAATCAATAAATGATTATGCATTACTGGATTGGAGAGGTCCATTAGATATGGGGAGGCTGTTAAATTCTCCCTGAAGGTCTCAAGTGGTCTGTAGAAGTTGTCTGGGACAAATAGGCAAAATCTTTAGCCCCTGGTTCTGCTTGTCCTCCTCCATTTAATTCTTTCCTGGCAGGCAATAATAAGTTCTTAGTGTCATAATTTGCCAATTTAAGATAGCTTATGATCAGGTTTAGATGATCCCGTAAAGCCCTAACCCACATTAATTCAATGGTCATATTTAATTAACACAATAACGTACAAGTTTTACTATTGGTGAATCTAATTGTTTGCACCAAAAAAGAATACTTACGTTTTTTTGAGGTAGAACTCCATGGTTTTAAGTTGGCCTCCATCCTAATGGCTTGCACCCTAGCACATTTAGGTAATCCTAAAAGTTTTTGGAGACATCCTCCTTCTGTTTTGTCCCAATTGAATACTTGGCCCTAAGCCCCGAACTTCTGTACCATACAGCATTTAGGGGGACACCATCACATTATATGCGGTCGAACTGGACACAAGGATGGACCCCCAAAATCCATTTTAAATTCCATTGACCCTCCTAATGTGGCAAAACATGTTTTTTTTTTTAAGTATCTAAGTGCAATTTCCATGTCAGTTTGCTGTCAAACGTGATACGCAGATATTTATAGGAAGTGACTTCCCCAACCACCTGCTTATCTTTTGACCACATAAAGGGTTTTATTTTTTTGCCGAAATGCTATGATTTTTTTCCATGTTGATGACAAGTTGATTTGCCCTACAAAACTCTGTAAATACATATAATTTAATTTGAAGTCCTACTTGAGTTATGTCCTGGAGGGCAAGATCATCTGCATACAGTAAGCAAGGGATGTGCTTACCCACAAATTTAGGTGAGAAAGACTATGCCTTCTGTAGGGCTTCAGGGACGTCTGCAAGGTATAGGGAAAAACGTGTTGGTCTTAAAACACACCTGTGATGAAGCCGATTACCCTAATGAAATTTTAGATGACACAGAATCGTCTTTATCTAATTCCACCTTAGCCCAGTTCTCCCCATTTAGCTCCTTTAAAATGAACTAGCAGGTCCATTGGTACATTCATGTCTTCTGGCTTTTGCCAAAGGGTTATTCGGTTTACTAAATCAAATGCTGAGTGGAAATCCACAAAACAGCAAAACAAATTTGCCTGGTTTAAATATAATTCTTTGTCATGGCCCAGAGACTAAAACAATGATCACTGTTCCCAGCCCTTCTTTAAAACTTCCTTGTTCAATTGGGTTATGCTTTTCTGAGAAAATCCTATCTTTCATATACTGGAGCAATGCTTTGGTTGGCATAGAGTTTGTAAGAAGTTGGCTCTGTATGCACTATTTCAAAGTAAGGAATAGTATGCACAGAGTCCAAGGGTTCCCTTTAGAGGTAAGATAGTGGCAAAAAGAGATAATACTAATGCTCTATTTTGTGGTAATGTGGTCGAGCAGTAGGCTTATCAAAGGAGTAGTGTTAAGCATTTGTTGTACACACACAATCAATAAATGAGGAACACACACTCAGAGACAATTCCAGGCCAATAGGTTTTTGTATAGAAAAATATATTTTCTTTGTTTATTTTAAGAACCACAGGTTCAAGATTTACATGTAAGACTTCAAATGAAAGGTATTGCAGGTAGGTACTTTAGGAACTTTGAATTAGCAAAGTAGCATATACAGTTTTCACATAAATCACATATAGCTATTTAAAGACTAGACAGTGTAATTTTCAACAGTTCCTGGGGGGAGTAAGAGTTTGTTAGTTTTTGCAGGTAAGTAAACCACCTACGGGGTTCAAGTTTGGGTCCAAGCTGGCCCACCATTGGGGGTTCAGAGCCACCCCAAAGTTACCACACCAGCAGCTCAGGGCCGGTCAGGTGCAGAGGTCAAAGTGGTACCCAAAACGCATAGGCTTCAATGGAGAAGGGTGTGCCCCGGTTCCAGTCTGCCAGCAAGTAAGTACCCGCGTCTTCAGAGGGCAGACCAGGGGAGGTTTTGTAGGGCACCGGGGGGGGGCACAAGTCCACACAGAAAGTACACCCTCAGCAGCACGGGGCGGCCGGGTGCAGTGTGCAAACATGCTTCGGATTTGTAATAGAAATCAATGGGAGACCAAAGGGTCTCTTCAGTGATGCAGGCAGGCAAGGGGGGGCTCCTCGGGGTAGCCACCACCTGGGCAAGGGAGAGGGCCTCCTGGGGGTCACTCCTGCACTGGAGATCGGATCCTTCAGGTCCTGGGGGCTGCGGGTGCAGAGTCTTTACCAGGTGTCGGGATCTGAGGAGCAGGCAGTCGCGGTCAGGGGGAGCCTCGGGATTCCCTCTGCAGGCGTCGCTGTGGGGGCTCAGGAGGGGCAACTCTGGCTACTCACGGTCTCGCAGTCGCTGGGAGTCCTCCCTGAAGTGATTGTTCTCCACAAGTCGAGCCAGGGGGAGTCGGGTGCAGAGTAGCAAGTCTCACGCTTCCTGCGGGAAATACAAGTTGTTTCAAAGTTGCTGCTTTGTTTCAAAGTTGCAGTCTTTGGTGAACAGGGCCGCTGTCCTCGGGAGTTCTTGGTCCTTCTAGAGCAGGGCAGTCCTCTGAGGATTCAGAGGTCGCTGGTCCCTGGGGAAAGCGTCGCTGGAGCAGTGTCTTTAGAAGTGGGGAGACAGGCCGGTAGAGCTGGGGCCAAAGCAGTTGGTGTCTCCGTCTTCTCTGCAGGGTTTTTCAGCTTAGCAGTCCTCTACTTCTTAGGTTGCAGGAATCTGAGTTCCTAGGTTCTGGGGAGCCCTTAAATACTAAATTTAAGGGCTTGTTTAGGTCTGGGGGGTTAGTAGCCAATGGCTACTAGCCCTGAGGGTGGGTACACCCTCTTTGGGCCTCCTCCCAAGGGGAGGGGGTCACATTCCTATCCCTATTGGGGGAATCCTCCATCTGCAAGATGGAGGATTTCTAAAAGTCAGAGTCACCTCAGCTCAGGACACCTTAGGGGCTGTCCTGACTGGCCAGTGACTCCTCCTTGTTTTTCTTATTATCTGCTCCGGCCTTGCCGCCAAAAGTGGGGCCGTGGCCGGAGGGGGCGGGCAACTCCACTAGCTGGAGTGCCCTGTGGTGCTGTAACAAAGGGGGTGAGCCTTTGAGGCTCACCGCCAGGTGTTACAGTTCCTGCAGGGGGAGGTGTGAAGCACCTTCACCCAGTACAGGCTTTGTTACTAGCCACAGAGTGACAAAGGCACTCTCCCCATGTGGCCAGCAACATGTCTGGTGTGTGGCAGGCTGCTAGAACTAGTCAGCCTACACAGATAGTCGGTTTAGGTTTCAGGGGGCACCTCTAAGGTGCCTTCTGGGGTGTATGTTACAATAAAATGCACACTGGCATCAGTGTGCATTTATTGTGCTGAGAAGTTTGATACCAAACTTCACAGTTTTCAGTGTAGCCATTATGGTGCTGTGGAGTTCGTGCATGACAGACTCCCAGACCATATACTCTTATGGCTACCCTGCACTTACAATGTCTAAGGTTTTGTTTAGACACTGTAGGGGCACAGTGCTCATGCACTTGTGCCCTCACCTATGGTATAGTGCACCCTGCCTTAGGGCTGTAAGGCCTGCTAGAGGGGTGACTTATCTATACTGCATAGGCAGTGTGAGGTTGGCATGGCACCCTGAGGGGAGTGCCATGTCGACTTACTCGGTTTGTCCTCACCAGCACACACAAGCTGGCAAGCAGTGTGTCTGTGCTGAGTGAGGGGTCCCCAGGGTGGCATAAGACATGCTGCATCCCTTAGAGACCTTCCATGGCATCAGGGCCCTTGGTACCAGGGGTACCAGTTACAAGGGACTTACCTGGATGCCAGGGTGTGCCAATTGTGGAAACAAAAGTACAGGTTAGGGAAAGAACACTGGTGCTGGGGCCTGGTTAGCAGGCCTCACCACACTTTCAAATCAAAACTTAGCATCAGCAAAGGCAAAAAGTCAGGGGGTAACCATGCCAAGGAGGCATTTCCTTACACAACCCCCCACCAAACGAAAGAGGATGAGACTAACCTTTCCCAAGAGAGTCTTAATTTTCTAAGTGGAAGAACCTGGAAAGGCCATCTGCATTGGCATGGGCAGTCCCAGGTCTGTGTTCCACTATAAAGTCCATTCCCTGTAGGGAGATGGACCACCTCAACAGTTTTGGATTTTCACCTTTCATTTGCATCAGCCATCTGAGAGGTCTGTTGTCAGTTTGAACTACAAAGTGAGTACCAAAGAGGTATGGTCTCAGCTTCTTCCGGGACCAAACCACAGCAAAGGCCTCCCTCTCAATTGCACTCCAACGCTGCTCCCTGGGGAGTAACCTACTGCTAATGAAAGCAACAGGCTGGTCAAGGCCATCTTCATTTGTTTGGGACAAAACTGCCCCTATCCCATGTTCAGAGGCATCCGTCTGCACAATGAACTGCTTGGAGTAATCTGGAGCTTTTAGAACTGGTGCTGTGCACATTGCTTGTTTCAGGGTGTCAAAGGCCTGTTGGCATTCTACAGTCCAGTTTACTTTCTTGGGCATTTTCTTGGAGGTAAGTTCTGTGAGGGCTGTCACTATGGATCCATATCCCTTCACAAACCTCCTGTAGTACCCAGTCAAGCCAAGGAATGCCATGACTTGAATCTGGGATTTTTGGAGCTGCCCAGTCCAGAATAGTCTAGATCTTAGGCTGGAGTGGCTGAACTTGGCCTCCACCTACAAGGTGACCCAAGTAAACCACAGTTCCCTGCCCTATCTGGCATTTGGATGCCTTGATAGAGAGGCCTGCTGATTGCAGAGCCTTCAAAACCTTCTTCAGGTGGACCAGGTAATCCTGCCAGTTGGAGCTAAAGACAGCAATATCGTCAAGATAAGCTGCACTAAAGGACTCCAAGGCAGCAAGGACTTGATTCACCAACCTTTGGAAGGTGGCAGGGGCATTCTTTAAACCAAAGGGCATAACAGTAAACTGATAATGCCCGTCAGGTGTGGAGAATGCTGTCTCTTCTTTTGCTCCTGGTGCCATTTTGATTTGCCAGTACCCTGCTGTTAAGTCAAAGGTACTTAAGAATTTGGCAGCACCCAATTTGTCAATCAGTTCATCAGCCCTTGGAATGGGATGGGAATCTGTCTTGGTGACAGAATTAAGTCCTCTGTAGTCCACACAAAACCTCATCTCTCTCTTTCCATCTTTGGTGTGAGGTTTGGGGACTAAGACCACTGGGCTAGCCCAGGGGCTGTCAGAGTGCTCAATGACTCCCAATTCCAGCATCTTGTGGAATTCCACCTTGATGCTTTCCTTAACTTGGTCAGACTGTCTGAATATTTTGTTTTTGACAGGCATGCTGTCTCCTGTGTCCACATCATGGGTACACAGGTGTGTCTGACCAGGGGTTAGGGAAAAGAGCTCAGCAAACTGTTGCAGGACCTTCCTGCAGTCAGATTGCTGTTGGTCAGAGAGGGTGTCTGAGTAGATGACTCCATCTACTGAACCATCTTTAGGGTCTGAGGAGAGGAGATCAGGGAGAGGTTCACTCTCAGCTTCCTGGTCCTCATCTGTTACCATCAACAGATTCACGTCAGCCTTGTCATGGAAGAGCTTAAGGCGGTTCACATGGATCACCCTCTTGGGGGTCCTGCTAGTGCCTACGTCCACCAGGTAGGTGACCTGACTCTTCTTTTCTAGCACTGTGTAAGGGCCACTCCATCTGTCCTGAAGTGCCCTGGGAGCCACCGGCTCCAAAACCCAGACTTTCTGCCCTGGTTGAAATTCAACCATTGCAGCCTTTTGGTCATACCAAAACTTCTGGAGATGTTGGCTGGCCTCAAGGTTTTTGCTTGCCTTTTCCATGTACTCTGCCCTCCTTGAACGTAGGCCAAGTATATAGTCCACTATATCTTGCTTCGGCTCATGAAGAGGTCTCTCCTAGCCTTCTTTCACAAGGCAAGAGGACATCCCATCTCCTTTTGAGTTTTTCAGGGAGCCCCATGATCATGCCTTTCAATGTTTTGTTGAATCTCTCACAAGACCATTGGTTTGTGGATGGTATGGTGTGGTGAATTTGTAAGTCACCCCACACTCATTCCACATGTGTTTCAGGTATGCTGACATGAAGTCTGTCAGACACCACCTCCTTAGGAAAACCCACTCTGGTAAAAATACCAATGAGGGCCTTGGCTACTGAAGGGGCAATAGTCGACCTAAGGGGAATTGCTTCAGGGTATCTAGTAGCATGATCTACTACTACTAGTATGTATAGGTTCCCTGAGGCTGTGGGAGGTTCAAGTGGACCCACTATGTCCACACCCACTCTTTCAAAGGGGACCCCCACCACTGGAAGTGGAATGAGGGGGGCCTTTGGGTGTCCACCTGTCTTACCACTGGCTTGACAGGTGGCACAGGAGACACAAAACTCCTTGACCTTCTGGGACATGTTGGGCCAATAGAAGTGGTTGACTAATCTCTCCCATGTCTTGGTCTGTCCCAAATGCCCAGCAAGAGGAATATCATGGGCTAAGGTCAGAATTAACTCCCTAAACTCTTGAGGCACTACCACTCTCCTAGTGGCACCAGGTTTGGGATCTCTTGCCTCAGTGTAAAGGAGTCCATCTTCCCAATAGACCCTATGTGTTCCTGTTTTCTTTCCATTGGACTCTTCAGCAGCTTGCTGCCTAAGGCCTTCAAGAGAGGGACAGGTTTCTTGCCCCTTACACAACTGCTCCCTTGAGGGTCCCCCTGGGCCTAAGAGCTCAACCTGATAAGGTCCTAACTCCATAGGCTCAGTTCCCTCAGGGGGCAGAACTTCTTCCTGAGTAGAGAGGTTCTCGTTTTGTTGTTGTGTTGCAACTGGTTCCCCAGTTGTCTTTCCTTTTCTCTTGGTAGGTTGGGCCCTTTTTCCAGGCTCCAACACTACTTTTTCACCCTGAGCCTTGCACTGTGCCCTTGTCTTGACACACACCAGTTCAGGGATACCCAGCATGGCTGCATGGGTTTTGAGTTCTACCTCAGCCCATGCTGAGGACTCCAGGTCATTTCCAAGCAAACAGTCTACAGGGACATTTGAGGAGACCACCACCTGTTTCAGGCCATTGACCCCTCCCCACTCTAAAGTTACCATAGACATGGGATGTGCTTTAGTCTGATTGTCAGCGTTGGTGACTGGATAAGTTTGTCCAGCCAGGTATTGACCAGGGGAAACCAGTTTCTCTGTCACCATGGTGACACTGGCACCTGTATCCCTCAGGCCTTCTACACTTGTCCCATTAATTAAGAGCTGCTGCCTGTATTTCTGCATGTTAGGGGGCCAGGCAGCCAGTGTGGCTAAATCCACCCCACCCTCAGAGACTAATGTAGCTTCAGTGTGACACCTTATTTGCTCTGGGCACACTGTTGATCCCACTTGGAGACTAGCCATTCCAGTGTTAGCTGGAGTGGAGTTAGAAGTGGTACTTTTCTTGGGACAGGCCTTGTCTCCAGTTTGGTGTCCAGGCTGATTACAGCTACGACACCAGGCCTTTTTGGGATCAAAGTTTTTACCCTTGTACCCAAAATTGTTTTGTGAAGAGGCTCTGGGCCCACCCTCCTGTGCAGGTTTTTGGGGGCCTGTAGAAGACTCTTTACTATTTTTACCTTTGGATGTCTCAACACCCTTCCCCTGGGGAGGCTTTGTGACCCCTTTCTTTTGGTCACCCCCTGTGGAAGTCTTGGTCACCCTAGTCTTGACCCAATGGTCTGCCTTCTTTCCCAATTCTTGGGGAGAAATTGGTCCTAGGTCTACCAGATGCTGATGCAGTTTATCATTTAAACAATTACTTAATAGGTGTTCTTTCACAAATAAATTGTACAGCCCATCCAAATCATTTACACCACTGCCTTGAATCCAACCATCCAGTGTTTTCACTGAGTAGTCCACAAAATGAACCCAGGTCTGGCTCGAGGATTTTTAAGCCCCCCTGAACCTAATTCTATACTCCTCAGTGGAGAATCCAAAGCCCTCAATCAGGGTAGCCTTTATGAGGTCATAGGATTCTGCATCTTTTCCAGAGACTGTGAGGAGTCTATCCCTACACTTTCCAGTGAACATTTCCCAAAGGAGAGCACCCCAGTGAGATCTGTTTACTTTTCTGGTTGCACAAGCCCTCTCAAAAGCTGTGAACCATTTGGTGGTGTCATCACCTTCTTCATATTTAGTTGCAATCCCTTTTGGGATTTTCAACATGTCAGGAGAATCTCTGACCCTATTTATGTTGCTGCCACCATGGATGGGACCAAAACCCATCTCTTGTCTTTCCCTTTCTATGGCTAGGAGCTGTCTCTCCAAAGCCAATCTTTTGACCATCCTGGCTAGCAGGAGGTCATCTTCACTGAGGCTTTCCTCAGTGATTACAGAGGTGCTGGACCCTCCTTTGAGGGAAGCAGCATCTCTGACTATCACAGTTGGAGCCAGGGCTTGAGGGTCCCTGATCTCCCTAATTAGGACTGGAGGGGGGGAATTCTCCTCCAAGTCACTAACTTCATCCTCTGGGAGGTCACCCTCAGAGGGGTTGGCTTTGTCAAACTCTGCCAGCAGCTCCTGGAGCTGTATTTTGGAAGGGCTTGTGCCAACTTTGATTTTCTTTATTTTGCAGAGAGACCTTAGCTCCCTCATCTTAAGATGGAGGTAAGGTGTGATGTTGAGTTCCATCACACTCTCTTCTGCATTAGACATTATGGGGGTCATTACGACTTTGGCGGGCGGCTACCGCCGCCTGCCGCCCGCCAAGCGGTAACCACCGTGCGGCCGCCAATGCGGCCGCACTCCCACGGCCCCCATTAAGACATTCCCGCTGGGCCGACGGGTGCAAACCAAGTTTGCGCCCGCCGGCCCAGCGGGAATGAGGCCGCAACATAGGAGCTGGCTCCTAATGGAGCCGGCGGTGTTGCGGCCGTGCGACGGGTGCAGTTGCATCCGTCGCGCTTTTCACTGTCTGCTATGTAGACAGTGAAAAGCTGGCCGGGCCCTGTTAGGGGGCCCCTGCACTGCCCATGCCAGTGGCATGGGCAGTGCAGGGGCCACCAGGGGCCCCACGACTCCCCGTACCGCCAGACTTTTGCTGGCGGTTCAGACCGCCAGAAAAAGGCTTGCGGTCGGGGAGTCGTAATCCCTTGGGCAGCGCTGCCCTGGCAGATTACATCCCCCGGGGCCATTGTGGCGGTAAACCGCCGGCCCCGGCGGTGCGACCGTGGCGCAACCGCCGCGGTCATAATACGCCGGGAGGCACCGCCAGCCTGTTGGCTGTGCTCCCGTCGTTTTGGCCCTGCGGTATTAATACCGCCAGGGTCATAATGACCACCTATGTTTCTAAAAGTTGGAATACTTTTTAAGAATCTAAAACTATTTCTAGAACTTAATTCAAACTTTCACAAAACTTTTAAACTCTAAAAGAAATGCTAACAGGGACTAACACAAGGCCCTAGCAGGACTTTTAAAAATTTAGAAAAATAGCTCAAATTGCAAAAATCAGTTTCTAATGACAATTTTTGGAATTTTGTCGTGTGATCAGGTATTGGCTGAGTAGTCCAGCAAATGCAAAGTCTTGTACCCCACCGCTGATCCACCAATGTAGGAAGTTGGCTCTGTATTCACTATTTCAAAGTAAGGAATAGTATGCACAGAGTCTAAGGGTTCCCCTTAGAGGTAAGATAGTGGCAAAAAGAGATAATACTAATGCTCTATTTTGTGGTAGTGTGGTCGAGCAGTAGGCTTATCAAAGGAGTAGTATTAAGCATTTGTTGTACACACACAATCAATAAATGAGGAACACACACTCAGAGACAATTCCAGGCCAATAGGTTTTTGTATAGAAACATTTCTTTTCTTAGTTTATTTTAAGAACCACAGATTTAAGATTTACATGTAATACTTCAAATGAAAGGTATTGCAGGTAGGTACTTTAGGAACTTTGAATTAGCAAAATAGCATATACAGTTTTCACATAAATCACATATAGCTATTTTAAAACTAGACACAATGCAATTTTCAACAGTTCCTGGGGGGAGTAAGAGTTTGTTAGTTTTTGCAGGTAAGTAAACCACCTACGGGGTTCATGTTTGGGTCCAAGGTAGCCCACCGTTGGGGGTTCAGAGCCGCCCCAAAGTTACCACACCAGCAGCTCAGGGCCGGTCAGGTGCAGAGGTCAAAGTGGTGCCCAAAACGCATAGGCTTCAATGGAGAAGGGGGTGCCCCGGTTCTAGTCTGCCAGCAGGTAAGTACCCGCGTCTTCGGAGGACAGACCAGGGGGGGTTTGTAGGGCACCGGGGGGGACACAAGTCAGCACAGAAAGTACACCCTCAGCAGCACGGGGCGGCCGGGTGCAGTGTGCAAACACGCGTCGGGTTTGTAATAGAAATCAATGGGAGACCAAGGGGTCTCTTCAGCGATGCAGGCAGGCAAGGGGGGGCTCCTCGGGGTAGCCACCACCTGGGCAAGGGAGAGGGCCTCCTGGGGGTCACTCCTGCACTGGAGTTCGATCCTTCAGGTCCTGGGGGCTGCGGGTGCAGAGTCTTTACCAGGCGTCGGGATCTGAGGAGCAGGCAGTCGCGGTCAGGGGGAGCCTTGGGATTCCCTCTGCAAGGGTCGCTGTGGGGACTCAGGGGGGGGCAACTCTGGCTACTCACGGTCTCGCAGTCGCCGGGGAGTCCTCCCTGAAGTGATTGTTCTCCACAAGTCGAGCCGGGGGCGTCGAGTGCAGAGTGGCAAGTCTCACGCTTCCGGCGGGAAACACAAGTTGTTTCAAAGTTGCTGCTTTGTTTCAAAGTTGCAGTCTTTGGTGAACAGGGCCGCTGTCCTCGGGAGTTCTTGGTCCTTCTAGAGCAGGGCAGTCCTCTGATGATTCAGAGGTCGCTGGTCCCTGGGGAAAGCGTCGCTGGAGCAGTGTCTTTAGAAGTGGGGAGACAGGCCGGTAGAGCTGGGGCCAAAGCAGTTGGTGTCTCCGTCTTCTCTGCAGGGTTTTTCAGCTTAGCAGTCCTCTTCTTCTTAGGTTGCAGGAATCTGAGTTCCTAGGTTCTGGGGAGCCCTTAAATACTAAATTTAAGGGCGTGTTTAGGTCTGGGGGGTTAGTAGCCAATGGCTACTAGCCCTGAGGGTGGGTACACCCTCTTTGTGCCTCCTCCCAAGGGGAGGGGGTCACATTCCTATCCCTATTGGGGGAATCCTCCATCTGCAAGATGGAGGATTTCTAAAAGTCAGAGTCACCTCAGCTCAGGACACCTTAGGGGCTGTCCTGACTGGCCAGTGACTCCTCCTTGTTTTTCTCATTATCTCCTCCGGCCTTGCCGCCAAAAGTGGGGCCGTGGCCGGAGGGGGCGGGCAACTCCACTAACTGGAGTGCCCTGTGGTGCTGTAACAAACGGGGTGAGCCTTTGAGGCTCACCGCCAGGTGTTACAGTTCCTGCAGGGGGAGGTGTGAAGCACCTCCACCCAGTACAGGCTTTGTTACTAGCCAGAGAGTTACAAAGGCACTCTCCCCATGTGGCCAGCAACATGTCTGGTGTGTGGCAGGCTGCTAGAACTAGTCAGCCTACACAGATAGTCGGTTTAGGTTTCAGGGGGCACCTCTAAGGTGCCCTCTGGGGTGTATGTTACAATAAAATATTATTGTGCTGAGAAGTTTGATACCAAACTTCACAGTTTTCAGTGTAGCCATTATGGTGCTGTGGAGTTTGTGCATGACAGACTCCCAGACCATATACTCTTATGGCTACCCTGCACTTACAATGTCTAAAGTTTTGTTTAGACACTGTAGGGGCACAGTGCTCATGCACTTGTGCCCTCACCTATGGTATAGTGCACCCTGCCTTAGGGCTGTAAGGCCTGCTAGAGGGGTGACTTATCTATACTGCATAGGCAGTGTGAGGTTGGCATGGCACCCTGAGGGAAGTGCCATGTCGACTTACTCGTTTTGTCCTCACCAGCACACACAAGCTGGCAAGCAGTGTGTCTGTGCTGAGTGAGAGGTCCCCAGGGTGGCATAAGACATGCTGCATCCCTTAGAGACCTTCCCTGGCATCAGGGCCCTTGGTACCAGGGGTACCAGCTACAAGGGACTTACCTGGATGCCAGGGTGTGCCAATTGTGGAAACAAAAGTACAGGTTAGGGAAAGAACACTGGTGCTGGGGCCTGGTTAGCAGGCCTCAGCACACTTTCAAATCAAAACTTAGCATCAGCAAAGGCAAAAAGTCAGGGGGTAACCATGCCAATGAGGCATTTCCTTACAGAGTTTTACTTCAACATCTATCAAGCTAAGCAATCTGTAATTTCTTGGATCTAATGGATTACCTTTCTTTCTTTAACATGGATCTAATGATTGTATCTTTCTGACTACCCGAGAAGTGTCTTTTTCATGTAAACCATATAAATGCAGCCTTGAATACTCTTGTCCACCACTTTATGTTATTTCTAATTATAATTGCAGGCAAGTCATCTGGGCCTGCAGCCCAAGTTAAATTAACTGTTGACATTATTTTTTCAATGAGGGTGCAGACATGTATCTCAGAATGGCGTTTCCACTATAAACCGGTCACGGTGGCCTTCTGCTTGGGTGCCCTTATAGAGGGTAGTCAGAAATGTAGCCCAGGTTTGTTCTGGGACCATACATGATAGCACGCACCTCTCCGCTCTTCAACCTTTGTGGACTCATTTCCAAAACCCACACGTCCTTTGATGCAAGCTCTTTTAACATTTTCTCCCAATTAGATCTATATCAGGCCGCTTTATTCCTTTTCATCTGTGAGGTATACTACGCTTTTATAACTTGGTAAGATTCTCTGCAATCTTGTTAATTGAACATCCTAGGCCTAAACAACCTCAATAGCAACATCAATGTGATGAGGGAAATCAGCAAAAAAGGCTTAGGGCCTGATTTAGAGTTTGGTGGAGGGGTTACTCCATCACAAACTTGATGGATATCCCAGCGTATTACAAATTCCATAGGCTATAATGGAATTGGAATACAGCGGATGGGATAACTGTCAAATTTGTGTTTGGAGTTACCCCCTCCGCCAAACTCCAAATTAGGCCCTAAGTTTGTCTGCAGGAAACTTGGCAGTTGGCAGCCACAACATGGCAGACTTCTTTGAATTCTTTTCAGCAACCGAACCTTCCATCAAAGAGGGTCACTTTTCTTGAGGAGTCTCCATTTCGATACATACATCGCTGGAGCTCAAGGCCAAAGAGCTCGAAAGTGGCTTGGGGGCATACATCTTTGTGATAGCAACACCTGCAAACAATGATTACTGCAGGAAGGCATCTCCAGTTGTAATCAGAAGCATTACATAAACCCTAAACAGCCCAAGAAAAAACAGCTAAGGGAGGAATTTTAAAAATAATAAAAATCCTAAGGGAACTATATCATGCAGTCATGTGGGTAATAGCAGAAGACTATGGGGGTCATTACAACCCTGGCGGTCCAAGACCGCCAGGGCTGTTATGATGGAAGCACCGCCAATAGGCTGGCGGTGCTTCCCAGGTCATTGCGACCGTGGTGAAAGCGCCGCGGTCGCACCGCCGGGGCTGGCGGATTCCCACCACAATGGCCCCAGCAGTTGAAATCCGCCAGGGCAGCGCTGCTAGCAGCGCTGTCCAGGGGATTATGAGTCCCCCTACTGCCAGCCTTTTCCTGGCGGTTTGAGCTGCCAGGAAAAGGCTGGCGGTACGGGGAGTTGCGGGGCCCCTGGGGGCCCCTGCACTGTCCATGCCACTGGCATGGGCAGTGCAGGGGCCCCCTGACAGGGCCCTGTGCAGCTTTTCACTGTCTGCTATGCAGACAGTGAAAAATGCGACAGGTGCAACTGCACCCATCGCACGGCCGCAACACCGCCGGCTCCATTTGGAGACGGCTCCTGTGTTGCGGCTGAGATCTCCGCTGGGCCAGCGCACCGGAAACTAGGTTTCCGCCCGCCGGCCCAGCGGGGATCTCCAAATGGCCGCAGCGGGGGTGCGGCCGCATTGGCGGACGCCCGGCGGTCCGATATTGGCGGCGGCTTCATCCGCCCACCAAGGTCATAATGAGGGCCTATGTACTATTAGAAAAAGAGGAACCCTCCATATAGCAACAGGAAGAAGGTATCGCTTGGCATATATTTTGGAGGTTGTCTTGGGGAAAACCAAGAAGGACAGCCGGTGAAAAATTTGCCACAACTCTTAATTCACTGCGCCTTAGAACCCTTAATGGCAGAGGCACCATGGACCAAATTTCATCTTTCACGAATATTGGAAATTCAAGCTCCTATTTAATTGATTACATCTAGATAGCCTTGCAAAATTATCCTCAGGCTAGTAATTTCCAAGTCCAGCACAATTTGACTAGCGATCACGCTGTTAACCTGCGATCTCTCCAAGATAACTAATAGACTCCCTCAAACAATTGGCAATGAGGGGGTTGTCTGCGGACTTCACAGAATAAAATGGTCTCCATCATGAACAACCATAAAAAGGAAGAACTCAAGAAAGCTCTAAAATAGGGTTTTAGAGGAGCAGCCATCATCACTCTCACACTGGGCTGTGTTCTTGCAGATAAGAAGAAAATTAGGGGAAACAGGCAAACTCAACTTCATTTTCAGACAATTTATAACCATCCAAATTAGCTTTACGTACTCATACGGAATCTTATTATCAATTACCCAAGATACCAAATTAATTTCCTACTGGGTCTGTGACAATAGTGCTAGGTGCTGCACATTGATCCTAGTTGTTATTCTCTTCAAATTGATTAGGATGAGTGTTGGCGCTCACATTTGCTTACTACTTTATGTTCAATCCTTCTGTAAGAGGCCAGTGATCACTGCCCAAGGATTTTACAACCTGAAAACTTTGGACAACTCAAAATACCATGATTGCATGAACATATAATCTATGGGTCCACTTTTGAAATGTCTGACATGCAGGTGGATCAGTCAGAAAGTGACCTTTAAGCAAATAAAACTACTGTCCAACACACATTTTTGCATTTACTGTGATACACTAGTTGATATACGTTTTGAGAAAAATGTGTGAGGTACATTAAACAAGGCCGACATGTCAGCCTGAGCAGTGTCCTCATAGGCTGGATTAAGCCACATATTAAAATCCCCCATCAAATTGATTGGTATATTAGCAAAGTACAAATTGCATTTACACGACATCAAACAAATACAGATGCTCCTTGTATGGAGCCCCACACATATGTTCAACACAATAAGAGTATCAAGGGAGGCTCAGGCCCTCATTACAACTTTGGCGGTCTTACAAAAAGTCCACCGAAGCCGCAGGCGCCACTGTACTGCCACTGCTGGCGGTATTTGTGGCTCCCAATTATTACTTTTCCCCTGGGCCAGCAGACGGAAACAGCGTTTCCGTCTGCTGGCCCAGCAGAAAAGTCACATCAACATTGCAGCTGGCTCATAATAGAGCCGGCGGCAATGTTGATGTGCAGCGGGTGCAGCAGCACCTGTCGTGAATTTCACTGCCTGAAATTTGGGCAGTGAAATGCACAATGGTGCCCCCAGGGGCACCCTGAATCCCCCTTACCACCAGCCTTTCCCATGGACAGGCTGGTGGTTGTGGACTCATAATCCCCAGGGCACCGCTGCCCTGGGGATTATGACCGCCTGGCGGAAACCTGTCGGTCAAGTGGATGGACTAATGCGCCACGGTCATAATACACTGCTGGTACACCGCCAGCCTGTTGGCGGTGTTACCGCCAGTGTACCGCCAGCCGCCAGGGCCGTAAGGAGGCCCTAAATGTCTATATAATCTAGTTACAAAGCCCTGGACCCATTCACCCCCTGTTGCAATCTTTGTTGCAATGACCATCATAAGACTATCAGAAGGATGCCCTGACCTCACCGGTCTTGCTAGGGATATAGGCCCTCATTACAACCCTGGCGGTCGGTGATAAAGTGGTGTTGATACTGCCAAAATGGAATTATGACCACAGCGGAAACCACTCAGACAGACAGCCCCTTTAACACACTGACCGCCATGGCGGTAGCAACAAGCATCACGGTGGTAACCGCCAACAGCCAAGCGGAAGACAATGTTCCCCCCCACACTATTATGACACACCTATCCGCCACCTCTTCCGGGGCGGTACCAATGACATCAAAAGCACGGCAGAAACAGAACACAGAAGTCAAAGGACTCACCTCTGGAGACTCAGGGAACAACCACAACGCCATGGAGTCCGAGTTGCACATATTTCTCATGGTCGTCTACCTTTTCCTGCATTATGAACACCAATGCCGGTGAAGACGACCACGGTGAGTACTGCCGCCTAGTACACAAGGGAGGGAGGAAGAAAAAGAGAGTGACACAGACACACAACACACAACAACCCCACCCCAACACCATACACACAGCCAGATGCAGTAACATTACATATCCACCCTGTACCCCTCAGGAATAATGCAAGGACAAAATGATTGGAAGAAAGTGAGCGTAATACGATGAATTAACATTAATTAGTGCATCAAAATAAACGTATATACATATTTACACATGGAGAGACACCGCCCAGTCCTCAATGTCTGTGGACCACAGGGACACATCACATAGGCCTTGGCCCCACCTCACTCCTGCAACAACACGGAGAGAACACTGCAGGGGCATCAGGTCGAAAATACAGAGGCACCGCAGGGGGACGGGAAATGGGGGGGCACCTCAGCCGGAAGATGGTATAACACCACTGGTCCTGGAGGGAGCTACATGCCCATCACTCTGTCCTGGGGAGTGCAAGGCCACAGTGTCTCAAGTGGGTGGTTTACCCACTGCTTGGTCCTGGGGAGTGCAAGGCCACAGTCTCTCAAGTGGGTGGTTTGCCCACTGCTTGGTCCTGGATAGTGCAAGGCCAAGTCTCTCAAGTGGGTGGTTTGTCCACTGCTTGGTCCTGGGGAGTGCAAGGCCACAGTCTCTTAAGTGTGTGGCTTCTCCACTGGTTCTAGAGGGGGGCACGTGCCCAGGGTGCTTCATCCTGGGAAGGATGGGGTGAGTGGATGGCTTCTCCACTGGTTCTGGAGAGTTCATTGTGCCACGTGTGCTTCATCCTGGGAAGGATGGAGTGAGTGGATGGCTTCTTCCACTGGTTCTGGAGGGGGCATTGTGCCCAATGTGCTTCATCCTGGGAAGGATGGAGTGAGTGGATGGCTTCTTCCGCTGGTTCTGGAGGGGACATTGTGCCCAGTGTGCTTCATCCTGGGAAGGATGGGGTGAGTGGATGGCTTCTCCACTGGTTATGGAGGGGGCATTGTGCCCTGTGATGTAGATCTTGCAGACTGCAAGGTCACAGTCTCTCACCTGTGTGTCAGACCTACAGGATTTGCAGGGACCAGGACACAGAACAGCCCATGGAGGCAGGACTACACACTGTCCGCCGGTGGTGATGGCTGCTCAGTAGTGGCAGTGGCCGGGCTGGTGTTGGGGCTGGCAGTGGTGGGGGGAGGCTCCAGCCCTTCTCCTGCAGCCTCGGACGGCTGCCCACTTTGGCTGCTGTTGCTGCCAGTGGTGCTGTGGCAGTGCTGGCAGTGGTGGGGGAGATTCCAGCCCTTCCCCTGCAGCCTCGGATGGCTGCCCACTAGGGCTGCATCTGCTGGCAGTGGTGCTGGTGGCGGTGCTGGCAGTGGTAGGGGGAGGCTCCAGCCTTTCCCCTGCAGCCCTGGACGGCTGCCCACTGGGGCTGCTGCTGCTGGTGGTGGTGCTGGTTGCGGTGCTAGCAGTGGTGGGGGGAGGCTCCAGCCCATCCCCTGCAGCCTTGGACTGTTGAACCACCATGGTTGGTGGTGGGGGCTCCAAATGAGTCCCAGCACAAGACCTCCTGTCCTTCCTGCCTGCTGGTGCAGGCCCCTTGCCCTTCCTGTCAGCAGCTGGGGATTGCCCCTTGCCCTTCCCTCCTGCAGCTGGTGGTGCCTCCTTGCCCTTCTTAGTCACAGATGGTGGTGCCTCCTTGCCCTTCCTAGTCGCAGCTGGTGGTGCCTCCATGCCCTTCCTTGATGCACCTGGTGCAGGCACCCTATCAGTGTTGCTGCCTGGTGCCCGGGATCCTCTCCCACCTTCAGTAGCTGTCGACAATACTGTGGCTGTGGACTGGGTGGCTGAGATGCTCGCCTGGGTTCTGACCACCCTGGCCCGATGAGAAGGACGGGGGAAGTGGTAGGGAAGAGATCAAGGGTGGAGAGGTAAAGTTTCTTAGGGACATTGGGGAGTGCAGAGGGTGAAGGTTTGGGAGTGGAGGAAGAGGAAGTGGTTGTAGGATGTGTCTGTCTGCTGTGTTTGGGTGCAGGTGCATGGACTGGATGTTGTTGTGAGGTGGATGGCTGTTGGGTGTCTGAGTGCTTGCGTTTGTGTACTTTGGGAGGAGGGGGCATAGACACAGTGGGAAAGGACACGGGGACGTGTGCATGGATGTGGGGGTGGTGACTGCCAGTGAGGGGCGTGTAGTGATAGGCGTGATGGTGGTAGTAGATGAGGATGCAGTGCATGTAGACCCTAGTGGAGGGAGGTGGACAACGAGGAGGAGGGGGACACAGTGGATGTTGGTATGTCTCCATCTGAATGGTGTTTGTGTGAGTGCGGTGGGATGATGTGTGGTGCTTGTGCTTGCCTGAACCACTCTTGTGTGTTGTCTTGTGTGCATGCTGGTCTGCCTTTGTGCTTGGGTTAGGTTGAGGTTGAGGGGAATGGGATTAGGCAGAGGAGGTTGGAGGGGGGAGGCTAGAAACAGGGACAATGGCTGCCATCAGGGAGGAGGACAGAGCCTGGATTGATCTCTGTTGAGCTGCCATGCCAGAGTGAATGCCCTCCAGGAATGCATTAGTTTGTTGCAAATGGGCTGCCAGCCTCTGGATGGCATTCACAATGGTTGCCTGCCCAATAGAGATGGATCGCAGGAGGTCAATATCCTCCTCACTTAGAGCAGCAGGGCTAACTGGGGCAGGGTCTGAGGTGCCTGGGGCGAAGGAGATGCCCACCCTCCTGGGTGAGCGGGCACAAGAAACATGCTGAGGGGCTGCTGGGAGGGCAGTGCTGGTACAGGGGGTGACTGCTGTACCTGTAGTTGGGGTGGGCACAGAGGTGTCCGCCACCACCAGGGAGCTTCCATTGGAGGAAATATCACTGCCAGAACTGACCCCTACAGCCTCTGCTGTGGTGCTACCCTCTCCCTCTGCCCCACTGGTGCCCTCACCGTCAGTGGATTCGGCCTCCTGGGCCCTGTGGGATGCAGCTCTCCCCATCGCCAGTGCCTCTGCTCCTCCGCCAGATGATGCTAATGCACATAAGGACAGGGTGCCAAAAAAAAGGGGGGAGACAAAGGATACTCTTGGTCAATGGCATACAAGACACACACACACAGGGAACAGCCCTACGCACTAGGTAATGCACTAGCAGTAACAATGCTAGTCACCAGCCCATGGACAGGGATACCTAACCCCAAATGCAGTATACCTGAGACCCTCAGACACCTGCCCAGTAGTGAAGGCCTACTAGCTTGGTTAGAGGAGGTTGACATCAGAACCAGCCCAACATGGGCCGTACCCTGCACTGTCCGGCCTGGCCTAGGGGCACCCACAGGCCCACATCCCCCACCCAGATGCCACCCCACCACACGCAAGTAGTATATTGGGGCACTTTACTCACCCCCTTGTGGCTGCTGTGATGCCCCCAAGCGCCGATCCAGCTCCGGATAGGCCACCGCCAGTATGCAGGCCATCAGGGGGGTCAGGGATCAACGGGCACCCCTTCCTCGTTGGGAGGCCATCCCAGCTGGGCCTCCGCAGTCTTCCGTGCCCAGTGTCTCAGGTCCTCCCACCGTTTGCAACAGTGGGTGCTCCTCCTGCCGTAGACCCCCAGGTCTGCACATCCTTGGCGATGGCACGCCATATACCCTTTTTTAATGGGCGCTAACCTGCAGAGAAATACACATAGGAAAAGGTATCAGTCAGACCATCCTGCCTGTTCCACTCATGGCCCACCATAGCCCGCACATCCCCTTATGCACAGACATTGCCACCATACATGAAGCACGCTGCCCAGGGCCCTTCCACCAACCACCCCCACATGAGGTCCTCACACACAGAACTCCATGCATTTATGCCCCATGCATCATGCTCACAGTGTACTCACTTGTTGGTCTGGAGGCCCATACAGCATTCGGTTCTGGGGTAGGACCCCATCCATCAGTCTCTCCAACTCTGCAGCGGTGAAGGCAGGGGACCTTTCCCCAGTGACATGAGCCATGGTACGTTCCAGACACAGGTCACAGCAGCACTTGCAGTGTAGGTCCTCTCTTGTTGAAGGTCAGATAGCAGGTGAGTTAACAGATAGGAAATGGCGGTCACGTCTGCGGGGGTGCATACCGTCATCACCGGCGTACATCACCATTGGCCACTGTAATCCATAGGGCCCAATGGTACCCAATGAGGAGTTGCACTGCGGTTCTCGACTGCCTCCCGCAACGGCACACAACGTCAGCAGAATTACCTCATTTCCACATGTCCCTCCATACAGGACAGGCGGACGCCCTTTCGGGGGGGGCAGCCCATGGCACCTAACTCTGTCACAGTACACATAGGCACCATTTGGGCCCATACAACAATATACTGTTATTGTCACAACATGCATTTCAGTGTAGTGTTTAGAAATATGGAATACTGACCAGCTGCTCACCGTTTGCTCCCTAGATTGCAACCACTGCGGATGAATAGGAGATGGAGACATCCCTCTGTGTACAGGCCCCTGGTGGTCTTGGCAACAATGGAGGACATGCACTTTATCCTCACCTATAGACTGGACAGGGCCACAATCACAGAGCTGTGTGCCCAATTGGAACCTGACCTGATATCTGCTATCCGTCAGCCCACCGGGATCCCCTCCCTTGTGCAAGTCCCATCTGTGGTCCATTTCCTGGCTCCTTCCAAGTGACAGTGGGCTTGGCAGCAGGAATGTCTCAGCCAATGTTCTCAATAGTGCTGACCAGAGTGTTGTCTACCCTGATTAAACACATGCGCAGCTACATCGTTTTCCCCCAGGTGGAGGATTTGGTCACGGTGAAAGCTGATTTCTATGCAATGGGACATATCCCCAACATAATTGGGGCTATTGATGGTACACATATTGCATTTGTTCCCCCCGCGGAGAAAAGAACAGGGGTTCAATAATCGAAAGAGCTTTCACTCCATGAATGTGCAGATAGTGTGCCTGGCGGACCGGTACATCTCCCATGTCAATGCAAAGTATCCTGGATCTGTGCATGATGCCTTTATCCTGAAGAATAGCAGCATCCCATATGTGATGGCTCAACAGAGGCACCAGGTGTAGCTAATAGGTGAGCCCTGGTTCCCACCCAGTGGATGTTGGTGTATGGTGTGGGCCCTAAGGGTTAGTGTGTGGCTAACAGGTTTCCCTCGATATTTGCAGGTGAGTCTGGTTACCCAAACCTCTCATGGCTACTGACCCCTGTGAGGAATCTCAGGACAATGGCAGAGGAATGTTACAATGAGGCACATGGGCGAACAAGAAGAATAATAGAAAGGACATTCAGACTCCTGAAGGCCAGGTTTAATTGCCTCCATCTTACAGGTGGATCTCTGTACTACTCACCGAAGAAGGTGTGCCAGATCATCGTGGCATGCTGTATGTTGCATAACCTTGCGTTACGTCACCAGGTGCCTTTTCTGCAGGAGGATGAAGCTGGAGATGGGCGTGTGGCAGCAGTGGACCCTGTGGACAGTGAAGATGAGGAGGCAGGTATGAGGACAACAGAAGTGCAATAATACAACAATACATCCAATGACACACAAGTAAGACACTGTAATTTGACTTTTAATTGACAGTTTTGTGTTTGACATTGTCACTGACAGGCTGATTTTCCCACTTCTAGGGCCACTCACTGTACCCTTTGGCATCTCTGTTTGCAGATATTTGTGCCCCGCTATCGATCCTGGTGTATTGACTGCAGCCAACTACAGGCCATTCCTATATATACATTACTGTACAGCTATATTGCAGTGTTTAAAGCTTGTTAAAGGAATATTTGGTTAAATCATTTGACTGACTCTATACTTGTATTTATTCAAATGGTGTTTATTTAAGTGCTAATGATCAGAGGGGGATGTGCAATGGACTGGGGTGAAGGTGGAAGAAAGTCCAGGATAGAGTCCAGTCTATTTGAATCACAGGTGCATTGTCCAAGGGGGCATAGGAAGTTCAGCAATGGCAGTTTAAGGTGGACAGGGTGACAGAGTGGGACACAAGGGTGAAAATCAGGAGAGCCTTATTTCCTGGCGGGGGTCTTGGCAATAGTCTCTGGCTTCTGCCTGGATCGCAGGGACCGTTTGCAGGGTGTTTCTCGTTCTTCAGGGGGTGGGGTGCTGGTGGCCTGTAGTTCCTGTGGCGGGGCTTCCTGTCCACTAGCGGCAGCGGAGGTGAAAACTGTTCATCGGTTTGGCTAGTGTCAGGGGCCCGGTGGTGTGCCACTGCCTCCTTCATGGTGTTGGCCACGTCTGCCAGAACCCCTGCAATGGTGACCAGGGTGGTGTTGATGTCCTTCAAGTCCTCCCTGATCCCCAGGTACTGTCCCTCCACCAACCGCTGGGTCTCCTGCAACTTGTCCAGTATCTGGCCCCTCGTCTCCTGGGAATGGTGGTATGCTCCCAGGATGTTGGTGAGTGCCTCCTGGAGAGTCGGTTCCCTGGGCCTGTCCTCCCCCTGTTGTACAGCAGTCCTCCCAGCTTCCCTGTTCTCCTGTGCCTCTGTCCCCTGAACCGTGTGCCCACTGCCTCTGACCCCAGATCCCTGATAGTCCGGTGTTTGTGGGGTGGCCTGAGGTCCCTGTAGTGGTGGACACACTGCTGATTGACGTGTCCTGGGGACAGAGGTATGGGCCCCCTAGGTGGGTGCTGTGCTCGTGTTTCCTGAGGGGGGAGGTCATGTGGTGGTATGGGACTGTGCGTGGGTTACCGATTGTCCGGAGATCCCTGATGGGCCAGGTTGGTCACCAAGATCCAGGCGTCCAGAGCTGCTGTCATCACTGTGGGCCTCTTCTGAGGGTGGACTGGATGTTGCTGGCACCTCCTCTCCAGATGGGGGACCTGTGGGTATGTAAATGCAGTGTTATTGTTTCTGTGTGTGTCATCTTGTGCATGGGTGTGTTGCCCTCTATGGTTGTTATTGCCCTGGCAGCTTTGCCTTGTGTGAGTAGTTATTTTGTGGGCTAGGTGATTCTCTCTAATGTGCATGCTTTAGGGATGGGTGTCCATGCAGGTCTGTGATGGGGGTCCGTGCATTGGTGTTACATGCAGGGCTTGGTATTGGGAGGGGTGGGTTGTGATGCTGGGGTATGTGGGAGGTGGTGGAGTGATGGGAGTGAGGGTTAAGGTGGGGGTATGTGATGGCATGATGGTCACTGGGGGTAATAGCATTAAGAGTTGACTTACCAGAGTCCAGTCCTCCTCCTACCAGGCCCTCAGGATGCATCATTGCCAAGACTTGCTCCTCCCATATTGTAAGTTGTGGGGGAGGAGGTGAAGGTCCACTGCCAGTCCTCTGTACAACTATTTGGTGTCTTGCTGCTGTGGAAGGCACCTTCCCCCGTACGTCGTTCCACCTCTTCCTGATGTCATCCCTTGTTCTGGGGTGCTGTCCCACGGTGTTGACCCTGTCTCGGATTCTCCGCCATAGCTCCATCTTCCTAGCAATGGACATCTGCTGCACCTGTGATCCGAATAGCTGTGGCTCTACCCGGATGATTTCCTCCACCATGACCCTTAGCTCCTCCTCAGAGGACCTGGGGTGTTGTTGCGGTGCCATGGGTGTAGTGTGAGTGGTGTGGGTGAGAGTATGTGGGGTGCTGTGTTGGGGTGTGTGATGTAAGGTGCGTGGATGGTGTATAGGTGATGGTGGTGTGTCTGTGGTCTTGTCTGTGGTCTTGCTATCTCTCTTGTGGCACTTGTTTGTATTCGTAAAGGGTTGTGGGTAGTGTGGGTGTGTGTTTTATAGTGGTGTGAGTGTGTGGGTGTGGTGTGTGTATGAGTGTCAGGTGTGTGTTATTCAAATTGTCCAATGTAGTGTTGTTTAGAGCGCGGCGGTATGTACCGCCAATGGTTTAGCACCATTGAATGTCTGTCGCGGTGATTCGTGGGTCATAATGCTGTGGGCGTTGTTCTGTTGGTGTAACGGTGTGGGTTTTGCTACCGCCAGTTTATCACTGACCTTTGGGCTGGCGGACTTGTCTGTGTGGCTGTATAGTGTCAGACTGCTATGTGTGGGTCATAATATGGGTGGGGGTAATCCGCTGTGGCGGTGGTATGTTGGCAGTAGTCAGCATGGGTGTAGGCGGTACTTACCGCCAATGTCATAATGAGGGCCATAGTGTGCAGAAATCCATTGAATTTGGGATACGATAGTCAGACAACTCTCCAAGAAAGAGATAATCATATTATGCTTTAACACATCCTTCATCCTTTGTGACTCCAGCATTCTACTTAACCAATCTATATACCAGGAGAGAACCAACAGGCCCACTGGGAGAATCTCCTCCTAGTCTAAGTCACTGAAATCCACCCTTACGTCTTCTCAGCCCTGGGGGAACATGTATAGCAATTTTCTGACTACTGAGTCCAGTTTTGCCAAGAGTTGCTCTTATGTTGGAGGGTTACTTTGAGGTTTCCCTGACTGAATCCCACTGAACGTTTTTGTTCTTCCCTATTTCCATCTTCTTGGGTTGAATTTATTTGGTTAGTGATCGGCCCCATGAATATTCAAAAATATATTTCTAGTGCCTGGTTCCACTTCTTCAAATTCTCCCTCGGGCACAACTCTTAAGCCTTGTGCTGTTAATTCTATAACTGAACTTAAACTAAATATTTACCGTAAATGAGAAGAACAATACTTTTGAGACCTCCTTCCCTACTTTATTAAAAACAAACCCAACTTGTTTGACATCTTCTGTTGAGACTATATTAAGGGCTGGGCAGTTTTTAAATGCATGCAAAACTGAGATCTATTTAATGGTCACATTTTCCTTGTTTTGTATTCCTTGCTTGTGAAACCTCAAAATATAGTAACCAGTTACTGATATTCTTGGCATCCTCATATACTTGGGTCCTATTTGGGTGTATATTTGTGGCCCTGTTTACTTTAAAAAAAGGCACCATAATACCTACCACCTTCTCTAAATGTCATCTTAGTCATGCCCGCTGCCCCTTAGACTGGGTGACTGGTATAACATTGCCACCTTTAGCATGTCCTCTTTGACCAGCTTGATTGTTTATATATGATCTCTCAAATATGCCATTCTTTTTGGGCACCTTCCTCACTGTTCTCATACAAGCGAGGACTAGGGTATTTTTCCCCTTCCTTCTTTTACCCTTTCCCAAGAGCTTCCCATGATTTGATCAGCTTGGTGAATCGTTTTTTACATTCTTAACTTTGACGATACCTTTTCTTTGTGCCATCCCATTTACCTTCTTACTTCGGCTTACATGTTGGTCTTGTGACTGTTTAACAAAGTCAGTAAGTCTGCCTGAGTGCAGATGGTTGGACGCAGGGCCTCGTTTGAAAACCCAGGCTGCACGCAGCAGGGTGTTGGCTACCCATGGGGGGTTAGATGCATGCCATTCTTCTATAATAGATAGGATCACCATTTCTTTTCACTAACACATGAGTTTTGAAAATGTATACAAAGTGAGTCTCTTCCGTAAGCTCTTCATTACCTTTTAGATCACAAACTATGCCTGTGCTTGTAATTGGCCTTACAATAGTGGGATATACAACTGTTGATGCTTTCTAATTCTTGATCTATAGATCTAAGTAAACAGATGTGAGACTTTACAGCATTGTTATTCAGAACAATTGACTCCAATATACCCAGTGATGTTTTTTGTAGAAGGAACAAAACGTCCAGCATTGATGATAAAGCAGTTAGCTAGCGTCTCCAAATTCTGCAATGAGTTTGTTTTTTGACCCAGACCTTTCCCTAGACCTGGCAGTTGATTCAGACACAACCCACCATGCTCCATAGGATCTTTGTAACCCTTTTACTCTGCCTCCATTGTTGATTGAGCACTCGTCCCTGGTTTTCCGATCAACAAGAGATACAACAAGGCTGTTCCCTATGTCTTATCCTTTTTGCTCTGGCAAATGACCCTTTGGCTTGTGCCCTCCGAGAGCATAAATGTTGACTTTGTAGGAACATAGGATTTCGTTATACTCTACAATCAATGTATGCTCACGATGCCCTTTCAGTGATTCAAGATCCAGAAGATAACTTAGGACCCTTTATTAATGAAGTATTGCAGTTTGGCCGTTGGTCAACTGGTACAAGTCCATCATGGAACGTCTTACGGGGGCCACAACCCAACCTGCCATTTCCTACCTGCTACAGTGGCAAACAGGCCCTGTTCATTATCTAGGCATAAAATGTCATACTGATATCCCAACCATTCTTAGTGAGAACTATGGGACATATCTGGTGGTACTTAGTGGAAAAGTGGACCGTTGGCTCACCCGTCCACTGGCAATGGAGGTTAGGATTGCCTTAATGAAGAAGGTGATAGTACCGAAACTCCTATACATGTTTCAGAATATTCCTGCACCCTTAAATAAAGCATTTTTACCCAACTAAACACTCTCATGGTTAAATTAGCATGGGCAGGCAAACAACCTAGAATCAGCTGGCATAAGCTACGAATCCCATATGGCAAGGGAGGGTTTGCAGCACCTCATTTAGAAGTACACTATCTAGTAGCGCAAATACAGTTCATACACCATTGAATTCATAACATTCAACATGCACCTCATGTCACCCTTGAAAAGGGACAAATACATCCACCTCCAAAACAAGCTGTGCCATACTCCTAACTCGCTAAACTTATACATGAATTACATACAGTGCCATGCTCTGTTGGGTGCTAGCGTTGCTGGTAACACTGTGTGGTGTCCAGGTGCCCTATTCACAACACCTACTCATCATACTTTAATGACCGCTCTGACTTGACCATAACTCAAAGATATGTACCTCCTTTGGATGTATGACAATTCTGAATGTCATTATAATGAAATGGCTTTACAGAGCAAGTTTTATCACAAAATTGCCTTTAGAGCAAAAGGCTCCTCACCCAAAAATTCACTTAAGCACCCATAAACCAATAACCACAGTAAATCCTAAAAATTCCTTTACCACGCAAAAACCCATACCCACCCTTAATGCTAAAATATCATTTTCCACCTAAAAACTCATATCCACCCTAAACCCGAAAATTTTCCTTACCACCCAAAAACTCATGACCAACCGTGAACCCTAAAATTTCCCTTCCCACCCAAAAACCCATAACCACCCTAATTCCGAAAATGTCCTTACCACCCAAAAACACATACCCACCCTAAAACCTAAACATCCCCTTACCACCCAAAAACCCATATCCACACTAAAACCTAAAAATCCCCTTACCACCCAATATACATGTATATTTTAAAAACATTATACACAGACATATATATATATATATATATATATATATATATATATATATATATATATATATATATATAAGTATATAAAGTAAGCTGCTCCGGACCTACCTTGCTACATTGGACACCGGTTAAGAACTGGTTCACTGTGATTTTTCTCTTAATGATGGCTTAGCGCCTTCTAGTGTTGATCAACTGATTATTTTACTGGGGAATTTCACTGTATTGCTGAGTACCATGTATGGTGGGGAATGTGTTGTCATATATTCCAACAGTTGCTGCTCACTTAACTATTGGTTGATGTACTCTATTCCTAATCCATTGATTGCTGATATACGTGTAATTCTGTGCTTACTGCTTATTGTCCTGCAATGTAATAGTCTGCCTTACTTTAAAGAAAGTGATTAAAAGAAAACAATTGAGACTGGGTATTGGTAAAGCAGAGACAGAAACAAAAGACAGACACCCCTTTCGCCATTGACCCTCTTCACTTTCAAGGTGGTGGCGTGCCAGGGACACATAGTGACAGCACATCGTCCTGGAAAGTCCATTACTCAGAACACATCCCACTTTAAACAGACCCACTGTAAACAGACTCATCCTGAACAGCCAGATTCATCCTTAACATCCTCCATTGAGAACACATCACAGCACACCTAAGGGATCTTCACTGGCTCCCTGTCAAGAAGAGGATCACCTTCAAGCTCCTTGTACATTGTTACAGGGCCCTCCACAACCTTGGAGCCAGCTATCTCAACCACTGCATCACCTTTTACTCCCCTGGGAGACCTCTCTGCTCTTCCCAGCAGTCGCTCGCCACCGTACCCCACATAAGGAAGTCCTCGGCTGGAGGGAGATCTTTCACCTATCTTGGGGCAAAATGTTGGAACACCTTGCCTCTCCACTTCAGGCAGTCACCATCACTACCTAAATTCAGGAAGGACCTTAAGACCTGGCTCTTTGACTGAATCCTGATGACCCACCCCACAGCGCCTTGAGACCCTATGGGTGAGGAGCATACTTTAAAAATGCTGATTGATTGATTATCTTGACATTCGCCAGCTCCTGCAAACAGTGGAGGCATTAACACCCTGAAGTCCAGCTCCTGAGTCTGTACCACCCTTGCCTGATATAGGTGGACCTCAATCACCTCGGATCACTGGAGCCGGCAGACCAGTGTGAGCTCCTCGCAGACTGATTGAGGAAATGTGAATTCAAATGATACCTGCCACCTTTTCATTTAATAGAGGGTGAGATGTAGCATCTTGATTCTATGAGGTCTACAGCCCTTGCGGTTCTGAGGGACTCTAAACAGGAACCATGTGATATGCTGGGAGGTGTCAGGGAATGGTTCTGGGAAGTATGATGTAATGGTATGTATGTGGGTGAATGTTGGAGAACAAATTTGTTAAACTGCAGTTCATGTGTGTAGCATAATCTATTTGCATGCTCTAGTGCTAGGGAATACTCTACACCCTGCTTGCCTTCTAACACTCTAACAGTGTCACAGTCTCCTCCTACTAAGTGGTAGACTCCTGATGCACTTTAGACAAAGTTATGTCAGCCAAATGACAGGATATTGTTAGTCATTCATGGATATGAAAATGTCCGCAATTTCATGCACTCCAGTCAAAATTATGGTAATCAATGGCAGAACTGTCGATGGTCGCTGAATGAGGAATTCAAACAAAGTTGAGCAAGCAAGCAAACCCAACAGAGCTCACACCACCAGTCTCTCCACCCAACCACCTTACCGCAGGCACTGTATCACGAATCAGCCACTTTGTCTTTCTGCATTCCTGCACCTCCCTGACTCCCAGTGGACCAGCTCAGTAGCAAGGACCGACTGTAAGCACCATGCATGTTACGACGGGAGGGAGAAAAAACACGCTCAGAGGTAAAGTGAGCAACCCTTCTTCCTTGCCCTTGCACACTGCTGGCAGTCTTCCTCCTTCTCAGTCACTAACCACCATGACAGCTACCTCAAAGAAACAGCATCAAATGGGACTCAGGCCCAAAGAGACTCCAGACAACTAGGAAACTCCACAGGTCTCGAGAATAACAGAATGATGCAGCCACAGGGAGAACGATGCAATAGAGTGACGAATGGGTGAGCATGCAGACTCGAGCACCTTGTTGGGTTTAGCATAATTTCCTCGCATCCTATAAGTTAAGCAGAGGCCAACCACCTTCTATGAGATCCATGGTTTGGGAACTGTGGTATGGTTGAGTTCTCTCCTGTAACAGAAAATGCTTGAGCACCATTTGTACTCTATTCCTCTTTCTCTAATATACTGTATTGTATTGTAGAATTTAAGAGCACTTCTTACCTGGGAATATTGGGATCCTGGGAGCCTTCGGGAATACATGACTGAAAGTATGTTGAGCGTGGTGCAGTGAGCTGGAAGCTGCATAAAGCATGCATTATTAAAGAAAAGAATGCAGCTACACATGTACAAGTAGTCTTTTCATACAAAGTGTGTATCAACATTCTTATTCTTGCAGGAATCAAGTTCCAGAGCTTGTCTTCTGAATTGAAGACAAACTTCCTTGAGTGCAAAAGTTCAGATTTTATATTTAAAGAAAAGGGATGTAGATATCCCAGTGCTCTGGACGGCCCTCCTCTGCTTTATATGTGATTCATTTAGGCAGAGGCATCCAGTGTAAATATTGTGGGACGGATGAAGTGGAAGTCTGTATATGTAGATTAAGGAGTTGTCTGGTAGCTGTGTTCTGGATGCTGTCAAGCCTGCAACACAGGGAGCAAGGCACTCCAAGGTATAAACTGTTCGCATAAGTCGATACTGGAGGGAAACAGGAAAGCAAAAATTTAGATGGGGGTGGTATGATGGGTAGTGTTAAGTAGTCAGTAACAATGTGATGAGAATGACAGAAGGGCCTGACAGACTAAGCTGATCCTTTGAGAAAACTATTATATTCTCATTTTACCTTGGCGGTCCAGCACAGACGATTATCCTTCCTTGGTGTCAAGCACAAATTGAGGGAAATGGGGTTCACATACACGCTTCTGTTCTCCTCTAAATTGAAGCGATCCAGATTAACAAAATGTTCTTGTTTTCAGCACTGTACGAGGCCTGAGACTAGGTGAAGACTACAGCACCCCTTGCAAACGATATGAAAGACCAGCATGCGCCGACGCAGCAGTGGAGCAGACATCACTGGCATTCATGAAAATGCTGGGCTGGGTCTCCCCTGCCCCAGGGAAACCCTTTCTCTGGAGCAAGTCAGGAATAGTCGATGATTAGCATTGTAGGACACGGCAACCTTTCGGGATGCAGTTGGGGACCATCCAAACTCCTCATCTGACACATCCGAGGTTGTGAGCGCTTATGTGCCTCTTCTTCTTCGGACTCTATTTTGCCTCACTTGGTGATCCCCCAAAACTGCTGATGACATCATATAGTCTGGCTCTGTTGCCTGCCAGGCCTGCACCAGGTTTTGACCTCAAATGGTGTTCTTGCCTCCCCAGGGGCCAAGGCACTCTTTGGATTGCACCCCCTTGGTGTTCCGCCTTCATCAGGCTGGACTGGTTCCATTAGATTTGGGAAGTCAGGTGGTCCCTGCTCTAGGCCTGGTGCCAAGAAAACATGGGGGCATATGTTTGGTACTAATTATTTGGCATATGCGAGGGGAGTACTCATATGGGTAAAGGCCAGGAACTCTTTTGAGATTCTATCGCAAAAGGTAGATGCCAAGGGCAGGTTTGTTAACCTTGAAGCCCATCTGAACAGCAATCCCCTTCTTGCCAGCATATAGGCCCCTAATTCAGACCAATCCAAGTTTCTACACCAGGCATCTCCAATGAGTAGTTTGTAAGCTACTGGTAGTTCTTCACCTACCTGTAAGTAACTTTCATTTGTGCAGCCCAGCCTACTAAATTAAAGGCTGTTAGTTGGATGGATCAACATATGTATTCCAAAATTGAAAAGTGTGTATTGAAGATGAAAACTTGTGCATTTTCAGAGCTCATACGATGATGTTTGGAGAAAAATGTTGGAATTTCTGAAATAAATCTACATTCCAAGTTCAAGTAATCTTTTTTGCATTTCTACTGGCAACCTTGTCTGCTGCACAGAGGCACTCACCACTGGCAGTCTTGCATAGGTTGGCCACTAATATAATGTTGTATAAAGAACACTAATAATATTAGTAGCTCAGCATGATTTTTATTGAACATAAGTAGCTCTTTTTATAGAAAAGGTTGGAGATCACTCTTCTCCAGAGACTCTCCTCTAATCTTACCAAGCGGCCACATGTCCTATGGCAGCTGGAAAGAGACTCTAACTTACTCCTGGACTCTATCCTGGACCTCTCTCACCTATTGAGCCTGACTGAGCCTGAGAGTGCGGGTGCACCATTGGCCCTGACCAACACCTGGCATCACTACAATCCTGGAATCAAGCTATAATCATTTTACTTCTCAGCGCTCAGCATCTTTTCACGCCTTATTCTGAGTGTCTGTTCATCTTCCATTTGTCCTTTCATTTCCACACTCGACTATTTAGGCAGGGACCAATCTGACCACAGCCCCTTAATTTTGGGCCAGGGCTGGGATACTGCCCCATCCCCAATGCACACCTGGCAGCTACAACCCTCCACACTTGAAGATTTTCCCTTTCGCACAACTTTGTCAGATAAAATACTCAAATATTTTTAACAGAATGAGGTCTCTGCATCCTCACCAGCAGTGGAATGGAAAGCCTTTAAAGTTGTAATTTGGGAAGAATGTATTCATACATTGTCCAGGGTAAGTTCCTCCATCCTTCATAACCTAGGTAGCACTGAGAAAACATGTAGATACTGAGATGAGAGCAGTCACAGATCCCCAACTCCTCCAATCCCTAATCCCACTCCGCAAACGCCTGGATCATCTCTGCTGCCTAGATTATGCTTCATAACCGCCAGAGCTCACTTGGAAGGTGATAAATCTGGCCAACTATAGAGTTGGCTGGTCAATAGAAACACTAAGCTACTACCTCCGTGGCCTGGACGGACCCCTCCTTTACTCACAATAGGTAATTAATGACACCTTTAGCACCTACTACACTGGCCTCTGCAGCCCCCTATGCGATCCCCCCCATAAAAATGTGATGTCAGCTCATGAAACACCAACCTAATTTGTCTCTCGTAAGCCTCCTCCAAGCCTGCATTCGCTTCATGGGGTGTCACTAGGACTCTGTACTAGATGGAAGAGGCACCAGGCAGGGCTGTCCCATCTCCCCTCTCATATTCAACCTTGTGATGGAACCGCTGGCTGCCAGGGCGTGGACGGATGTCGCAGAGTAGGGCATCCCCATATCAGATGACCCTCACACAATCTCATTACATTCTAATGAGCTCACCCCTATCGCCTCTTTCCTCTTGGAGTTTGGTACAGTTTCAGGGTTAGCTGGAATAATTCTTGCCTGTTCCCACTCTTGGACTCTAGAGCTTGGAGGTGGCCCTTTTTGTCGTAAACCCATTTCCTTCCCCTACCTGGGCATTCCAGTATATCACACTGTCCCATATTTGCTTGACGGTAATTTCTCAGCAGCAATTGCCTTGATCAGGTAGCACTCGACCTTATGGAGGCCCCTCCCCATATCTGTTGTGGGCCATGTGGCTGTAGCTAAAATTATTATGCTTCCCCGAATACTTTACTATTGTGCAAACCTCCAAGCAATCCTCCATTGGTTATTCTTTTGCATACTTCATGAACTTGTGGAGAATTTATGCTGGCATATTTCTCACAGTAGGGTGGCGCTTCACATACTCAGGCTTCCCTTGGAGCAAGGGAGCTGGAGGGCGGGGGCTTGGGAGTACCCAATGTCGAATATTACTATTTGCCAGCCCAGCTACAGTGACTCTTGCAGTGGTTGGCAGGCTGTTCTCTGGAAGATATGGGCTTGAACACACGTCCTTTCTTCCTATGGGCCCTCCTTCACCCTGTACCCTAAAGCCCAACTGCTGTGATTCACCTCTCCTTTTCCGGGTGGCCCTTTCCTGCCTGAAGAAGGCTACTCGACTTCCTGCACAAATACTCCCCTATGCTCTGGCTATTCCACTGTGTAGGATTCCAACCTGAAGGGACCATACCTCTGAGCAACAGCTGCATGCTTGGGAACAGGTTGTACTTTCCACCATAGGGATCCTGTAGCAGAATGCCAGATTGATGACATTTGAGGCCCTGACCGCGGCCCTGCCAAGTATCACGCATCAGGCGTGATTCTAATGCATTTCAGTGTGGTGGTCCACATCACTGCACTGAAATTGAAAATCACGCATTATAGTACCTCCAGCTGTTAAGGGGAGTTCTAAAATGCATAGATCAACTGAGCAGTGGCGTGCTGTGCTGATTGCGCTGCCAGCATGCTAAAGGTCAAGGGGCTGGCTCTAATGCTCACAGTGGCAGTGGAATACTTTGTTACAATGTATCAATCTGCTAAAGTGAAGAAAACCCCCTTACCCTGGGGCAGCCCGGCAGACACATGCGCAAAACTGACGTCACCACATTCAGTGAGCCGGAGCGTCCAATCATGGCCAGAGCACAGCAGTTGTGTCTGCGCTTGTGGCATAATTTGTTTTTTAATGGGTTCAGCTGCGTTTTGTTAAAGTTTGGCGGGACCATTTGCAAGAAGTTGTTGTGATGCAGCGTACATCAGTGTAGCTGGCTGATAGAGCCCTGCTAGGATTGATCTGATGATCAATCCTCCTCTGACCCCCGCAGGACCCCTCCTGTGTTCTGCAGCAGGCCCATGTGGCTCGCAGTGATGGTGCCGGTCCGGAATCCAGTATGTACAATGGTTTCATTTCTTTTGAAATGTACGTGTCCAAGGATGCTGTGGTGCAGTTTTTTGCACCTTCATGTGCTTAGAGGCCACATTGCTAGTATGAAGCACTAATCTATATCCACCTATAGGCATGCTTAGAGGCCACATGGCTTGTATACAGCACTTACTTATGGACACCTATAGAGACTCATGCTTGGAGGCCACACTGGTTGAATACATCACTGTCCTATAAACAGAATAATCTATGGATGCTTGCTTATGCTTGGCTGGGTTTAGGTTCATATTAGGATATTGCCAGCAGTTCTAAAGCTGTGGCCTGGAAGTGGTTGCATGGTTCAGAACACGCCCGACCCTCCCAGGGGTGTTTGGGTGGGAAGTGGATTAATTGCCCACATGAAAATGATGAGAAGTGCAATCAACTTATGAATTTTCTTACTCACTTTCTCAAAGAAATGGTTTAATATGACATAGGTTTATTTTTAGTTCCCAATTTGACATTGTGTTTTTAAAAAAAAAATTTATAAACAACTTTATTTATTTTACTGTTGCAGTAACGTAATATCAACAGGTCACATTTACACTTCAGATACATACCAATACAATTCCTGACTGGGATTCATCAGAACATGTCTTCAATTCATTATGGTGTCTAAGGACACATTTAGCAATTATCATCATGTTAAAGGAACTTCATCTAATCAGACCTCACAAGTCCCTGTCCAATTCCCCCACACCTTGTTATATTTAGCTGGGATCCCTCTGGCCTCATATACCAGCTTTTCCTGCTGGGCACACCAGACCACTTCCTGCCTCCACCGAGCAATTGTTGGTGCCATCTCTAAGTTCCCGCTGGCTCCTATATCTCGCTTGGCCAACCAGGCATGCTATCTCCAGGAAGGTACATTCCTGTCTTTGTTTTTTAATTACCTCCCCTCGTGTATAGATTTTCTTCTTTGGATATTTCCAAATTATGTCAATGTTACTTTAATGAGAGGAATGTGATTGGAATTAGTAGGGTGGAATATCTAATATTTATATGTTTCCCTCTTCTTCATTGCTTGACTTTGCTCTTGAGAAAGGGTCACTCATAATTACACTGAGATTATGAAAATGTAACACATACCAACCAGAAACCTTGGCAGGTATGCTGATGGAACAATTTGCACTCCACAAGTGTTAGTTCCTCCTACATGTCTCGCTGTGAGGGACTCTGGGGGATGCCTAGGCAACCTAGGAGACAGAACCAGCCACACACCAACTCTTACAATCTTTACATACTCTGGGAGGCGTTCAGAAACAGATCAGCTGGCTCACCAAGGCCCTAGTTACTCACACACTAATGAATCTGCAGTCCCTGAGCGACACATGGGAGACGGAATTCAGAAGGCAACTCCACAACAAAGAATGGGAGAAGGCGCTGGTATATCCATGGAGAGTGTTACGGAATGCCTGTATCAAATGGATCCAATTCTATATTCTTTACAGAGCTTATCTCTTCCCCGTGTGGCTGGCCCGCATATTCCTGGGTTCCCCAGACATGTGCACTAGGTGCGGGATCCCTGGAGCTGACCTGAAACATATGATGTTGGACTGTCCCAATGCACAAATAGTGGAGCACATATTTATCTCAATTAGAGTGGGTCATGAGAATAACTGGCATTTTCTCCTGGGTGGCAGGGGCCCAGGTATATACAAGAAACCATGCAAATATAAAACTGCAGCGCCTCTTAGATCTTACCCTTGCTGTAGACAAAAAAGACTATCATGATACATTGGAAGCTACCGTCTCTGTTGAATTCTGAACTTTGGCCAGGCATGCTCTTGCCCTTGGCAAAAGTGGAGGCATTGGCTTTACACAGACAGAAAGCCAGAGGGCGTTGCTGCCGGCTAATGCTCCTGGGCTGGGATGCGCTGTTTTCCAGGCTAGTTGATCCAGCCCAGGAATCCACCTTAGAACCCGCTTCTAATGACCCCTGATTCCTTGATCAGGACTGGACTGACTATTCATATTTCACCATGTCTCACCAGATTCCAGGGTCTTGGGATCCTTTCTGATTCTCAATCTAGTGACCTCCTACCTTCATATTGGGGATATGTGGAAAATCTTTTCAGCGGCCCCTTAGTTCCAGCCCATCCCGCTAATGTCCTCCACCACTTCCCATCGCTCTTGGAAATTACTTCATGGGGCAACTGCTTCGTGGGTTAGGCACTCCTGAGACACCTCTGTTTGGATGCACCTCTCCACTGTTGTACGATTTCTAGAGCAAGTGTAATCAATAATCAGTTCTGCATTGGATGCCGGGGACTTTATTCAGGATAGATTTCTCCCCTCATCTGTATCCGCATCAAATTTTTCAGCCTCAATCTCTCTGATTGTAAACTCCTGTGGTTATATGCTGGTTTTATAAAGTTCAGTAAAAGTACTTGTAAAAGTGACAAACAACCAGAGATGCATAAAATCAATACGACTAACCCATTTAAGTTTTGTTATTTGTTTATATTACAATTACAGCCGCACATGACTGTTTATTGTATATCTGATCAGAAAAAATAGTGTTGACACAGATTCCATAAGGGTCAGGTATGATTAACACATATGTGCTGTGAACCTGTAACATGGAATTGGATTCTAAAGGCTACATGTTACATAAGATGACCCAACTGCAATAGCTAAAGTTCAAAACTCAATAAAAACACATTTGAAAGAAAAAAGAATATGATGGGGGCCTTTGAAACATTTTGATAAGCATATATCAGTGAGGCTCACATCCAGGTGCGATCCTGTAGTCACTCCCATGTCCACTACAATATTGGGCTATCAGGATTGGACCCGCTCCTGCTGCGCCAGACTGCTCCATGGACAAAGGACAGGATAGAGCAGTGGGCATTTCGAAGGAGGGAACACCCAGAGCAGAAGGTTCAAAGAGTCAAACACTAAATTCACTGGTGTCTGGAAACAGACTATAACACGCATTTGCAATGCAATGGGTCCCGCATTTTGTTGAGTTAGAGCTATTGGTATAGTAAATCATAACTGGGCTTTTCTTGCCACATAAGTTTGTATACTCTGCCTGATAATTTCATCTTTTCTTACCATATAATGACAGTGGTCCTGCATATAACTAAAGCACTTCCATTTACCTTCTTCCTCTATCTGCAGCAGAAAATTAAAATGTTGATATTTAGCATCCTAATTTAAATCTGCCATACTAATTCCAATGGAATAACACTTTGAACACACCACCATCAGAGTTGCTGGCTGGCTAACACAATTCCCCCCAAAACACACAAGACAGCCACAGAGGAGAATACACTAGAAGGATCACCTAAATATATCAAAAGTGTTTTAACATTTATAGTGTAATAAGGAGGTTAATTTGCCATGAATTATGGTCATAATTGTAATAAGTAGAGAATATTAAAATAAATAAAATTATCATATAAACCTTTATCAGATATCAACTTTTGGCATTAAATTGTAATGCTCAACACAGCCCCTAGATGGCACCATATTAAAAATGTTATTTGTAAGAAACGTGGTTATGTAACCATATTGTTAGTCCATAGAGGGGATAACCCAATGAAAAACACAGGAGAAAGTAATGCAGTGTAACCTTATACTTAGCCTATAGAGGCCATAATTGCTCCTGCTATAGCGCCTGGATACCCTCCCAGGTGAAAGACTGCTTCATAATCTATCTTCACAAATTCTTTGCCCAACACTACCAGTTACTACAAATTATGTGACAGCAGGTAATTTACAGAATTTTGTTCCTGGTGTAAAATGTATCTACATCAGGGAATAGGTGCAGTGTGTCCAGGGCACCATGAACCTCCTGACTAAAGACTGCACATGAGTGGTACCTCTAGCGTGTCTTGCACAAAGCAGGAACTTTATATACAAGAGCATTTATGAGTATGTGAGGAAATACTACAGAAGTACCCTTATGTTCACACAGGGGGCTTTGTGAATTTGCACCCAAACGTCCAACTCACCATTACTAAAAGTGCAAAGAAGACGTAATTCTTTCTATGTGTACTGGGGGGCATATTTATACTCTGTTTGCGCCGGATTTGCGTCATTTTGTTTTACGCACTTTCGGCGCGAACACTGCCCCATATTTATACTTTGACGTCCGATGCAGCGGGCGTCAAAGTTCCACCATGTGCGCCATTTTTTAGAAGGGGAAACCAGCCTTGTGTTAATGATATGCAAGGTAGGTGTTTCCTTCTAAAAAATGACTCCCAGGCCTGTGCGCTAAATTTAAACTCCCGTGCAAAAATGACGCACGGGAGTGGGAGGGCCTTAAAAAATTACGTCCAGCTGCGCTTGCTTAATTTTTTAACGCCTGCTCAGGGCAGGCGTTAAGGGACCTGTGGGCCCTCCCATGCCCCCAGGGACACCCTCTGCCACCCTTGCCCACCCCAGGAGGACGCCCAAGGATGGAGGGACCCACCCCAGGGACATTAAGGTAAGTGCAGGTAAATATATTTTTCCGTAATTTTTTTGTGGCATAGGGGGGCCTGATTTGTGCCCCCCTACATGCCACTATGCCCAATGACCATGCCCAGGGGACATAAGTCCCCTGGGCATGGCCATTGGGCAAGGGGGCATGACTCCTGTCTTTGCTAAGACAGGAGTCATGTCAATGGCGTCTGGGCGTCAAAGAAAAATGACGCAAATCGGGTTGAGGCCAAAATTTTGCCTCAGCCTGACTTGCCCCATTTTTTGACACCCAAGCTCCATTTTCCCCTACGCCGGCGCTGCCTGGTGTGAGTAATTTTTTTTGACGCACACCACTCCGCAGCACCGGCTAACGGCGGCTAACGTCATTCAATAAATACGGCGCCCGCATGGCGCTTTGGAATGGCGTTAAAAATTTTGACGCACAACTGCGTTGTCGCAGTTGTGCATCAAAAAGTATAAATATGGCCCTAAGTGTATATACCTATCCCTGAACATTCCCAATTTATTCCAATTTTACAAGTTTTCCCATCCAAGTCACTTAAAACAAACACAAACACGAAGCCGTTGAAAATAAGGCAGCAGAAAAAAATAAATAGATCTTTAATAGAAAACGAAAACTTGATTTTTGGGATGGACTGCATTTTCAAGATTACACCATTGCAATTACATAAAGCAGGTCCTAAACAATGGGGGCTGTTTTTGCTAAAAGGAGCCAGTTCTGTAAAAGTAGTTTATTTTTAAAACAATAGCAGAATGCAGCATATTTTTATTAGGTTTGCCACTGAACATAAAGAGACGCATTAAAAAAAACAAAGTTTAGACGCAAAGATGCATACACGCAAACACATATAAGGAAATAAATGAACAGGAGCTCTCACTTACACTTACACCAAGAGAAACACTGTAACAAAATAAAAGGAAAGGCACGTGCAAAGCCACTTAAAACAAACACACACACGAATCCACTAAAAAACAGTCCAATACAAAATTCAATACATTGGTATTATGAAATGAGTTTTTAGGGGTTGACTGGGTAGACTGCATTTTAAGATCACAGCATTTCAGCTACATATATACAATATCTGTTGCCGTTAGCAACATAAATATAGTGGAGGATGTTTTATTGCTATAAGGAGTAGATTTTGTAAAAGTACTTTCTTTTTAAAAACAATTGCTAAGTGCCTCATTTTTTGTTTAGTTTTAAGGTATCTAAAATTGCCAAGATGCTTTTAATAAATAATGTATGTGTTTTAAAAGGTTTTGTAATTTAGTAATATTTGCTCATCTACCACTAACTGCACTGTGCACTGTGCATTTTCCATGATGTTTGAAGGGTAGAGACTGCTTTTCTTGCAATACGTGAGCCATATCATAAAAGGCTACATTAAGCAGACAAATGATTAAAATGAGCTTACACCTCCCGACATGCCTGCACAAGAATAGAGTGTGAAGGAAACCAGCAAAAGGGACAATTAAGATTGCTGTCTTTATTGTGACCAGATGTGTATGCAATTCACAGGCAGACATTAACTAACTTGTCCAACAACGAGCAGAACAAGCATTTGCAATGCAATGGGTCTCGCATTTGCTCGAGTTAGAGCTGTAAACTCCTAACCAGGCTTTTCTTGCCACATAAACTGAAAATGAAAAGTAAAACAGTCTCACATAGGCGAGCTGCTGGTTTCCATTAGCGTGAAGAAGACACAGAAAAGGAAGCAGAAGTTCGCTCACAGTGAAACTTATCGGCAAAAATGCAATTATCCATGTAACTGCAAAAGTGCAATTATCTATGTAACCAGCAAAAGTGAAATTATGTATGTAACTGAGTTGATGTCATACAAATTGCTCGACTACTGGCCAGCGACATCGCGCTGCCTACAAAATAAATGGCAAAAGCAGTCCAGAAACCAAAGAGAACATTTTGAGCCTCGTATGTTTTCAGAAGTTGGCCAGTGCGCTCGCGGAGGGCTGAACACCGGAAAAGGCATGATGTGCGAATGCCTTTTACTAATCAAGTTAAGCGAATTTTAAAAGGCAAGCCCCAAACCAACCAATCTGATGTGCTTGACATGGGCGTAGTTACAAGCCCGTAGAGAGATAACAAAAGGGACAGAGCGCTTTGCGTAGTGATGAGGACCTATGAGCAAACACCAGGGAAGATGTTGTTGAGCAGGTTACGCACTTGAACCGGTGGAAGCCCAGAATTTCCTAAGTAGTAGCATTTCCTTAAATGTTGAGGAGGAAGAGAGCTCCTCTATCCACAAGTTCAGTTCTCCTACCACCCCTTGGAGAAAAGAATGACCGAGAGATTCAATCAACTATGTTAGAGTTAAACGCAACATCCTATCCAAGTGGTTAGCCATTATGACAACATCCACAATTGTTGAAGGAGACTTAGGCCCTCATTCCAACCCTGGCGGTCTCTGACCGCTAGGGCAGAGGGCAGCGGAAGCACCGCCAACAGGCTGGCGGTGCTTCCAGGGCTATTCTGACCGCGGCGTTAAAGCCGCGGTCAGAAAAGGGGAACCGGCGGTTTCCCGCCGGTTTTCCCCTGGCCCAGGGAATCCTCCATGGCGGCGCTGCTTGCAGCGCCACCATGGGGATTCCGACCCCCTTCCCGCCAGCCTGTTTCTGGCGGTTTTCACCGCCAGAACCAGGCTGGCGGGAACGGGTGTCGTGGGGCCCCTGGGGGCCCCTGCACTGCCCATGCCACTGGCATGGGCAGTGCAGGTGCCCCCTAACAGGGCCCCACAAAGATTTTCACTGTCTGCTTAGCAGACAGTGAAAATCGCGACGGGTGCCACTGCACCCGTCGCACCCCTGCAACTACGCCGGCTCTTTTGGAGGGCGCCCGCCGGCCCAGAGGGAAAGTTGGAATGCCCGCCGCGGTCTTTTGACCGCGGGGCGGTCATTCGGCGGGGGAACTTTGTCGGGCGGCCACCGCCGCCCGCCGAAGTTGGAATCACCCCCTTAGTCATTTTAGGATACCACTCCTGGCATTCTAGCCTCTAATCTGGTCATACATTTGCAGAATGAAGTGTCTTCTTGCTCAATTGTGTTCTCGAGTCCTGCCTGAGTCAACTCCAGTGAAAGCTAACTAGGCAAGATGCTTGTGACACCACAGGCATGTTAGCACGCTGCATCATCTTGTGTTCATTGTTAAACATATAGCCAGGGCCTCTGAAGTTATATGATTGTACGGCCACAGCGATTTCCGTATGATTATAGATTTGCCACATAATTCATCGTCTTCCGCATAATCTGCAGATTTTAACAAAAAAGTTGTTTCTACCTCAAACGGTTAAAAAGTTAATAAATATGCAACAACATGGCCGTGCAAGGCTGGTTTGGTCACTTTTCTGTTGCGTATTGGAGTTAAGCTGGTTCTAATAAGGTGTACCCAATGCCTGGAGAGTGTTTTCCAGTTTATAAATGACAAAATAATGAAGTATATTTTTACAAAATGTGCTGCATTATGCTGTGTAACTTGCCTTTTCTTGCTGCATAATGTACCCAAACCTGTTACATTATTTGACCCTCTCCTGCCGCATAATTCCCGTTGTCCGGCATATAGCCATGTAGTAGTTGATGAACCGTATAGTTTCCGTTAAAGTGTCTTGAGGAGCAAGCAGCGTTCTTGGTGAGACAGTCAAAGAGAGAGAGTAAATCAAGGCTTTTACATGTCATTGTGCACTTAGCCCTCGTTCACCCCACAACCCCCCTCACCTCATCACCACCACCAGTGATAGAATTCATGTGTTGCAGGCCTTAAGCGTTATTTTGTACTTTGTCTTCTCCTTTTATGTGGAAGGGGTCTTCTCTAGTCAAGCCGAAGCCATCGCACAGCCGATTTTAACACACACACACAAATGTAAGCCCAGAGGCATTAAGAGTCCCCCTCACATATCTTCTGGGCATTGTCTGCCACTCTGAGTAGCGCTATAAAATGCCTCCGTCTCCCTTGCTGCAAGAGGTATATGACCCCTAGCGCCCGTGTATTTTTTTCCTGCGCATTTTTGCCCCCTCAGACTGTGAAAGATGTAAAGTGTGGTGTGTTAACTATGAGAGGAATGCCTACTGCATTGCTCTCTGGATCACACCCATGCGGCTCCACCTCTTTGGTGCAAGAAATATGTGGCTTCGAAGTTCTGCCTGGCTTCCTGCACTCTGTGTGACCCCATCCTCTCCGTGGGGTCTAGCACTTGAAGGCCATACATGCAGTGCGAGAAACTTAGGGGGTGATTCCAACCTTGGCGGGCGGCGGGAGCTGCCCGCCAAGCGGGACCGCCAGAAGACCGTACCGCGGTCAAAAGACCGCGGCGGTCATTCTGAGTTTCCGGCTGGGCTGGCGGGCGACCGCCAGAAGGACGCCCGCCCGCCCAGCGGGAAACCCCCTTCCACGAGGATGCCGGCTCCGAATGGAGCTGGCGGAGTGGAAAGGGTGCGACGGGTGCAGTTGCACCTGTCGCGATTTTCAGTGTCTGCATAGCAGACACTGAAAATCTTTGTGGGGCCCTGTTAGGGGGCCCCTGCAATGCCCATGCCAGTGGCATGGGCACTGCAGGGGCCCCCAGGGGCCCCACGACACCCGTTACCGCCATCCTGTTCCTGGCGGTGAAAACCGCCAGGAACAGGATGGCGGTAAGGGGGTCGGAATCCCCATGGTGGCGCTGCAAGCAGCGCCGTCATGGGGGATTCCCTGGGGCAGCGGGAAACCGGCGGAACACCGCCGGTTTCCCGTTTCTGACCGCGGCTGTACCGCCACGGTCAGAATTGCCCTTGATGCACCGCCAGCCTGTTGGCGGTGCATCCTCCGTCCCCTACCCTGGCGGTCTTGGACCGCCAGGGTAGGAATGACCCCCTTAGTGTTTTCAGAGACTTGTCCTGTGCTTTCTGCACGTTGACACCCCCACCCCACCCAAACCCTTTCAGCAGTCACCAAGCCATGATTATGTGACTTCAAAGCTCCTTATCCATTAGCATACATGCCAATAGACTCGATTCGCTCAGGAGACTTCCGGTTTGTTAAGGTAAAATTGCTTTATTTTGGCTGTCTGCTCAATTCCTTCTCCTTCAATAGAAATCAACGGGAGAAATGCCGTCTCCTGATTATTTTTTTTAATTTCCCACTTTCTATTTCTAAAATGTTGCTGTGTATGGATTAGTGGAGGCAGGTGACACGCTGCGAGTGGAGCATTTCATTTCACGATTTGAAGCTTTTGAGCAACTCTAAGAGGCCGACAAAAGACGTTTTTGAACCGTTGCATACACCATGCACCCAACTCCCCCTGGCACATTCTCCATTTAAATATTTTAATAAACAAGAGAGACCAAGTGTTTGCCATAATATAACGCCGGGGGTTTCCGTGGGCTCAGACATCGTGCTAGCATGCAGTGGGCGGCTCCATGCACTTTAAAGGACGGGGCTGCAGTAAAAAATGAAACAAGCATTTGGAATACAATGTTCTTGTGTTTGCTTGAGTTAGAGCTCTTAGGGTTGTAAATTACTGACTGAACTTTTCTTGCCACACAGACTGCAAATAAGAGAAAGAGAGCGAGGGCGAGCTGGCCCTGGAAAAGCCCCCCTCTGTTGCTGGTTTATGTTTGCAGAGGGCGCTGGTGGGGAGGAGGGACTGAACACACACCCACAGTGTAAGACAAACAGGCAAATACAAAGAAAAAAAGTTCCTTACAGAAGAACTAAGCAGGACATAGCGTAATTCTACAGTACTTTGTGCTGCTCCTAAAGAGAAAAAGTCAGGACAAAGAGGCAGAACTGACCACTAGCAGGCAAGGATTTTTGAATGACAGTGGAACCAACAAATTAAATCACTGGAACTTACAGTATAAGTATACTTAAAAAGTATACAACACGTTGAACGCTACGCTTGACCTAAAAATCTTCCACTAGAGACTAGTTACCACAGTTGCCAAATGTTTGATACAGCTACAAAGCAACAGCTGGTGGTGGTGTTGTTTTTCATTTAAACCAAAAAGTCAAAAACAGAAAATAAATGCTACAATAACCACACTGAGCATCGAGCGTTTACTCCAGAAATTAGAAGAATGTGACCCAGTTATGCAGTAAGTGGTCGTTATGCTGATTGCAACATTACAATATGTTGCATTCTTTTATAACAACTCCCATGTGTAATTTTGTAAACTGCTGCAGTGCTACAAGCAGCTTTTAAAAGGTAGGGGCTGTTTTTCGCTACAGGGAGCCAGTTTTATAGTAGTAGTTTATTTATTTTTTAAATAAAAAAATGTGCCTCATATTTTTATATGTTTTGCCGCTAAACGGAAAGGCACGCATTAAGCAAAACATATAGTTTAAAACATAAAAACACACACAGACAAACAAATATAAGTAAATAAATAAATGGGTGTTCTCACCTATACTTACACATCGATAAACACTGTAACAAAATAAAAGGAAAGGCAGATATGAAGAAAGCTTCAACTCAGATAATGGCCCATCACACTGTCGCTCGTCCTACCAATGAGACCATGACCTCAGAGGGCACTGTAGTGTTTGGGTTTTTAGGAAAGGTACACCTTCTTCAGAACTATCCTGCTGTCAACTGAACTTGTCCTCACTCTAGTTCCGTGTTTTGAACGTGAAAGCTTCCGTTCGAATCTCAGCTTTTAGACTGGACCAACATTGCGTGATCCTCGGCAAATCAGTTTTCTACTCAGGAACAACTTGGAAAAGACAAAATAGAATATGCTACTGAAAACAAAGACACGCATAAACCATTTGAAAACACAATCGACGCATTAAGCACACGCAAACAAATAATAAACACAAAAATAAACGGATGCTTTCACTTACACTTACAAAACGATTAACACTGTAACAAAATTAATACAACGGCATGTACGAAGGCACTGAAAAGAAACACATCCATAAACCATTTGAAAACGCGATTGCACATCTGCAAACACAATTCCAGGTGTCCAAAACTGTTCAACTGTATCAAAAAAGTCCCTGAACTGTATATAATAAAGACAAGAATTTGCAATGCAAGGGGTCTCGCATTTAGAGCTATTAGCGTTGTAAACTCCCAACCAGACTTTTCGTGCCACACAAATTACAAGAAAAAAACACAGCGCGATCGCGCTATGTAAAATGCAGCGTGATCACCCTTAAATTGAAAACCAAAAAAGTGAGCACGATTGCGCTATAAACCCCAACGCGATCGTGCTGCGTGAAAAATAGAAAGATAAAGTAGTGCGGAAACCATGCTGAAAACATCGAGACTCAAATGGTTTCAGTAGTTTACCGGTGCTGTGTAGGTGGGCTAAACACCGGAAAAGGCATGACGTATGCATGCCTTTCACAAATGAAAGCAAGAGGATTTTAAAAGGCAAGCCCACAAACCAATGAAAGTGACTGACATGACATGGGCGTGGTTAAAAGCCCAAAGAGAGATTACAGCATGGGACGGAGAGCTTTGCGCTCGCCCATAAAAAGGAGGGCTTGAGTCATTAAACTCTAACTTTACATCAGCATGGAGAAGTTCAGCACAATCTCTGCCTGTTTCGATCAGGGCTGAGGACCAAGGTCTATCTTGCTGGGTAAGTGGACATCACCAAGGAGAATCAAGACAGCTTGTGCTAGAGCACCATCATCTGCCGGAATGCTGAGAATAAAGGACCCTGTGAGGAGGAGAAGAGTACCTGAGGGAGCAAGGCCCAGTGAAGATCCTGTTGAGTGGAACACTAAAGCAAAGCGTGAGATTCGCTGTCCTATCAGGGCATCTGCACATGTGCTGTTCAAGTCAGCAACTCCATTTGCCAGATGGGACCACTTTGGAGATTAAGGGCTGTTGCCCTGGTGCATCGCTGTGATCGAGGAGGGCCGTTGCCCTATGCTGTGCTGTCACCTGAAACTACTGTTCCCTGGTGCTTTGCTATTCATGATCCCCCATATGTCAAGTGGGACCCATGGAGAAGAGAGAGAGCCGTTGTCCTTGTGCTGCGTGAGTAAGTAAAGCATAGGAGCTTGTGACCTATGGAACCAGAGCTTCTACCTTCCCATCGGAAATAGGCAGCTACTGAGAACTTTAACCAGAATCAGGTAGACATTATGGGTAGGCGTAACCCACAGAGCTTTACCTCACAGAAAATCACAGAGTTACATAAAACTCTGCAAGGTTCAGTGAAGTTGGGCCCACCCCTAACAAAATCGTGCATTTCCAAAGTGTTGTCAAACAAGGAATTTAAATGTAATTTACAAACAGAGCTCTTCCCACACCTGCCCTCCAAGATAATATTTTCTGCAATCATTAGTAAACCAGTGTTCATATTTGCCTGGAAGAACTGCTACTTCACTTCAGGGATGACCCTAAAGTCTATACAAGTTTAAAGCGATGACGTCAAAATCAAATCCCTGCAATATTCCCAACGGCAGGTCCTTGCTTTAGTTCTTCTGAGATGGAGAACCGGGCCAGCCCTGAGACCAGGGTCTAAAGTTTGGTGAAGAAGGGAAGGTGCTGCAGCAGTCATGTTGGTCAAATTATTAATTTTCCCTTGCCTTTTCAGTGGCATGCACCCAAAACGCCCAGTGGTTCAAATCTTCAAATATGCACTATCCATGCAATGTGGTCTCTCACTATCCTTATATTCTAAAGTCGGTTTGTTCTTGAAAGACAGTTTTACAAGGCTGTGTGTGTCTTTCTGAGAGTGACTGCAGGATACTGAATGAACTGATTATAAATGGCCAAACACCACCAAAGTTCTGAACAGTATGACACATCGTGCCCCATTCAGAATTCTCTATTGCATTAGAAGGGGTCTTTCTTTACCCCACTGTGTAGTCCCCCAAGCTCAACAGGCTTCAGATTCACACCCTCTCCACATTCCACGTCCTCTGCCACAAGCACCCCCAGGCCTCTTACCAGTTGGTGGAGCACCTCGCACTCAGAATGTCCTCCTTGGCTGTTAGTAGGGACAGCCTGTAGGTGTGCAATTTCACGGAGCCCACAGTGGCCTCCGTGTTCAGAGAGGCCGCTTTCAGCAGCCTTCACTTCAGTCTTCTGCCTGCCCTGCTCTCAGTCCACTCTCCTCTCCTTTCCTCTCTGTCCTCCTGTGCTCTCTCCCCTCATCCAGTCTTTCTCAGCAACTCTCCAGGCTTCTCTTCCCTTGTATCTGTAACCCCTTATTCTCTCCCTCCTGCCCCTCCACACACCTCTCACGCCCCTAGCACACACAGGCTGACAGCAGGACTAGACTAGCTCTGAAAACCAAGCACCACTCACTGGGCGCTGGGGGGAACGTTCTGGAGTGAAAAGCAGTCTCTGCCTTGGCTCCTCCCCTGCTTTCCTTACCCTCCTCTACCCTTCCTGGAACCTTAAACAAACTGTCTGAGGCTGACAGAGGAGAGACAGAGGGAAGGAGGGAGCTGCAAGAGTGGATGAGAGTAAGGTTAAGTGAGAGGAAGGACAGATACTGGAGATACAGTGGGAAAGTGGGCTTTGCGGACATTGGAGGGGGAGAGGCTTTATGTGAGAGGAAGGAGGGATCCTGGGAGAGAATGACTGCAAGAATGAATAGGAGGATCTCTTTGGGAAAGTAGGGGCTGTAGCGAACGGGAGGGCAGTGAGTCTTAGGTGGTGCTGGTTAATTCCACCGGTGGAGCAGAGAATTTATTAATAATTCTGCTTTACAAGAGTAACGCAGAATTAATAAATTCCTCCAATTCTGCTGGCAGAATTAGAAATTCCACCCACCCCTAGTGGCCATACCATACCACCAAATGAGCACTGTGGATGTTCAGCCTCTGCATGCAGCAACAAGATTACTGTTCAATTGCCTACATCTACTCACGTCAAAAGCTGAATTTCCAGATGGCTCCAGGCTGTTGGCATGCTCTCAGGTTTCCAATATTGCAACACCAGCACAAGCGGGTAAGACTGATCACAGTGCTGCAGAGCCACTGGGTGAACTTGCTCTGCCTATAGCCCATGGCACTGAGGCACATTGACTTTAAAGCCATTGTGGAACTTCTAAGACTACTCACTTGCAGAGCCCACCCTGAATATTGCCTCATGTAAATGGGGAAAAAGCACAGTCAATAGGCAGTAAAATGAGACTTAGGATCTAGCCTGGACAGCACTAGAGTGCCTACTTTATAAAGGCTGTGTATATTACTCTCATGTGCTGTATTTACATCTTGTATGTATAATAATACCAATTTTGTTCATAAAAGCAAGACTCTGGCAGGATATTCATTTATTGGGGCTCCTGAATAGATTATGAGACTTGTGCAGGTATAAACCTTGCACCTATCCTAACCTTCCCCTTGAGAAGCCTTGGAATGCTGGACCCACCCTACAACTGAGAGTCAAGTGCTGAAGGGTAGTACGTGGCTCAGTTAATCAGAATCTATAGTAGGTCAGCACTTGGGATAGCAGCAGTGAATAGTAACAGCCCCCATGGTTGGGCCCAGTAACCCCTGCCGGCTCTCTGAAAGGGGTTTGACATTTATTATGTGCCTTCAGAAGTGTACTGCTTGAGTTGTTAGCTGTGTGATGTGTGATATGATGGCATGGGTTGGAATGAATAAATGAAAGGTGCATAAAATAGCATTCTGGTAATCTTGAGCGGCATCTTGGTGTTTGTAGAAACATTCATCTATATCATGGGTGTGTTAGCAAGAGTCAGATCCTCAGGTAGAGCAGATCATAAAATGATTGTGGAAGATGGCATGACTGGGCTGTCAATAAAGAGACAAAGGGAGATTGTTTCTTTCTTTTGCTGTTAGGTACAGAGAAGAGCTTCAACTTTTCATGAGATGGCAGGGACCTTTAACAGGTGAGCAAAAGAGGACCAGAAGATTTTTGTGTCCCTTCATTTAATAAAGCAGCTTTGGGTAAATGAAGTAACCAAGTCATGAACCACCAGGTGACTATTACATATTTATTTAAGGGAGATAAATAAAGGGCCACATGTCAAATACCCACTCCAAAGGGGAGGAGAAGGAAGAGAGTGATTTAAGTAGGGTGGGGTTTGATTCTCAGTCCAACAACATTACAGAATCATAAATGGATGAAGAAAGGAGACAAGTCCTTACATTCACATGAGGTTGTTCTCATGAAATCTAATCATGATCTCAGTGTCAGTAGCTTCACTCTGGAAGGTAATCCTATCTTTTTCAATGATATATCACAATAGACCTACATAAGCCTTGACTAGCCACAGTGTTAAAGACAAACCCTGGAGGCCCCGTAAGGAATTGGAGGGTTCCCCATGAGAACCTGCCCATACTGATCTGCTGAGTATGTTTGTGAAAAAATAATTTAACGTAAGCAACTGCTGTGCCTTTTATTCCCATGCTGTTTTCTCAGCCACATAAAAGAACACTGTGGTCTATGATGTTGTTATATGTTTGTACGAATTATGTAGGACTGTGTATCAGGTCAACATAAACGTCAGGATGTAGGGACTTAGGGGGTCATTCTGACCACGGCGGTAAAAAGAGCTTACCGCCGGTTAGAAGGCTGCCATATCACCTCCGCGGCCGTGGTAAACCGCCACGGTCATTCTGACCCCCAACTGGCAAACCGCCAAAAACCCGACATCCACAAAAGTCCGCCACACCAAAGGTCAGCCAACAGAAATACGCCCATGCCATTACGACCCACGAATCCATGCGGCGGTCTTTCAACCGCGGTATTCCATTGGCGGTACACACCGCCGTGGTCGAAATACACACACACTTACAAAACACAACCACATTGGACAATTCGAAATACACACACCTGATACACATACAAACAACACTCCCACACACCCAATTAAATATAAAACACACACCCACATCAACCACAAACCCTCACAACCAAAAAATCCGACAGAAAGCCAGAGATAAACAGCACAGAACAGAGAACACCATCACACAGAGGCAAACCACACCATCACCCACACAATATCCACGCACAAAACAACACACATCACCACACTCACCACACTCTACAACACATACACCACCCCACACCTCATCCACACCACCCCATGGCACCCCAAACACACCCCCGGTTTTCAGACGCCGAACTCCGGGTCATGGTGGAGGAAATAGTTCGGGGAGAGCCCCAGCTCTTCGGGACACAGGTGCAGCACACCAGCATTGCCAGGAAGATGGAGCTATGGCAACGAATAGTGGACAGGGTCAACGCTGTGGGACAGCATCCACGAAATCGGGATGACATCAGGAAGCGGTGGAACGACCTACGGGGGAAGGTGCGTTCCATGGTATCAAGGCACAACATCGCGGTGCAGAAGACTGGCGGCGGACCCCCACCTACTCCCCCAGAATTTACAGCATGGGAGGAGGAAGTCTTGCACATCCTGCATCCTGAAGGCCTCTCAGGAGTATCTGGAGGAATGGACTCTGGTAAGTCAAATCTTAACTACTTCACCACCCCCACCCCACCTGCATCCCAAATCATACCCCCACCCTCACCCCCACCCCCATCACACCTAATCCCTGCAAATGTCTCACCATCACAACCCACCCATCCCAACACCTAGCCCTGCATGCGTCCACAAAGCATGGACACCCATCACCAAAGCATGCCCACTGCACATACACATCTCCCCCACAAGCCACCCTCACAAAAGCCCCCACACAGGAATGCCAGCCCTGGGGTACACGGGCACCCACCCATTGCACGATATGGCACACACTGAAGCAATAACCATACCTCTATACCCCTGCAGGACCCGAACGCCACCACACCGCCCAGGAAGGTCTAGAAATGTCCATCCCACTCCCAGAAGAGGCCACCAGTGATGACAGCAGCTCTGTCTCCCTGGACCCAGATGACCAGCCCGGCCCATCGGCGACCTCGGGACAGTCGGTTCCCCTCACACAGCCACAGGCCACAGCAGACCTAACCCCCTCTGGGAACACCAGCACAGCTCCCACCCAGCGGGCCCATGCCTCTGTCTCCAGGACACATCAATCAGCGGTGTGTCCACCACTACAGGGCACCCAGGTTAACCCACCACCCCAACAACAACAGGGACCTGGGGGCAGTGGTAGTGGGCACACGGTCCAGGGGACAGAGGCCCAGGGAAACAGGGGAACTGGGAGGGCTGCTGTGCGACAGGGGGGGGACAGGCCCAGGGAACCCACTCTCCACGAGGCCCTCTCCTCCATCATGGGAGTATACCACCACTCCCAGGAGACGATGGCGATGGTACTGGCCAGGTTCCAGGAGATCCAGGTCATGCAGGAGCAACAGTACATGGGGTTCAGGGAAGAACTTCGAAGCATCAATTCCGCAATGGGCACCATCGTCGGGCACTCAACCAGATTGTCACCACATTGCGGGACCATGTTGCACCAGAAAGGGCCCCTGTCACTAGCATGGACGAAGAACAGGCTACCACCTCCGCCGGCGCTAGTGGACAGGAGGACCCCACACAACAACAGGCCACCAGAACCCCACCCCCTGCAGAAGAAGAACCACCCCGCAAGCGGGGCCTGAGATCTCGGAAAAAGACAGAGTAGGATGCCAAGACACCCGCCAGCAAAGGATACCCCCTGATGTCATCCCACTATCCCACATTGTCACCCTGTCCAACCTGAAACTGCCCCAGCTCCACCTTCCACAGGCATATGGACAATGTACCTGTGAGACTGAAAAGCTGGACTCTGCCATGGACATTCCTCCACCATCACCCATTACCGATTTTTCATCCATGTCCCTAAATTCAGCACTTTAATAAAAACACTTATTGCACAAAAACAGTCTGGAGTCTGCCTGTATTGTGAACAAATGTATTAAACATAACGCTGCCAAAATGTCCAGTTACACAGTGATGATAACATACCACTGTCACACAGCTGTAGTCCATGGGTAAACAAAGTAGAGGTCACGCAGTGGGGGCCACATCTCTGAAATTTGAAGGGAAAGTCACAACTCAGTTGACATACATTGGGGGAATGGGCCAGACAGTAGAGAGGAAGGAGACTGTAAGTAATTGTAAAATTCCGGTGTTGAATCTTACCTGTGTGTTATTGAAAATACTGTAGTATCACTCTGTCCCTGTTGTGTGTGTCGTCCCCGTCGTCTTCCTCCTCTTCACTCTCCACAGGTTCCACCGCTGCCACAACACCACCATCTGGACCATCCTCCTGCAGGAAAGGCACCTGGCGTCGCAAAGCCAGGTTGTGAAGCATACAGCAGGCCACGATGATATGACACACCTTCTTCGGTGAGTACATTAGGGATCCACCTGTCATATGCAGGCACCTAAACCTGGCCTTCAGGAGGCCGAAGGTCCGCTCGATCACCCTCCTAGTACGCCCATGGGCCTCATTGTACCGTTCCTCTGTCCTTGTCCTGGGATTCCTTACTGGGGTCAGTAGCCAGGACAGGTTGGGGTAACCAGAGTCACCTATTAGCCACACACGGTGTCTCTGTAGCTGTTCCATCACATAAGGGATGCTGCTATTTCGCATGATGTACGCGTCATGCACTGACCCAGGGAACTTGGCATTTACATGGGAGATGTACTGGTCAGCCAAACAGACCACCTGGACATTCATCGAATTATAATTTTTTCGGTTCCTGTACACCTGTTCACTTTCTCTGGGGGGAACCAAAGCCACATGGGTCCCATCAATGGCAACAATGATGTTGGGAATATGTCCAAGGGCATAGAAATCACCCTTCACTGTAGCCAAATCGCCCACCTCAGGGAAAACAATGTAGCTCCGCATGTATTTCATCAGGGCAGACAACACTCTGGACAACACCTTTGAAAACATAGGCTGGGACATCCCTGATGAAATGGCCACTGTAGATTGAAATGACCCACTTGCCAAAAAATGGAGCACTGACAGAACCTGCACTAGAGGGGGGATCCCTGTGGGTTGGCGGATGGGTGACATCAGGTCTGGCTCCAGCTGGGCACACAGTTCCTGTATAGTGGCACGGTCAAGTCTGTATGTCAGTATGACATGTCTTTCTTCCATTGTCGACAGATCCACCAGCGGTCTGTACACAGGAGGATTCCTCCATCTCCTCGCAAGTCCCAGCGGACGGTGCCTAGGAAGGACAACATGGAGCACAGAGTCAAGCAACCCACAGGTACATTCACACAGCTTGCACAGTACACGATTCTCTATGCATTGAATGGCTTGTATGAGTGGCAATGCAAGGCCTAGGCCTGTGTGACGCAGTAGAATTTAAGCCATGTGGGCCCTTGAAATGGCGGCTGCCTGACCTGTGAAGTGTGACAATGGGATGTGAGGTCAATGCGCTGGCATGGCACACCGTGGCGGTAGGCGGTCGAAGACCGCGGCGCAAAGCCGCATTGGTTAACCTTGAACCCTATGGGTTTCAGGAGCCAATGACGATGTGCGCCGGCGGTCACGCCATTTTCTATCTGATTAATCACTTGATACCTGATCATCCACAGGAGAGGACCTATACTGCAAGTGCTGCTGTGACCTCGGTCTGGAAGAGACAATGCCTGCTGCGACTGTGGAAAGGGCCCCTGTCTTCACTTCTGAAGAATTGGACAAACTCGTGGATAGGGTCCTCCCCCAGTATGCGCTACTCTACGGTCCTCCAGACCAACAGGTAAGTACCCTGGGACCAAGCTTTTTGTCCAATGCCTGGGTTGAGTGGGGTGGATGAAAGATGGTGGTGAGGGGAGCGAATGAGGCATGCATCGCACAACAGATGAGAGCATGTGCCATATGGCAAGGTTGGGGAGGGGGGGCCACTCCCATCGACCATGCAGAAAAGTGACGATATTTATTTTCCCACCCTGTACATGTCACATAGGTCAGCGCCCATCAGAAGATCGACATTTGGCGTGCCATCGCCAAGGACGTCCGGACCCTGGGGGTCCACAACAGACGGGGCACCCACTGCCGAAAGAGGTGGGAGGACATCCGCTGCGGGAGCAGAAAGACCGCGGAGGCACTGCTGGGGATGGCCTCCCAACCTAGGAGGGGTGCCAGTCGACAATTGACCCCCCTGATGTCCCGGATCCTGGCGGTGGCCTACCCCGATTTGGATGGGCACGTGAGGACATCACAGCAGACACAAGGGGGTGAGTACCAGCAAATTCTGCTGTATTAGCGCACAGTGGAGGTGTCTGGGTGGGGGAGGAGGGCTGTGGGTATCTCTAGTCCAGGGCGATTTCTGTAGGCTAGGCCCCTCCGTAAGGCATGGCCCTGTGCCCCCGCCCCCCACCTCTGTAGGGTGCTAAGTACAGCTATCCATGGCCCTGGGTCACCTATGTGTGCATTTGTCGCCCATAGGCTTGTAGGCCAAGTCACAATAATTGAGTAGTGTACACCGAGTGCGCGGCGTAGTGCAGGGGGCTTCTGTGTCTGTCCTCTCCGCCAACGATGTCGCCAATGCATGCACTCAACATGTCATTATTCCCCCCCCTTTTTTTTTGTGGTCTTCCTGTTCATGTGTGCATTAGCATCATCAGGCGGAGGAGAAGTGGCATTGGAGCACGAGGGAGCTGCATCTCACATGGCCCCAGAGGGCCATGCAACCGACTCCGAGTTCACCAGTGAGACGGAGGGCGAGGGGAGCTCCACAACGGGGACCCGTGGAGACGTCAGCGACACAGACACGTCCTCGGAAGGGAGCTCCCTTGTGGTGGCGGCAACATCCGTGCCCACCGCTACAACAGGTACAGCCGCCACCCAGCGCACCAGCTCCGCCCTCCCAGCAGCCCCTCAGCGTTCGCCCGGTGCCCGCTCGACCAGGAAGGCGGGCATCTCCTTCGCCCCAGGCACCTCAGGCCCTGCCCCAGTTACCCCTGCTGCCCTCAGTGAGGAGATCATTGACCTCCTCCAGACACTCATTGTTGGGCAGTCTACCCTTTTGAATGCCATCCAGGGTGTAGAAAGGGAGGTGCACCGGAACAATGCATACCTGGAGGGCATTCATTCGGGTCAGGCTGCCCATCAGCGATCGTTCAACGCTCTGGCCTCAGCACTGACGGCAGCCATTGTCCCTGTCTCCAGCCTCCCTCCTCCAACTCCCTCCACCCAGTCCCACTCCCCTGTTCCTCTGCCTATCCCAGACACACCATCAGACCAGCCTGCACACACCTCAACACCCAAGGCAAGCTCATCCAGACATAAGCACCACAGATCACACAAGCATTCACACATGCAACATCCACATGCAGACATGCCAACAGCCACTGCCTCCTCTGTGTCCCCCTCCTCCTCGTCTCCCTCCTCCCTCCCTGTGACGTCTCCACTTACACCTGCATGCACACCACCATCAGCCAGTACGTCCATCACCAGCACACCCACCAGAACACTCCGCACACGTGCAGACACCACCCCCACTGCCATTTACACGTCCCCTGTGTCCTCTCCCAGTGTGTCTGTCACCCCTTCTTCCAAACCACACAAACGCAGGCAGCCACCCACCCAACAGCCATCCACCTCATGACAGCCTCCGTCACAAGCACCTGCACCCAAAGACAGCACACTTGACTCTCCTACAACCACATCCTCTTCCTCCACTCCCATACCCACTGCCCCTACCCTTCCCACTGCTCCTACAAAGTTTTTCCTCTCCAAAATTAACCTCTTTGCATCACCTGACCCACCCCCTCCATCTCGTAAGAGTCCAAAGAGCACCTCAGCCACAACAAGCCCTGCACCTACAAGGACCATAGTGCAGGGCTATTGGAGTCCACCAGCTTCTAGGGCAGCAACATCGGCCAGCAGCAAGGGGACAGCCAGCCCACCCCCTAGGAAAAAAACTAAAAAAGGGAAGGGCCGGCGCGAGAGGCCAGAGACGGCAGCCCCCAAAGACACCACCCTGGCACCATCACCTGGCACATCCACAAAGGGAGGCAAGGGCCCCAGCGAATCGGCGAAGGAGGGCAAGGGCAGCAGGGCGGACAAGTCCGGCAGCAGGCGAGCTGCCCAGGAGGGCCCCACCAGCCCCATATCGGGTGTGAGGGAGGACACCCACGGGCCCAGGACTCCAGCACAGGAGGGCCCCGCAAGCGAAAGATCGGATGGCGACTGAGCGGTAAATATTGGCCCGATCGTGTTCCCTGGGAACACATGTCAAGCACCGCTGAACAGGGCCCCGCCGTGACAAGCACCGCTGAACAGGGCCCTTCAAGACAAGCACCGCTGAACAGGGCCCTTCAAGACAAGCACCGCTGAACAGGGCCCCGCCGTGACAAGCACCGCTGAACAGGGCCCTTCAAGACAAGCACCGCTGAACAGGGCCCCGCCGTGACAAGCACCGCTGAACAGGGCCCTTCAAGACAAGCACCGCTGAACAGGGCCCTTCAAGACAAGCACTGCTGAACAGGGCCCCGCCGTGACAAGCACCGCTGAACAGGGCCCCGCTGTGACAAGCACCGCTGAACAGGGCCCTTCAAGACAAGCACCGCTGAACAGGGCCCCGCCGTGACAAGCACCGCTGAATAGGGCCCCGCCGTGACAAGCACCGCTGAACAGGGCCCCGCCGTGACAAGCACCGCTGAACAGGGCCCTTCAAGACAAGCACCGCTGAACAGGGCCCCGCCGTGACAAGCACCGCTGAACCGGGCCCCGCCGTGACAAGCACCGCTGAACAGGGCCCTTCCTGTCAAGCACCGCTCCGCTGGGCCCTTCATCTCAAGCACTGCTCCGCTGGGCCCTTCCTGTCAAGCACCGCTCCGCTGGGCCCTTCCTGTCAAGCACTGTTCCGCTGGGCCCTTCCTGTCAAGCACCACTCCGCTGGGCACCGCTGCCTCTGAACTGCTCCGCTGGGCCCTTCCTGTCAAGCACCGCTCCGCTGGGCCCTTCCTGTCAAGCACCGCTCCGCTGGGCCCTTCCTGTCAAGCACCGCTCCGCTGGGCACCGCCGTCTCTGAACTGCTCCGCTGGGCCCTTCCTGTCAAGCACCGCTCCGCTGGGCCCTTCCTGTCAAGCACCGCTCCGCTGGGCCCTTCCTGTCAAGCACCGCTCCGCTGGGCACCGCCGTCTCTGAACTGCTCCGCTGGGCTGGCCCTTCCTGTCAAGCACCGCTCCGCTGGGCCCTTCCTGTCAAGCACCGCTTCGCTGGGCACCGCCGTCTCTGAACTGCTCCGCTGGGCTGGCCCTTCCTGTCAAGCACCGCTCTGCTGGGCCCTTCCTGTCAAGCACCGCTCCGCTGGGCCCTTCCTGTCAAGCACCGCTACGCTGGGCACCGCCGTCTCTGAACTGCTCCGCTGGGCCCTTCCTGTCAAGCACCGCTGGCCCATTGGCAGGGCCGGATCTGTGTCGGGCAGGAATTCACGAAGCACTCTGGGCAACATGCCTCCTCCAGAACCAGGGGAGTCTGTAATCCACTTGATGGACTGTGGCTTTGCACTCCCCAGGATGGAACAGTGGGCAACCCACCCACTGTAGAGACTTGAGAGACTGTGGCTTTGCACTCCCCAGGATACATCAATGGGCATGGAGGCCCCTCGTGGATCTGACGTCGTGGACTCAACTGGCTGAGGTGCCCCCCCTTCCCTTCCCCCTGAGGTGCCTGTAGTTTTACTATCTGATGCCCCTGCAGTGTTCTCTCCAATGGAATCGGGTCTCGTGTGTGGGCTTTGCCCATGTGTTTAGGCCCATTGGCCCACGAACAATGGCTGATAGCCAATATGGGCCGGACTTTTGACCTATGTATATATTGTTCATGATGTAATATATTTTATTTATATATTTCATATTTCACTTAACTTCAATTTTGCTATAATATACTTCAATTTTAATGATCATTTTATTTTGTCTTTGCATTCTTCCGGGGGGTTTGGGGGGTGTCACTCTGAGTTGTTGCTCTGCATTGATGTGTGTGTTGTGGTGGGTGAGGGTGGGGGTGGGTGTGTGGCGTATGTGTGTCCCCGTAATTTTTTGCCTCCCCCCTCCCCTGTGTCGTAGGTGCAGTACTCACCGTTGTCGTCTGCGCCGGCGTTCGTGCTCCTGGTAAAGGAGCAGGAAGACAATGGCTGGGAGGATGTATAGTTCCGGTTCCATGCTGTCCAGATTCCTCGTGGAGTGTGTAGAGGTGAGCGTTTTCCGTTCGAAAAGTCTGTTTCCGCCGTGCTTTTATCGGCGGGGCAACCGCCCCGGAAAAGGTGGCAGATTGGTGGGTCGTGATAGTGTGGGCGGTACATTGTCTGCCGCTTGTCTGTTGGCGGTGACCGCCGCGCTGTTTGTTTGTTCCGCCGTGGCGGTCGGAGTGTTAAAGTGGCGGGCTCTGTTGGCGGTTCCCGCCAGGGTCGGAATTCCATTTTTTGGACCGCCAGCCTGTTGGCGGGTTGGCCGCCGCTTTATCACCGACCGCCAGGGTTGGAATGACCCCCTTAATCTGTTTATACCATGAGGAAATGTTGACAATTCCTAGCTAGCTCACAGTGCCCCATCTGAACCCCTAAAATTACCCAGGTACGTGACTACTCTGATTCCCAAGGTAATCATGGAAACAGAGCTACCCTTTTTTGTATGGCCAAGGTGAGACACAAGACAAATATCAAAATGGCTTTCCAAACATTTATTGAAACAATCATATTCTTGCATAGAAAGCATGAGCTGTGATTATTAGGCATATGAAGCAAAGCATGGTAAGCAGACAGATTCATTGGGATAGACTACCCCCCACCCCCATACCTGGGTAAGAAGTGCTAGGCAGCTGGTCTGATGTAGCACAGGTTATCTTCCTTTGCAGGTTAGAGGTCAGAATCAGCAGGGCTGCATCTAGGTCACAGTTCACCCTGTTCCAGGATAATTCCAGCAGAAATGCTCCTCTGCCGAATTTAGCACAGATATGGTTTATATCATGAATGCACTGTTCATATCACACTGTGTCAAAGGTGCAGAGCTGATGCGATGATTTGTCTAGAGTTGCAGAGCTGCCTCTAATGGATGATCTCGATAGAAGGTAATTGTGTTCTGTGTGCCTAGCCTTGGATGGGATGTACAGACTGCATGGCAGCAATGCTTATGAGAAATAACCTGCGTGCACAGTGTCTTCTCAGTATATTATTGTATAAGTGTAAAACCATGTAAAAAGTCACCATTAGAAAAAGATGTCAAGCTAAAATGTGCAATCTAAGAAGGAGACTCAGTGCAGACCCTGATGTGCTTCACCACGCCCTTCCCTTGGCCGTGAGAGGCTTAGGTGAAATCTAAAAGAAAAGCATAAAAGATAGTTTAAAATGCAAATGTTAATTGAATGTAAAACATACTATAATAATAAGAGCAGATGTAAACCATATCAAAAAGTGCCATTTAAAAGCACACTATTAATAAAACCTAATAAAAAAACACATCATTTAAAAACAAAAAGGGGGCAAATTCAGAGTCTAGGAGGCTGCCAAAATGTTTCCATGTCCAAAGTCAGTGGGGTCCAGGGAGGAACCTGCATCCACAGACAACAGTTCCACAGTGTCCTAAGAAGCAAGTTCCAAGGAACTAACATGGTCATATCCGGCCCAGTCAGAAGACGATGAAAGCATGACAGCCAGTATTGCAACTGCAATTTAGAACCATATCCCAGGAATCCAGGAGCAAAGCATCTATATTGAACAGTAATAATGGCTTATAGTAAGCATCCAGCAGCAATGGCAGCCTTATAGCACAGCACTGAAGGTGGGTCCTCAACGGATGCACATGCACCATATCCATAGGTTAAACCAATTGGATAGCCATACATATGTCTAGTATAACTCAGAAGGGCACAATATAGAGAGGAACACAGGCTGTACACATTGTAACCATAAGGGTCTAAAGGATAAAGACCAGTTCATGTTCAGTTCCTGGAGCAAAGACACTCCGAAGTACTGTGACATGCATTCATGACACAGCAGGACGTGTGGTAGGTCTCCCACTATTTGGCCTCGAGGTGGAACATCCATTGCAAAGGAACAAAAATAGGACCAAAATAGCAACGACCTGGAATAACACAGCTGGCATTGCCTCTAAATATACTGGAAACCAAAGAATACAGTCTTGAACATGCTCACAGCAAGTCAGACTCAATTGTTGTATAAAAGTGTACCACTCCTGCAGTATTTGAAGTATTAAATATTTGGTAAACAAGTTCACCAAAATGCTGTAACAAGTTTGCATGCAATAGCAATTGGACTTCAGAGAAAGACCTTGCAACTTGAAGATCAAAAGTTGCATGAGCAGAGGTTAATACAAAGTTCTTATGGAACAAAAGGTCTTTCAATTGGCATAACTTAAAGTTAATGTTAAAAATAGGGATAAGGGGTGTGTCCCTGTTTGAGCTTCACCGGTTTCAAATTTAACGGGCGGATGGGGTGTGGCACGGGCCCTGATATAGACTCCTACCTGCTGGGAGCCTGTCGGTGATTAACAGGGACCTGGCGCCATCCCTTCTGCCTTGCCTCCTCCTTCCTGAAGTCAAGGATGAGCCAACGGAACATGCCGGCTGCAGCCTCAACATGAAGGCCGCTGTGAGCTTTCAGCTTCAGCAAGTGAATAACGCCAAATCAAATCAAATCAAATCAAATCATTAACATTTATAAAGCGCGCTACTCACCCGTGCGGGTCTCAAGGCGCTAGGGGGGAAAGGGGGGGTTATCGCTGCTCGAACAGCCAAGTCTTTAGGAGTCTCCGGAAAGCGGAGTGGTCCTGGGTGGTCCTGAGGCTGGTGGGGAGGGAGTTCCAGGTCTTGGCCGCCAGGAAGGAGAAAGATCTCCCACCCGCCGTGGAGCGGCGGGTGCGAGGGACGGCAGCAAGTGCGAGGCCAGCGGAGCGGAGGGGGCGGGTGGGGACGTAGAAGCTGAGGCGTCTGTTGAGGTGTTCCGGTCCCTTGTTGTGGAGGGCTTTGTGTGCGTGGGTGAGAAGACGGAAGGTGATCCTTTTGCTGACTGGGAGCCAATGCAGGTGTCTCAGGTGTGCGGAGATGTGGCTGTTGCGGGGTACGTCGAGGATGAGGCGGGCCGAGGCGTTTTGGATGCGTTGCAGGCGGTTTTGGAGTTTGGCGGTGGTCCCGGCGTAGAGGGTGTTGACGTAGTCCAGGCGACTCGTGACAAGGGCGTGGGTCACGGTTTTTCTGGTGTCGGCGGGGATCCAGCGGAAGATCTTGCGGAGCATGCGGAGAGTGAGGAAGCAGGCGGAGGACACGGCGTTGACTTGCTTGGTCATGGTGAGAAGAGGGTCCAAGATGAAGCCGAGGTTGCGGGCGTGGTCTGCGGGGGTCGGTGCGGTGCCGAGGGCCGTGGGCCACCAGGAGTCGTCCCAGGCGGACGGGGTGTTGCCGAGGATGAGGACTTCCGTTTTTTCAGAGTTCAGCTTTAGGCGGCTGAGCCTCATCCAATCTGCGACGTCCTTCATACCCTCTTGTAGGTTGGTCTTGGCGCTGGCGGGGTCCTTGGTGAGGGAGAGTACAAGTTGGGTGTCGTCGGCGTAGGAGGTGATGATGATGTGCTTGCGTACGATGTCGGTGAGGGGGCTCATGTAGACATTGAAGAGTGTCGGGCTGAGCGATGAGCCTTGAGGTACGCCGCAGATGATCTTGGTGGGTTCTGAGCGAAACGGAGGGAGGTAAACTCTTTGGGAGCGGTTAGCGAGGAAGGAGGCGATCCAGTCCAGGGCCTGGCCTTGGATCCCGGTGGAGCGTAGGCGGGTGATTAGGGTGCGGTGACAGACGGTGTCAAAGGCAGCCGAGAGGTCGAGGAGAATGAGGGCGACTGTTTCACCGTTGTCCATCAGGGTTCTGATGTCGTCTGTGACTGAGATGAGGGCGGTTTCCGTGCTGTGGTTGGTTGGGAATCCGGTTTGTGAAGGGTCGAGCAGGTTGTTGTCTTCCAGGAAGGTGGTCAGCTGTTTGTTGACGGTCTTTTCTATTACCTTGGCTGGGAAAGGTAGAAGAGAGATGGGGCGGAAGTTTTTCAGGTCGCTTGGGTCAGCCGTAGGTTTCTTTAGTAGGGCGTTGACTTCAGCGTGCTTCCAGCATTCGGGGAAGGTAGCAGAAGAAAAAGAAGAGTTGATGACGGTCTGGAGGTGCGGGGCGATGATGTCGTCGGCTTTGTTAAAGATGAAGTGCGGGCAAGGGTCCGAAGGGGCGCCGGAGTGGATAGAGTTCATGATGGATTTGGTTTCTTCCGTGTTGATGTCTGTCCAGTTGTTGAGGGTGATGTCCGGGGAAGCGGGTTCAGTGGTGTATGGTTGGGTCTGGTGTCCGAAGCTGTCGTGGAGGTCGCTGATCTTGCGATGGAAGAAAGTGGCGAGGGATTCGCACAAATCCTGTGAGGGCGTGACGGCGTTGGCGCTGGCGCTGGGGTTGGAGAACTCTTTGACGATGCTGAAGAGTTCTCTGCTGTTGTGGCTGTTTTTGTCTAGTCTGTCGGTGAAAAAGTTCCTTTTGGCAGTGCGGATCAGGTGGTGGTGTTCGCGTGTAGCGTTCTTGAGGGCGGTCATGTTGTCCGCGGTGTGGTCCTTGCGCCAGGCCTTCTCAAGGGCACAACAAGTTTTCTTTGATTCTTTGAGGGTGTCAGAGAACCAGAGAGGTTTTTTGGTGTTGGTCTGTCGATGCGTGCGTTTGAGGGGAGCAAGGTTGTCAGCGCAGTTGGAGATCCAGTTTGTGAGGTTGAGAGCTGCGTCGTTGGGGTCGGTGGTGAGGGTGGGTTGGTTGGCGGCGAGAGCGGAGAAGAGTTGCTCTTCAGGCATCTTGTTCCACTGTCGACGAGGGGTGGGTTGAGTGCGGAGGTGGGAGGTCTCGCGTCGGAATGTGAAGTGGACGCAGCTGTGGTCGGTCCAGTGTAGGGCAGAGGTGTGGCTGAAGAAGATGTGTTTGCTGGCGGAGAAGATAGGGTCGAGCGTGTGTCCGGCGATGTGGGTGGCGGTGTTCACCAGTTGTTTGAGGCCGAGGTTGGCGAGGTTGTCGAGCAGGGTGGTGGTGTTGGGGTCGTTGTTTTGTTCCAGATGGAAGTTGAGGTCGCCTAGGAGGATGTAGTCCGGTGAGGCGAGGGCGTGCGGGGAGATGAAGTCGGCGATGGCGTCGCTGAAAGAGGCGCGAGGTCCGGGAGGACGGTAGACGAGGGATCCTCTGAGGGTGGTCCTTGGGTCGGTGCGAATCTGAAAATGCAGGTGTTCAGCGGCGAGAGGGGAGTCTTCAGTGGAGGTGGTGACGCTGATGGAGTCTTTGAAGACGATGGCGACACCTCCTCCTACTTGGTTGGTGCGGTCTTTTCTGGAGATCTTGTAGCCTTCGGGGATGGCGGGTAGCGATGTCTGGAGCAGAGGAGGCGTTCATCCATGTCTCCGTGATGAAGGCGACGTCCGGGGCTGTGGAGTCCAGGAGGTCCCAAAGTTCAACGGCGTGCTTGTGGACGGAACGAGCGTTGATCAGGATGCACTTGAGGTGGTTGATGGCGCGTGGGCTTGTGGTCGTGGTAGTTGCGTGTGGAAGATGCGTTTGCAGGAGTTGCAGGCGAAGGGTCCATGGGTGCGTTTGGGGTGAGCTAGGAAGCAGGTTTTGGAGTGCCCTGGGTTGAGGGCGTGGAGGGTGGTGGGGTCGTAGCGGATCAGCGGGGCTTGGGGGAGCTGGGGACCAGGGGTCGTGGCGCTGGGCGCGGGCCAGGCGCGGACGGGCGCAGACGGGCTTGCCTCTGGCGCGCCTCCGGCGCGCCAGCGGCGTGCCCGCTGCGCGCGCCCGCTGCGCAGTCGCGCAGCGGCCGCCATAAGAGGTAGGAGGGGGGGGAGGGGTCAGCTGGGGGCGAATGGGAGCTGGGGGGCGGGGGCGTGCAGGAGGTCGCGGCGGGAAAGCGCGAGGGAGGGGGGGGACAGGTAGAGTGAGAGGAGCTGGGGGAGGGGGTTTAGGGTGGAGGAGGGTGAGTGTTAGGAGGTTTGGAGATTAGGGAGAGAGATAGGAGTAGGGTTGTGAAGATAGGGGAGGGGGGGTTGTAGAGGTGGGTGAGGGAGAGAGGTAGAGTGAGAGGATAGGGAGATAGGTAGTAGAGGGGGGTGGCGGGAGGGGGGGAGGGATAGAGAAATAGATAGAGAAAATAGATAGAGAAGTCGATAGATAGGGAAATAGATAGATAGACAGATAGGTAGGTAGGAGGAGGTGGAGAGTGGGGGAGTTAGATAGTGAGATAGGGAGCTAGAGAGATAGGAAGATAGGAGGAGTGAGGGAGGTAGATAGCGAACGGGTTAGCTAGGGGTGAGAGAGGGGGAGGCGAGTGAGGGAGGGGGATGAGGAAGGAGCAGGAGGGCAGGCTCGGGGGAAGAAGACGGAGGAGGTAGAAGAGCCGAAGACAGGAGAACAGAAGACAGAAGAACAGAAGACAGAAGAACAGAAGATAGGAAGAACAGAAGACCGGAAGAGCAGAAGACAGAAGACCAGAAGAACAGAAGACAGAAGAACAGAAGAACAGAAGATCGGAAGAGCAGAAGAACAGAGAAGAACAGAGAAGAACAGAGAAGAACAACACAGAAGCACCGAGAAGAACAGAGAAGAAGAACACAGAAGACCGGAAGAACACAGAAGAACAGAAGGGAAGAACAGAAGAACAGAAGAGAAGAACAGAAGAACACAGAAGAAGATTGCAGAGGGGGAGCGAGGAGGAAGAGACAGAGAGGAGGAAAAGAAGCAGGAGCAGGAGAGAAGGTGAGTGGCGCGGGGCAGGGCGAGGGGCTGGGAGGAGGGGGTACTTACAGTTAGGTGGGTCTCAGGAACACAGGAACTCGGGAACTTGGAGGAGCTGCAGCGGCAGGGGGAGCGACCTACCCTTGGGTCAAGGGTCGCTACCACTGTCGCGCAGCGGCCGCCATAAGAGGTAGGAGGGGGGGGGGAGGGGTCAGCTGGGGGCGAATGGGAGCTGGGGGGCGGGGGCGTGCAGGAGGTCGCGGCGGGAAAGCGCGAGGGGGGGGGGGGACAGGTAGAGTGAGAGGAGCTGGGGGAGGGGGTTTAGGGTGGAGGAGGGTGAGTGTTAGGAGGTTTGGAGATTAGGGAGAGAGATAGGAGTAGGGTTGTGAAGATAGGGGAGGGGGGGTTGTAGAGGTGGGTGAGGGAGAGAGGTAGAGTGAGAGGATAGGGAGATAGGTAGTAGAGGGGGTGGCGGGAGGGGGGGAGAGATAGAGAAATAGATAGAGAAAATAGATAGAGAAGTCGATAGATAGGGAAATAGATAGATAGACAGATAGGTAGGTAGGAGGAGGTGGAGAGTGGGGGAGTTAGATAGTGAGATAGGGAGCTAGAGAGATAGGAAGATAGGAGGAGTGAGGGAGGTAGATAGCGAACGGGTTAGCTAGGGGTGAGAGAGGGGGAGGCGAGTGAGGGAGGGGGATGAGGAAGGAGCAGGAGGGCAGGCTCGGGGGAAGAAGACGGAGGAGGTAGAAGAGCCGAAGACAGGAGAACAGAAGACAGAAGAACAGAAGACAGAAGAACAGAAGATAGGAAGAACAGAAGACCGGAAGAGCAGAAGACAGAAGACCAGAAGAACAGAAGACAGAAGAACAGAAGAACAGAAGATCGGAAGAGCAGAAGAACAGAGAAGAACAGAGAAGAACAGAGAAGAACAACACAGAAGCACCGAGAAGAACAGAGAAGAAGAACACAGAAGACCGGAAGAACACAGAAGAACAGAAGGGAAGAACAGAAGAACAGAAGAGAAGAACAGTAGAACACAGAAGAAGATTGCAGAAGGGGAGCGAGGAGGAGGAGACAGAGAGGAGGAAAAGAAGCAGGAGCAGGAGAGAAGGTGAGTGGCGCGGGGCAGGGCGAGGGGCTGGGAGGAGGGGGGTACTTACAGTTAGGTGGGTCTCAGGAACACAGGAACTCGGGAACTTGGAGGAGCTGCAGCGGCAGGGGGAGCGACCTACCCTTGGGTCAAGGGTCGCTACCACTGTCGCGCAGCGGCCGCCATAAGAGGTAGGAGGGGGGGGGGAGGGGTCAGCTGGGGGCGAATGGGAGCTGGGGGGCGGGGGCGTGCAGGAGGTCGCGGCGGGAAAGCGCGAGGGAGGGGGGGGACAGGTAGAGTGAGAGGAGCTGGGGGAGGGGGTTTAGGGTGGAGGAGGGTGAGTGTTAGGAGGTTTGGAGATTAGGGAGAGAGATAGGAGTAGGGTTGTGAAGATAGGGGAGGGGGGTTGTAGAGGTGGGTGAGGGAGAGAGGTAGAGTGAGAGGATAGGGAGATAGGTAGTAGAGGGGGTGGCGGGAGGGGGGGAGAGATAGAGAAATAGATAGAGAAAATAGATAGAGAAGTCGATAGATAGGGAAATAGATAGATAGACAGATAGGTAGGTAGGAGGAGGTGGAGAGTGGGGGAGTTAGATAGTGAGATAGGGAGCTAGAGAGATAGGAAGATAGGAGGAGTGAGGGAGGTAGATAGCGAACGGGTTAGCTAGGGGTGAGAGAGGGGGAGGCGAGTGAGGGAGGGGGATGAGGAAGGAGCAGGAGGGCAGGCTCGGGGGAAGAAGACGGAGGAGGTAGAAGAGCCGAAGACAGGAGAACAGAAGACAGAAGAACAGAAGACAGAAGAACAGAAGATAGGAAGAACAGAAGACCGGAAGAGCAGAAGACAGAAGACCAGAAGAACAGAAGACAGAAGAACAGAAGAACAGAAGATCGGAAGAGCAGAAGAACAGAGAAGAACAGAGAAGAACAGAGAAGAACAACACAGAAGCACCGAGAAGAACAGAGAAGAAGAACACAGAAGACCGGAAGAACACAGAAGAACAGAAGGGAAGAACAGAAGAACAGAAGAGAAGAACAGAAGAACACAGAAGAAGATTGCAGAGGGGGAGCGAGGAGGTGGAGACAGAGAGGAGGAAAAGAAGCAGGAGCAGGAGAGAAGGTGAGTGGCGCGGGGCAGGGCGAGGGGCTGGGAGGAGGGGGGTACTTACAGTTAGGTGGGTCTCAGGAACACAGGAACTCGGGAACTTGGAGGAGCTGCAGCGGCAGGGGGAGCGACCTACCCTTGGGTCAAGGGTCGCTACCACTGTCGCGCAGCGGCCGCCATAAGAGGTAGGAGGGGGGGGAGGGGTCAGCTGGGGGCGAATGGGAGCTGGGGGGCGGGGGCGTGCAGGAGGTCGCGGCGGGAAAGCGCGAGGGAGGGGGGGGACAGGTAGAGTGAGAGGAGCTGGGGGAGGGGGTTTAGGGTGGAGGAGGGTGAGTGTTAGGAGGTTTGGAGATTAGGGAGAGAGATAGGAGTAGGGTTGTGAAGATAGGGGAGGAGGGTTGTAGAGGTGGGTGAGGGAGAGAGGTAGAGTGAGAGGATAGGGAGATAGGTAGTAGAGGGGTGGCGGGAGGGGGGGAGAGATAGAGAAATAGATAGAGAAAATAGATAGAGAAGTCGATAGATAGGGAAATAGATAGATAGACAGATAGGTAGGTAGGAAGAGGTGGAGAGTGGGGGAGTTAGATAGTGAGATAGGGAGCTAGAGAGATAGGAAGATAGGAGGAGTGAGGGAGGTAGATAGCGAACGGGTTAGCTAGGGGTGAGAGAGGGGGAGGCGAGTGAGGGAGGGGGATGAGGAAGGAGCAGGAGGGCAGGCTCGGGGGAAGAAGAAGGAGGAGGTAGAAGAGCCGAAGACAGGAGAACAGAAGACAGAAGAACAGAAGACAGAAGAACAGAAGATAGGAAGAACAGAAGACCGGAAGAGCAGAAGACAGAAGACCAGAAGAACAGAAGACAGAAGAACAGAAGAACAGAAGATCGGAAGAGCAGAAGAACAGAGAAGAACAGAGAAGAACAGAGAAGAACAACACAGAAGCACCGAGAAGAACAGAGAAGAAGAACACAGAAGACCGGAAGAACACAGAAGAACAGAAGGGAAGAACAGAAGAACAGAAGAGAAGAACAGAAGAACACAGAAGAAGATTGCAGAGGGGGAGCGAGGAGGAGGAGACAGAGAGGAGGAAAAGAAGCAGGAGCAGGAGAGAAGGTGAGTGGCGCGGGGCAGGGCGAGGGGCTGGGAGGAGGGGGGTACTTACAGTTAGGTGGGTCTCAGGAACACAGGAACTCGGGAACTTGGAGGAGCTGCAGCGGCAGTGGGAGCGACCTACCCTTGGGTCAAGGGTCGCTACCACTGTCGCGCAGCGGCCGCCATAAGAGGTAGGAGGGGGGGGAGGGGTCAGCTGGGGGCGAATGGGAGCTGGGGGGCGGGGGCGTGCAGGAGGTCGCGGCGGGAAAGCGCGAGGGAGGGGGGGGACAGGTAGAGTGAGAGGAGCTGGGGGAGGGGGTTTAGGGTGGAGGAGGGTGAGTGTTAGGAGGTTTGGAGATTAGGGAGAGAGATAGGAGTAGGGTTGTGAAGATAGGGGAGGGGGGGTTGTAGAGGTGGGTGAGGGAGAGAGGTAGAGTGAGAGGATAGGGAGATAGGTAGTAGAGGGGGTGGCGGGAGGGGGGGAGAGATAGAGAAATAGATAGAGAAAATAGATAGAGAAGTCGATAGATAGGGAAATAGATAGATAGACAGATAGGTAGGTAGGAAGAGGTGGAGAGTGGGGGAGTTAGATAGTGAGATAGGGAGCTAGAGAGATAGGAAGATAGGAGGAGTGAGGGAGGTAGATAGCGAACGGGTTAGCTAGGGGTGAGAGAGGGGGAGGCGAGTGAGGGAGGGGGATGAGGAAGGAGCAGGAGGGCAGGCTCGGGGGAAGAAGACGGAGGAGGTAGAAGAGCCGAAGACAGGAGAACAGAAGACAGAAGAACAGAAGACAGAAGAACAGAAGATAGGAAGAACAGAAGACCGGAAGAGCAGAAGACAGAAGACCAGAAGAACTGAAGACAGAAGAACTGAAGAACAGAAGATCGGAAGAGCAGAAGAACAGAGAAGAACAGAGAAGAACAGAGAAGAACAACACAGAAACACCGAGAAGAACAGAGAAGAAGAACACAGAAGACCGGAAGAACACAGAAGAACAGAAGGGAAGAACAGAAGAACAGAAGAGAAGAACAGAAGAACACAGAAGAAGATTGCAGAGGGGGAGCGAGGAGGAAGAGACAGAGAGGAGGAAAAGAAGCAGGAGCAGGAGAGAAGGTGAGTGGCGCGGGGCAGGGCGAGGGGCTGGGAGGAGGGGGGTACTTACAGTTAGGTGGGTCTCAGGAACACAGGAACTCGGGAACTTGGAGGAGCTGCAGCGGCAGGGGGAGCGACCTACCCTTGGGTCAAGGGTCGCTACCACTGTCGCGCAGCGGCCGCCATAAGAGGTAGGAGGGGGGGGGGAGGGGTCAGCTGGGGGCGAATGGGAGCTGGGGGGCGGGGGCGTGCAGGAGGTCGCGGCGGGAAAGCGCGAGGGAGGGGGGGACAGGTAGAGTGAGAGGAGCTGGGGGAGGGGGTTTAGGGTGGAGGAGGGTGAGTGTTAGGAGGTTTGGAGATTAGGGAGAGAGATAGGAGTAGGGTTGTGAAGATAGGGGAGGGGGGGTTGTAGAGGTGGGTGAGGGAGAGAGGTAGAGTGAGAGGATAGGGAGATAGGTAGTAGAGGGGGTGGCGGGAGGGGGGGAGAGATAGAGAAATAGATAGAGAAAATAGATAGAGAAGTCGATAGATAGGGAAATAGATAGATAGACAGATAGGTAGGTAGGAGGAGGTGGAGAGTGGGGGAGTTAGATAGTGAGATAGGGAGCTAGAGAGATAGGAAGATAGGAGGAGTGAGGGAGGTAGATAGCGAACGGGTTAGCTAGGGGTGAGAGAGGGGGAGGCGAGTGAGGGAGGGGGATGAGGAAGGAGCAGGAGGGCAGGCTCGGGGGAAGAAGACGGAGGAGGTAGAAGAGCCGAAGACAGGAGAACAGAAGACAGAAGAACAGAAGACAGAAGAACAGAAGATAGGAAGAACAGAAGACCGGAAGAGCAGAAGACAGAAGACCAGAAGAACAGAAGACAGAAGAACAGAAGAACAGAAGATCGGAAGAGCAGAAGAACAGAGAAGAACAGAGAAGAACAGAGAAGAACAACACAGAAGCACCGAGAAGAACAGAGAAGAAGAACACAGAAGACCGGAAGAACACAGAAGAACAGAAGGGAAGAACAGAAGAACAGAAGAGAAGAACAGAAGAACACAGAAGAAGATTGCAGAGGGGGAGCGAGGAGGAAGAGACAGAGAGGAGGAAAAGAAGCAGGAGCAGGAGAGAAGGTGAGTGGCGCGGGGCAGGGCGAGGGGCTGGGAGGCGGGGGGTACTTACAGTTAGGTGGGTCTCAGGAACACAGGAACTCGGGAACTTGGAGGAGCTGCAGCGGCAGGGGGAGCTACCTACCCTTGGGTCAAGGGTCGCCAAAAGAGCTACACAGGAATTCAGCACTCATGCGACTGCCCTAACCCTCACCTCCTGCAGCAACTAGAGCCCACCAATGGTGCTCTAAGTATCAAGGTGATGGCACGCCCCACTGACCGCAGCGTAGTGGCCACAGGATCAAGCCTCAGAGGCTGTATTGAATTAAAAGAGTAGTAGCCCTGTGGAAGTCTGAGCTGGGTATTAGCAAGCACAGCCCGAGCAAAATAGATGATCAACGTGCAGCAACACCTGAAGTAGCCTCCCCACAAAGGTTGGCAGTGGCTGGAGCAGCATCACATAAGCTACTCCAGAAGCTGTAGGCCCGGAGGACCCATCCAAGACACTGCTCCAGCCCCCACAAAGGCCACCTCTGCACACCCCGGCACCTTATTCTGAGGAGCCTGGTGGATACCTAAATGAAGATCCTAGTCTGGAAAATGGTTCTGGAATGCCGGGCTGCCATCCTGGCCTATGAAAACTCCAGGACAGATTGCATAGTTTTGGCATGCTGCACTTTCATATCAACTGAGGCAACGCTAGGGTCACTGTGACTCTGTGCCTCCTCACAGTGAGGACGCTACATGCCATGCTCCTTTCCTTAAACAACGGCCTGCTCGACTTCATGATTTCTCTAGCATCCCTCCAGCTCTTCATCAGGCCAGGGGCCTACCTAATTGGGAGGAACTCTGCTCCCACATTTGACACAACTCCAGGAACTCGAAGCAGAGGTGTGCAGACTTATTGCTTATAGGTCTCATAACACTATCTTGCTGTACCGCACACACAGCAGAGGTGTTGTACGCCGTGATTGCTGACTATGCTGAAGAGACATTGTTGCACTGTGAAAGTTGGTGCTGTTCTTATCCCTCCTCAGTGCTGACCCATCTCCCCCTTTGAGAAGCTCAGTGAAACCTTGGCTCTATCAAGGTTCTCCCCAAATTGGTCAAGCACCAACCCATTCATTTGCTATGTCTTCCAACTACAGTGGCAAAAAAGACACTACCCTCAAAAACATATTCAATAAGCCTTCCACAAAGTGGCCTGACTGTAGCGGGGACTCCTCGTAGGTTTTACCCCACTCGCCTCACCATCCGACACAGGGCCTCAGGAGGACGATGCACCAGTCACTCGGACATTCCTGGAAAATCTGTTTGGTGCCTTACGGGAAGATCTAGCTGCCTTAAAGGATGAAATAGTGGCAGATGTCAGGGACATGAAGAAGGACATTGACAAGTTGGGTCAGAGAATCAATGTCCTGGAGCAGAACAGTGATTCACGGGAGGAAGAACTGGAGGAACACAGGCAGGAACTGTTAGACCTAAGGGACAAGAACACAGAGCTCCTTTATAAATTGGAAGATCTTGAAAATAGGCCACAGCATTCTAATGTCCAAATTAAAGGAGTCCCACTACAAAGAGAATCGGGCAAGCTTGAGGACTATGTCGCTCGCCTATTTCGCCACGTGGTGCCTGACCTTGCAAACACACAGGGCAGGCCAACCAGCCAAATCCCCTGGTATGCCACAGGACATACTCACCTGCCTTCACTCTTACAGTCAGAAAAAAAAAACATCTTGGCAGCATTGTGTGAGAAAAACACTACTGAATCTGAGAGTGCAGAAAAATGGCTGTATCAAGACCTCTCCCCTATAACGCTGAAGCGCCGCAGAACACTGCAGCCCATAACTGACTTCCTGTGGGGACAAGGAATCCTATACAGGTGGGGACATTCTTTCAGACCTATTTTTGTATGGCATAACGAGACTCGAAGTGTCCCCACCGTGTAGGAGGCCCGCGCGTTACTGGAAATGGACAAACTTTAGGAGGAGGTAGGCGTTCATTCTCAATCAAAGTCTGCCACAAGACCACCTGTGGGAAGTCACCATTCCTCTTGCCTTACCAAGAAGCATTACTTTAAACCTACTGATACAGAAAGCCGTGAGGAGAAGGCTGCTCTACTGCATCAACTACAGCAATAGGACAACATATCGGAATCGGAAAATTACTAATGAGGACCTCTGGACCCTTAGACCCTCATTATGACTTTTGCTGTCTTTTCACAAGACCGCCAAAGCCGGGGGTGCCAGAAGACTCCCAGCACCGACCACCATATTACGAGTACTGCAGGATTTCTGCTACATTTTGGGCAGAAATCCTCCAGTAGTCGTGCTGTCGGAGGCACATGGGTGGTTCCAACACCGGCCCAGCCCTGCCAAAAGGACTCCATCGGCCGTATTACAACCCGGTGTCCTGATGGTAAGCCGTTGCCGGCGGTGGAAGTACCGGTTCCCTGCCTGATGACCTCCTTGCCAGACAAGGAAAGTCAGGCTTCTGACAGGGGAGGGGGATGGGAGGGTTGCTGTATGTGCGTGTGTGAGTAGGTGTGTGTATGCATGTGTGAGTGGTGTGTGTGTGTGCGTGTGTGTATGCATGTATGAATGTTGAAGTGAATGCGTGTATGAATGTTAAAGTGATTGTGTGTAAGTGAGTGCGTGTGTGGATGTTGAGGTGAGTGAATGAGTGTATGGATGCTTGGATGATTGTGAGTGAATGCGTGTATGTCAGTGTTGGTGAATGAGTGTATGCAGGGTGCATAAATGAGTGTATGCGGGGTGCATGTGGGTGTAATTGTGCGAATCTGCGGGTGAGTGGGGGATGGATGGAGGGCGGAGGGTGTGCTATTCTGGTAGGGGGAGTGGGCGCTGTACTAGGAGAGGGGAGGGGAGTGCTGTTCTGGTAGAGGGGGTAGGGGTGTTTGTATGGAGAGGGGTTTTGGGCTTGCTGGGGTGAGTCATCTGCCAGCGACATGAACAAAATTTCCTGTCACTGCCAGAGTTTTCGTGGCGGTGCTACCTCCGCGGAAACCCTGGTGGAAAGCCGACTCCTAATACCGTCGGTGGTCTTCATTGGACCGCCGGGTTGGAGATGCTGATCTCTGGCCCGGCGGGTCCAACCACTCTGGTGATACAGGTGGAGATGTGGTGGGTTGGCAAAGGCCACTCTTCTCACCAACGGCCCGTCGGCGGTGAGACCGCTACCATGGCCCTGGCAGTCAGAAGACCACCAGAGTCATAATGAGGGTCTTAGTCCTTACTGAGGGCCTTCTCCTACTGGATAGGCAACAGTTCACCATTGAATCTAAGGGAGTACTGTGGTTCTGCCTCGCCCCCATTAACAGATTTCTCCAACATCAGCAGATCTCCCCATCTTTCACCATAGCTTTTGACAGATACGAATCCTGCAAGCAACATGAACCCTCTGCTCTTTGACTGTTATGTACCCAGGAGGGGAACTCACCAGTTCTATTGTTATTTGTTCTCAACATTCCTTCCTTGTTCGACAGCCCCCCCTTGATATCCATGCGCCATACACTGTCATCTGATCAGATATACAGAGAGATCATACTAGCAACCCCTCTGCTCTGTCTAGCTTACAGCCACACTGTACACTAACACATGGTTAAGGTATAAGCCCTAATGTCCTGGGCCTCAACGCACCAGCAAAGCAGATAGTGCTTCTGTCCTTCCGCAAAGATTTTAACTGTGACATCTGCTTGCTCCAAGAAACACATCTCCTCTGTGCTGATTTGAAATGTCTACGATATCACTGGTTTGACTGTCAGTACTTCTCTTCTGGACCTGGGAAGATAGCGGGAATGGCAATACTGATAGCTTCACACTTCCCAGGGGAGGTATTACAGACACAAACAGAGCTGCCTGGTAGACTCCTATCCCTGCGATTGGAAGTGAAGGGCTGTACCTTCACGATTGCCACTGCAGACTCCTAAAACTATCACCAGGATGCCTTTCATAAGGGTGCAGTGGGGCGGGTGGTGGCCATTACTGACACAGAGATATTCCTGGGGGGTGACTTTGATATAGTTACTGATGCTCTGCTGGATAGGGCAGCGCAAAGGGTGGGGCAGGCAGGGGGTCTTTCGTTAATGAGCCAGAAATGGCTGTCAGGCAAGGGGTTGTTGGATATGTGGAGACAACGTAACCTGACAATGAAAGCCTACACATTCTTTCCAGCTGCCCATCAGACATACACACAGACCTTCTTCTAACCTCCCCACACCTTACTGCGGCCACAACAGCAGCAGGCATTGGGGAAGCATCCATTTATGATCATTCACCAATTGTCATCACAGTACAATTACCCTTTATGGCACTTATCACCGTACCTGGCATTTAAACCACAAACTACTCACATATGACTCCAATATCTTATAATAACTGATGCCATACGAACCTTCCTAAACACTAACAACACGCAGGAGACCCCCATAATCTTATTATGGGACACCCTGGAGGCTGTCATCTGAGGCCATTTCATTGCTATCTCGGCTCGACTTAATAGGGATAGGAGGGACAAACACGCTCATTTAGAAGATGGAATAACGGAATTGGAAGAAGCATATACATGCACAGGCTCCCTCAAAACGCGGCACCAACTTACAACAGCCCACAAACAACTTAAGGCTCTAGATATGCACAGGATTGAGTATCCTCTTTTTGTGCATGAAACAGAAATATTCTGCAGGGGCAACAAGGCGGACCGCCTATTGGCTCAAGGGTTCCGTGCTCAAACTATACAGCAATGCATAGCTGAGATTAAGAGGTCACAGGGCAACCGAGTACATCAGGATGAACAATTTGCACAGGAGTTCAAACAATTCTATTCCACCTCATGCACAGCAGAAGAGCTTGATATGGGTGCCTCTGAAGCTTACTTAGCCTGAGCACCAGTAACCACACAAAACATGGGGACCCTGTATAAGGAACTGACCTCCCCAACCTATCTCCGTATACCCTGCCTCATGCAGATGAGTCATACTACTGATTGACACACCAGGGGAACCTCTTTGATAACACCCTCTTGCATACGCCCTACGTGCCTTAAACAGTACTCGCCAGGTCCTGTCGAGCACCTGTTCTTCCTTCCCTGACCACCTCTACCTCTCTGACTTCGAACATTCACGTCACACTCTTAACATCTGTTGTCATTTATTTTATTTTCCCCCACCAGCCAGTGGATGTAGGTGAGATGTTGCTGTATTTTACCCTAGTTTAACAACAATAAAACATTTTTAAACCTTAAAATAGGAATGGAAGGCCACAAGGTAATTCCCCTAACCATATGTGTGGGTGGGAAATAATACGTTATTACACCAAGTCACAACCTCAGAAAATGTCACCACATATGGGATGCCATGTTTCATCACACAACAACCTTGTTTGTGAAGGATCAAATAACTTCCATTTGAAAGTAATTGAAACATTGGCTGAATCAAGGAGACTGGTAAGCCCAGATAACACACCAAGTTGGCAATGAAAGCGTTACACGCCCCATGTAGTGTCACTTCCTCACAAACCAATGAATTGACAAAGTTTCACATTCATTTCCACTAAGGAAGACTTCAGTTTGCCCAAACTTTTGTAATTGAAAGGCAAAATCCTATGTCAGGACTGGAGACAAGGATTATGTAAATCTTCCTTTGCTTTATTAAAAGCAGCCATTTCACAAGTTAAAGAACAACCATTCCCAACAGCATGTGGGAATGAACAAGAAAAGTTCAATAACCAATAGCTGAAGGGGTAGTGCAGCAACCAATCAGGAGTAGATAGTCTATAATAAAATACTTCTTTTGTGTTCTCACATCCTTTTTCTTCACTGTTCACAGCTGAGGAAAGTTCTTCTCTCATATTCTCTTGTAGTCATTGACATTGTTTACCCTATAATTCTCTTGTAGTCATTGACGTTGTTTAACCTATGGTGTACGATTGGTTGTCAACTGTTTCAAGTGTTTTAAAAGTTTAACTGCTTCAAGATTTTGGCTGTAAGAATGCTATCACGCTCCTTCATGGCCAACAATTGGTGCAGTTTAATTGATGTGCGGTCCTCCGCCCAGTAGGTGGCTCTGACATTGCATGCCATTCGACTGTGACCCTGACTTTCAGTTCCTCACAACAGGACCAGAGTCACATGTTGCATATCCTGTGAGCCCTTGCCTGGACAGAGAATCCCAGGTAGAGGTCTGTAGCCTTCTGGGTCATTATAATGTGCTTGACGTCCTTCTTCCCAGGGTCAGTATTCTTGGCAGCTTTGTTACCATGCTCTGCAGGGCCTGTATTATTCTTAACAGCCATGCAGATCGTGCACTGTTCCAGGACGATCCCAAAGTCTGTATTCTGTTATTGAATGCATGGGCAGGGTTGGGGACAAGCTCCCAGGCAGTATCCCCCCGTATATCTATCGACACCAGGGGTGGTTTCCCCAGGCTTTGACCCACTGCAGTGAGTCTCTGCCTGGAGGACTCGCAATCCCCAAATTGCTGTGCTATGCCTGCACACTCTATGACCCTTAAGTGATGAATGCTTTCTGCTTGATACATATTTCTGTGCGCTTCCACTCCAACGTTTCAGGGCTATGTCTGACCCTCTTCACTATTCTTGAGTGCTATTGTGCCTACCTCAGTGTTTGAGTCATCATTGGCTGTTGTTTCCTCTATGAGAACCTAACTTTGAAGGTCACAATCGACATACAAGGGGAGGATGACACTCTAGCGTCTCTCCCTTTGGACGATGAGTTTTAGGAGGCTGTGGCTACCTCCATATTTAGAACAGTTAAAAAGGGTGTAAACAGGTCCTGGAGGGTGTTCCAGGATTTACTTTCTTGATGCCATTGGCTTGCTAACTAAACTTTTAGACATGGATGAAGACGCCAAGTCTTAGATCTCCCTTTTTCCCTGGAGATGCTCTTGGGATAGGGTTATTTTCTTAGGCAACACAAACTGTACGCTGATTGCAGAGCATCATCGCTTTTTACTAATAAAGGTGGACCTGAAGCGTGGGGACCAGGTGGTCTCTGAGGCTGGGGCAGTGGCACAGGGTGCTCTCTTTGGGGAGCCCTTCATTGAATAATTGGGAAAATTCATTGACATACTCGCATCACTTGACAAGACCCAGCCATCCATTAAACAAGTGTTCAACCCCTGAATTTTCCATGGGGCAGGTCAATGTAGGTGCCCCTCGATTGGCCGTGCATCCTCCCAGTATTCCCCTTAAGGGCAAGACTCCATGCGAGGCCAATATCAAGACTAAACCTGCTTTACCAACTTCTACCTCACCAGGGGCCAGTGTTTTTGAGGCAGAGGCTTCAAAGGATCCAACTCTTCCTCCAATTTCGTGAGTGCTCTCCCTTCTAAAAGTAGTGGTCATCTGGCATTCTTTTCCCATGTTTGGAGATCCATCACAACAGATGCCTGTGTCATGGTTCTGGGTGGTTCTATCTGGACTCTGGACGGGGCACCCCTTGAGGTCACAGAATATCTTCTTATGGAGGTAGTGTACCGAAGCAGAAGAGCAGCTAAAGGCATACACCGGGAATAAACAGCTATAGTAAAGCACAGAAACAGGATAGTGAAGGCAGAGCAACCTTAGCATGAACAAATAGGGAACAGATCAGTAATGGACACCTACATTGGGGATACCACTAAGGTTGTACGCAATTCAGGCTCAGAACTTCCCACAGCAACAGGGAACATCAACGCTTATGTGCAGGTTACAGGTAGTCACCCCGCAAGCCCCATAGAAAGGAGGCAGCAGAAGTGATTCTGTCTCTGGACCCTTGGGGCACAAACAAGGATTGTGCATACATACACGAGACTTGTGGGTCCAGCTGGAGACACAGTGGCAATTCCTGGAAAACAGCAATAGCATACTGTCACATTGGCATTTAAGAAGACATACAACACTGGACAAAGGATGGGGCAGGAATTGCCTCCTGGAAACCAGGAGCCAACCCTAGTACAAAGGAAAACACTTATACACAGGTAAGGACTGATGGTACACTTACCAGACACAATACCCCAAGAGGAAACAGAAACTTTAGGAACAAACTGGGAGGCAAAGCAGGAACAGGCCCGGAGAACAGGGAACAGGCTCAAGCTGAAGCAAAGCAGGAACAGGACTGGAAAACAGGGAGCAGGCTCTGACTGAAGCAAGCAGGAACATGACTGGGAAACAGAGAGCAGACTCTGACTGAAGCAAGCAGGACAGGACTGGGAAACAGAGAGCAGGCTCTGACTGAAGCAAGCAGGAACAGGACTGGGGAACAGAGATCAGGCTCTGACTGAAGCAAGCAAGAACCGGAATGGAACAAGGAGAGAAGGCTCTGACTGAAGCAAGCAGGAACAGGACTGGGAAATAGAGATCAGGCTCTGACTGAAGCAAGCAAGAACCAGACTGAAACACAGAGAGCAGGCTCTAGATGGAACAAGCAGGAACAGGACTGGGAAACAGGGAGCAGGTTCAGCCTGAAGCAGAGCAGGAACAGGACTGTAATAGAATCCAACAAGTGGTCTGGGACACACAGGAAACAAACTCCAATGCACGACAAGGAGCTTCAGGAAATGGCAGCTCATAAGCAGTTCCAGGCAGCAGCAAGCCCAGGGCATGTGTAGTTCCACTCTCTCACAAGTCCTGGAGGAGAGAATGCAGTACAAAGGAACGGCAGGACTATTCCTATAGGAAACAATGGATAGCAGAATCCAGGTCTTACTGACTACCAGGCAGTGCATTATGGGACATGAAGTCCATGGAAGCAAATGTAGGTCTTCAATAGCATACCATACTGAAAAGGGAAGCAAACAGGAACAGAAAGGGACTCTAGATAAGTATTGATTGTGATTCCCAGGCTACAGATAGTCCATTTACAGCACCCCACTGAGATCAGACGACAGAGTCGTAATAGCCTGGGTCTTGCAGACGTTTCAAGGGTTCTGAATCAAGTTCCACGGGTCTCCTCAACAGGACTCCCATCCAAGGCCCAAGCAGTTCTCCTCACAAAGGGCCATACTAGTGAATGAGGAGATCTCGTTCTCTGACAAGGGAGCTATATGCCCCTCGGTACTCCATCCCCGCAATTTCATCAGCAATCTCTTTCTAGTTGACAAGACCGTTGGGGCCAGCAATCTACTTTAGTTCAATGAGTGGCTGGTTTTCCAGCACTTCAGAATGGAGGGCATCCAACTCCTGCACGGAGTCCTGCGTCCATTGGACTGGATGGTCCAGCTGGACCTAAAATATGCTTACCTAGCAGTACCTTCAGTTCATCTGTCACAAACAAACTTTTGAGTTTTCCTCTCTGCCCTTTGATCTTCCCTCCGTCCCCTGGTGATTGACGAAGGTTCTTAAACCAGTCATGGAGCACATGTGGGTGCAGGGAGTACACCTTACTGTATATCTCAACGACATGCTTCTGTTGGCTCAGTGTCCGCCTAGGTTGTCAATCCAACTACAGATGGCAATCGACCTCCTGCAGAACCTTGACTTTGTCATCAATGAGAAAAAGTCTCTTTTGATGCCTTCTCAGAAGGAAACTCTTCCGGGTTTGTGATAGACTCTGTAGGTACCACATTGAGTCTGTCAAGGTAACAAAGATCCACCATGACTTGAGGAGGACCCTGACCAGACATTGAGTCTCCCTACATCATATTACTCACCTGGTGGGTCCTCTTTCATAATCTATTCAGGCAAAGTTTCCGGGTCCCCTGCATTATCGAGCCTTGCAGAACTTGAAGGCATTTACAGAAAAGCCTCACTTACTCTCAAATGGTAACCCTCTCAAGCTGGTGGCTTTCCCTTATGGACACCTGGAGTGGAAGGGCAATCTTTGGATCAGCTCCAGACCCATATGTGGAGATTTTTCCACACAAGGTTCATGGTCTCCTCACGAACAGGGGTTACATATCAACTGTGTGGAACTTCTCACAAGTTACTTTGTGGTCAGGTGTTGGACCAGGGTCAGAATCTAATCTTGTGTGCTCCTCAAGATGGACAACATATCTGCAGTCCAGTATATCAACCATTTAGGGGGCACCTGATCCAAGACCCTCTCCAACTTAGCGACCTATTTCTGGCAGTATTATCTGGACCATCGGATTTTGATTATGGCCAAATACCTTTTCTGGTCAGGAGAATCGAGTGGCAGACCGGCATTCGTGTCATTTTCGGGATTCCAGTCTTTGGAAACTCCAGACAGACGTCTTTGCCATAATCCAAGACAAATAGGGACCTTTCACAGTGGAACTGTTTGCATCCAGGTTGGCTCTTCAACTCCCCACGTTCTTCCACTTGGAAGCCGGACCCTATGGTAGTGGCCCAGACAGGTTTCCTCAGGATTGGAGCCAGGAGAAAGGTTACACCTTTCCCCCCATTTGCAATGATTACCCGGGCCTCAGCCCAGATCAGATGGCAACAAGCAGAAGTGGTGATGATCACCCCAATTTGGAAGTTTTAAGTTTGGTTTCCAGTTCTTCTGAAAATTCCATGGAATTTTCCAGTCCGACTCCCCCTCTTTCCGTCCCTCCAACTCAATCCAGCTCAGACTCTACATCAGATGGTTCTGGAAGGGTCCCTATCCCTGATGGGGTGGCGAATTACAGGGGACTCTGGTTCATTCTATGCCTTTTGAGAAAGGCTCAATAACTCCGGTCCAAAGCCTCAGAGGACAGTACAGTTAAACATTACAGGTCAGCTTGGCCACGATGGACCCACTAGTGCATGCAAAGGGGTTTTGATCCAGTGATCGCAAATCTAGTTTAGTTCTTAATTTTCTGGCCAGTTTGGTCAATGATGGCCTTGCACATCATTCAATCAATACCTTTAGTTCTGCAATTTCCACAGGCCATGTCCAGTGGACGGTTCTCCGATGAGGGAACATCCTTTTGTGTGTAGACTCCTTTGGGGGATCAGATTGTCACTTCCTCCAGAACCCCAATATTCTGCACTCTGGGATGTAAATCAGGTGATTAATTTGTTCTTGTCCTGGCAACCCAACAGGTTTGTTTCTAGGAAGGTGTTTTCAGCAAAAATAGCTATGCTTCTCCATCTGGTCTCATGTAGATGGCTCGCAGATGTACGAGCCTTGGATGTCACTGGTAGGACCTTTCTCTTTCAGCTGTGTCCTCTTACAGTCAGTCGATGGACAAAATTACCCAGGCTTTTATGTGTTGTTCAATTCCTCAAAGCATTTGAGATGTCAGTAGAATTTCGCCTGCCTGGGGAACGCCATCTTCTCATTGCTCTGTGGAGACCACATAGAGTGGTTTCATCTCCCACCATTGCTCATTGGATGGGTTAAGCATTAAGTCAGAATTGACTTAAACCCGTTTGGGGCACACTCAGCTCAATGAGAGATTGTGAGAGGAGGCCTCTTTTTGCATGGTTAGCCCCCCACTTTTTGCCTGATGTTGATGTGTCCTAAAGGTTGTAGTGCCCAGGGCCCCTGCTAACCAGGTTCCATGTGCCAGGAGTTCTTTCCCTAAATCTGTTGTGATGCTTGGCACAATTGGATACACTCTTACATATCACTGTAAGTCCCTAGTAAATGGGTACCCCACTACCCAGGGCAAGAGATAGTAAGAGTAGACCCCTGAGGGCAGCAGCACTGATTGTGCCACCCCCAAGGCTCCTGCACCCAGATGTACCCAGCACTGCCATTGCAGGCTGAGTGTACTGGGGCAAACCTAAAAAGGCAAACTCGACATGCTGCACTCCCTGTGTGCCCTGTCCACCCTATACTGTATATGTTATAGGTAAGTCACCCCTCTGTTAGGCCTTGCAGCCCTAAGGCAGGGTGCACCATACCATATGTGAGGGCATGATTGTATGAGCAATCTGCCCCCGCTGTGCACTGTGCACTGTGTCCTTGCCAAACCTGGGACATAGTGATTGAACAAAGCAGCCATTTTAAGTACATGTACAGGACACTGGTAAAACACGGGTTCCACAGCTACATGATGGCCACTCTGCACCCTGGATTGTTTGGTATCAAACAACTCAGAATGTTAAATCCAAACTGGTACCAGTATTGGATTTAACCCTAAATGTACCCAGGGGTCACCTTAGAGGTGCCCCCTGCAAAAGCTAACCTAACTGGCATAGTTGCTGAATGGTTCCATCCAGCCTGCCAGTTCCAGACAGCCAATATACAAACCTGGGGGAGAGCCTGGGCTCTATGGTTTGTAAAACATTGCCCTTTCTGGGTGGAGGAGCTAACACCCCCTCCCTCAGGAATGTTCACTCTCCTGGTGGTGAGATTCAAAGGGCTACTGCCCTTGAAATTGGAGCCCCCAGGCCTGCTGCTGGCAGCAGATGGCTTCCCCCTTTGTCAACCATGGCTTCCCCCTTTGTTAACCACTTATTTTGGCGGGAGCAAAGGTGGGAAACCACACAAAGGGTAGGAGGAGGGGTCCCACTGAGCATGCACCACCCCTAAGGGCTTGCAGGCAAAGTGGACCCTCCATTTCATTTTCCTCCATGTTGGATGGCAGGAAAATAGCCAATGAGGTTTAGGAAAGTGACCCTTTCAGGAAGTGGTCACTGTTGTGGGTGCAGCCACTGAAGGCTAAGTGTCACATTGGACACTACCAGGTTTCCACTAAAACAGCCACTAAATTCAGTATTTAGTGGGCTCCCCTAGACCAAGAAACTAGATTCATCTGGAAGAAAAGAAGACAGAACGAAAGAACCCGACAAGACGAGAACAGAGGATCTGCTGCACCAGAAGAGGCTCCAAGACCCCTGCTTGGTGCACCAGAGTCCTGACAATCACTGCTGCGGAGGTGCTGACCACTGGACCAACATCAAAAGATTTCAAGTACCTCCAGGCTTCACAAATAGCCTGAGATCTCCCTCCTGAGTGGAGACACTACTCAAGAAACCAAAGAAACATACAAAGAACCAGCAAACCAGTGGGGGACACTTCACCAACCAGACGATATCTCCGCAACCAGAAGTCGCAGCTGGACCCAACGACACACCAATGTCAGCCCGAATGAGACCAGCAATTGTGCCAACTTTGGTGACCCAGTGCCACCCGTGGCCGAGATGTGCCAATGCCCCAGGTACTGGTCAGTGCACATCGGGCAACCCCAATAACAGTTCACCCAGAGCTGCAACTGGCCAGGGGGAAGCCCCAGTTGAGGGACTTCAGGGACACCCTGGACCTCCCACCACAGTGCCCTCGACATCCTGCAAGGCCACAGAAGAAGATTTACCTCCAGCTCCAAAGGGTCCCTTTGTACACAGCATCCAAGACCTTGAAATCACCCTGCAACCTGCCGCCCTGAGTCCTGTGTCACAGGATCTGCTGTGTGCCCCAGGTCCCCAAACCCTTTGCACCTCTACAGCCCAAGGGGACCCCAAGGCACCATCTTTAAATCTGCAAACCAGCTCCTTTTCCAAGTGGCCCCTCCAGGTGACCCTGTGCTTGTGCCAAGAGACTTTCTAACACTGTTCCCGTCGGAACTGGGAGCCACCCGAGGCTCTTCAGCTGGCATAAGGTGCCCACCGACTGCTGCGACCATCCTGCAAAAGAAGAGAATGGTAACTCAACTGTGAGATTTTTAAAGTATTGATTCAAAAGGTGTTTAATTACACATGAAAGACTAACTTTAATAAAACTTTGAAAAGTTATATTTCAAAAAGTACTTAGGGCCTTATTTACACTTTTTGGTGCAAAACTGCACTAACGCAGTTTTGCACCAAAATGTTTTGCACCGGCTTGCACCATTTTTTAGCACCAGCTGGGCACCATATTTATGGAGTGGTGCAAGCCGTTGCAAAGGGTAGGCTGGCATAAAAAAAATGACATTAGGCAGTTTAGAATCAAAATAAATGACTCTAACCAGATTAGCGTCATTTTTCACGCTAAGGGGCATATTTATACTCTGTTTGCACTGAATTAGCATCATTTTTTTTACTCTCATTCGGTGCAAATCTAACTCCATATTTATACTTTGGTGCTTGACCCATCTAGCGCCAAATTTACGGAGTTAAAGTCATTTTTTGGAAGTGGAAACCTACCTTGCCTTAATGAGATGCAAGGTAGGCGTTCCCATGCAAAAAATGACTCTATGGCCTTAACGCCATATGTATACTCCCATGCATAAACGGTGCAAGGGAGGGAGGAGGGGTAAAAAAATGGTCCAAAGCTTGCTTTGTCCCATTTTTTAAAGCCTGGGCCAGGGCAGGCGTTAGGGGACCGGTGGGCCTATTTCCAAGGTGGAACACCATGGATTAAGTCCGCAGGTGCCCTCCCCAGGCCCCACGGGCACCCCCACCCACACCAGAGGGACTGCGGAGGATGGGGGACCCCATCCCAGGTAAGTACAGGTAAGTATTGCATTTTATTTTTTAAAGTGCCATAGGGGGCCCCTGAAATTGGCCCCCATACATGGCACAGGGTGCAGTGGCCATGCCCAGGGGACCCTTGTCCCCTGTGCTGGTTATTGGGGTGGTGGGCATGAGTAATGTGGCATGGTAGGTTCAGCACAATAGAATGATGCTAATCTGGTTAGAGTAATTTTTTTTTGTACTCTAACCTGCCTAAAGTCATTTTTTGGTGCCTAACCCCCTTCTTCTATACCGCCAGCCCCACCCAATTAAAGTCATTTTTTTTTTTACTCTAGCCTACCCTACAATAAATATGGTGCCCGGCTGGTGCACAGAAATGGTGCAAGCCGTTGCTAAACTTTGTGGTGCAAAACTGAGTTAGTGCAGTTTTACACCAAAAAGTATGAATAAGGGCCAATATTTTGTACGTTTGTGCCACTTTTGCATAAAGAAATTACGTTAGTGCGGTGCAAAAAAAGTATAAATCAGGTCCTTGGTGCTAGACGGGTCGAGCACCAAAGTATAAATATGGAGTTAGTTTTGCACCAAATTAAAGTTTTAAAAAATGACGCTAATTCAATGCAAACAGAGTATAAATATGCCCAGAGTATAAATATGCCCCTAAATATGGAGTTAAGGCCATAGAGTCATTTTTTTCACAGGAACGCCTACCTTGCATCTCATTAAGGCAAGGTAGGTCTCCACTTCCAAAAAATTACTTTAACTCCATAAATTTGGCGCTAGACGGGTCTAGCATCAAAGTATAAATATGGAGTTAGTTTTGCACCGAATTATAGTTTTAAAAAATGACGCTAATTCGGTGCAAACAGAGAATAAATATGCCACTTAATGTATCTTAAAGATCTTGGTCTTAAAATGTATATAAAAGTCTGAAGTATTTTTATAAATTATGGTCTTGAGTTAATCATTGAGTGTGTTTGGTGCATGATTATATTTGGGAGTACAGCAAATGCTTAACACATCTCCTGGATTAGCCTAACTGGTCGACCAGCTTCCATAAAAATTGCAGCATTAGGTGCTCTAATTTTTACCTCTGGAAACCTCTGCAACATCATCAACAGCTCCTTTGAGTCAGCCACCTTCCCAGAGAGATGGAAGCACGCAGAAATCACCACCCTGCTGAAGAAACCAAAGGCAGACCCTGACGACCCCAAGAACTACCGGACGATCTCTGTCCTCCCCTTCCCAGCCAAGGTCATTGAAAAAATCGTGAACAGTCAACTATCTCGGTTCTTGGAAGACAGCAAGTTACTCAACACCTCCCAATCCGGATTCCGCAAAAACCACAGCACTGACACTGCACTCATCCCTGCCACAGACAACATCAGGACCATGCTTGACGAAGGAGAAACAGCAGCACTTATCCTCCTGGACCTCTCTGCAGCTTTCGACACGGTATGTCATCACACTCTCCGCACACGCCTCCACAAAGCTGGAATCCGCAACAAGGCACTGGATTGGATCTCGTCATTTCTCACGGGCAGAACCCAGAGAGCCCGCCTCCCACCATTCCTGTTAGAAGCCTCCAGAATCATCTGTGGCATCCCCCAAGGATCTTCGCTCAGCCCCACACTCTTTAACGTTTACATGGTCCCCCTCGCCAACATTCCACAAACCCACCACATCAACATAGTCTCCTACACAAATGACACTCAGCTCATCCTCTCCCTCACAAATACCCTACAACTGCAAAGAACAACCTCCACAACGGACTTCACACCATCGCCAGCTGGATGGAATCAAGCCACCTCAAGTTCATTACAGACAAGACAGAAATACTCATCTTTGGCACCAACCACTCAGCTTGGAGCGACTCCTGGTGGCCCACCTCCCTAGGATCCGCACCCTCACCCACCACCCACACACGCAACCTGGGCTTCCTCTTGGATTCCACACTCAGCATGACTCAGCATGACTCAGCAGGTCAGTGCCATCTCCTCTTCCTGCTATAACACTCTCCGCTTGCTCCGCAAAATCTTCAAGTGGATTCCCGTCGAAACCAGGAAAACTGTCACCCACGCCCTGGTCAGCAGCCGACTGGACTACTGAAACGCCCTATATGCAGGAATAACAAACAAACTCGAAACAAAGCTGCAAAGAATCCAGAACGCATCCGCCCGCCTCAATCTAGATGTCCCATGCCGCAACCACATCTCACCCCACCTCAGAGACCTACAGTGGCTACCAGTATCAAAGAGGATCACCTTCAAAGTCCTCATCCACGCACACAAAGCCCTCCACAACACAGGTCCAGCCTACCTCAACGACTAACTCACCTTCCACACCCCCACCCGCAACCTTCGCTCCGCCAGCCTCGCCCTCGCCTACGTCCCCCGCATTCGTCGCACCACCACCGGAGGAAGATCCTTCTCTCACCTAGATGCCAGGACCTGGAACTCCCTACTGCTCCACCTTCGCCAGACCCAAGACCTCCTGTCATTCAGGAAACGCCTCAAGACATGGCTCTACGACCAGTAGCTCCCCCCCAGCGCCTTGAGACCCTAACGGGTGAGTAGTGCGCTCTATAAATCCTTTGATTGACTGATTGAATGTGTGGTTGCCTGGACCCCCTACATAGTGTGCCTAGTTTTGCACACTGCATAGAGGAACAGCCTCCTACATCAATGGCCTTCAAAGCTTTCAGTTTGGGTGTCTGTCTGGAAGATATTATAAATGCGACTGATTGATCTTCGGACTCTACCTTTAAGAGGTTTTATTTTAAGCCGCTGTTGGATATGGCTCACCTGGTAGTGAACAAGTTTTGAACTAGCATAATGCTCGTCTCTTGTCCTGACATAGAAGGAAAAATGTCCTAGCTACTGTAACAAAAAGTTTAATTTCTATTAAGGACATGAAGGCGAGGATTATCCTACCTGTGGTCTGGGATCTGGTTGACACTCCCATAACCAGTAAGTATAGTGTTTTTGTATTTAGACTAATGTATTTTTTCTTGTCTGTCAATGTGCATTCATGGTTGCCTTACGTTTGTTTAACGAGATGTTGCCTTCTGTGCTGCCTTTATTATATTGGAGACCTTGTGCTTATTTCTCTTTTTATCCAAGGGGTGGAGTCCGGTAAGGAGACATGATTCCTGAGCAACGGCATGACTTGCGCAATGACAGAGGATGTGGGAACACAAAAGAAGGATTATAGTACACAATGTTGACTCCTGATTGGTTGCTGCATTGTACACCTTTACCTATTCGTTGTTGAACTTTCCTTGTTCATTCCTACAGGTTCTTGGGAATGGTAGTTCTTTAACTAGTGAATTGGCTACTGTTAATAAAGCGAAGGAAGATTTAGCATTAACATCTCCTCCGTGTTCTTAATAGAACTGAAAATTTCCATTATGATAGCTATGAAATGTTTCACTCTCCCCCATAGCTTCATGTCTGCAGACTTGGATATGTTTCAAGCAAGATGGAAACTGAAATGTAGAGATTGGTAACAAAAAAAAATCAGTAGATCAAATGCACAGCAGATGGTGTTTCAGCTACTGAAAAGTGCAATTTTTCTAAATGTTTATTATTCATCATTGTATAAGTTGCATCTTCTTGGCCATACGTCTTTGTGTGCATGTTAAATTATATGGCAAAAACAACTCTGTTTGATTTAAAGCCTGCAATGTCCAACTCAAGTGCATGATTAATCTTAACTGACTATGTCCATGGTGAAGAAGGAACAAGTCATGCTGTATGATATTGAATGCAGGTGATACAATATTATTCAAGGAATAAATGTGAGTCGACAATGTAGTCATGCAATTATCCACACCAGCCAATGCTTTTTCCACATTTTTGCTGTCATTTTGTCATAAGCGTTCAGCAGCCTCTTGCTGAGAAACTTTCCAGATCTCATTGTAAATGGCATATAAGAAACATTTAGAACATGGTGATCTAGGACCCAACAACAAATCTTGTGAATCTGTCATCAGACAGGAGAGATAAGTATTCCTTAACTGCAGTTAAGGTGGAATGTTGTAACCATTGCTGGCAAAACGTCCCTTCACTATAGGTGGTAACTACCACTGAATATTGTGACTGCAAATTCTAGCAGTCTGGTATGCTTTCTTTAAACCCATGGAGGAGTTTAAAAAACGTGCGTGACAACTATTAGTGTTGACTGGCCACACTAACCACCCGTCTGGACTTGAAAGTGAAGAATTATACATGCCATTCTGAATCATATGAATTAGCTGCTCATCAGTGAAATTTGAAAATTGTTGCCAATTGTCAAAACGTGCAATGGAGGGAATGCTAGGTGAGTTTGTTTCTTTAATTTGAGCTAGACCCATGCAAGCTGTTTGTTGCATTGATTTGTTCAGAAAAATCATTTGTCTAGGGATTATACTAGCTCTAAATAAAACTACAATGCTGAGCCCCTGCCAGTGCTGTGTTTCCCAAATTGATTCTGAATCAATGTTACATTTCCAATGGTCACACCCCTGTAGGTTCAACTAGGAGATTAATGAGTCAATTTAGTTTGGGGCAGCATATTTTTATTCACTGGGGAAGAGGTAAGCTTATAATAATAAGAACCTGGGTCTGAAATGGTTTGTCCAGAAAAATATGCAAACTTTTCCATATATGTTTTTGAACTTCCCACTGCGGGTGTCGGGTACTGTTTCCATTTTGTGTATCCAAAAACTGTACATGGAGTAATAGATCTGAGTCAATAATGTTGAGCTTTGTGATGATAACAAAACAGGTCATCATAATTAGCAGAATTTAATAACAAATCTTCAGTTTCAAACACTGTATAACTGTCTAATTGAGAAAGCATGCTTTATACGGTTTCCATATCCCATTCATCAGAAATAGTACCTTGAGTAATTATATCATCCATAGCAACCTTAAACACATTTTGTAATGTTTCTGGTGGGCCAAATATATCAAATGGGACCTTATCCCAAACAATTCCACCAGAGACCGGAAGTGCAGAATTATAAGGCAGGACCGTAGGATCCGATTATGCTATTTCTATCTTTACTACTCCACAATAGCAGCCAATCGCAGAAGAAAAAATATATATATATATTATCTACATTTCCCAAGAGGCTTTGAACCACACCTCCTCTACAGTCCACCAATAGTGTATACTCATCACATACAAAATAGAGAGACACCATCTTGACTGCCTCTTTCTTTGCTGCTCTGCAGTCAAGGTAAATGTGTTTCTTCCATATTGTGATTTTGGTGCTTATGTATTTATAGCTATTGATTTGTTTGTGGTTTATGAAATAATTCCCATCTCATTGTTGCATTTGTTGTGCTGTGGCATGCTCGACGTGCTCCAACTTTGTTGTTGTTTTACAGCTAAGCTATGTACTGTTTCAATTCCTTCGTTCCACTTTCTTTCCACCCCGCACCTGCTCCACACGTGCACTGTTCAGTTAGCTTCAAGTGTGTGTTGCTCTTAGGTTCCCCTCACTGTCTTTATGCCCCCTGGGTCCATTTTGCGCTCTGGCGCTGTTGTGTTGGCAACCACAACCCTTTCGGATAGCGAGGACGCACGTATAGCCAGAATGGGCTATTCACGTGTTCCTCTCTGAAGTTTGCCGTCACGTCTCTCTCTCGTGCTCAGCAAATTCACAAGAACGTCACACTGGTGCCGCCTATCCTGGGCTGCAACAGGAGTGAAGTATTGCAGGCATCATTGAGATCTATTGAATTTTCTGAGTACATCTGAAGAGTATTATATCTTTGGTGTTTTTTCCATCAGAAAGATACATTTTTGGGACTCCCATTGATAAGTACTTGTGACCTGTTACCAGCTTCCTGCTCCCACTGACATCCAGCTCGGCAGACTCCACCAGGGCTGCAATAAATATTTTCTGTGGTCTCGTTCAATTTGTTTAGAAGTCCTTTGGACCTTTTCTTCCCTCTTGGGACTCTAAGACTGTGAAACTTACTCTTGTTTCAAATAGTCCTTTGCAAGTTTCTATAATCGCCCTGCGGGAAAATGCCTATCCAATAGTAGGCATGCTTTATAGCACTTTAGTACTTATATATCATTGTGGTACTAGATAGTTCATATTACCTTTTATCCTATGTTTTATCTGATTTTAAGGTGTACGTAATATAAATTATTATTTCTGTCTATTAAAAGATGGGAGTAGGAGGGATATGAAATGCTATAAGGATAAGTTACTTACCTGTAATCTTGGTTCTCTTCCAGGGATATCCTAATCAAAGTCATAAGATCTGAATATTCCCAACCAGGCCCAGGGACCCCCGAGCATATATCAAATAATAAATATATACAATATACATATATATATGTAAAACATATGTCTATATACATCTATGCAGCCTATAGTAAAGGCTAAAAATGCCTAACCTGCGCGCCGGAGCAATGAAGATGGCCGCGAGATAGTAATGCTCCTGAACCGCCAAGGCCGTTTTTTTCCCTGGGGAGTGATTATTCGAGGTCTGGCACATTTCTTCTTTAAAATGTGCAATGTGAATATGCAGGGAGCAGTTTGGTGAGTTTTTCTAATCTTATAAACTCAGTTTTTTCACAGAGTTTACTTCTTTAAACCTGCTGCTTCCTCTCTCCCAGAAATGTTGCCGCCATTTTGTGAGGACCTCTTTTATTCTTAAAATGTTTGTTTTTTTCCTCCTTGGCCTCGCACTATATTACCCACTATTATTTCAATTAGGGTGGGGATCTCTCTATTTTTTTTTTGTGACATTTTGAGATGTCGACTCTGAAATCATTTTAGATTCTTCATTTTGGATTTTCTTCTATAATTTTTGACATTTGTCCTTTGAGGTGACCTAAAAGACAGAGAGAGAACATCAATTAAAAATACTGTATTAAGTCTATACTGCATCGCTAAAATGGAGATTCCTCATATTTCAAAGGTATCTGTATCCTCTGTATCTAATTCTAATGGTTGCAAAGACTCCGGGGGTAACAAAAGAGCTGAAAAGGACCCAGGCTCTCCAACTAACTCTCCATTGGCTCTTACATTGGAAGACATTATGGATGAACTCAAGTTAATAAAGCCTTTTGTTATGGAGACAAATATTGCACTACAATGAATTGAGGAGAAATGGTCACATCTAGATTCTCGATTTCCTGATGTGGAGCAGAGGATCAGCGACATACAAGACACTACTATTAAAGTTGATAATCTGACTAAAGAAGTCACACTACTTAAAAAAACAGACAGAAGATTTGGAAAATCGTAATTGGTGCAATAATCTTTGCATTTCAGGCATTCCGGAAGGCTCAGAAGGCCAGGATTTGATAAAATGTTTGCAAACTCATATTGTTGGTCTGCAGAATACCACGGTCCTTAACATTCAGAAAGCCCATTGTATTGGTCCTTCTTCTACAGCTAAACCAAGAGGAATTATCGCCCTCTTTCTACAATACTCAGATTTAATGACAGTCTTAACTGCTGCCAAACAGCATAAACAAATGTTGTGGTCAGGCCAAAAGATTTTCTTTAGCCGGTGTGTGTCTATAGCGACAGCCAAAGGAAGAAAATAATTTCTGGATCTCCACCTAGCTTTAAGATCTATGAACGCTAGATTTGGCCTTGTTAATCCTTGTTTCTTTAAAGTTACCTTCAAGGACAGAACAACTACTTTTGAAAATCCCTCTGATTTGAAACAATTTATAAATACCCACAAAGGGGAGGCAATGGAACTCAGCAAGACTTGATTGGGTAATGTTGCATTCTTAAATCATTTATTGTTTTCTTTACAGGTATTGAAAACACTGAAATGTCAAGTAAAGAAAATCCCCTTTCCGATTGAGTCTATATTCTTGTATAGCTCGTCATCATAGTGTTCTTTCCCTTGTTGGTAAGTCACATCATCAGTTGTTTATACTTTAATGTTTTTATTCTGTTTAAATGTCTCTTTTCCCTTTTGATACATAATTATTTTAATTACTCAGGGTGTTGTTGCTGATTGGCCTCTAATTTTCTTGCTCCTCCCTTTCTCCCTTGCAAAATATATTCTGCTTGTCAGGATAATTATGACTGAAGCCTTCTGGCTTTTCAGCATCTTGTTTTTCTTCTATCAATGGGGTACTTTCGCCACCTCTTTACATCTCCATCTCTTTCATCCTCTCTTCTTCTCCTTTTGTCTTTCTTTCTTCTTTTATATATTTTTTTACCTTATAATGCAATGTTGGCATCGACAAGCAACCTCAACTGGATATGTGTTAAGAATTTTCCCTTCCACCTTACTCTACGATTCATATGTTGTATGTATCTTATATTTCGTTAAGGGTCTGTTGTCTATATGTCTTCCCCTAGTTAAATGACCAGTCTTTGTATTATTTCATGGAATGTTAAGGGTTTACGTTGTTGTGTAGCCATTTTAGCAATAGCGCCATGCACGTTAGTTTAATACACTAGGCTGCTGTGCACTTTGACCTAAATATATTTTATGCGGCTTCGCATTGTTATTTTTACATTAACCAGTTTTACGGTCTTGTTTTAATTTCTTCTATCTAACTGTTTTGCTTAGCCCAGCACTGTGTTCTGAAACAAGACATTCTTGATCACTTTGTGCTTCAGTCAAGGCTACAGTTTGGTACATTGCCGGTAAAAGTGGTAGAAGTTTAGTCTCCAACATTCGTAGAAAATACACATCCTTACGTAGGGACATTTTCTTAGAACATTAGCTGTGTTATTATAAAAACACTTCTAAGTCCCATTGCACGTTAAGAGGGAGATTCCAGCCAGGGAACCACAACTGTATGCTGATTGCTGAATGCTTCGCTGCAGATGCTAACACAGACTAGAGGCCTTTGCTCAGGTATGAGGGTCGATGTCCTCCCGGGGGAACCTAAAAGGCAGGATTAGAGCTTAACATGCTGTGCTCAAATTATGACTCAGATAGAAAATAGTCCATCGATTCTAGTGGCAATATGATAGCGTTATTCCTATGCTTAACTCTCATCGTCACCATTTTAATATTGTCATGTTGTGTTGTTCTGGTTATTACAGCTCACGCTTTGCTATCTAAAATGCAGTTGTTTTATTAAACCAGTCTTTAAAACTTATACTGCTTTCATTGTCATTTATATGTGAGAACGAATTGTGAATGAGAGAACCGGATGCGACCTGAGTGACCACGACTTCCCTGAGAAGTATGATAAGTCATGCGCTCGGCTGCCAAATCATCTCTACCTTTCGGGAGAGACGAGGCACTGCTAGTTAGCCGGAACAAAACCCGGATTGGAGCGACAGGTGTCACCCACTGTGGGTCAGACTCAGTCTCCCACACTGTGGATGATGTTGCTGCTCAAAATCCAGTAGTCTAATTAGAATAATGAGAGCCTACGCGACATGGCACCGCCAATGTTTGGTCAGGCTCTAATTTTCAGGTCCTCCGGAGTATCTCTGTCTCATTATATATAAGGACACCTCAATGCCGTATGCGGAGACATCCATGGTACTGAGGATTTCCACCACAGCTGTGTAGGTAATGCTACTACGACTGACGGTTGTTCAAGCTTGAACTTTAAAAGGAAACCCCATTTTGGTGTGCTTTCTCTGAACTAATAGTGTTACTATCATGGCGAATCCTCAACATGTACAAATTGCTGTTGACATGAGACAACCTCTTACAGCACACTTACTAGCAAATGGCCAAACGGCCCAGGGAGGCCCAGTCACATTTGTGGTAGATGCTCATGCAGTTTATATAACAGAACTTTTTTACTCTTGGGTCACATTTCCAGCAGTTGATGGAAACACTAATACATTTCATCAATATACACCTGCGAACGCGCATGGACAATACAGAGCATACGCATATTTAGAGATACCTCTATCTTATCAAGAACGTAACAATTGGCTTGATGGCGCCCTACCCCATACAATATTACCAGTAAGATTAGGTCCACTAAGTAATGACGGTCCTACCTGGCCTTTATTGGCCACCTATACACCACATCCTGCGGTTGGAAATTTAGCAGTAGCTGAGGTTCGTCGCTAATACATTGAATTAACAGCAATATATAGACGATTAGTACAATTCGTGATGCAGACATTAAATACAAACCCAGCCCGTGCTGCTCCAGCACATCCACATGCTGTAACGCCAGGTATAAATCCTGCGACTGAACATTCGATTATGGGTAAAGTACCCGCCAAACGAGAAGAAACTCAGTTTTGGTTAGCACAGAAAATTAATACGCTGGAGGCAGTATTTCCCCCTACAGAACCTCAGGATAAACATAGAATATTAACGATGTGCTTGCCTTTCGGGATGGTCCCTACAGTAGAAAACTGTAATACCAGGGGTACAGTATTTGCCGCGCTCTACACAACCACACACAGTACACCGACACTTGCCAATTTACCGGAAGTGCTGAAACAAATTCAAGATGAATATGGGGCTGCCCCGGCCCTAGAATTGGGGATGCACTTGATGGGAAATTTTGCCACAGTGTCCTCAATCATTTTTAGTAACCTTAAAGGGGAAGCAGTCACACTTGCAGTGCGCATGCGGCTTCGTGACGTTCCCAACAAGATCAAGAACGAGAGCTGCCTAAAATACTAGCAGAGACCTATTCAAGTATCGGTCGATATAGCCTAGGAGCCAAACCACAAAAACCTACATTTCAGGGTAAATCAAATAAAGATAACCCCAAACAAACACCTGAGGGTAATAAGAAACGCTGGGATAAAAAGCAACAAACGCTTAAAAAAGAAAGGGGAGAATCTCCGCATACGGAGACCCCACAGAATAGGTATAATCTCAGAAATAGAGATAATATCAAAACAGCTGATAGATATCAATATACTGATACACGCCAATCTCGTTCCTTTCAGGAATCATTGCAAAAGAGAAATGAGAGAGGTGGGCGATCAGAGGGAAGAACAGAGTACGTGAAACCGAGACAGGAATCACAACGCTCTTCAGAGGTTTCTGTTAAAAAGGAAGAGAAACCTGCCCAACAAAAACAACAATTTAAAATGAAAAAAGTGGCAGCAGTCGCAGTTTGACATGCCACACAGGAAGAGGGTCCTCTTGAAGAACAAGTATTGGGCTCTAGCATTGCTAGACAGCGCGGCAGAGGTCACAATAGTTCGCCGGAATCTTCTAGAGCATCTGGAGGTGAAAGCAACTGATGACTTTATACAAGTAGAAACAGTGGACATGCGTGTCTCCAAGCCTGATAGGGTGTACAAAGTAACGCTACAATTAGAAGGAAATATTGAACGCACAATAGACGCAATCTTTTGGGATCGCATAGTAAAAGTGTATGATGTCTTGTTGGCCGAACAAGATTGGCCACCTGACTTTGTCCGTACCTGCTCATATGGAGAAGATGTAATTAAGCCTTCCTTCTCGCCCCTTGTTCCAGAGGAACTACCTGAATCCTATTCCATTGAATGGGCTCTAGCACAAGCACCTGCATTATACAGAAATCATGTAGGATGGGATAAGGAATCCCCCTACCATGTAATTCCCATTAAAACCTCAGCCACAAACGCAGTATCCTATAAAACATGAGGCAAAAGCGCAAGTGAGAGAAATACTCACACAATTAGAGTACCAGGGTGTGATTGAACCTTGTGTCTCGCCAATGAATAACCCTTTATTCCCTGTAGCTAAACTAGACCATTCATACAGAATAGTCTTAGACTACAGACATCTAAATATTCATACACGCACCTATGCTATACAAAACTCACATAGCACTGCACTAATGAGCAACATAGTGCGTAAAAAATACAAAACAACACTAGACATTTCCAATGGGTTTTTCTGCCAGAATATAGGTCCTCATTTCAACCCTGGCGGTCGGTGTTAAAGCGGCGGTAATACCGCAAACTGGCCGGCGGAAAAAAAATGGGATTAGGACCGTGGCGGAAACCGCCAACATAGACAGCCACTTTAACACTCTGACCACCACAGCAGTAGAAACAAACAGCGCGGCGGACACCGCCAACAGACAGACGGAAGACAAAGTACCGTCCACTGTATTACAACAGGCCTATCCGCCACCTTTTCTGGGGCGGAACCAATGCTATCAAAAGCAGGGCGGAAACAGTACACAGAAGGGAAAAAACTCACCTCTCGACACCCAAAGAGGAACCAGGACGCAATGGAGCCCAGACTTCAGGTGTTACCGATGTTGGTTTACCTCCTCTTCTACCAGGAATACGAATGGTGGCACCCTCACCCACAACAACATACACACAAATACATGCAGCAACATTGCATATACACCCCCCCATCCCCTGGAAGAACGCAAGGACAAAAGGAAATTATTGTAACGATTGTAATCATGAAACATCTATTAGTCAAAACTCCAAATTCAGTATATACAAATATGTACACCAACTACACAAGTCCGGATAGTGTACTAATCATTGTCAGTGGACCACTGGGCCCAAAATGGATAGGCGAAGCCCACACATGATGCCTGACTCGAAACGGAGAGAACACTGCTGGGACATCAGATCGAAAGTACACAGGCACCTCAGGGGGAGGGGGGCACCTCAGCTTGATGAACGCACGACGCCACTGCTGCACGAGGGGGCTCCATGCCCATTGCTGTATCCTGGTGAGTGCAAAGGCACAGTCTCTCAAGTCTCTCCAGTGGGTGGTTTGCCCACTGCATTATCCTGGGAAGTGCAAAGCCACAGTCTCTCAAGTCTCTCCAATGGGTGGTTTGCCCACTGCTTTATCATGGGGGAGTGCAACGCCACAGTCTCTCAAGTGGATAACAGTCTCCACTGGTTCTGGAGGGGGTCTGGTGCCAAGAGTGCTTCATCCTGCCAACAACTGAGGTAGTGGATGTGATACTCCACTGGTTCTGGAGAGGGACTGTGCCCATAGTGCTTCATCCTGCCAAGGACTGAGGTAGTGGGTGTGATACTCCACTGGTTCTGGAGGGGGCCTGGTGCCCAGAGTGCTTCATCCTGCCAAGGACTGAGGTAGTGGATGTGATACTCCACTGGTTTTGGAGGGGGCATGGTGCCCAGAGTGCTCCACGTGCAGTGTGGCCGGTACAATTCCCTCACCTGGGTGTGTGTGACATGAGATTGGCGAGGTTCAGGTAGCATGATACGCCATGGAGGCAGCAACATACATCACACTGCTGTGGCTGCGCCTTCCACCTGCAGGTGCAAACAGTGATGGATGTCATGCCTCATGTAAGCTGCCAAGGGTCCAGGCACTCTCCTCCAGCCTCAGATAACTGACCACTGGGGACAGTAGCTATGTCAGCGGTGGTGCCTGTGTCCGAGGACGCCGCTGGGTCGGTGGCGGTGCTTGCGGCAGTGTCTGTGCTGGCGGTGCTTGCGGCGGTATCTGTGGCGCCGATGCTGGCGGTGGTGCATGGGTCAGCACCTGCTGAGGGACACAGCAGGATGTCTCCTGCAGCCTCAGGCGGCTGCCCATTGGGGAAAAGACTGGGGACTGTCGCTCAGGCTGTAGACATTCCAGGGGCGGTGCAGGTGGCGGTGCTTGTGGTGGTGTCTGTGGCAGCGGTGCTTGCGACTGTGTCTGTGGCGGCGGTGCTGGCGGCGGTGCATGCGCCAGCACCTGCTGAGGGACACAGCAGTATGTCCCCTTCAGCCTCGGATGGCTGCCCACTGGGGAAGAGGCTGGGGACTGTCATTGAGGCTGTAGATGTGCCGGGGAGGTGCAGGTGGCGGTTGTGGTGGCGGGGCAGCTAGCGGTGTTCGCCGCCGTACAGGTTGGAGTGGCGTGGACAGAAAGTGTGACACTGGTCCCTCAGTCGGTGCCACCATGACCTCTCCTGACCTGCTCTTCTGCTTTTGGGCCTTCCCCAGCTCTGATGGTGCCGCAGTTGTCTTGCCTCTATCCCCTTTGGTTTTTGCTGAGCCCTTCGTGGCTGGTAGTTTCGGCTTCTCCCTCCTGAATGTTGGCACCTTTTTCACATTGGAAGGTGGCGGGAATTTCCTTGCCCTCGCTACGTGGCACACTGGCAGCCCTGATGGGTGGCGCACTTGATGTCCCCGCAGTTGCTGGCACCACTGTGCCTGGGGATGTGGTGGCTGAGGTGCTGGGCTGGCACCTGGAAAGGCTGGCCTGGGAAGAGGTCAATGTTAGCCAGGAAAAGTTTTTCAGACACACTGGGACGGGAAGATGGAGGGGGTTTGGGAGTGGAGGTAGAGGTAGTGGTTGTAGGAGGTGTACGTCTGCTGAATTTGGGTGAAGGTGCATGGGCCGGAGGCTGTTGTGAAGTGGATAGCTGTTGGGTGGGTGTGTGCCTGAGTTTGTGTACTTTGGGAGGATGGCTCACTAACACACTGGGAGAGGACACTGGGGATGTGTGAATGGTAGTGGGGGTGGTGAGTGCACGTGAGCAGTGTGTGGTGATGGGCATGCTGGTGATGGAGGTAGTGGCTGAGGATGTAGTGCATGCAGGTGTGAGTGGAGACGAGACAGGGAGGGAGGAGGAGGATGTGGAGGAGGAGGAAACAGTGGAGGCAGTGGATGTTGCTGTGTCTGCATGGGTCTGGTGCTTGTGTGCGTGCCTGTGGGATGTGTGGTGCTTATGTTTGCCGTGTCCACTCTTGTGTGTTGATGAGTGTGCATGCTGGTCTGATGGTGTGTTTGGGAGAGGTACAGGGGATTGGGTCTGGGTGGATGAAGTTGGTGGGGGGAGGCTGGAGACAGGGACAATGGCTGCCATCAGTGCTGAGGCCAGAGCCTGAAATGCTCTCTGTTGGACTGCCTGCCCAGAATGAATGCCCTCCAGATATGCATTTGTTTGTTGCAAATGCCTCTCTACATCCTGGATGGCATTCACAATGGTAGATTGCCCAACAGTGAGGGATCTCAGGAGGTCAATAGCCTCCTCACTGAGGGTAGCAGGGCTGACTGGGGCAGGGCCTGAGGTGCCAAGGGTGAAGGAGATGCCCACCCTCCTGGGTGAATGGGCACGGAACACACGCTGAGGGGCTGCTGGGAGGGCGGTGCTGGCGGCTGTACCTGTTGATGCAGTGGGCACAGAGGTGCCCACCACTGCAAGGGAGCTCCCATCAGAGGAGGAGTCGGTGTCACTGCTGTGTGCTCCTGTCCCTGCTGTGGAGCTCCCCTCGCCCTCCATCCCACTGGTGGCTTCAGACTCCATTGCTTCACCCTCCAGGGCCAAGTGGGTTGCAGCTCCCTCCTGCTCCGGTGCCAATGCTCCTCTGTCTGATGATGTTATTGCACACAAGAACAGGGAGACCACAAAAAGGGGGGGAAAGACAGAAGAAAGACATGTTCAGTGCATGCAACACCACTACCGTTGGTGGACACAACACACAGGGAGCAGCCCTCTGAACTACGCCATGCACTGACAGTTCCTAGAAATTTCAGCTGACCATGGGGGATGAGGCCTAAGACCAATTTCTGCACACCTGGAAGTCACAGGAGCCTGACTAGGTGTAGGTGGCTCTTACCACTGATGGGTTTGGGGTGCCACATGGCCTGCCTCACAAGGGACCTTGCCTACCAAGTTCGCCCTGGCCTAGGGGAACCCACTGTCCACCTACCCAACCCAGACACCTCATAATGCGCGCTGAGTCTGCTGAATGAGAGTGTACTCACTCTCTTGTGGCTGCTGTGATGCCCTCAAGCGCCCATCCAACTCCTGATAGGCCACCGCCAGGATCCAGAACATCACGGAGGTCATGGTGCAACGGGCACCCCTCCCGCGTTGGGAGGCCATCCCCAGCTGCGCCTCCGCCGTCATCTTGCTCCAGCGGCGCAGGTCCACCCATCTTTTATGGCAGTGAGTGCTCCGTCTGTGGTAGACTCCCAGGGTCCGGACGTCCTTGGTGATGGCACGCCAAATACCCTTCTTCTAGTGTGCGCTGACCTAGAAGAATGGTACAGGGGGAAAAGAAATTACTTACCTGTCTGGACCGTCATACTCATTGCCCCCCAGTTCCCACCCATGCCCTGACGCACATACACTACCCATCTGCACATGCAGGCCTCAGCCCCCCCCCCAAGTATCTTCCATCCACACCGCTCAAAACAGACATTGTCCATGCAGCATGCACACAGTGTACTCACCTGTTTATCTGGAGGACCGTACAGTTGCATGTACTGGAGGAGGACCCCACCCACTAGTTTCTCCAACTCCTCCGAAGTGAAGGCAGGGGCCCTTTCCCCAGACACATGAGCCATCGTCGCTTCCAGACACAGGTCACAGCAGCACTTTCAGTGTAGGTCCTCTCCTGTTGTGAGTGAACAGACAGAGAATGACGGTCACATCCGCGGCGGTGCGTACCGTCACCACCGGCGTACATCGTCATTGGCTCCTGGGACCCATAGGGACCAATGTTAACCGATGCAGAATTGTGCTGCGGTCTTCGACCGCCCACCGGGACGGTGTACAACGCCAGCGCAGTTACCTCATATTCCCTTGTCCCACCTTACAGGTCAGGCAGCCGCCATTTTAGGAGGCCACATGGGATGGATGTTAACTGCGTCACACCTATCTAGGCCAGGAATATAGACAGATTCCGGGACATTGCGGATTAGTAACATTTCTGCAAATAACACATTGTGATACCTCAGTGTTGGATGACTCTCTGCTCGCTGTTCTCCTCCATAGGGCACGTCCGCTGAGGCAGGTGATGAGATGGCGGCATCCTCCGGTGTACAGACCCCTGGTGGACCTGTCGACAATTTAAGAGAGACACATGCTACTCACATACAGACTTGATCATGCAACAATCCAAGAAAAGTGTGCCCAGTTAGAGCCAGACCTGATTTCATCTATCCGCTATCCCACAGGAATCCTCCATCTAGTGCAGGTCCTGTCTGTACTCCATTTACTGTCCAGTGGGTCTTTTCAAACAACAGTGGCCATGGCATCAGGGATGTCCCAGCCAATGTTCTCTAACGTGTTGTCCAGAGTGTTGTATGCCCTGCTGAAACACATGCGCAGCTACATCGTGTTCCCTCAGGTGAAGGATTTGCCCACAGTGAAAGGTGACTTCTATGCCCTGGGACATATCCCCAACATCATTGGTGCCACTGATGGTACACATGTGGCATTTGTACCCCCCGCAGGAATGAACAGGTATATAGAAACCGTAAGAGGTACCATTCGATTAATGTGCAGATGGTGTGTTTGGCAGACCAGTACATCTCCCATGTGAATGCCAGGCATCCTGGCTCTGTGCATGACACTTACATTTTGAGGAATAGCAGCACCCCTTATGTGATTGGTCAACTCCATAGGCACCGTGTGTAGCTAGTAGGTGAGGCCAAGGTCCCAATACAGTTGACATAGGTGTCTGGGTATTGGGCTGTCCCTAAAGGTTAGTGTGTGTCTAACAGTTGTCCTTCGACATTTACAGGTGACTCTGGTTACCCCAACCTGTCATGGCTACTGACCCCAGTGAGGAATCCCAGGACAAGGGCAGAGGAACGCTACAATGAGGCACATGGGCAAACGAGGAGGGTGATCGAACGCACCTTTGGCCTCCTGAAGGCCAGATTCCGGTGCCTCCATCTGACAGGTGGCTCCCTATACTACTCACCAAAGAATGTGTGCCAGATAATCGTAGCCTGCTGTATGCTGCACAACCTGACTTTGCGACGGCAGGTGCCTTTTCTGCAGGAGGATGGGCCAGATGATGGTCTTGTGGCAGCTATGGAGCCTGTGGACAGTGAAGAAGAGGAGGCAGAAGAAGAGGATATCGACAACCGAAACAACATCATCATGCAATACTTCCAGTGAGACACAGGTAAGAAGATGGAACTGCTTCCCACATCTCATACTATTGTTTGAGCTAGCATAAGTCTGTCATTTTCATTTAGTGTATGGACCCTGACTTGTCACTTTGATTTTCCATTTCACAGATCTGGGTCCCACTTTGTGCCCTCTGCTATGTTTACTGCTTGCCTAAAGTTGTGTTACAATGGTATATGAACAAGTACATTGACATTGCTATATTCCACGGTTATTGCAATTACACATTTGTAAAAGCACAGACTGACTCCAGATTGTTTTGTGATTGAAGTGTGTTTATTCCTGTGCTAATAAGTGGAGGGGGGTTGTAAAATGGGCTGGGGTAATGGTGGAGGAATGTCCATGGCAGAGTCCAGTCTATTTGTTTCACAGGTGCATTGTCCAAAGGGGCATAAGAAGTGGAGCAATGGCAGTTTAAGGATGGATAGGGTGACATAGTGGGACAGAAAGGCGACATTCAGGGGGGTCTCATTTCCTGGCGGGGTCTTGGCAATGTTCTCTGTCTTGTTCCTGGATCTCAGGGACTGTTTGCGGGGTGGTTCTCCATCTGCAGGGGGTGGGGTGCTAGTGTCCTGTTGTTCCTGTGGTGGTGCCTCCTGTCCACTAGCGCTGGCGGAGGTGGAGGGCTGTTCATCGTCCAGGCTAGTGTCAGGGGCCCCTTTTTGTGCCACTGTGTCCCTTCTGGTGTTGAGAAGGTCTGCCAGCACCCCTGCAATGGTGACCAGGGTGGTGTTAATGGGCTTCAAGTCCTCCCTGATCCCAAGGTAGTGTTCCTCCTGCAGCCGCTGGGTCTCCTAAAACTTGGTCAGTACCGTTGCCATCGTCTCCTGGGAATGATGGTAAGCTCCCATGATGTTGGAGAGTGCCTCGTGGAGAGTGGGTTCCCTGGGCCTGTCCTCCCCCTGTCGCACAGCAGTCCTCCCAGCTTCCCTGTTCTCCTGTGCCTCTGTCACTGAAACCGTATGCCCAATGCCTCTGCCCCAAGGTCCCTGATTGTCGTGTGTTAGTGGGGTTGCCTGGGTTCCCTGTAGTGGTGGACACACTGCTGATTGACGTGTCCTGGGACAGAGGGATGGGCCCGCTGGGTGGGTGCTGTGGTGGTGTTTCCTGAGGGGCGAGGCTCTGTGGTGGCTTGTGCCAGTGGCAGGGGTACCAACTGTCCCGAGGTCCTTGATGGGCAGGGTTGGTCATCTTGATCCAGGCGTGCAGAGCTGCTGTCATCACTGTGGGCCTCTTCTGTGGGGGGACTGGATATGTCTGGCACCTCCTGTCCGGTGACGTTGGGTAGGGGCCCTGTTGGGGTGTAAATGCATAATTATTGTATCTGTGTGTGCCATCGTGTGCAATGGGTGAGTGACCCTCTACTTCAGTGCTTGCATTATTGGCTTGGTCCTTGTGTGATTGGTGATTTTGGGGCATGAGTGAGTCTCTGTGCTGGACATGCTTGGGTGATGGGTGTCCATGCATTGGTGTTACATGCTGGGCTTGGTTTTGGGATGTGTGGGTTGTGTTGGTGGGGTATATGTGGGTTGTTGGGGTGATGGGTGTGAGGGTAAGGGTGGGAATTTGTGATAGCATGCAGGTGGGGTGGGGGGATAAGGTAGTAAAGATTTGCCTTTCCAGAGTCCAGTCCTCCTGCTACTCCTACGAGACCCTCAGGATGCAGTTTTGCCAAGACTTGCTCCTCCCATGTTGTTAGTTGTGGGGGAGGAGGTGGGGGTCCGCCGTCAGTCCTCTGTACAGCAATCTAGTGTCTGGAGACCACGGAAAGCACCTTCCCCCGTAGGTCGTTCCATCTCTTCCTGATGTCATCCCTAGTTCTTGGGTGCTGTCCAACTGCGTTGACCCTGTCAAAGATTCTGCGCCATAGCTCCATCTTCCTTGCAATGGATGTCTTCTGCACCTGTGATCCGAATAGCTGTGGCTCTACCAGGACGATTTCCTCCACCATGACCATGAGCTCCTCCTCAGAGAACCTGGAGTGTCATTGAGGTGCCATGATGTGGTGTGGGTGATGTGTGAGGTGGTGTCTGTTGTGATGTGTGAGGGGATGTGTTGGTGGGTGTTGTTTGAGGTGTGTGGATGTTGTGTAAGTGATGGTGTTGTGTGTCTCTGGATGCTGGTGTTGTTTTAGGTGGTGTCTCTCTCTGGCCTGCTTTCAAATTGCTGGTTGTAACGGTTTGTGGGTAATGTGGGTGTGTGTTTTATATTGGATTGGGTGTGTGGATGTGGTGTGTGGACATGTATCAGGTGTGTGTATTTCAAATTGTTCAATGTGGTTGTGTTTTGTATATGTGTGTGTATTGAGCACAGCGGTGTGTACCGGCAATGGTTTACCGCGGTTGAAAGACCGCTGTGTTGATTCGTGGGTCGTGATAGTGTGGACGTATTCTTGTTGGCATGACGGTGTCGGTTTTGTTTTCGCCAGTTTATCACTGACTTTTGGTGTGGTGGACTTGTGTAGGTGTCTGTATCGTGGCAGAGTCCGGGCTGTGGGTCATAATACCTGTAACGGAATTCCTCGGCTGCAGCGGTATGTTGGCGGTCTTCTGCACTGCGATAAGCAGGATTTACCGCCAGGGTTGTAATGAGGGCCATAGTGCCTGAAAGCAGAGACTTAACAAGCTTTAGCGCGCTAGGCTCTCAGAAAAAATTCTGTTGTTTACCTCAGGGGTATAAGAACAGCCCAGGACTGTTTGCAGCTTCCCCAGCTCTGATGGTGCCGCAGTTGTCTTGCCACTATCCCCTTTGGTTTTTGCTGAGCCCTTCGTGGCTGGTAGTTTCGGCTTCTCCGTCCTGAATGTTGGCACCTTTTTCACCTTGGAAGGTGGCGGGAATTTCCTTGCCCTCGCTACGTGGCACACTGGCAGCCCTGATGGGTGGCGCACTTGATGTCCCCGCAGTTGCTGGCACCACTGTGCCTGGGGATATGGTGGCTGAGGTGCTGGGCTGGGACCTGGAAAGGCTGGCCTGGGAAGAGGTCAATGTTAGCCAGGAAAAGTTTTTCAGACACACTGGGACGGGAAGATGGAGGGGGTTTGGGAGTGGAGGTAGAGGTAGTGGTTGTAGGAGGTGTACGTCTGCTGAATTTGGGTGAAGGTGCATGGGCCGGAGGCTGTTGTGAAGTGGATAGCTGTTGGGTGGGTGTGTGCCTGCGTTTGTGTACTTTGGGAGGATGGCTCACTAACACACTGGGAGAGGACACTGGGGATGTGTGAATGGTAGTGGGGGTGGTGAGTGCACGTGAGCAGTGTGTGGTGATGGGCATGCTGGTGATGGAGGTAGTGGCTGAGGATGTAGTGCATGCAGGTGTGAGTGAAGACGAGACAGGGAAGGAGGAGGAGGATGTGGAGGAGGGGGAAACAGTGGAGGCAGTGGATGTTGCTGTGTCTGCATGGGTCTGGTGCTTGTGTGCGTGCCTGTGGGATGTGTGGTGCTTATGTTTGCCGTGTCCACTCTTGTGTGTTGATGAGTGTGCATGCTGGTCTGATGGTGTGTTTGGGAGAGGTACAGGGGATTGGGTCTGGGTGGATGAAGTTGGTGGGGGGAGGCTGGAGACAGGGACAATGGCTGCCATCAGTGCTGAGGCCAGAGCCTGAAATGCTCTCTGTTGGGCTGCCTGCCCAGAATGAATGCCCTCCAGATATGCATTTGTTTGTTGCAAATGCCTCTCTACATCCTGGATGGCATTCACAATGGTAGATTGCCCAACAGTGAGGGCTCTCAGGAGGTCAATAGCCTCCTCACTGAGGGTAGCAGGGCTGACTGGGGCAGGGTCTGAGGTGCCTAGGGTGAAGGAGATGCCCACCCTCCTGGGTGAATGGGCACGGGACACACGCTGAGGGGCTGCTGGGAGGGCGGTGCTGGCGGCTGTACCTGTTGATGCAGTGGGCACAGAGGTGCCCACCACTGCAAGGGAGCTCCCATCAGAGGAGGAGTCGGTGTCACTGCTGTGTGCTCCTGTCCCTGCTGTGGAGCTCCCCTCGCCCTCCATCCCACTGGTGGCTTCAGACTCCATTGCTTCACCCTCCAGGGCCAAGTGGGTTGCAGCTCCCTCCTGCTCCGGTGCCAATGCTCCTCTGTCTGATGATGCTATTGCACACAAGAACAGGGAGACCACAAAAAGGGGGGGAAAGACAGAAGAAAGACATGTTCAGTGCATGCAACACCACTACCGTTGGTGGACACAACACACAGGGAGCAGCCCTCTGAACTACGCCATGCACTGACAGTTCCTAGAAATTTCAGCTGACCATGGGGGATGAGGCCTAAGACCAATTTCTGCACACCTGGAAGTCACAGGAGCCTGACTAGGTATAGGTGGCTCTTACCACTGATGGGTTTGGGTGCCACATGGCCTGCCTCACAAGGGACCTTGCCTACCAAGTTCGCCCTGGCCTAGGGGAACCCACTGTCCACCTACCCCACCCAGACACCTCATAATGCGCGCTGAGTCTGCTGAATGAGAGTGTACTCACTCCCTTGTGGCTGCTGTGATGCCCTCAAGCGCCCATCCAACTCCTGATAGGCCACCGCCAGGATCCGGAACATCACGGAGGTCATGGTGCGACGGGCACCAATCCCAGGTTGGGAGGCCATCCCCAGCTGGGCCTCCGCCGTCATCTTGCTCCAGCGGCGCAGGTCCACCCATCTTTTATGGCAGTGGGTGCTCCGTCTGTGGTAGACTCCCAGGGTCCGGACGTCCTTGGTGATGGCACGCCAAATACCCTTCTTCTAGTGTGCGCTGACCTAGAAGAATGGTACAGGGGGAAAAGAAATTACTTACCTGTCTGGACCGTCATACTCATTGCCCCCCAGTTCCCACCCATGCCCTGACGCACATACACTACCCATCCGCACATGCAGGCCTCAGCGCCCCCCCCCCCCCCCAAGTATCTTCCATCCACACCACTCAAAACAGACATTGTCCATGCAGCATGCACACAGTGTACTCACCTGTTTATCTGGAGGACCGTACAGTTGCATGTACTGGAGGAGGACCCCATCCACTAGTTTCTCCAACTCCTCCGAAGTGAAGGCAGGGGCCCTTTCCCCAGACACATGAGCCATCGTCGCTTCCAGACACAGGTCACAGCAGCACTTTCAGTGTAGGTCCTCTCCTGTTGTGAGTGAACAGACAGAGAATGACGGTCACATCCACGGCGGTGCGTACCGTCACCACCGGCGTACATCGTCATTGGCTCCTGGGACCCATAGGGACCAATGTTAACCGATGCATAATTGTGCCGCGGTCTTCGACCGCCCACCGCGACGGTGTACAACGCCAGCGCAGTTACCTCATATTCCCTCGTCCCACCTTACAGGTCAGGCAGCCGCCATTTTAGGAGGCCACATGGGATGGATGTTAACTGCGTCACACCTATCTAGGCCAGGAATATAGACAGATTCCGGCACATTGCGGATTAATAACATTTCTGCAAATAACACATTGTGATACCTCAGTGTTGGATGACTCTCTGCTCGCTGTTCTCCTCCATAGGGCACGTCCGCTGAGGCAGGTGATGAGATGGCGGCATCCTCCGGTGTACAGACCCCTGGTGGACCTGTCGACAATGTAAGAGAGACACATGCTAGTCACATACAGACTTGATCATGCAACAATCCAGGAAATGTGTGCCCAGTTAGAGCCAGACCTGATTTCATCTATCCGCTATCCCACAGGAATCCTCCATCTAGTGCAGGTCCTGTCTGTACTCCATTTACTGTCCAGTGGGTCTTTTCAAACAACAGTGGCCATGGCATCAGGGATGTCCCAGCCAATGTTCTCTAACGTGTTGTCCAGAGTGTTGTATGCCCTGCTGAAACACATGCGCAGCTACATCGTGTTCCCTCAGGTGAAGGATTTGCCCACAGTGAAAGGTGACTTCTATGCCCTGGGACATATCCCAACATCATTGGTGCCACTGATGGTACACATGTGGCATTTGTACCCCCCGCAGGAATGAACAGGTATATAGAAACCGTAAGAGGTACCATTCGATTAATGTGCAGATGGTGTGTTTGGCAGACCAGTACATCTCCCATGTGAATGCCAGGTATCCTGGCTCTGTGCATGACACTTACATTTTGAGGAATAGCAGCATCCCTTATGTGATTGGTCAACTCCATAGGCACCGTGTGTGGCTAATAGGTGAGGCCAAGGTCCCAATACAGTTGACATAGGTGTCTGGGTATTGGGCTGTCCCTAAGGGTTAGTGTGTGTCTAACAGTTGTCCTTCGACATTTACAGGTGACTCTGGTTACCCCAACCTGTCATGGCTACTGACCCCAGTGAGGAATCCCAGGACAAGGGCAGAGGAACGCTACAATGAGGCACATGGGCAAACGAGGAGGGTGATCGAACGCACCTTCGGCCTCCTGAAGGCCAGATTCCGGTGCCTCCATCTGACAGGTGGCTCCCTATACTACTCACCAAAGAATGTGTGCCAGATAATCGTGGCCTGCTGTATGCTGCACAACCTGACTTTGCGACGGCAGGTGCCTTTTCTGCAGGAGGATGGGCCAGATGATGGTCTTCTGGCAGCTATGGAGCCTGTGGACAGTGAAGAAGAGGAGGCAGAAGAAGAGGATATCGACAACCGAAACAACATCATCATGCAATACTTCCAGTGAGACACAGGCAAGAAGATGGAACTGCTTCCCACATCTCATACTATTGTTTGAGCTAGCATAAGTCTATCATTTTCATTTAGTGTATGGACCCTGACTTGTCACTTTGATTTTCCATTTCACAGATCTGGGTCCCACTTTGTGTCCTCTGCTATGTTTACTGCTGGCCTAAAGTTGTGTTACAATGGTATGTGAACAAGTACATTGACATTGCTATATTCCATGGTTATTGCAATTACACATTTGTAAAAGCACAGACTGACTCCAGATTGTTTTGTGATTGAAGTGTGTTTATTCCTGTGCTAATAAGTGGAGGGGGGTTGTAAAATGGGCTGGGGTAATGGTGGAGGAATGTCCATGGCAGAGTCCAGTCTATTTGTTTCACAGGTGCATTGTCCAAAGGGGCATAAGAAGTGGAGCAATGTCAGTTTAAGGATGGACAGGGTGACATAGTGGGACAGAAAGGCGACATTCAGGGGGGTCTCATTTCCTGGCGGGGTCTTGGCAATGTTCTCTGTCTTGTTCCTGGATCTCAGGGACTGTTTGCGGGGTGGTTCTCCATCTGCAGGGGGTGGGGTGCTAGTGTCCTGTTGTTCCTGTGGTGGTGCCTCCTGTCCACTAGCGCTGGCGGAGGTGGATGGCTGTTCATCGTCCAGGCTAGTGTCAGGGGCCCCTTTTTGTGCCACTGTGTCCCTTCTGGTGTTGAGAAGGTCTGCCAGCACCCCTGCAATGGTGACCAGGGTGGTGTTAATGGACTTCAAGTCCTCCCTGATCCCAAGGTAGTGTTCCTCCTGCAGCCGCTGGGTCTCCTAAAACTTGGTCAGTACTGTTGCCATCGTCTCCTGGGAATGATGGTAAGCTCCCATGATGTTGGAGAGTACCTCGTGGAGAGTGGGTTCCCTGGGCCTGTCCTCCCCCTGTCGCACAACAGTCCTCCCAGCTTCCCTGTTCTCCTGTGCCTCTGTCACTGAAACCGTATGCCCAATGCCTCTGCCCCAAGGTCCCTGATTGTCGTGTGTTAGTGGGGTTGCCTGGGTTCCCTGTAGTGGTGGACACACTGCTGATTGACGTGTCCTGGGACAGAGGGATGGGCCTGCTGGGTGGGTGCTATGGTGGTGTTTCCTGAGGGCGGAGGCTCTGTGGTGGCTTGTGCCAGTGGCAGGGGTACCAACTGTCCCGAGGTCCTTGATGGGCAGGGCTGGTCATCTTGATCCAGGCGTGCAGAGCTGCTGTCATCACTGTGGGCCTCTTCTGTGGGGGGACTGGATATGTCTGGCACCTCCTGTCCGGTGACGTTGGGTAGGGGCCCTGTTGGGGTGTAAATGCATAATTATTGTATCTGTGTGTGCCATCGTGTGCAATGGGTGAGTGACCCTCTACTTCAGTGCTTGCATTATTGGCTTGGTCCTTGTGTGATTGGTGATTTTGGGGCATGAGTGAGTCTCTGTACTGGACATGCTTGGGTGATGGGTGTCCATGCATTGGTGTTACATGCTGGGCTTGGTTTTGGGATGTGTGGGTTGTGTTGGTGGGGTATATGTGGGTTGTTGGGGTGATGGGTGTGAGGGTAAGGGTGGGAATTTGTGATAGCATGCAGGTGGGGTGGGGGGATAAGGTAGTAAAGATTTGCCTTTCCAGAGTCCAGTCCTCCTGCTACTCCTACGAGACCCTCAGGATGCAGTATTGCCAAGACTTGCTCCTCCCATGTTGTTAGTTGTGGGGGAGGAGGTGGGGGTCCGCCGTCAGTCCTCTGTACAGCAATCTAGTGTCTGGAGACCACGGAAAGCACCTTCCCCCGTAGGTCGTTCCATCTCTTCCTGATGTCATCCCTAGTTCTTGGGTGCTGTCCAACTGCTTTGACCCTGTCAAAGATTCTGCGCCATAGCTCCATCTTCCTTGCAATGGATGTCTTCTGCACCTGTGATCCGAATAGCTGTGGCTCTACCAGGACGATTTCCTCCACCATGACCATGAGCTCCTCCTCAGAGAATCTGGAGTGTCATTGAGGTGCCATGATGTGGTGTGGGTGATGTGTGAGGTGGTGTCTGTTGTGATGTGTGAGGGGATGTGTTGGTGGGTGTTGTTTGAGGTGTGTGGATGTTGTGTAAGTGATGGTGTTGTGTGTCTCTGGATGCTGGTGTTGTTTTAGGTGGTGTCTCTCTCTGGCCTGCTTTCAAATTGCTGGTTGTAACGGTTTGTGGGTAATGTGGGTGTGTGTTTTATATTGGATTGGGTGTGTGGATGTGGTGTGTGGACATGTATCAGGTGTGTGTATTTCAAATTGTTCAATGTGGTTGTGTTTTGTATATGTGTGTGTATTGAGCACAGCGGTGTGTACCGGCAATGGTTTACCGCGGTTGAAAGACCGCTGTGTTGATTCGTGGGTCGTGATAGTGTGGACGTATTCTTGTTGGCATGACGGTGTCGGTTTTGTTTTCGCCAGTTTATCACTGACTTTGGTGTGGTGGACTTGTGTAGGTGTCTGTATCGTGGCAGAGTCCGGGCTGTGGGTCATAATACCTGTAACGGAATTCCTCGGCTGCAGCGGTATGTTGGCGGTCTTCTGCACTGCGATAAGCAGGATTTACCGCCAGGGTTGTAATGAGGGCCATAGTGCCTGAAAGCAGAGACTTAACAAGCTTTAGCGCGCTAGGCTCTCAGAAAAAATTCTGTTGTTTACCTCAGGGGCATAAGAAGAGCCCAGGACTGTTTGCAGCTCGTGTCACTGCCATTTTACACAAGATCGACCCTGAAACATTGTCCTATGTAGATGATATACATCTCACGGATGATGAATTACTACAACATTTAAGACAGGTAGCCCGCATTGTTGTAGGGTTTGCCGAATTTGGCTACAAATTTATTTGAAAAAAAACAAAAATAGCCTTACTCAGCGTCCTGTTTCTAGGATATGAGCTGTCAAGTGAAGGGAAGAGCCTAGCGCCACAATTCTTAGAAAAGTGCGCACAGTTACAACCACTGCATACGATTAAAAAACTCCAATCATTATTGGGTTTCTTACATTTTGGCAGAACCTACATTCCAGATTATGGTACGCGCATAAAACCTTTATATGACCTAACACGTCCCGATTTTTCAAGTAAATTCTGGACAACTGAACATACATGTATTCTTAGAGAATTGCAGACAGACATGCTTGTAGCACAACATTTAAACATGAGGGACAACAAAACACATATGGTCATCAGGGTTCACCTATGTGACATTTAATGAAGGTGAGACAGTCCCGATTGCATACAAATCACAGTTGTATTCAGCAGCTGAACAACGCTTTGTTCCCACAGAGAAAATTCTCACTTCTGTACAGATGGCTGTCATTAAAGAAAGACCTCTTGCCCAAGGAAAACGCATTATTGTCGTTTCTCCAATCCCAGCCCTAGAGGCTGTTACAAAAGCAAGCGTTCCGAATGCAAAAGCACTACATCCACCGTGGATACAATGGGCTACGTCTCTGACAGCCACTGATCCAGCACAGCCTACACTGATTGTTTGTGATTCATATTACTGTGTCCAGTCCTTTAATGACTACCTGCATTATTGGCGCCAGAATGGGTTCAGAGACTCCAAAGGCAACACCATTAAACACAGACTACTGTGGGGGAAAGTAGCTGACCTGAAAGAGATGCTACCAAATGTCCAAGTTGTACATACACTTGGACACCAGCGCGTTGGAATACATGTTGCTGGAAACACATTGGCTGATGAAGCCGCAAAGTCAGCAGTGGCAGTAGCCACTGTAGCTGCAGTGACTCGCTCGAGTTCCAAACCAGACGCAGACATTCGGGCTGCTGTGAAAGCTACGGCTGATGGTACGCCCCATCCTAAAGGATTTCCTAACAAATATCATTATCATATGGGAAGTATGCTGAACGCTGAAGTTAAGATACCAGGCGTAGGCGTACGAGACATCCCTAACAAAGATATAAGACCACAATTGATTAAAGCAGCGCATGAGTGGGTAGCATCCGCACATGCTTGTATGGCGGCTACAATTTCAATCTTCCAGGCCCGTTATTGGTGGCCAGGTCTCTACAAAGAAACTAAGCAGCATGTCCTTTGTTGTGACATCTGTCAACAAATCAAAGTTTCCACTGCCAAGTGCCAACCGCAGACACCCCTCTTAATTTCAAACAAACCATTACAGTGTGTGTACTTGGACCACTGCGGTCCCCTAACACCTGATAGTGCATACAAATATATACTAGTCGCTGTTGATTCATGCTCGAGATTTGTATGGGTGTGGCCACAACGCTCAGCTGACGCTAGGACTGTTATTAAAGATTTGTGAGTCTTTATCGGAACATATGCAGTTGCAGCCTTCCATTCGGACCAGGGCCCTGCTTTTGCCTCAAGAGCATTCAGGGACACCATGGCTTCGTTGGGGGTCCAACTCCAGTACTCGTCTCCATTTCATCCCAAGGGAAATAGTGTAGTGGAGCGATTAAACCGCGATTTAAAGCAATCCTTAACAGCCAGAGTCTTAGGTTCAGTTCGTAGTTGGCTTAATCACCTGTATGGAGTCCAGAGAGCACTATATAACCTGCCTAGAAGGTCCCTGGGGGGTCGTACTTCATATGAGTGCCTGTTCGGAACTCAAATGCATGTTCCGGATCTTGATGGTCCTGGCATGATGGAAGCAGAAACACCTTTTGACATAAATGAACGTGTCACTGTCTTACAGGAATTGCAACAGTTCCGTGATGATAATTCTTCCAAAAGTGCTGCCTCCACAGGAATTAAGGATGTGCCAGTAACAGCTACCGGCTGGATTCCCAGAGTTGGGGATCTTGTACGTGGAAAAGTCACAGTGAAAAAGGAATTTGTCCCTTCTTATCGAGCACCAGTCCCTGTACTAGGGATACACGGTACCAGAATTGTTATTCTACCACCGTTGACAGGTGCCAAAGAAAATCATTTTTTCTCTATTGACTATGTCAAATTACACCATGTGGCCGATCCTGCACAGCCGACCAAGAGGAACATCCAGTAGTTCCCGAATCCCTCTCACTACTGGTGAAGAAGTTCAACTACAAGCTGTTTATACCATCACCGATACCTCTCCAAACTTGGGGAGGGTGGAAGATGATCTTGCATTAGTTCCACTAACATCAACTAACTTAGAAACATTTGACCAAGTCGACTCGACTACAAGCCAAACGGATGGTGCTGTCTATAGTGTGCCACCACAGAAAACACCAACTCCACCACTGACAACGGCTACGCCATTTGCACAACCTGCCTCTGGTTATTTTGCCGACTTCATTCACCTCTTCGACAGCTGATTTGTCAAGTGCACGTGAGCTAACGAAATGGCTTAAAGAAATGTATTTCATTTTTCCATGAAACTATATATGACTTTTCCTGACTGTCCTAGCCTTTCTATTTTGGATTGGTTTTGTTATTACCTTTTTCTTATTAATACATTTTCTTCCTGAAAGATCAACAGTTGAACAGGTGGAGGAGGTTTTGAAACCACATTTTTCGTCACACAAAGTCTGAAGACATTTATCCTTTGTGAACATTTCCGGAGTGCTAATTCCTGATGGGATTGTTTGGGACAAAGTAATGTTTGATATATATGGTCCCACGGAAATTATTCAAATACCGTATATGTTCAAATTATCAATGAATGATATAGTGATACCAGGCATTGTATCTGATGATTGGGATGTGAAAACAGTTGATTCTATGATGACAGAATTGCAATATTATACTGTCTTTGAAAACAAGATGTTTACCAATTCAAAGAAAGTTATGGTGATATGTTTTGCTATAATTATTATGGGCACCACTTCATACATAGAGCGAGCAGTCCCAAAATGGTATTTAATTACACGCAATGGGAACATTGTACAGCTCCACCGCAAGGGAGTTCTAAAACATATTCTGAAAGGTTTGCATATTTGTCTGGGCACAACCAAAAGAATGCTGAGTCGTATTACTTTAAGGTACCACCTACTAAGGATATACATATGTTATTGAATAATACGAAATGTATATATTCTGAATCCTTTGTTTCCTGGCTATCGATAGAAGGCTATGAATATCGGTCCAAATCAATTGATCTGAAAAGTGTCTGGGGAACAAAAAATTGGCAAATTAAGGGAAAAAGAAACATTGTTTAGAGCATGTCTTATTTCTGTTCAAATGATCTTCTTAAATGAAACAGTGCAACAAACGAGGTGTTTAGGCGTAGCAACAATCAGGGTATTAAACATGTCCAGTATACCTGCCCCTGCAAAATTTTACAAATGGCAAAAATACACAAATGCAACTAAAGATGAGCTCGATGAGTGGGTCCAGAATGGTACTTTTAATGCTTCACTGACACGTCCAGGCGGGTGGTTATTGCGGCCAATAGATACCAAATGGGTGTCATCAATATTTTATTAACTCCTCAGGGGGTTTTAGGACGAGTAGGCCAGACCCTCACTATATATCTCCAGAACATGCAGATATCATTTCAACATGTAGTGTAGGAAAATTATGCCAACAGTGGCTAAAATCAACCTCACTGATCGCAGTTAAAGAACACCTCAATCTCCTGTCTAACTCCACTGCCTTACAAGATTTCTTGTCAGCCCCCAGAACACCATGTAGGAAACGTTTCTTGTATGCAGTATACAATGAAATATGGAAACTTTCCCAACCAGATGCTGCTGCTCGGTTAAGGCAAATAGATCAGGAAAATCTAAAAAAGGCATTAGCTGTTGTGGATAATGGGATTAATACCATATCCGACCGGATATATACAATTAACAACATTGTCTCTTTTGCTATAGACATTATACAATCTGATATGTCTTCTTTATACCATGGACAGAGTCAGGTCAGGTCCATTATGCAGTTGGGTTGGATGCTTCAAACATTGAAGGCGGGTCGCGTTTCCTGGCAGCATGTCAGTGCAAGGGAGATATTTTCTTCTTTTAATCTAACGCGACAACAACAACTAATGGCTAAAAAAGAAACGACTTATGTCATGCTTAACATTGTCAAATTAGAAAAGTTGCCTTTTACCGTGGCCGAAATACCATTGGCAGAGTGGTTAATACACTGGATTATTAATCTGCCTATTTCAACACTACAATTCACCTTCTGTTTAAAGCAGATTCCAGTAGCCAGATATGAAAAGCTGGGAGATAGTTACATCCATGAGGTGTGGGAGCTTCACTTCTCGTACAAATGCTTCAATGGCATGAAAGAGGTCTTTCTTAGAGGCAGTGAATGCAAGACTTCAGTCAGTCATTCGATGATTTATAAACAGCCGTCCTTGCATGGGGCGTGTAATGCCTCGGCTGCAAACTTGGCTTGTTATTTTAAGGGAGTTCCAGTCCCCTTGATTATACCTACGTTCCAGGTGCTTTCAAACGGCAGCTACGTACTTCTCAATAGTGAAGACTGTTGTGGCATGCGAGCCGGAATAGTTTATGCTGTTTCGGTCTCTAAGGTCATTACATGCTGCGGGAACGTACTGTTTCCCCCCACTAAATTTAAGGAGGTAGCTGATTTCTGGCATTACATTGCTACTTCAAACGTAAATTTTGACAAGTTAAGTAGACTCAAGGCTTTATTGTTTCAAAAGCATGTGGCCCTTTCAAGTGGCAAGGTCATCAGCAGAAATACAGTCCCTGTTAAATACGAACTTTCCGAGACACTTTGGTGAACTCGTGGGACAAATATTTAATGCGTCCAGCATGACTGGAATAGCACATTTTTTCAAAGCTGTTGGTTCTGGTTTTGTTCACACCTTTTCCTCCATATTCGGTTTGATACCTTCAGCTATCCACTCAATTTTCGGTAGTATTTTTGGGGGATTTGCAATAACTTTGGCTTTATTAGCTGGCATCCTGCTGTTGCTGTTGTTTATGCGCAATGGCTGTCCCGCCGCAACAACGACAAATGATGGTGCTCCCATCAGCACAGCTGTGTCGTGAACTTATGATGCAGCATTTTGGAGCAACACTCCTGGAGCATTTGGAGTGTGACTGGTCTCTGTCATTCAGACCGGAGTTTGTATTGTGTGCAGCTCGTGTTCCGTTGCCTCTGGTGCTCTTTCGAACATGCTCTGGAAGTTTGTCTTTCACAGCAGCACCCCCCAGCAATAGATGCGGATCTGTTGATGTTCTCACTCAGGGTTCATTACCAGACATGCGCACTTAGGCTGCGTTTGCTACATGAAGCTAATTATGAGTTACCATTCCTGGAGGAAGTTGCCACCAACTCATCAATGAGCACTCCACGGGATGCCGCCTTGGTTGACACTGGGCTATGGAACACACTTGCTCCTCGATAATTTTTGCCGCAGACTTTCTGGTTCTGTCACCTGCCGAAGTGGAAGATCTCCTGCTCTCCATGACTCGTACTTAATTTGGAACTTTTCTAAATTGACATTATCATTGAATTCGGTTATAAGCCACATGCTCATGTTTAAATTGCCAAGTAGTGTGCTTGTGTGTCCTTTTAACTTGTCAAAATTGACTAGGGTTTTATATATATCTTGGGTTGAGAAATTTTAGTTTTGGCTTGAACCACTTTCAACCGACAAGGAGAGGGTGATGTGTAGCCATTTTAGCTATAGCTCCATGCACATTAGTTTAATACACTAGGCCGCTGTGCACTTTGACCTAGATATATTTTATTCGGCTTTGCATTGTTATTTTTACAATAACCAGTTTTACGGTCTTGTTTTAATTTCTTCTATCTAACTTTTTTGCTTAGCCCAGCACTGTGTTCTCAAACAAGACATTCTTGATCACTTTGTGCTTCAGTGAAGGCTACAGTTTGGTACATTGCCGGTGAACGTGGTAGAAGTTTAGTCTCCAACACTCGTAGAAAATACACATCCTTACGTAGGAATTTTTTTTTAGAACATTAGCTGTGTTATTATAAAAAACACTTCCTGGTCCCGTTACACGTTAAGAGGGAGATTCCAGCCAGGGAACCACAACTGTATGCTGATTGCTGAATGCTTTGCTGCAGATGCTAACGCAGACTACAGGCCTTTGCTCAGGTATGAGGGCTGATGTCCTCCCGGGGGAACCTGAAAGGCAGGATTAGAGCCTAACATGCTGTGCTCAAACTATGACTCAGATAGAAAAGAGTCCATCGAATCTAGTGGCAATATGATAGTGTTATTCTTATGCTTCACTCTCATCGTGATCATTTTAATATTGTCATGTTGTGTCGTTCTGGTTATTGCAGCTCACGCTTTGCTATCTAAAATGCAGTTGTTTTATTAAACCAGTCTTTAAAACTTATACTGCTTTCATTGTCATTTATATATGAGACCGAATTGTGAATGAGAGAACCGGATGCGACCTGAGTGACCACGACTTCCCTGAGAAGTATGATATGTCATGCGCTACCTTTCGGGAGAGACGAGGCACTGCTAGTTAGCCGGAGCAAAACCCGGATTTGGAGCGACAGGTGTCACCCACTATGAGTCAGACTCAGTCTCCCACACTGTGGACGATCTTGCTGCTCAAAATCCAGTAGTCTCATTAGAATAATGTAATCCGGTTAAGAAACAAAGAGTGGTCCAACATCTCTCTAAATTAAACTGTTAGGTTGCTCTTGTACAAGAAACACATCTTACGGAGCAGGACTTTAAAAGTTAAAATTGAAATTGGGTTGGTCATGTTTTTGGTTCCTCTGCAGTTCATAACAAAAATGGGGTAATAATTTTGTTTCATAAATCTTTACATATACAAGTTGTAGAAGAGTTTAACGATGTTACAGGTAGATGGATATTATTGACAGCTAAAATTAATGGGGTGCTATACTCCATTTGCAATGTCTATGGTCCAACTGGAGTAGAGCTGCAATTTTGGATTAATTTTTCTTCTTTATTATTATCTTGCAATTCTGACAATCTTGTGGTAGGAGGTGATTGCAATCAGCTTATGGATCCTTTTGTAGATCATCGTTCTCAAACTTGTTATATCCCTAATAAAATGCAAAAAGCATTTCATCAAGCAATCTCCTCTAGACGTTTACGTGATATATAGAGAATTCACATCCAGCTATATTAGAATTTACATTTTATTCTGCAGTACACCATTCATATTCTAGAATAGATTATATATTTGCTACACAAAATATTTTACAATCAATTTTAACATACTGACAGTGGGTCTATTCTTATATCAGATCGCGCCCCAGTAAATATTGATATGAACTTTCCAGGCACTTCCTCATTTTCTAATCGCTGGAGATTTAATAACATCTTATTGCAAGACCATTTATTTATTGAACAATTTACAATGTTTTCTAAAGAATTGTTTAAGCACAACTTATCTTCCGATACTCAGTTGAATTTTATATGGGATGCATTCAAAGCTACTGCTAGAGGATTTATTACAGATTATGTTGCCACTAAAAAGCAGATACTCTGTCCAGGTTGATTGCTGCTAAATTACAATACAATAAGCAATCTGTGGATAGTGCATGTGGTACTCCATTCCAAATAAATTCCACATTTTATGGGGGGGGGAATAAAGTGGGTAAACTGTTGGCAAACTACTTAAAGATCAAAAAACAAAAGTCTAAAATTACTGTTATCAAAGACACATTTGGAAACAGACACACTAATGACTTAAAAATTCTGGAATGTTTTACTGATTACTATACCACATTATATACTCCCAAAAGTACTTCTAATGTATCTGAGGTTAATGATTTCTTCCACTCTATTCCTATGACACATAAAGTTACTTGTCTCTATTAGACTCTGAACTATCTGAGTTAAAAATAAAAAATGCCATCACCAAACTTCCTAAAGACAAGGCCCCGGATCCTGATGGCTTTTCAATTGAATTTTACTCAACATTTGTATCCATTTTAGGTCCAAAGTTATTAACACTTATACAATATTTCTTATCGCAAGATCAAGCAAAGGGCACTTTTTCTGAAGCTATGTTGTGACTGATTCCTAAAAAAAGATAAAGATTTATCCAAATGTGGTAATTATAGACCTATATCCCTTATCAATATTGACTGTAAATTTTTTGCAAAAGTCCTTGCCTTATGTATTAATAATTTCATACCAGATTTAATAGCCATTCACCAGTCAGGTTTTGTTGAGAGGCGGTACATATCAGATAATTCTAGAACTTTTCTCAATATTCTCCATCTTGCTTCTAAGTCCAGGGACCCTATAGCTGCTATAACTCTCGATGCTGAAAAAGCCTTTGATCGAGTTTGTTGGGATTTTATATTTGTAGCTTTAAAATGGCATGGTTTTAGTCCTCATATTATTAAACTCACTAGTATTTTATACTCCTCATCTTGTACGTCTATTTTAGTCAATGGTAAACAATCCCATTACTTCCCCCTACTCAGAGGTACTAGACAAGGTTGTCCTCTATCACCTCTTTTATTTATATTAGCCCTTGAACCCCTTCTAGAGAAAATACGTAGGTCGTCTGATTTTTATGGCTTTAAGCACAAAGACATAGAGATTAAATTTACAGTCTATGCTGACGATATTCTGCTCTTCATCTCTAATCCTCAACAGACTATTCTGGAATTTTTTCGCTTACTATGAGAATACTCAAATGTCTCAGGATATAAGCTTAATGTAGACAAATCAGAGGTTTTGCCATTAAATGCTTATTGTTTACCTGACATGTTTAAAGATACTGGAACTCTAAGTGCCTGGGAATATCCTACTCCAATTCTATTAAAGACACTATTTGAATTAATCTCAAAGAAGTTGAGTCAAAGATTTTGAAATTGCTTGACAGATGGTACCTTCTTTATTTAACTTGGTGGGGAAGATTGGCCACAATCAAAATGATGTTGTTGCCCATTTAAATTTTTATCTATCTATCTATGCTTCCAGTTAAACTCCCATCTGTTTTTTTAAAAACTATAAATACACTATTTATGAAATTTGTATGGAACAAACATAAATCACGTATATCTTTAATCAAACTACAAGAACCTAGAGATAATGGAGGTGTAAATGTTCCATGCTTTAAAAAATACCATTCTGCATTTGTTTTAAAACAAATCTGGATGTCCCTCTCTCCCACTTTTCACAATGGAACCTCTCTATTGAGTCAATTGGAACACTCACAAATTACACCATTTACTCTTAGAGATGCAATTCGGCTTTCAAAGCCCCCTAAATCCCTTCAATCTCCGATAATCACTCATTCTGTCTCTATTGCCAAGCTACTACTTATTAAGACCATAGTTAACAAAGAGACGGTCAGATTGTCTTACAATTTTGGTCTTGTCCAGATAGATTTATAATACCCTTTTAAGATCTAAAGAGTGCAACACCCTTTCCATTGGTATGGAGGGGTTAAGGAAAAATGTGGGAAGTGAAATAGCCTGTTTAATGTGGAAATCGGACACCACCTAAGGAAGAAAACTCGTATGAGTTCTCATCCCCACCCTGTTGGCATGGAACATAGTATAAGGTTCTTCGGCACAGAGAGCTTGAATCTCACTTACTGTGCATGCCAAAGCGATGGCTACCAGAAAAGCAGTTTTCCAGGTAAGGTGTTTTAAGGATGCTTTGTGTATTGGTTTGAAAGGTGGACCCATGAGTTTGGAAAGTAACACATTCAATTCCCAAGGAGGGGTTGCAGAAAGGTGGGAGCACCTTTTATAGACCCTCTAAAAAAATCCTTCACTACAGGGAGTCTGAAGAATGATCTCTGTGTATGGGACTTCCTGTACGCAGTAATTGCTGTGAGGTATACCCTAATAGAAGAGAGTTGTAGACCATATTTCCCTAAATGAAGGAGATACAGTAATATCACCTCCTCTTAACCTAGGATGGGATGGAAGCCATTCTGAACACACCACATGTAAACCATTTTCCACTTATACATATAAGAACGCCTAGTTGATGGTCTTCTGGACTCTCTAAGAATGTTCATGCACTCTTGTGGAAGATTTAAAAGCCCATACCGGAGGAATTCAGGAGCCATGCTGTCAAGCTCTTCGAGGGAAGGTTGGGGTGGAAAATCCTCCTTCCGAACTTATAGAGTCTGCACAGCAGTCTCTTGTGTGGCCTTCATGACAGATGGAGAAGATCCGGGTACCACCACTGGCGGGGCCATTCTGGGGCTACCAGGATCATTCTGGTCTTGGCTCTGCACCGTTTGTTGATGACTATTGGTATCAACAGGATGAAGGGAAATGTGTAAAGACATGTCCTGGACCAGTCTATCAAAAGGGCATTCCCCTTTGTTCCTGGACAGAAGAACCTGGATGAGAAGGTTCTGCTTTTTTTGTTGTTTTCTTCTGCAAACGGGTCAATTTGAGTTTGCCATCATTTTCGAAAAAGTCTTCAGTGACTTCCTTGTTCAGAATCCAGCTGTGAGCTTCTGAGATGTTGCGACTTAAAGAGTCTACTTTGGTGTTTAACTCTCCTGGTAGCTGTATGGGGGCGATTGTTAGACCTTTGGCCAGTAGCCACTTCGAAATGGCATGTGCTTTCAGTGATAGAACACGGGAGCAAGTTCCTCCCTGCTTGTTCAAATAGTGCATTGTGGTCATATTGTTCATTTGCATGCAGAGATCATCTGACTTTATGGACAAATCAAAAGACTTCAGGGTGAGAGCCTCTACTCTGAGCTCCAGCATATTTATGTGATACAGCTGTTCTTTGTCCAACCACAAAGAGAGCCCATGTGAGCTCCTCAACACTTGGGGGAAGCATTCATGACAAGAATCTGCATGGGAGGTTCCTGGTGAAAAGGCATCCCTACCAGAAGGTGCTGATGCTGCATCCACCATTTGAACGACTGTCTGGCCGCTTGTAGCAGGACCACTTTGTACTCCCAGAGGTTCGAATACTGAGACCACTGATCTTCCAGAGCTTGTTGCAGTGGTCTCATGTGTAGTCTGGCATTGGTGACAAGGACAATGCAAGAGGACATCAATCCCAGTAGTGACACCACTTGTCTGGGTGATAGACAAGGAGTCTGGAAGAGAATGCAACATTTAGTGTAGATTGAGGATAACTCCTCCTCCGAAGGATATGCTTTTTTGTGTTTTGTATCCTGAGTCACCCCTAGATATTGCAGTTTTTGAGCTGGTACTTGTGGAGACTTTTTGAACTTCACTTGTAAGCCCAGTACTTGTGGGGTTTCAAGGTAGATGTGCTAATGTTGTTGATTAGGGCTGGGGAGGTTCTCTTGATTAACCAGTCATCAAAGTACAGGTAGACAAATATTTTCATCCTCTGCAGGTATGCAGTGACTACTGACATGCACTTTGAGAAAGTGAGAGGTGATGATTTGAGCCTGAAGGGCAACACTTTGTACTGGTAGTGCTTTGATGCCACTCTGAAACACAAAAACTTCCAATATTTCTTGCAGATCGGAATGTGGAATTAGGCATCTTGAAGATCGGTGGAGCACATCCAGTTCTCCTGATGGAGCTGGGGATAGATCTGGTGCAGTGCAAGCATCCTCAATTTCTCCTTGCGGATGTACTTGTTGAGAAGCCTTAAATCTACAATTGGTCTGTACTCTCAGGTTGGGCCTCTATTCTGGACTGGAAAGTAGCATGAGTATTTTCCTCTTCCCTTTTGAGAAAGTGGAACCTCCTCTATAGTTTCTTTTAGAAGCAGCATGTCTACTTCGTTTTGCAATATACCTTGCAGATAACAGAATATTTTTCTCAGAGGGACAGCAGAAGGAGGGGACTTGAACCTGAGTGAGAAGTCATTTTGAACAATATTCAAGACCCACTTGTTGTTTGTTATTTTGTGCCACTTGTTTAGGTTTTTTACAATACTTCCCCCCACCAGAGCGGGAACAGAGAGGGGGGAAGCAAAAGCTCATTGCTTTGTGTGTGCTTTTGGAAGAGGATGCTGATGGACAGGGAGTTCCTTTTCATCGGGAATGGTAATGTAATGGGCTTGGTGTTGTGGATGCTGCATTCAGTGAGGGGTTTGAACCCTCTGCTGGTAAGAGCACCAATCATATGGTCTGAATTTGTGCCAGAACTCTTTACGCTTTTCAAAGCCCACCGATTTAAGCATATCTAATCTGATTTCATCCTCGCCATTTCCTCATCCATGTGGGTCCCGAATAAAGAAGTGCCTGTAAAATGCTGATTCAGTATTCTTTGCTGGGCCTCAGGTTTTAGACCTATAAGGCGGAACCAAGATGAGCGTCTTGCGCAAAATCCTTGAGCTGAGAGGTCGGAAGCATCAGCAGAAGCACTGATGACCTGGCTTGCAACCAAGCCACTGTCTTCAAGAATCTCCTGAAAGTTTTGTCTATCCTCCTTCTGTAACTTTTCAGTAAGCCTACACAGAGAGTCTCAAAGTGATCTGTCATACCTCCCTAACAATACAGAAGCGCTGGCAACTTTCATAAAGGATGAGGAGGTTACACATCTTTTTGCCTAGGGAATCGATTTTGTTACTGTCTTTAACTGAAGGTACTTTCAATGAGGATATCACAGTATGTGTCTTTCTTGCAGCCGCTAAAATGACTGAATCTAGAGGAGGATCAGATCGTAGTAACAGAAGGCCCTGGTCAGGAGCTTTGCATTTATTCTGATACATGATGGCGCAGCTTGCAGAGATGCTGGAGTCTGAAAGACTTGCATGGTGGGCTCCAAAAGACCGGGACTAGTGTCAGAAGCCGTTCTATGATAAAGAGTTTAAAATATTACCGAAGATTAAATGAAAGGTGCAGCAATGTCAATATTCAACTTTGATGCCCCCCTGATGAATACATCATTAAAAAAGATGAGAACGCCCACCGGTGAGACGCTCGCCGGTGCAGAGTCTGATGATGTTAGTGAGTAACCCCTCATTGATGAGCGAACTGTCATGGACCAGGAGGGAGTCCTGTGTCTGTCTCTGGAAAATGTGGACTATTGAGAGCGTTGAGATCTGGACAGTGGTCTGCTATGCGGAGACCTAGCTCTTCTCTGCCTTTGTGGAGTCCTAAATGGTGAGCGTCATGTGAGCGTCCTGCTAGATCTTTGCAGCAGTGCTTTCTGCACATGAGACATTGATTGCGAAGGTCCAGGAGGAAACGTACAGGGTGGACTACGCTTAGGATTAGGTGTATGTTCAGAGTCCCTGGATGGTGAGTAGATCTGAGAGTAGGGAGACCCTGGGCTCTGATGAAAGTCACACTCTTTATCAAGTTTATCCTTAGATCTGGCTTCCACTGGGGAACCAGTGCTCACTGTAGTGAAAATTCTGATCTCTAAAGAAAGAGATCAGCTTTTTGACAATGATATTCGTGAGTGCAACTTCGATCTAGACCTGTGTGTGTGTTTGTTGCATATATCTCGACATCGATGATTGCCTCAAAGGCAGCAGAGGTTGACTTTGCTTTGACACTGTAATAGAGGGCACTGGAGCCCTCTATTGACATAGACTGCCTGTGCATCGAAGAGTGTTGCAATGTCGAGCCTGGGTAACTTGCTGCAACATTGACCTTCGGTGTGACATTGTGTACTTCAATGGTGAGTACCTTTACTGCGACGAATGGTGCCTCAACATCGAGGGTCTTTGAGTCAACGGGGCTTTCGGCAAATCTCTTGACGGTGATTGTTCCTCCGCCGGACCCTTTCGCGTTGACGGATCCTGCTGCTGATGGAGAACAGATTGTTATGCCATTAATTGTGTTTGACCAATGACTTTGTGTTTCACCACTGCGCATATTAGTTGTTCAATATTCATCAGTAGCACGTTCTGTATTCAGTTTATCTGCCTATTGGCTTTAACGTGGCATTAGACATTACATTTGGTATTTAGTTTAGCTGCCTATTGGCTTTAACATGGCATTAGACATTACATTTTGTATTTAGGTTAGCTGCCTATTGGCTTTATCGTGGAGATAGATATTGCAGTTAAGACATTGCAGATGAGCTGTGTTTTTCCACATGGTAGACCAAGCTGTGTTTTTCGTATTGAATTCACACGAACCCTAACGTGATAAGAGAGCGTATATTTTGTGTTTTCCTTTCTACTCAGCCTTGGGAAGAGGAGAGGTCTAGGAGATCTGGCCAATCTCCAATGGCTTGTTTATTTCCCAACTCTGAGAGGAAGGGGCCTGTTAGCAGGCTTTTTACGGTGTCCCTGGGCAGCAGCAAGGGGGAATTTTCCAGTACTTCAGTCAGGAGCGGACCTCAGCTGCCTGACCTCCTGTTTGGGTGGAAAACCCTTTTCTCGCAGTTGAACAGGAGTCATCAACTTGCAGACATGAGAAATATGACGAGCAGTGATAGGCCCTACAGTGATGAATTTTGACTTTTATTCTTTGCTTTGAAGTTATGCTATAATATAATCACATGTATTTGCTGTGTACATTGCAATTGAGAAGTACTTTGATGTATTTTGGTTTAATTGCTGTGACTACTTTTAAACGTGTGCTTCCAACCTACTAATCTCGTCTCTCAGGAACCACGTGGTGAAGTAATAATAATAAATGTCTTCTTTAAACTAAGAAGTGCATTCCAGAGAAGTTTTGTCAGCTCGGTCATAAGATAAGGAAAGCAAAACCCAGATAGGTACCTCCCTTGCTGTTAATCTTCTAGTTGTCAATGGCAAAGGAGTACAGCATTTTTTATGAGTTTTTTCTCTTCTTCCTCTGCGTTCTCGAGAGGAGGGCTCATTAAAGGAGGCTCCTGAACCCCCAAGGCCAATTAAAGGTCCTACCTTTCCTCTCTCCTGAACTGCATGTAGTCTGCTCTTTCCTCTGTCCTTTAGAGTCCTCTTAGAGATTTTGTTGCAGTGGTAGCATACCTCAGGATAGTACGAGGGAGGTAAACGCACAATGCAGACAGTGTGGGTCAGATTGTGCCATTTTTCTACCACACGAAGGGCAGTTGTTGAAGACAGACGGCAATTTTGTGAAGGAGAAAAATATTTTTTCTGTCAGAAAAAGAGTTAAAAGCACACAAGGTACTTGAAACCATTGAATGAAAATGAACATTTACATACTATTTCAATCAGGCAGCACAAAGTGGTAATATGTGCATAATGTCAATAGCTTATTTCCAAAAACTCTGAAATATGTCAGACAGCCTATTGAAATACTGCAGGTTACACATTAAACAATTACTCCATTCTGATATTAGTTGTATGCTATGCTAATAAAATACAGCTTAAATACAAAAACAGGACCTTCTTAAGAGGATGGCTTGACTTAGAAGCATTTATAACAGAATAGCACACTGCTATCATCCGCCTCTCCCCAGATGTAATGGTGAGATCTTAGACTAGGGCTTTGATCACTCTTTACATTTCTCACACACAATGCCTGTTGATTTGAAATGCATCCCTAACTGCTGCCCCTACCCATCAAAAGAGTTTAGGTTTGAAAAGGTAGCAACTCTTACATTATTCTGACATAAGTCTCACAATGTATGTCCTGGATGCAAACAATAGGCAGCAAGGGTTGAAAAAAAAAGGGAAGAAATCAGCTATAAAACATGACTTTGAACACCAGTGCCGTAGACAGCCCTGGAAGATTAGGATTCCTCCTGTAAAAACAGACCATTCGTGCCATAAAAAGAGATAAAGACAACATGCCCTAAAGCAGAAGAGGTCTTGTATTCTCCGTGAATCAGCCACTTAGTGGGCCGCTATTGATGCCCTCCCCCATGACCATCATGACTTCACTTCACGCTGCTTCCCCCGGCAAATATTGTAAAGCAACCACCCACTTAGTTTAGTATCTTCAAACACGTTCTCCAGTCCAAAAACATATTTTGTTTCACGCACAAATACAAAAATACCCAGAAAACAATCATGCAGCTAGAGACTTGTTTAACAGCAGATTGCTGACACACTTGTGAACAGAGTTAAGAGCTCGACGGGCAGTTCATAACCGAAGTCAATAATTGACAAGTTTGGTCACAGATGTAGCTTCATAACCGCTCATGTCTGACGGGTGGCTTTTGCAAACAGTATAAATACTGAACTGCCGAGTGTTTGTCAGCTCAACATTTAAGGCCCGGAAGCTTGAACAAATGGACAATGGAAACAGGGGATATGTGATTGAATGAAAATTCTTGATATGTGTTTTATCTAGTGCTCTCTTATGATCATCCTAGTCAGTAGCCTAATACTGCAGTGGACCACCAGGTTCCGGGGAAGGGGCGTTATAATCGGCCTGGAATCTCCTTCTCAGCTACTGAAGGCCTAACAAGAAGTTAGAGCATGCCAGTGGCAGGTTTGAGGGGAATGCAGTATATGGAACACATGAAGTCAGTGTTCTGGACAGCCCTGTCTGCTGCCAAGACCAGTCAGTCACTGCCACAGATGAGGCCAATTCAAGTAGCATTTCCAAGATTAAGGTTCAGACCCAAGAAGGTCTCTTGGCACCGTTGATAGATAATGGATGTTTGCTTTTACCAGTTTCAGTGGGACTCATTTTATCAGTTTCAGGGATTAGACCCTTTGTTTGTGGATGGAAAGGCAGATCCGTACAGTGGCTGCATTAGTGCACTGAGCCACAACTTAACAGGTTGGCCATCAGCCCATTATGTTTATTCCCATGAATGTTGAAAGGTTCAAAGTTTTATTAGCACATGACCTTTAATGATACCATGTGAAACATAACAGGCCTGTTGACAGCGATAAAACATTGTCAAATGTACGCCATTATATGTGTTATAGGAGATTGGCCCCAATAAAACATATTTGGCTGTTGGGGCGCATGTTCCCAAAACACCATAAAAGATGCCACATGAAGATAAGAACACTGAGCCATTCAGCACACAAAACACACAACACGCAGAGATCACACGTCTTCATTCCGGCCATCTGGACATGTTACCTGAAGGCTCTCATTTTGTCCACGCAAGTTTGAGACCAACCTGAGCACTTTATCAGATTTATTTACAACTCCGTGACTAGGCCAGATTCCTTTCTGTGAAGAATGCATAGAATTGTTTTATAACCCTTCACAAATTGCATATAAAGACGCTCAGAACTCTGTAACTTTGAGAGACAGTCATCAGACCCCCACTCTGTACTAAATTCTCCCAGCCTCTGCATTTAGTTAAACCAGCTGTTCCTGTTTTGCCAAATGCCTCTTGTCTTTAATTTCTTTAAGGTAAAACTGCATTCGTGCAACAGGCCTTTTGGCAGACATAAACAAGGAGTTTGGAATCTAGCCATGATGCCAGGCTTGGCTGATAATGGCTCACTTCAAAGGGACAGAAGAATGCAATGAATAAAACAATTTTATTAGCTCTTGAAACCCTAATGACACTATGTGAAACACAACATGCCTTGAGGCTGATGTAAACAAGGAGATTAGACATAAATATGGAGATCAGACTCAGGACATGTGTTGGAAAATGGGTTATTGGTAAGGGCAGATAAGTACCTCCACTTAGCAATAGGCCACTAACCTCCACTTAGGTCCAGTTAGGTCTCAGTAAATTAAACCCAGCTCAAGCCTTGGTAGCTTGGAAATGAGCGACAAGGCTTACGTTAGGAGACAGAGTGTAAAGCACTCAAATATCACAAAACAGTAATTAAATAAAACACAAGAAACTGTTTAAAAATCCAAAACCAATTTATAAAAAAATGTAAATGACACAAACACGAATAAAATCGGATAAGGGGAACCTGAGATATGAATTTTTAAAGAATTATTGTTTTTTAGCGGCTAGAAACGGAAAGCGCCAACTGGGTCATCTGGTTGCACCTCGACCGGGGCAAAGTCAAAGTTTAAGGCCGACCGCGATGGAGCTCGGCTCGGCTACAGGCCGCGGGAGGCCTCGGTCAAAAGTTTACCTTCGCACTTAGTCGTTTTTCTGAAGATTTTCTTCAGCGGGACGAACCTGCCGGTCTAATCCGACCTCCTGGAACTCTTCTCCGGATACGCGTTGCAGGAGCCCTCAGTGGAGATTTTTACCTTCGGACTTAGTTGTTTTTTCGAGGTGAAAATCCTTCGACCGGGGTTAACCTGGATCTTGATCCGACGTCCTTGGAGCCCTCCTCGGATACGCTGGCTGGGAGGTCCCGGTCAACTTTGTACGTTCGGACTTACTCTCTTTTTTGGAGATTTTCTTCACCGGGACTAACCCACAAATCATACGGGCCGCGGTTGAGGCAAGCCGGCTAGAGTTGCCGCAGCGGGTCGGTCCCTCTATGGAGCTTTTTTTCAAAAGTTCTCCAAACTTCTCCAAACTTCTGGGTCTTCTCCCAGATGTTCTTTTAAGGTTCTTTTGGGGACCACCCCAGGGGTCCAGAAGCTCTGAGATGATCCTTGGGGGTGTGGACTACAACTCCCAGAATGCACCTGGCGCAAACTCCTTTTTGGCCACTGGGCAGTGGTCAGCTGGTTGATTTCTTCAGGAGTTGGTGCAGGGGACTCTGGTTAGCAATTTGTCACCTGTAGCAAACAGGGAGTCCCTCCTTGAACCAGTTGAAGCCAGGCAAAGTCCTTCTTGTGGTGAAGCCCAAGTGTGCAGCTGGAGCAGTACTTTAGAGTGCAGTGTCCAGGTGCAGGTCAGGGGTCCAGCAGGGCAGTCCTTCTTCTTCTGTAGTTCTTCCTGGTAGGGATCTGGTAGGGAACTGAGGTGTGGGTGCAGGTCTGCCAGTTTTATCCTTGCTCCTGGGTGAAAAACAGGGGTGTCCTGATTCTCCAATAAGGTACAGGGTCCTTCCCCCTGTGATGACCACTTCCTGGGAAGTGTGGCAAAAATCAGTTCCAGGAGGCAACATTCCTCAAAAATCCATCATGGCTGAAAGTGATTTTTGGAGGTTACATCAGGCTGAGCCCACCCACTGGTGTGGCTAAAAATCATAAACACACCCCTCTCCTGCCCTCTCCTAATCTAATCAAGGGGGCACCTAGTTGTCTGGGGTTGCAGGATGTGGGGGTGTTGCTAGGTTGCTCCAAATGTCCTTCTCTGCCTTTGAAGACCAGTCTGTCAGCCCTCCCCCTTCCTGCCTCACCATCTGCTGAGGGGGAGATCCCCTCCCACAGGCACATCTCTTTGTGTGAAGCCAGGCCACTTCACACCTCATCAAGGCAGCCTGGCCAGGCTGCCAGAGGCTGGCCAATCAGAACACAGCAGCAAAAACAATGCAGGGCTGAAATTGGCAACTTTTCAGGTAAAGTTTAAAACTCTTTACCTGAACAAGTTATATTAAATCCCACAACTGGAAGTTGTGGGATTTATTATGACAATTAATTTGATACCAAACTCTTTGTATCTGTCATTTAAGGGGACTTTTAACATTAAAATAAAGTCTCCCTATCCTAGCCTATGAAGGCCATTCACTACAATGAGGGAAAGCGAATTTGGCTGTTTTTACCTCACCTAGGGCCAGATGTAGCAACCAGTTTGCGAGTCGCAAACAGCAAAAATTGCCGTTTGCGAGTCGCAAACCGGAGTTTGCTATGCAGAAATGCATTTTGCGAGTCGGGACCGACTCGCAAAATGCATTTCCGACTCGCAAATAGGAAGGGGTGTTCCCTTCCTATTTGCGACTCGCAGTGGTATGCAATTCCATTTGCGACCGCGTACGAGGTCGCAAATGGAGTCGCAGTTACCATCCACTTGAAGTGGATGGTAACCCACTCGCAAATTGGAAGGGGTCCCCATGGGACCCCTTCCCCTTTGTGAATGGACCCCAAAATATTTTTTCAGGGCAGGTAGTGGTCCAACAAAAGGTTTCGGATTTTTTTTTAAGTGCAGCTCGTTTTCCTTTAAGGAAAACGGGCTACACTTGAAAAAAAAAAAGACTGCTTTATTAACAAGCAGTCACGGACATGGAGGTCTTCTGACTAGAGCAGGCCTCCATGTCAGTGATTGCCCATAGTTGCTATGGGGCAACAATTTGCGATCCACCTCATTAATATTAATGAGGTGGGTCTTTGCGACCCCATAGCGACTCACAGACGGTGTCTGAGTCGCTCGGACTCGCAAATTGCAAGTCGCAATTTGCAAAGTACCTACATCTGGCCCCAGGTCCCTGCTTATAGTTACATAGCACCCAGCCCTAGAGGCACATAGGGCACACCTTAGGGGTGACTTATATGTAAAAATAAGGTAGTTTAAGACTCTGGAACTACTTTTAATTCCAAGTCGAATTTGCATATAACTTTAATTTAAAAGCAGCCAGCAAGGCAGGCCTGCCTTTAAAATGACATTGGGCACCTCAGCAGTGCACCTATGGGTGCACTACCTATGCTGGGGTCCCTAAACCTACATGCCCTACCATATACTAGGGCACTTATAGGTAGGTTGACTTAGCCAATTGTAAATAGCCTAATTTGCATACTGATTTTACACAGAGCACAGGCCCTGGGACTGGTTAGCAGTACCCAGGGCACCATCAGAGTCAGGAAAACACTAGCCAAAAGTTGGAAATGGGGGCAAAAAGTTAGGGGGCCTCTGTAATCAGCCCTGTTTTCTCACAACATGAGATTCCAGGCTTGGATTAAGATGGTTCAATTCAAAAGGGCAGAAGGATGCAATGGAATCATATGGTTTTAAAAGGTCCTGTATCAGTAGCCAGAATCTAAACAGTACAGTGATAAGGTCCTTAATGTGTCCCCAATAAGCATACTGATGTGCCAAATACTAATGATGATAAAAAGAAACAGTTTTATATGTTTGTCCTCCACCCAATTTCACAGTGTTAAAATGGAAGAGTAAGGTAGAGCAATATTTTGAGCATCTACAGTGGAGACATGGGCAGTCTGCGCATAACAGGTTTGAATCCCAGTTGTGGACGTCCTTCCACAATGCTAAAAGTAGTAACTTTTAATTTGAGCGATAACACCTTCTAAAACACAAGAATATAATACACTTAATGGTGAGGTTCATTCATCACAGATCACTGTTTCCCTACTGAGCCTCAAACAAGTACACATAATTGTAAGTTTAGGTAAAACAAGACAACATGTAAGGCTGGGGTTGAAATGCACAGACATTTTTTACAGATCGATGTAGTCAGCATTTCAAGCACATGGAATACAACTAAGGTCCAGGCAGAGGAGAATCTATGCCATAATTGTAGGTTAACTACTGACAACGTAAATGACTTGTATTTATACCGAATGTGTGTGTCCATTGTTTTTCTGTTGATATCCTTAAAGCATGGCTTGGTCAAGCCCTTCTGGACCTATATTGAACACACTTCTAAAAAGAAGTCAACCTGCAAATGTGCAGGCTGAAAAGGTGATGCTGCCCAAAGTCATGTCTATGAATAGAATCTTGCTAGTCATTTTCACCACATAGATAGCGAAATTTTGAAAATACCTGACACAAACGTGTTCATGCATATGCTATAGATAAATAAAGGGCAAGCTTGATTTATAGAGTACTGTTGTAAATAAGAAGAGAAAACAGTGATCACCAGCTATGGATGTGCAAACTTGTTTTTTCTGATAGAGGAAACATACAACATTTTTAGATTCTCAGGTGCTAAAAACAGAAATCATGCAGAAATCAGAAGCTGTTGCTAAGTATAGAACTGGTGTAATTGATTATTATTGACATTTCAATGAAGGCACAAAAAAGAAAGATACAAGGAACCAAAATAAACATGTGAAAATAAAAGAATATGACTACTCAAGGCTGACCACTCGTAATAAAGTTAGACTTTAGGTCTAAGTTTACCTTTGTGAATCAGGCCTATATGTGTAAGTCAATATATAGAAAATGTTACAAAAGAAAATGCGACATAGAATGTTGTCCATAACGGTGGGCATTAAATGTTAGGAAAGCTTGGTCTGGAGAAATAGAAACTCAGGATTTAAAACATAACACAGTGGTTGGGTTGGCGTTGCCTTTACTAATAAAAAAGTACAAATTTTATTACCCTTTTTTTAGCACCCTTAGACTAACGAAAGATTGTGAAAAAATCTATATGTTTCCAAACCTATGCCTTGCAGTTTGCATGCAGCTGGTTGATGCTAGCTCACAGCACAACATGCTATATTAGGATTGCAATTTATAATCTGCAAGTAACAAAAGGATCTCTGTGACAAAAGCAGTAACCCACTGAACTATCTACATAAATTACAACTCTGTCCTCTGCATGTTACACATTGTGGCTTTGCGGGGGTGCTAATTAAACCTCTACCTGACTCCAGGGTGAATCACAACTAATGTGTGTACAATGCGCTGTGCTTTACCCTTGAGATATGTGCACATATCTCACTGTGCTTGCATTCCAGTCCCTGTGCCCTCATTTCCTGAGAAAGTCACACTAAAGCATTAAAGAGCTTTCTCATTTCTTAAGGGTGGCAGGTGGGTGATTATCTCTAATCCTACACTGGTGTGCCTAATATGGCCCCACCTCTTCACAAAACATTCCCCACTCTCCCATCCCCCAGCAAGCGTGTATCCTGATCTGTCCGTGCAGGTAAGCATCTACTTATCCAGGAACACAATGGTCCGCAATGTGGAACAACTGGGGCTTTGTCAGTCTGCCACCATTATTGACGCAGGAGGGCAAAGAAAAATCATTTAACTACCCAACCCATCCAGCTGATTATGGGTCATATGCTCCCTTAGTTTTAGTAGGACTGATGAAGTCCTACAGCAACGGGCCATACTTTATTGGACTGCACAGACCGATACCCACACTGCGCATACATGCATGGAACACCACTCATACACTTCGGGGCACATTTGAGAATGCTCCATCTTAAAATGAAGTTTGTCGGCAAGGCAGATACATGGCAACACACACCTAGGCACAGTACTGAGTTTCGCCCTGGTGATATGATGAGCGCTCGGACATGGGGGTGTCGAACAGTGTTATATATAATAACAATAGAGAGTCAGACCCATGTTTGTAAAGTAAGAGCAAGAGCGGTGTCCAGAGGTTATGGACCTTAACACGAACTTGGAATTTATTCTGGCGTAAAAGAAGGTTACTGTAATTGCATTATATAGTGCTTACTACCCATGACGAGGTATTGAAGCGCTTTATGATGAGTAGCACACTACTCCAGAACCCAAGGTTAGTTGTTAATCCAGTGGTTATTGTTGGTTATTGAAATTAGTCATGTGCTCTTGGGAAAACAATACATGCATTTTCTCCAGTTAGTTTGTAAAATATAATCTTAATACTAGTTAGATGTGATCATTAGTGGGGGCTATGTGGTTTCAGGTGAATGGAAGGTGGAGATTAGATAATGTTAGTTTACAAGCATAGGGTTTTAAAGGGGAGAGGCTATGATATCTGAAATGAGGTATTACCAGTTGCAGAGTTACAATTAAAAGGATTAAAAAGGCATGAGACTAAGAGAAGACTATACTCAGAAATAGAAGGCATGCAGAGGATGGAAGGTAAGAAGAGGGTCACTGAACAAACAAAGGAGAGGAATCAAGCCGAAACCTATCAAGGTCATTTTTTCCTGCATAGTTTTATAGTATAGCGGGGGAAGTCTTTCTGAGAGAGGAAGCAATCGGAGGATGTAAGCTATTGAAAGAAACACTTTATACATAGTGCACAATATCCAGGGTATACAACTTTAACATGTGATTCCAAGTGTACACATAATTTAAACATTAAGAGCCCTAGCCTGTTGTGTGCTAACGCTAGCACAGCACTTTTAAACGTAACCAGGAGTATCTCAACCTTGGTACAGGGTCTGTACGCTACACAAGGAGAGTTGGTCGCATTTAAAGATCTTTCCTCACTTTTCTGTAATTAACCTCCTCCATGTTGAGGATGGCCTGTAGCTGTCCTCAGCCCCAGCGAGCGTGTGCTGAGGATGGCTCCAGACCGTCCTGGCACCGACCCGTGTTGGGAGCACTGGTGGTCCCCCAGGAGTCCCCTGCAACATTCCTCCATTGGGGTGGCAGCGGAAGCGATTCCTCTGCTACCCCAACTCCCCTTCCCAGCGATCTGATGACCTCAGCATGCTCACAGCATGCTGGCATTATCAAATATTGACAGGGACATGTTGGAAGTCATTCACTTCAAGAGCATCGAAAGAGAAGGTAAGTTCTTCTCCAGATTTTTGTTTTCATAGGCAGACAGACAAAGGGAGAAAGGAAGGAGTTTTCCTTTCCCCCTGTGCCTGTCTATAGTGGATTCCTGCTCCGCGATCGTGGATGGGGCCACAATCGTGAAGCAGTAATCCCACACTCTAGACGACCAAGTTATTTTCTTTGTTGGGGGAGCAGTCTCTTTGCAATGGTCGCTCCCCTTTGGGCACCATGTTGATCGTTGTTTTGGACCCCCTTAGGGCTAGCTCGGCTGTCTTTTTCGGCCGATCTGCTCCATGGGCGGTGGAGGGTAGGGGTCAAAACTCACTAGATGCCAGGGATTCATTTAAAAATATTGTGGGGATCAAGCCCTTGGGTAAGGGTTGTCCCCTAAGGATAATTATTTTTTGGAGAATCATCCGTTTTTAGGCAGATCAGCATTCGGAGGGGGGGGGGATTTAAGCCTGATCTGCTCCAGGGAGGATGGGGGTGCAGAAGTCCACTAGACACCAGGGATTGTGTTTTGAAGCGGTGTGACCCTCGGGGACCATATTCATTTTTTATTCTGCCTCCCTTCCCCTGAAGGCATATTGGCCGTTTCTAGGCTGATATGTCCTCTTGGGGGTGATGGAATCCCACTGTACATCAGGGATTTTGTATTAGAGTGTTCCCTTGAAGCCCATTTTTTTAGTTTTGGTCTTTTTTGAGTGGATTAGACCTTAGAGTGGGTGGTAACAATTGAGTTGCATGCGAATAAAGTTATGTATGTGGTAGGGGTCTGCTTCTGGGGAAAGGAATGCTTCCACATGGTAGTGCCTTTTTTGCCTGTGTCACATTTGTATTCTGGGGAATATCAGTGTCTTTTGATTGATATTTTGTTGTCATTTTTATTTGTGTTTTGATTTTTCTTTTTATTGTAGAGTTAATCGTTTCCTTTGTCTTGGTGGTGAATCCTGTTTGTAGGTGCAGCTTTGGCAGATCTGTAGTTTGTGGAGTTGTGGTTGATAAGCAACTCATTTTGTAATCTTTTCATCTAAGGTGGGAATCTTCTGCTTTTTGTGTGATTGTCTTTCTAAATAACGTATACCTTGTGATATATGTATCGTGTTTTTTTCCTTTCCATTGACACTTCTTTGGCGCTTGCTGTGCAGGTGCGGTTGATCCTCAGTCTTGCTGTTTCTGGCAAGTGTATGGTGTCATTTTTCAGTATATAAGTCTTTGTATGCCTTGTAATGATTAACTTTTCCTTCCAGATTACAATATGCCAGTAGTTTTACTTTCTGTTTGATAAAACCACAGTTTGTTCATTACTTATTCTTACACAGTATTGGTTATTGTTGACTTATTTGTTGTGCTACTTTTATTAGTAAGGATTATGGCTAGCTGCAGTATTACCGCTCAGCCGGTTGTTGGTTTGCTTTTCGTATCTTCCTCTGACCATGGTTGTGAGACTGGCTCTGCATCTGAGGCAGAGGAAGAAGTCCAAGACTCTGCCAGTTAATTTTCTGTGCAAGAGGAATCATCTGATGATGAAGTCACTCTCAGTGCAGAGCAAGTGCTTCTTTTAGAGGAGGATATTGATGTGCTGATAGTGCAGCAAGAGAAACCTGGGGCTGGAAGGCTTCCTATTGGAAGTACTGATCTCTGGGTTGCCCCAAACATGGTGCAGCCTGCGTTTTCTACCTTTAGTGGTTTCGAAGGGTATAGTCTCAATTCTAAAAACCTTTTCCCTATGCATTTTTTTCAGTTGTTTAGGGACAATGCATTTTGGGGTGAGATTGTGACCAGACTAATTTGTATGCTGAACATTATTCGAGGGACAACAGTGCCAGACTTAAGCCCCACTCTAGAGGCAGCCTGTGAACTCACACAAATCTGGATGAGTTGAAGAAGTTCTTGGGTTTAACTTTTTTGATGCGTTTGATAACAAAGCCATCACTTTCTACTAATTGGTTTACTGGTCTCTTGATGGCAACTGGTATACTTCCAGCAACCATGAGTCATGGTCGGTATTTGCCTCTTCTTTGGATGCTGCATTGTGTTGATAATGTTTCAGAAATGCCATGGGATCACCCAGTTTGTGACCGTCTCTTCACTATTTGTTCTGTCCTTGATTATTTTGTGGATCACTTTTCAGAGATCTATGTTCTAGGGAATGAAATAGCTGTGGATGAGTCTTTGGTCTTTAGGCAGTACATTTCTAGCAAGAGCGTACATTATGGAATAGTATCAGATATATCTCTAATTTCAGGGTGTGCACTGGTAGGGAGTTGACCTCCCGGTTGTCCATCCACTTTCGAAGTCACTGAAAAAATTGTATGGGAAGTTGGTAGAGGATCTTTTTACAAAGGTCACCATTAATACATAGATAACGTCTACACTGGTGTGTAATTGCTGAATGTGGACACCATTACATGTGGTACAATCCCGCCTAACCATAAAGTTTACCCTAAAGAGCTTGTATGTAAAAGACGTCAGAGGGGACAGGGCAGTGTCTTGCATAGTGATGAACTTCTAGCTGTGAAATCTCCAGACAGGAGACATGTCCACATATTGACAACCATTTAGGATGGAAGCACTTCACCTGTGACTGTTTGGAGTCAGGCTGATGAAGACTACAATAAGCACATGGGTGATGTAGACTGAGTAGATTAGAGGTTGGAGCTTTAGAAGTCATACATTTGTTATAAGAAGTTGGCTATCCATTTCTTTCATTTGGCAATCTTCAATTGTTTTTGCATTTTTGTTCAGTTAGAGCAGACTGTAATAGGCAGCCTTGTTGTAGTGGAGCAGGCAAATATTCCTAGAGTTGGAGTGGTGGATGATATATCTAGATTGAAATATTGCCACTTTCCTGATTACATTCCTCCTACACTGAAAAATAAATTTCCCTGTAGGAGGTATAGAGTCTGTGTCCGAAGAGATGTGAGAAAGGAAAGTTGTATTTACTCCACTGAGTGTCCTTCTAATCATGGGCTATGTGTGCCTGCCTGTTTTCGATCCTACCACACGCAACTCGAGTATTGGGGGCAACCATGGGAGTAAAGGTGATCTGACTTCACCTGTATTGTTTTATATTTTTTATTCAGTTTTATGGTTGGCGGTAGTTTGATGCATTTAGTTAAACCTTTTGTGTTTGTAGCCATAGTTGGTTGTTCATCTTTTTCAAAATGGTTTGAGTTTTCTTTTTATGTTAAAAAAAAAATATGATGGCGGTGTACATGGACTCGTGGTCACCCAGCGATGTGTGCGGATTGGAGCTTGGCTGGTAGTGTGTGTGAACTGGCGCTTGGCTGCCATTGTGTGTGGACTACTGCCTGCTGTGTGTTTGGAATGGCACTTGGCTGGTGGTGTGTGTTGATTGGCGCTAGGCTGGCGGTGTGTGTGGATTGGCGCTAGGCTAGCAGTGTGTGTCGACTGGTGCTTGGCTAGCTGTGTGCATAGACTTGCGCTTGGCATTTGAGTGATGGGGTGTGTGTAGTGATTTGCTACTGGTCACTAAACACATATTGCCAGCCAAACATGAGTTCACACGCTCTGTCAGCTCCCAGGTGGTTTAATTTCCGTGTCAGTCCTGTGGTTGTATAAAAGCGATAGGCACTTAAATGGCAGTGTTTGTTGATGCAAGTGTTGTAATGTGCTGGGCCTGCGACTGGCGGTGTGAATGGTTTTGTGTGTCACACTTGAATTGAGTGTGAATGGCCTGTAAAGCGGTTGGTGCCTTGTTGTGGCTTTACAGCTTGCAAACTGTGAGCTATTGGTTCAGCATTCTGAACCTTTCAATTCTTAACAGTATACTAAATTTTTATGGAATCTCTTGTTAATAAAATTTACATTTTGTACTTTTCACTCACTCTCATGCCAAATCCAACCAGTATGTGTGTGTAAGTGAGGAGTAGATAGCTGTGCAGTAATGCCAGGGTGTACATTGTCTCTAGGGGGAATCCACCAACACTAGATATTTTTATAAACTAAACACCAGGGGGACTCCAGAGTGGCTCACATGGATCCCTCAAGGTCCAGGAAACAGCTGGGAGCCTGAAATGTCTTGTCAACCAGGGATCTCATATATCTCCTGATAAAAATGGTACCTCACCATTGTGGGTGGGTCTAGTGCTTGCAAAGGTGTGGGGTCCAAGACGCGATGTGGCATCATCAACAAAAGGGGTTGCTGCAGGTTTTGGGCCTTGGTTCAGTGCCACACAGGAAAAACTACAAAACCCAGGCATTTTAGGGAAATACAGGGTGGTATGCCTCCTGTAGAGCCAGCTGAACAGGGTCCCAAATCCACAGCTAGGCACATTGCAAAAAAAGGGTCAGTTTTCTGTGGAATTATGGGAGGTGTCCATGTTGTGTTCTGGTGCCCTTCCTGCAGCGGCAACTTGCCCTAATCACACAAGTGAGATACCTTTTTCATCACAAGCCTTGGGGAAATGCTAGGTGGTAGGAAATTAGTTGTTCCCTGTAGAGGCCAGAAATTTCCATCAGAGAAATGTGAGTAAAATGTGTTTTTAGTCAACATTTGAGATCTACAAGGGTTTCTGGGTAAGAAAACCTGGTGAGAACCACGCAAGTCACCCTACCCTTGATTCCCCGTAGATGTCTAGTTGTGCATGTTTGCTAGGTTTCCGTAGGTGCCAGCTGAGCTAGCGCCCAAAATCTACAGCTAGACACATTGCATAAAAAGGGTAAGTTTTCAGTGGAAAAATAGGATGTGTCTATGTTGTGTTTTGGCGCCTTTTGTGTCACAGCCACTAGCCCTACCCACACAAGTGAGATACTATTTTTATCAGGAGACTTAGTGGAGCAAAGAATAGTAGAGCAAGTGTTGTTACCAATTGTACTTTTCTACATTTGTGCCTTCAGAAGGTAAGCCAGTTTGTCAGAAAGAAGACATTTGGAGAAATGCCATCTAATTCACATGCTAGTATGGGTACTCACAAATTCAGAGATTTGCAAATAACTACTGCTTTGAAACACTATGGGGGTCATTACAACCCTGGCGGTGAAAGACCGCCAGGGCTGTTGTGGCGATTGCACCGCCAACAGGCTGGCGGTGCAATCCCGGGAATTATGACCCGCAGTCGCACCGCCGGGGCCGGCGGTTTCCCGCCACATTTGCCCCAGCGGTGATAATCTGCATGGGGAGCGCTGCTTGCAGCTCTGCCCATGGGATTACGAGTCCCCGACCGCCAGCCCTTTGCTGACGGTTGGAACCTCCAGGAAAAGGCTGGCGGTATGGGGAGTTGCGGGCCCCCTGGGGGCCACTGCACTGCCCACGCCACTGGCATGGGCAGTGCAGGGGCCCCCTGACAGGGCCCCATGCAGCTTTTCACTGTCTGCATAGCAGACAGTGAGCCGGCTCCATTTGGAGCAGGCTCCTGTGTTGCGGCCAAGATCCCTGCTGGGCCTGCGGGCGGAAACCAGCGGAGATCTCATAATGACCGCAGCGGCCGCCCGGCTGTCAGATCTTGGCGGGCGGCAGAAGCCGCCCGCCAAGGTCAAAATGAGGGCCTATATCATGTGCCGATTCCGGAAATACATAGGTTTCCTTGATACCTATTTTTCAGCCTTTATATTTTAACATTATACACAATGAAAAACCACTGCAAGGTGCAGCTCAGTTACAGGCTCTGGGTACGTCGAGTTCTTGGAAAACCAACAAAGCCTACATATCCCCGCAATCAGACTGGTCTAGCAAATGTAATGGTATATTGCTTTTGTAAATCAGCCAGGGTGACGAAAAGTAAAAAAACTTTTTTCCTACTAATTTTCACAAATGTTTTATGTCAACACTTAGGTGGTCATTATGACATTGGCGGTGACTGTTACAATGGCGGTAATACCGCCAACAGGCTGGCGGTAATTACCACCAAATTATGACCATGGCGGTGATAACTCCCATAGACAGCAAATGTACCACACCAACTGCCAGGGTGTTAACACCATTGACCACGGCAGCAGCCATTAACAGCCAGGTGGAAGACAAGGTACCTGCCCACCATATTATGACATAGTAAACCGCCACGATTTCTGGGGCGGTACCAATGCCATCAAAAGCCTGGTGGAAACATAACACAGAAAGCGAATGACTCACCAACAAGTACACAGAGGAGACCACCACCGCCATGGACTGGAACTATAAGTCTTCCCTATACTCTTCTACACTATGCTTCACCTGGAACACCAACATTGACGAAGATGAATACGGTGAGTACAGCCGCCTAGCACACAAGGGAGGGATAGGGGAAAAGGAGGGTGACACACACGCGCAACACACACCATTCACACACACCATACACAAAACCAGCTGCAGAGGAAAACCAATGTCACAGAACCCAGTCATAATAATGCAAGGACTACATTTAGGCATAACTGATATTGTAATTTGATGCCAACAGCCACCATAATTTTTATGTGAAAAAATAAAATTGGAGTAAATGTACAGAAAGCACCAATGGCCAGTCCAACGTAAACAAGGCCCACATGGCCACAGGGCACAGTCCAAGCCCCAACTTGACAATATCCACACTACACTGTGCAGGGGCATTATGTTGTATATGGGCAGGTGCCTCAGGGGGAGGTGGGGGCACCTCAGCTGAAGTGGGGACCTTGCCCACTGGTTCTGGATGGGGGTTCATGCCCATTTCTCTTTGCTGGGGAGTACAAGGTCACAGTCTCTGAGGTGGGGAACCTGCCCTCTGGTCATGGAGGAGGCTCCATGCCCATTTCTTTTTGCTGGGGAGTGCAAGCTCACAGTCTCTGAGGTGGGTAACTTGCCCACTGGTTCTGGAGGGGGCTCCATGCCCATTTCTCTTTACTGGGGAGTGCAAGGTCACAGTCTCTGATGTGGGGAACTTGTCCGCTGGTTCTCAAGGGGACTCCTTGTACAACAGTCCCTGGAGGGTGGCCTACATGCCCTCTGCTTGAGGTGAGGGCTGCTGTGTCATAGCTGGAGTTGAGTGCTCCTTGCCCACTTCTGGTAGAGGGGGCTTCTTGACCCTCTTTGTTGGTGGAGTGGGAATCTTCCCTTTTTGGGTGGTGGAGTGGGATCCTTCCCTTTCTTGGGTGGCGGAGCAGGATCCTTCCCTTTTTTGGGTGGTGAAGTGCAAACTTTCCCTTTCTTGCCTCCACAACTAGGAGGTGCCTTCACTGTCCCCGTCTCATGTCCCTTGGGTTTCACCACCCTAGTCCTCCCTTTCTGAGGTGGAGGTGTGCTCACAGTAGGAGTGGCAGCTATCACACTCTGGGACCCCTTTGTGCCAGCAGCTGTTGACTTGATTGGAGCAGTGCTAGACTGTTTGGCTGAGGTGCTGGGCTGGGTTGTTGGGACCCTGCTCTCCCAGGCAGGATAGGGGGGTGGAGGGGAAGGGAAGAGGTCAAGTTGGGCAAGGAAAAGCTTCTTAGGGATGGGGGGGCAGGATGAGGGATGAGGGGTGGGAGTAGAGGTTGAGGGAGTGGTTGTTGGAGGTGTAGGTCTGCTGGACTTGGGTGCATGGGCAGTGTGCTGATGTGAGGTGGATGGCTGTTGGGAGTCTGAGTGCGTGTGTTTGAGTCCCTTAGGAGGGTGGCCAGACAGGGTGGGAGAGGACACGGGGCGCATGGATGGATGTTGTGGAGGTGTCTGCAAGTTTGGTGTGTGCGCTGCTTGATGTGGTGATGGTGGTGATGGCTGTTGATGCAATGCATGCGGGTGTGAGTGCGGATGTGACTGTGAGGGAGGAGGAGAAACAGGAGGGGGAGACAGTGGAGGCAGTAGAAGTGGTTGTGTGTGCAACTGTCTGTTGTTTGTGTGAGTGCTTGTGGCTTGAAGTGTGCTGCCTTTGTCTGTGCTACTCTTGTGTGATGTTTTGTGTGCATGCCTGTTTGTATGTGTGCATGGGATGGGTTGGGCTTGAGGTGACTGTGACTGGGAAGTGGTAATTGGAGGGAGGGTGGTAAGAACAGGGACACTGGCTGCCATCAGAGAGGAGGCCAGAGCCTGAAACGATCTCTGTACGGAAGCTAACCCATTGTGGCTGCCCTCCAGGTATGCATTGCAGTGCTGCATCTGGGATGCCAGCCACTGGAGGGCATTCACAATGGTTGACTGCCCTACAGAGATAGATCTCAGGAGGTCAATATCCTCCTTAATGAGGGCAGCAGGGCTCACTGGAGCATGGCCTGAGGTGCTTGGGGCAAAGGAGATGCCCACCCTCCTGGATGAGTGGGCATGAGCAACTCGGTGGGGGGCTACTTGAAGGGCAGTGCTGATACGGGGGTGGTGGCGGTACCTGTAGCTGGGGTGGTCCCAGAGGTGTCCACCACCACCAGGGAGCTTCCATCGGAGAAGGAATCAGAGTCAGTGTTGTCACCTCCTGTCTCCGCCGTGGTGCTCCCCTCGGCCTCCGTCCCACTGGTTCCCTCAGCATTGGTGGACTCTGCCTCCTGAAGGCAGGGGTCCTTTCCCTGGTCACACGGGCCATGGCAGGATCCAGACCCAGGTCACAGCAGCACTCGCAGTGTAGGAGTTGTCCTGTGGAAGTCAGGAATCAAGTGAGGTTATGGATAGAAAATGCTGGTCACGTCCACGGCAGTGTACACCGTCACCAACGCCGGTGATCCCTATTGGCCACTGTACTCCATAGAGCCCCATATTAGCCAATGAGGAATAGCACGGCCGTGCAAGACCACCTCCTGCCATGACGCCCAGCGCCAGTGGAGTTACCTCATTTCCACCTGTCCCTACATACAGGACAGGCAGTCTCCATTTCATGGTGGTAGACAACATTCAGATAATCAAGAACTGCGTCACTGCTATAATTTGCACATACATTGCCATTCCCATAGTCCCATCACATTAATGCTCTATTTACACTGAGGTGGTGGCTCCATTGTTCAAATTGTGACACCCTACTCACTATTGTGTCCCTTAGATACCTACCACTGTGGATGAATCGGAGGAGAGACAAGACCCCTTGTGGACATGGCTGCACTGGAGGACAGGCACATAATACTCACCTATAGACTGTACAGGGCCACTATCACCGAGCTGTGTGCCCAATTAGAACCTGATCTGATATCAGCTATCTGTCATCCCAATGGGATCCCCCCTCTTGTGCAAGTTCTATCAGTGCACATTTCCCTGCAACTGTTTTTTTCCAAGTGACAGTGGGCTTGGCAGCAGGAATGTCAAAGCCAGTGTTATCAATCATGCTGGCAAGGGTTTTGTCTGCCTCGGTCAAACACGTGCAGCTACATTGGTTTCCCCCAAGTGGAAGATTTGGCCACTGTGAAGGCAGGATTCTATGCATTGGAACATATACCCAACATTATTGGGGCGACTGAAAGAAAAACATATTGCATTTGTCCCCCCACCACAATAAACAGGTATTCAGGAATCGTAAGGAGGCAGAGTCCACCAACGCTGAGGGAACCAGTGGGACGGAGGCCGAGGGGAGCACCACGGCGGAGACAGGAGGTGACAACACTGACTCTGATTCCTTCTCTGATGGAAGCTCCCTGGTGGTGGTGGACACCTCTGGGACCACCCCAGCTACAGGTACTGCCACCACCCCCGTATCAGCACTGCCCTTCAAGTAGCCCCCCACCGAGTTGCTCATGCCCACTCATCCAGGAGGGTGGGCATCTCCTTTGCCCCAAGCACCTCAGGCCCTGCTCCAGTGAGCCCCGCTCGTAAGAGTTTCCACTCACTCAATGTCCAAATGGTGTGCCTGGCTGACCAGTACATCTCCTACGTCACTGCCAAATATCCTGGGTCGGTGCATGACGCCTTCATCCTGAGGAATAGCATAATCCCAAATGTGATGGCACAACTATAGAGGCACAGTGTGTGGCTAATAGGTGAGCCAGAATCCCCACACAATGTATGTCAGTGTATGTCTTCAGGAATTATCCCCATACCATTGTGTGAGGCTAATGTTTATCCCTCAATACTTGCAGGTGACTCTGGCTACCCAAACCTATTGTGGCTCCTGACGCCTGTGAGGAATGCCATAATAGGGGCTGAGAATCAGTATAATGATGCACATGGGCGAATCAAGCGGATCATTGAACGTACCTTTGCCCTCCTGAAGGCCAGGTTCAGATGCCTCCATCTGACAGGTGGTTCCCTGTGCTACTCACCTAGAAGGTCTGCCAGATAGTAGTAGCATGCTAAATTTGCACGACTTTGCCCTGAGACCACATGTGCCTTATGTGCAGGAGGAGGAGATTGGATATGCCCCTGTGGCAGCAGTGAACCCTGAGGACAGTGAGGATGAGGAGGCAGAGGATGAGGATCTGGACAACAGAACATCAGTTATATGTCAATATTTCCAATGACACACTGGTGATACAGTGAAACTGACCATTCCTTTGACTATTGGTGTTTTCAGTGTGGCAGTAGCAGGATGGCATTCCCTTCCTTTGCATCTCAACCTCCTGTCACCTATGCCTTCTCATTTTGCAGATGTTGGTGTAATAACAACTGTGTGCTGATGTGATGACTACAGACAGCTACAGGTCATTATTTGTATTATATCACAGTGTTCAGATCATTTGCACAAGATGTGACTGTTTCCATTACTGCACATTTTCAGCACATAAAACACTATCACTCAAGTAGGGTGTTTATTTTAGTGCAAATTAGACACGGAATTGTGCATTGTTGATAGAGTGGCTGCATTAACGGAAATGGTGGCCATCGGTGTGGTGGTCTTTGAGGTTATTACTGTAGATGGGGCTATCATAAACAGGGATGAAGGAAACTGGCTCAGTGTGTGGCGGACACCTATGATGTTACACATTACACTGGGTCCAGGCAATCCAAATTAGTTAGCGTTACAGTGTCTAGACAGCCAGGGCTCTCTAGGGTAGCTGTGGTGAGCAGCCAAGACGTATATAGAAGCCATGTGAAGCACTTGCAATACCACAGTAGTCACACAGTAACTTATCACACATGAATGGAACCACAGAGTGTTGCAAAAATAAAGGTACTTTATTATAGGCACACCAAACAAGACTACCATTGGTATACCTCCCTCTGTAGGCATGCACACACAAAATATACACTGGTAAGTACTCAGGAAAAGCATAAATTAGCATGGGCCCTATAGGAAGGGCCAAACCATATACAAAAAAAACTGAATGACAGAGTATATAGAGTAGTTAGACAAGAGTGGAACCCCAAAAGGTAAGTACCTAGGAGATCCCCAGCGGCCAGATGCGTAGAGGTACGTTACTCGGTTTTCCCATAGGCTAGCATGGTCGCTGTGTTTGGAGAAGAAAGAACCAGGATCAGAGCAGTGGAACCCAAGTGTGGATTCCAGGTGAAGAGGACCTGCAAAAGAAGGGGACAGAGTCCAGTCCATGCAGGAGTGTCCAGGTGGGGCAGGAGCCAATGCCCACCCTTCTGTAGCTGAAGATTCAGGTCAATGGTGATGGAGGAAGTCCAGATGCGGGATCCAGGAGCCGCAGAGGAGTTCCTGAAGTCACCTATGAGCTGTCCTTCGATGGTCACCCGACTGCAGATGGGTCAGTAGTCAGGAGGACCACCAAAAAGCACAGGAGCGGTTGGAGGTTTTGCAGAGCTATAGAGGACCAGCAAGGTCCTGGGGACTCGACCCCTGGAGGGGAGTCTGGGCTGACCTCCAGGATGCAGAAATGCCAGAAGAAGCAGTCAGAGCCCCCACAAGCAACCCACTGACATCAGGCACAGTAAGTCGCAGTGAGCACACCTGAAGAGGAGTTCCACGTCATTGGAGCTGCAGAGAGGAGACTGTCCTTGCAGAGGTAGAATGCTGGGTCCAGAGCTATTTGGAGCCTGAAGATCCCTTGGAGCAGAGTCAACAAACCTTGGTTGGTGCACAGGTATTCTGCAGAGACAAGGGCTCACTGTTTCCCACATTGGACAGAAGGAAGAGAGGACCCAGAGGATCCCTCAGAACCACCACCTGTGCTGGAGAATCTTCACAAGTCTGCGGATGCAGGGGAGTGACTCCTTCACTCCAATGGAGATTCCTCCTTGCTTCTTGGTACAGCTGAAGCCTTGCTGACCCCAAAGGATGCACAGCTGTGGAGATGTTGCAGAATGCTGACAGGAGGCACGGAAACAATGTTGTAAGGAGAAGTCTTCTCAGGCGGTGCAGACTTGTTCGGTTCCTGTGTAGCCCAGCATCGGTTCCGGAGGCCGGGAGCAGGAGATGTCTTTGCAGAGAGGTCCTGGTGGAGTCTTGGATGACAAATTTGGGACTCACCCTCAAGGGAGTCACTAAATAGCCAAAAATGAGGTTTGCTCACTCTCTGGGGTGAACATCTATCAGGAAGGGTCACTGACGTCAGCTACCTGGCCTAACCAGTCAAATACTCCCAGAGGCCTCAGTACATCTTGTTTCCAAGATGGCAGAACCAAGTGGCCACCTGGAGGAGCGCTGGGCACCACCCTAGGGATGGAGATAGACAGGGGAGTGGCTGTATTCCAAGACTTGTCACTTAGATAACAAAATCCACAACAAATATGTTTTAAGTACCAAAGACGATAGTTCTTTTCCACACACTGCATGCAGTAGAAATCTGGGCTGCAGTGACTTATAGGGAGAGCAGTGGGCTAGAGCAATCTCATTGACTGAAGTTTTTTTGTTTTTTTTAATGAAGTAGATGCATTACTAAACAAACATTGATGTTGGATTTGTGGCCATTTTAACACTGTTTATTGCTATTTTAAAATTAACTGGGATTCCAGCCTGATTACAGGGACTTCAGGGAAGTACACAAACGCAGACATGTATGCATATATTTATTAGCATTAAACATAAATTGTGAAATCGGCCTGCACTGTTATTTCCTGTCCTGTAAAGCTTAGAATTGTTTCCCAGAATACCCACATGGGATTGAGTTGAACAAAAGACATCTACCAGCCTATCAACAACTATCAACAAATGGTCGAGCCAATGTGCCAATCTGATTGTGGGAAACAGCTTTCACTGCCTTCTTTTACAATAGGATGCTGACTTTTGTCCTGAGAAAGTCGAGGTAAGAAGTGGGCGGCTTTCGTGGAATAGACAGTGGTGGGATGGTAAACCTGAGAGCATTCCATTCTTCACAATATTCAAAACCTAGGCATCTGTTGTGATGTGTTCCAGATAATGCGTAATGCTTACCCTTACCAGAGTGTATAACAGAAAAGGGGGAAGGGAGGACTCCAGGTTTTGTGACTGATGCTTGTTTACCACTTTGGGTGCGTTCTTGGGCAGAGCGACCTCCTGTCTACTTCGCTGTGGTTGTAGGATTTCTGATGTTGTTGTTGAGATTTACTCAGAAGCCAATGTGAGGTTTGAACCCTCTGTGAGTAAAACCGACGTTGGTAGGGTTGAAATGATTTACGTTGTTCTCTGAGTTTCTCCAGACCCACAGATTTTAATGTGTCCATCTCAGTTTTCATGTTTGCCATCTCATCATCAGCATGGCTGTTAAATAGTGTGGAACCTGAGAAAGGCAAATTTGGGATGCGGTGTTGCGCTTCCGTCTTTAGACATTTTAGCCGGAGCCAAGCATGCCTCAGCAAGATGATTCTGTGACAGTAGCCATGTGCGGCAAGGAGGTAAGAATCTGCAGCTGCATTTATAATCTGATTAGAGACTATTTCCCCTTCATGGATGATCTCTAAGAAGTCTTCCCTTTTGCCTTTAAGCAGGTGGTCAGCAAACTGTGGATTGAGTCCCAAAGGGCTCAGTTGTATCTTCCCAAGAGGGCCGTAGTACTGGCTGCCTTCATTGACTTGGCTGCTGTACTGCAGACTTTGCAGCCTGCTGAGCCCAATTTTTTATTCTTCTTTTCTGAAGGTGAGTAAGATGATAGAGAGGTGGAATGGACTTTCTTAGCAGCCAAAATAATGACAGTTTTGGGTGGAGGATCACTGCGAAGAAATAATGGGTCTCGATCAAGAGGCCGGTATTTTTTTGAAGCCTGGATGGAGCAGGCCTAGCTATTGCTGGAGTTAGGTACATATCCATGACTTCTTTGAGGAGACCCCGGACCAGTGGAAGCAATGGTCTGGAAGCTTATCGCTGATGAAGCATCTTGAAGATTATTGATGTGGATTGTGAGAGTACCGACATTGGTATATGGAGTTTTGCAGCCCCTCGGGCTAGCACCTCTTCAAAGGTACTATTGTTATTACCCAGAGAGACACAAGGTGGTGGTGAGTCTGATAAAGCTGGTGAATAGTCTTTTGTAAAGGAAGAGGAATGATCAGTATGCCTATGATAGAAAGGGTGACTTTGACCTATGGGAAGATCTGTGATGACAATGTGTATTTCTTGTCACAGTAGAAGAGTGCCCTGGTGCATGATGTCAATGACGATATTGGTGGCACAATCAGGAGCACGATCGAGGTCTGGGAGCTGGAGTGCTTCTAGGTCCTAGAGGAGGAGGTACCACAGGAGGCGCTGATAAAAGAAGAAGCACCTATGGTAGAGGTGGTGGTGTCAGAGGAAGAAAAGCAGGTGGAGGAGGTGAAGATGGAGATGGTAATACAACCAGAGAAGGTGAAGACTCCGATAAAGAATAAATTATTCTCCTCTCTCTCCTTTCTCTCCTTGACAGACTATTGATGTTGATCTTTCACATCGACATTTAGCCCTCGACCTCGATCACCCACACAGTCTCGATAGCAAACAGCCACTCCTTGACGATGAGGCACTTCTCAATGTTGTACTCCGGCAATGCACCAACAGCATATAATTCCTCGAAGTGATCTGATGTTGAGTGCATGGCGAGCGTCATCATTTCCTCAACATCGAACCAGCTCTAGATGGTGAACAAGTTGGTGCCGTACCTTGCCTGGACATCAATCCTCTCAACATCGTCAGGGACTGATGTCTTCTCTGACTTGAAACATGCGTTTTGAACCCTCCAGGTCCACTGGAAGCTGAGGGAAAAGTCCTGGTGGAAGACTGACCTTCGGCTCGCTCTGAAGTCCCACTGGTAGGCTGTGTTTGCTGGCATTTTCTCTCTTCCATGAAGGCAAATCTTTTATCTGTCACGCATAGTGCGCCTGAAAAATTTTGTGCAGATGTCACAGGTGCCAGGAAGATGAGATGAAGGTAGGCGGATGATACAGACCTCATGAGGGTCTGTTTTTGGCCTTTTTCCTGCCATAGTGAGGACACTTATCAAACAAAGAAGGCATTTTATTTGACAACAATGCATCATTTTTCTGTAAAAAAAAACAATAAAAAGACGTTGAGTAAAGGTATTGTCAGAAATTTCTGACAAAAATGTTTTGAGGAATAAAAAACTATAAAAGGTCGAGCTCAATGCTCCAGGGTTCTGTCAGGAGGAGCCAAAAAAAAGAACTGAAGCAAAAAAATCAAAAGGCAAAAATCTACACTTAAGAAGATATATTAAAGAACTACTCTGGGTTCCCCGCACGAAGGCAGGACTATTCAGTGCTTATGACTATACATGGAAACGTTCTACGAGAGAAACCTAATCACAAACCCATAAGTGAGTGGTGGCAGGACTGATTCCAACAGAGAGATGGGCAAACTAAATGATGGGCGCTCAGCTCTAAAGGCTGCAGCATCCTTCCCAAACTGCAGGCCACCCTCCAAGACTGACCAGAAAGACTCATCAAGTGATGGGGAGTTCCCCCGTCCCAAACATCCCTGCTACACATGGCAGAATTCATGATTGTGACTTCTCAGACAACAGACAAATTACCAGTGAACTGATGTAATTACATTTCTAATATTGCTCCGCTGGACCGATAGGTAGGATCCTACTCCCTCACACTAGAATGACCTTGATAATGTATTTCTTTAGAAACACCCCAACATGTATCCTTTGCCCCCTGTGAGTGCTGCAGGACTCTTTGTATCTACTGTTTGCTTATATTCATCACCCTATCAGTGTTCATTCATAATTTAACTTAACAAGGGCATGAAGGGACAGTTAGCGTACAACCTTCATGTCAGGCTCATGCGCACAGCATTCTTGTCATATGCTCCTTAATTATCACCACTGATTACCTTGACTATACTGCCTCTGACCACAATCCTCAATGGATCAAGTTTAACTGGATCCAGCTACTCAAGTCACATTACTTGACAAAATGTACGTTTATTTGATGTTAATCAAAATTCAACCTAATCTAGCATCACTGATTTGGAAGCATTCCGGATCAGGGGGCATTATGTAAGCATGACAATAGGGGTCCAGAAAATACTTGATCTCTAATTCAAAGTGCTTGAAGACTCACTGCTTCAACTGGAGGGGTGAGCCATGTATCATGCTTTTCACATAATCACCCTCACCACTGAAATCTCTAAACAGACTACATTACTGGAGGGTCTCTGCCATGTTAATTTTGCTGCAGATGCGGTAAAAACGCATACTGATGTGGACAAGCCAAGCTCACTACTAGCCTGGTTGATTAGACAGTAACATAACCATCCCCTATTTCCTCTTCCATCTCACTGTAGGAAAGTACCATCTTGCCTGGCATGTTACCCCCATTTTTCACTGTATATATGTTGTTTTAGTTGTATGTGTCACTGGGACCCTGGTCTCCAGGCTGGCAGGGTCCCAGTGACACCTACAACTAAAACGACATAAATACAGTGAAAAAATGGGGGTAACATGCCAAGCAAGATGGTACTTTCCTACACAACCCCCCCCAAACGAAGGACAATAAGACTAGTCATTACCTGATGGGTCTTCATTGTCTAAGTGGAAATATCTGGAGAGTCCATCTGCATTGGAGTGGGACTCCCAGGTCTATGTTCCACTGGATAGTCCATTCCCTGTAGGGATATGGACCACCTCAACAATTTAGGATTTTCACCTTTCATTTGTTTTAGCCAAAGTAGAGGTTTGTGGTCTGTCTGAACAATGAAGTGAGTGCCAAACAGGTATGGCCTCAACTTCTTCAGTGCCCAGACCACAGCAAAGGCCTCCCTCTCTATGGCAGACCAACGCTTTTCTCTAGGGGTCAACCTCCTGCTGATAAAGGCAACAGGTTGATCCTGGCCCTCAGAATTAAGTTGTGATAAGACTGCCCCTACCCCTAATTCAGATGCATCAGTTTGGACAATGAATTTCTTGGAGTAACAGGGGCTTTTCAGGACAGGTGCAGAGCACATGGCCTGCTTCAGCTCCTCAAAAGCTTTCTGACAGTTTGCTGTCCATAATACCTTCTTAGGCATTTTCTTTGATGTGAGGTCATAAAGAGGGGCTGCAATGGAGCCATAGTTCTTTATGAACCTCCTATAGTACCCAGTGAGGCCTAAAAAGGCTCTCACCTGAGTCTGAGTAGAAGGGGGAACCCAATCTATAATAGTTTGGATTTTCCCCTGAAGTGGTGCAATCTGTTCTCCACCAACCAGGTGTCCCAGATAAACCACCTTCCCCTGCCCTATCTGGCACTTTGAAGCCTTGATAGTGAGGCCTGCCTTTTGCAGGGCCTCCAAAACTTTCCATAGGTGGACCAGGTGATCATCCCAGCTGGAGCTAAAGACAGCTATATTGTCTAGATATGCTGCACTAAAAGCTTCCAGCCCTTGCAGGACTGTGTTCACCAACCTCTGAAAAGTGGCAGGTGCATTTTTCAATCCAAAAGGCATTACTGTGAATTGGTAATGGCCTCCAATGGTTGAAAATGCAGTTTTTACTTTTGCATCTTCTGATAATTTGATCTGCCAATACCCTGCAGTCAAATCAAAAGTGCTTAGATACCTGGCAGATGCCAGTGTATCTATGAGCTCATCTGCCCTGGGTATAGGGTGAGCATCAGTTTTGGTTACCTGGTTGAGACCTCTGTAGTCAACACAAAACCGCATTTCCTTCTTTCCATCCTTGGAATGAGGTTTTGGTACAAGTACCACAGGAGAAGCCCATGGACTTTCAGAGAGCTCAACCACTCCCAGTTCAAGCATTTTCTGCACCTCTTGCTTTATGCAGTCTCTGACATGGTCAGGCTGCCTATAGATCTTACTTTTGACAGGCAAGCTGTCTCCAGTATCTATAGTGTGCTCACACCAAGAAGTGGTACCTGGCACAGTAGAGAAAAGTTCAGAAAACTGACCCAGGAGATTTATGCAGTGGTCTTTCTGCTCAGCAGTAAGACAATCTGCCAAAACTACACCTTCCACTAGAGCATCTTGTTCTGTGGAAGAGAAGAGATCAGGGAAAGGGTCACTCTCTTCTTCCTGTCCCTCATCAGTTGCCATGAGCAGGGTGAGATCAGCCCTGTCATAGTAGGGTTTCAGGCGATTGACATGGAGCACCCTAAGGGGACTCCTGGCAGTGCCTAAGTCAACTAAGTAGGTGACTTCACCCTTCTTCTCAACAATTATGTGGGGTCCACTCCATTTGTCTTGGAGTGCTCTTGGGGCCACAGGCTCCAAGACTCACACTTTCTGCCCTGGTTGGTACCGAACCAAAACAGCCTTCTGGTCATGCCATTGCTTTTGGAGCTCTTGGCTGGCCTGAAGGTTTTTACTGGCCTTTTTCATGTACTCAGCCATCCTTGATCTGAGCCCAAGTACATAGTCCACTATGTCTTGCTTTGGAGCCTTTAAAGGTTGTTCCCAACCTTCCTTAACAAGTGTTAGAGGACCTCTCACAGGGTGACCAAATAGGAGTTCAAAGGGGCTGAAGCCCACTCCTTTCTGGAGTACCTCCCTGTAAGCAAAAAGGAGGCATGGTAAAAGGATATCCCATCTCCTGCGGAGTTTTTCAGGGAGTCCCATAATCATGCCTTTGAGAGTTTTGTTAAATCTCTCCACCAGTCCATTTGTTTGCGGATGATAGGGTGTGGTGAACTTGTATGTAACACCATACTCCTTCCACATGGCCTTTAAGTAAGCAGACATGAAATTGCTTCCCCTGTCTGATACCACCTCTTTTGGGAAGCCCACCCTGGAAAAGATTCCCAGGAGGGCCTTTGCCACTGCAGGAGCTGTAGTGGTCCTTAGAGGAATTGCTTCAGGATATCTGGTGGCATGGTCCACTACCACCGAGATAAACCTATTGCCTGAAGCAGTAGGATGGTCAAGGGGGCCAACTATGTCAACCCCTACCCTTTCAAAGGGAACCCCAACCACAGGCAGTGGAATAAGGGGTGCCTTTGGAGTGCCACCTGTCTTGCCACTTGCTTGACAGGTTTCACAGGACTTACAAAATTCCTTTGTGTCCTCTGACATTCTAGGCCAATGAAACAAGGGAACAAGCCTGTCCCAAGTTTTCATTTGCCCCAAATGTCCAGCTAAGAGAATGTTGTGGGCTAGAGTTAGGAGGAACTTTCTGTACTCCTCAGGAATCACCAATCTCCTGGCAGCTCCAGGTTTTGGATCCCGTGCTTCAGTGTACAAGAGGTTGTCCTCCCAGTAAACTCTGTGAGAGTCACTGACATCCCCATTTGCTTGTTTGACAGCTTGCTGCCTTAGACCCTCTAGTGTGGGACAGGTATGCTGTGCCACACTCAGCTCCTCCCTGGCAGGCCCCCTTCACCCAAAAGCTCAGCAGTGTCTGCTTCCAGCTCCTCTGGTGTAGGTTCTGCACAGGGTGGAAATTCTTCTTCCTCAGAAGTAGAATCCACTGTAGAGGGAGGGATAGTAGGTAGTGATTTACTTCTACTAGCCCTAGCTTTAGGGAGCACTTGGTCCATTCTTCCAGGTTCCAAGTCACCCTGTCCTTTTTGCTTTTTGGCCTGAGCCCTGGTAAAAGCAAAAATATGCCCTGGAATGCCCAGCATTGCTGCATGAGCCTCCAACTCCACTTCTGCCCAAGCTGATGTGTCCAAATAATTTCCTAATAGACAGTCTACAGGTAAATCTGAGGCAACCACAACTTTCTTTGGGCCAGTAACCCCTCCCCCCCAGTTGAGATTCACAACAGCCATGGGGTGGCTAAGGGTGTTGTTATGAGCATTGGTTACTTGGTACTGGTGACCAAGTAGGTGTTGTTCAGGGTGCACCAGTTTCTCTATTACCATTGGAACACTGGCACCTGTGTCCCTGTAGGCCTGAACCTCAACACTATTTATTAGGGGTAGTTGCTTGTACTTATCGATGTTAAGGGGACAAGCAACCAAGGTGGCTAAATCAATAGCCCCCTCAGAGACTAACACAGCCTCTGTGGTCTCCCTAATCAGACAAACCCCAACTAAGTTACCAAAAGTGAGCCCAGCTACTCCCTTGGATTGGCGATTAGTAGGTTTGCTCCCACCACCACTGCTATTACTAGGGGCACTAGGTGTAGCAGCAGGGGTTGTAGTGGTAGGAGGCTTGGTGCTCTTCTTTGGACAACTGGGATCTGTTGTCCAATGGCCTTTTATTTTACATAAATAGCACCATGGTTTCTTTTCTTTGTTTTGATTTGAATAGGATTTGGGCCCACCACCCCCACCAGAGTGTTTTTGTGGGCCTGATGAAGACTCATTTTTAGATTTGTCCCCACCCTTGTCAGAAGACTTACCATCCTTCTTCTTGCCATCTTTGTCACCCCCTGTATGAACTTTTCTGTTCACCCTGTTCTGACCCATTTGTCTGCCTTCTTTCCCAATTCTTGGGGAGAGGTCAGATCAGAGTCCACCAGGTACTGGTGCAACAAATCAGACACACAATTATTAAGAATATGCTCTCTCAGGATTAAGTTATACAGGCTTTCATAATCAGTAACTTTACTGCCATGTAACCACCCCTCCAAGGCCTTCACTGAATGGTCAACAAAGTCTACCCAGTCTAGTGAAGACTCCTTTTTGGTTTCTCTGAACTTCATCCTGTACTGTTCAGTGGTTAAGCCATAACCATCTAGGAGTGCATTCTTAAGAACTGCAAAATTATTGGCATCACTTTCCTTCACAGTAAGGAGCCTATCCCTACCCTTTCCACTAAATGATAGCCATAGGATAGCAGCCCACTGCCTTTGAGGAACATCCTGTACAACACAGGCCCTCTCAAGTGCAGCAAACCACTTGTTAATGTCATCCCCCTCCTTATAAGGGGGAACTATCTTGTGCAGATTCCTAGAATCATGCTCTCTTTCAGGATGACTATTTGGAATACTGCTGCTGCCACCATGGATTTGTAAACCCAATTTCTGTCTTTCTCTTTCTATTTCCAATGACTGCCTATCTAAAGCCAGCTGTTGCTTCTTGAGCTTCAGCCTAGATTGTTCCACTCTCAATCTATTGAGCTCCCTTTCTAACATTCTGTCATCAGGGTGGGTGGGAGAGGCATGTCTAGAAACAGAAGTATGCTGAGATTGAACAGAAGGAGACCTGGCCCTAACAGATGGCACCCTAACAGCCTGGCTAACAGAAACAGCACTTCTACTATGATGAGAAGGAATACTCTTACTGTGATGTGAGACAACACTATTACTATGATGGGACTCTACATCAGTACCAGCTATGATAGGTTGTCTGCTAAGGGGCAGGTTGGAAAGATTCCCTCCCAAATCGTTTGCTAGGGGTACCCCAGGGTCAGATTGGGAACCATCACCTAATTTCTCAACAGAAGTGCCAACTCTGGTCTTATCTTGTTTAATGAGCATATTAACCAACAGTTCTCTACAGGGATTCTTCCCTACACTTAAACCTCTTTCTATGCAGAGACTCCTTGCTCCTTTCCAGCTAAGGTGATCATAAGCAAGTTAGGACAGATCAACAGTTTGGCCTGTGCCAGACATTTTAGAAAGTGTTTAAGTGATAGAAAAAGTGAGAAAAAGTTTTTCAGAACTTTTTGAAAGACAGAAAAAAACACTTTTTAGACTTTTTAAGAACTTTTTAGAAAGTTTAGAAGTACTTTTCAGCACTTTAGCAAAGAAGTGAAAGGAGAAAAGCAAAACTTTTTGGTTAGGTGTACATACACTGAACTTGTTTTGTATATTTTTCTCTTATGAAAAGTACAATGACAAAAGTGGTAAGTAGTTACAAAGTACTTATCCCACCGCTGCACAACCAATGTAGGAGGCTGGACTGGCTTGTAGTGAGTACCAAGGGGTACTTACACCTTGCACCAGGCCCAGGTATCCCTTATTAGTGTATAGGGGTGTCTAGCAGCTTAGGCTGATAGAAAATGGTAGTTTAGCAGAGCAGCTTAGGCTGAACTAGGAGACGAGTGGAGCTCCTACAGTACCACTAGTGTCACTTGCACAATATCATAAGAAAACACAATACACAGATATACTAAAAATAAAGGTACTTTATTTTTATGACAATATGCCAAAGTATCTCAGTGAGTATCCTCAGTATGAGGATAGCAAATATACACAAGATATATGTACACAATACCAAAAATATGCAGTATAGCAATAGAAAACAGTGCAAACAATGTATAGTTACAATAGGATGCAATGGGAGCACATAGGGATAGGGGCAACACAAACCATATACTCCAAAAGTGGAATGCGAACCACGAATGGACCCCAAACCTATGTGACCTTGTAGAGGGTCGCTGGGACTGTAAGAAAACAGTGAGGGTTAGAAAAATAGCCCACCCCAAGACCCTGAAAAGTGAGTGCAAAGTGCACTAAAGTTCCCCAAAGAGCACAGAAGTCGTGATAGGGGAATTCTGCAGGAAAGACCAACACCAGCAATGCAACAACGATGGATTTCCAGATTAGAGTACCTGTGGAACAAGGGGACCAAGTCCAAAAGTCACGATCAAGTCGAGAGTGGGCAGATGCCCAGGAAATGGCAGCTGTGGGTGCAAAGAAGCTGCTACTGGAAGGTAGAAGCTGAGGATTCTGCAGGAAAGACAGGTGCTAGAAACTTCCCCTTTGGAGGATAGATGTCCCACGTCGTGAAGAGTCGTGAAAAAGTGTTTTCCCGCCAAAAGACTGCAAACAAGCCTTGCTAGCTGCAAGCTCACGGTTTAGGGTTTTTGGATGCTGCTGTGGCCCAGGAGGGACCAGGATCTTGCCAATTGCGTGAGGGGACAGAGGGGGCATCCAGCAAGACAAGGAGCCCTCTCAAAAGCAGGCAGCACCAGCAGAAGTGCCGGAACAGGCACTACAAAGTGGATTGAAACAGTGCTCACCCGAAGTTGCACAAGAGAGTCCCACGCCGCCGGAGGACAACTCAGGAGGTCGTGCAATGCAGGTTAGAGTGCCATGGACCCAGGCTTGGCTGTGCACAAAGGAAATCCTGGAAAAGTGCACAGGAGCCGGAGTAGTTGCAAAAGACGCGGTTCCCAGCAATGCAGTATGGCGTGGGGAGGCAAGGACTTACCTCCACCAAACTTGGACTGAAAAGTCACTGGACTGTGGGAGTCACTTGGATAGAGTTGCTGAGTTCAAGGGACCTCGCTCGTCGTGCTGAGAGGAGACCCAGAGGACCGGTGATGCAGTTCTTTGGTGCCTGCGGTAGCAGGGGGGCGATTCCGTCGACCCACGGGAGATTTCTTCGGAGCTTCTAGTGCAGAGAGGAGGCAGACTACCCCCACAGCATTCACCACCAGGAAAACAGTCGAGAAGGTAGCAGGATCAGCGCTACAGTGTCGCAGTAGTTGTCTTTGCTACTTTGTTGCAGTTTTGCAGGCTTCCAGCGCGGTCAGCAGTTGATTCCTTGGCAGAAGGTGAAGAGAGAGATGCAGAGGAACTCTGATGAGCTCTTGCATTCGTTAACTAAGGAATTCCCCAAAGCAGAGACCCTAAATAGCCAGAAAAGAGGGTTTGGCTACTTAGGAGAGAGGATAGGCTAGCAACACCTGAAGGAGCCTATCAGAAGGAGTCTCTGACGTCACCTGCTGGCCCTGGCCACTCAGAGCAGTCCAGTGTGCCAGCAGCACCTCTGTTTCCAAGATGGCAGAGGTCTGGAGCACACTGGAGGAGCTCTGGGCACCTCCCAGGGGAGGTGCTGGTCAGTGGAGTGGTCACTCCCCTTTCCTTTGTCCAGTTTGGCGCCAGAGCAGGGCTGAGGGGTCCCTGAACCATTGTAGACTGGCTTATGCAGAAATGGGCACCATCTGTGCCCATGAAAGCATTTCCAGAGGCTGGGGGAGGCTTCTCCTCCCCTGCCTTAACACCTTTTTCCAAAGGGAGAGGGTGTAACACCCTCTCTCCGAGGAAGTCCTTTGTTCTGCCTTCCTGGGCCAAGCCTGGCTGGACCCCAGGAGGGCAGAAACCTGTCTGAGGGGTTGGCAGCAGCAGCAGCTGCAGTGAAACCCCTGAAAATGCAGTGTGGCAGTACCCGGGTCTGTGCTAGAGACCTGTGGGATCATGGGATTGTGCCAACAATGCCAGGATGGCATAGAGGGAGCAATTCCATGATCATAGACATGTTACATGGCCGTATTCGGAGTTACCATTGTGAAGCTAGTGACCTATGTGTAGTGCACGCGTGTAATGGTGTCCCCGCATTCACAAAGTCCGGGGAATTTGCCCTGAACAATGTGGGGGCACCTTGGCTAGTGCCAGGGTGCCCACACACTAAGTAACTTTGCACCTAACCTTTACCAGGTAAAGGTTAGACATATAGGTGACTTACAAGTTAATTAAGTGCAGTGGTAAATGGCTGTAAAACGTTATTTCACTCAGGCTGCAGTAGCAGGCCTGTGTAAGAATTGTCAGAGCTCCCTATGGGTGGCAAAAGAAATGCTGCAGCCCATAGGGATCTCCTGGAACCCCAATACCCTGGGTACCTTAGTACCATATACTGGGGAATTATAAGGGTGTTCCAGTATGCCAATGTGAATTGGTGAAATTGGTCACTAGCCTGTTAGTGACAATTTGGAAAGAAGTGAGAGAGCATAACCACTGAGGTTCTGGATAGCAGAGCCTCAGTGAATCAGTTAGTCATAACACAGGTAACACATTCAGGGCACACTTATGAGCACTGGGGCCCTGGCTGGCAGGGTCCCAGTGACACCTACAACTAAAACAACATATATACAGTGAAAAAATGGGGGTAACATGCCGGCAAGATGGTACTTTCCTACAGGAAGAGCCTCAGCTATTTGGAGCACAGGTGCAGCAGATATCTATAGCTAGGAATATGGAGCTATGGCGGAGAATCGTCAACGCCGTGGGACAGCACCCAAGAACAAGTGGCGACATCAGAAAGAGGTGGAATGACCTACGGGAAGGTATGTTCCATTGCAGCAAGACACCAGCTCGTTGTACAGAGGACTGGCTGGGACCCCCACCTCCTCCCCCACAACTAACAACATGGGAGGAACAAGTCTTGGCAATCCTGCATCCTGAGGGCCTGGCTGGAGTAGGAGGAGGACTGGACTCTGGTAAGTCAACTCTTTACTACTATCACCCCCCTACTGCATGCCATCACACACCCTCACCCTCACTCCCATCACTCCCCCAACTCCCACACACCCCATCATCACATCCCACTTATTTCAATGCCAAGCCCTGCCTGCACTACCAATGCATGGACATCACTCGCATCCCTGCATGGACACCTATCACCGAAGCATGCACGCTAAAGAAAATGAGCTAGCCCACCATATACCAACTTAGACAAGTGAAAGCTGCCAGGGCAAATACAACCAAATAGTGCAACCCACTGATGCACAATATGTCACACAAAGAAACAATAACACATCATTTACATCCCCACAGGTTCCCCAGCCAATGTAACTGGAGAAGAGGTGCCAGCACTATCCAGTCCCCAACTGAAGAGGCTCACAGTGATGACAGCAACTCTGGTCGCCTGCATCTGGATGACCAACCTGGCCCATCAGAGACCTCTGGACAGTCGGTCACCCAGGCCCAGTCACACACCACCACAGAGCCTCCCCCATCAGGAAACACCACCATGGCACCCACCCAGCATACCCATACCGCTGTCCCCAGGACACGTCAATCAGCAGTGTGTCCACCTCTACAGGGACCCCAGGACACACCTCGCCCACAAGGCAATCAGGGACCTGGGGTCAGTGGCAGTGGGTACACGGTTCAGGGGACAGAGGCACAGGACAACAGGGAAACTGGGAGGACTGCTGTGCGCCAGGGGGAGGACAGGCCCAGGGAACTGACTTTACAAGAGGCACTCACTGAGATCCTGGGAGCATACCAACATTCCCAGGACAGGATGGGCCAGATCCTGGACAATGTGCAGGAGAACAGGCGGCTGCAGGAGGGACAGTACCAGGGGATCAGGGAGGACTTGCAGGCCATCAACACCATCATGGACTCTATTGCAGGGGTGCTGACAGACATGGCCAACATTATGAGGGAGGCAGTCTCACAGCAGCCAGCAGGCTCTTGCCACTAGCCAGACATCTGAACAGCCTTCCACCTCCGCTGCCGCTAGTAGACAGGAGGCCCTGCCACACAACTCAGAGGCCACCAGCACCCCTCCCCTGCAGAAGGAGAACCACCCCGCAAATGTTCCCTGCGATCCAGGCAGGAGCCAGAGACTATTGGCAAGACCTCAGCAGGAAATTAGGCTCTCCTGATTGTCACCCTTGTGTCCCACTCTGTCACCCTGTCCACCTTGAACTGCTGTTGCTCCCCTTCTTATGTCCCCTTGGACAATGCACCTGTGCTACAAATAGACTGTAACCATACCCTGGACTTTCCTCCATCATCACTCCATCCCAATGCACTTGCCCCTCTTCATCTTTGCACTTCATTAAACACCCTTGCAAAAAATACAAGCATGGAGTATGTTAAATTGTTAAAGTATGTATTCACTTAACCAGGTTCAAACATTGCAATTCAACTGTACAGTAATTGTCGGCATAGGAAAGACCTGTAGTTGGCTGCAGTGATCACACCAAGAGCGATAGTGGGGCATCAACATCTGTAAAATTAATTGCCAAAGGGTACGGCAACTGGGCATAGAAGTGGGAAATAACAGCATGCCAGTGCTAAAGTATTTGAAAATAATGACAATGAAATGCGAAGTAACACTGTCTTATCTGTGTGTCATTGGAAGTATTGTCGTATCACTGCTGTTCTGTTTTCCTCATCCTCATCCTCTGCCTCTTCATCCTCACTGTCCACAGGGTCCACTGCTGCCACATGGGCATCTCCAGCCTCCTCCTCCTGCAGAAAAGGCACATGGCATCTCAAGGGAAGGTTGTGCAACATGCAGCATGCCACGATTATCTGGCAGACCTTCTTGGGTGAGTAGCACAGGGATCCACCTGTTAGATGGAGGCACCTGAACCTGACCTTCAGGAGGTCAAAGGTTCTTTCGATTATCCTTCTTGTTCGTCCATGTGCCTCATTGTAACTTTCTTCTGCCCTTGTCCTGGCATTCCTCACAGGGGTCAGTAGCCATGATAGGTTTGGGTAACCAGAGTCACCTGCAAATATTGAGGGAAAAACATTTAGCCACACACTATCCCATATGGCCTACACCATACCCATACACTAACATCTACTAAGTGGGAGCCAGGGCTCATCTATTAGCCACACCCTGTGCCTCTGTTCCCCCCACCTGGGGGAAAACAATGTAGCTGCACATGTGCTTAGTCAGGGCAGACAACACTCTGGTCAGCACTATTGAGAACATTGGCTGTGACATTCCTCCTGCCAAGCCCACTGTCACTTGGAAAGAACCAGTTGCCACGAAATGGAGCACAGATAGAACTTGCACAAGAGAAGGGATCCCAGTGGGGTGACGGATAGCAGATATCAGTTCAGGCTCCAATTGGGCACACAGCTCCATGCTTGTGGCTCTGTCCAGTCTATAGGTGAGGATGATGTGCCTGTCCTCCGGTGTAGCCAAGTCCACCAGGGGTCTGTACACAGGGGTATGTCTCCATCTCCTATTAATCTGCAGCGGTAGGTATCTAAGGGACACAAGAGTGAGGAGGCTGTCACAAACTGAACATTGGAGCCACAACAGTACTATGCATGATGTTAAATTGTAATGGGTAAGTGGGATTCGTCCGGTATGTCTAAATTTTAACTGTGACGCAGTTATAATCCAGGGCCTGCCCCCACCCCTGAAATCGCATTGGCCTGTCCTGTGTGGAGGGACAGGTGGAAGTGAGGTAATTCTGCTGACGTTGTGCACCGTTGCGGGAGGCGGTCGGGAACCGCCGTGCAACTCCTCATTGGTTAACATTAGGCCCTATGGGGTACAGTGGCTAATGGTGATCTATGCCGGCAGTGACGGTATGCACTGCCATGGACAATACTGCCATTTTCTATCTGATCACTCACATGCTACCTGACCTTCAACAGGAGAGGACCTACACTGCATGTGCTGCTGTGACCTGTGTCTAGAACCTACCATGACCCGTGTGACTGGGGAAAGGGCCCCTGCCTTCACCTCCGTGGAGTTGGAGCGACTGGTGGATGGGGTTCTACCCCAGTACGGACTGCTGTATGGGCCTCCAGACCAACAGGTGAGTACACTGTGGGCAAGCTGCAAGTGGCATGAATGCTAGAGTGGTGTGTGTGAAGGCCTCGTGTAAGAGGGGTGGGTGGATGTCCTCTGGGCAGCGAATTGGTTGTGTGCTGGGCCATGTGTGTGAAAATGGTGATGTGAAGGGGTATGGTGGGCCATAAGTGTAACAGGTAGGACTGTCTGACTGATACTATTTTCCTGTGTGTATTTGCTCTGCAGGTCAGCGCCCGTCAAAAGAAGGGTATATGGCGTGCCATCACCAAGGACGTTCGGACCCTGGGGGTCTACTGTAGGCAGAGCACCCACTGTCGGAAACGGTGGTGAGGACCTGAGACTCTGGGCATGGAAGACGGAAGAGGCCCAGCTGGGGATGGCCTCCCAACGAGGAAGGGGTGCCTGTCGAACCCTGACCCCTCTGATGTCCCGCATACTGCCGGTGGCCTATCTTGAGCTAAGTGGGTGCATGAGGGAATCACAGCAGCCACAAGGGGGTGAGTACAGTGCTCATCATTACAACTTACGCATGGTAAGGTGGTATCTGGGTGGGGGATGTGTGTCAGTGGGTGCCACTAGCCCAGGCCTGGCATTGCAGAGTAGGTCCCCTGTTGGCAAGGGTCCTGAAGGGATAATCCTGCTACCTAGCTCGTAGACATCCACAACTGATCTGGGTCCCAGGTGTGCTGCATTTGGCAGTGTGTGCCTCTCCCCATGCGTTGGTGGCTAACAATATAACTGGTAGTGCAATGCATAGTGCGTAGGGCTGTTCCCTCTGTGTGAGAGTGGTGTGTACGCCAATGGTGGTGTTGGTGCAGCCACTGACCAGGTGTATCCTTTGTCTCTTCCCCCCCTTTTTGTTTTGTCACCCTGTCCTTATGTGCATTAGCCTCATTTGACGGAGGAGCAGAGGCACCGGCGACAGAGGGAGCTGCATCCCACAGGACCCAGGAGGCAGAGTTTACCGATGCTGAGGTCACCAGTGGGACGGAGGGCGAGGGGAGCACCACAGCAGAGACTGGAGGGGATAGTTCAGACACAGATACCTCCTCCGATGGAAGCTTCCTGGTGGTGGCGGACACCTCTGTGACCACCTCAGCTACAGGTACATCCGCCAACCCCGTACTAGCACTGCCCTCACGCAGCCCCTCATTGAGTTGCCCGTGCCCGCTCACCCAGGTGGGTGGACATCTCCTTCACCCCAGGCACCTCAAGCCCTGCCCCACTGAGCCCTGCTGCCCTGGGTAAGGAGGCTATTGACCTCCTGAGATCCAGTTCTGTAGAGCAGTCAACTATTGCGAATGCAATCCAGGGGCTGGCAGCCCAGATGCAACAAGCTAATGCATTTCTGGAGGCCATTCACACTGGCTTGGCACCCAACAGAGATCTATCCAGGTTCTGGCCTCCTCTCTGATGCCAGCCATTGTCCCTGTTTCCACCCTCCCCCTTCCAACTTCCTCTTCCGAATCCCATTCCCCTCAACCACAACCTATCCCAAGCACACAGGCAGATGAGCATGCACACAAGACAACACCCAATAGTGGCACTGGTAAACACAAGCACCACAATATCCCACAGGCACTCACACAAACACCATTGAGATGCAGACATACCAACATCCACAATTTCCACTGTCTCCCCCTCCTCCTCCACCACCTCCCTCCCAGTTCCGTCTACACTCACACCTGCATGCACTACATCCTCATCCACTACCAGCATCACCACCACACCTAGCAGAACACACACCTCACTGGCAGACACCTGCAGAACAGCCATGCACACGTCCCCTGTGTCCTCTCCATTGTGTCTGCCCCCCCCTCCTAAAGTACACAAACGCAGGCACTTAGACACCCAACAGCCATCTACCTCACAACAGCATCCAGCCCATGCACCTGCACCCAAACTCAGCAGACAGACATCCTCCTACAACCACTCACTCTTCCTCCACTTCCAAACCTTCTCCCTCTTCCTGCACCAATGTCCCTAGGAAGTTTTTCTTCTCCACCATTGACCTCTTCCCTACCCCTCCCCCTTGTCCCTCACGTCTGGCCAGGTTGGAAAAAACCCAGGCAAGCACCTCAGCCAATCAGTCCACGGGCCCAGTAGTCTCCACACCCACTCGTGGTGGGAAAGAATTCAGGCACTTGTGCAGAGGGTGAAGGAGCCTGTAGTAGCCAGCCTCAAGGAAATGGTGCCTGCCCCAGCTGCTGCCTGGAAGGGCAAGGAGCCAGCCCCAGCTGCTGTCAGGAAGGGCAAGGAGCCAGCCCCAGTAGCTGCCAGGAAGGACAAGGAGCCAGCCTCAGCTGCTGCCAGGAAAGGCCAGCTGCTGCCAGGAAGGGCAAGGAGCCAGCCTCAGCTGCTTACTGGAAGGGCAAGGAGCCAAGCCCAGCAGGCACAAGGACAAGGGGCCTAGGGCAGGGACTCAGACGGCGCCCCCACCACCAACCATGGTTGTGCAGCCATCCGAGGATGCAGGGACTGGGCTGGAGCCTTCCCCCACTAGCACCACCACCACCACTGGGCAGCTGTCCGAGGCTGCAGGGGATGGGCTGGAGCCTCCTCCCACCAGCACCACCACCATCACCACCAGTGGGCAGCCGTCCGAAGCTGCAGGGGATGGACAGGAGCCTCCCTTCACCAGCAGCAGCACCGCCACCACCACTGGGCAGCCGTCCAAGGCTGCAGGGGATGGGCTGGAGCCTCCCCGCACCAACAGCACCGCCACCCCTACCCCTACCACCAGTGGGCAGCCATCCGAGGTTGCAGGGGATGGGCTGGAGCCTCCCCCCACCAGCAGCAGCACCACCACTACTACCACCACTGAGCAGCCATCCCAGTGGCAGGCGGTATATAATCCTGCATCCCTGGCTTGCTGTGCGGGCTGCCCACTGCAAATCCAGTGGGTAAGACACCCACCTGAGAGACTGTGACCTTGCACTCCCCAGGATGAAGAGCACAGGGCACGATAGCCCCTCCAGAACCAGTGGGTAAGACACACACCAACCTCAGCCTCCCTAGGATTGAGTGCATAGGGCACAATGCCCCCTCCAGGGCATGTGGGCAAGTCACCCACTTGAGAGACTGTGGCCTTGCACTCCCCAGGACAGAGCAATGGGCATGTTGCCCCCTCCAGAGCATGTGGGCAAGTCACCCACTTGAGAGACTGTGGCCTTGCACTCCCCAGGAGAGAGCACAGGGCATGTTGCCCCCTCCAGAGCATGTGGGCAAGTCACCCACTTGAGAGACTGTGGCCTTGCACTCCCCAAGACAGAGCACAGGGCATGTTGCCCCCTCCAGAGCATGTGGGCAAGTCACCCACTTGAGAGACTGTGGCCTTGCACTCCCCAAGACAGAGCACAGGGCATATTGCCCCCTCCAGAACATCTGCCGGCTGTGGTGCCCCTCCCATTCCCCGTCCCCCTGAGGTGCCTGCCTATTTTCCAACTGATGCCCCTGCAGTGTTCTCTCTGTGTTGGTGCAGGTGACAAATGGGGCCTTAGACTTTGGCCTGTGGCCCTGTGGCCCACGCACACTGAGGACTGGACAGTGTCTCTTGAACTGTACATTTGTATATACCGGTTACTTTGCATATTTTTTATTTATACTGTGTTGCTCTTATTACGCTCACTTTAGTAAATTCCTGTTGTCCTTGCATTATTCATCCGAGGTACGGGGTATATATGTTTTATTACTGCAGCTGACTGTGTGTATGGTTTTGGGGTTGGGGTGGGGGTGTTGCATTTGTGTGTCACTCTCTTTTTCCTCCCCCCCTTCCCTGTGTGCTAGGTGGCTGTACTCACCATTGTCATCTTCGCCGTCGTTGGTGTTCTTAGTGGAGCAGCACATAGAAAATCATTGGGACAGGTCAGGTTCCATGGTGGCATGGTTCTTTCCTGTGTCTCAAATGGTCCTTTCACTTCAGTGCAGTGTTTCCGCCAGGCTTTTGATGTCATTGGTACTGCCCCGGAAATGGTAGCGGATTGCAGGGTCTTAATACGGTGGGTGGGACATTGGCATCCACCTGGCTGTAGGCGGCTACTGCAGTAGTGGCTGTTGTTTCCGCCATGGCGGTCGGTGTGGCACATTGGCTGTCTATGGAAGTTATCACCACCATGGTCATAATTTGGTGGTAATTACTGCCAGCCTTGAGGGCCTGAGTCTACTGCATGGGTCAAAATGGGGCATTACATCTATGATCCAATACCAATACGGAGAGGCATCACACAGGGTTGTCCACTAGCCCCTCCTTTTTTTAGGTTTGCCTGAACAGCTTTGCTTGCGCTGTGCTTGTGTAATCTATTGTATTTAATATATCTTAAAAAGGGCTTACATCCCGCCTTCATTTCTGATTGGTCCGTGTGCTTTCCACTTTACTTTTCCTTTGTTTCTATTGGTTGTAGCATTCTATTTCCTGTTTTCCATTCTGTTTTTCTCCTATCAGTATCCCGCGGCCTAATTACTCATTCTCATCTGCTTTGATGGCTGGAACCTTTTTTCTTTATCTTAAGGCTGCACAGCATTTACTGTTCACATTTTACTATCTTTCCCTCGCTGCACGCTTTTATAGCGTGCTTCTTTACACCTCTTATCTCATCCGGTCAGCACACATTTTTTTTACATTTTTACCTCTGATGCCTTGTTTTTAGGTCAAGCTTAGGCAGCACGCGGCGTCTGCAAGACATGTTGTACTCAAAATGTGCTTTTAACCACGCCCACTCTTGCCATTTGTCCTTTGTTGTGCTTGTCTTAAATGCTTTCTCTTTATTGGTCCATTTTTCTAAATGTCCCTCCCTTTTGTGCTTAGTTCCCTCTCAGGGGATTTAATTAAGAGAAAATTTTTGTTGGCCATCACAAAATTCCTCCTGTTCCTCCTTCCTCCTGTTACAGCGTGTGATGGCCCCACCTCCCTCCTCCCGTCTGGTTTCAGTTTTGCCTTTAAACTCAGCTGTAATCCTTTCTCCTGATGGCTTGTTTAATCTTTGTTAATATGATGAGGTGGTTTGCTGTCAGTGTTTTTGGCCACACGTTTGGGACACAGAGATGGGAGGAGCTCTGTGGAGAATGTGTGAAGAACTCAGTTTTCGTCTACCGACAGAATGAGAGCTACAGACCACGGCACAGCTCGGGATTAGGGCTGTGGAGATCCCAGTCACAGGATGGCTTTACCAGGGTATCTGCTGCAGATTCTATTACCAGCTTGTTTTCCTTGCTGTCTTCGCATGAAGTTGAACAGCAGACACAGGCAGTACTGCTGAGGCCCACTCACCATCAGGGAGTGCCGGGCCAGGAATGCTGAACCTGGACTCCAGCGCAGAGACCTAGGTGAAGCTGGCTGTTGTTGCTCTGGGGTTCGCGGCCGCTCAGTCGCTAATGAGGATTACAGGCTCCTCTGACGCTTCGGCTATTTGGCTCCCTCTGCCTTCTCTTCACCTAGGTCAGGGGCGGCAGCCATCGGTGTCCAGTATGTGTCTTCCACAGATGCCAGTGAGGGCTCCAGCGGTGGGTATACAGCTGACAGGGTTGCAACCTGCAGAAACCTGCTGGGGCTTCTATTATGTGTTCCACTATTATCAAATTGCTAAAATTAATTAAATATATTGTGCAATATTGCAGTAAGCCTGCTAAGCCTGAAAATGTGTAAGGCACTATGCCCTTTAGGGGCTACATCTATGGTTATAATGCATTACTTTCTGCCATTCTCTTTTCATGTGGTTATGCCTTCTAGGGGTTGACTAAATGGCTACATGACCATGTTTCTTCCAAATGCTATTTTTATAGTGTGTCCTCCAGGGGCTGTTCTGAGCATTACAGTCAAGATGCTACAATATTCGATGCACTCAGACACCTGTCCCATAATGCTTTGCAGGGCATTCCTTTTACAAAACATTTTTGCCCATAACTCAGCCTGTGGTGGTCCCAGGACAATAGGCCCACCTTCAAAATGTTCGCCAGAGTGTGATCTGTCTGTCTAGATCATCTCTGGGTCCTCACACTAGGTTAGTGGAGACCCCCAAATAATAACCCCTCACACAATGCATTGTCTTTGTAAGGTCTCTTATGGCTGGAACTTTTGTATTACAGGTGTGAGTAATTTGTGTATTAAGGGCCTTGTTTGTAAAATATTATTCCAATAGGTCTGTTAGTCCTTTAGGTATATGTAGGAGCACTGGAATTATGTGGCAGGAAAAGTTTGGTTATGCATTTGCAATACCAATAGCTCTAACAAATGAGACACCAATTGCATTGTAAATGCTTGTTACATTCTTGTCTTCAACGCCTTGGAGTTAATTATCTAGCATCACCGCATGTTTGAGATGCCTCTGTTGCTGTGATTAAATGTTCTCTGCAAGGCGCACTGTTGCACACTGACATTTTGCTCGCTATATATCAATTACATAAAACAATAAGAAATCGGAACATCCCATTCTTTACAGTTCCATTATATAGGCAAACTTTCTTTAGACTGGACATAAAACAGAAGGAAAGGCACCCAGAAGCACAACTACACTGTATGTTTTACTTCAGCCAAAAGCCAAATGAGAAGAATACTTCAACCCTTTGCAAAACGTTTGGGGTAACTACAATGTGGCTATAGTTTCTCTCCTCCGAGATATTTATGTTCTTTTCCCACTGTTTGTTTTACACAATCCATGTGGCCGAGTGAATTCACAGGCAGCGCTGGGGTATACATTGTTTCACACAGCATTGTTCTGCTTGAAAGATTATCTCCAGGGGTTCATTTCTTGTCTCATTTGACTATGGACTGCTTTCCTCCCTGTTTTATGCCTGCCCAGGAAACAAATATAGTATGGTATAACACTGTGCATTGAACATTTCCCTACACTGTTATCATTACCCTGTTGGACAGGGAACTCTTTTGCTTAAAAGGATGAAAAGTCAAGTCACGTTTTTTCAGAAATAAAACGTGCAACCTGAAGAAAACACACACAGTAGAAAACGTATCTCACTGAGTTATCCTTATCACGTATTGTCTCAAACATACAGAATGGTGTAAATTGTCCAGCGTTTGTAAATTCCATTTAATGCATCCTTTGGGCCTCTTTCACAACACTCCCGATTTTTAGCAGGTATCGGAACCGAGGCTTTGGGGATAAATGTACTTGCCCAGTATCGCACAATCTGGACAAGAAGGGAATCCAGAATTAAAAGCCAGGTTTCCTGGTTCCACAATGGACTGTTTATCCACAAGAGCAACCACAGTGTACCGTTAATGCCAGTTCATTGTGCACTGAGGGGACCACCATCTCCCCAGGGGCTACAATAACAAAAGTGAAGGGGGTCTGTTGTGGACCCCCGAGACCCAGATACCACCACCTACCAAGGCAAAACTTGTTGGAAGGGGGAACCATACCCCCCTTCAATGAGCCAATGATGGCCCTGGGGAATACACCTCTCAGGGCCAGATCCTGCTATGTCCTTGGGTGCCCACTCACAGGGATGTAGCTGTTTGCCTTTGCTTGCTGGGAGCTGACAGCCCCCACGAAGCAAAAGCAAACAAAGTCTGCTTTCTGAGAGCAGGAGCTGTCAAACAGCTACTGCTGGAAGAAAGCAGGGTTTACATTTGTTTCCCTGCATGCAAATATGCATGCAGGGAAACAGATGCAAACTTTGCTTCCAGAAGCAGGGAGCTGCTTTTTAAAGCAGCTCCCTGCTTCTGGGAGCAATGCTGTCTCCCGCAGAGCCCGGGGAGCTGAGAAGGACTGCAGGGGCCTTTAGGCTCCTACAGGATCCTGTCACACTCTCTCTCCCATCACATAATGGCAATAACACAATTTGTGAAACTATTCCCTTTCATTCTAAGATTTGCAGCAAGATATTTCTTTGGTCCACTTCTGTGGAATAGCTATGTCTCTGTAAAAGTCACTGATGGACAGTTTTTCTCCCATGCAGAGACAATCTACATTCAAGTTTTTTAAAAAAGATGTCTTATTGTAGCTTTCCTAGGCCTGCAATGCTCACGGACATGAGCGGGACATTGCTGATCACCGAATAATACACATCCCAGGTTATCTTGCTGTTGGTGGCTAAAGGAGTTGGGGCCGATTGATGTCTGGCACTATAAACTGCACTCTATCGTCCCCACTTCAGAGGACTCAAGGAGTGAGTCAGTCGGCACTTGTCAGAGCCAAAAGGAAATTCGGTCACACCTCATGGATCCTTCCAAAGAAATAAATGGTTAAGCACAAGCAGGATGATCTACAGAAATAGATACTATAAACTTGACCATTGATGCTTTTCTTACATGGGCAGTAGTGCTATACTCAAAGCAGTTTCTGTCAGAAAAGCACCTTTCTCTTTCTAGCAACCTGCATAGCTTTTTAACATTGTGCGCCTTTGAGACTGAGGCCCAAATACATGGATTTTTCTCTCCCCATACAATGGAACATGCTACACAATTGGCAACTGACAGTCCTGTTAACAAAAGTAAGAAATAAAAACATGCACTGGTTCGTTAATAATACTAGTTTTATTCTGAGGAATTCTTTTGATATTTTGGTGGAGGGTACAGTTGCTTGGATAAGGTCTTTGACTAAACTGTATGGGTGGGATTGTGTTGTGATATCTAACCTAGCAGAAAGGATTTTAAACAATACTCAAGTAATGTCCACTACGATAATTGCCTTACCAATAAGCTTTTTTATAGACATTTGAACTGTGACAGTTGGGATACGGGATGATCAAGGAGGGTTGTCAACAGCAGACCTGCACGGAAGAGTGTGGTCAACATCCCTTTCTCTAAAAGGTTTTCCACCCTTTCAAACCAATGATTGACAAGATGACTCTAATGTCACTACATTTATGCTTAGTGAGCTAAAACTGATGCTCATTGAAAGCAAACTGCCTTATTCTAAGCCCTCACATAATAAAGTGGTCAGCTGGAACATTGCAGGAATTACCCCTAAACTCAGTGAAGAGAAATGGCTAGATTTTATCCACAAATTTGACATACTTTCTCAGGAAATTTGGGTCACTAACCTCCTACACTCTGAAGGCTATGTGTGCTTTTCATAGGCTGCTACCACGAGGCAGGGCTAAATCAGGGATGTGTTTGTGGTTTATGGTCTCCTTACCTTGCAGAATCACCCCTTTACCAGTGAAGTATCCATTGATTCAGGCATTTTTTCTTAAATTGCCAGGTAATTTTAACTTGTTGGGAATTAACTTTCATAATGATCACTTTTCAGGAAAGGGTAATTTAAACTTTAGTAATTTATGTGAGTTGATACTCTGCTTAATCTGATTTACCATCTAGGAACAGGCTAGAATTTGTTTGTGTTGGGAGATTTCAATGCCAAGATGAGGTCTAGACTTTTATTGCAGTTTGATAATCAGTACTTCTGTTTTGACCCAAAAGAGGAAGCTTATTCACATGACTCAAGGGAGAGATTGCTAAGTAATTATTTAGTGGAACATAATGAATCTAACATTTTTGACTCATGAGGCATTAAATGTCATCTTCTACTGCCTACTTAAGTTGGACATGAGTCTAACTCAACTATTGACTATGGCCCTCATTACAACCCTGGCGGTCGGTGTTCAAGCGGCGGTAACACCGCCAACAGGCCAGCGGTAAAGAAAATGGGATCACGACCACGGTGGAAACCGCCAACAAAGACAGCCACTTTAACATGCCGTCTGCCACAGAGGTAGCAACAAACACCGGGGCGGTCACCGCCAACAGACAGGCGAAGACAATGTACCGCCCACCACATCACAACCCACCAAACCGCCAGCGGTACCAACGCCATCAAAAGCACGGCAGAAACAGGAATTGGAAGGGAAACCACTCACCTCTCGACACTCAACAAAGAACCAGGATGCCATGGAGCCCGAGCTACATGTCCTTCCGATGCTGGTCTACCTCCTCATCTAACAGGAACATCAAAGACGGCGGCGATGACGACGGTGAGTACTGCACCTAGTACACAGGGGAGGGGGGAGGGAAAAGAGAGTGACACACACATGCAACACGCAACACCCCCATCCCCACCTACAACACCATACACACAAACACATGCAACAACATTACATATACACCCCGTAACCCCCTGGAAGAACATAAGGACAAAAGGAATTGAGTCAAAATATCAGGGAGACCAGATCCTCGGTGTCTGCGCACGTTCCCAACATGTCCACCACTAGACAGCTCCATGACTCTGATAGATAAATCACAGAGACTGAGAGAGTCTGAGCGGGGGCAAAGGGGATTAGGATGGGAAAGCTGGGATGGAGACCTGTAGGAAACAAAAGGTTAAAACACACAATATCAAGATTATATCACATTGACATTTACTAGACTATGATTCTAAACATTGTCATACTGTAACCATGGATAACTTCAGAAAGGACTAATAACTAGGCCTCAAGACTTCTGGTTACCTGGGAAGGAATCAAGAACGATTAATACAACTTATACAACCTTCTAGAATTGTGTTTTCAAAATCAAACATGGTCTTTTGCATGAGGACAAAAAATAATCTGAACGTTTCCGGGAACACAATAGGAATTGTATTAAGGACTTATTATGCACATATAATGTAACATCTAGAATTTTAACACCTAGTTTTAAATGTAGAAAAATGAATCGCGCACTCTGACGTTTTCAACAAGAAAATGCAAATGCCATGAAATGATTGTGCACTCTGCAAGCAATCTGAAACATCAAGTTTTAAATGCCCGAATGAATCGCGCGCATTGTCGATTCGAATGCCACCATGTAAATGCCAAGAAATGGTCACGCACAATGATTATCAAAGTTTTAATTACAAGGAACGAATCGCGCGTCTTGCTGATTCGAATGCCACCATGTAAATGCCAAGAAATGGTTGTGCACAATACCTATCAACAGTTAAATGTAAGGAATGAATCGCGTGTCTTGCCGATTCGAATGCCACCATGTAAATGCCAAGAAATGGTTGCGCACAATAATTCTCAAGAGTTAAATGTAAGGAATTAATTGCACGTCTTGCAGATGCGAATGCCACCAAGTAAATGCCAAGAAATGGTAGTGCACAATGAGTATCAAGGGTTAAACACAAGGAATGAATTGCGCGTCTTGCCGATTTGAATGCCACCATGTAAATGCCAAGAAATGGTAGCGCCCAATGAGTTAAATGCACGGAAATGAATTGCGCGTCTTGCTGATTCAAATGCATCCATGTAAATGCCAAGAAATGGTTGCGCACAATACTTATCAAGAGTTAAATGTAAGGAATGAATCGCGCGTCTTGCAGATTCGAAAGCCACCATGTAAATGCCAAGAAATGGTACCACACAATGAGTATCAAGAGTTAAACACAAGGAATGAATTGCTCGACTTGCCGATTCGTATGCCAATATGCAAATGTCTCGAAATGGTTGCGCACGCTGTTGCCGACCCGAATCTCAAAAGTCAAATGCCAAGAATGAATTGCGCGTCTTGCCGATTCAAATCTCAACATGTAAATGCCAGAAACCAAGAGCACATTCACATGCACAAGGAAAAATCTTCCATTATGAAAACTAGGCCCAAGAACTCGAATGCCTTCGAAAATGGGATCGGGGGCCCGCTCGACCTCCGTCTTACTGCCCTGATCAAGGGTCACCAATAAAATGAAGTTCAAGCCCTGGAAGATCAAGGTAGGCCTCGGGAACAGGAGCTCAGGTAATTGCTGCTGCTCTGCACCGGGACCTCTGAATAGTGAGCACGTGGAGCTGGGCTGGCTCCCTTATGTAGAGTCTGGCCCCACCCACAAACCACACCCAGTCATGCTGCAGAGAAAGCTTCTAGAAGGCCCTGGAAAGGGACCACACCCTGACACACTCTGAAAGCCTGCAGCAATACATTGCAAATGAAAAGTATTTACAAGCACCTTGAATATAAGCCTTCAGGATTAAACTCTGCAATGCAAAAAGTTAAACAACAGCATATCAACATAATGCATGAATAACGTTATCTCATAAGTGTTGGTTTTTTGCATTCCAGTCGCCCATAGAGCGCACACTGCCCTGATGTTGACAGTACTACCCTCTCCCAAACGCGCTCTAGGGCCTGGCTTGCCTGGATTGAGATGATGAAAACGCCTCAAAAGTAGTGGAGCATGAATATCATATGTGGAAACCCATGAGTTACTTTCAGGGCCATAACCTTTCCACAAAATTAAGTACCATAGGTTACGCCCTCTCAGTTTGGAATCCAACACCTTCTTGACTTCATATTCCATTTCCCCATGTCCTAGAACTGGAACTGGATGAGGACGGACCTTCTGGACTGCCTTTTTCAGGAGGGAAGTGTGAAACACTGAATGAATACGTAATGACCTTGTTAATTGCAGTTTACAGGTCACAGGATTGAGTTGCTGAAGGACAATGTAGGGACCTATGAATTAGAGATTAAACATGTGCTTTTTCTTGAAGTCTATGGGGGTCATTACAACATTGGCGGTAAAAGCCGCTTACCGCCGTGCAGAAGACTGCCAACACACAGCTGCGGCAGCGGAATTCCGCCACGGTCATTATGACCCACTGCTCGGAATCCGCCAAAATTCAGACACCCACAGAAGTCCGCCACACCAATGGTCAGTGTTAAACTGGCGATAACAAAACCTCCACTGTCACGGCAACAGAAATACGCCCACACTATCACAACACACAAATCCATGGGGCGGTCTTTCAACCACGGTATTCCATTGGCGGTACACACCGCTGAGCTCAAAATACACAAACATTTACAAAACACTACCACATTGGACAGTTCGAAATACACACACCTGATACACATACACACACCACTCCCACACACCCATTACAATATAAAACACACACCCACAACACCCACAAACCCCTACGACCAATATTACAGAAAGAAGGCCAGAGAGAGACACCAGCATCCACAAACTAGCATTCACAGGCACTCAACACCATCACCCACACTACTTCCACGCACAAAACACCACACACCACTACATATCACCACACTTATCACCACATACACCACCCCACACATCACCTACACCACCCGATGGCACGGCAAAGACACCCCAGGTTCTCTGAGGAGGAGCTCAGGGTCATGGTGGAGGAAATCGTCGGGGTATGACATCAGGAAGAGGTGGAACGACCTACGGGGGAAGACACCACCTTGCGGTTCAGCTGACTGGCAGCGGACCCCCACCTCCTCCCCCACAACTAAAAACATGGGAGGAGTAGGTCTTGGCGATTGTGCATCCTGAGGGCCTCGCAGGAGTAGATGGAGGAATGGACTCTAGTAAGTCAAAGCTTTAACTACTTCATCCCCCACCCTACTTGCATGCTATCACATACCCCCACCCTCACCCCCACCCCCACCCCCATCACTCCAACTCCTCACAAATGTCCCAATATCACAAACCACACATCCTGACACCAAGCCCTGCATGCAACAGCAAAGCATGGACACCCATCACCAAAGCATGGCCACTGCACATACCCATACACCCCCCTAAACCACCATCACACAAGGACCCACACAAGAATGTAAGCACTAGGGTACACGGTCACCCAATCATTGCACACCATGGCACACACAGATGTAACAAACATCCTTTTATACCCCCTCAGGACCCCTACCCAATGTCACCGGACAGGAGGGTCCACACATGTCCACACCACCAACAGAAGAGGCCCACAGTGATGACAGCACCTCTGTCCAACTGGATCTAGATGACCAGCCCGGCCCATCGGGGACCTCTGGACAGTCGGTTCCCCTCACACAGTCACAGGCCACCACAGTGCTTCCCCCGCTGGAAACACCAGCACAGCACCCACCCAGCGGGCCCATACCTCTGTCCCCAGGACACGTCAATCAGCAGTGTGTCCACCACTGCAGGTAACCCAGGCTAACCCACCACCCCAACAACAACAGGGACCTGGGGGGAGTGGCAGTGGGCACACGGTCCAGGGGACGGAGGCCCAGGAACACAGGGGAACTGGGAGGGCTGCTGTGCGACAGGGGCAGGACAGGCCAAGGGAACCCACTCTCCACGAGGCCCTCTCCAACATCTTGGGACCGTACCACCATTCCCAGGAGACGATGGCAACGGTACTGGCCAAGTTTCAGGAGACCCAGCGGCTGCAGGAGGAACAGTATTTGGGCTTCAGGGAGGAACTCAGATCAATCAATTCCACCCTGGGCACCATCGTAGGGGTGCTGAAAGAAGTCCTCAACACCAGGAGGGACACTGTGGCACAACAAGGGGCCCCTGACACTAGCCTGGAAGATGAACTTCCCACCAACTCCGCCGGCGCTAGTGGACAGGAGGCACCACCACAGGACCACCACACTAGCACCCCACCCCCTGCAGAGGGAGAACCACCCCACAAACGGTCCCTGAGATCCAGGACAAAGACAGAGAACAATGCCAACACCCCTGCCAAGAAATGAGACCACCCTGAATGTCATCCTTCTGTCCCACTTTGTCACCCTGTCCATCCTCAACTGCCCCAGCTCCACTTCTTATGCCCATTTGGGCAAAGCACCTGTGAGACTAATAGACTGGACTCTGCCATGGACATTCCTCCACCATCACCCCTCACCATTTTACAACCCCCTCCAATATTGAGCACTTAAATAAACACCCTTGAAGCACAAAACAATCTGGAGTCAGTCTGTGATTTCGAAATAGTGTATTAGCAATTACAGTGTCAAAATGCTCTTTCAAATGTAATGTCAACATACCTATGTCACACAGCTCTAGTCCATGAGGAAACAAAGCAGATGTCACACAGTGGGACCCACATCTGTGAAATTGTAAGAGAAAGTGACAACTCAGTGACCATACACTGGGTGAAAACGACAGACAGTAGAGAGGTAGTAGTGTTAAAGTACATGTAGTAAGCAGGTTTGTATTCTTACCTGTGTCTCACTGGAAATATTGCAGGATCACCGAGTTCCTGTTGTCGATGTCCTCTTCTTCTGCTTCCTCGTCTTCACTGTCCACAGGCTCCACAGCTGCAACAACACCGCCATCTGGACCATTCTCCTGCAAAAAAAGGCACCTGTCGTCACAAAGCTAAGTTGTGAAGCATACAGCAGGCCATGATTATCTGGCACACCTTCTTTGGTGAGTAGAAGAGGGATCCACCTGTCATATGGAGGCACCTGAACCTGGCCTTCAGGAGGCCAAAGGTCTACTCTATAATCCGCCGAGTTCGCCCATGGGCTTCATTGTAGCGTTCCTCTGCCCTTGTCCTGGGATTTTTCACTGGGTCAGTAGCCATGACAGGTTGGGGTAGCCAGAGTCACCTGCAAATTGCGAGGGACAACTGTGAGACACACACTAACCTGTAGGGATATCCCCAGACCCAGACAACCATTCCCACTGACTTGCTTCCAGGTGCTCACCTAATAGCCACACACAGTGCCTCTGGAGTTGACCCATCACATAAGGGATGCTGCTATTCCGCAGGATGTAAGCGCCATGCACTGAGCCAGGGAATTTGGCATTAACATGGGGGATGTACTGGTCTGCCAAACGCACCATCTGCACATTCATGGAATGATAACTCTTCCGGTTTCTGTACACCTGTTCACTCCTGCGGGGGGGTAACAAAGCCACATGTGTCCCATCAATGGCACCTATGATGTTGAGGATATGTCCCAGGGCATAGAAGTCACCTTTCACTTTAGGCAAATCCTCCACCTGAGGGAAAACGATGTAGCTCTGCATGTGTTTCAGCAGGGCAGACAACACTCTGGACAACAAGTTGGAAAACATAAGCTGGGACATCCCTGATGCTATGGCCACTGTTGTTTGAAATGACCCACTTGCAAGGAAATGGAGTACTGACAGCACCTGCACTTGAGGGCGGATTCCTGTGGGATGGCGGATAGCTGAAATCAGGTCTGGCTCCAGCTGGGCACACAGTTCCAGGATTGTCGCACAATCAAGCCTGTAGGTGATGATCAGATGTCTTTCCTCCATTGTCGACAGGTCCACCAGTGGTCTGTACACCGGAGGATGCCGCCATCTCCTCACATGTCCCAGCGGACAGGGCCTATGAAGGACAACAGCGGGCACAGAGTCAACCAACTCAGAGGTACATACACAGAACATGAATCATAATCGGAAATTTGGCCTGTATGAGTGTTGAGGCAAGGCCTAGGTATGTGTGACGCAGTTAAAAATTAAGCCACGTGGGCCCCTGAAATGGCGGCTGCCTGACCTGTAAAGTGGGACAGGGGGATATGAGGTAACTGCGCTGGCATTGTACACCGTCGCGGTAGGCGGTCGAAGACCGCGGCGCAATTCTACATTGGTTAACATTGGACCCTATGGGTCCCAGGAGCCAATGGCGATGTACGCCGGCGGTGACGGTACGCACCGCCGCGGACGTGACCGCCATTTTCTATCTGTTCAATCACTCGATACCTGATTTTCGACAGGAGAGGACCTACACTGCAAGTGCTGCTCTGACCTCGGTCTGGAAGAGACAATGGCTTGTGCGTCTGGGGAAAGGGTCCCTGCCTTCACATCGGAGGAGTTGGAGAAACTCGAGGATGGGGCCCTCCCCCAGTACATGCTACTCTACGGTCCTCCAGACAAACAGGTAAGTACACTGAGAGCATGCTGTATGGGCTATGCCTGTGTGGAGTGGGGTGGATGAAAGATGGTGGGGGGAGATTGAGGCGTACATGAAACGATGGTGAGTGCATGTGCCACATGCCAAGGGTAGGGATGGGGGCCAATGACTGACGGTGCACTTGGTGCAGTTCTTTTCCCCCTGTACAATTCATGTACGTCAGTGCCCACCAGAAAAAGGATATTTGGCGTGCCATTGCCAAGGACGTCCGGACCCTTGGGGTCTATCACAGACGGAGCACCCACTGCCGTAAGAGATGGGAGGACATTCGCCGCTGGAGCAAGAAGACGGCGGAGGCCCAGCTGGGGATGGCCTCCCAACGTGGGAGGGGTGCCTGTCACACTATGACCCCCCTGATGTTCAGGATCCTGGCGGTGGCGTACCCGGAGTTGGATGGGCGCTTGAGGGCATCACAGCAGCCACAAGGGGGTGAGTACACTCTCATTCTGCTGATTTAGCACACAATGGAGGTGTCTGGGTGGGGGAGGTGGGCTGTGGGATTCCCTAGGCCAGGGGGAGTGTGCTAGTTAGGTCTCCTTGTTCTGGCAGACCCTGTGGCACCCCACCCCACCTGTGTTCAGTGCCAAGTACACCTAGTCAGGCTCCTGTGTCATCCATGTGTGCATATGTTGGCCATAGCCTTGTAGGCCATGTCCCAGAGATTGAACAGTGGAGCCCAAGTGCGTGGCGTAGTGCAGGGGGCTTCTGTGTTTGTCGTGTCCGCCAATGGTCACGTAATGCATGCACTCAACATTTCTTTCTTCTGTCGCCCCCCCTTTTTTGTGGTCTCCCTGTTCTTGTGAGCATCATCAGGCGGAGGAGCAGTGGCACCGGAGCAGGAGGGAGCTGCATCCCACATGGCCCTGGAGGGCGACACAACAGACTCGGAGTTCACCAGTGGGACGGAGGGCGAGGGGAGCTCCACAGCGGGACAGGAGCTGACACCAGTGATACGGACTCGTCCTCTGATGGGAGCTCCCTTGTGTTGGCGGCAACATCTGTGCCCCCCGCATCTACAGGTACAGCCGTCACCCCCCCACCAGCACCGCTCTCCCAGCAGCCCCTCAGCCTTTTCCCTGTGCCCGCTCACCCAGGAGAGTGGGCATCACCTTCGCCCCAGGCACCTCAGGCCCTGCCCCAGTTACCCCTGCTGCCCTCAGTGAGGAGGCCATTGACCTCCTCAGGTCCCTCACTTTTGGGTAGTCTACCATTTTGAATGCCATCCAGGGTGTAGAAAAGCAGTTGCAACAAACAAATGCATTCCTGGAGGGCATTCATTCTGGTCAGGCGGCCCTTCAGCGAGCTTTTCAGACTCTGGCCTCAGCACTGAGGGCAGCCATTGTCCCTGTCTCTAGCCTCCCCCTCCAACTTCCTCCACCCAGACCCAATCCCCTCTACCTCAGCCTATCCCAAGCACACCTTCAGACCAGCATGCACACATGTCAACACACAAGGGAAGCTCAGGCAAACATAAGCACCACACATCCCACAGGCACTCACGCAAGCATCACACACATGCAGACACACCAACATCCATTGCCTCCACTGTGTCCCCCTCCTCCTCGTCTCCCTCCTCCCTCCCAGTCTTGTCTCCACGCAAACCTGCATGCACTACATCTACAGCCACTACTTCCATCACCAGCACACACACCACCACACCCCGCTCACGTGCAGTCACCACCCCCACTGCCATTCACACGTCCCCTATGTCCTCTCCCAGTGTGTCTGTGACGCCCCCTCCCAAGATACACAAATGCAGGCACACACCCACCCAACAGCCATCCACCTCACGACAGCCTCCAGCACATGCACCTTCACTCAAAGTCACCAAACGAACAACTCCTACAACCACAACCTCTTCCTCCACTCCCAAACCCCCTCCAGCTACCCGTCCCAGTGTTCCCAAGAAACTTTTCCTGTCCAACCTTGACCTCTTTCCCTCACCTCCCCCACCCCACCCGTCTCCTAGGGCCCGACTCTCCAGGTCCCAACCTAGCACCTCAGCCACAACATCTCCGGGACCAGTGGTGCCTGTAGTCACCAGAATCTGGAGTGTACCGGCCACCAGGGCAGCCAGTGTGGCACGGAGCCACAGCCGGGACAGTCCCCCACCTGTCAAGCATCAAAAGTTGACCAGTGCCCGGTGGGAGAGGGGGAAGACTCCAGCCACCAAAGCCGCTCCAAGGGGTACAGGTGGGAGTGTGGAGTCAACTGCGACACATTCCAAGATGGGGAAGGGCCACAAGAAAGTCAGCAAGTCTGGGAAGAGCAGCACGGCAGAGAAGACCACCATCGTCCCCACTGCCCAGGAGGCCACCGCCATCATCCGCCATCATCCCTGCTGCCCAGGAGGCCACTGCCATCATCCCCGCTGCCCAGGAGGCCACCGTCATCATCCCCGCTGCCCAGGAGGCCACCGCCAGCACCAGCCCTGCTGCCCAGGAGGCCACCGCCAGCACCAGCCCAGCTGCCCAGGACAGGACCGCCAGCACCAGCCCTGCTGCCCAGGAGGCCACCGCCAGCACCATCCCAGCTGCCCAGGACCGTCAGCACCAGCCCCGCTGGGCCATGAAGGACCGCCAGCACCAGCCCCGCTGGGCCAGACAGGACCGCCAGCACCAGCCCCGCTGAGCCAGACAGGACCGCCAGCAGCTGAGTCACTGCCAAGGATCCTGCCGCCACAAGCACCGCTGAACAGGACACCGGCGCCACAAGCACTGCTGCCAAGGACACTGCCAGCACAAGCACTGCTGAACAGGACACCGCCGCCACAAGCACCGCTGCCAAGGACACCGCCGCAATAAGCACCGCTGCCAAGGACACTGCCGCCACAAGCACCGCTGAACAGGACAATGCCGCCACAAGCACCGCTGCCAAGGACACCGCCGCAACTCTGGGCACAAAGCCCCCGCCAAAGCCAGTGGAGAGATACATCCACTACCTCAGTCTTTGGCAGGATGAAGCACTCTGGGCACAAAGCCCCCTCCAGAACCAGTGGAGAAAGGAATCCACTACCTCAGTCCTTGGCAGGATGAAGCACTCTAGGCACAAAGCCCCCTCCAGAACCAGTGGAGACTTATCCACTTGAGAGACTGTGGCTTTGTACTCCCCAGGAGAAAGCAGTGGGCAACCCACCCCCTAGAGAGACTTGAGAGACTGTGGCTTTGCACTCCCCAGGATAAAGAAGTGGGCAACCCACCCACTGTAGAGACTTGATAGACTGTGGCTTTGCACTCCCAAGGATAAAGCAGTGGGCAACCCACCCACTGAAGAGACTTGAGAGACTTCGGATTTGCACTCCCCAGGATAAGGGAGTGGGCAACCCACCCACTGTAGAGACTTGAGAGACTGTGGCTTTGCACTCCCCAGGATTGAACAGTGGGCAACCCACCCACTGTAGAGACTTGAGAGACTGTGGCTTTGCACTCCCCAGGATTGGACAGTGGGCATGTGGCCCCCTTGTGGATTTGGCGTTGTGCACTCAACCGGCTGAGGTGGCCCCCCTTCCCCCTGAGGTGCCTGTTTTATTGCTATCTGATGCCCCTGCAGTGTTCTCTCCGTCATGTTCGGGTATTGAGTGTGGGCCTCGCCCATGCCGTGTGGGCCCAGTGTTCCACAGACTTCAATGGAGCACTACCTGGACTACTATTCTTGGTGTATATATTTGTTTATAGTGTATATATATTTTTGCGTCCTGGATTTTCATATATTACAATGGTTACACTCATTTGCTTTTGTCTTTGCATTCTTCTGGGGGGTTTGGGGCGTGTAACTGTAATGTGTCATGCTGTATTAGTGTGTGTGTAGTAGTGGGTGAGGGTGGGGATAGGGGTGTTGCATGTGTGTGTCCCTGTTTTTTCCCTCCCCCTCCCCTGTGTCGTAGGTGCAGTACCCACAGTTGTCTTCGCCGCTGTTGTTCGTGCTCCTGGTAGAGGAGCAAGAAGATGAGGGCTGGCAGGATCTGGAGCTCGGGTTCCATGGCGTCCGGATTCCTTGTGGGGTGTGTAGAGGTGAGCGTTTTCCCTTCGGAGTCCTGTTTCCACCGTATTTTTGTCCGCAGTGAATCCGCCCCCGAAAAGGTGGCGGATTGGTAGGTTGTGATACTGTGGGCGGTACATTGTCCTCCGCCTGTCTGTTGGCGGTGACCGCCAAGCTGTTTGTTTGTACCGCCGTGGCGGTCAGAGTTTTAAAGTGGCTGTCTTTGTTGCTGGTTTCTGCCACGGTCGTAATTGCAAATTTTTTACCGCCGGCCTGTTGGCGGTCTTACCCCCGCTTTAACACCGACTGCAAGGGTTGTAATGACCACCTATATGTCTTGTAGAAAGCCACACTTTATCACCTGGTAGATACTGAGGTCCCTCACAATGTTTCTTATCGTAAATCTTTTTGTATTTTTGTTTGGCTTTTTCTAAATGTTGTTGAATCAATTTCTGGGTTTGGTGAAGGTGTCGAATGGTTTCCGACACAGCTGGTGTAAGAGAACTTTCTTAAGGGATCGTGATGGGCAAGGTGTTAGGATGATAGCCAAACAAGCCAAAAAAGGGTGTAACACCAGGGGAGGTGTGAAACGAGTTATTGTAAACTAACTCAGCTAACCAGAGCATTGATGTCCAAGAATGAAGTGCTTTCTCAGTGTAAGCATGCAGGTATTGCTTCAATGTCTGATTTAGTCTCTCAGTTTGACCATCTATTTGAGGATGATGGTTAGTAGATAGTGTGGATGTGACTTGAAGTGTTCTGCACCATCTTTTCCAGAAATTGGAGGCAAATTGTGACCCTCGATCGGAGAGAATCCTTTTTGGCAGCCCGTGATAACGGACCACTCTATTCACTAAGATGGTTGTTAGTTCGTTGGAGGTGGGCAATTTCTTACAGGCAATGAAATGTCCATATTTCGTGAGACTATCTACTACCACAAGGATTACTGAATGTTGTTGAACCATTGGTAGTCCTGTAATTAAGTCTAAAGAGATGTGTTCCCAAGGTCGACATGGAGTTGGGAGAGGATGCAACAACCCTTTCGGTTTTGAATGACGTCTTGATGCGAGCACAGACTTCGCAGTTGTTTACCATTTTTTTGACGTCTTTTGACAGAGTAGGCCACCAAAAGTAGCGTTGCATTAATTCAAGAGTTTTAGGAGTACCTGGATAACCTGCCGTAGGTATGACATGCAACCAATGAAATACTAGCCTGCGAAGCTTGATAGTGGGCATGAACAAGTGAGCGTCATGGAAAGGTAGTCCTTGCTTGATTGACCTTTTGGGATCTGCTTGAGCCCATGTCTGCCATTTCTCAATGGTGAAGGAATTACGGATGTCTTCAAAGAAATCTTCAGTTTTTATGATGCATTGGACTTTGTCTGGAGCAATGATAGCTCTGGAGGGTTGGACTGTAGGCAATGTGGTAGACTCTTTGCGGGACAAGGTGTCTGCTTTGCGATTGTCTTTACCAGGACGGAAAGTTACCACAAAATCAAATTCGTCAAAAAACAACATCCAGCGTAATTGTCGAGGAGTCAAAAGTCTGGCTGAACTCATGAACTAGAGATTGCGATGATCAGTATATACTGTGACAGTGTACTTGGCACCCAACAAATGATGTCTCCATTCTTTAAAGGCATCACGAATCGCCAGAAGCTCTTTTTCAGCAATTACATAGTTCTGTTCGGCTTCGTTCAGCTTTTGAGACATGTAAGCTACAGGACGAAGTTGGCCAGTGTCTTTGCTTCGTTGTGACAAGACTGCACCAATTGCCACATCTGAGGCATCGGCTTCCACTATGAAGGGACGATCCACATCAGGGTGAGTCAAGACTGGGGCAGTGGAAAAAGCTTCTTTCAAAGTTGAAAAGGCTTGATCAGCTTCTGGGGACCATACCATTTTTTCTTTCTTTCTCAATAACTTAGTGATTGGGGCCACTGTTTGAGAGAAATGGTTTATAAACCTGCGGTAAAAGTTTGGAAACTCCAGGAAACATTGTACATCTCGAACAGTCTTTGGAGTGGGCCAATCAGATACAGCTTGTACTTTCTTTTGTGCCATGACCATACCTTGAAAGGTAAGGATAACCCCTAAAAACCCAACTGTGGTAACATGAAACTCACACTTGGTCAGTTTGCAATATAAATGGTGCTTTTGAAGGGCTGTAAGAATTATTTTTTTTACTTTTTTTTTATTGTCAATAACACAATATGATACAAAGTCAGTGGGATCAAGGTCCCGTCATTCGAAAGTAATTGCACATCAGTGATATTAGAAAACCAAAGAAGAAGAAAAACGCATGAGGCACAAACGAGGGATCAGTCACAACATAAAAACCTGAGGTAGAGTCCACTTCCATCATATTTTAGCTATGTGGGGGGGGGGGTTTAAAGAGAATAAAGATATAAGGGTGAGGAGTAGGTTGTACCTGTTCAGACCAGGGGACCGGGGAGTGTCACGTTGGGAAGCAAGGGATGTCGCTGCGCGGGTAGTGGGTGCTGCAGCTCATGTCAACTCTGTGGTCAGTTTCGGCTGACACCAGGTGGTTATCAGACGTCATAGGGAGAAGGATCAACCATGGGGTTCTGTTTGGAGTGTTGCTGGAAGGCGACGTTTGGACTCTAGTGGGTATTTAGAAAGAGACGTGGGGATAAGGGGCGAGGGGGAGAGAGAGAGAGAGAGAGAGAGAGAGAGAGAGAGAGGGGAGAAAGAAAGAAGGAAAAGGGAAGAAACAAGAAGAAACAATAGGAAAAGGGAGGGGAAGAAGAGAAAAGAAGGGGAAGAGGGGAAGAGGAGAAAGGAAGGGGAAAGAGAAGGAAGAGAAGGGGAGATAAGGAGGGGAGGAGGGGGAAGAGTACAGAGGGAGAGGTGCGGGAGCGAGGGGAGGAGGGGGAAAAGATGCATGTGGGGGAGGGGAGGGAGAGGGAAGGGAGAAGGGAACTGTGGTGGTTCCGGGTAGGGCACTATTGCCCCCTTGTAAGGAAGGGAGCCCATATCTGTAGGAATATTTGAGTTTGGTCTTGTAAGTTATAGATGATCCGTTCATGCATAGCAGTGCGGATCATGGCTGTAATCCATTCCTCCGGAGTTGGGGGGTCTCTGACCGCCAGTGTCTGAGTATGCACATTTTTGCAGTAGCTAACGCTGTATGCAACAGTCTCTTGTGTGGTCTAGGGAGGTCTGGTAGGGAGGTCGTATCTTGCAGAAGTATGAGGGCAGGAGGAAGTGGTGACGGAAGTGACATTACTTCAGCCAGGGTGGAGCTCACAGCATCCCAGAGTGGTCGTACTGTTGTACAGTTTACTAAGACATGTATCAGGTCACAGGATGTTTCTGGACATCGCCAGCAGTTCGCATGGGGGAAGAGTCCGGTCCTATGCAATTTTGCTGGGGACCAGTGCCATTCATGTAAGATTTTGAAGAGGCAGAATTTCAAGCGTACCTCTGTCTAGTGCCTCTAGGATAGCTAGATAGGTGAAGGGGTGTACCGTCACCTTTCTTACCGCTTGTACTCTGCCCCACATGGAGAGGCCTAACTGGGTCCATTTCGCAAAGTCCAGTTTTGCCCGCGTGATGAGAGGGTCAATGTTGTCCGCCACCATGTGTGCCAGTCCGGGGTTAACAAGCACTCCTAGGTATTTAAGACGTTTTGGCGTCCACCGGAATGGGTAGCCTAGGAGTGCTGCTTTTGTGATTACTCACGATAGCGGAAGTGCCTCGCTTTTGTCCGAGTTAATGCGGTATCCCGATAGGGCTGCGAAGTCCTCGATTACCTCTAATAGGGCCGGTATGGATCTTTCCAAGTCCGTGAGTGTTAAGAGGATGTCATCAGCGTAGAGGTATATCTTGGAGGTGCCTTTGGGTAGTGGTAGGCCGGTTATGGAGGGGGAGGACCGGATGACTGCCGCCAAGGGCTCCATTGCCAGAAGGAACAGGAGAGGTGAGAGGGGGCACCCCTGCCGTGTACCCCTTCGGATAGGGAAAGGGTCTGAGAGAAAGCCTCCGCAGTTGACTCTGGCCGCGGGTTGATCATAGAGCAGTCGTACCATGGAGATAAATTTGTTGCCTAGACCAAATCTCTCTAGGGCCGCAAATAGGTAGGGCCATTCTATGCGGTCGAACGCTTTTTCGGCGTCTAAGGACAGGGCCACCGCCGACTCCGGGGAGTCTCTGGCCGGCCATAAGGTATGGCATAGGGTTTGTAGGTGGTTTCTAGACGTGTGGCCCGGTACGAACCCCACCTGTGTATAGTGTATTAAGGACGGAATTACTTTACGTAATCTGTTTGCCAGGACGCTTGCTAGAATTTTGATGTCCCCGTTTAGTAGAGAGATGGGTCGGTAGCTGCCGCATAATAGAGGGTCTCTCCGAGGCTTCGGTATGACAGCTATTGTGGCATTATTGGAAATGGCCCCTAGTGTCTGTGTTTCGCAGGCTTCATTGAGGGCTTCGCATAAGATATCGATCGCCTCTGCCCCTACCCATTTATAAAATTCTGCCGGGTATCCGTCCTCTTTGGGTGATTTGTGGTACGGGAGGTCGGAGATGACTTTATCTATCTCCTGTCTGCTTATTTCCCCTTCTAATAGGCTATGGCCCTCGTCTGTTAGGGAGGGGAGGTCTAGCTTCTTTAAGAAGGTGGTAGCTTGCGTTAGGTTGGTCGTGGTTTCCGGTGTGTAAAGGTGTCTATAGAATTGGGCAAATTCTTTTGCAATGGCCTGCAGGTGGGTCAGTATGTCCCCGGAGGGAGAGCGAATTGCTGGGATGGCTAGGGCGGCTGTTCTTTGGTGGAGTTGGGCTGCAAGCAGTCGTCCCGCCTTCTCACTCTGTTCATAGTGTCTCCCTTGGAGTCTCTGTAATGCGAATTCGGTCTAGGTGGTGTATAGCTCATTAAGGGCCATTTGGGCTTGCTCTAGGCGTCGGCGGCCTGGAAGGGAGGAGTGTGCTGTATATTGTCTGGTTAGTTAGCGTATGTCGAGTTCCAGAGCCGCTTGTTGCTCTTTTCTGTCTTTGTTCGCTATCGCGGCATCCCGCCTAAGCTGTCCCCGTATTGAGGCTTTGGCTGCGGCCCACATAATTCGGCTTGAATCAACCGTACCGAGGTTGTCTTGGGCGAAAGTGGTTGCATGATCCTGTAGCTGCAACTTACCTTGGGGGGATCGATATCGATGGATCGCTAATCTCCAGGGTTTTCGGCCCGGGGATACCAGGCCTAAGCGGATGGCGACAAGGACTGGGGAGTGATCTGAAAGGCCTCCCTCCAGTATGTCGTCCTCCAGGGTGTGGACCACAAGATTATGGGATAGAAGAAAGTAATCGATCTGTGATTGGGTACCGTGCACCGGCGAGAGAAAGGTAAATTCTCTGTCCGTTGGGTGAGTTAGCCTCCAGTGGTCAACTAAACCATTATCCCAAAGTATGTCAGACAGTATGGCTCTGTCTGTGTTGTTACTCGTGTCTAGAGGCCACGTCCTGTCCAATGCTGCGTCCCTTGCTAGGTTCCAGTCTTCTCCTATAACGTAACGGGATGCCCCTATCTCGGTTAGGAGTTGATTGAGCTGAAGAAAGAAGAGGCGTTTGGGACCTATTGGTGCGTAGACTGATCCCACACACAGTGTTGAGTCCCCGATTTTCAGCTTGGTAAATATGTATCGGCCCTCAGGGTCTGTCCACGATTTGACGACCGTGAAAGGGAGGGTTTTGCGTAAGAGGATCGCCACCTGCTTTTTCTTGGGACATTCTCCATATCGGGTGAGGGTGGGGTGCAGCTAAACAGGACGGTTCCCACCCAGTCACGTCGCAATCTATCAGATTCAAGACTGTCTAGGTGTGTCTCTTGTAATAAGGCGATGTCTGCCTGTTTAGAGTTGAGGTAGGATAGGACTTTCTTTCGTTTGATAAAGTGGGTAAGGCCGTTTACGTTCCGTGATATCACCCTGAGGGGAACTACCGGTGCTCCCATCTGGTTGGGCATCCTTGTTTCCTGTGTCAGCCCACCCGGGGGTATGAGCTCGGGGGAGTGGAGTGGACTCTGTGAGCTGAAGAGGATGTCGGGGGGGAGAGGGGGGTGGCGGGTGCGTTGGATACGAAGAAGAGTTGAAAAGAGAATAAAAAGGGAACAATGAGGAAAAGAAGAAATAAAGAAGAAGATAAAGAAGAGAGAACGGGATACGAGTCCCTAAGTACACGAACTTTAACCAGCTGGTCTAAAACCTAGGCCGATCGAGCTTCAACGCCTGGCCAGCGGACCCCGTGCCGGGGGGGGGGGGGGCGGCGCCCACGAGGCGCCCCAGACCTCCGCACAAATGCTCCCAGTCATGTCCGGGGGGGGAGGTGTGTTTGTGACCAGGGGGACGGGGGGAAGGGGAGGTCGCATGTTGGCCGCGCCCCTGTGTGGGGGGGGATGGGGAAGGCACAGGGAAAGAACAAGAGCAGGTGTTGTCGTTACTGAGGTCGCTTCCCCTTGGTTATTCTGAGGGGTTGCGGCATGTATATGCTCTGGGACTTAGCATCTGTAGTCTGTTCTGCTTTCCACCAGCGCCCATCGTTATATCACTGTTGGGCATTGTTAGTAGACCGGGGTCTAGAGCTCAAACCTAGTTCGGAATCATTTTGTCCCAACCCTGCCAGGGCAGGCCAATAAGGTGCAAGGGTATTGCGTCAGTTCCCATATTTTCCAGAGGATGTTATGAATCCTAATTCTAGATGGAAGAAGTGATATGGGATATGGTAAGTGTTACCCAATATGAAGGTGAGGGACGTTGAAGAACAAGAATAATAATCGGGAGCCAACAAAAACTATCACACAATCCGAACAGTCTAAGTAGTCCGAGGCGGTTAAAGACTACTGTGGGGGGGGTGGTTCTCCGTGGTACAGTGTCTGAAGAGTGTACATTAAAATAGAGTACTCATCATTTCTCTGTGTCAGGACTCCTTCGTCATAAAGTTCCTGTGTTTCCTGCAACGTTTCTATGCCAGTCTGTGGTTGTTGATATCGAGGGCTTGTAGGAAAACTGTGCCCATGTTGGTTTCAGGTAGCAGGCACCTAGGGTTTCAAAGGGGATCGGGACTTGTCTCTGTCTGGCAGCTGTGTGTGCAGCGCCACCGCCTGTAGGACTTGGCCCCTGTCATCGAAACTTTTTGTTAATCTCTCCAGGTCTCTGCCCCTGGTTTGGGGGTCTGTAGTAGGTCTTCCGTCGGTGTCCAGAGCAATTTCCGGTTGGCCCATTCCCCTAGTTTGGGTCTGTGTGTCTTGGGGGGGTTGGGTTGTTGATTCCATGGGTTGTGTCGGATCATGCATCCCCTCTAGGAATGACTTCAGGTCCTCTGGGTCATAGAAGGTTCGTGACTCTCCGTTCTTAGTTATCCACATCCTGGCTGGCTCGAAGAGGCCGAATTTAAAGTCCAGATGACGAAGGTGAAGGCGGAGGGAGAGAAAGGCTCTTCTTCGATCTGCTGTTTCTTTGGAGAAGTCTGCTGAAAGGTGGATTTCCAGCGGACCGAGCCGGAGTGGGCCTTGCCTTCGGGACATCTATAACAGTTGGCAGACCTGCCCGTGTCGGAGGAAGCAGGCTATGATTGGGCGAGGACAATCTTTTCCGTTTTGTCTCTTGAGACCAAGTCTATGCGCTCTTTGAAATTCCAGAGGGGGGTCAAATGCTATGTCGGCTAGTTTGGGAAGCGTGTCTCGCAGGTAAGAGAGGATATCTGTACCCTCAATGCCTTCCGGAAATCCAAGGAAGCGGAGGTTGTTTCTGCGGCTTCGGTCCTCAAGGTCGGTTAACTTGCTACGAAGGTACAAGAGTTCCTGATCTCTGTCAGTCTGCAAGACCACTTGGCTTTCCACAGCCGCTACTCGATGGTCCAGTCCGGAGATTTGGGACTGGAAGCCCGCTATTTCCAGGCGCATGGATCTCGTTTCCGCTGTTAGTGCTGTCATGGCAGTGTCCATTACTTCCAGTTTGCGGCCTACTGCCGATATCTCCTGCAGTAGACGATCCATTGATGCTCCTTGAGTGTCGTCTAACATGGTGTCGTGTGAGGGGGATGGAGAGTCTGCGGTAGAAGGGTGTTTCTGTTGGCGCAGGGCTTCAGAGAAGAGTAGTTGGCGTGCATGTTTACACAGTACTTTACCCGCCGTCTTGCCTCTGGGCATTGCGGGTTTCTCCATGCAGGTGGGGATCCAAGGGGGTGCCTGTCCGTGTCTCAATGAGGGCGATCAGCGTGGGCGTGTGGGCGGCAGAGGAGAGAGGGTGGCGGAGGGGGGGGGGGGCGAATGGGACCCAGAGTAGTTGGTGAGTTCAGGTGAGTACCTCTCCAAGTGGCCTCCTGGGAGGGCTGTCGTTGGTGTATATATAAATATATGAGGGGAAGGATCTCGGTGTTGGCTTTATAGCATTCAGCATCCCACTGGACTGTTCTGTGGGGAGAGAAGTTGTTTTGGAGTCGAGGTCTGATGTTATTCCTGGCCCTCTTTGCTCTCCGTGCCTCGCTAGTTCTGGCTTTGTTGGAAGCTACAGTGGCTTTTCACTTTTCCTCACTCGAGGCCGCGGCTCGGAGGCCTGCCGTAGGCCTCAAGCCTGTTCCCCTCGCTCCGCCCAGCGTCTCCGGAGAAGGCGCTCCCCCCGCGTCTCAGATGTCGGACGTTCGTCGTCTCCAACTTCTATGTCAGCCCCGCTGCGTTCGGGGGTCCCCTGGTGCGCCCCCAGCGCCGCCGCCACCGCCGCGTGGCCCGCCACCGTGCAGAGCTCGGCTCTCAGGCGGCCATCATGGATCGCGGCCAGACCACGCCCCTTGTAAGAATTTTCTTGACATGTTGCACATGTTCGGTTTCATTGTCAGAGTAGATCAAAATGTCATCGATTTAGACTATTGCAAATATGTTGAGATACTCTCTAAGAACGTCATTCAGGAAAACCTGAAATGCTGCTGGAGCATTACACAGACCAAAAGGCATGATGGTGTATTCAAAGAGACCATATCTTGTCTTGAACGTCGTTTTCCATTTGTCGCCCTCTCTCATTCTGTCTGAATGGTAAGCACCTCGTAGATCGAACTTAGTGTAGATTTTAGCTTTTTTTTACTTGTTCCAGAAAGACAGGAATCAGGGGCAAGGGGTATTTATTCTTGATGGTGACTTTGTTCAAACCCCTATAGTCAATATAAGTTTGAAGATCTCTATTCGCCTTAGGGACAAAAAACAAAGGAGAGGCTGCAGGAGACTTAGAAGGGCGGATGAAACCATTTTCCAGGAATTGATCTAGATACTTTCGTAAATGTTGGTTTTCATGTTCTAACAGGGCGTATACACAACAGCTGGGGAGTATTGCACCTGGGATTAGATCAATTTGACATAAGGTCTATGACGAGGCAAGGTTTCTGCTTCTTTTTCATCAATACATCTTCATAGGATGAATATTGTCTGGGCAACTTTACTTCTTTCTCCGCTACAGTGGCTATGTAAGAGTTGCAATCTTTGGTTACTTGAGATGTCTGGAAGCATTTGTCTTTACATTGAGCTGAAGAGAACACGACCTTCTGTTCTGCCCAATTAATCCCAGGATTGTGATGAGTTAACCAGGGTAAGCCAAGGATAATTCCATACTGAGGAGCATGGATCAGGTCAAGGATGAGTTTCTCTTTATGTTTGGTTCTTTGGTTCTTCCCCTCACAGATCACCGGCAAGGGGACAGTCTGAAGAGTTACTAGGCCTCAAGTCAAGAGTTTTCCATCTACTGCTTGTATTATTTCTGGAGTCTTCTTCTCAATACATGGGATCCCCCATGCTCGAACCACTTGGGCGTCAACAAAGTTCCCGTAGCCCCAGAATCTATGAGGGCCTTCTTGAAATAGTTATTTTTCCTTACTTGAACTTTTATGCCCAGCTTGAGATGTCTAGACTGTGAAGGGTCCACGGTGACACCCAAGAGCAACCCTTCTTTACATTTTGGGTGATTACGTTTTCCGGCTCGACTGGTGCATTGGCTGCAAGTTTCTGGACAGGGCCTCATTTGCTCTTTGGTTTGATTGGACATTCTTTGGCGAAATGACCCTTGCGCCCGCAATAAAGACATTGGCCATTCTTTCTACGTAGGTCCTTTTCGTCTTTAGTCAAAGGCCTCCTGATTGTTCCGATTTCCATAGGTTCTGGAGTTCTTTCTTTCTGTGTTCTTGATTCTCTATTATCGTGATCACACCATGAATATTTCTCAGTCTTTTTGCGTGTTCCCCTTCGTTCTGCTAAACAATGATCCAGTCTCAAAGCGAGGTTTATTAGATCTTGACAGTCTGTAGGCTGCAGGTCTATTTGAGCAAGGATGTCTTTTAACTCCTCCTTGAGTCCTTTGTAGAACAAGACTGCTTGCTTTTCTTCAGGCCAGGATGTCTCGGCTACCAGCCGATTAAAGTTAAGCTAAGTAGGACACTAAATCCTGGTTACCTTGTCGCAAATCTAATAATTCACGATCTGCAGACAATGTCACAGTTCTACAATCAAATACTCGTTCAAACTCATGAACAAAATTTCCCCAATTGTAAAGCAGGGGACTGTCTTTACGCACAAGAGGAATTGCCCAGGTAGCTGTGTCCCCAGTCAGATATGATAACAAGAAAGCCACCCTGATGTGTGTGTGGTCGGCAGGTAAAATGTAATTCCACTTGAATCAGGAAAGATTGCGCTTTCAAGGGATCGCCTGAGAAACGTTCTGGAGGAGCTAGGGTAATGGCCGAAGGAACGTTGAGGGAAATGTTCATATGAGGATTACCTCCAGAAGCCTGAGAAGAGGGACCAGGCCAAGACACACCTAAGGGATTTTGTTCCTTCTTCTCTACTTTTCCTGTAACTGACTCACTCTCTCAGCTAGGCTGGCTGCTATGTCTTTTGATGACACTACCTCTGCTTGGAGTTGCATGATAACCTTGACTAGCTCGTCCAATGTGGCCATGCTGAGAACACACGCAAACCAGGAGGATAATTAATTTGTGGGCTTACTATTCTGTCAGGGAGACCAGATCCTCAGGGTCTGCGCACGTTCCCAACATGTCCACCACTAGACAGCTCCAAGACTCTGATAGATAAATCACAGAGACTGAGAGAGTCCAAGCGGGGGAAAAGGGGATTAGGATGGGAACAGCTGGGAAGGAGACCTGTAGGAAACAAAAGGTTAAAACACACAATATCAAGATTATATCACAATGACATTTACTAGACTATGATTCTAAACATTGTCATTCTGTAACCATAGATAACTTAAGAAAGGACTAATAACTAGGCCTCAAGACTTCTGGTTACCTGGGAAGGAATCAAGAATAATTAATACAACTTCTCAATGAAACTTTTCATGAAATGTTACACATTGACTAGGAATATAAGAACCTTCTAGAATTATGTTTTCAAAATCAAACATGGTCTTTTGCATGAGGACAAAAAATAATCTGAACATTCCCGGGAACACAATAGGAATTGTGTTAAGGACTTATAATGCACATATAATGTAACATCTAGAATTTTAACACCTAGTCTTAAATGCAGAAAAATGAATCGCGCACACTGCCGATTTCAACAAGAATATGCAAATGACATGAAATGATCATACCCTCTGCAAGCGATCTAAAACATCAAATTTTAAATGCAAGGAATGAATCGTGCGTCTTGCCGATTCGAATGCCACCATGTAAATGCCAAGAAATGGTTGCGCACAATAATTATCAAGAGTTAAATGTAAGGAATGAATTGCGCGTCTTGCCGATTTGAATGCCACCATGTAAATGCCAAGAAATGGTTGCGCACAATAATTATCAAGAGTTAAATGTAAGGAATGAATTGCACGTATTGCGATTCGAATGTCACCATGTAAATGCCAAGAAATGGTAGCACACAATGAGTATCAAGGGTTAAACACAAAGAAACACAAAGAATGAATTTCGCGTCTTGCCGATTCAAATGCCACCATGTAAATACCAAGAAATGGTAGCGCACAATGAGTATCAAGACTTAAATGCACGGAAATGAATTGCGCGTCTTGCTGATTCGAATGCCACCATGTAAATGCCAAGAAATGATTGCCCACAATACTTATCAAGAGTTAAATGTAAGGAATGAATCGCGCGTCTTGCCGATTCGAACACCACCATGTAAATGCCAAGAAATGGTAGCACACAATGAGTATCAAGAGTTAAACACAAGGAATGAATCACGAATCTTGCTGATTCGAATGCCACCATGTAAATGGCAAGAAATGGTTGCGCACAATGAGTATCGAGAGTTAAACACAAGGAATGAATTGCGTGACTTGCCGATTCGTATGCCAATATGCAAATGTCTAGAAATGGTTGCGCACACTGTTGCCGACCCAAATCTCAAAAGTCAAATGCCAAGAATGAATTGCGTGTCTTGCCGATTCAAATATCAACATATAAATGCAAGAAACCATGAGCACATTCACATGCACAAGGAAAAATCTTCCAATATGAAAACTAGGCCCAAGAACTCGAATGCCTTCGAAAACGGGATCGTGGGCCCAGCCCGACCTCCTTCTTACCGCCCTGACCAAGGATCACCAATACAATGAAGGGCAAGCCCTGGAAGATCAAGGTAGGCCTCTGGAACAGGAGCTCAGGAAATTGCTGCTGCTCTGCACCGGGACCTATGAATAGTGAGCACGTGGAGCTGGGCTGGCTCCCTCATATATAGAGTCTGGCCCCACCCACAAACCACACCCAGTCATGCTGCAGAGAAAGCTTCTAGAAGACCCTGGAAAGGGAGACACACTCTGAAAGCCTGCAGCAATACATTGCAAATGAACAGTATTTACAAGCACCTTGAATATAGGTCTTCAGGATTAAACTCTGCAATGCAAAAGGTTAAACAACAACATATCAACATAATGCATGAATTACGTTATCTCATAAGTGTTGGGTTTTTGCACTGCCCTGATGTTGACACAAAATAGTGATATTTTAGAAATAGGCAGATATACTATAGAGTTTGGAAAACAGTATTAACACAAATATACAATATGTACAGAAGGCCGTACATTGCCCATTCACAAATGTCCGTGGGCCACTGGACCAAAAATCATGGGCTAAGGCCACTTGACTCCTGCCTCAATACGGAGAGAACACTGCAGGGGCATCAGGTCGAAAACACACAGGCACCACAGGAGGATAGGGAAGGGGGGGCACCTCAGCCGGAAGATGGAACAACGCCACTGCTGCTGGAGGGGGCTCTATGCCCACAGCTATGTCCTGGGGAGTGCAAAGCCACAGTCTCTCAAGTCTCTCAAGTGGGTGGTTTGCCCCCTGCTTGGTCCTGGGGAGGGCAAAGCCCCATTCTCTCAAGTGGGTGGTTTGCCCACTGCTTGGTCCTGGGGAGTGCAAAGCCACAGTCTCACAAGTGGGTGGCTTCACCACAGGTTCTGGAGTGGGCTTGGTGCCCAGACTGCTTCATCCTGCCAAGGATAGGGTGAGTGGATGCCTTTCCCCACTGGTTCTGGAGGGGGCTTTGTGCCAAGTGTGCTTCATCCTGCCAAGGATAGGGTGAGTGGATGCATTTCTCCACTGGTTCTGGAGGGGGCTTTGTGCCCAGAGTGCTTCATCCTGTCAAGGATAGGGTAAGTGGATGCCTTTCTCCACTGGTTCTGGAGGGGGCTTTGTGCCCAGAGTGCTTCATCCTGCCAAGGATAGGGTGAGGGGATGGCTTCTTCCACTGGTCTTGGAGGGGGCAATGTGCCCTGTGATGCAGATCTTGGGGAGTGCAAGGTCCCAGTCTCTCACCTGGGTGTCAGACCCACATGCTTTGCAGGGGCCAGGATGCACAACAGCCCATGGAGGCAGGACTACACACTATCTGCCGGCGGTGACGGCTGCTCAGTGGTGGCAGTGGCGGGGCTGGTGTCGGTGCTGGCAGTGGTGGGGGAGGCTCCAGCCCATCCCTCGGACGGCCGCCCACTGGGGCTCCTGCTGCTGGTAGTGGTGCTACTGTCAGCAGTGCAAGTGGCAGTGCTTGCGGTGGGGCTGCTGGCGGTGTTGGCCATGGTGCAGGTGCCATTGCTGCCAGTGGTGGAGGGAGGGTTCAGCCATTCTCCTTGAGCCTCGCACGGCTGCCCACTGGGGATGCTGCTGCTGACAGTAGTGGTGGTAGCAGCGGTGCAGGTGGCGGTGCAGGTGGTGAGGCTGCTGGCGGTTCTGCTGGTGGGCATCAGGGCTTACCTGCATCCTCCGTCAGCTGAAGTGCCTTGCCTTCGGGTTTCTGCCCCTTCCTCACCTTGGCTGATGCTGTTTTCCCCTTGGCTCTGTCAGCTGGAGGTTTGGAGGAGACCTTGTTGGGTGGGCCGTCATCCATGCCCCTGCTGCATGCTGGCCCCTTCTTCACCTTGGCAGGTGGCGGTATGGTTTGGTCCTTTGCAGGGGTTGGTGGTACACTGGCTTTCCTGGTGGGTGCCCCCTTTGAGCCTCTGGGAGCTGCAGGGTCCACATTGGATGGTGACTTGGTGGCTGAGGTGCTAGGCTGGGTTCTGGACACCCTGGCCTGAGGGGAATGACAGGCTGGAGGGGTAGGCAACAGGTCAATGTTCGCTAGGAAAAGTTTTTTAGACACACTGGGGCGGGACAAGGGAGAGGGTTTGGGAGTGGAGGAAGAGGAAGTGGTTGTAGGTGGTGTCTGCTGAGTTTGGGTGAAGGTACATGTGTTGGATGCTGTTGTGAGGTGGATGTCTGTTGGATGGGTGTGTGCCTGCGTTTGTTTACTTTGGGAGGGGGGTTACAGACACAGTGGGAGAGGACACAGGGGACGTGTGTATGGTTGTGAGGGTCGTGACTGCTCGTGAGGGGTGTGTTGTGATGGGCGTGCTTGTGATGGCGGCAGTGGATGAGGATGTAGTGCATGCAGGTGTGAGTGGAGATGATACTGGGAGGGAGGTGGATGAGGAGGAGGAGGGGGACACAATGGAGGCAGTGGATGTTGGTGTGTTTACATGAGGATGGTGCTTGTGTGAGTGCCTGTGGGATGATGTGTGGTGCTTGTGTTTGCCTGAACCACTCCTATGTGTTGTCTTGTGTGCATGCTGGTCTGAAGATGTGCTTGGGATAGGCTGGGGTTGATGGGATTGGGACTCGGTAGAGGAAGATGGAGGAGGGAGGCTAGACACAGGGACAATGGATGCCATCAGTGCTGAGGCAAGAGCCTGAAATGTTCTTTGTTGGGCCGCCACGCCAGAGTGAATGCCCTCCAGGTATGCATTTGTTTGTTGCAAATGCCTCTTGACACCCTGGATGGCATTCAGAATGGTTGACTGCACGACAGTGAGGGATCTCAGGAGGTCAATAGCCTCCTCACTGAGGGCAGCAGGGCTGACTGGGGCAGGGCCTGAAGTGCCTGGGGCAAAGGAGATGCCCACACTCCTGGGTGAGCGGGCACAGGAAACTCACTGAGGGGCTGCTGGGAGGGCGGTGCTGGTAGGTGGGGTGGCGGCTGTACCTGTAGTTGGGGTGGGCACAGAGGTGTCCACCACCGCCAGGGAGCTTCCATTGGAGGAGGAGTCGCTGTCTGTGGTCTTCCGTCCTGTCCCCTTCGTGGTGCTCCCCTCGCCCTCCATCCCACCGGTGCCCTCACCCCCAGTGGAATCGGCCTCCAGGCCCATGTGGGATGCAGCTCCCTCTGTCGCCGGTGCCTCTGCTCCTCCGCCAGATGATGCTAATTGACATAAGGACAGGGTGACAAAACAGATATCCCTCGATATTTGCAGGTGACTCTGATTACCCCAACCTCTCATGGCTACTGACCCCAGTGATGAATGCCAGGACAAGGGCAGAGGAACATTACAATGAGGCACATGGGCGTACAAGGAGAATTATAGAACGGACCTTCGGCCTCCTGAAGGCCAGATTCTGGTGCCTCCATCTGACTGGTGGATCCCTGTACTACTCACCCAAGAAGGTGTGCCAGATCATTGTTGCCTGTTGCATGTTGCACAACCTGGCCTTGAGACACCAGGTGCCTTTTCTGCAGGAGGATGAGCCTGGAAATGGTCTTGTGGCAGCAGTGGAGCCTGTGGACAGTGAGGAAGAGGAAGCAGAGGAAGAAGATGTTGACAACAGGAGCAACATTATTCTGCAATACTTCCATTGACACACAGGTAAGACATTGTACGTTCATATTACATTTCAGTTAACTGTTGGACATTGTACAAGACCGCCTCTCACCTTATGTCTCTGGCCACTGACTTTACCCTTTGCCATCTCTATTTTCAGATCCCTGTGCCCCACTCTGGTTCCTGCTATGTGTACTGCTGCCCCCTACAGGTCATACCAATGTATATATACTTGGACATATGGATTGAAATGTTTACAGCTTGTTAAACAAATACATATTGCAATCAATTGACAGACTCCGTACTTGTATTTGATCCAAGGGTGTTTATTTCAGTGCTCATAAGTCGAGGCGGCTGTGCAATGGTCAGGGGTGATGGTGGAGGAAGGTCCAGTTAAGTCTAGTCTCTTGGTATCACAGGTGCGTTGTCCAAGGGGGCGTAGGAGGGGGAGTAATAGCAGTTCAAGGTGGACAGGGTGACATAGTGGGACATAAGGGTGACAATCAGGAGAGTCTTATTTCCTGTCGGGGGTCTTGGCAATGTTCTCTGTCTTGTTCCTGGATCTTAGGGACCGTTTGCGGGGTGGTTCTCCTTCTGCAGGGGGTGGGGTGCTGGTGGCCTGTTGGTCCTGTGGCGGTACCTCCTGTCCACTAGCACCGGCAGAGGTGGAGGGCTGTTCATCTGTGTGGCTAGTGTCAGGGGCCCGTTGTTGTGCCACTGCCTCCCTCATGGTCTTGGCCATGTCACCCAGCACCCCTGCAATGGTGCCCAGGATGGTGTAGATGTTTGTTAGGTCATCCCTGATCCCTAGGTACTGTCCCTCCTGCAGCCACTGGGTCTCCTGCAGCTTGGCCAGTATCTGGCCCATGGTCTCCTGGGAATGGTGGTATGCTCCCAGGATGTTGGAGAGTGCCTCGTGGAGAGTGGGTTCCCTGGGCCTGTCCGCCCCCTGTCGCACAGCAGTCCTCCCAGCTTCCCTGTTGTCCTGTGCCTCTGTCCCTGAACGGTGTGCCCACTGCCACTGACCCCAGGTCCCTGATCGTCCTGTGTTTGTGGGGTTGCCTGGGGTCCCTGTAGTGGTGGACACACTGCTGACTGACGTGTCCTGGGGACAGTGGCATGGGCACGCTGGGTTGGTTCTGTGCTGGTGATTCCTTAGGGGGGAGGCTATGTGGTGGGTTGGGACTGTGGCAGGGGAACCGACTGTCCAGAGGTCCCTGATGGGCCAGGTTGGTCATCCTGATCCAGGCGCGCAGACCTGTTGTCATCACTGTGGGCCTCTTCAGAGGTGGACTGGTTGAATCCGGCACCTCCTCTCCGGTGACGTTGAGTAGGGGTTCTGTGGGGATGAAAATGCAGTATTATTGTATCTGCGTGTGCCATCTTGTGCATGAGTGTGTTTCCCTGTATGATTGTCATTTCCCTGTCAGCTTGGCCTTGTGTGAGTGGTGATTTTGTGGGCTGGGTGAGTCTCTCTACTGGGCATGCTGTGGTGATGGGTGTCCATGCAGGTCTGTGATGGGTGTCCATGCATAAATGTTGCATTCAGTGCTTGGTATTGGGATGGGTGGGTTGTGATGTTGGGGTATGTGTGAGGTGGTGGAGTGATGGGTGTGAGGGTAGGGGTAGGAGTTTGTGATGGCATGCAGGTAGGGTGGGGGATATAATAGTAAAGATATGACTTACCAGAGTCCAGTCCTCCTGCTACTCCTCCGAGGCCTTCAGGATGCATTATTGCCAAGCTTTCTCCTCCCATGTTGTTAGTTGTGGGGGAGGAGGTGGGGGCCCACCGCCAGTCCTCTGTACTGGTACCTGGTGTCATACAACCAAGGAACGCATCTTCCCCCGTAGGTCGTTCCACCTCTTCCTGATGTCATCCCTTGTTCTAGGGTGCTGTCCCACGGCGTTGACCCTGTCCACGATTCTCCGCCATAGCTCCATCTTCCTAGCAATGGACGTCTGCTGCACCTGTGATCCGAATAGCTGTGGCTCTACCCAGATGATTTCCTCCACCATGACCCTTCGCTCCTCCTCAGAAAACCTGGGGTGTCTTTGGGGTGCCATGGATGTGGTGTGAGTGGTAGGTGTGAGGATGTGTGGGGTGATCTGTTGTGGTGTTTGGTGTGAGGTGCCTGGATGGTGCATGGGTGATGGTGTTCTGTGCCTCTGATTGAGTGGGTGCTCCTGCCTTGTCTCTCTCTCTCAGTTGTCAAATCCTTTGGGTCATAAAGGGTTGTGAGTACTGTGGGTGTGTGTTTTATATTGGTGTGGGTAAGGTGTGTGTATGTGTGTCAGGTGTGTGTAGTTTGAATTGTCTAAGGTGGTGTGGTTTTGTAAGTGTGAGTGTATTTTGAGCACGGCGGTACCGCCAATGGTTTACCGCGACTGAAAGACCGCCACGGTGATTCGTGGGTCGTGATACTGTGGGCATATTCTTGTTATTCCTGCGTAACGATGTGGGTTTGGCTATCTCCAGTTTATCACTGACCTTTGGTGTGGAGGGCTTGTGTGGGTGTCTGTATAGTGGCGGAATTCTCTGTGTGGTTCATAATACGTGTAGCGGATTATCACCGCGGTCACAGTATGTTGGCAGCCATCAGCACAGAGGTAGGCGGCATTTACCGCCAGGGTTGTAATGAGGGCCTATATCTTCACCTCAAAAAATTAGCTAGGATGTAATTTTTGTTCAACCACGGGTTTCAATAGGTGCATCTAATCGGCTTCATGAGTATATCCAATGTTTAATACTCAAGTTATAAAAACTCTCCATATGCTCTGAATGGTTTGAATCCGGGGACACACAACAATAGACAATATCCAATCAGCTAATGCAATAACATTCCCAGATCAGCAAATCTCTACACAATTCATTATCTTTTGTCCCCAACTTAATACAACTATTAGTTACAAACATTGTACCTTTAAAGGTGGGCATGGTGGTGGTCAAACAAATTATGGTTCCTATATATACTGAGGATAACATCTGCCTCTAGCATATAGTTACTCAAAACCATAGAAATTCAACAGTTTTAGTATGGTTAACTCAAGTAGCTATAGCTCTAAGATAACTATAACTCACACCCCACCATGCACAGTTTTTTCATCTTTCATTTTATTGCAAATGTTGCAGTGATATTATCAAAGATACCATAGAATGTGTCATCAATGGTGTATGTGTGGGGTAATTAGCTGTGCATGGCGAAGGTGTGAGTTATAGTTACTTGAGTTAACCATAACTATAACTACTCAATTTCTACGGTTTTGTGCAAGTAAATTCAGAACTATAACGTCTCTGTAACCTTTGATTTTTTTCAGTGAACTTCTATGTTTTTTAGCACACACATTACTATAATCAGCACCCCTCACAACCAGGGCCTGATACCAACCCTCCTTCATGTGCCCAAACCCAAGCTACACATGGCCTTTGCCAGTGATCAACATGGGTTTGGATGCAGTGGGTGTTTTTTTCAATTCTTCTCTGGATCTACAGATCCACCGCAAATTTACACAGGGGGCTACGCTGAGGCTTGCGTGAATCGGACGGGAAAAAAACTTGGGCAATTTTTGGCCCTTAAAGGATCCCTAAGGGACCCCTCTGTGTGTCCCATGGGGTCAGGATACCTGTATCCTGACACCTTATGTGTTTTTGCTCTATTGTTTTTGCATCCCCCAGCTGATACGACAAACAAAATGGCAGCCACAACTTTTCTGTCAGGTTGCAGCCAGCCAATCAGGGCCTTCCTTTTCCTCTGAATCCACAGATCCACTATGGGTGAATGTGCAGAGGATCCGAGTCACTATATACCTATATTTTTCTGAATCTACTGAACACATTTACACTAAATCACAAAAAAAGCACAATCTGCAAACCAAGATCTAGCTTCCTGCCAAATGTGGTGTGATTCCGTTCAGCGGTTCGAGCTGTAGCCATGTCTAAAGAATGCAAAATCCTCATAGACACAGAAAGTAGAAAAAGTGGCTTCTCCCCCCCCCTCTTCGCGGCCTCCGCTTCACCAATCACCCTGAAACTTTCCATGACAAATTAGGTAAATTAGGACTTTTTGGGGGAAATGTTTGTAAATATTACTAAACAGCGCTAAAGTTATTAGTGAAACAAAAAACGCTTCGACAAGGGGAAAAATTGGTCCTAACTATATATGTGTGTGTGTGTGTATATATATATATATAGATATTTTTTTTCCCCACTTACAGGAACGTTATAGTTAGACTCACATTTTAAAAGCACCAACCCATAGAAATTCACCTGTTATAGCTAGAGTAATCTAAAGTAACTATAACGTGTGCCCAAAGGTAGTTATAAGTCGTGCACCCCTGCTCTTGCTTGACAAATCATCCCAAAGCTTTCCAAACAGCAGCAGAATTGACAAACTAGTTTTGAAAATGTCATGAAGATTTGTACTTTAAAACAATCCCAGAGCACAGACCTCCCACTTGTGTAAGGCATCACAATGTGTGACCCATACTAATTGTGGGGTAATTGTGGACCAATAATGGACCAAGGATGGGCAGGACCAGAACATGTGGGGCAGCGTCAGGCTAGCCGCAGCAGGCTCCTGAAATTAATTGCTTCACCCTGTCCGGTGATGGATAGGCCCTATGAAAAATGTAAAACTGGATAAGTTTAAACCTGCTATTACTCGAAACTTTAGCCGGTTAGGCCAGTATCCTTTCTGTCTCTTTGTCATAGGACACTCTCTATTTCAGTCGCCCACTTGGCCCGAAATCTGTCAACCTAGCTTGGCAGTACTCACCAAGATCCTTGGCCAGCCAGCTGACCAGTCTGCAACAATTGTCCAGAGTTTGGAAATATTGTGACTATGAGTTTGGGGTTCTGAATCCATTGCCCTCGGGCAGGGATTGAAAATATACTCTCATTTTTTGTGAAACCTAGAAGGGAAGTAGCAGGCACATATGGAATGTTCCAAGCTGTTATGCGTAGACCTGTGTGAAAAAAGAGAAGTACCATCCGTAATGAGAGAGGGCAAGGGAGCGTTGAATGAGGGATAGAAAAATTGTAGGAGCCTGTCCAAACGCCATGGGGCGAGCGTCATTGCCATGTTGTATAGATCGTACCTGGCAAACCAGCAACAAAGTCACTGCAGCTATTCTGCCAGGTAGTAAGGTTCAAACTTTCAGGCCCCCAGATCACCTCTAGCAAAGGACAGTGCAGCTTTGCCAGGGTAACCCCACAATGACCGGATTGTCTAATAAGGTCTCCCAGGACCATGTCCGGAGTACAAAGGAATTTCTCTGAGAGATATTGTGGGAGGATGGCAAAAAAGTAAAGGAATCGAGGGAGGATGATCATTTTAGAAAGGGCAATGCGACCATCCGCCAAAGTGAAACTTGGCCTTCAAGGCTTGATAGATACCCTCGTAGTAATATTACATCCAGTAGGTCTTGGATATAATAGCATATTCTCTCTCCCAAATATTGGAACATGCTACACTGCCATATAGGTTCTTCCTCACCAACATCCAGTTTGGTCTCAGGAGCATCCAGAAGTAATGGTAAGATCCACGATTTTTGCCAGTTGACCTTCGAAACGGACACCTCAGTAAAGGTTTGAAGCATTTGTGGGTTATCGATGTGTTCAGCAATTAAGTCTTTAAGGTACAGAAACATGCCGCCTGTAGAGTGGGGAACAGAGCGAACATGGTCCCCCATGGGTATTTCCCAGTCAGTCCCATTGTGCCATAACCTAATTGCCATGGATTCCATTGCAAGGGCAAACAAGCATTGCTAAATGCATTAGGCTTCGCCTATGTGATTAATAATAAGTACTAAAGCAATGAAATTAGCATGGATTAAGAACAATTAATTGTTGCTATACAAAATCCCAGCAGCAGAGACCAGAGTACTTGCCTAGTGAGGCGGATGACGTATTTTGTGCATCCATTTCCAAAAGTAGCCCCTTTCAGCATTACAAGTCAAGCTAAGGACCTGTAATCAATTTAAATTATCAAATACACTTACATCAACATGACTAGTGAAAATATTTAGGACAAAAGAAAGCTTGAAAGATTGCCCTTCAAAATGTGAAACTGAAGCAGAAAGAGACAAATCCTAGTAGGAAATAAGAAACCACACATTCCTGACTTTACAGTACCTTAATGCTAAGCCCCGTGACAGAAGCTACTGTATATATAAATGGCAACTTCTGGTAGTCCTGATTCAAGGCCTGCGAGCACTAAATACACAGGTTCACGAGGGCAAGGACAAGCCTGACCTACTAAGTCACATAGTAAGTTTGAAGTACTATGGAGTTTGCATCTTTACAGTAATTTCCAATTTAGTACAAAGCAGAGCAGCAGCTGGCGTTTCTGCTTTAGTCACGATCACGATCTTCAGTCAAGAATGAAAAAAATATGATTTACAGCATGGACTAAAAATAGAAAGTAGAATATAAATCTCAATAAAGGCCATGGAGCCAGGCACTGCTGGTAAATTACCAGCCTTGTGCAAATGTACTATTAAAATTAAGTTGATCTCGCAAATTAGATTAAGTACTCTGAATCATCACAAGTTAAATGCCTGATCTTGCAAGTGCACTTTAAATAGAAAGTATAGTTTTTTTGTTTTATTTTCACTGCTGCAGACTCTCGACTCAAGAAGACAGACCTATTGCTTTTTGCCAACGTTGGTTAACTTTCAGGTCATTAAATATATGCTCATTGAGGCAAAGCCAAGTATAGTGCTCAGGGATGGCCCGTTTAGAGTTTGCTGCTAGCATAGACCTCAGTTACCAAATTGATAACCAAGTTACAAGTGTGCATGAGCCACGTCTTCAAAAAACGTTCACTGCACTCCTGGCAAGTTTCTACTCATGATAGAGCAAGCCAGCTTTGCAGTTTTTTGTCCCTAGATTTTTGTCCAAAAACTTATGTGGTTGAATGAATCCATTGTGCACCAGGGGCAACTGCCAGCACGGTGAGATTTAACAGTAAACAGATATATTTTGTAATTAATTTTACACCATCTGTCTTCTTTTTATGTACTGTGCTTAATAATCTGGACTCACCTTAAAAGCTCAAATGGAAAGCAATAGGGAGCCAAGCACACTTTCATGATGAATTACAATTGACGGGTTTGGAAGCATCTTTCGCCACATCATTTTAAACTTGGCTTTTGCAGGCAGAGGGAAAAACAGAGGATTGTATTTCTCCACATTTGCAGCATCAACTGGCATGAAGGGTATACTTTGGTTGTTCTCGTGGATAAACAGACCATTGTGCATGAAGGGACCCCATCATGCAGATGGCGGTCCCCGGGGCTGCGGAAGGGCTGCATGCCCCCCTCACATTCTGTTTTCAAAAGTGTACCCTTCATGCCAGTTGGATTGCAGCCAGTCTCATTTTCAAATTGTCTGGCCCTCTAGTGACAAGGCTCTGGACGTAGTGTCCCCTTGCTTGTTCAGGGTTACATGGTGGTTGTATTGTCCATCTGAACAAGCAGGGTGTCAGTGGTGAATGATGGGTGAAAGGCCTTGAGCCAGTGCTCAATTTGTAAATAAAAACATGCTGGTGCCTAAAGCTCTCCTCTTAAACATGCAGATGGTGCAATTAAATGTGTGAGCACAGAATATTGAAGCAGCATAATCCTGAAGCCATCTCAGGCCTCTTTAATCCATTTACACCCACTCCCTGCCCCTTCAGCTCACTCTTGCAGCTTTCTGCTTTCTCTCTTTGTGACACTTTTTCGGTGTTCTCTTTCTCTGTCTTTCCCATATGTGTATTTTGCTCGCAGTAAATGCGTGAGGCAGTAAAATAAGTGCCAACCCTCAAAAATAAGTGCCCCGCACCCAAAACCACCGGCTCAAATGAAGCACTGCCTTGAGTGCCAGATGAACTGTTCAGAGATCAAGGAGATTGATACGTAATGTCCTCTCTCTCTGAGACCACGAGTCTTGAATTTGGAGGTGATCCTTGTGGGCTCCCCATCCAAGCAATGATGCATCTGTCACAATGGTTTGAGAAGAGACCTGTTGGTGAAACAGCATCTCTTGGAGGAGATTGCCTGAAGAACACCACCACTTGAGGGATCATATTGCATGTAAGGAGAGTGTGATCCTGTCCTCCCAGTTGCCCGTCTGCTAGTCCCACTGGTCCTCTAGAAACTCCTATAGAGGCCGCAGGTGGAAGCAAGCATTGGGTGTGAGAATCACCCCCCTGAGGGTGTGACATTTCTGAAGGATCGACAAGCGTCGCTCCTCCAAAGGACTTTGCGTGAATGGTGTAAATGGAGGTTCCTATGTAATGCATTGTCTGGACTGGTGTTGACATGAACTGGTTGAAATTGATGTGAAGACCCAGCCGATGAAGGGGCTTGCAAGGCCAACTGAAATGCATTTGAGCTCTGTGAGAAGAAGACGCCTTTATGAGCCAGTCACCTAGATAGGGGTTGATGAAGATTAGGTGTTTTCTTAGCTGGGCTGCTACCACAGCCATGCACTAAGAGAATGTTCTGGGTGCTGACTTGAGGCCTAATGGTAGCACTGTGTACTGGTAATGGTGGTACCCCATAAGAAATCTGAGATATATCCAATGCTTCATGACAATGGGAATGTGGAAATAGGCATTGTGAAGGTCGATGAGGCAACACCAATCTCCCTGATGAAGTTGAGGATATATTTGATGTAAAGCCATCATCCTGAACTTCTCTTTCTGAATCCACTTGCTGGCGATTTTGAGAACGATAATGGGCCTGAATTTGTGTTGGTCTTTCTTTAGTACTAGAAAATACCTGGAGTAAATGCTTGTCCTCTGTTGACTGTAGGGAATGGCTTCCACTGCCTTCCTTAGCAACAGGATGTTGACTTACGTCTCCTGGGTAAGTTGAGATGGGAAGTGGACAGCTTTGGTGCAATGGACGGTGGTGGGGTGGTAAATCTGAGAGAGTACGCATTCTTCACAATATTCAAAATGCATTGGCACTCTTCTAGGTAATGTGTAATGCTTTCCCCTACTGGATTGGATAATAGAAGAGGGGGGAGGGAGGATTCATGGTTTTGTGGCTGATGTTTGTTTACCACCTTGGTTTTGTTGTTGGGCAGACCGTCCTCTTGTCTGCTTATGCTGTGGTTGGTAGGTACTCCAGTGGTGTTGTTGAGATCTATTCGGAAGCCAATGAGGGGTTTGAACTCTCTGTGAGTAAAACCGACACTTGTAGGGTCGTAATGATTTGCACTGTTCCCTGGAGTTCTCCATACCAACAGCTTTAAATGTGTCCATTTCAGTTTTCATTCGTGCAATGTCATCATCAGCATGGCTGCCAAATAGTGTGGAACCTGAGAATGGCAAATTTTGGATGCTGTGTTGCGCTTCCGGCTTTAGAGAAGTTAGCCGGAGCCAAGAATGACTTTGCAAGGTGACTCTGTGACAGTAGCCATGTGCAGCGAGAAGGGAAGAATCCACAGCTGAACTTATAATTTGATTGGAGACCATTGTCCCCTCATGGACGGTCTCCAAGAAGACTTCCCTTCTGTCCTTTGCAAGTGGTCATACCTGCCCAAGAGGTCCGTAGCATTGGCTGTCTACATTGATGGGGCCACTGTACTGCAGACTTTGCGGCCTGCTGAGTCCAATTTTTTACTGTCCTTATCTGAAGATGAAGATGATGATGGAGAGGAGGAGTGGACTTTTTGGCAGACAAAAGAATGACAGAGTTGGGTGGAGGATCATTGCCGTTTTGAGGAGACAAGGGACCAGTAGAAGCAATGATGTTGAAGCTGTATGTCGATACAGTGTCTCGAAGATTACCGATGTGGACGATGTGGGTACCGACATCGGTATATTGAGTTTTGCAGCCCCTCCAATGAGCACCTCTTGCAAAGTAGTAATGTCACCTTTCCCAAAGAGACACAAGGCGGTGGAGAGTCCAATAAAGTTGCTGAATAGTCTCTGGTAGAAGAAGAGGAATATTCAGTATATCGTCGATAGGATCGTGACCTTGCCCTATGGGAAGATCAATTATGATGATGAGTAAGCCTTTACGTAGTAGAAGAGCGCCCGGTGTGCAATGTCCATGATGAGAAAAGTAGTGCAATCTGGAGCGTGTTTGAGACCTGGGAGCTGAAGTGCTTCTAGGTCCTGGAGGAGGAGGTGCAGGAGGAGGCACTGATGGAAGAGGAAGCACCAGTGGAAGAGGTGGAGGCAGTGGAGGAGGAGAAGCAAGTAGAGGAGGTGAAGATGGAGGAGGAGGTGGAGATATTAATACAACCAGAGAAGGTAATTACTCGGATGAAGAATACATTCTTCTTCTCTTTCTGTCCTCAACGTCGACAGACTCCTCGATGTCAACTTTCCACAACAACGTTTACCTCTTGACATCGACCATCCACTCCATCTCGACAGAGAACCAGCACTCCTCAACAACAAGACACTTCTCGACATTGTATGCCGGCAACGAGCTGATGGCATATAACCCATCGACTTATGTTGTGTCAATGGCAAGCGTTGTTTCCTCGATGATGAACCAACCCATGACGGAGAACAAGATGGCAAACAAGACTGCGCCGTAGCTTGCCTCGACGTTGGTCCTCTCCTCGTCGACCGGGGCCAATGTCTTCTCTGGCACGGAACACATTTCTCAGGCCTTCCACGTCCACTGGAAGCTGTGGGAAGAGCCATGGTGGAAGATTGACCTTCCACTCGCTCTGAAGCCCCACTGATAGGCTATGTTTGTTGGCGACGTCTCTCTTCTCTTCCTTGAAGGCAAATCTTCTCTCTGTCACGCAGAGTGCACCTGGAAAACTTCCTGCAGATATCACATGTATCAGCAAGATGAGAGGAAGGTAGGTAGATGATACAGACCTCATGAAGGCCAGTTTTGGCCTTTCATCTGCCTCAGTGAGCATTTTATGTGACAAAATGCCTCAGTTTTCTGTAAAAAAATAACAGAAAAAGGCAGAAAAAGTACAAATACATTGTGTAAAGGTGTTGTCACCTTTTTCTCTCAAATGTTTGGGGAGAAAAAAACCTATAAAAGGTCAAACTCAATGCTTCAGCGTCCTGTCAGCAGCAGCCAGAAAAAAGAACTGAAGCAACTGCCACCAGCTAGCCATGATGGGATACTGGTGGTTCCTAGGTTCTTAAAGCCACAGCCTCTATTTTAGACGTATAATGGCAGCCTATGAGGCTATTCTACCTTGCTCTCCCGGACCTCCATCATAAAATGGGGTTTGTGAAGGAGATTTATACTGTTTGCAAAACATAAATTATATTCATGTTCAATGTATTGGCCCTTTTTTGACTTCATGATGAAAATTGGGCCTTTGTAGCCAAGATATATAAGCTCTATTTGTGTTTTCTTCAGTGTCTTTACAGGCCTTCCTGAAAAATTTGCAAAATTCTTGCAAAATTCTCCACTTAGGATTTATTTTAAAAAACTGCTCGGGGGTCCGCACACATGGACAGAATTATTCAGTGCTTTTCACTATACATGGAAATCCCCTATGAGAGAACCAAAGTCCAATCAGTAAGGAGTAAGCTCATAGATCACAACACCCCCAGATTCTGCCTTACCTCAGAAATTTAGGCACAAGTGTGAGAGGTATCTGTAAGGTGAGCTGAAATTTGAGGAGGAGGATGGGTTGCATATACATCTACGAAAGATACTAAGGGCCAGATGTACGAAGCCTTTTACCAGTCCCAAACGGCCCATCAGGCCATTTGGGACCAGTAAAATGCTTTTTGGCATGTATCAACCCTATTTTGCGAGGCAGTAACCTATTACCGATTCGCAAAATAGGGTTTGTGACTCACTATTAGGAAGGGGCGTGCCAAGGGTATCTCTTCCTAATAGCAAGTCACACTGGTATGTAGGAATGTTTTGCAACCAGGAAGCATTCTCAAAACATTTGCGGATTACCACCAACTTTAAGTTGGTGGTAACCCATTTGCAAACGTAAAAGGGTTCCCAAGGGACTCCTTCCTGTTTGTGAATGTGGGCGAAGAACAAGTTACTTACCTTCGGTAATGCCTTATCTGGGAGAGACATAGACTAGCCGCAGATTCCTTATCTTTGAATTTGCCTCCATGCCTTCAGACTGGACCTGTAAAACTTTGCTTCAGAAGTACCTCTGCGTTGGTAGAGGGCATTGTGCAATTCCTTAGTGACATCAACCCCGAATATGACATTAACGGAGTCCATATAGTCCCTCCCTCAATGTGCTGATGTGAGTTTCTTCTGTGACTAGAACCCGCACAACAATGCAGAGGCACATGGAAACTGGCAATGGAACAGTGTATACACCAAAGAGGTGGATATACAACCACAAAAATGAAAACATAGCAAAAGAATACCTTGAAGTGAGATTGAAGCCAGATAACAGTTTGCAAAGTGGGAAGGATGGGTGGGTCGATAAGGAATCTGCAGCTAGTCTGTGTCTCCCCCCAGATAAGGCGTTACCGAAAGTAAATAACTCTTTCATCTGATAGAGACAACTAGCCACAGGTTCCTTATCTTAGAATTAGATACCAAAGCAATATCAACCCAGGAGTTCGGCTCCAAACACATCCCACCCAAGTATAGCAATAAACAACCGGTCAACTAAAGAGTATTGACCAGAAATGAGATAGACAAGGGTGAGAAGAAGCATGTAGCTCACTCAAAAAGAGTGGATGGCCCACATATCAAAAGCAGATACGAGAAGCCATGGGTGCCCAAAGAGATGGCCATGAAAATTATTCTGGTGGTAGAGAACCACAACAGTTATGAACATATAGTGCTCCCAAGAAATAACAGACTGAATGAGGTGCAAAAGCTTCCAAATAGGGACTGTGAGAGATAGGAATGTAACATCTATCAAGGCAAAACCCTTAAAGGGTAATTAAGAAGGGAAGCTACACATAATGCTGCTTGCACCAAGATGCCTACTGAAAATCTGCAAGAAGCAGAAAGCATCACGCTGGAAGGTAGATAACCTAGGCTGCAGATTGTACGTGTCCAGGAACACCCAAAGGGAAATATGCATAGACAGAAAACAGAACTGTGGGGCACATAGAGCCAGTAGACAGAAGACCAAAAATGTTTATCAATGGTATGTTACTAATGGGTAAAGGACTGGGAAAACCAGCCGGGGAACACGTACAGAAGGATAGACATGTAAATACATGGATGTGTCCAAACAGAAATTATCGAGAGACATGCATAGGACCGGGACAACACGGACTGCATAACCTAAAGCAACAGGATACTATTGGATGGATGTGATCGGAACCCTTGATTTGTAGGTGGCATAACATCAAAGGCTCAAGACCTGAACATTGAGCTGTGCTCCTGGTCTAAGATAAGATGAAAGGACAAGAGTTGTGCAAGAGCGACAACACAGGAGGAAAAGAAAGAGGAGAAAGATAGAACAACCCACGATAAAGAAGAAATCAACCAAAGATGAAAAGCAAGACTGGTGCACCAAAGAAAATAGTGGGTGGTAGAACCACCTGCTTAGAGAAACCGACAAACTGTACGGTACAGGCAAACAGAAACACAAGGTAGAGAGACACCCTTTGTACAATGAGAAAAAGGGCATGAGCAACAAATAGAAGAAATCCATTGAAGAAAGAATGGAAGCAAAAGCGATAAATCCTGAAGGAAGAACCAGCGCAGAAAAAAGCGATCCAAATGTGGATCAATAATGAATACCTCGAAAAGGTGTTTATAAAACATCGATCCCCTGGTTGGAATCTGAACACCAGACCTTAGAAACTTGCCAGGTCAAAGGGGAATACTTGATCAATTGAAACACACAAAACACAAAAAGAACATGTGAGGAAAGAGAGGAAAACCCTTATACCACTGACCAGGAATGGCGAAGCAATACTAGGAGTAGAAGCCTGCAGGGAAAATGTCTGCATTAGGTGACAAAAATGACCAAGAAGATATACACAGAAGGGGAAATAAACCTTCCAATGAGATGGGAAACGAAAGACAAGAACCCATACACAAGTGGGTGAAGCCAAAGTTACCAGAGTAGGGCGGGGGAGACAAGAACAGGCACAAAACCAGCTATGAAAGAATAGGTTTCAGCAACATCCTATAGGCATGCTATACACATCCCTCATACAAGGAATGGGGCAAATGGGCATGATCCACTGCATGAACCAATGGTCGGATACAATTATAGCCCTGCCCAGAGTGGACTGATGAACAGGAAACATGTCCACCAACTAGGTGGTCCATGCCTGAAAGAAAAAGGGGCATGCTCAAAAGGAAAATATGATAAATAAAATATATCTACATGCAGACAAATAGAACAAGAAAGGGTCTACTATCATGACCACCCTAAAAGGTCAGAAGTAGAGTGAAAGTAGGGGCCTCAAAGGGCAACAGATGGTGCCCCTGACATGGAGGAAAGATAATCAGAAAAGAAGAAGATCTTGAGTATAAGAAGTACCCAAGTGTCCAATGGAAGTACCATGAAAATGGGCAGAAAAAACCTCTCCCATTATACCAATGGAAAATAACACGTGCAAAAACAACAGTAGAAATCCTACTGACATTAGAAACCAAACTGCTCCCACAGTAGCACTGTGGAAGTTCCCAATAGGGAACAAATAAGTAGGAAAGAGTAGCTAAAAGCTTACACCAATTGCTCTGAAGAGCTGGGGGCTGAACATGAATCTCTGTATAGAAAACAGAGATTGTAGGTGACCCAGCTATAAGCAGAATACAACAGAAAACATGCCATGGCGCAGAACGAGACTCAGTCCTGGTCCATAATAACAACAAACATTGACCACCATAGGTGGAATAACAGCGAATAATGAACGTAAAGGTGTTGACGGTATTGAAACCGTTGATCAGGAGTGGCCTACGCCACCAGAGGCACATAAGCGTGCCACTAAGCAATGTCTCCATGAAGGATTAGAACATGCAATAACAAATGAACCTGCAAGGAGCAGGAATTTCACACTGGTTGTCAACTGACAACAAGAACACACACTGGAAATAAGTATAACTGCTAAAGGTAGTGCTTGTTTACAGTGTGAGGGTTTGAGACTGTGGCCACTATGCCATGGTAAATTCTCCTTGAAAAAAAACAAGTTAGAAAAAAGACTCTAGGGTAGGAAGAGGACCTAACACTAAGTACCACCATGAGCATCTCTGAAGAGGCGTAAAGCTCAATCGGCATGCGAGCTAAAAAGGGACTTGCCATCAAGGGGCATTTCAAGCAACATATCTTGTACTGCTTCTGAGAAATTAGAAGAACGAAGCCAAGTTTTTGACCGCAGTGCTACAGAGGAAGCCATAATCAGCCCAACAGAATCAGTGGTATCCATACCACATCGAACACTAAGCTTGGCAGCCTGCTGACTATCACATACAAAGGGCGTGAGAGCAGTTCTAGCCTCATCAGTCAGAGAAGGCAAAATACTCTCCACTGCGTCCCACAGAATGTAAAAGAAGCAGGCAAGGACACAAGACGTATTAGTGGAACGCACGGCCAAACTAGATGAGGCGAAAATACTCATACCAGAAGTGTCCAGCTGCTTGGTTTCTCGCTCTTGTGTAACAGGAGGAATCTGCGTAAGACTGTGTGCAGCCAAAGCAGTTTACACCACAAAACTTTGAGTAGTTGGGTGCAGAGGAAGGCATGACGGATCATCCAGGGCTGGTCTGTGTCTGTGGGATATAAAACGCTCCACAGGGAGACCAGAAACTGGCTGAGTCCAAACTCCCAATAGGATACCATAAAGAGCCTCACAATAAGGAAGGACCGGCTCCACAGAAGAATGGTCATGATGTAATACATCAATCACAGGATCCGTGCATAATTGGACAATAAGAAGTTGTAAACGCAACACCTCTGAAACCCGTTCTAATATATCTGCAAGAGCAGAACTAGCCTCAGTAGCCAAACCAGGGTATGACAGGAGGCTGGATGCTGGTGAGGAATCAAGACTGCTTGCATTGGCCAAATCAAGCAACCAATCCGAGATGGAAAGCGGAATGGTGCCAGAATGAGGAGGCTGAGAATGAAATCCGGGCCGCTCAGATGGAAGAACAATAGGGTGAGGCTCAGCTAATGCCAATGAAGGAACATCCGACTCCAACGGTGCTGCTCCCGGCGTTGGTGTCAACATCGATCTATGCCGAGAGGGAGAGACCTCGTCCTCAGAAGAGGCATCGTCCGACTCCGGAGAGACAACAATGAGGGCGTTTTGAGAAGTTGCATGTGCCAACACTGCCGAAGACGGCGTCGGAAGTGAGGAACTAAGCACTGTCAATGAGGCTGTGGGAGATTGTGCATTGGCGCCAACCTGACTCCAGAGTCGAAGTCAAGGGGCCCAATGGGCACTGAGGATGAAGCCACCAGTCAGGACCCCATTGGGGCACCTGCCACCTCTTTAGGGCCCCAAGGACCTCCAGAGGGAGGTGGAGACCCAAAAACAGCATGCAAGGACAAATAATAGTCCTGCATCTGGGCCAGAGTCGACTCGGCTCCAGGATAAGGCGGAAGGGATGGGGTTGATTCCTGTGCAGGCGCATCCTCAGAAGATCTGGGAGAGTTACTGGGGGCGGTGAAGCCAGAGGAGGACACAACTTTATCTGTGGACAATGCTTACCTTGACGTCACTTGAACCGGAGACGTTGAGGGAGCCATACGCGATCGACTCTGAGAATGGTCTCTGGGATGAGAAGTGGAAGATGAAGGACTACAACGCCTCCAAAAGGACTTTGAAGACTGTGACACCCGCCCCCACCAGGAGCTTCTTCCGCCCTTCTTGCAACACCTCAGGCTTCAGCTGTTGACAGGCGTTGTCAAGTAGGTTCTCATTATCCTTATGAGGCTTCTGGATTTGGGTGGTAGGATCGCATTGATTGTGGGGTACTAAGTACAATTCCTCAGCATGTGACACCTGTCAGCCTAATACGGGTTTTCAGGCAACTAGCAGCGCCTCATCTCTACCCAAGAGCAGGGATGATTGTGGCAACCGGCCACATGACAAGAAAGACTCCTCAGAGGAATCGTGGTAGATCAGATCTCAACCCTTTCTCTCAGTTACGTTAGTCTCACACAGTCAAATACAAACAGAGACAGAATATAGTTAAATAAGGATTTATTGAAGTAACTGCATCTTAGATAAAATGGCATGTATTGCAATAACTAGGATGATAAAACACAATAAAAGCAAAATTGTGACAAGTAGGGTGAAACACAAAAATAGTCCCACCATACTCTCACTAGGAGTGACATATAGTTCTCCTAAATAAGCTATGTTAGAGCACAGCATAATAAGCCCTAATTCCCCCTTCAGGTTTTTCCCCTGGGAAGACATCATGCCTCAAACGTGAGTAAGGAAGCCTGTAGTCTAGAGAGACACTGTCCCCATGTAGGCCAGGAGTTTGGCAGTCTAAGCAAGCAGCTGTAGTGAGGCAATCAGCATGCAGTCGTGTATGGGACAAAGGAGTACGTTTATGATAAAACAGTTGACATTCTACGAAAGGATCCCCATGTAGAAATGTGTGTGTTTCTGTGAATGTTGGAGACACAGCGTACCACTTTTGCCGGGAACCTTATCTGACTTCAGCCTTTTAGAAAGCACAAAGTGAAATGAATGTCCTACTGAGAAAATAACGCTTTCAAGGGTGAAGGAACAACTAGACAGAGAAAAATAAAATAACACCACAGATGTGGGTATTGCTAGAAAAATAAAGCGATGCTGAATAAATGTAACTGGGCTAACGTTTACAATGGCAGGCCTAGTTTGCTAAAATATAGTGTCTAAAATATGGCTAAAATACCTATACAACACCCTTCCCTTGCCGGTTAAAAGGTGGTTTAAAAGCCTAATATAATACAAAAATAAAACCCAATAAAATCTACCTATAAAAGCATATAAGCATAAATGTCAATAATGACAGGTTAAAAGACAGTTGAGAATGAAGGAAAAGGACAATTTAAAACTTCAACAGTGGCACCAAAGAAAGCCAAATTCAAAATTCAGTGTCATTATAGCAAGGACAATTGAAGCCAGGAAACATTCCACTTCGGCGGGTGGTAAAGTATCCAAATTACTGCAAAGAAAAACCATAGAGCACATATGGTCCAAATCCTGAGCTCCAGCTGAGACAGCAGCATTCTGTGTTGTGCACAATGTTGAGTTAAGAGTCGCCGTATCCACAAAGAGCAACTCATAGACAGCTTCCTGTAGCAAACCCAGCCTCAATGTGCACATCTTGTAATGAGCATTAATCGAGAACATCAACAGATCAGCATCCAATGAAAGTAAGCGCTGCGTAGAAAGACAGACTTTCAGTGCACATTCGAAAGGGCACTCCTGGCATCAAAAAACGGGCTGCACACAATCCAAAACCGGTCTGAATGACAGAGACCAGTCACACGCCAATTTCTCCAGGAGTGGTGCTCTGAAATACTGCATCATGCATTCACAACACAATTGCGCTGGTGGAAGCGCTTTTAGTCCTTCTTGACAGGAAGGGACAGCCACTGCGTAGAAAAAGTAGCAACAGCAAAATGCCACCTATCCTAAAGTAATCGTAAATTCCCCGAACATACTTGAAAATATTGAGTGTATAGCTGAAGGTATTATGCCAAATATAGAGGAGAAGGTCTGACCGAAACCAGAACCATAAGCCTTAAAGAAATTCGTGATTCCAGTAGTACTGGATGCATTGATTATTCGTTCCACAAGTTCACCAAAGTGTCTTGGAAAATTTGTACTTAAAACAGACTGAATCTATGCCGATGACCTCGCAACTTGAAGTGCACAGGTCTTGAGTGCAGATGTAAGCACCACATGCTTATGAAACAATAAAGCCTTGAGTCTGCTCAACTTGTCAAAATTCACATAAGAAGTAGCAATATGAGGCCAAATGTCTGTTACTCCTCTTTGTTGTGTGGGGGAAAAAGGACATTCCTGCAACATGTGACAATTTGGGAGACCGAAATGACACAAGCTATTCCTGCTTGCATTCCACAACAGCTCTCACTGTTAAGGAGCACATAGCTACCATTTGATAGTACCTGGAACGCAGGTCTAATCAAGGGGACTGGAACTCCATTCAGGTATCCAGCCAAGTTCGCTGCCGAGGCATTACATGCCCCGTGCAAGGACACCTGTTTACAAACTATCAAATGGCTCATAGAAGTCTTGCATTCGCTACCACTAAGAAAGACCTCTTTCATGACACTGAAACATTTGTACGAAAAGGGAAGCTCCCACACCTCGTGAATATATCTATTTCCCAGCCTTTCATATCTGCCTGCTGGAATGTGTTTTAAACAGGATGTAAATTGAAGTGTTGAAATAGGCAAATTTATAACCCCATGTATTAGCCATTCAGCACATGGTATTTCAGCCTCAGTAAAAGGCAACTTTTCTAATTTCTCGATGTTTAGCATGACGTAAGTCACTTCCTTATTAGCCATTATTTGTTGTTGTTGAGTTAAATTAAATGTTGAAAATATTTCCCTTGCGCTAACATGTTGTCAGGGAACGCAACCTGCTTTCAGGGTTTGTAGTGTCCAACCTAACTGCTTAATGGACCTTAGCTGACCCTGTCCGTGGTGTAAAGATAACATATCACTCTATACTATGTCTACTGCAGAGGATACAATGTTATTTAAGATGTATATCCAGTCAGACAAGGTGTTAATAACATTATCTACAACAGCTACTGCTTTATGTAAATTTTCATGATCAATTTACCTTAACTGGGCAGCCGCTTCTTGTTGGGAAAGTTTCCAAATTCCATTATATACTGCATATAAGAACCGTTTTCTGTGTTGTCTTCTGGGGCCAAACAGGACATCCTGTAAATCTGTATAGTTGAACATGAGTCTGAGGTGTTCTTTAACAGCATCTAGTGAGTAACTTTTCAACCAATGCTGGCATAATTTTCCTACACTACATGTTGTCACTGTACATGAGTGTTTTGAGGACACATAGGGGGTCATTCTGACCATGGCGGTAATTACCGCCATGGCGGAGGTCGGCGGTAGCACCGCCAACAGGCTGGCGGTGCACCGCTGGGCATTCTGACCGCGGCGGTTCAGCCGTGGCCAGAAACGGAAAGTCGGCGGTGTACCGCCGACTTTCCGCTGCCCGTCTGAATCCTCCATGGCGGCGGAGCGCGGGGATTCTGACACCCCCTACCGCCATCCTGTTCATGGCGGCTCTCCCGCCATGAACAGGATGGCGGTAGGGGGTGCCGCGGGGCCCCTGGGGGCCCCTGATATGCCTATGCCAATGGCATGGGCACGGCAGGGGCCCCCGTAAGAGGGCCCCAAAAAGTATTTCAGTGTCTGCCCAGCAGACACTGAAATACGCGACGGGTGCAACTGCACCCGTCGCACCTTCCCACTCCGCCGGCTCAATTCTGAGCTGGCATCCTAGTGGGAAGGTTGATTTGCCCTGGGCTGGCGGGCGGTCTTTTGGCGGCCGCCCGCCAGCCCAGGGCAAATGTCAGAATCACCGCCGCGGTCTTTCGACTGCGGTGCGGTGTTCTGACGGCGGTACCTTGGCGGACGGCCTCCGCCGTCCGCCAAGGTCAGAATGACCCCCATAGTGAGGGTCAGGCCTATTTGTTCTTAAACCCCCGTGGAATTTACAAAACATGTATGGCAACCATTGGTGTCTAGAGGCCACAATAACCATCCACCAGGACTTGAAAGTGATGTGTTAAATGTTCCATTCTAGATCCATTCATCGAGCTGATCTTCAGATGTATTTATGCCTTTTGCCCTTTGTAAAATTTTGCAGGGACAGGAAGCCTGGGCACATTCAATTCCTTAATTTTTGCTAAGCCTAAAAAACTTGTTTGTTGTATAGTTTTCTTTAAAAATATCATTTGAACAGGTATCAGGCATGCTCTAAATAAAGCTTCCATTCCTCTTATTTGCCAACTTGTAGTTCCCCACACACTTTTCAAGTCTATCAACTTCAACCAATGATCTTAGCTTTCTATAGCTAACCAGGAAACAAAGGAATCAGAATAAATTAATTTTGTGTCTGTCAATAAAATATGTTGACTTTCCATTGCTGGCAATTTGAAATAATACAACTCAGCATTTTTAACATTGTGCCCCGAAAAATATGCAATTGTTCAGCTTTTTTTTGTATTCTCCACAGATGGAGTCGGACAGTGTTCCCACTGTGTATAATTAAAAATAGTCTTTGGGGTACTTGCTCTTTGAATGAAATGATGTCCATAATAATAATAACAGAACATATCTCCATAATTTTCTTTGGATTGATACTGTATAATACTGCAAATCAGACATTATATAATCAACTGTTTTCACATCCCGATCATCAGAAACCACTCCGGGTGTAATTACATTGTTCATGGAAAGTTTGAATACATATGGAATTTGAATGACCTCCGTTGGGCCATATATATCAAATAATACTTTATCCCAAACAATCCCATCAGAAATCAGTATAGCAGAAATGTTCATTAGGGACAAGTCTCTGCAGACTTTGTGTGAAGAAAATATTTGTTTTAAGACCTCATCCACCGGTTCAACTGTAGAGCGTTCAGGAAGGTAATGACTATGTATAAGTAAGAAGAAAACAATTACAAACCCAATCCAGAGGACAAAGGAAAGTGTAGTTAGATCGTTCCAAGGAAAAATGAAATACTTAATTTTGAGCCAAATTATCAGCTTACATGCTCTTGACGGTTCTTTTGCAGTAGAAGCAGATAAGTCAGTGAAAGTGTCATTAATGTTGGCAAAATATCCAGAAGCAGTTCATGCAAAAACTGGAGACGTGTTTGGAAGAGGAGAACTTGCAGAAGACTCCCTCGGAGGTTCATAGTAGACTATGACATCCATTTGTATAGAATTTGACTAAAATCAATCAATATTATTGGTGTTATTTGTTGTATAAGTTAGTGGAACCAATGAAGGCTCCTTCTCCACCCTCCCCAAGCCCGGATAGGTATCAGGGTTGCTGCTCAAGACATGTACAGGAACATCCTGGTCTGTAGTGAGAGGGATTTGGGTACTACCCAGGAGTCACCTAGATTTGCTGTGCAGGATCGGCCATATGGTATAGCTTGACATTGTCGATGAGATGCAGGGATTTTCTTTAGACTCAGGCAGCGGTGGTAAAATGACAGTTCTGGTACCGTGTATTCCCAGGAGTGGAACCGGTGCATGATAGGAAGGACCAAACTCCTTTTTCACAGCAATTTTTTCACGCACTAGATCCCCAACTTTTGAAATCCAGCCGGTAACTGCTACTGGTACATCCCTTATTCCCAGTGTGGCGGCACTGGCAGATGGGTTGTCGTCATTGAACTGTTGTGAGCCTTACAAGACAGTGACATGTTTATTTATGTCAAAAGGTGTTTCTGCCGCCTCCGTGCTAGGACCATCATGGTTTGAAATGTACATTTGTCTTCCAAACAGGCATTCATATGAAGTGCACCCCCCAGGGACCTTCCAGGCGATTTCTAAGTGCTCTCTGAACTCCATACAGGTGTGTAAGCCAACTAAGACCCATGCCTAACACTCTGGCTGTTAAGGATTGCTTTAAATCTGTTTTGTCGCTCCATGAGACTATTCCGCTCAGGATGAAATGGAGACGACTAATGCAGTTTGACCCCTAAAGAACCATCACATCCCTGAAAGCTCTTGAGACAAAAGCAAGGCCCTGGTATGGGTGGAAAGCTGCAATGACATATGTGCTGATAAAGACTTGCACATCTCTAATAACAATTTGAGCATCAGCCGAGCGTTGTGGCCAAACCCATTGAAATCTGGATTATGATTCAACAGCAACTAAGATATATTTGTATGCACTGTCAGGTGTCAGGGGACCACAATGGTCCAAGTACACACATTGTAACGGTTTGTCGGAAATTAGGAGGGGTGTCTGCGGTGGGCATTTGATGATGGATCCTTTTATTTGCTGGCAGATATCACAACAAAGGACATATTGCTTGGTCTATTTGTAGAGACCTGGCCACCAATAATGTGCTTGTAACAATGATATTGTAGCCGCTACACCAGCATGGGCAGAAGCAACCCCCTAATTTGCTGCTCTGATCAATTCTGGTCTTTGGTATTTATTAGGAATCACATGATTTCCCACCCAAGTATAACTGCTAGGGCTGTATTGAGGTATGATATGTGGTAGGAATATTTAGCAGCATTTGCTTTTAGTAAGGGCGTGCCGTCAGCTGAAGCTTTCACAGCTGCTAGTGATTCATCATCCAATTTTATTTTACGAATGAGTTACTGCAGCAACCGAAGCCGTAGCTACTTCTGATTTGGCTGCTTCATCAGCCAAGATGTTGCCTGCAACGTGTATTCAAGCACGCTGATGTCCTAGTGTATGTACAACATGTACGTTGGGTAGCGTCTCTTTCAGTTCCGCTACTTTCCCCCACAGAATCTGTGTTTAATGGTGTTTCCTTTTAAATCTCTGAACCCATTCTGGCACCAGTTATGCAGATATTCATTGAAGGACTGGACACAATGGTACAAATCACAATCAGCGTCTTCTGATCAGGATCCGTATGTTCCAGTGCCATCACCAGAGCATTGAGCTCTGCAAGTTGTGCAGTGTAGTCCCCTAGTGTTGTGTACGGAACTTTCCATCTTTTATGCATCCACTCACGACTGTGCAAGCGGCGAAATATTGATGTTTAGTGAGTATAGCTGGTTGGGCTGAACTATCACTGTACAAAATTGTCTGATATTGTTCAATAGGCAATGTGTTTGCTGCATCTGGATTTTTCAAGTTCATATTGCAAAAACTCTTGGGTTTGATATTTTTGAGTCAAAGATATTGTCTACATCCGTGGCCCTCAGAGACGTAGCCCATTGGACCCACTGTAGATGTAATGCTTTAACGTTAGGAACGCTAGCTTTGGTAACAGCCTCACGAGCTGGGATGGGGGATAGGACAATGATACATTTCCCTGGGCCAAAGGACTCTCTTTAATGACAGCCATATGAACTGCAGTGAGAATTTTATAAGTGGGAGCAAACCATTGTTCAGCTGTAGAGTAAAGATGTGATTTGTATGCCATTGGAACGGTCTCACCCTCATTGAATGTTATGTGGGTGAAATCAATGGCACCAGCAATTACTCCGATGACCAGGTGGTTTTTGTTGTCCCTAGTATCTAGAAGGTTTTGCTCCAAACATGTCTTTTTATAATGCTCTGAGACCAGTGTTTACAGGTCAAGTCAGGACGTATTAAGTCATATAATGGTTTAATGCGTTGTGCATAGTCTGCAATGTATGTTCTACCAAAATTTAAAAAGCCCAATAAAGACTGGAGCTTTTTAATGGTATTTGGAGGTTGTTGTTGTGCGCATTTTTCTAAAAATTAGGGCGCAAGGCTCTTGCCTTCATCTGACAGTTTGTATCCCAAAAACAGGACACTAAGGAAGGCTATTTTCTTTTTTTTTAAATTAAATTTGTAACTTAATTCAGCAAATCCTACAACAATGCGGGCTACCTGTTTTATATGTTGCATCAGGTTGTCATCCGTAAGGTAGATATCATCCACGTATGACAATGCCGCAGGGTCATTGTCGGCAAAATAGATGTAACACGAGCTGAGAACAGTCCAGGACTGTTCTTTTACTCTAGTGGGAGTTGGCAGAACTTTTTCTGAGAGCCTAAATCACTGAAACTTGTTAAGTCCCTACTTTCAGGCACTATGTTTTGGCAGAAGATTCACTTGGAGATATCCAGGGTCAATTTGTATTTTTTGTGCACTGTATTGTTCATTAGTGCTGTGGGCCTTTTGTACAGCATATGTGCATGTATGACTGTTTAAATGTCTATAGTCTAAAACTATTCTATATGAATGGTCTGGTTAAGCGACAGGGAACAATGGATTGTTTGTTGATGAAACACAGGGTTCAATTATGTCCAGGTACTCTAAGCCCTTAGACTATCTCGACCAACACTGGAATAGGTCTCAGTGATAATCTTTGGCAGCTCACATTCTTGATCGTGTACAGGAATGTCCCAGAGCCACATGCGCACTGCTATTGCAACTGCTTCCCCTTTAAGATTGCTTAATATAATTGAAGACACAGTGGCAAAATTGCCCATTAATTGCATTCCCAAGTCCAGGGTCGGGACAGCCCCGTATTCATCTTGAATTTGTTTTAACACCTTCAGAAGATTGGCAAGTGTTGGTGTACTGTGTGTGGAAGTATAGAGAGTGACAAATACTGTGCCCCATGTGTTTCAGTTATCTACTGTGGGGACCATCCCAAATGGCAAGCATATAGTATGTATTCTATGTTTATACTGAGGACCCATATGGGGAAAAAGTGCTTCCGGCGCATTTATTTTTTGAGCTAACCAAAATGGAATTTCCTCCTGTTTGACGGGCACCTTACCCATGATAGAATGGACAGTTGCAGGGTTAATATCTGGTATAACTACATGTGGTTGCGCTGGAGCAGCACGTGCTAGGTTAGTATTTGATGTTTGCATTACAAACTGCATTATAGTTTGTATATTTCAGTGAGTTCTGTATATAAGTGAGAAAAGCTCAGCCACCGCTAAGGTTGCTGCATCAGGATGCGGTGTACATGTGGACAATAAAGACCAGTTTGGGCAATCATTGCTCAGACGTGTAATATAGTATGTGGTAGGGCGCCATCAAGCCAATTATTATGGTCTTGATAAGATAGAAGTATTTCTAAATATTCATAAGCTCTGTATTGTGCAGGTATATTTGCAGGTGTACAGTTATGAAATGTGTTTGTGTTCCCATCAACTGCTGGAAAAGTGACCCAAGAATAAAATGTTTCTGTTCTGTAGGCTGGATGAGCCTCAACAACAAATGTGACTTAACCTCCTTTGGCCATTAGGCCATTTGCCAATAAGTGTGCGTAGTAAATGGCGGTCACATATTTACTGCAATTGCTACCCGTTGCAGGTTCGCCATGTTAATAGTAAAGATGTTTTTTTCCGAGATAAGGAAACCAAGTGGGGATTAATCCTTTTAAAGTTCAAGCTTGTACAACCTACAGCATCAGATAGGTGCTACCTATTTAGCTGAGGAGGAAATCCTCAATACCACGGATGTCTCCCTATATAGTATCAAGGTGTCTTTAGCCTTTAGTGAGACTTGAGATACTTAGGAGGATCCAAAAATTAGTGCATGACCAAACCTTGGCACTAATTGCATGTTGCATAGGTTCTCATTATCCTAATGAGCTACTGGATTTGGGTGATAGAATTGCATGGATTGTGGGGTACTAAGTACAATTCCACACCATGTGACAGCTGTCTGCCTAATCCAGGTTTTTGGGCTAACTAGCAGCGCCTCATCTCTACCCAAGAGCAGGGATGATTGTGGCAACTGGGCGCATGATGAATCGTGGTCAATCAGATCTCATCCCTTTCTCTGTTACGTTAATCTCACACAGGCAAAGACAAACAGAGGCAGAATATAGTTCAATAAGGATTTATTGAAGAACTGCATCTTAGATAAAACGCCATGTATTGAAATAACTAGGATGATAAAAAACACAATAAAAGTAAAATTGGAGAGTGAAACACAAAAATAGTCCCACCATACTGTCACTAGGAGTGATATATAGTTCTCCTACTTAAGCTATGTTCGAGCACAACATAATAAACCTTAATCCAGCCTTCAGGTTTCCCCCCTGGGAAGACATCATCCCTCATATCTGAGTAAGGAAGCCTGTAGTCTAGAGAGACACCGTCCCCATGTAGGCCAGGGATTCGGCAGCCTATGCAAGCAGCTGTAACGAGGCAATCAGCATGCAGTCGTGGCCATCTGGCTAGAATATCCCTCTAACGTGTATGGGACAAAGGAGTGTTTTTAGAATAAAACAGTTGACATTCTAATAAATGGTCCCCACATAGCAATGTGTGTGTTTCTGTGAATGTTGGAGACACAGCATGCCACTTATGCCGGCAACCCTATCTGACTGCAGCCTTGAAGAAAGCACAACGTGAAATTAATATCCTGAGAACGTAATGCTTTCCTAGGCGAAAGGTCAATTAGATAGAGAAAAATAAAATAACACTCCAAATGTGGCTATTGCAAGAAAAATAAAGCGACACTGATGAAAATGTAACTGGGCTAAAGTGCACAACGTCAGGCCTAGTTTGCCAAAATAATGTGTCTACAATATGTCTAAAATAGCCATACAACAGCGTTGCAGTTGTCAGTGTCGTGGTGGGTGCCTAAGCTCCACATGCAAACAGAGTGGGGGTCCATGACCAACATCTGTCGAGCACAGGACCCATAAGGCTTAAAGCAAGTGGGCATATACACTGTTCCAGGATTAAAAAAACGTTGAAATGAAAGGCCAAAATTGGCCAGATGAAACTGCTTCTTTCAATCTGCATTGCTGCACTGAAAAGAAGAAACTGACGTCAATGTGTCGGGGAAGGGAATATATAGACTCAGTCTTTGCCATATCCAGGGACGACGACGCTAAAGAGTCACACAACATCCTCTACCGACGTGCAGAGGTACTACTGAAGAAAGGTTTTCCGGATCCCGTCTGATGCCTGGGGGAGAATTCTAAGATTAGGAATCTGCGGATAGCTGTCTCTATTGGATAACATTTTTTAAGAGCTGGCAGTGGTCTCATGGACCACTACCTGTTGTTAAAAATGAAAAGAAAACCTTTTATTTTTATTTTTGTAATGCATGCTATTTTCCTTTAAGGAAAACGGGCTGCATTACAAAAAAGAAAGATAAACTTTATTGAAAAAGCAATCACAGACATTGTGGTCTGCTGCCCCCTGGAGGCCACCATACTTGTGATTGTGGCCATTCCAAAATGGGTCACAAATTGTGACTTGCCTCATGAATATTAATGAGGCAGGTCTCTTGGACTCATTTGTGAATAATAAAGAGTGATAAACACACTGTTGTACATAGCAGTCTGCGATTTCCTAATAGTGAATTGCAAAAACTGGCTATTAGGAAATCCCAAACTTCAAGCTACGAACATCTGGCTCCAATTCTGGTGAACTACACTTACAGGTAGGAAACTTTTTTCTTCTACTGAATTGGATATTTCATAGATTCACATGCTTAAATCAGAGTTGCAATAGCCATTTTATAGCCTACACTTACTTGTGGATGGTGGGTAATCAATGCCAAAGAAGGGTTACCCTAATGAAAAAGAATGCAGGCAACACTGCAGCGTTACCATGTGCTTATTATTCCAGGTTGCTGACCAGCGAGACTCCACTATAGATATTCCAGCAAACAATACAGTTGACATAGACACATTTCTGTGGCATGCACTGAGACTCAGCTTTGCAAAGGATGGCCACCTTTACTGTGACAGTATACTGTGGCAGCAGACACCCAGCAAGCAATATTCGGATTTGAAGAAGATTGATTCTGTTTCCTAAATTTGTTTGTCCTGTCTTTTAAGTATCATCTAACATCCAGTGTATGAAGTGCTCTTTCTGTTACAGTACATGGATTTTCGAAGATGGTACAATGAATTGCAGGATAATTTAAAAGAAAATCCAATTGCACTTAAGGAATAAAGAGTAGCTTAGTTCTTAAGATGACTCTATTTTCACAAAATTGAAGGTAAGGGTCTTTTACTGTGAAAGCTTGATTTTAATCTATTAATCATACAAGGGTTACAGCCAACATAAGAGCCTGCTTCCAAGAGAGAACGTTTATATCTCCCTTGTGTATCAACTCCAAAGGATTTTCATAAACTGAGAAAGTACCATATTGAATTGCCAAGGAATTGGTGGGAGGTTAATTCCAAACAACTCTTTACGGAATTCCTTTATAATTCGGTTGGACCAGAAAGCAGACTGATTTGCTCTTCTTTTGTAACATAAAATAGCAGCCAATTGCATCTCATTGAACAATACCAAAGGATCTAGACCAGAATAAATTGGCTGCAACTTTGGTTGATTACACCAAACACACATGTTTTCATTTGGCTTTGTATGATTTATTTGATGACACAGCTCTAGCTATAAATCTTATTCCTTTGTTGTTGTTTGGAAAATCTAAGCTGTAAAACTCATTGTATTAAGGAGCCATACAAATAAACGTAGTGACGCCGGTTATGGGTGCAGTACTTGACCCTTGCTGAGCGAAAGCAGGTTTGGTAGAGGTGGCAACAGCTTGTGCAGTTGCTTTGATGGAAGAAGCTGCTCTGAGAACCAGTAAAAAGTGGGTAAAGCATAAATAAAGATTGTAAACGCATTCCCCCACAACATCATTACAGCATGTTTCCTGGCATAATAGCGGCATTTCTTTTTCTGGTCAGTAGCAAACAGGTCTAAGTTTGGCTTGCCCCTGCACTGGAAGATCTTGTTCACGAGCAGCTCCCACTTGGGTCATTCTTTGTATGTTGAGCTTAGGATGTCTGCCCATGCATTGTTTAATCCAGGAACATGCTTGGATTCTAATTGAATGCCGGTGTTTGATGGCCCAGTCCATTATATTCTGAGCTTCCTTGGATAGTGGAAGAGACCTAGAAGTCCTTGCTTATTTATGTAGTACTCAAGTTATACTGCTTGTGTGGCTCAATACAGAAGTTCCTTTTATTCTTGGTAGGAAGGATTGCAAACCTAGGGTGATGGCTCTCATCTCCAGAAGATTGATGTGAATGCTGCTTATTGCCAAATCCTGGTGATACGCTTCCTACCTTTCCAGCGAGAGGCATCTTTTGCCATTACAAAGAAGATGTCTGATGGAGGAAGGTTAATCCTACTGCTGTATAATTGCACTGCCTCCACTATGGTAAGCACTGTCTCATCTTAGGTGTTATGGAGGCAAGGTTGCTAAACAATCCTTGACTTTGCAACCACTGCTTGTCTAGTTCCTCTTGGCATTGTTGCATATGCAAACAGCATTTGGGATTAAATTAATGGAAAACATCATTCATGTCACAGTGACAGTCTTCGCTTTAGTGTCTCTTGTGTTACGCTGGGTAATTGTTTTAATCACTATTTGGTTGGGAAGGCTTTGCCTATGCATGTGTTCAAAACGTCTCCTAAGAACTGCATATTCTAGAGAGGTGTTAACATTGATTTGTCTTTATTTAGCATTAGATCCAATTGTGCAAAAAGTCTGAATGGTCTTCACAGAGGTCTCTGTTACTCCGAACAACTTTTCCTAGAATAGACAGTTGTCGAGGTAGGCAAAAATGTGTTTCACTGTTTTTCTCATATGTGCTGTAACGTGGGCTATACACTTTCTGAAAGTTCATGGGCCTGATTTGAGGCCCAATGGAAGAACCTTCAATTGATATTTGTGACAGACCACTTTGCATCTGAAATATTGTGTGTGTTTGGGATGAATGTATGTGTCTTATAGGTCTAGAGTGGACATAAACTCTTCTTTCTGCAACAGATGGATGGTTTCCTTCAGTTTCATCTAGTAAAATGTCTGCCTCTTGAGAAATGTGGTCAACTGGCAAAGATATAAAATATGGTTTCCCTGCACCTAACCTTTTCCTTATTAAAAAAGTAGTGAAAATAAAGACTACATTTTTCTGAGATTTGGGCATTGGTTCTGTAGTCCCTTTTCCCAGATATTTCTCCTTGCAAAATACATAGATGTTGATGTGATTTTTTTTGGATGGTAGAGTAAAAGGAGGCTTTTGTATGAACTCCTGTCCCAGAAGTATGAGGCCCAAAACCAATTTTCTATTGTTATTGTGTCCCATTGGCTTTAGTAAGAAGATATAGGTGGTTATTACAACCCTGGCGGACGGTGTTAAAGTGGCGGTAAGACCGCCAACAGGCCGGCGGGAAAAAAATTGGAATTATGACCGTGGCGGAAACCCCCAACAAAGACAGCCACTTTAACACTCCGACCGCCACGGCGGTATAAACAAACAGCGCGGCGGTCACCGCCAACAGACAGGCGGAAGACAATGTACCACCCACAGTATCACAAGCTACCAATCCGCCACCTTTTCCGGGGCGGATTCACCGCAGATAAAAACACGGCAGAAACAGCCATTTCAAAGGAAAAACACTCACCTCTACACACTCCACAAGGAAGTAGGGCACCATGGAGCCGGAACTCCATATTCTGCCAGAGCTAGTCTTCCTGCTCCTCTACGAGGATCATCAACGCCGGCAGCGAAGACCACGGTGAGTACTGCACCTACGACATAGGGGAGGGGGAGGCAAAAACACAGGGACACACACAACCAACATCCCAACCCCCACCCGACCCTCACCCACTACAACACACACACCAATGCATATCTATACATTACAGTAACGCCCCCCAAACCCCCCGGAAGAATGCAAAGACAAAAGGAAATGAGTGGAACTGGAGGGGGACTGGTGCCCAGAGTGCTTTATCCTGCCAAGGACAGACGGAGTGGATGCTGTTCTCCACTGGTTCTGGAGGGGGACTGGTGCCGAGAGTGCTTCATCCTGCCAAGGACAGACGGAGTGGATGCTGTTCTCCACTGGTTCTGGAGGGGGACTGGTGCCCAGAGTGCAGCACACACCCCGTGACGGTCCCAGTTGCGTCACTGCCCCTGCCGCAAATGGGCTAGCAGTGCTTTCCATGGCGGTCTTTGCCCTGTTCAGCGGTCCTTGGCCTGTTCAGCGGTGCTTGAGTTGCCAGTGTCAGACCTGTTCAGCGGTGCTTTCCATGGCGGTCTGTGCCCTGTTCAGCGGTCCTTGGCCTGTTCAGCGGTGCTTGAGTTGCCAGTGTCAGACCTGTTCAGCGGTGCTTTCCATGGAAGTCTTTGCCCTGTTCAGCGGTCCTTGCCAAGGTGGTCCTTCATTGCCCGGCAGGGCTGTGGCTGGTGGTCCTTCATGGGTCAGCTGGGCTGTGGCTTGCAGGGCCCTCCTGGCCAGCTGGGCTGTGGCTGGCAGTGGCCTCCTGGGCTGTGACTCTGGCGGTGGCCTCCTGGGCAGTGACGATGAGGCTGGCGGTGGCCTCCTTGGCAGTGACGATGGGGCTGGGGGAGGCCTCCTGGCCAGTGACTCTGGGGCTGGCGGTGGCCTCCTGGGCAGTGACGATGAGGCTGGCGGTGGCCTCCTGGCCAGTGACTCTGGGGCTGGCGGTGGCCTCCTGGGCAGTGACGATGAGGCTGGCGGTGGCCTCCTGGGCAGTGACTCTGGGGCTGGCGGTGGCCTCCTGGGCAGTGACTCTGGGGCTGGCGGTGGCCTCCTGGGCAGTGACTCTGGGGCTGGCGGTGGCCTCCTGGGCAGTGACGATGAGGCTGGCGGTGGCCTCCTGGGCAGTGTCTCTGGGGCTGGCGGTGGCCTCCTGGGCAGTGACGATGAGGCTGGCGGTGGCCTCCTGGGCAGTGATGATGGGGCTAGCGGTGGCGTCCTGGGCAGTGACGAATGGGCTGGCGGAGGCCTCCTGGGCAGTGACGATGAGGCTGGCGGTGGCCTCCTGAGCAGTGACGATGGGGCTGGCGGAGGCCTCCTGGGCAGCCTTCTCCGCTGTGCTGCTCCTCCCAGACTTTGGAGATTTCTTCTGTCGCTTCCCCACCTTGGGAGGAGTCACAGCTGAGTCAACACTCCCCCCGGGACCCCTGTGAGCGGCTTTGCTGGCTGGAGTCTTCCCCCTCTCCCGCCGGGCACTGTCCAACTTCTGGTGCTTCACAGGGGTGGGGACTGGCTGTGCTGTGGCTCCGTGTCACACTGGCTGGCCTGGTGGCTGGTGCACTCCAAATACCTGTAACAATAGGCACCACTGGTCCCGGAGATTTTTTGGCTGAGGTGCTAGTACGGGACCTATGAGTTGGACGGGGGGATGGGGGGAAATAGGTTAAGGGTGGACAGGAAAAGTTTTTTGGAGACACTGGACGAGTAGCTGGGGGGGTTTGGGATTGGAGGAAGAGGTGGTGGTTGTAGGAGGTGTAACTTTTGTAGATTTGGGTGCAGGTGCATGGGCTGGAGGCTGTCGTGAGGTGGATGGCTGTTGGGTGGGTGTGTGCCTACGTTTGTGTATCTTCGGAGGGGGCGTCACAGACGCACTGGGAGAGGACACAGGGGACGTGGAAATGGTGGTGGGGGTGGTGACTGCACGTGAGCGGGGTGTGGTGGTGGGTGTGCTGGTGCGGGACGTAGTGGCTGTAGTGGTAGTGCATGCAGGTGTGAGTGTAGACAAGACTGGGAGGGAGGAGGGAGACGAGGAGGAGGGGGACACAGTGGAGGCAGTGGATGTTGGTGTGTCTGTATGTGTGTGATGCTTGCGTGAGTGCCTGTGGGATGTGTGGTGCTTATGTTTGCCTGAGCTTCCCTTGTGTGGTGAGGTGTGTGCAGGCTGGTCTGATGGTGTGCTTGGGATAGGGTGGGGTACAGGGGATTGGGTCTGGGTGGAGGAAGTTGAAGGGGGGAGGCTAGAGACAGGGACAATGGCTGCCATCAGTGCTGAGGCCAGAGTTTGCAGGGTTCGATGAAGGGCAGCCTGACCAGAATGAATGCCCTCCAACATTTGTGTGTTGCAACTCCCTTTCTACACCCTGGATGGCATTCAAAATGGTAGACTGCCCAACAGTGAGGGACCTGAAGAGGTCAATGGCCTCTTCACTGAGGGCAGCAGAGGTGACAGGGGCAGGGGCTGAGGTGCCTGGGGCGAAGGTGGTGCCCACCCTCTTGGGTGAGCGGGTACGAGGCGAAGGCTGAGGGGCTGCTGGGAGGTCGGTGCTGGTGGGGGGGTGGCGGCTGTACCTGTAGAAGTGGGGGGCACAGATGTTGCCGCCACCACAAGGGAGCTCCCATCGTAGGATGAGTCCGTGTCGCTGGTTGCATATCCTGTGACCGCCGTGGTGCTCCCCTCGCCCTCCGTCCCAGTGGTGTATTCTGAGTCCGTGGTGTGGCCCTCCATGGCCATGTGGGATGCAGCTCCCTCGTGCTCCGGTGCCACTGTACCTCACCCTGATGATACTAATGCACACAAGAACAGGGAGACCACAAAAAGGGGGACGACGACAGAAGAAAGACAGGTTGAGTGCATGGCTCACCACTACCGTTGGCGGACAATACAGACACAGCAGCCCCCTGCACTACATCGCGCTGTTGGGCTCTACAGATGCAATTCCTGGGAAATGGCCTACATGGCTATGGACGACATCTGCACACATAGATGACACAGGGGCATGAATACCTGTACTTCGCACTCTACAGAGGTGGGGTGGGGTGCCACATGGCCTGCATTACAGAGGGGCCTAGCCTACGGAACTCACCCTTGCCTAGGGAAACCCACAGCCATCCCCCCCCACCCAGACACCTTCACTGCGCGCAAAGTCCGCTGAATGATAGTGTACTCACCCCCTTGTGTCTGCTGTGATGCCCTCAAGCACCCATCCAACTCAGGGTAGGCCACCGCCAGGATCTGGAACATCAGGGGGGTCATGGTTCGACGGGCACCCCTCCCACGATGGGAGGCCATCCCCAGCTGAGCCTCCGCCATCTTCTTGCTCCAGCGGCGAATGTCCTCCCATCTTTTCCGGCAGTGGGTGCTCAGTCTGTGGTGGATCCCGAGGGTCCGGACGTCCTTGGCGATGGCACGCCAAATATCCTTCTTATGGTGGGTGCTGACCTACATGACATGTACAGGGGAAGAAGAGAAGTCATTACCAACTGCACCGTCAAAGTGAGTGGCCCGCATCCCTACCCTTGCCATGTGGCACATGCATTCACAGTCCTTCATGCACGCAGAACTGTGCCCCCTTCCTTCTTACAACCAGCTCTCTCCACACAGGCATAGCCCATACAACATGCTCCCTGTGTACTTGCCTGTTGGTCTGGAGGACCGTAGAGTAGCGTGACCTGGGGGAGGACCCCGTCGACGAGCTTCTCCAACTCCTCTGCAGTGAAGGCAGGGGCCCTTTCCCCAGACGCACGAGCCATTGTCTCTTCCAGACGAGGTCACAGCAGCACCTGCAGTGTAGGTACTCTCCTGTCGAAGATCAGGTATCGAGTGATTGAACAGCTAGAAATGGTGGTCACGTCCGCGGCGGTCACGTCCGCGGCGGTGCATATCATCCCCGCCGGCGTACATCGTCATTGGCTCCTGGGACCCATAGGGTCCAATGTTAACCAATGCAGCATTGCGCCGCGGTCTTCGACCGCCTACCGCGACGGTGTACAACGCCAGCGCAGTTACCTCACATCCCATTGTCCCAGTTTAGAGGTCAGGCAGCCGCCATTTCAGGGGCCCACATGGCCTAATTACCAACTGTATCACACATACCTAGTCTTTGTCTCACAACACAAATACAGGCCACATTTTGTGTATGAATGGTGTTCTGTGTAGACTGTGGGTGCATACCTCTGAGTTGTTTGACTCTGTGGTCGCTATTGTCCTTCATAGGCACCGTCCGCTGGGACATGTGAGGAGATGGCGGAATCCTCCTGTGGACCGACCGCTGGTGAACCTGTCAACAATGGAGGAAAGAAGTTTGATCATCTCCTACAGGTTTGACCGTGCCACAATCGAGGAACTGTGTATACAGTTGGAGCCTGACCTGATGTCAGCAATCCGCCATCCCACAGGAATCTCCCCTCAAGTGCAGGTGCTATCAGTGCTCCATTTTCTTACAAGTGGGTCATTTCAAACAACAGTGGCCATGGCATCAGGGATGTCCCAGCCTATGTTTTCCAACGTGTTGTCCAGAGTGTTGTCTGACCTTCTGAAACACAGGCGGAGCTATATCGTTTTCCCTCAGGTGGAGGACTTGCCTACAGTGAAAGGTGACTTCTATGCCCTTGGACATATCCCCAACATCATAGGTGTCATTTATGGGAACCATGTAGCTCTGGTCCCCCCCCACAGGAGTGAACAGGTGTACAGGAACCGGAAGAGTTATCATTCCATGAATGTACAGATGGTATGTTTGGCAGACCAGTACATCTCCCAGGTAAATGCTATGTTCCCTTGCTCTGTGCATGACGCCTACATCCTGCGGAATAGCAGCATCCCTTATGTGATGGGTCAACTCTAGAGGCACCGGGTGTGGCTATTAGGGGACTCTGGTTACCCCAACCTGTCATGGCTACTGACCCCAGTGAGGAATCCCAGGACCAGGGCAGAGGAACGCTACAATGAGGCCCATGGGCGGACTAGGAGGGTGATCGAACGCACCTTCGGCCTCCTGAAGGCCAGGTTCAGGTGCCTCCATATGACAGGTGGTTCCCTATTCTACTCACCAAAGAAGGTGTGCCAGATCATCGTGGCCTGCTGTATGCTTCACAACTTGGCTTTGCGACACCAGGTGCCTTTTCTGCAGGAGGATGGTCCAGATGGCGGTGTTGTGGCAGCTGTGGAGCCTGTGGACAGTGATGAGGAGGAAGCAGAGGAAGAAGACATTGTCAACAGGGACTCAGTCATCCAGCAATATTTCTAGTGACACACAGGCGAGAAAACATTCCTGCCTACTACAAGTACTTTAACACTTCTACCTCAATCCTGTCTGTCGATTTCAACCAGTATATGGTCACTGAGTTGTACATTTCCCTTACGGTTTCACAGGTGTGGTTTCCAACGTGTGTCATCTGCTTAGATTCCTCATGGACTTGAGATGTGTGACATAGGTATGTTGATATTACATTTGAAAAAGCATTTTGTCACTGTCATTGCTAATACACTATTTTGAAATCACAGACTGACTCCAGATTGTTTTGTGCTTCAAGGGTGTTTATTGAAGTGCTCAATGTTGGAGGGGGTTGTAAAATGGTGAGGGGTGATGGCGGAGGAAAGTCCATGGCAGAGTCCAGTCTATTAGTCCCACAGGTGCATTGCCCATTTGGGCATAGGAAGTGGAGCTGAGGCAGTTCCAATATAGACAGGGTTACAAGGTGGGACAGTGGTTTGACAATCAGGGTGGTCTCATTTCTTGGCGGGGGTCTTGGCATCGTGCTCTGTCTTGTTCCTGGATCTCAGGGAGCGCTTGCGGGGTGGTTCTCTGTCTGCAGGGGGGGTGCTGGTGTGGTGGTCCTGTGGCGGTGCCTCCTGTCCACTAGCGCCGGCGGAGGTGGTGGGCAGTTCATCGTCCATGCTAGTGTCAGGGGCCCCTTGTAGTGCCACAGTGTCCCTCCTGGTGTTAAGTATTTCCTTCAGCGATGGAGCCCAGGGCGGAGCTGATGGTTCTGAGTTCCTCCCTGAACCCCAAATACTGTTCCTCCGGCATGCGCTGGGTCTCCTGAAACTTGGCCAGGACCGTTGCCATCGTCTCCTGGGAGTGGTGGTATGCTCCCATGATGGAGGAGAGGGCCTCGTGGAGAGTGGGTTCCCTTGGCCTGTCTGCCCCCTGTCGCATGGCAGCCCTCCCAGTTCCCCTGTGTTCCTGTGCCTCCGTCCCCTGGACCGTGTGCCCACTGCCACTGCCCCCAGGTCCCTGTTGTTGTTGGGGTGGTGGGTTATCCTGGGTTCCCTGTAGTGGTGGGCACACAGCTGATTGACGTGTCCTGGGGATGAAGGTATGGGCCCGCTGGGTGGGTGCTGTGCTGGTGTTACCTGAGGGTGGAAGGTCTGTGGTGGGCTGTGCCTGTGTGAGGGGAACCGACTGTCCCGAGGCCCAGGATGGTCCGGGCTGGTCATCTGGATCCAGTTGGACAGATCTGCTGTCATCACTGTGGGCCTCTTCTGTGGGTGGGGTGGAGATGTCTGGACCCTCCTGTCTGGTGACATTGGGTAGTGGTCCTGCAGGGGTGTAAAAGCATGATTATTGCATCTGTGTGTGTCATGGTGTGCAATGGGTGGGTGACCATGTACCCCAGTGCTAGCATTCCTGTGTGGGGGCTTGTGTGATGATGGTTGAGGGGGTGTTATGGGTATGTGCAGTGGGCATGCTTTAGTGATGGGTGTCCATGCTTTGTTGTGTCATGCAGGGCTTGGTGTTGGGATGTGTGGTTTGTGTTATTAGTACATTTGTGAGGAGTTGGAGTGATAGGGGAGGGGGCGAGGGTGGGGGTCTGTGATAGCATGCAGGTAGGGTGGGGGATATGATAGTTAAAGGTTTGACTTACCAGAGTCCATTCCTTCACCGACTCCTGCGAGGCCCTCAGGATGCAGAATCGCCAAGACCTGCTCCTCTCATGTTGTTAGTTGTGGGGGAGGACGTGGGGGTCTGCCGCCAGTCCGCTGTACCGCCAGGTGGTGTCTTGAGACCACGGAACGCACCTTCCCCCGTAGGTCGTTCCACCTCTTCCTGATGTCATCCCGATTTCTTGGGTGCTGTCCCACTGTGTTGACCCTGTCGACTATTCTTCGCCATAGCTCCATCTTCCTAGCTATGGAGGTGTGCTGCACCTGTGCTCCAAATAGCTGTGGCTCTACCCGGACGATTTCCTCCACCATGACCCGGAGCTCCTCCTCCGAGAACCTGGGGTGTCTTTGCCGTGCCATGGGGTGTTGTGGGTGGTGTGTGTGGTGATAAGTGTGGTGATATGTAGTGGTGTGTGGTGTTTTGTGCGTGGAAGTTGTGTGGGTGATGGTGTTGAGTGCCTGTGGCTGCTAGTTTGTGGATGGTGGTGTCTCTCTCTGGCCTTCTTTCTGAATTTTTGGTCGTAGGGGTTTGTGGGTGATGTGGGTGTGTGTTTTATATTGTATTGAGTGTGTGGGAGTGGTGTGTGTATGTGTATCAGGTGTGTGTATTTGGAATTGTTCAATGTGGCGGTGTTTTGTAGAAGTGTGTGTATTTTGAGCGCAGCGGTGTGTACCGCCAATGGAATACCGCGGTTGAAAGACCGCCGCGTGGATTCGTGGGTCGTGATAGCATGGGCGTATTTCTTTTGGCATGACGGTGGAGGTTGTGTTTTCGCCAGTTTATCACTGACCTTTGGTGTGGCGGACTTGTGTGGGTGTCTGAATTTTGTCGGATTTCGAGATGTGGGTCATAATAGCTGTGGTGGAATTCCGCAGCCGCGGCGGTGTGTTGGCGGTCTTCTGCACGGCGGTAAGCGGCTTTTACCGCCAATGTTGTAATGACCCCCATAATTCAAACTACAGGCATTTATGGTTGTGGTATGGCCACCACCAGAAATGTGTCACTTATGTCTGGAGGACTCCTGACCCTTGGCTTGGTTGCAGGCCTAGTCAACAAGAGACCTGTCTTTGATAAAAGACCAGTGGTGCTAGACTGTATTGAGGGATATATTGCTGATGGTAGGGCTGTTGATGTAGGACCCACGTTTACTGGCTCCTTCCTCTAGCTCATCAACAGGGCTTGGTTCACCATTGTTGTAATAAACCTAATCATCTTCCTGTGCCAGTGTCCATTTCATTGGACTGGAACACTTAATTTACATGTTTCCACAATAAAGATTCCCCATCATAAGGCATGTCTAATATTCTACTTTAAACTTAAGGCTGATTTGTAGTCGATCTCAACCACCCTTGACATTACAATACCATTGCACCTGCTAATTGCTTAACCTAGTGGTTGCAATATCTCTAGAAGCAACTGTGAAGGCAAATGTTTTTTCTTGTTCATGAAATATGACCTTAGCTTCAGATTTTTTATCCTCAGGCAGTTCTAAATATGGTGCAGTATCCAACCGCATTTATCTGTCAGGGATAAAACTGGTATAACTTTGGAAGATCTAATTGGGTTCGGGTCAAGACTGATTTGCATATGGCTGGGTCCAAACTGAGGTGGCAAGTGGGGAAAAAATGATGGGTTGGAATAATAATGTTCATCAGTATAGGTGTCATCATTGTCAGGCTGTGATTAGTATAATCTTTGAAGCCTGTATATGCTTAGGAGAAGAAGGTGTGAGCAAAGCTTTTAATCAGCGAGATTGCTTCATCATCAAAGATGTGATCTACGATGGCGGTATCATTGACAAAATAGTTGCCAACGAGGTGATAGATGTCAACCGAGCTGTTGACAAAGCAGTCATCAATGAGGTTGTTTCCTTGTACATGCAATCATTACTGATGCTACAGTAGCGGATCTTGAAACCACTATCGACTATGTTGTTGATGGTGCAGACTGAACTAGTGAGAGCCTCTTTCTCTGTGATGACTGATGTTTCTTTATCGATCATGATCCCATCAACTATATTTTTGTTTCTGATGTTACCAGTGAAAGATCTGACGATGGTCTTGATTTACTTTTTCAGGTATTTCTACAGGTATTTTTGCTTTTAGTTTTGGTGGTTCAGTCACTGACTTGGACTTGGTCTTGTCAACCAGAATTATCTCTTCAGATGAATAAGTCCTATGCTTTCTTCTGAATCTTCTTGTTTTTTTGGACATAGATGGCATTCTATCAGGATTCAATGCCTTTCATCTTAATGTGCCCTTTATGCTTTTTTGAGGCGCCATCTTACTCTTCATCAGAGGGTGGTATTTCCTTAGATTTTGGTTTTGGTATCCAAATTAAACGCCTTCTTGCACTGTCTTTGAGGGTTTTAGTTGAAATGGTGCTATAATTTCTTACATTCCTTAGGATAGGCAATACATACTCTCTTTATTAGGGTCCTTAGAGGGAAGCCTCTTTTTGCTACAAGTTCGACAAAATCTGTAGAGATCTTTTTTTTAAATATCAGACATTGTCTATATTTTCTAAAAAATAAAATACACAGAGATTCATTGGTTCTCTTTAAAATTACGTGGATAGGTTATTAATGCAACTATGCTGAATCTTTACAGCTTAACACTGCAACTACTCACTTTGACTACTGTGGAACTTTAAACTCAACTAAGGGGATGATTCAAGCACGTGAATCTATGGATCAATTCTGGAGAAGGTGCTATTCTGAAACTTCAGGCATCATGGTATAGCTGCAGTGAGAAATCAAGCTGTTGGTTGACTGGGGAGTGACCCTTGGTTCACTTGCAGGGTGAACCACAAAAAGTCACTAATTTAACATGTGCTTAACCCTGGGTAGCTTGGCACAAAAAGCAGTCAGGCTAAACTTAGAGGAAATCAGTTAGGTATTAATGCAGTACACAAAAAGTAACACAGTGAAAACATAACCCAATAAAAAATCTCAAACCAATTAAAACAAATAGAGAAAAAAAAAATGTTTTACTCCAAAACCATCAGAATTCATTTAGTAGAACCGAAGTTATGATTTTTATTTTTTTAAGTTTAAGGTTCAAAGTTGCAAGTCCTCTGTTTTAGAAAATGGCAACCTGGGCATACTTAGCATCACAATCACGGGTCCAGGAGTGGATGGAGACCTCTTGGGGATTCAAGGCTGAGTCCAGGTGCAGGTTTCATAGGGTGGGAGCTTGTTATGTCCCTGTGGCTCAGAACAGGAGACCAGCTAAACTAGCCCTTGGGGTCACTTCTGAAGTTCTGGGTGCAGGTGGTGATGGAGGGCTCTACAGCAGGGTTGGCCTCTGAAAAGCAGACTCGAGGCATCAAAACAGTCCTTCCAGGTACATCGGCAGTCTGGCAGAGTGCACACCAGGTCACAGCAGCAGGCACTCCTCTAAGAGTTCTTCCGCAGGTCCAGTAGTGGACTGAGGAGCAGGTCTGAGAGCCCTATTTTTATACACTGGTTCCCTGCTCCTAGAAGTTGGTAAAGTTTCCAGATGGGCTCTCCGAAGTTCCAGGAATTTCCTGCCTACCCTGCCGTGGTTCCTAGCTGGCTGCACTGGCAATAAAGGGTTGTTAAGCCTATTATGTGGTGGCAGAGCCCAGCCTATTCAGTTGCAAGTGGGGCTGTGCTTAGCTCCGCCTCCCCCCTTCAAGTCAGTTAATGGTCCATTCAGGCTCTGCTAATCCCCCTATTGTGTGACCGTCTGAGGTGAATTCACAAAGTCCCAATTGTCAGTTACACTCAGTCATGCGATGTAAGGCAGGTTACAGGCACAGAGGGCTAACAGCAGAAAAATGCCAACTTTCTAAAATTGACATTTCCAAAGTTGTAATATTAAATCTGACTTTACCATTAAAGAGGGTTTATTATTACACGTTCATAGATATCAAACATGATATATCTACCACCTCTGGTTTGGGAATTACAATTTATTAATTTTAATAAGTAATCCCCAATGTTACCTTATGGGAGGGGTTGGTGTCTCAGTAGTGAGAAAACTAAGTACTTTCTTACTACTAGGACATGCAAAACTAACAAGTACATGTCCTACCTTTTAATTACACAACACCCTGCCCTATGGGCTACTTAGGGCCTACCTTAGGGTTGACTTATATGTTATAAAAGGGGAGTGTAAGGCTTGGCAAGGGGTTTTAAATGGCAAGTTTACATGGCAGTGGGCCACTGCCTACATGCTGCAACTGCAGGCCTGAGACACGTTTTAAGGTGTGACTTAAGTTCGTGGCACAATAAGTGCGGAAGGCCTACTGGTAGCATTGAATTTACAGGTCACAGGTATACAGTATACCACTATAGAAGGGACTTACATGTAATTTAAATATGCCACTCAGATTAATGACAATCAAACCATGTTTTTAAAGAGAGAGAGAGAGCACAAGCACTTTAACACTGGTTAGCAATGGTAGAGCATCAGGAGTCCTAAAGTCAACAAGCAAAAATCCAGCAAAAAATATGAGGATGAATGCAAAAAATGTGGGGGTGACCTTGTAGAGAGGGCCATTTCCAACAGCTGGTAAGGGCACACATTACAACTTTAAATGGTAATTACCACCCTATACCATAGCCAATGAAGGTATTCCAGTCTCTTATGATCTTCAGCTTCCAATGGGACAAATGGTGAAAAATTGACAAAAACTATTGACCCCTGTCATTGGTATTGTCAGCCTGCTTACTGGCTCCCATCTATGATTTCTTCTCCACTGGTATTCTTCTGGCTCGTTCAGTCTCTGGCACCTGACTTTTAGATTGATGGTCGGAGAGAGAGAGAGATGCTACTGCCTGACCCTAAAATGGTGTCCTTGGGCTGCCTCACGCTAAGATGATGCCCAGGTAGCATCTAGACCTCCAAAGTATCAACCACTGTGCTGTTCTGCATATGCACCCCTGGAATTGTCCAACGTTTTCGTCTACCTTCATAGGGACCACAGTTCACCAAATGTAGACACTACCTGTTCCAGTGTTGCATACCAAACTGCAGGGATAGGGTCTTCAGGTAATTGGCACAGGAGGGACCAAACTGGCTTTACCAACGGAGATCACACCACTTTGAGGCACCAGTTGGGATCTGGGCATCATCAACTACTTCAAAGAAAAAAGGTTACTCCTGAGAAATAACAAGATTCATCTTGTTCCAGATCTGAGACAATCAAAGCACATGGCAAAACTGAGAGTAGTGATTTAGGGAACATTGCAGATGTTCTCCCACCTGGAAGTGGTTATGGGATTCTTAGAGTCAATGAAATTCAGGGCTGCTCTGGATTGAAATTAAATCCCCAGCATTCCTATTCCTGGATCTCGCTCATGTTGTTTTGTTCCTCTGGCGATGGTTTTGTAGTTGTGCTGCCAAAGTCCCCAAGATTCTGAGCGCAGTATGGAGCAGGTATTTTTGTGTGATGGTTACTTTGTGATGTTTTATATCTCAGACTGTTGAGTGATCAAGACTGAGTTCACCTTTCATCATTCTCCTTCCACTTCCCCCTCAAAGATGCAATTTTCTGCTCCACAAAGAGACAGTCAAGGGTTGAGTCTAACTTGTATTGTCTTTTGAGATTGATCTGGGCTTGTTTTCAACCATTTTTAAGCATTTCACTATTGGTATATTTATTAAAACATGTTAAACCACAAAACAGAGATAAGGGAAATACACACAAGGCTTGCAAGAAAAAAACAGACAGTCTCTGATACCCTCTCTCACCTCCAAAGGAAGTCCTGCCAAAAAAGGACTCTTGAGGAACTGTGGACAAGAAAGGCAAAGTATATTATGTGAAAAAAGCCTATTCATAATAAGGCCTACCTCCACTAAAATGTTTTCAGTGTAAGAACTGAGAAATAATTTAAGTGAAACAAAAATCTGCTTCAGCTGTAACATTTTAAGAAAAACCAGTCAGAGTCAGAGGAGGAACAGTGTTTGAGGTCTCTGGTCCACACAGCAAACAAATTAATGGAGGCCAACTGTTACTGTAATTTATCTTGGGATGCTTGAGAAACTTGTGCCTTAAAATGACAGTGTCAAGTTTCTCTTTGATGAGGTTGCTGCTTTTGTCGACACATTAAATATGTTTCTCAATGTAAACGAATATTTAAATTAGGTGTTTGTAAAACGTGTTGATAATTTAATTTTATTGATTTAATTAGGTCTGGCGTTAGCCAAGACCATCTGATTTTACTAAAATAATATGTAAAAACTACGTACTTAAAGGGGGCTTTCAGTCAGTTCTCTTCATCCATTGGTCTGTGATTGTGTCATTCACAATTTGCTTCATCCCACTACAGCACACTGCATGGGGCAATGAGTCACTCTACACAAGTCACTAGTTAACCTCATGTTAAGTGACTACATTTTGCTCTTTCACAAGGAGCACCTCTGCACACAAAGTAGTTTGCTTCAGTGCTTGTTTGTTTTTACTTATTAGTTTAGTGTGGTCTTTACGATAGCATGATGCTTACTATCAGCTCTTCATGTGACCACAGGGTACATTCCAGCTTTATCAGTTCCTATATGCTGCCAAGGCTGTTGTAAATTAATTTGGAAATTACCTTCATATATTTATCTGATTTCTGCAATTTCACAGCGTAACATGTTGTCTTCTTGGACTTGGTTTCTCCAGTGGTTCTTTAATTCATTTTACCCAGGGAGAAAAACAATCTTTATTGTGTTTAAATTTCAGCACACTTGCAACACTTTTATTGAAAGGTAGGTGAGGTGTAATTTGGATGTCAGTATCTAATATTTATTCTATGAACCCTCTTTACTTACTTCTTCCCATCTTCTTACTTTCACTCATATTTTTCTCCTTTCTTTCATTCTATTTTCCTATCTTTTGCTTAATTTTCTTTCTTTCATTCTTTCTGCATTATTTTCTTTCCTTCCTTCTTCTTTTCCTTCTGCATTTTTTTTTCATTCCTTCTTTCTTTTTTGCCTTCTTTATTTCCTTTTTGCTTTCTTTCTTTTGTTTTGCCTTCTTTGTTGGCTTTTCCTTATTTCCTTCTTTTTCATTTTTTCCTTGCTTTTTTTGCCTTCTTTCCTGTTTCTTTCCTTTTCTCATTTTATATTTTTTGCCTTCTTTCTTTCCTTAATATTTTTCTCTTCTTATGTTCTATCCTTCTTTTTTTGTCTTCCTTCATTCCTTCCTTTCTATCCTTTCTTCCTTTTTGCCTGTGAGCCTCTCTCTTCCTTTTTTAGCTTTTCTCCTTTCCCTTTTTGCCTCTTTCTTTCTTTCTTTCTTCCTTCTTGTTTCCCTTCCTACTTGCCTTTTTTCTTTCGTGCCTTCTTTCTTTAAGGCAAGAGGCTGCCAGCCAATACTAGACCACCTGTCTTTTTTATTTTACATTTCTGTTAGTCAAGACCTTTTGATTTTACCTAAAATGTGCATGACACTGACTTATGAGCATTTTCAGCCAGAGTGTATCCATAAGTCTGTGACTGAGTCAGTCATATGTTTCTTCCACCCCCTCTAGCATGCATCAAGTGGCAATGCATCAGCCTACTTCTCTAGGAGTTCAGGCATACTGCCCTTTGAAAATGAGCAGTTCACAAAGAAGTTCCCTTCAGCTGTAGAGATCACCAGGGCAAGGTGTACTTTGTCGAAACCAAAAAAGATGTTTGCCTCTAGCCAATAATTTTTTAGATTTAATGAGAGTCAAGCAGCTTCCAATACAATAATGCTTTGCAAAAACCATGCTCAAAACAAGAATTGCTGAAAAGCGGGGGTTCTATGACAGACATAGTGGCTTTACCAATGCTTGGTTTTGTTACTGGAACCCATCACAACGACAACAACAATCAAGCTGGCAAACTGAGCACAATATTAACTAACTCCATCCTACCTATAAGACAAAGAAAGATGTTTCCTAATATTTACTGTTGCATTTCTATATTGTCACATCTTTGGATCTCTTTTAGAGGATGAAGGATGTGGGGAGTCTGGAAAAATGGCTGATGCATTTTCTGTCCATTTCATGGGCCACTGATATTTTTTAGTTTCACTAAAACAAACTCCCACTTTGAGATTTCAGTAAAACAAAAAAGTCAGTCAAGCGGGCTGACAAGTATGATGCCGTCTTGAGAAAGTGAACTGCATTCAGTGTATCTGATACATGGAGGTCCTCGCCAGGATGGTGATCCCTGTATCCTTATATATGGTGGGTACCCCTCCACCTGGGCGAGGGAGTCTTACACAGTGGGACACCTACCATATCTTAAATGAGGCCTGTTAGTTCTGCCAGTCCGAGTTACTGAACAGGGTGAAAAGAATAGGGGTTGGAAAAGAAGGTGAGAATGGCAAAATACCATTACTCAAGTTGTTCGCATTACAAAAATCTATAATCAGTAACTTTATATTGCTGCTCCAATTTAAGGAAGAGTTGAAGATGCACCTCTTTAAAAAATATTACATCACAATACATTAACAGTCCACAAACCAGTTACCTCACCTATCACTCATTGACTTTATGCTTTTCTTTGATCCTTTACAGTGTACCGCTACCTTTTGACTAAGTTTGCTCTATAGAAAAACCACATGCATAAATAGATATATATTGGTGTTTTCTATAGGTTTCTGCCCCCTCCAGTATTGCAGTAGGGAACCATCTCAAACACCTCTCAGAGCCACAATGTCACCATTAAATACAGAGTAGACAGTTAGTATAGAAATTCCTACCAGCTGGCCCTTTTTTTGATTTTGCTCTTTCTACAAGGAGAAAAAACAGCTAGCGGCCCCAGGATTTGTGAAGAAAAATGTCCTCTCACCACTGCAGGCTTGTAGCTACACAGGGACATCTCAATCCTCGGAGAGATTTAGGGGTGATTTATAATTTGCTGGACAGGGTACTCTATTGCACCCGTTTCCTCTGATGCTCCTACCAAGTAGGGCGCGACGGAGGAAAGGTATTATGCCACTTGACCTAATTAGGATGGAAAGTGTGTCCTTTTCTCTATCCGTCATTGGTGGTGAGGGACAGGAAAAATCAAATAATGACCTTCACACTCAAGGATGAAACTCCCTGAATATATGGCGGTCTTAGGATTTTTCTGTTTTTCATTAACAAACTTCCACTTCAGGAGTTTTTTTAAAAAGAAGTTTGGTGGGCGACCACCAAATTTGACAGTGGCCACCCACCAGACATTTTGTACTATGACTGAAACCACCATGACTCTGGTTCCTGTCACGTTACAGAGATTATCTCTTGATTTGGGGGATGGTAGTGCATCAGGGTGCCTAAGGTAATGTCCTCTACCACCCTGATGGACCAAGTACTGTCCACCGAACTCTAAATCTTGCCTAACCCTCAGTAAGGCAAGGCTTAGATCTGGGAATATATGTTTCTTGTAGTCATTCATAATCATGTTCCTTTTCTTAACCACAGACTGCATCACCAGCTCTTAGATTCTGTGCCATGCCCCACATTCGTTCCTATTGAGTCATTAGTGGATAGTCGGGAAACCTACATACTGAAAGTAGAGAAATGATGTTGCCATCTAGCACCTTGTTGTGTAAGATGTTTATAACGTCTTTTTTCACTGTTTAATTTGTAAAATACTAACTGCTGAGCCCCAAATATTTTCATAGAAATCAGCCCCCTGCACTACTGAATGTCAGGCTTATGAATACCATGACTGTCTAGTCCTAATTCTACCTCATACCTCTTTTATATGCCAGCATACCCTCTTTGGGCCAAATTTAAGAAAAGTGGCACTGCATTATATGCAGCGCCACTTATCCTGCTCCCCTTACCACCCCCTACCGCCACCATGTGTGCATCGTATTTAACATACGGCGGACCAGGGCTGTATTTAGGGTACTGGTGTCAACTTTTTTGATGCTAGTTTGGCGCTTTGCAGGATTAGCATCAAAAATATTGATGCTATTCTGTAAAGCACCTAGAGGCCCAATGAAAACAATGGAAGCCTCATTTTAATGCCTGCTCTGTACAGGCGTTAAAAATGCTGCAAAAAATGGCACAAAGAAATCTTTTAGATTTCTTTGTGCCATTTTTTCAGCCCCCCTAATGGGGGAACACCCCCTTGCATACATTATGGTGGTCATTCTGACCCTGGCGGTCTTTGACCGCCAGGGCGGAGGACCGCGGGAGCACCGCCGACAGGCCGGCGGTGCTCCAATGGGGATTCCGACCGCGGCGGTAAAGCCGCGGTCGGACCGGCACCACTGGCGGGGTCCCGCCAGTGTACCGCGGCCCCATTGAATCCTCCGCGGCGGCACAGCTTGCTGCACCGCCGCGGGGATTCCGACCCCCCCTACCGCCATCCAGATCCCGGCGGTCGGACCGCCGAGATCCGGATGGCGGTAGGGGGGGTCGCGGGGCCCCTGGGGGCCCCTGCAGTGCCCATGCCACTGGCATGGGCATTGCAGGGGCCCCCGTAAGAGGGCCCCTACATGTATTTCACTGTCTGCTGCGCAGACAGTGAAATACGCGACGGGTGCAACTGCACCCGTCGCACAGCTTCCACTCCGCCGGCTCGATTCCGAGCCGGCTTCATCGTGGAAGCCTCTTTCCCGCTGGGCTGGCTGGCGGTCTGAAGGCGACCGCCCGCCAGCCCAGCGGGAAAGTCAGAATTACCGCCGCGGTCTTTCGACCGCGGAACGGTAACCTGACGGCGGGACTTTGGCGGGCGGCCTCCGCCGCCCGCCAAGGTCAGAATGAGGGCCTATGTCTGGCCCATGGATTGTGGCACTTTGTAAATATGGTGCGTGGAAAAAGCCACTTTAGCACCGACTTTGTGCAAAAAAAAAAAGATGCTCTGGCGGCGCTAAATGCTCTTAAATATGCTCCTTTGTCTCTTTACTTTTCTCTTCTAAGTTAATTTTCTTCCTTTCTTACTCACTTTGTCACTGTTTCCTGTAATTCCCATAGTCTGTCTTTCCCCTTTTTCTGAATTTATCTCTATTGCTGTGGTTCAACATGGAAAAATAAAAACTAGATCACAGCACCCAAATGTGAGTGACGGTGGGCCCCACGTGCAACCAAAGCTCAAATGAATCAGTATCTGTATCACAGGCCCATTATTATCCTTTGTGTGCAATCCTGGGATGCCGCATTCTCTGCTTTAGACTCATTCTGCATTCTAGATAGCCAATTTTATTGAACGCACAGGTTTAAGTAGTTTAAACTTTCTGAATAGTAGCATTGTTCCTTGGTGCCTATGGATAGGCACTCATATGGCCTCATTTAGAATGATTGCAAGTGTATTACATACTATGAAACTTGATGTTTGTGACAGAGTAACCGCCGTCCAAACCCTAAATCAAGCCCTAAGTATGCCCTGCCCTTTCCTAAGGACCGAATCAGTAAATACTTGTTTCTTTGAGAACAGGACTGAGAAAGTAAGTGTTCTCCATTATGGGATTGACTTTAAATCCAGAAACACCAAATAGCTCCACCCACATGTAATATATTAGAACTAAGGCCCATATTTATACTTTTTGACGCACAACTGCGCCAACGCAGTTGTGCGTCAAAAATTTTAACGCCGGCTAACGCCATTCCAAAGCGCCATGCGGGCGCCTTATTTATTGAATGACGTTAGCCGACGCTGCGGACTGGTGTGCGTCAAAAAAAATGACTCACACCAGGCAGCGCCGGCGTAGGGGAAAATGGAGCTTGGGTGTCAAAAAATGGGGCAAGTCAGGTCTGAGGTAAAATTTTGGCCTCAACCCGATTTGCGCCATTTTTTTTTACGCCCAACCCCCATGGAAATGACTCCTGTCTTAGCAAAGACAGGAGTTATGGCCCCTTGCCCAATGGCCATGCCCAGGGGACTTATGTCCCCTGGGCATGGTCATTGGGCATAGTGGCATGTAGGGGGGCACAAATCAGGCCATGCCACAAAAAAAAAAATACTTACCTGAACTTACCTCAACTTCCCTGGGATGGGTCCCTCCATCCTTGGGTGTCCTCCTGGGGTGGGCAAGGGTGGCAGGGGGTGTCCCTGGAGGCATGGGAGGGCACCTCTGGGCTCCTTCTGAGCCCACAGGTCCCTTAACGCCTTCCCTGACCCAGGCGTTAAAAAAGTCATTTTTTGGAAGGGAACGCCTACCTTGCATATAATTAACGCAAGGCAGGTTCCCCCTTCCAAAAAATGGCGCACATGGTGGAACTTTGATGCCTGCTGCGTCGGACGTCAAAGTATAAATAGGGGGCAGTGTTTGCACCGAATGTGCGTCAAAAATTTTGACGCACATTCGGCGCAAACAGAGTATAAATATGCCCCTAAATATTTAAGAGACAGTATTCTACTGGTTACGAAGTCTACACCCCATTCGATCACAGGACTTTCCAGGTGTGATCCCCTATATTGAGGGCGCTGCACTGGTTCCTCAGCTGTAGCAGAGAAAACTTCCATAGCGATGACTATCGCCTACAAAGCCACCTGCCACAATGTACCAGAGGTTTTATCAGCTTAAGAGGTAAGTTCTGAAGGCTCTCTCTGTGCAGCAGAACTATTTACTATGAAGACTGTTGGACAATGGGGTCCTCTGAAAATGTCATTGTTTCTGTAAGGGTTTGACTCTCTAAACTTGCATCACCATGGGGGAGTAGAGTGGTCAGTGGCAAAGATTCCTCCCATGCTTGTGGTCAGCCACAGCCGATTCTGGAACAATCTGCTGAGAAAAAGACATGGCCACTTGTGACTTTTGAGTTTGATGAGAAGCACATTCATCCCATACTCACGTCACCTCCATAATGTTACTTTTTGCAATACATACCACGCAGCGCATTTCCTGAAAAACAGAAGAAAATATAGGAATTAGAAAGCTATACAGGACATTCACTTTTCAGCAAGAATGGTGTTTGGATCAGTGGTGTTTGCATCAGCTTCAAAGCTATCATGCTAGTGTATTCCTCCTTCAGAGCTACATGATGTTTATGTGCAACATAGCTTCTTTACTTTGGACCAGATGTACGACCATTCCTTTTTGCGACTCGCAATTTGCAAATGTTAGCAGCTCGCAATTTGCGAGTCATAAAAGGAAATGTACTAATGTGTCTCGGGGCTGCAATTGGCCTGCCTCATCAGTATGCATGAGGTAGGTCACAATTTGTGAGCCATTGGGAATGGGCAATGACACAGGACTGGTGGCCTGCTAGGGACAGCAGACCACAATGTTTGTGTTTGCTTTTAAATAAAGCAAGTTTAAAAAAAGAAAAGCCCAATAAAGATAAACGGGATGAGTTTCAAAAAGAAAAATGAAACATTTCTGTTTCATTTTTTAAGGGTAGGCAGTGGTCTGTGAGGAAAATGTTTTCACTACCATTCACAAAAGGGGAAGAGTCCCCTCAGGACCCCTTCCCGTTTGCGGCTTGCTTACCACCTACTTGAAGTAGGCAGTGCACTGCAATTGTTTTGTGACCACGTTCCGGTCGTAAAATAATTGTACATCCATTGCAACTCGCTATTAGGAGGGGACGCCCTTGGCACACCCCTTCCTAATAGTGACTCGCAAACCCTATTTTGCGAGTCGGTAACCGGTTACAAAATAGGGTTAATAGATGACAGATGCTGTTTTAGCCATTGCAAATGGACTGAATATCCGTTTGTGACCGCTAAAAACTGTTGTACATCTGGCCCTTGAGATTTCAGCAGTTTGCCACTTTTCAAATGTCCCACTTGTAAAAATTGAGTTATCTTTAAAATGTATGCAAACGATTCAAAGCGCCTCACATTTCAGCAAAGACAATATCACATAAATAATTAATCTGTAACAGAAAAGTACACTATGGCTCAAAATATCAAAATCGTGTCCTACTTCACATGTGGCACAGTTCCCTTTTTTACATGTCATGGGCTGTATCTCAGTTTTGAATTGCATCATCCTTAAAATATATGTATAGATTTATCTTTCTGGTGACTCTGAGTCCACCGGCCCTTTCTGATCATCAATTTTAGTCCATAGACTCTTTTCCTTTATCAAATTGTAAATCTCATGGCAGGTCTAAAACCTGCTTCTCCTACTCTCAATACAGAGCTCAGCCAATGGCACAATGCTTGTATATCTCAAATGCAGCACACTCCATAAACACACTGGCCAGTTTTCCTCATTAAACAGCACAGAAAAAACCAATAGGTTTAATTTTTGTAACATGCAGTGCTATTCTTGGGTTTTCATATGAACATCTAATACATTCAGGGTGTATTAGTTTGTGTCAGATCCCATTCAGGCTATAGGGAGGCAGGCACTACTGGGCCTCAACCTGGGTGTCCCAGGTCCCTTCCAAAAATGGCTCAGCAAACTGCTAGAGTGAGCAATCACAGGCTTTCAGGGAGTTAGTATAGAGGTGATCATAGCTTAGCAATCAACCAACATGCACAATAAAGTTAATGTCTACCTCAGTGCTTATCTTTGCAAGAGAGTACTTTATTCACACATTTGTACTAAAAACTCTTTGCTTCACAAGTCAGTGACTTTGGACACTATCTCATAAAGGTGCTATACCCACCCACTCTATCTCTACTGCTTTTCATGCAAGTTCCCCAGATACTGGGTTCCACCATCTCTAAGGGTAATCAAGATTCTCATAAACTAGGCACAGGTGCATTTCTTGATATCCACTGTTCATTCAAATTTGCTCCTTCAGGTGAGTTCTCATGATCCATTCTGCTGCCTCCATGCACCAAGAGCGATTTTTCCAGGCACTTGAAAAACAATGGAGAATTAGCACGTTCATGCCAGAGTTCATCTCAGCTAACATGGGCCAGATTTAGAAGCGCATCCACCAGCCTCTCCTTCAGAGGTCTCTGTGCTGCATACTGTTGGGATAAATCAAAGGATCCAGCTGCATACATGTTAATGGTGCAGATGAAATGCAGTCCTAAAGGTTTGAGGTCCTGCCTGGACTGAAAGTATGTGCAGTACTTTGTCGTCCTTAGCAAACAATTGTTTCAACCCCTTTCCAGCCTAGTATATTCAGTGGATGTCTCCTAGACTGGGACTTCAGCAAATAGCAGTTACAGGCCCTTGCTGAAGAGCCGAGTAGTTTTTCTTTCAAGTGTCCTTTCTAAACTGCTCTTCAGACAAAGCACTTGTGCAGAGTGAGGTTTCTCATCTCAGGAAGGGCTAGAAATGTCGCCATCCTGTAGTACCCACAACAGAGAGCAAATTGAAAGTGTGAGTTTTTGTATTTACCAGTCACTACCAACTGAAGGAGTATAGCTCCAACCACCAAATGTCAGTGTTCATGAAGACTAATCAGCAGCTCGATGCTACCCAAAAGACGTACAGAACTTCTAAAGGCAGTCCTCCATTCCTCACTTCAGTATCTGGGCCTACAAACTCTAGCTACAGGTATGCAAGGAATACACTTCCATTGTCTGGGAGGACAGTCCCTAACCTCCATCTCTAGCCATGTCAAGTGAGGGACATCGAAAATGGATTACACTGGCTTCAATTACTCTGGACCACTTCCACCATACATGTATTACACTTTCTTTACCCACAAACATGTCTACCATGCACTCTGGATGTCAGTGGAAAGATCTGAGAATGCACATATAAGCAGCTTTTACCCACATGACCCAGATAAAAAGGTCTGGTCATGCTATTAATTCTCTTAACCATACCACCACTATAGAGGTGGCTTTCTTTGCCATGAGTATAGCATGTTATCATTATGAAGGACAAACGAGGTGGTCCCAGGGCAGGTCGGGATACTACACATACTCGCATTTGAGGACTCAGGACAGGAGGACATTCCCATATATCATGCAGGGAACATTCCTGTCTCAACAATCTACTCCTTTGAACTAATAAGGCAATCAATACTGATAGCAATACTTTGTAGGTTGAAATCCCTGGCATGCAAATAGTGGCCCTGATGAAACAGAGTTAGATTTCTCCCTAAACAGTAATAAAGGATCCATGTACATATTGAGATAAATGACATGCAATGTAACCATGTAGACAGAGCAATAAACAATAGCAACAACAAGGGTATTTGTTAAGTGCAACAATCACTTTTAGAGGTTTCTTGGTGCTGGAACAGATAGCCTATGGAAGAAGTGAATTGTTGACGAAAAGGAAAGATTTATATTTACTTTATAAATTTAATACAAGAAGGTTGATTGTGAAAGGCAAGGGGATGTCAATTCCAGGATTTAGCTGCAACGATGGAGTAAGCTTTGTCATCCTAACCGGAAGTGCGAGATTCGAGAAGAGATTGATGATTAGATCTCCAGTTTCTCCATGAGAAGTGCCAGCAAAATGTTGGCCAAAAAACAGGCCTTTGACAGTAAACAGAATTTTGGACTATGTTCATAGCTTTGAACATCACTCAAGAGTGATATGGAAGTCAACAAAGTCCTTTCCTAGCCTCTGTTATGAATGCACATACTTTTAGTCCACATAGAAGACCATATACTCTGAACTAATTGGAGCCACTACATGATTCTTATGAGCTCCAAGGAGAAAGGCAGTTCTGTAATTAATCTTCAAATGTATGAGTGCAAAAACTACAAATATCCTCACCTTGTAGTCAAGAAAAGGGAGGATTTGAGGTAGGGTTTTAAAAAGGAAAAAAAACAAGATTTTGATGTATTTGTAATGTGTCTCCAAACCAGGATTGGCCCATATAGAAGGGCCATTGAAGATGGCTTACATTGATTTTTGGAGAAAAGAGCAAGAGCATCCACCAGTGAATAGCTGCCACACTCTCAGACAGACAAGCCACGGAGTCAACGTATTAGCTTTTGGAGATACCTCATATGTAATTTATGTGTCATCCACGCACATGCAAAACTTAGCTCCCATGTAATTTAATAGTTAGAAACAGGTTCAAGAAATGATTTCCCTTACGTCTGTTATTAATGACTCTAACCAAGATAGAGCTGCACCCTAAATGTCTGTCATTTCAGCTAGTCTAGAAAGAATTGTATGGTCTATGGTATCGAATGTTGCATAGATGTAAAAGAGGACTAGTACTCCTGGGACCGTATTATACAAAGTACCCCAGGGGCTCAACGGGTGTTTGTGCCCGATTTGCACACCCCCGGATGACTTTAGTATTACAGAAGGGGCGTGGCCCCATGTAAATGGGGGAACTCTTTACCTCTGTGCCCGCACCATATTAAAGATGCGGGTGCAAAGGCAAAGAAGCAAAAAGATGGTGCACTGCCAGTGCGTTCCATGATGGCAGCCCCCTGGAGGGAGCGAAGAGAGTCCTATGAACCCCCCAGATATCCCCTTGCAAGCAGGTGCAGTCACTCACTGCACCTGCCTGCAGCGGGATCTCGTGCCCCTCCTAAAAGTGCAGGCTGGTTGCTGCCTGCTCTGTTGATCACAGAGTGGCTGCTTCAAAACCGCACCATTTTTCACTTGAATGCACTGCTCCCAGGGTAGCACAAGTTTGTAGCTGCCCTAGGGGCAGTGGATTAAATCTAATACAGTGCACTCTCCTTGTTTGCACAGGGTGCACCTTTTACACATGGAGCAAACAAGGAAAATGCGCTGCATTGTGTAATACCGACCCTTGGCCTCTGGCACCCTTCATCCTCCTGAGGTTGTCTAGCATTGAAACAACTCCTTTAGGGCTAAATCCCAGATGAAACCCAGTTTGCTGACTGTCAAGGAACACCATTGGTTCCACAAATTCTTGTTGTCAGGAAAATGCTATTTTCTCCAGCAATTTAGACAGACAAGGCAGGATGGAGTTGGAGCAAAAACTGACCTGCTCGGAGGAAGTGAGAGGTTTCTGTAGCAAAGAATGGTCAACTGCTTTTTTACAGTTCAACGGGATTTGTCCATTAAGAAGAAAATGTGAGAAGATGTTACCTATAACGGAAGTTAGAAAAGGAAAAAACTGCTTGAAGTATTTAACAGGGCATAGTTCTATTGCGGAGTCCAAGAATCAACTCTGTTGGATCAATCCAGCAGGATCTGTGTCTGAGATGGATGTAAACTTTCCAAATCTAGGTTTCACTTTTTCAGCTGAAATCAGGAAAGTTTCAGTCTGCAGAGATGTGCCCAGTAAATTTGAATAAGATTTTCTTCTTCATCTGCTCTTGTTTTTCAGGATTTTGTCTGTACAACAAGTGGGCATCTACTCAGGAAGAGAATGTGATGAAGAAATGTCACTATTACAAGCAACAGGTTCCTATAGTTCATTTACAATTTTGAGTAGCGAGATTTGGGACAGTCATTAGATAACTAGTAAAAAATAGTTTTTGCACAATTGATTATACCTTGGTATATGTTTGCCAATTTGTGTAAATTGTTTTTTAATTCACAATCAAAAGAGCTGTGCCACACACTCAGATCAAGTGGTAACTAGATGCAAAATATAAAAAGAAAGGGTTTAGGCTTAAGGGGTGGGGTGGGTGGCTGGGGTGGTTTAGGTTTTAGGGGAGGGGGTTGGGGTTCTGGTAATTTGGGGGCTGTGGGTGTTGGGGTTGTTGTGGGGATGGGGTGTTGCAGTAATTTTTGGGGGTGGGGGTAGGGTGAAGCATGCTGGATCGTGCATGCTGATTGCTAATGCCTTTGCCAGGAATGCATTTATAACAGTAAAATAGTTGTAAACGCATTTGTGGTAAAGGCATCAGTGGTTAGAACAAGGTTGTTGTTCTGACCTTGTTGTTGAGCCACGGGTGGTTGAGGCACCCGTGGTTCCGACATATAACCTACTGAGGAGATTTATGAGAGGGACAGACTTAGTTGTCAGGTAATTCTTGATTTAATTGCTGAATTACATCAGCTACAGGCCCCAAAACTCAGAAGCAATACAAACCCACTACATGTACAGGTATTGTTTTGCATATACCTCTTAGCTTTTGGCTGTTACCAGGGGGTCATAGCAGTGGCAGGGGGATGTCACAAAGTGCAGTTTCTAGGTTCTTTTGCAGGCTTCTGGACATTGTGTTGAGTATACTAAACCAATATGTATCTTTTCCCAATACCCCCAATTATTGCAACAAACCAAATCAATATTCTACAGGATAACACAGTTCCCCAGTGTTACAGGCTGTGTTCATGGTACACATTGCCTCAGCAAATGAGTTTATGCACAGCAACAGGAAAAGCCCACGCTCACTCAATGTGCAGGTTGTGTGTGATACATCCTGGATTATAACAGACCTTGTGGCCAGATTCCTGGACAGCACCCACAACTCATTCAAGTTCTGCCACAGAGGAATACAGAACTGATTCCTAGAGGGTAAATCTGGCAATGGTTTCCTACTAGGTAAGAGAATTGCATACTCGATAAATACAGTGGCCAGGACTGTGTGTGTAATGTGACCTAATGGGTTCCCTTATCATGCTCTTAAGGTGACAGTACATTTGCCCTACATCCCTGGATACTCACACCATACATGACTCCAAGGTGAAGAAGTGAAAGGCAGTACAACGGGGCATACAGGACAACGCGTGCAACCATAGACAGGGCCTTTGGGATCCTGAAGTCCCGGTTACGCTGCCCACACAAGACCAGTGGGGCACTATGTACAGACCAGAGACATGCTGCAAGATTATTGCAGCTTGTGCCATTCTGCACAATATTTCCATGAAAAAGGGCCTGCATGACATCCCCATAGAGCCTGATTCCAACTCTGAAGATGAGTTACCGCCACTACAGGTGCAGCAGGGGAGTACACATGCAGCAGAGGACTGAGCACGACACACAGAGATCACTAACAACTATTTCTGAGGTAAGAGGAATTAAAATGTCTAATAATGAGACAGCACCAATGATGGTGATGCTTGGTGCATAACTGAGAGACCACCTTTTATTCGTGTAGCAACAACATTGTCTCAATCAAGCATCAACTGTATCCTTGTGGAAGTAATAGTGCGACAAAAATGCAACAAAGTATGTAAGGCAAAACAAAATAAGGGCAACTCATTTCTTTGAGTTTTCAGTGGTTCACTTCTTTCAGCCTCTGGGGTTGGGTGCCTTGTCAGCAGCACAAGGCTGCAGTAAGTTTGAGATGTCACTCGTGGGAGTGTTTTTAGTCTTGAACACCTTTAGATGCATACCCTCTGAATGGATGTGCCACTAAGGTTAGAGCCCTCTTCGCACACAGGTTGCGGCAGGTAGTTGAAGATACAAATGTTGTGACTCTGTATATTCTCAAGGGCTGTGGTTACCTGCATAAGCCCACATGCAAGGTCCTGACAGAAGTGCCCTATGTCAGCCTGTAGTTTACCTTTCTAGTGTGTTGGTGGCCACTGGCAATAGGATGATGGAACCTTTTGAATGACTCAAACCCTGCCAGATACTGTCTGTGCCTCTGTTGCTGCACACAGTGCTCCTTCTCCATTGCAGCTAGCCAACATTCCTGCCCGTTCTCTAATTGCTGCTTCGGCCTAGACATTGGCTGCAGTTGCCTATTCCTCATCCCTATTTGTTTTGTTTGTAGGCACTGTGTGGAGATGATAGACCTCTCAGAGCCACCTAACACAGGAGATCTCTCAGACATGTCGTCTGACACATTCTCATTGTGGACTGTTGATTGCTGGCCTCTTCACTGTTTGTGTGTCCTGACCACATATATTGTGGTGTCCCTGCTCTGCGATGGCCCTCATCACTGTCCACAAAGTCGGGCAGTGGTGATAATTTTGCTCTCCGGACAGTTGGAGTTGGTGTGATGGGCTGAGTAGATGGTGATGTTTTGTCTGCTCCTTCAACATATGTGCCAGTAGCCCTTTCAGAATTACATACTTCTGACACGTCTTGGATGTGATCGGTGGAAATGCATGTATATATGTAGTGTAAATTAACAGTTTACGTTTGTGCGCAATAATGTTGTAACTGTGCTTCATGTGTTTGTGACATGTTTATTATGTACATATGTTTGTTGTAGTCATCAGCACACAGTATAGCAAGCAACAAATGTGTACTACAACTCCCATGATACATTGCCAGGGCATGGGCGAGCACCTCCGTGGAGTTACTAATGCTGTGATGTTTGTATTTTGGATTGCTAACATTATGTTATGTAAAGTACGTAAAGCGAGAATGACTTACCCTGGCTGGTGCCTGCAGTATTGGAGGTGACAATATCAGACATTCCTGCCACACACTCTGGTTCCAGGGTCTCCTCAATTAATTGTCTCCATGGGAGTGGAAAGGGGTAACATGAGGGTCCACCACCTGTTCTATGACCCTCAGCCGACCTGCTGGCCATCTTCTTCTTAATGCGAGATCGCAGGTTGTACCATCTCTTGCGTATCTCTGGGATGGTCCGCTGGGTGACACCGAAGGAGTTCACCTTTTCCAGGATTCAGGTCCAGATCTTTGTCTTTTGGCTCTATGGTAAAGTGAAAGAGGCCTTCTCAAAATGTTAGTCCACATGGGAGACTCATTTCTAAATCAGGAGCTCCAGTGCTTTCTCAGATGATTTCACCTTTCTCTTCCTGCTCCCCGATTCCTTGTCCCGATCTTCTCCTGGGATTGCCAAAACCATTCCATGTAGTGAGCCATGTGCACTCCTCACTTTCAGCAGCTTCCTAGGCTTCGGGGTACTGGCCACACCCTGCAGTTGTAAACGTCCTGGTCTGACATCATCATTGCAACAAAAATGCGACTTTTCCTAAGTTGAGTTTTCTTATTATGAAATCACAATTTCATGATTTTCAAAATTCTGATTTTCTAATTGTGAATGCAAATCCATAGAAATCGCTATTAGGGGAAGCGGCTGGTATGTACATACCTTTTTGCGATTCCCAAATAGCTATTTCTATAGATTTACAACTTGGAAATCACAATCGGAAAACAGGAATTTCATACATATGGCCCTAAATAACTTGTTGAGGGATCTTCAGAGAACCAAAGGATCATTTTCTTACTCTCAGATTTACGCCAAGGGTAGAAAATCATCTAATGTAGGGATGATAGCAGTGTTGAAATGATTGAGTAGGATGTTAGGGTCAGACCAGCTTAAAAATAATGACTCACCATTCGAGAAGATAGGGTCAAGTATATGGCTAGCTAAGGTGAGTGGAAACGGTGAAGGTGAGTTTTTAGACAGATGTTTCAAGGGAGTGTTTAGATGTTTTTATCAAACTGGACTGTATAGTCCCTCAGAACTGTCACTGTTTTAAAAAATGATGAAAGTGTGTTTATTTTAACAATATGTGAATATTTACTCCTGATACTTATGAGGAACGGTTTAAAGGCTGCACTAGTAGTGTGGAGAAAGGGAGAGAAATGTTTAAAATCTGTTAAGATAGAGTGATTAAGAACAAGAACGCTTTACCAAATGGATCGAAGATTAAGAGTAGGGTATGCTGTGGTAACAGTATCAGAATGGGCAATTTTAGAGTCGGGGTAAAGTGTCTCCAACCAGTCAATCGCAAGCTACCAATAATTGGCAGACACCTTTAAGGTAGCTCGCAGCCTTGAGTTAATTTTTAAATAAGCAATGCAATAAATAAATGTTCTGTTTTCCTTTTAAAGTAAAGGGAGAGCTGTGTTTATTGTACATTATTATCAGGCTGTAGATTGCAGGGTCTTATGAGCAGTGCTAATTTTAGATTTATGGCCCAGGGTGGGCCACATAGGTAAAAAACAGAAGCACTGAGGTATTTAACGCTTAAGTAAAAGTCCTTGACAACTCAATATTGGAGCATGAGAACACAATGATGTTTCTGAATGCTCTTAAATGGGAGAATATTAAAATGAAGAGTAGCTGAATGATTAAGTTACAACTACATTTTAAATTTCTCCTATTTCAAAGTGTCACGTTTGCAAACAGCAGGCATCTTGCTCCCAGTGACCAGTAGCCATAGTGTCATATTTATAACTGAAAAATACAGTATTTGTTTAAAAAATAGGAGAACTTTAAAGTAAAGAAAATGTTTCTATTCTATGAAACACTAAGGCCCTCATTATGAACCTGGCGGAAAAGACTGCACCGCCGGCGGTTGTGGAAACTACCGCCAACAGGCTGGCGGTCTAGACCGCCATATAATGAAGCACATGAGAAACAACCAGCGGGCCTGCCACTCACCGCCATCTTAGGTGTGTCGTCGACGACGGCGGAGGCCATCTTCAGCCGGGCGGAACGGCCCCACCCGCCCATCACATAATGTAACACCACACCACCATCAGTTCCGTGGTGGGAACTTGGCGGAAACGACCCATATAAAGGGAAACACTCACCGCAGGCAAACAGAACATGCCGACATGGAACGAGAGCTGGAAATCGTCCCGGTGCTTCTTCTTACGATATTTCTCCAGTATCATGACCGCCGACGATGACGGTAAGTACCGCAGGCTAGCACAAATGGAAGGAAAGGGGAGAATTACACACCCACCTACACCACAACCCACACACCACTCCTTCCACCTGTCCCAAGCAATACACACCCAAATAAAATGTACTTACCAGACACATGCTATCATATATCTGAACAAATGCACATAAGTCTGATGGCTAGATATATTATATACACAAAATAAAATAAACGAACATTGTCCAAACTAAGGCCATAGGTCAGTCCTACTGCAATGTCCGGAAGGGCAAATATAGCCCACACTTGACTCCCTCAATGACAGAAAGGCTCCACTGGGCAGGGGCATCAATGGGGCAGCCAGGAACCTCAGGGAATAGGGGCAGGGGGCGGCAGGGGTGGCGACTCTGATTTGGAAGGGAGGGTCTTGGCCTTAGACTTACCAGGGGGAGAGGGTTTGGATTCCTTTCTTCCGCATTTTCCTTGCAACATGAGTAGCACGACTCGACAAACCTTTCTCCAGGAAGGACATCACTTTTTCCACTGTGGATACTTCTTCACCAGCACTCCTATAACTTTTCCTGTACGTCTCGCTGTTATTACATGGCAAGTTTGAGGGTTCTTGACACAGAGGAACACTGTAATTGGATTGAATGTTCCAACTCAATGTGTATTTCTCCAGCCCCATGGGTACAGACCATTTTGGCGAGCGAGGGACCCATCTGTTTACAGCCCCCTGGTAGATCTGGTCACCATGGAGGAACATCACTACATTGGCTCATCGGTCAGTGTGTATGAGACAGTATTAATTACTTACCTCACAGTCAGGCTGTATGGAGGTTTCAATTGTGTGTTCTGAAGCCTTTTCCATCCACCTTTCCAGGGGATTCTGGATACCCAAACATGCAGTAACTACTGACACCTGTGAGGAATGCCAGTACAGATGCAGAAATCCATTATAGCGAGGCACATAGTCGCATAAGGAGGGTGATTGAAAAGAGCATAGGACTCTTGAAGGCAAGATTTCGTTGCCTACATCTCTCTGGAGGATCCCTGTGCTATGTCCCTGACAATGTGTGTCAGATAGTGGTGGCCTGCTGCACGCTACACAACCTGGCCCTGGGAGAGCTATACCACTTCTGAAAGAGGATGATGCTGCCCACCCACCCCTGCCACCTCAGAGGATGGATGAGAGTGATGGAGAAGAAGAGGGGGAAGACCAACTCCAGAACCCAGCTGATCCTGCTATATTTCCAGTGAATATCAGGTACTTTTGGTATTGTGCATATGGCTTTATTGGGGTGAATCGGGGTGACTGATGTACTATGTACCAACACAGCGTGTGTGTCCTTAGGTATGTGTCACTAAGGTGTTTTTTGGAGGCCAAACCTGAGGTACAATCCAGTATTAAAGTGTGTGTTATGTTATTGAGGACACCTCATACCTACCTCCTTTCAGTGTTGTTAGTGTTTTGTATCAACATCCCTCTGACAGGCAAATAATCTGGAGCTGTTCTTTGTGCTTCATTGTTATACATCATTTTTATTTTGGACAGGGAAACACATTTGTGGTGGTATCTTTTTCTTCATCTACACTCTGGTGATGGGTACTGGAACCAATTACCAAGTGCAAATCTACATCCCTGTATGAGAGGAACAGTGCTAGCTAACATGTAGGCTATAGTATTGAGGACCTAGGTGACAGTTGCGCAGACTACCCTAAGTTGCCATTGCTGAATTGTGTGCGTCTGTGTGTCTTTAATGGAGACTTTGAAGTGTTTTGTCAGAAGATGACTGTACTGAATTGTAACATTTCCCTCTCTGACAGATGCTGCAGTGCTATTAGCAACACAAAAGGATGATGGACGGAGTGCTGGACAAAGCAAACACTCACCCCCAGTCACAGATCAGAGTTTGATCCATCGTTCTTTTACTCACCATGCCACCCTAGACTGGAAACAAGCATCCTGGGACCGGTTTCAGGGTATCACCCTTCATCAGCCAGGCTAGCTTGAATCCAGTGGAACAGTGAGCAAGGGACCCACGTCTGGGCATACGCTTCCCACTTAGGGCAACTTTATCAACACAAAAGGATGATGAACGGAGTGCTGGACACTCACTCCCAGTCACAGATCTAGGTTTAATCCATTGCTCTTTTGCTCACCATGCCATCCTGGCTTGGACCCAACCATATGCAAATCAGTCTTGACCCTGTTCCCTATGTTCGGGCTGGACTTTTCCCATGGGGAACAGGGTCAAGACTGATCTGCATATGGCTGGGTCCAAACTGGAAAGGCATGGGTAGCAAAAAACAATGGATTTAGGCCCAGATCTCTGTACTGAGGGTGAATGTTTAACATTGTTCAGCATTCCGTTCATCACTTGTTCTTTTTGCATTTGCTGCCCCAAGTGGGAAGGGTATGCCCAGATGTGGGTCCCTTGCTCCCCAATGCCACTGGAGTCAAGCTAGCCTGGCTGATGAAGGGTGATACCCTGAAACCGGTCCTAGGATGCTTGTTTCCAGTCCAGGGAGGACCTGGCTTGGCAGTTCGGGATGGACTGTTCCCATGGGGAACAGGGTCAAGACTGATTTGCATATGGCTGGGTCCAAACTGGAGAGGCCTGGGTGGCAAAAAACGATGGATTTAGGCCTAGATCTCTGTACTGGGGGTGAATGTTTGACATTGTTCAGCATTCCGTCCATCACTTGTTCTTTTTGCAGATGCTGCAGTGCTGTCATTTGCCAGTGATGTGCAAACTTTATGATTGAAGAAACAGATGGCTGGCACACCTATGGAATTAGTAGTGTGACATACTTCATACAGTACAGTCTGTTGGTACCCTTCTGTTAAACATTTGGCATTATAATAGAAACAGGATCATACATACACATTTACATTTGCTTGCATATAATAAATAATGACCGAAATTGGGTGTGTGCTAGTGTTTTTATTTGAAAATACAACATATGAAAGTGATGGGATAGTTGAAAGGAGTGGGAACATGGTGAACATCATACTCAGGTATTATTCCACAGCAGTTCATAACACAGGGGCAGAGTCCATGGGGCCAGTGGTAGATGGGGATATGGCAGTGGAATGTCAACAAGGTAGCTCAGTGGCACACATGGGAGACAGTTCAGGGCAGGTTCACTTTCTGGCAGTGGGCTTTTGCTTGTCTGTTGTTTCACAGGGATGTCTGGGCCACATTTGGGAGGGGAAAGCTGGGCTGCAGGAGGAGGGGTGAATCCTCAGGGAGTGCCACCAGTCCACTAGCTGCTGCAGATGTAGATGGCAGGGCAGTGTCCTGGCTAGTGGAAAGGGCCTGCAGGTGGGTGGAGGACTCGGCCAGGATGTTGGTCTAGCGCTGCAGCACCCCTGCAATGGAAGCCATGGTAGCATTGAGCTGTTTCCCTTGCTCCGTGACCTCCTGGTGGTGTGCTACCTCCACCCTCTAATTCTCCTCCAAGGTGGCTGGGATCTGGCCCATCCTGTCCTGGGAATGGTGGTATGCTCCCAGGACCTCAGCAATGGCCTCCTGGGCCACAGCATCCCTCTTTGTACCACCCCATGGGCTACTGATACCCTTCCACTAGCCCTAGCCTCATGTGCCTGTGTCCCCAGCACAGGTCTGGCTGTCCCACTTGCACTGGGCCCTTCAACCTCCTGCCTGGGGGTGGGTGGAGAGCCGGGCCCTTGTACAGATGGGCAGACAGTCCGTGGCCTAGAGACAATGAAGTGGGGGCGTTTTGCCAGAGCTGATCATGGTGGCTGGGTGGTAGGGGTGTCTATGGTGTCCTGGGTGGGGTTTCTGGAGGGTGACTGTCCAGGGGTGTGGGATGGGCCCATGATTTCCTCTGTGTCCAGACATCCCCCTGCACTCTCCAGAGTGGGGCCTTCGTCTTCAGGTGGAGGACTGGCACTTCTTGGGGTATCCATCCAAGTGGCATTGGTGGTGGTGTGAGGGAGTAGAGTAGTGGGTGTCCTGCACTTTCATGTGCATAATGGTGTGTGTGTTAGTGTAGTGGCAGTGCTGTATGGAATAAGGCATTGGCATTACTGTCCCTGGATCTAATATGGGTAGTATGGATATTTGTCCGGGGGTTCATTGCATCTGTTTTGTTTGTATCCTGTCTACTGCTCCCTATACAGTCATTGCCATTTCCCTTGCAGCACTGGTCACCAGAAGTTGGTGGATACATTTCCCATGTGCTAGCATGCTGGGTCCCTTTGTGTGAATTGTTATGCATTTGGTGATGAAGTCGTGGTGATTTCTGGGTGTTGTAGTGCTACTAACATTACATGCAGGGGTTGTTGTCTGTGCCCAGGGGGCAGGATGGTGATTAGTATGGGGGTTTGTGAGCATGCAGGGATGTTGGGTAGTGGTGTCTGGATGTTATGGGCTGGGTGGGGGATGGAGTTATAGTGGTAGTGAGAGGGGTGGGGTGAGACATGCATTACAGGTATGATGACTGATAGGGTACTGTAGTAGACTTACCCGAGTCCAGGGAGTCCAGTGAGGCCCTCTGGGTGCAGGATAGCCAAGACCCTCTCCTCCCAGTCGGTGTATTTGGGGGGATGAGGTGGGGGACCACCACCAGTCTTCTGTACCGCGAAGTTCTGCCTGGATGCCATGAAACGCACCTTCCCCTGCAGGTCATTCCATCTCTTCCTGATGTCATCCTTTGTGCGTGGATGGCTTCCCACAGCGTTGACCTTGTTGACTATCCTCTGATATAGCTCCATCTTCCTGGCCAAGGGCGTCTGCTGCACCTGTGCCCCGAATACCTATGGCTCGACCCTGAGTATTTCATCCAACATAGTCCTTAACTCCCTCTCAGTGAAGCAGGGGTGCTTAGGGGGTGCCATGGTGTGTGTTGTGGGTGGTGTGTTGTAGGTGAGTTGGTGACAGTGCTGCTGTGTGTTTGGGTTGTGTGATTTGTTTGTGTGCAGTGTTGGAGTATTCTTAGTGGTTTTGTGGTTTGTCCTAATGGAGTCATGAAGGTAGTACTGTTGCTCAGATATGCTGCACATTTGGCATGGAAATGTACACTGGAGACAAAATGTGCAACATGCCTGGAAGATATGTCTCTAAAATCCACAACCCAACGAATAAGCAAGCCTCAGGGAAATCACCACTGATGTCTAGCACCCCTTTCAATTACATACTCTGACTGCATCAGCAGACACCATTAGTCCTTTGTATTTTGGGGCACCCCAGATATTTGCAAGTACTTGTAGAAGGCCATCAACATGTTTTGCTAATGGAAAACAACATCACTGTCTCAATTTTGGTCCTGCAAACCCAGATGTCTGTGGATGAATGGCTGTACCCAACCACATATGATTCCTACATACCTGCAAGTCACTCCATGATGCATGCCAACAGTCAGTTAACAAACTTTCCCCACTGCATATGTGCAATGCACCTTTCCACATGATACCACATCAATAGCATGGAAATGCACATTGTGGGTACACTCTAGTCGTACTCGTCATGTCCCTCATTGCTACTGCAGTTGTGCATGCCAAATTAAATGTTATGATGGTTTAGGGTATGGGCAAGCTAACAATCAATGGTGACACACTCCTGTCTGAGGCCCCACAAGAAATGTAGCCCCATTGTAAATGTCCTATTCCAAAGACAGGTCGGCATGCACATATATATGAGGGAAATTATCCCATGAACACAAGTAGAATGCAGATGCATGAAAAAGCAGTGCACACATTTGGTCAAAAGAGTAAGGGACACATGCTAACATTTAGGCATGTTGAATGTTGGCAACAGTGATGGCACATAAACCATGTCAATGGACATTCCACACTTACCAAGGGAAGGTTCTGATCTGTAGCTGACCCAAAGAACAATGTCTGCTCTGTGTCATGCATATGGCCACCTTCACATGACAGACAGTAGTGAGGCACCAACACTTGTCATACACTGAAGACAAGTGGCCTCTGGGGGGAAGATGCCAATTTACTCATTTGACCAGACACATGGCTGAAGACAGTGATCCATCATTTATTTTTCTTTGACCTGCAACACTGAAGAGTAGTGGTCTGTAGCATAGAATTTACACCCACAACAAACATTACTTGATTGAACAATGTACACAGCCATATGTTGTGCCTAGAGAGCAAATTATTTGTTGAGTCCCTGGGCCAATAGGCAAGGCACATGAGTATGCACCACATTACCTGTCTAGACAAACATTTACTCATCTACTGTGGCACACATGGCTCATCCCTAATTGTCAGGGTGAGATGTCAGAACCTAACACATTGTCTTGGCTATGTGACAGGCAGGAATATGCCCTGTACTCACCCCCTTGTGGGTGTTGTGTTCCCGGGTAAGCCACCGCCAGAATGCGGGCCATTAAGGGGGTCCTGGTCGATGTGCGCCCTGCCCACATTGGAGGACAGCCCCAGCTGGACCTTCGCGATCTTCTCGGCCCAGCGTCTCAGGTCTTCCCTCCTCTTGTAACAGTGGGTGCTCCACCAGCTGTGGATCCCCAGGGTTTACCTGTATGGATGCAAGAGACAAATCGAGCAATTACAGTCACATGTTTTTGCCACAATGGTTATGCCACACATGTCAGAAACACCAAGCAAAAATTGGTCAATTTGTCAACACACCACAAGTGTAAAGCACATTTGCCAATAAGTACAGGGACATGACTACACACTTTTGTATCCATCTGAAGACTAACCCACCACCCTGCTCATGGCATACAATGACTAACCAAACCTACTTACATCAGGCAGCCCATGCTCCAGCAACCATGAAACACTATACACATATGTGACTGCTGAAGGGTAAACTACTTAGGCCTGATTGTACCAACAAATGTACAGTCTGCAAGATTGACTCACTGCATATAGTCTTTACAGACAACTTCCATAGTACTGACTTCACGCTTATGCTTGAGTGACAATGAAGGGGCTTGCATGGTGGGTACAAAGCGTGACTTTGGGTGCATGTGTGGAGATGTGGCCTACCAAATGCAGACTATGCCACTTCAGGGGAGGGTGGACCTTTGGTATGTACTTTTACCACAGAACACCCTTTAGAAATATGTGTCTAAAATACAGAGATGGCATCCAACATACAAAGGTATGCAATCTACAATTTGTGCTATTTGACCAAGCTACTGAATCATATGTCAAAGCCATCGAGAAATCTACACACTGTCTGCACTGTAGTTCTGTCATTTTGTGCTATACGGCTTTATAGGGCTATACAACTTTATAGGACAATTATAACTTATGTGACAAAAATGCTGTGGGAGTAAGGGACCTATCAGGAGTCAAAGACACACATTTACAATGATGTAAAAAGCACACATGGACTAGTTCAGGGATTACTAATCTAGTCAATGGACTGGGGCACTCAGGGCAAGTTTTGCTACTAGAACGTCATATTGGCCAAATGACAGGATATACTGTTGTGCAGGGAGTAGACACAGTGCCACAATTTCATAGACACAGTGACTCTCCCACAGCCTGGAGCATTTTCCACACCAGGGGATACATTTGACAGGCCTTGGTCTCTGCAAGCTGACCATACAGTACCTACGTGCATGCATGACAGTACATCATGTGCACATCAACAATGTGGCTTGTGCTTTGTGTGGCAACCTGACAGGAAGAGTGAGCCATGATAAGTGTTTCAAACAACAGTCTTGCAAGGCCAGATGTGGGTTAAAAGATTTATGGCAATATCCAAATTGCTTTCAAGATCCTCAAATGACTATCAAGATGCATACACAGCTCATCCTGTCATGCACATCCATGATGTCTAACATTTACAACCATCATCAAGAAAGAAATGGCATTGGATGGCGGTAAAGTCTTCTTGCCTAGTAATGTGCAGCCAACACTAGGAGGATTTACGACCCCAAAAACACATCATACAACCCAATGTTAATGAACACAATACATAGTAATGTTCACCAATACTTGCACCATGTACATTCCATTGATGCCACACGGACTGCAAGAACAGGCACCCAAGAAGTGCACATTGTAGTCTGTGAGTAGGGAAAGGATTGTGTTAAACAGAGTCAATTGTGCATATGAGGTACTGACCTGCTCCTCTGGTGAGCCATAGAACTATCCATACAGGAGAAGGACCTGATTTACAGGCCTCTCCAGCTACTCCGGAGAAAAGACAGTGGTCCTATCACCTGCTTCACCTGGTATGATTGCTCCCAGAAGCGGCACATAGCAGCTCAAGTAGTGGAGGTGTTGCTGGCAGTAGTGTCAGGAGTCAAGTGAGTGAATTTGCACAACATGGTGGTCACATCTGCCACATATGCGGTCAGCATCACCGATGGACACAGCCATTGGCCCACGACTGCCACAGGCAAGAGCATTAGTCTGTGGCTGTGTAGACCACAGTTGGAACCCCCTACTGTGTGGATGGCTTCCGCCAGCAGCCCCAGGCGGTTCTTAATGTCCAGTGGAGTAGGTCAGGCATCCGCCATTTTGGCGGGTGAAAATACTGTATATGGCTATGTAAACTGCATCACACATAGATTATATGTGTAGAATCATCTCAAATATCCTCATGCTGTCTTGTTAAGTAGGTCCTAATACACAACCACCAGTGTAGTGTGTTGCGGAGGGCACAGATGGCATATGACGGTGGTGCACAAGCTAGCACAGCCGACGGTAGTTTTTGGCGGTCAGAAAATGCAGACACATTTCAAGGGACCATTGTGTAGCATATAGCTGGGTATCACCCAAATCTATGTTGTGCACACGTGTGGACAACCATGGTGGTCACATGTGACCATTGCATAGTTGCCAGCTGGGATGTGTACTGTATCATGTCTATCCAGTCAGAAATGCTTTATCACTTGATATTGTTGGCATGCATCATTTATGTTGCTATGGACACACTGACTGATGTTTAAATCATGTCTTGTCACACATAGGCCACCATTTCATTTGAGAACCTTTTCTAAGAAGAATTCTTTTCAGAAGTTACATTTAGTTTTATTCTTATTTCAAAAAATCTATTTTATAAATCATGTCTTGTCACACATAGGTATCCTGGGATATGGAGAATGCAACAACCTCCTGTCTACCGTCCACTGCTAGACCTTCAGACCATGGAGGAATGCTGCATCATACAATTGTACTGTCTGAATAGGCAAACAATAGAGGACTTATGCCATCAGTTGGAGCCAGATCTGATGCCAGCTAACAGTAATCCAACTTGCACACCACCCATTGTACAAGCCATGTCAGCATTGCACTTCCTGGTGACAGGGTCCTTCCAACATATAGTGGCCCTATCTGCTGGTATGTCCCAATCAATGTTCAGCCTGGGATTGAAGGATTTCCTCTTTGCGTTGTTTAAACACATTGACAGATACAGCAGGTTCTCCCGATGTGAGGATGTAGCCAATGTGAAGGCTGACTTCTATGGTTTTGCCTGCCTCCCACATGTGGTGGGGATCATTGATGGCACACATGTTGGCTTGGTGCCACCACAGGCCATGGAACAAGTCCATTGCAACAGAAAGAACTGCCATTCCATCAACATGCAAGTTGTTTGTTTGGCAGATCTCTACATCTTAAATGTGTGTGCCCATTATCCTGGATCGGCCCATGATTCCTTCATAATGCGGAACAGCACCATATCCTAGCTGATGTCACAACTGCACCCAGAGAGGGCCTTGTTGGTTGGTAAGTCACTATCAGATGCAAGTGGTCCCCAAGGGAAAGTTTGGCCCTCGACTTCCACGGCCACTATTTCATTTGAGAACCTCTTCTAAGAGGAATTTTTCAGAAGTTGAATTTAGTTTTATTCTTATTTCCAAAAATCGATTTCAGAAATCAAAATATCATAATATCAAAATATCAAAGGTGCTCCTATAGAGTGACAGAACAGTGCAAAGTGACAAAGTGAACAAGGTGCACTGGTGCTATATACACAACATTAAAGGGATAATATGACGTTCTATGGGATATCTTTGCAATGAGTGTCCCCATCCACATTCAAAATTTCAACAGCAATAGCAGATTAATCAGAGCAGGGTCATCATCAGAACAGCACACATTGTGGAGACACCAAAGGGTGTTCAATTACTTTTCTTTTCATGAACATACAAGCTTCCTGTGAGTGCATCAAGCGATGTCGGAGGGACCAAAAACTGCTTTAAATTCAGGCTCAGGGAAGCTTGTTTGTGACTTGACATGGTGGTTTAATACCCGTGTCAGCTTGGAACTGAATAGAAAGTGGTTTTTGGTCCCTCTAATATCGCTTGATACCTGGGTTATGGGGTATTACTGTGTATTGTAAAATATATACGATTAGGAAGTCATGCCTGTCCTGATTGTGTGTGAGCAATGTCAGGTACTCCAATCATGAAGTGAGTGACTCATTGTTGCACTTACATTACATTCCTTAACAGGAGATTCACCATATCCAAACCATACATGATTATTGATGCCGCTAAGGAATCCACTTATGCCAGGGGAAATCTGCTTCAATGAAACCCATGGAAGAACACAGCAGCCTGTGGAGTGGGCTTTTGGGCTTCTGAAGGCCAGATCCCACTGTTTGGACAGAACAGGTGGAACCCTCCTCTATGCACCCGGGGAAGCATGTCAGATCAATGTGGCATGTTGCAGGCTCCACAACATCACCCGGAGGAGGTATTGTGAGAAAGTAGCCTCTTTCTAGCCTTGTTACCCCCACTTTTGGCCTGTTTGTGAGTATATGTCAGGATGTTTTCACTGTCTCACTGTGATCCTGCTAGCCAGGGCCCGGTATTCATAGTGAAAACCCTATGTTTTCAGTATGTTTGTTATGTGTCACTGGGACCCTGCTAGCCAGGACCCCAGTGCTCATAGGTTTGTGGCCTATATGTATGTGTTCCCTGTGTGATGCCTAACTGTCTCACTGAGGCTCTGCTAACCAGAACCTCAGTGGTTATGCTCTCTCTGTATACCAAAATTGTCACTAACAGGCTAGTGACCAATTTCACCAATTCACATTGGCATACTGGAACACCCTTATAATTCCCTAGTATATGGTACTGAGGTACCCAGGGTATTGGGATTCCAGGAGATCCCTATGGGCTGCAGCATTTCTTTTGCCACCCATAGGGAGCTCTGACAATTCTTACACAGGCCTGCCACTGCAGCCTGAGTGAAATAACGCCCACGTTATTTCACAGCCATTTACCACTGCACTTAAGTAACTTATAAGTCACCTATATGTCTAACCTTCACCTGGTGAAGGTTGGGTGCTAAGTTACTTAGTGTGTGGGCACCCTGGCACTAGCCAAGGTGCCCCCACATCGTTCAGGGCAAATTCCCCAGACTTTGTGAGTGCGGGGACACCATTACACGCGTGCACTGTACATAGGTCTCTACCTATGTACAGCGTCACAATGGTAACTCCGAACATGGCCATGTAATATGTCTAGGATCATGGAATTGTCCCCCCAATGCCATTCTGGCATTGGGGGGACAATTCCATGATCCCCCGAGTCTCTAGCACAGACCCGGGTACTGTCAAACTACCTTTCCCGGGGTTTCACTGCAGCTGCTGCTGCTGCCAACCCCTCAGACAGGTTTCTGCCCTCCTGGGGTCCAGTCAAGCCTGGCCCAGGAAGGCAGAACAAAGGACTTCCTCAGACAGAGGGTGTTACACCCTCTCCCTTTGGAAAAAGGTGTCAGGGCTGGGGAGGAGTAGCCTCCCCCAGCCTCTGGAAATGCTTTGATGGGCCCAGATGGTGCCCATCTCTGCATAAGCCAGTCTACACCGGTTCAGGGATCCGCCAGCCCTGCTCTGGCGTGAAACTGGACAAAGGAAAGGGGAGTGACCACTCCCCTGACCTGCACCTCCCAGGGAAGGTGCCCAGAGCTCCTCTAGCGTGCCCCAGACCTCTGCCATCTTGGATTCAGAGGTGTGCTGGCACACTGGACTGCTCTGAGTGGCCAGGGCCAGCAGGTGACGTCAGAGACTCCTTCTGATAGGCTCTTACCTGTGTTACTAGTCTATCCTCCTTCCTAGGTACCCAAACCTCCCTTTCTGGCTATTTAGGGTCTCTGCTTTGGGGAATTCTTCAGATACCGAATGCAAGAGCTCACCAGAGTTCCTCTGCATTTCTCTCTTCACCTTCTGCCAAAGGATCAACCGCTGACTGCTCAGGACGCCTGCAAAACCGCAACAAAGTAGCAAAGACGACTACTGCAACCTTGTATCGCTTATCCTGCCGCCTTCTTGACTGTTTCCTGGTGGTGCATGCTCTGGGGGTAGCCTGCCTCCTCTCTGCACCTGGAGCTCTGAAGAAATCTCCCGTGGGAGGACGGAATCCTCACCCTGCAACCGCAGGCAACAAAAGACTGCATCACCGGTCCTCTGGGTCCCCTCTCAGCACGACAAGCGTGGTCCCTGGAACTCAGCAACTCTTTCCAAGTGACTCACACAGTCCAGTGACTCTTCAGTCCAAGTTTGGTGGAGGTAAGTCCTTGCCTCCCCACGCTAGACTGCATTGCTGGGTACCGCGTGATTTGCAGCTGCTCCGGCTCCTATGCACTCTTCCAGGATTTCCTTTGTGCACAGCCAAGCCTGGGTCCCCGACACTCTAACCTGCAGTGCACAACCTTCTGAGTTGTCCTCCGGCGTCGTGGGACTCCCTTTTCTGACTTCGGGTGGACTCCAGTTCACTCCTCTTCCAAGTGCCTGTTCCGGTACTTCTGCGGGTGCTGCCTGCTTCTGTGAGGGCTCCCTGACTTGCTGGGCACCCCCTCTGTCTCCTCATCCAAGTGGCGACATCCTGGTCCCTCCTGGGCCACAGCAGCATCCAAAAACCCTAACTGCAACTCTTGCAGCTAGTAAGGCTTGTTTGCGGTCTTTCTGCGTGGGAACACCTCTGCAAGCTTTTTCACGACGTGGGACATCCATCCTCCAAAGGGAAAGTTTCTAGCCCTCTTCGTTCTTGCAGAATCCACAGCTTCTATTATCCAGTGGCAGCTTCTTTGCACCCTCAGTTGGCATTTCCTGGGCATCTGCCCTCTCTCGACATTGTCGCGACTATTGGACTTGGTCCCCTTGTTTCACAGGTACTCAGGCCCGGAAATCCACTGTTGTTGCATTGCTGGTGTTGGTCTTCCTTGCAGAATTCCCCTATCACGCCTTCTGTGCTCTCTGGGAAATATAGGTGCACTTTACACCTACTTTTCAGGGTCTTGGGGTGGGCTATTTTTCTAACCCTCACTGTTTTCTTACAGTCCCAGCGACCCTCTACAAGCTCACATAGGTTTGGGGTCCATTCATGGTTCGCATACCACTTTTGGAGTATATGGTTTGTGTTGCCCCTATACCTATGTGTTCCTATTGCAATCTACTGTAACTTTACATTGCTTGCATTACTTCCTTTTGCTATTACTGCATATTTTTGGTATTGTGTACATATATCTTGTGTATATTTGGCATCCTCATACTGAGGGTACTCACTGAGATACTTTTGGCATATTGTCATAAAAAATAAAATACCTTTATTTTTTAGTATATCTGTGTATTGTGTTTTCTTATGATATTGTGCATATGGCACCAGTGGTATAGTAGGAGCTTTGCATGTCTCCTAGTTCAGCCTTAAGCTGCTCTGCTATAGCTACCTTCTATCAGCCTAAGCTGCTAGAAAAACCTCTTCTACACTAATAAGGGATAACTGGACCTGGTACAGAGTGTAAGTACCCCTTGGTACCCACTACAAGCCAGGCCAGCCTCCTACATTGGTTGTGCAGCGGTGGGATAAGTACTTGCAACTACTTACCACTTTGTCATTGTGTACTTTTCATAAGAGAATAATATACAAAACAAGTTCAGTGTATGTACACCTAACCAAAAAGTTTAGCTTTTCTTCTCTTACACTATCTGCTAAGTGCTGAATAGTACTCCTACACTTTCAAAAAGTTTCTTAAAAGTTTTTAAAAAGTTTGTTTTCTGTTTCCTTAAAAAGTCCTGAAACTTTTTCTCTCTTTTATCTGTCTCTAAACCTTTTTCTATCATGTCTGGTGTAGGAACTCCTCTTAGTTTGGTAAATACAGCTTATGACCACCTTAACTTTAAGAGCCTAAGGAGTCTCTGCATTGATAGAGGTTTAGTGGTAGGAAAGAACCCTTCTAGAGAGTTACTGTCTAATATGCTTATTGAGAATGATAAGGCCCAGGGTGGCACCTCATCTGAAAAGTAAATAGATAGCTCACACTCTGACTCAGGGGAGCCCCCAGTATCAGTGTTGCAGGGTTCCCTTTTTAACCTGCCCCTTAACAGACCACCTAGCAATGCTGGTATTAATAGAAGCTCCCATCACAGTAGGGATGTTTTTGCTCCTGGAGGCCAGGTTGTTAGGGTGCCAACTGTTGGGGACAGGTCTCCCTCTGCTCATTCAAATCTTTCTTCTGTGTCAAAACATTCCCAACCCACCCACCCTGATGACAAGATGTTAGAAAGGGAACTCAATAAGTTGCGAGTGGAAGAGTCCAGGCTGAAGCTTAAACAGCAACAGCTGGCTCTAGACAGGGAATCCCTAGACTTAGAAAAAGAGAGACAGAGGTTGGGGTTTGGACCCCATGGTGGCAGCAGCAGTATTCCAGATAGCAATCCTGTGAGAGAGCATGATTCTAGGAATCTGCATAAGATAGTTCCCCCTTACAAGGAAGGGGATGACATTAATAAGTGGTTTGCTGCACTTGAGAGGGCCTGTATGGTACAGGGGGTCCCTCAAAGGCAGTGGGCTGCTATCCTATGGCTATCTTTCAGTGGAAAGGGTAGGGATAGGCTCCTTACTGTGAAGGAAAGTGATGCCAATAATTTTACAGTTTTGAAGAATGCACTCTTGGATGGATTTGGCTTAACCACTGAACAATACAGGATTAAGTTCAGAGAAACCAGAAAAGCGTCCTCACAAGACTGGGTCGACTTTGTTGACTATTCAGTGAAGGCCTTGGAGGGGTGGTTACATGGCAGTAAAGTTTCTGACTATGAAAGCCTGTATAATCAAATCCTGAGAGAGCATATTCTGAATAACTGTGTGTCTGACTTGTTACACCAATATTTAGTGGACTCAGATCTGTCCTCTCCACAAGAATTGGGAAAGAAGGCAGACAAATGGGTCAGAACAAGAGTGAACAGAAAAGTTCATACAGGGGGTGACAAGGATGGCAAGAAGAAAGATGGTGAGACATCTCAGGATAAGCATGGGGATAAGGGTAAAACCAAAGATCCTTCTTCAAATCCTAAATACTCTTCAGGGGGTGGGGATAAATCAAATTCTTCCTCTTCTTCTTCTCAACATACACACATTAAAAAGCCTTGGTGCTTTGTGTGTAAAAATAAAGGCCATAGGCCAGGGGATAATTCCTGTCCATGTAAACCCCCTGAGCCTACCACCACTAATACATCAAGCTCTAGTGCCCCTAGCAGTAGTGGTAATAGTGGTGGGACTGCTGGCAACAGAGAAACTAAGGGTGTAGTTGGGTTCACTTATGGGTCCATCATAGAAACTGGGGTAGTCAGTCCCAAGACAGTTTCTGTCACACCTAGTGGCATTGGCCTTGCCACACTGGCTGCTTGTCCCCTTACAATGGATAAGTACAGGCAGACAGTTTCAATAAATGGTGTTGAGGCCCAGGCCTACAGGGACACAGGTGCCAGCATCACTATGGTGACTGAAAACCTAGTGGCTCTGGAACAACACATCATTGGACAACAGTACAAGATTATTGATGTCCATAACTCCACTAAGTTTCTTCCCTTAGCTATAGTTCAACTTAGTTGGGGTGGAGTTACTGGCCCTAAGCAGGTGGTAGTGTCACCTAGCTTACCTGTAGACTGTATCTTAAGTAATGACCTAGAGACCTCAGGTTGGGCTGAGGTAGAGTTTTATACCCATGCAGCCATGCTGGGTATCCCTGAGGAATTGTTCCCTCTCATTTCTACTGAAATGAAAAAGCAAAGGAGAGAAAAAGGCCTGAAAACTCAGGATGCCTCTCCAACAACAGGTAAAAAGGGTATCACAGTAGCCCCTGACCACCCTGCCATCCAGGATATCATTCCTGTGGTGGGAGAAAACTCTCCTGGGGTGGCACCTGTACAAATGGAATCATCAGCTGGCATAGCTGTACTCCCTGAGGTGGAAGTACCTCTCTGTGGGATAACTAACATTGGTGAGAAAAAGAACACCAGTTTAGTTAACATGGAGCATCCCTCCAACCCTCCCAGAGAAACTTTAGTGCAGAAACCCTGCACTGCCTCACAACACTTAGGACAGCAGCCCTGCCCTAGTGTGGAGCTCATAGGACAGCATCCCTGCCCTGCTCCAACTAAAGAGAAACAACATACCTGTTCTCTCTTACAGACATATGGACAAAGTCTTTGCCCAGCTATGGCTTTACTGAGACAGCATCCCTGTCTTGCATTCTCATCACTATAAATAGGTCCAGTGGACAATTCCCACTGTTCTAAACTAAAACTTACTGATAGAAACTCTGAAAATATATCTTCACATTGTTGCTTAGCTAAAAAACTTCAAACAGGGTGGTTTACATCCCCACAGGGAAGTAACCATATAGTGGATGATAAAGGGAGTAACCAGTCTATTGCAGAGCTACTCTCCACTTATCACCACTTAGACAATAAAGTCTCAACTGGCCAAGGTTAGCCTTATTGTCCTTCATTTGGGAGGAGGTATTGTGAGAAAGTAGCCTCTTTCTAGCCTTGTTACCCCCACTTTTGGCCTGTTTGTGAGTATATGTCAGGGTGTTTTCACTGTCTCACTGGGATCATGCTAGCCAGGGCCCAGTGCTCATAGTGAAAACCCTATGTTTTCAGTATGTTTGTTATGTGTCACTGGGACCCTGCTAGCCAGGACCCCAGTGCTCATAAGTTTGTGGCCTATATGTATGTGTTCCCTGTGTGATGCCTAACTGTCTCACTGAGGCTCTGCTAACCAGAACCTCAGTGGTTATGCTCTCTCTGTATACCAAGATTGTCAACCTCAGTGGTTATGCTCTCTCTGTATACCAAGATTGTCACTAACAGGCTAGTGACCAATTTCACCAACTCACATTGGCATACTGGAACACCCTTATAATTCCCTAGTATATGATACTGAGGTACCCAGGGTATTGGGGTTCCAGGAGATCCCTATGGGCTGCAGCATTTCTTTTGCCACCCATAGGGAGCTCTGACAATTCTTACACAGGCCTGCCACTGCAGCCTGAGTGAAATAACGTCCACGTTATTTCACAGCCATTTACCACTGCACTTAAGTAACTTATAAGTCACCTATATGCCTAACCTTCACCTGGTGAAGGTTGGGTGCTAAGTTACTTAGTGTGTGGGCACCCTGGCACTAGCCAAGGTGCCCCCACATCGTTCAGGGCAAATTCCCTGGACTTTGTGAGTGCGGGGACACCATTACACACGTGCACTGTACATAGGTCTCTACCTATGTACAGCGTCACAATGGTAACTCCGAACATGGCCATGTAATATGTCTAGGATCATGGAATTGTGACCCCAATGGCATTGGGGGGACAATTCCATGATCCCCCGAGTCTCTAGCACAGACCCGGGTACTGCCAAACTACCTTTCCTGGGGTTTCACTGCAGCTGCTGCCAACCCCTCAGACAGGTTTCTGCCCTCCTGGGGTCCAGCCAGGCCTGGCCCAGGAAGGCAGAAAAAAGAACTTCCTCAGAGAGTGGGTGTTACACCCTCTCCCTTTGGAAAAAGGTGTCAGGGCTGGGGAGGAGTAGCCTCCCCCAGCCTCTGGAAATGCTTTGATGGGCACAGATGGTGCCCATCTCTGCATAAGCCAGTCTACACCGGTTCAGGGATACCCCAGCCCTGCTCTGGCGCGAAACTGGACAAAGGAAAGGGGAGAAAGGGGAGTGACCACTCCCCTGACCTGCACCTCCCAGGGGAGGTGCCCAGAGCTCCTCCAGCGTGCCCCAGACCTCTGCCATCTTGGATTCAGAGGTGTGCTGGTACACTGGACTGCTCTGAGTGGCCAGGGCCAGCAGGTGACGTCAGAGACTCCTTCTGATAGGCTCTTACCAGTGTTACTAGCCTATCCTCCTTCCTAGGTAGCCAAACCTCCTTTTCTCTGCACTTCTCTCGTCACCTTCTGCCAAAGGATCAATCGCTGACTGCTCAGGACGCCTGCAAAACCGCAACAAAGTAGCAAAGACGACTACTTTAACCTTGTATCGCTTATCCTGCCGCCTTCTCGACTGTTTCCTGGTGGTGCATGATCTGGGGGTAGCCTGCCTCCTCTCTGGACCAGGAGCTCTGAAGAAATCTCCCGTGGGATGACGAAATCCTCCCCCTGCAACCGCAGGCAACAAAAGACTGCATCACCGGTCCTCTGGGTCCCCTCTCAGCACGAGGAGCGTGGTCCCTGGAACTCAGCAACTCTGTCCAAGTGACTCCCACAGTCCAGTGACTCTTCAGTCCAAGTTTGGTGGAAGTAAGTCCTTGCTTCCCCACGCTAGACTGCATTGCTGGGTACCGGGTGATTTGCAGCTGCTCCGGCTCCTGTGCACTCTTCCAGGATTTCCTTTGTGCACAGCCAAGCCTGGGTCCCCGACACTCTAACCTGCAGTGAACAACCTTCTGAATTGTCCTCCGGCGTCGTGGGACTCCCTTTTCTGACTTCGGGTGGACTCCGGTTCACTCCTCTTCCAAGTGCCTGTTCCGGTACTTTTGCGGGTGCTGCCTGCTTCTGTGAGGGCTCCTTGACTTGCTGGGCGCCCCCTCTGTCTCCTCATCCAAGTGGCAACATCCTCGTCCCTCCTGGGCCACAGCAGCATCCAAAAACCCTAACTGTGACTCTTGCAACTAGCAAGGCCTGTTTGCGGTCTTTCTGTGTGGGAACACCTCTGCACTCTTCTTCACGACGTGGGACATCCATCCTCCAAAGGGGAAGTTTCTAGCACTCTTTGTTCTTGCAGAATCCACAGCTTCTACCATCCGGTGGCAGCTTCTTTGCACCCTCAGTTGGCATTTCCTTGGCATCTGCCCTCTCTCGACATTGTTGCGACTCTTGGACTTGGTCCCCTTGTTTCACAGGTACTCAGGTCCAGAAATCCACTGTTGTTGCATTGCTGGTGTAGGTCTTTCTTGCAGAATTCCCCTATCACACCTTCTGTGCTCTCTGGGGAATATAGGTGCACTTTACACCTACTTTTTAGGGTCTTGGGGTGGGCTATTTTTCTAACCTTCACTGTTTTCTTACAATCCCACTGACCCTCTACAAGCTCACATAGGTTTGGGGTCCATTCGTGGTTTTGGAGTATATGGTTTGTGTTGCCCCTATACCTATGTGCTCCTATTGCAATCTACTGTAACTTTACATTGCTTGCATTACTTCCTTTTGCTATTACTGCATATTTTTGGTATTGTGTACATATATCTTGTGTATATTTGGCATCCTCATACTGAGGGTACTCACTGAGATACTTTTGGCATATTGTCATAAAAATAAAGTACCTTTATTTTTAGTATATCTGTGTATTGTGTTTTCTTATGATATTGTGCCTATGACACCAGTGGTATAGTAGGAGCTTTGCATGTCTCCTAGTTCAGCCTAAGCTGCTCTGCTATAGCTACCTTCTATCAGCCTAAGCTGCTAGAAACACCTCTTCTACACTAATAAGGGATAACTGGACCTGGTACAGAGTGTAAGTACCCCTTGGTACCCACTACAAGCCAGGCCAGCCTCCTACAGGTATATCCTGTAAATCCTAGAGGAGGGGAAGCCTGTAGTGCCACCGGGTGAGAATCCTGAAATGCAAATGAGGATGACAGTGGTGAAGAGGAAGGAGCTGACTTGCGAGAAGTTCTAATCCACAGCTACTTCTCATGAGTGTAAGTATGGCATGTGATGCTATAACTGTGACTGTGCAATGAACTGTAGTAGTTAGAATGTGTAGAGTTGAGTGTTTTGCAAACAGCTAGGGAGTTGATAGCCTGCAATATTCAGCCAAAGACTGCTTGATAAGATATATTTTGACATATCCCCACCTTGATGATGCTGCTTTGTTTGTGTCAGATTCCTTGCAATGTAAATTGTTTTCAAATACTTGATATCTGACTTGTGTCATATGTATGGTTTCAAGCATAGACTCCTTGTTTGGTTCATTGTACAGATACCTTCACCACGGCATCTTCATGTGGGCATTTCAGAGTTGTGACATTGACAGGTATTTGATGCTGTTTTGACATACAAAGTGGACATGGATTGTTCCAGGTAACGTAGGTCGCACAGTTTGGGTGCATGAGACCTGCACCAAGACAGTTTGCACTGTGTTTGGGTGGAGGTTCAGAAGTGCCCATTGCACTTGTTTTGTGCATCATGTATGTCATCATGTGGTCATCACATATGTAGTCCTAGCTTATGACCAGGTCATTGTTCATTCACATTTGCTAAACAGTTTTTGAATGACCTTTATGTAGCTGTAGATGTGTTTCATCTTTGTAGGCTACAGTGCATGTGCCACAACACTGACATATGTTTGTGTCATACCATCAGATGAATGGGAATTGGATTATGATGGCCCTCTGATCAAGGACTGTTGTACTGCCATCTGTCTGTATCTTGGATTATGTGTTATTGAATTACTTTGGTGTGGTATGTGATAAGGCTCAAGCTGCTGACATCAACCAAATCAATGTTTGCCTATTCCACAGGACAATGTCTAACAAATCCCTTCCTTCTGTGATCTGGGGGTCTGTACCTGTCTATATGCTCATTTACTTAGAATGAGTCAATCATTTGTAATTTCCAATAGTTCAGCCATACTGACAGCCTATGTGCTGAACACTGCAACACCAGACACTTCTATGTGGTTGTGTGGGAGGGTTGTAATCCTGAGCTGGACACTGTGTACATGCAACATATCCCATCTTGAACAATTTCCTTGGATCATCGTTGTATGGTTCAAATGGTCTGACATATCTACATGTTTAAATATGAAATCAAAATCAGCAGACAAAGAGCCAGTGAAGGGTGATTTTTTTGTGCAGCTATGACTTACATAAAATATACGTAATAATTCAACACAAATTCAAATGTGAAGGGGTCAGTCACGTTGAATGAAATCAGTGGATTAGATGCCACACTATAGGTAGTCTAAAGTCCAGAGTACTCCTCCAATTGGAAATGGTAGGTGGTTCAGGATCAGTCCAGAGTGAATGTGGACACACAAAGGAGGAACTTAAGGAAGAGGCTTGTTACTGGCAGTGGTCTGTGTCTTGCCATCCGCAGCTCCTGGATTCTTTGCTGGATGTCCCCACTCGCGTGGGGGCTGGTTCTGCTGCTACAGCGGCAGGGGTGACTCGAGCTTCTTGTTCTTTTGGCAGGGCCTCTCTTCCAGTGGCTGACACCGATATTGATGGACCTGCTGTTGATCAGCCAAAGGGAAGGGTAGACTGTTGTTGAAAAGCCATGCTCATGGTGGTGTGTATGTCCTTTGGCACCCGTGTTGGGGGAACACGTTGTTATTGTGGGTCTCCATCTGTTTCCGCATGTCCCTACGCATGTCCCTGTGTACCTGCTTGATTTCCACCATCACGCCTTGGGACACCTGATAGACCCACAAGACATGGCTGGCGGTGTCCTGGCCAAGAGCAGCCCCAGTGGCCTCACCCCACTGGCCCACAGCATCCCTCTCACGCACCCTACCCCCAAAGGCATGTGCCCTTGCCACAGGGTGCCCTCTCCAACTTGGTCCTGGACTCTCAATGTCGGAGGTGTTGTGCTGCAACTCGGGATCCAGGTCTGGGGGGGGCACTATGCTAGGGACACAGGTTGGGGGGAGAATTGTTGCCAGTCATGTTGATGGAATGGGGCTGGGAGGTGATGCTGTGGGCACAGTGAGACTCACTGTTGCCATCTGACCAGGTTGGCCAGATGGGCCAGAACCATTCTCCACATCCACAAGTCCAGGAGTGTTGCCTTCACTGAGGGCTTCAACTAAGGGGGTTGCAGTAGTCTGTTCTGTGGCCTCTGTCTACCCAGCAGCAGCTTGATTTGCTGATGCAAAATGTACAATGTTATTGATTGTATTGTGACATCTACCTCCAATGGTTTAGAGCTACAGTAAGAAGAGACCTTGTACAAAGTTAAGTTGTCGTTAATCCAATTATAGCAAGTAACCATGGTAATGGGTGTATTGACATGACATGTGTGAAGCATGCCAACCCAATTTGACTCAAGCAGCTGCTGAGATGTGCAGATCAATTGCACTTGGGAGGATGGCCTAAAATGACATTTTGCCACCAGTGCAGGCAAAACAGTGGCTAGGCAAGATATGGCTTTGACCAATTGAAGGCCTAGTTGGTTGTGATGCAGGCAGACCTAGGACTTTGTTGTATATGTGACTGGAGTCACCGTGAGCACAGTCAATGTGTCTGCAGCCAATACAAATCTGGTGATGCATCTTGAGACCTTAGGAATCCTTGTTGTACACACTGGGTAAAGTGTCATTCCTGTCCTCAATAATTTCATCTTGGGTTAACACGTCTAGATGGAGCTATGTCGATAGACACGTCTCTGATTTGTGCATGATCTGTGCTTGATCACTTCCAGGTAAGTATACTTCATTTGGGAGTTGACAAACAGGGGTCAATGGACAAGTGAACACTGGGCTTGTGGTTGGAGTAACAGAAACAGGGCCTTCAGGGAGGTGCAGTCAGGTCAATCCCTGTACTACACATACTATGCAAATGTTATCCCCCCAGGTGAGTACACTTCAATTGAGAGTTGCACGCAAGAGTGTTTGGACAAGAACACAGTGGGCTGGTGGTTGGAGTTACAGACACAAGGCCTGCTGGGAGTTGCAGTAAGGCCAGTCATTGTCCTACACACACTATACAACTGGTATCCCCCAAAGTGAGCACACTTCATTTGAGAGTTAATGAAAAGGGGAATATGGATAAGTGAACAATGGGCTAGTGGTTGGAGTTAGAGAAACAGGAACTATTGGGCTTTGAAGTCATGTCACTCCCTCTACTTCCCAATACTTGACAAATGGTATCCTCCCAGGTGACTAAACTTCATTTGAGAGTTAACAAACGGGAGTATTTGGGCAAGTGAACACTCAGCTTGTAATTGGAGTAAAGGAAACAGGGCCTGCTGGGAGTTGCAGTAAGGTCACTTCCCCTACTTCACACACTATAGAAATAGTATCCCCCCAGATGAGTAAACTTAATTTGAGAGTTACCAAACAGGAGTCTTTGGACAAGTGCAGACTGGGCTGGTGTTTGGAGTCACAAACACAAGCCTCCTGGAAATTGCAGTCAAGTTACTCTTTACTACACATACTTTACAAATGTTATCCCCCTCAGGTGGGTAAACTTCATTTGGGAGTTGACAAACACGGGTATTTGGACAAGTGCAGACTGGGCTGTTGTTTGGAGTTACAGACCTAAGGACTGCTGGGAGTTGCAGTCATGTCTCTCTCTCTACTACATACAAATGGTATCCTCCCAGGTGAGTACACTTCATTTGGGAGACGACAGAAAAGGATCTTTGGACAAATGGACACTGGGCTGGTGGTTGGAGTTCCTGAAACATGGCCTACTGGGAGTTGTAGTCAGGTGGCATTCTCTATTACACACTATGTTACGATATGTTAAATAGATTTATAAAGCGTATGATTACCCTAAGGTGTCTTGGCGCTGGGAGCAACGCAATCCTGAGACAGTTAGGAACAGGCCCTATTGGTTAGATGGAAAACAGCCAGGTTTTTAGCTCCTTCCTGAAGGTGATCAGTAGGGGCAAAGCTCCGATATGAGGGGGAAGGCTGTTCCAGAGTATGGTGGTTCTAGTAACAAAACATCTGCCTTTCCAATTCTCCTTTCTGAATATTGGGACAACTAACTTCTTCGCTCCAGGGAAGCGAAGAAGTCTGCTGGGCTCGTACCACACAAAACTGTGCTTCAGAAAGTCTGGACCAGTATTGTGCAGCAACTTATGGCCAATGCACAAAGCCTTGATCTTAATACTGTTTCTTACTTACAGCCAATGTAGCTTGTGGATGGACCGTGAGACAGAGTGACATTTAGGAATTAGTAACCTAGCTGCAGCATTATTTGCCATTTTAAGCTTATTAAGGTGCTGTTCCTGAAGACCCATATATAGTCCATTACAGTAATCTAGTTTTGGTAGGACTAGAGTTGGTTTAGTGGAAAAGAGCATAAATGGAAGAATTTTCCTAATGATTTTAAGAGTGAATAAATGGGCGGAAACTACAGAGTTAACACGACCTGAAAATTTTAATTTATTGTCAATTTGAACTCCCAGCTTATCATCTTTGGAACAGGGCAAGCAAGGAGCCTAATTCGTCTGGCCACCATGAAAGGCTCCAAGTTGGTGGGAGGTTACCAAACATTATCACCTCTGTTTTATCTGAATTGAGCTCTACAGTGTTTGCTCATCCACAAAATGATCAAGAGTATGCAATCATGGAATTGAAGGGAAACTAGTGGATCCTCATTGAAGGCTGTTATAACAAATTGGGTATCGTCAGCATAGGATGTTAGTGTAAAAGTAAATGAATTGATCAGAGAGGCAAGTCGGAGACATAAACATTGACTAGTGTAGATCTAAGCGAAGACTCCTGAGGGACTCCACAAGGGAGGGTCAATGAAGATGATTCAAAGTGGCCTAAAGCCACTGTATTTTCTTAGCCTAAGATAAATGATGTAAGGAGGGCCAGTGCCTTGTCCCTAATGCCTAGCATCCTTAGGCGGTTGATCAAGAGCTTATTGTCAACTGTATCAAAGGAGGATGAGTGCTGTGGCCCCACCCCTGTCCAGAGCTGCCCTAATTTCCTCAGTAGCTTTGATCAAGGCAGTTTCTATGCTACGCCCCGGTCTGAAGACAAATTGTGATGGATCTAACAATTAGTAGTCCACAATAAAATTGGGAGAGCTGAGCATTCATTTCTTTCTTGACAATCTCAACAATCTTTGCTGGAAGGGGAAGGTGAGAAATCCAGCGGTAGTTGTTAGGGTCTGCAGCATTCAAACCAGGTTTCTTCAGTAGAGGAAGGATTGATGCTTTTTTCCAAAGAGAAGGAAAACCCCCCAAGATAAACATAGACAAGATAAATATTATCCCCCCAGGTGAGTACACTTCATTTGGGAGACGACAAGCAGAGGTCTTTGGACAAGTGGACACTGGGCTGGTGATTGGAGTGCCTGAAACAGGGCCTGCTGGGAGTTGCAGTCAAGTCACTCTCTCTACTACACATACCAGACAAATGTGCATGCATGACATTTCATTTTGTTGACATTTTTGGTGTTACCATAATCTACTCCCCCAGGTATTCCTGTCAAGCCCTCAGGATGCAGGATGGCCAAGATAGTGAACAGTGGACTTCAAGCTGCTATTTCTGAGTATTCAGGCGCTGAATATTGGACTGCAAGCTGCTATTTTCAATTATCCATTAGGACACTCATAGCGGTCATTAATGTTGTCATTTATGCAATTACATAAATAGGTCTATGTCTTTATTGTCTATTTAGCAATTATTCAATTAGTAGATCATTGTAGTGTTTATTGAATCCAATCATCACGTCATATTTATAGAAATGTTATACAAGGTTACGAATTTGCAGTTATATAGACAGTCCTCTTTCAAGTGCACAAAAGAACCCATGTATTATTTTGTTGAATGCTTTTTTGATTGTATAATGGCATGAATGTTTATGGTGTGATTGAGGGGAATTTGTGTAAGATACCAAGGGTTGATGAGTATTGGTTTAATAAGTGCATCATATTCCGTTTAAGCAGATTGCCTTTTGTGATTTGTATACATTATGCTTTTATTTTTTCATGAGATATATGTAAAAAGAATATATGAAGGAATAAAATATTGTGTTGATATTTAACCTTTTGTATTTAGTTTTGGCTCCATTTGCAATACTAAAGTGTGTCAGTTATGGGTTATAACTACACCCAAGTGAAAAAGTTGAATGAGGAGCAGCAATTAATTGCATGCATTGTTTACTTTCCCCTGGAGACTGCTCTCCAAATATGTGCAGGGGCCCTTTAGCTGTTTTGATGGATCCTCCCAGGTAAGCACACTTCATTTGGGAGACGACAAATGGGGATCTTTGGACAAGTGGACACTGGGTTGGTGGTTGGAGTTCCTGAAACAGGGACTGCTGGGAGTTTCAGTCAAGTCACTCTCTCTACTACACAAACTTCACAAATGTTATCCTCCCAGGTGAGTACACTTCATTTGGGAGACGACAAACAGGTATCTTTAGACAAGTGGAAATTGGGCTAGTGGTTGGCGTTCCTGAAACAGAGCCTGCTGGGATCTGCAGTCAGGTCAATCTCTCTACTACACACACTAGACAAATGGTATCCTCTCAGGTGAGTATGCTTCATTTGGGAGACAACAAACAGGGGTCTCTGGATAAGTGAACACAGGGCTGCTGTTTGCAGTAACAGAAACAGTGCCACCTGGGAGTTGTAGTCAGATACCTCTCTCTACTACACACACTATACAAATCATAGGTATTACATATTTACGTGTTGAGACATAGCAAGAGTCCTGGGAATCTTGTTGTATATTGAAAGACTTACAGACACCATTTGGACATATGACATGAGATGGTCCTTGATAGCTGTGACGATGGGTCCAACAATACCAATTTACAGTGTTAAAACTCAGATGCTCTGTGAATTGAATGTTGGTGGGTACATTAACAAGACAGTGACAGGGCGTGGCCAAGATGGCGGCTGTGACGGGTGCATGAAATGTAGGCTCCGTCCCGGGCCCACCGATAAATCCTGTTTGGCGTTCCCGGAGAAATTCTAATCACAGGCGCAGCCCAGCGGAACCCCCTTGGCAACTAACAGAGGGGAGGTGTGTCATTGAGGTGCGATGAGCACGTCCTTGCAGAGCTACAGGCCGGGAGAGGCCTTGCTGACTGTCAGAGCCGGGATCCCACGCATGCAGAGAACGCCGAGGAGTGAAACTCGGCGACTTGCGGTGACCATTGGACCCGACGCCTGCGGACTTTGATGGTGCGTGGTAAGTGGGGTAGAGAGGCCACTGGTGGAGTGGGCCGATACAGGACGGTGGCCTTTCTCCCACTCCCTCCCCTCCCCCACTCGGATGACCTCTGCGGAATACTCCGGGAGGAGTTAAATCCGTGGGCGCGTTCCAACGCAACCCCTCGGGAACTGTTTGAAGGGCAGAGAGGCACCAGAGTGCGAAGCACGCATTCCGATGAAATATTGGACCGAGGGAGGCCCTGCAGGTTGTTGAAGCCGGGGAGCCACGCCCAATCAGGAAGCTGAGAAGCGGAAGGCGGTGAACCATTGCGCTTAAGGAGGTGGACGCTCGTGGACTTTGGTGGGGTGCGGTGAGTGGCGGCAGTGGACCGCCGGTGGGAGAGCCGTTATAACCAAGCAGCCCTACTGCCCCCCTTCCCCCCACCCCTAAAAGCGGCAAGACACTGTGGAGCAGGTTGGACCCTCTCTCACACCCCTCATTCTTCATTGAAACTGTAGTACACATGCACTAAATCAGGGGTCTGGAGTGGGGACACAGGACTGCCGCGACTGGTTGGATCGGGCCCAGGCACTGGCCCATAAAGGCGCTGCAGAGAGAAATTTGACCCCCACCCACGAACTGTGGCACTGGGTTGCTCCCCCCGGGGCCATAAATGAATAAAAACGAGAGGGGAAATTGAGGGGGACGTCGGCCTTCACAATGACCGCTGCTGCCACACAGGAGAGAGGGGGTGAAAGGAACACAAAAAGGGGGCTTGGTGAACTATAATCCCCTCTGCCCGCGGAATCCTTTCCCGATGCGAAGCTGGATGTCCCACATGGAGTAACTTTACATTGGATTGCGGGAGCAGGCACCGGGATGAAATTAAGGTACAAACTATACATTGGAACATTGATCCACACCACGTTGGAGGGGCAGTGAGAGGAGGTCATGGCGGGGAAATCCAAGTCAGCGAAGGCCCAGGAGCGACCTCTACCCGCGGTAACACCAGGCGAGCAGCAAAAAATACCTAGTTTACAATCTCTCTAAAACACGCAGCAAGCCCACTCAACCCAATCTGAGAAAATTCTACAGACGATTATGGACACCAAATCCTCGTTAGAAAACAGAATCGACACAGTATCCCAAGACCTCAATCTACTAAGGGTGGACCATCGCAATTTGTCAGAGAGATTCGGAATAGCAGAGGACACATTGAGCGGGCTAAACCCACTGGCCGCAGAGAACCAGAAACAAATCCAACGCTTGGGCGCTGAGTTGAAGGTCCTATGGCGACACGCTGAGGAAGCAGAAGGCAGGTCCCGGCGTAATAACGCCCGCTTCTTGGGGTTTGCCGAAAAATCGGAAGGACAAAACTCTGAAATATTCTTGGAGCAATGGCTGATCAAAGAAGTACTACACAGTGCCTAATCAAAGTTCTTCTCTGTGGAAAGAGCACACACAGTCCCGGGGAGACAACCAGCTCCAGGGTTACCGTATAGACCATTGATTGCAAGATTTCTGAATTATAGAGACCGAGATGCAATACTGCAACATTTTCGCAGCAAGGGCCCAATTCAACACGAGGGCTCCTCTATTACTGCCTACCCGGATTTCACACAAGAAGTACAAAGACAGCGCAATTCCTATATGAAAATCAAACAACGCCTCCGTGAGCATAATATTAAATATGCCCTGATGTTCTCTGCTAAACTGAGAGTAATCTCGGATGATCGAACTCATGTTTTCACCACCCCTGAAGAAGCTTGGACGTGGATGCATGCTAAAGGTTTGGCATAGCTCCAGGAAGGAACGGGGGATGGTGACACATGGCTCACTTCACCGGCTCGGAGGAGACCCAGGAAACGCTCAAAGGCCCAACCCTCTGTAAAACAAGCGGCGGCCGAAAGAGCAAAAGTGCTGAAGGAAGTGACTCTACACACGTAGAACTCCTTCGGTGCGCTACGGTCTAATCTAAATGACCATACAGACTCGGACTCAGCTGGCTCCAACTCGATGATTCTGGAGGCGCTAAGGGGCCCGAAGCTTACACCCAGATCTGCGGATGCAGTGTGACTGTTAGAGGAGAGAAAGGTGGAACAGTCTTATTACTCAAAGAGCTCCGTGGCGGTATGGTGGTGCTATGTAACGAGAGGCCAGACAGAACAAGAAGGACGAACGAGTTACTTACCTTCGGTAACAACTTTTCTGGTGGATACATTAGCTACCTGTGGATTCCTCACCTAATGAATACTCCCATTGCGCCAGCATTCGACGGAAATAATCTTCCTAGCTTCTGCACGTCGACGTCACATTTGCCCACGCGACGCCGTCTGACGTCATACAGGCAATAAGAAGTCCTCGCCGACTTGCCGACGTCAGTACCAACATTTTTTACGTGCCTGAGAACAATAATCCAATGAGATGAAAGACAAAAGCAATATTTCATGACATTGTAAACAACACATCATTGCGAGAAGATGGACTACTAATTTAATATTTATATATTTTTTTAAAATAAATAAATATATACACTAAATATAAATATATATATATATATATATATATATATATATATATATATATATATATATATATATATATATATATATATATATATATAAATATATACACATGCACATATATACATAATCTATACCAGTCCTCAAAACCAAGAGGAGCACACTCAAGAATTACTTGGTGAGACCGAACAGGCAGCGGGGAGGCGGGTGGTACCGTGAGGAATCCACAGGTAGCTAATGTATCCACCAGAAAAGTCATTACCGAAGGTAAGTAACTCGTTCTTCTGATGGATACAACTACCTGTGGATTCCTCACCTAATGAATAGAGTCCCAAAGCAGTACTGCGCCCGGTGGTGGGTACCTGAATGGTCAAACCAAGAAATCCTGCAGCACTGACCGTGCAAAATGGCCGTCCCTTCTGACCTCAGAGTCCAAGCAGTAATGTTTCACAAAAGTGTGAAGGTACGACCAAGTTGCGGCCTTGCAGATGTCGACCACAGGAACACCTCTGGCCAAGGCCGAAGTGGCCGACTTAGCTCTGGTGGAATGAGATCTAATACCATCAGGAGGATCCTTCTTTGCTAAAGAGTAACACATTTTAATGCAAAAAACAACCCACCTGGAGAGTGTTCTCTTGTGGACTGCCTTTCCTCTCCTCTTGCCCACGTATCCGATGAAAAGCTGATCCTCCAGCCTGAAATCCTTCGTCCTGTCTATGTAAAAGCTTAACGCCCTCCTTGGGTCCAAGCGGTGTAGTCTCTCTTCTTCCTTTGAAGGATGAGGCGGAGGATAGAACGTGGACAGAGTAATTGTCTGGGCCAAATGAAAGGGTGAAACAACCTTTGGAAGGAAAGCAGCCTTGGTCCTCAACACCACCTTATCCCCATAAAAAGTTGTATAAGGGTGTTTTACCGATAAAGCCTGCAACTCACTCACTCTCCTTGCAGATGTTATAGCAACCAGGAAGACTGTTTTAAGAACTAACAATCTTAAGGGGCAAGAATGCATAGGTTCAAAAGGGGACCCCATAAGGAAAGTTAGGACCAAGGACAAATCCCATTGAGGCATAACAAAAGGATTTGGAGGAAATGTATTCATAAGGCCCTTTAAGAATCTAAGTACTATAGGAGATTTAAATAACGAAGGCTGGTCTGGAAGACAAATGAAGGCTGACAAAGCAGACAGTAGCCACTGCACAACCCCTCTGTGCTAAAGACAAAGCAAAAGATAAAACATCTGACAAATGAGCACGTAAGGGATCAATCTGTCTCTCTCCACACCATGCCACAAATTTAGACCACCTATTAGCGTAGATAGATTTAGTGGAGTGTCGCCTGGCCGCTAAGATAACATCCACTACATCAAGCGGGAGAGAAAAGGAACTCAGGTTGCCCCGCTCAATCCCCAGGCATGAAGGTGCAGACTCTGGAGGTTGGGGTGTAAAAGCTGCCCCTGCGACTGCGAGAGGAGGTCTGCCCTGAGAGGGAAAAGGAGCGGAGGGCACAGTGAGAGTTGGAGAAGATCTGAATACCACACCCTTCTTGGCCAATCCGGAGCTATTAAGATGACTTGGGCCTGGTCTTGGCGAATCTTCCTCAACACTCGAGGAATCAAGGGTATGGGGGGAAACGCGAAAAGCAATTGGTTGCACCAGGTTCTCTGAAACACGTCCCCCAATGCTCCTTGCACCGGATACTGGAGGCTGCAGAATAACGGGCAGTGCGAGTTCTCCCGGGTGACAAACAGATCTATCCGAGGAAACCCCCACATCTGGAAGATTAGACAGACTTGATCTGGATGGAGACGCCACTCGTGGTCGGGCGAGAAATGGCGACTGAGACTGTCCGCACGTACATTCAAGACTCCGGCCAGATGATTTGCTACTAAGCAAATCTGATGGTCCTTTGCCCAGGACCATAGCCGAAGAGCTTCTCTGCAGAGAAGGTACGACCCCACTCCTCCCTGTTTGTTTATATACCACATTGCGGTAGTATTGGCCGTCAGGACCTGACCCGACTGACCGCGAAGGGATGGGAGGAAGGCCTTGAGAGCTAGACGTACAGCCCGTAACTCCAACAGATTGATGTGAAAAATCTGTTCCTCTGGAGACCAAAGCCCTTTGATCTCCAGGTCCCCCAGATGAGCTCCCCACCCTAGAGTGGAAGCATCCGTTATGACCGTGGTCACTGGTGGAACGGCCTTCCCCGGGAAAGATTGTCATCCGCAATCCACCACTTCAAATCTGTGGCAGTATCTCTGGAGATCTTGACAGAACCTTTGAGATCTCCTTTGTGTTGAGACCACTGCTTTCGGAGGCACCACTGAAGAGCCCTCATGTGCCAGTGAGCATGCGTGACCAACAGTATGCAGGAGGCAAACAGACCGAGCAGACGTAGGACCTTGAGGACTGGAATAACCGCTCCACTTTGAAAAATTGGAACCAACGCCTGAATGTCTTGAATCCGCTGAGGAGGAGGGAAGGCTTGATTCAATGTCGTATCCAGTACTGCCCCTATGAACAGGAGGCGCTGAGAGGGCTCTAGGTGAGATTTGGGCACGTTCACCGAAAAGCCCAGGTCGAACAACAACTGAGTTGTCGACTGCAGATGCTGCAACACAAGCTCCGGGGACTTGGCTTTGATCAACCAATCGAGCAGGTAAGGGAATACTGCTATCCCCTTCCTCCTGAGCTCTGCCGCAACCACTGACATCACCTTCGTGAAGACTCGAGGTGCTGAAGTAAGACCAAACGGGAGGACCGCAAACTGATAGTGCTGAGACCCTACCACAAACCGGAGATACTTCCTGTGCGACTTGAGTAGCGGGATATGAAAATAAGCATCCTGCAAGTCGACAGACACCATCCAATCTCCCTTGTTCAACGCCAAAAGCACCTGAGCTAGGGTCAGCATCTTGAACTTTTCCTGTTTGAGGAACCAATTCAAAATCCTCAGGTCCAGGATTGGTCTCAACCGACCATCCTTCTTGGGAATCAGGAAGTACCTTGAATAACAACCTTGACCCTTTTCCTGCTCTGGAACCAACTCCACCGCGCCCTTTAAAAGGAGGACTTGAACCTCCTGTTCTAACAACAGGAGGTGTTCTTCTGAACAATATATGGGCGGGGCGGGATGGGGGGCGGAAACTCCCGATAGGGAAGGGTGTAGCCTTTTCTCACAATGCTGGTAACCCAGGCGTCTGTTGTAATGACCTCCCACTTGCGAAGAAAATACAGTAACCTTCCCTCTACAGGAGAGGAGTGAGTGGGAATTGGTGGAAGCCTAAGGCTGCTTCCCCTGCTGCACCCCTCCAGAGGAAGAGGAAGAGGCAGAGTGCTGCTGAGAGGCTCCCCTGGTACGAACCCCACCCCTCCCTCTAAAAGATCTGTAGGTGAGAGAAGAGGTAGGCTGTTGGAATTTCCCCCCGAAAGGAGGAAGAGGATGAGCCACGACCAAATCCTCGAAACCTCCTAAAAAATCTGGAGGAGGCAGAAGAAGTGGCTTGTAGTCCTAACAACTTAGCCGTGGCCCTGCTCTCCTTAAACCTCTCCAAAGCCGAATCTGCCTTGCCACCAAAGAGATTGTCCCCATCAAAAGGGAGGTCCAACAGGGTCGACTGCACATCCGAAGAGAACCCTGAGTTGTGAAGCCAAGCCTGTCTTCTCGCAACCACAGCCGTGCCCATCGCTCTGGGCACCGAGTCAGTTGTATCCAACCCAGATTGGATAACATGGGTTGCAGCAGCTTGAGCGGCTGACACGAGATTCAACAGCCGTTGAGGAACCTCTGTATGCGTAGATATCTCGTCCATCAGAGCATAAATGTACCTCCCCAAAATACACGTAGCATTGGTGGACTTTAACGCCATGCTACATGACGAAAACACTTTCTTGGACTGCGTATCCATCTTTTTGGAGTCCCTTCCGCCGGCACTGATGGAAAAGATCCAGGCGCAGATCTTGTCAAACAGGAAGCCTGGACCACCAAGCTTTCAGGCGTAAGGTGTCTGGAAAGAAAGCCAGGGTCAGTTGGTGCAGACTGATACCTCCTGGCCACAGACCTATTGACAGCCGAGGAAGATACCGGCTTCTTCCAGACCTCCAACACAGGCTCCAGCAGCACCTCGTTAAATGGCAAAAGAGGTTCTGCTGATGTAGAGGCCGGATGTAAAACCTCAGTCAGCAGATTTTACTTTGCCTCAGTTACCGGCAAAGGCAGTTCCAGGAAGTTAGCTGCCTTCTTTATCACAGCATGAAAAGTGGCCGCCTCTTCAGTATACTCCCCTGGAGATGACAGGTCCCACTCAGGGGAAGTATCAAGGCCACTAGCGGTGTTCAGCCCATGAAGACCCTCGCCAGAGTCCTCAATTTCTCCTTCCTCCAGGACCTGCTGATACTCTTGTTCTTCCAGGAGACGGAGTGCACGTCTCCTCGAATGCAGCCTCTCCTCAATCCTCGGCGTCGACATGGCATCAGCAGATGTCGAAGAACGACGCCGATCACCGGATCCGTCCGACGCCGGGTCAACAGGCGCCACAGGTAGTTTCGGCGCTGAACCAGGAGTCGGATGAAGAGAAGACTGCCTCGGAGTCGCAGAAGGCCCAGACAGCGTCACTGGCCGAAACACCGAAGCCGATGGAGCCGAAACCTCCGGAGCCGAAGTCTCTGGAGCCACCGGAGCCGACACCCACGCCGAGCCCACGTTCCCGAGGAGGAGAAAGGGCATGAAGGGTGCTGGTCGCAGTGGAGCCAGAGCACCCAAACTGAAAGCCAAAGGACCCGAAGGCCCAGCCGGTGCGCCACCTGGAGCCATCTGCTGAAAGATGGAAAACATCGCATTTAAAAATGCGGTATTATCGACTCCAGGGGCCGGAAAAGCCGGATACTGGGGTGCCTGGATCGAAGGCGACACTGACGCCGGCCTCGACGTCTGTAACGTCGGTGAGAACATTTGAGGCTGTGGCACTCAAATACTGAAGGCGGCTGGCCCGAAGACCTGGGCGAAGTCGGCGAGGCTGGAGAAGGCAACGGTGTCGATGGATGAGGAGTGACTGTGGGGCTGACCTCCCAAGTCTTCCGACGCTGAGTCGATGGCGACCTCGACCGAGACCTCTCCTTACTCGACCGGCGCCGTGATTCCCAACGGCGCCGGGAGTCTCGATGATGTCGATGAGACTTCGGCGAGGAGGATTTTCTATGGTGCCTCTTCTCCTTTCTCTTCGACTTCGCCATAAAAAGTTTGGCCTCTCGCTCCTTCAGGGCTTTCGGATTCATGTGCTGACATGAATCACACCTGGCCACATCATGGTCGGAACTCAAACACCACAAACAGTCCGAATGTGGGTCAGTAACCGACATTTTGCCCCCACATTCTCGACAGGGCTTAAAACCAGACTTCCTCTGAGACATAGTAGCCTCAGAGAAAAGACACACAGGCAAAAACACACTGTAACTGCCGAACAGCAACAGTAGCTCCCTCGAAGATAACCATTTCGAATGGCACGGAAAAAAGGGAACTGACGTCGGCACGTCGGCGAGGACTTCTTATTGCCTGTATGACATCAGATGGCGTCGCGTGGGCAAATGTGACGTCCTCGTCGACGTGCAGAAGCTAGGAAGAAGATTTCCATTGAATGCTGGCGCAATGGGAGTATTCATTAGGTGAGGAATCCACAGGTAGTTGTATCCATCAGAAACTGCCTTTACACATAAGTATTAGCTGGACTGCTCTCTCTTTCTGTATACTAGTAACTTATAATATTGGGCTCATAGTGATAGAGAGGTCAGCACTCCAGGAGCGCCTACATGTGTGATCTATTTTTGTTATAAGGTTGGGGGCCCCTTATAAGGGCCACCTCCAAATGTCAATATGACTCCCCAAAAGGTATCCACATGGATACAGTTTTTCACTGTCAGAAGTGTGTTGAGTATTTTGCTATCACAGATGGCGGTTAGAATAATGCAAGTTCAGCATAGTTGTAGGGGATTAGTTGGGGTGGGTAGTGGGTGGGAATGTATTTACTTGTGTTCACTAGGTCGCTCTAACATGCAAAGTATTATGTCACAGTTGCTAGTCTATATTAAATATCAGAAATGTGACGGACTAACCCGGGGTGGAATTGTAATCCAGATTATGATACATATATGAATACCTTACAATAGCACATGGCTCAGACTGCAAACCAGGCTATACGTGACTACAACATAATCACGTGAAACGCACGGGGAATGGTGGCGCAAGGCAAAAGACACCGAATTCATGCCGCCTCAAGCGCCAGGGAATACATATTGCCATCCTACAAGAGACTGGAGGCTGATCTGAGAGAACTAAGGGGGCGATGGGGAGGACAGATTATGGGCACATCATACTCAGCCTATGATAGGGGGATTTTGGTGTGGATAGCACGAGGGATACCTTATGTCCAACATACACACAGTATAGATCAAGGGGGCAGATATGTGGTAATAGAGGGGCAACTAGATGGCAGACAACTCACGATAATAGGAATCTACACCCCTAATAGAGCGCTAACTGAATTTCTATGCACATTGACACCAGCATTGCTAGTAAATCCTGAAGCACCGGCCATATGGGGAGGAGACTTTAATAGTACACCAGATGTGTCACTCGATCGGTCAACTACACTCCCGAGAGGGCTGACACATAGAAATGCCATTGGTCCACCATTGACATGGGCGGGAGACATGAGACTATATGATATCTGCCGTATAGGACACCCAACACAAAGAGAATGCTCATTCTACTCAGCACCCCAAAAGGTACACACCAGGATAGATATTATATGGGGGACCCCTGATATATGCTCCCTAGTTAAGGGTACTTGATACCTGGCCAAAACGCTATCAGATAATTCTCTGCTAATGCTGACACTACGATGGGGCAGAAGACGCTCTGCGATCCCCACTTGGCGCTTACAAGTGGAGGCTCTCCAAGACCAGGCTTTTAGAGAAGAATTGAACACAACAGTAAGACAGTATTGGGAAATAAATAGGGATTCTACAGACACAAGAGCGATGGGGGGGGAATGCGCATAAGGTTGTTGTTCAGGGGTATTGTCTTTCAGCCATTTGGGGTGTGCGGCGTACCCTTCATGCAGAGGTCACCAAACTGGAGAAAGAGATGGGGGCTCTGGAGGTTGCAGTGGCACAAAATGGGGCACCATACACAGAACTAAGAGACGTGCGCACAAAATATGATGAGGCGGATTCACGACTCCGCCGGCATGATTACAATTACCACTTGATGCGCTTACAAACAGAAGGAGATAGATCGGGGAGACTGCTGGCGTGGCTCCTTCGCGAGGACCGCCAGCAAGCCCCCATAGGGAATATACGTCTGGCTGATGGAACTACGGCCATCAGTCAGGAAGTGATCAACAAAGCGTTCAAGGACTACTATACAGGCTTATATAGGGGACAGGCAGTATGCACTGCCCAACAATTGGGGTCTTTCCTTGGAGGGGTACCCTTGGCACAGTTGTCACAATCAGATAAAGAGATACTGGAAGCTCCTATAAAAATGGAAGAGCCGGAGTTGGCCATAACACAGATGTCCAAAAACAAGGCACCAGGACTAGATGGCCTGCAATAGAGTACAGTATTACACCACTTACTCGAAACACCTGAAACCTCACTTGTTGGCGGCGTTTGAGGAGGCGTGGACCCACAGGCTACTCCTGCCTACACAAAGAGAAGCACTGATAGTGGTCCTCCCTAAACAAGGCCGTGACCCCACAGACGTTAAGTCATATAGACCACTCTCACTACTAAACCTAGATTGCTAAATTCTGGGTAAAATCCTGGCCAACAGGCTGGCTCCCATAATACATACCTTAATACATGAAGACCAGAATGGATTTTTCCCAAAACGCAATACATTTTTAAACATCTGCAGGCTGGTAAGTGTTATGGGGGACACTCCGTCGGATGCATATGATAATGTGGCAATGTCATTAGACATCGAGAAGGCATTCAACACACTAGGGTGGGACTTCCTGTTTGCAACAATGTAGGATATGGGATTTGGCCCCAGCTACATACGCTGGGTGCAGACACTATATGCTGAACCCAGGGCCAGAGTGAAAACAGGAGGCATTGTGTCCCATAGCTTCCCTATTAGCAGTGGCACCAGGCAGGGGTGTCCATTATCTCCCTTATTGTTCGCCATTGTGATGGAGCCATTGGCGTCTCGGCTGCGAGCGATGGGGGAACGATGGGGAGTGCTCAGAAATGGAATTTGCCTCATTGTCTCATTATATGCAGACGATGCATTGATGTACGTGAGGAGGGGATGCAAAATAATGCCTTCGGTGATCTCCCTGCTGGATGAGTATGGGAGAATATCGGGACTGGTGGTGAACTGGGATAAATCTTGTGTGTTCCCACTAACTGATTGGCCTATGGAGAAGAGAGAGACTGCCCCAACAGGACGCCTGAGGTGGTGTTTTGACACATTTAAATATCTAGGGATTCACATTTATCCAAGCCTAGAGATTTAAGGGACGGAAACCTCGGGCGCGCACTTAACTCCATGAAGGGGTCCATGCGCTTCAGGTGTACACTACCACTGTCGCCGCTGGGCAGAGTGGCGGTGGCAAACATGTTACTACTCCCCTGCCTCCTTTACTATTTTGTGGCATTGCCGGTCACAGTGCTTAAAAGCTTTTTCCGCGAATTAAACACAGTTCTGCTGAGGCTTATATGGGGAGGGGGCAGGACCCGAGTGGCACTCACCACCCTGCAATGCCCAATAAGTGAATGTGGACTGGGCGCCCCCAACTTTGAACTTTATTTTGCTGCTGCGCAACTGCAGTGGATACTAAATTGGATACATAGACCCGAATCAGCAGAATCTGCATGGATTGCAACACAACTGCATGGTGCCGCTGATTACATGGCTGTGGAATAATTTAGTGAAAGGGGCCTTCTGCAATCCATTAATGATAGCTGTCCACGAGTGCTGGAAACGGTACATACAAAAGGGCCGCAGGGGCTCCCTCTATTCTCCCCTTATCCCTCTGGGACAGATCCCGGGAAGGGGTAATATGTCTGGAGCATACTCAACTGCTGTTTGGGCAGAGGCGGGAATATTAACGGTAGATGACTGCTTTGAGGAAGGCGTATTAATGTCATTCGAATCCATAAAGGACCTTATGTCAGTGGGACCAGGGCAATTTATAGCATATTACTCTATATGCCACTTAATTAAAAAGGCGTGGTTGGCAGGTGACCGGGAACCAACCATCTCCCCCATACTACACCATATGTCGCTATATGACAGTCAAACTAAAGTCGTAACAAATTTATATAAAGTTTTAAACAGATTCCCCAAAACTGGATTGGAAAGTGTAAGAGGTCGATGGAACGCTGTTCTACCGAATCTGCTATCTCAGGAGGATTGGTCGCAGGTCCTATGTCACACTCGAAGGGTGTCAAGAAACCCTAGGTTCCGGTACACCCAATTCAATTACACACACCAGACGTACCTCTCACCTGCTCGGCTGAAGTGCATGTTTCCTGGGTCTGACCCTCTCTGCCCTCAATGCGGTACCCCATAAGCCCATTTCTACCACATGGTTTGGGAATGTGGTCCTTTGGAGGTGGAGTGGAGGGGGGTAGTGGCAGACATCTCAGAGGTAACAGGACATTTATTTATATTATACCCCAGTTCCTGCCTACTGGGTGTTAGGACAAGGGAAAAAAAGCACAGATGCATCCATAAGTTTGCCGACCTAGCACTCATAATGTATAAAAGATCGATTGCTATGAACTGGAAAGCCCCTAAGGCACCAGATTTGAAAACATGGCAGGCCCTGACACTGCGCTTGACACGTACAGAGCATTAAGTACTACGTAGGTTATCAGACAGGGGTCACTTATACACAGGAAGCGATGCTTGGGAAACATTTGTCACTAAGCTGGAGGTAAAAAATGATTAGCGTCCACCATGAACTTCGAGAATATCATAAGACCGGGGGAGGAGGCTGTTCCGAACACTGCCCAGCACACACGGGAAAATAATCACACAGAACACACACAGTGTGTAAGCATAAACAGACTAATGTTGACCCCACACCCATCAAGGGATGAAATGGGAGAAGTCTGGAGGGGACGTCGTTGACCCAGAGGCACGTTGCGGGATAGCGCATTCACACCACCGGACAATACAGGAAACAGATTAAGCCACATGAGTACCACAAGGCATTAACAATCACACAGCCGAAGCGTACATCATAGCAGGTAACACTACATGATACCCCACCACTACACACCAAATGTGAAAAATGGGAAAAGAATGCCGTCAAAACTGTCATACATTGCACAAATTATAATTATTGACTCAGCTGTGTACTAAAGAAGATATATCCTGTGAGATATAATTAGACCTAAGTTGTTGTTAAATGTAGTATATTATCACGGATCAACTAAATCCTGTTACAGAGATGGCAGAACCTATTGTTCAATATCTGTGCAGAAAATTAATAAAAAGATGTTTAAAAAACAAAAAAACAAGACAGTGACAAAAAGTGAGCTATGAGCATGCATGACATTGCATTTTTTGACATTTTTTGTTTTGTGACTTACCAGACTCCACTTCCCAGGTGTTCCTGTCAAGCCCTCAGGGTGCAGGATGGCCAAGACTTTCTCATCCCAGGGAAAGATGGGGCACCGGGAGGGCCACCACCAGTCTTCTTGGCCTACAGCTGGTGCCTGGAGTCCAGGGAACAGACCTTGCCCCTTCGGTCACTCCACCTCTTCCTAAAGTCCTCCTTTATGTGCAGGTTGGTACAGCATTCAGTCTGTTGACGATCCTATCCCACTTTTCCATTTTCCTACCGAGAGGAGAATGCTGCACTTAATCTCCAAACAATTATGGTTCTACTCTTATGATTTGATCCACAATGACTCTTAACTTGTCTTCGGAAAAAAGGGGATTTACTTAACAGGGAAAGTGCAATAGGGTGTCAATGGACAAAAGTGTGTGCAAAGTGTTCTATGGGATGGTGAAAAAAGGGGTGCCTAATTTATGAAGTCTACGGAAAATAAGGTGCTCTGGCTCCTGCGTCTTGCAGTGGAAATGCAAAGGATTGTGATCTGTGAAGGGGTGTGTTTTAAAATATCCTGGATCACATGGCATCCGCCGGTGGTGACGGCTGCACTCTGGTGGTGGTTGTGGGAGGCTCCTGCTTAGCCCCTGCAACCTCCGATGGCTGCACTGTTGTGGGGGTGGTTGTGGGAGGCTCCTGCTCAGCCCCTGCACCCTCCGATGACTGCACTGTGGTGGTGGTGGTTGTGGGAGGCTCCTGCTCATCCCCTGCATTCTCTGAAGGCTGCACAACCACGGCTGGCAGTGTGGTCTCTGTGACAGCTGCTGGTGCAGGCTCCTTCCCCTTCCAGTTGGCTGGTGCAGGCTCCTTCCCCTTCTTGCTGGCTGCTGCAGCCTCTTTCCCCTTCTTGCTGGCTGGGACAGGCTCCTTCCCCTTCTTGCTGGCTGGGGCAGTCTCCTTCCCCTTCTTGCTGGCTGGGGCAGGCTCCTTCCCCTTCTTGCTGGCTGGTGCAGGCTCCTTCCCCTTTAGTATTTGTGGCCTGGAATCCTTTCCACCATGAGTAGGTGCTGCTGAAACAGGGCCGTGGACTGCTTGGCTGAGGTGCTTGGCTGGGTCCTTGATACCCTGGCCATACGTGCAGGACGGGGAGGGAGGGCTAGGGAAGAGGTCAATCGTGGAAAGGAAAATATTTTTAGGGACATTGGGGCAGGAAGAGGGAGAAGTAATGGGAGTGGAAAATGAGGGAGTGGTTGTTGGAGGTGTTTGCTGGATGTGGGTGCAGGTGCATGGGTTGTATGCTGTTGTGAGGTGGATGGCTGTTGGGTGTCTGAGTACTTGCGTTTGTGTACTTCAGGGGGGACAGACAGAGGGGGAGAGGACACAGGGGACGTGTGAATGGATGTTGTGGAGGTGTCTGCCAGTGAGGTGTATGCTCTGCTTGGTGTGGTGATGATGCAGGTAGTGGATGATGATGTAGTGCATGCAGGTGTGAGTGTGGACGTAACTGGGTGGAAGGTGGAGGAGGAGGAGGGGGAGACAGTGGAAATAATGGATGTTGTTGTGTCTTCAACTCAATGTTGTTTGTGTGAGTGCCTGTGGGATGAAGTGTGGTGCTTGTGTTTGCCTGTGACACTCTTGGGTGTTGTCTTGTGTGCATGCTCATCTGCCTGTGTGCTTGGGATGGGTTGGGACTGAGGAGAATGGGACCGGGATGTGGAAGTTGGAGGGGACGGTAGAAACAGGGACAATGGCTGCCATCAGAGAGGAGGCCAGAGCCTGGATCGCTCTCTGTTGGCCCACCAATCCACCGTGAATACCCTCAAGGAATGCATTAGATTGCTGCATCTCGGCTGCCAGCCCCTGGATGGCATTCACAATGGTTTGCTGCCCTACAGAGATGGATCTCAGGAGGTCAATAGCCTCCTCACTCAGGGCAGCAGGGCTCACAGGGGCAGGACCTGAGGTGCCTGGTGCGAAGGAGATGCCCACCCTCCTGGGTGAGCGGTCACGGGGAACTCGCTGAGGGGCTGCTGGGAGGGCGGTGCTGGTACTGGCGCTCCCTTCGGAGGAGGTATCTGAGTCTGTATTGTCCCCTCCAGTCTTCGCCATGGGGCTACCCTCGCCCTCCGTCCCACTGGTGCCCTCAGCATAGCTGGTCTCTGTCTCCAGGGTCCTGTGGCATGCAGCTCCCTCCATCACCGGTGCCTCTGCTCCTCCACCAGATGATGCTAATGCACATAAGGGCAGGATACAAAACAAGAAAAGGGGGGAGAGACAAAGGACACAGTGGGTCAATGACTGCACCAAAACCACCGATGGGGTACACAGCACCCTCACACACAGGGAACAGGCCTGCACACTTTGCATTGCACTTCCAGTGCTATTGCTAGCCACCAAGGCATGAGGAGGAGCACACACCGCCAACTGCAGCACACCTAGGACCCACGCAGCCCTGACCAGTCATGGATGCTAACAATCTAGGGAGGCAGTATTTCCCCTTCAGACCCTTCGCCACCAGAGGACCTACGGTGCTATGTCTGGCCTGGCCTAGGGGCACCCACTGACATACAACCACCACTCGGATACCAAACCTCCAGCCTTTTCCTTCAATGATGGCCACTGTACTCACCCAATTGCGGCTGCTGTGATGGCCTCAAGTGCCCATCCAGCTCTGGATAGGTCACCGCCAGTATGCAGGCCATCATGGGGGTCAGGGTACGATGGGCACCCCTTCTCCGTTGGGAGACCATCCCCAGCTAGGCCTCTGCGGTCTTCCGTACCCAGTGTCTTAGGTCCTCCCACCGTTTGTGACAGTGGGTGCTCTGCCTGCCACAGACCCCCAGGGTCTGCACCTACTTGGTGATGGCATGCTATATATCCTGCTCTTGATGGGCGATGACCTGTAGAGGCAAAACAGACAGGAGAACACATTAGACAAACAGTCCAGCCAGTAACACGAATGGCCCACCATACCCGTTTCCATCATTATTGGTACACACATAGCCCAGCACTCAACGTGTACCCAGCCAAGATGACATCCCTTCCCCCTTTCACGATGCCTTCTCACACACCCCAAGCATTCATGGCACATGCATCGTGCCCACAGTGTACTCACCTGTTGGTCTGGAGGCCCATACAGCAGTCCATACTGGGGTAGGACCCCATCCACCAGTCTCTCCAATTCCTCCGAAGTGAAGGCTGGAGCCCTTTCCCCGGTCACACGGGCCATGGTAGGTTCCAGACACAGGTCACAGCAGCATATACAGTGCAGGTCCTCTCCTATGGAAGGTCAGGAAACAAGTGAGGAATCAAATAGAAAGTGAGGGTCACGTGCGCGGCGGTGCATACCGTCACCATTGGCGTAGATCACCATTGGCCACTGTACCCCATAGGGTCCAAGTATAACCAATGAGGAATTGCACAGTGGTTCCTGACCGCCTCCTGCCACGGCGCACGTCAGTGGAATTACCTCACTTTCACTTGTCCCTCCACACAGGACAGGCGGACGCCATTTCAGGCGGGGGGCAGGCCTATGGAATAATGCTGCATCACAGGAGAAATAGGCACATACTTGACAAATTACACCGTACCATGACATGTTTGCACATTGTGGACTACAGTTGTGGCTCCATTGTTCAGTTTGTGACAACCTCCTCACTCTTTTGTCCCTTAGATACCTACCACTGCAGATGAATAGGAGATGGAAACATACCCCAGTGTACAGACCCCTGGTGGACTTGGCTACACTGGAGGACAGGCACAATATCCTCACCTATAGACTGGACAGGTCCACAATCACAGAGCGGTGTGCCCAATTGGAGCCTAACCTTATATCTGCTATCCGTCACCCCACTGGGATCGCCCCTCTTGTGCAAGTGATATCAGTGCTCCATTTCCTAGCAACTGGTTCTTTCCAAGTGACAGTGGGCTTGGCAGTAGGAATGTCACAGTCAATGTTCTCCATAGTGCTGACAAGAGTGTTGTCTACCCTGATTAAACACATACAGCTACAGAGCATTCTCCCAGGTTGAGGATTTAGCCACTGTGAAGGCTGGGTTTTATGCAATGGGACATATCCCCAATATAAATGGGGTGATTGAAGGAACACATATTGAATTTGTCTCCCCCCGCCACAATGAACATGTGTTCAAGAATCGTAATTGTTTCCACTCTATGAATGTGCAGATGGTGTGCTTGGCAGACCAGTATATCTCCCACATCAATGGTAAGTATTCTGGGTCGGTTCATGATGCCTTTGTCCTGAGGAATAGCAGCATCCCAAATGTGATGGGCGACTACAAAGGCACAGGGTGTGGCTAATAGGTGAACCCTGGTTCCCACCCAGTATATGTTGGTGTATACCTATGCTGTTAGCCATATAGGATAGTGTGTGGCTAAATGTTGTCCCTCAATATTTGTAGGTGACTCTGGTTACTCAAACCTATCATGGCTGCTGACCCCTGTGAGGAGGACCAGGACAAGGGCAGAAGAACGTTATAATGAGCCACATGGGTGAACCAGAAGGATCATTGAAAGAACCTTTGGCCTCTTGAAGGGCAGGTTCCGGTTCCTCCATCTGTCAGTGCTTCTCACCCAAGAAGGACTGCCAGATAGTGGTGGCATGCTGCATGTTGTATAACCTGGCCCTCAGACGCCACGTTCCTTTTCTGCAGAACAAGGAGACTGGAGATGTCCCTGTGGCAGCAGTGGACCCTGTGGACAGTGAGGATGAGGAGGCAGAGGATGAGGATGTGGACAACATAACATCTGTAATCTGTCAGTACTTCCAATGACACACAGGAGAGACAGTGCAACTTTACATTTCAATTACTTTGGTTGTATTCTGTGTGGCATTGTCATGCTGGTATTTCCCACTTCTATGCCCCCTTACTGTTACCTCTGGCTATTCATTTTGCAGATGCTGGTGATTTGACAAATACTCCTGGTGTGATCACAACAGCCAGCTACATGTCATTGATTCTATGTACAGTTCATTTGCACTGGTTGCACCTGTTTCAATTAATACATATTTGAAATACATGACATACTCAAAATCGATTTATATCAAAGGGTATTTATTGAAGTGCTAATATATAGAGGAGGAAGTGCAATGGAATAGGGTGATGATGGAGGAAAGTCGAGGGTATTGTTCCAGTCTGTTTGTAGCACAGGTGCATTGTCCAAGGGGACATAGGAAGGGGAGCAATGGCAGTTTAAGGAGGACAGGGTGACTTAGTGGGACACAAGGGGTACAATCAGGAGAGTCTCATTTCCTGGCAGTGGTCTTCGCAAGTGTCTCTGGCTTCTATCTGGATCGCAGGGAACATTCGTGGGGTGGTTCACCTTCTGGTGGCCTTTGAGTCTCTGGCGGGGCCTTTTGGCCACTATGACTGGCTAGTGGCAGGGGCCCTTTTTTGTGACACTGCCTCCCTCATGATGTTGGCCATGTCTGCCAGCACCCCTGCTATGGAGATCAAGGTGTTGTTGATGGCCTTCAAGTCCTCCCTGATCCCCTGATACTGTCCCTCTTGCAGGCGCCTGTTCTCCTGCACGTTGTCTAGGATCTGGCCCATCGTGTCTTGGGAATGTTGAAAGGCTTCCAGGATCTCAGAGAGCACCTCCTGGAGAGTCAGTTCCCTGGCCCTGTACTCCTCCTGGTGCACAGCACTCCTCCCAGTTTCCCTGTTGGCCTGTGCCTCTCTTCACTGAACCGTGCGCCCACTGCCACTGACCCCAGGTCCCTTACTGGCTTGCGTGCGAGGTGTGGCCTGGGACCCCTGTGCAGGTGGGCACACTGCTGATTGACGTGTCCTGGGACAGAGGTATGGGTACGCTGGGTGGGTGCTTGAGTAACCGGCTGTCCGGTGGTCCCTGATGGGCCAGGAATATCGTCAAGATCCTGAAGACCAAAGTTACTGTCATCACTGTGGGCCTCTTCAGTTGGGGGACTGGATAGTGGTGGCACCTCCTCTCCAGTGACATTGGCTGGGGTACCTGTGGGGATGTAAATGATGTATTACGCTCCATGTGTATGACATATTGTCCCTGGCTTTACCTCTACGGTTGGTGTTGCCCTGCCAGCTTTTACTTGTGTATGTTGGTGTAAGGTGGGATTGTTAGTTTCCCTATGCTGTGCATGCTTTAGTGATGAGTGTCCATGCAGGGCTGTGAGGGGTGTCCATGCATTGGTACATCTTGCAGGGCTTGGGATCAGTGCGATGTGATGGTGGAGTGTGTGGGATGTAGTGGAGTGATGGGAGTAAGGGTGAGGGTATGTGATGGGGGTGATAATTTTTTTAAGTTGACTTCCCAGACTGCAGTCCTCCTCAGACTCCGGCCAGGCCCTCAGGATGCAGTATTGCCAAGACTTGCTGCTCACATGCTGTGAGTTGTGAGACAGGAGGTGGGGGTCTGCCGCCAGTCCTCTGGATAGCGAACTGATATCTTGCTGCTATGGAACGTACCTTCCCCCGTCGGTCGTTCCACCTCTTCCAGATGTCTTCCTTTGTTCTGGGGTGTTGTCCCACAGCGTTGACCCTGTCCACGATTCTCCGCCATAGCTCCATCTTCTGTGCTATTGATATCAGCTGCACCTGTGCTCTAAATAGCTGTGGCTCTACCCTGACGATTTCCTCCACCATGACCCTTAACTCCTCCTCAGTGAAGAGGGGGTGCCTTTGTGGTGCCATAGGTGTTATGTGATGTGTGTTGGAGAAGGTGTGTTGGGTAATGTGTTGGGGTTTGTGAAGTGTGGTGTGTGAGGGATGTATGGGTATATGTGGTGTGTGTATGTAGTTTTAGCAGTGGTCTTGGTGTCAGTCTCGTGCCAATGATTTGTATTCGTAAAGGGTTGTGGGTAATGTGGGTGTGTGTTTTATAGTGATGTGGGTGTGTGGTGTGTGTATGGGTGTCAGGTGTGTGTTGTTTGAATTGTCCAATACAGTGTTGTTTTATCTGTGGGAGCCCATTGTGTGCGCAGCAGTATGTACTGCCAATAGTTTACCGCCGTTGAATGTCCGCATTGGTGATTCGTGGGTCAAAATGTGGTGGGCGTTGTTATGTTGGTATAACAGTGTGGGTTTTGATACCGCCACTTTATCACTGGCCTTTGGTCTGGCGGATTTGTGTCTGTGGTTGTATTCTGTTGGATTGGTGTGTGTGTGTCATAATATGGTGAACCGATATCCGCCACCATGGCGGTAAGTTGGCGGCCGTCAGCGTAGCAGTAAGCAGCATTTACCGCCAATGTCATAATGAGGGCCTATATATCTAAAGTAAGATGCCAGTTTGTGCCCCAGAAATCACTTAAGGTTACATAATTTGTATTCATTTTGTTCAGATTTGTGATGTTACTTGGGCATTTGTGCATTGAGTTTAGGAGTTATTATTGTTGTTTAAACAAAAATTATTATACTTTAATGATTAGTTGCATGCATAGACACAGTAGATGATGAGGAGGATGTTGAATCCATTGTGTGAGTTCTGACTATTCTATCAATGGTGTAACAACTTTAGTAACTGTAGGAATAATTCAAGTAACTCAAATGTCACATACAGTATTGTATATGAAAAATATGGGGCCCATTCAACAAGGTCAACTAACTCACACATGAGTCAATCCATCAGTCAATCAATCAGCCGACTGTAGAGAGTGACTTGTCATCCGTGAGGGTATCCAGGTGCTGGCAGGGTCTGAATCAAACAGCCAGGTTTTCAACGTCCTACAGAGCTCCTGAAGAGTAAGGGGGTCCCTGAGGTGGGGGCGGAGGCTGTTCCAGGATTAAGCTGCGCTGTATACTGTGTGGGCAACGCGAAGGAGATGGAGGGGAATCACAGGTGGTGGTTGATATCGATGGGTCCAGAGTTGTGCAGAGCATTGAATGCATTGATGAGGAGCTTGAACAGCCATTTCTTCTGAATCAGAAGCTAGTGGAGTTTTTTGAGGTGGGGTGATGTGGGAGTGACGAGGGAGATCCAGTATGAGTCTTGGGGGGTGATTCTGACCCCGGCGTTCCTTGACCGCCGGGGCCAGGGTCGGTGGGAGCACCGCCAACAGGCTGGCGGTGCCCCGCAGGGCATTCTGACCGCGGCGGTTTGGCCGCGGTCAGAACAGGAAAACCGGCGGTCTCCCGCCGGTTTTCCGCTGCCCTGCTGAATCCTCCATGGCGGCGCAGCTTGCTGCGCCGCCATGGGGATTCAGACACCCCATACCGCCATCCTGTTCCTGGTGGTTCGCCCGCCAGGAACAGGATGCCGGTATGGGTTGTCGTGGGGGTCCCTGCAGTGCCCATGCCAATGGCATGGGCACTGCAGGGGCCCCCGTAAGAGGGCCCCACAAAGAATTTCAGTGTCTGCTTAGCAGACACTGAAATTCGCGACGGGTGCAACTGCACCCGTCGCACCTTCCCACTCCGCCGACTCCATTCGGAGCCGGCATCCTCGTGGGAAGGGGGTTTCCTGCTGGGCTGGTGGGCGGCCTTCTAGCGGTCGCCCGCCAGCCCAGCGGTTAACACAGAATAACCGCAGCGGTCTACTGACCGTGGTGCAGTATTCTGGAGGGGGGAACTCTGGCGGGCGGCCTCCGCCGCCCGCCAGAGTTAGAATGACCCCCTTGGTGTGGCGTTCTGACTGTCTGTAGTCTTTGAAGTAGGTGGGCCTCGATTCCCATGTAGGGGGTGTTTCCATAGTCCAATCGATTGGTGACAAGGGCTTGGGTGATGGTGTGTCTTGCATTTTGGGAAGCCACTTTAAAATATTACTTAACATGGGTAGGATGAAGAAGCAGGAGGATGACACTGCGTTGACTTGGGACCTCATGGTGAGTTTGCTGTCCAGGACGATACCGAGATTCCTAGTGTGCTCAGCTGGGGTTGGGGTGGGCTTCATTTCTATGGACAACCAGGAGTTGTCATAGGGCAAGTTGCCACTGCTGGAGATCAAGACTTCCATCTTGTTTGTGTTGAACTTGAGGCATTTATTTCTCATCAAGCTAGAGATGATGGTCATGCATTGATGCAAGATGGTTCTGGTGGATGTGAAGTTTTCACAGAGGGAGAGGATGAGTTGGGTAGGATATAATGTTGACTGCTTGAGATCTGACTATATTGGCATTGGGGGACATGCAGATCTTGAAGAGAGTGAAGCTGAGTGACGAGCCTTGAGGGACTCCGTCGATGACTGGTTTGGGTTCAGAGATGAAGGGTAGAAAGTGGATTATTTGGGCCATATTTATACTTTTTAACGCAAACCAGCGCTGGCGCTGGTTTGCGTCAAAGATTTCACCGACGGCTAACGCCATTCCTATGCGCCATGCGGGCGCCTTATTTAAGGATTGACGTTAGCCGGCGCTGCGGGCTGGTCAGAGTAAACAAAAAAAAAGACTCTAACCAGGCAGTGCCGGTGTAGGGGAAAATGGGGGTTGTGCGTCAAAAAATGGTGCAAGTCAGGTTTGAGGCAAAAATCATGGCTCAAACCGGACCTGCGCCATTTTTTGACGCACAACCCCCATTGAAATGACTCCTGTCTTAGCAAAGACAGGAGTCATGCCCCCTTGCCCAATGGACTTCTGTCCCCTGGGCATGGTCATTGGGCACAGTGGCATGTAGGGGGGCCCAAATTAGGCCCCCCTATGCCACTTAGAAAAAGGGGGTGTCCCTGGGGGCAGGGGAGGGCACCTGTGGACTGCTTCCATGCTCAGAGACCATGGAAGTGAGCCCACAGTTCCCTTAACGCCTGCCCTCACCCAGGCGTTAAAAAATGGCGCACATCAGGCTAGGCACCGTTTTTTTAAGGCCCATCTCCTCCTGTGCGTCAAAATGACACAGGAGTATAAATAAGGCGCACAGGCCTTAAAGTCATTTTTTGGACGGGAACGCCCACCTTGCATGTCATTAACGCAAGGCGGTTTCCCGCATCAAAAAATGATGCACACAGAGGTTTTTTGACGTCAAAGTATAAATATGGGGCAAGGTTTGCGCCGAATGTGCATCAAAATTGTTGACGCACATTCAGCGCAAACAGAGTAGAAATATGCCCTTGGTGTTCTGTTGGTGAGGAAGGAGGCAATCCATCTGAGGGCAGCTCCTTGATGGCTATGTTGTGAAGTCTGGCGATGAACGTGTGGCGGGAGATGATGTCAAAGGCTGCTGACGGATCGAGGAGGATAAGTACAGCTGTCCCTCCTTTGTCGAGGAGGGTCTGAATGCGGTCTGTGGCTCTTCTAAGGGCTGTCTCAGTGCTTTGATTCCTGTGGAGTCTGGATCGGGAGTCGTCCAGGAGGTGATTGTTTCCCAGGTAGACGGTGAGTTGTTGGTTGATGGCTTTTTCAATGACTTTGGCCACCAAATGGAGCAGGGAGAGGGGTCTGTAGTTACTGAGTTTGTTGGCGTCTGTTAAAGGTTTCTTCAGTAGGGGTTTCATTTTTGCATCCGTCCCGTCTTCTGGGAAGGTGGCAGAATCCAGTGAGGTGTTGAATAGGGTGTAAAGTTTGAGGATGATTCTGGATGCACCTAGGTTGAAGATGTGGGGGGAGCAAGGGTCTGATGGGGCCCCTGAGTGGATGGATTTACTTATGATGATGGTGTCCTGAGTGGTGAGGCGGTTTCAGGTGGTTAGCCTTGGGATGGTTGTTTGTGTGGAGGTATGGGTGTTGAAAAAGTCTTCAGGTTTGAGTTGGATGCTGAAGTTTCTTTGGATTTTGGCGATTGTGTTGAGAAAGAAATCTGCAAGGCTGTTGCATAGGTCTTGAAAGGGAGAGATGTTGCTTGTTTCCGTTGTGGGGTTTATGAATTCCTTGACTATTCAGAACAACTCCTTACTGTTGTTGTGGTTATCTTCAAAGCTCAATGCCAGGTCTTTTTTGTTTTACCTCACATAGTTGATGGTGGTATAGGTTGAGGGATGATTTGTAGGCGGTTCTGTCAGCGGGGTCTTTGTTGGCGCCCCACCTTTTCTTGAGGTGCTTGCAGTGGCGCTTGACTGTCCTGAGATCCTTGGTGTACCAGCTGGCTTGGCTTGCTTGGTGACTTTTCTGTGTTCCTTGTTCTTGATGAAGGTGACGATTTCAGTGCAATCAATGACCCCGGTGTTGTGGGGTTTGGGCCGATTGAGGGTAAAGGTGTTAGCCTAATCGGTCTCTGAAGCCTTGTTCCAGCTGCAATGGGTGGTGTTGAGTTGCATCAGAGGGGAGGGTATGAGGGTTGTGATGATGAAATGGATGATTGAGGGGTCAGTCCATATAAGTTCAGTGGTGTGACTGTATTCGATGCGATCGCTGGGGGTGAATATGAGGTTGAGCGTGTGTCCTGCAATGTGCATGGGGTCGTGTACGAGTTGGGTGAGGCTGATGTTGTTCAGGCTGTCGATAAGGTTAGCAGAATTGGGTCGGGTATGTCATCGAGGTGGAGGTTGAGGTCACCCAGGAATATGTAGTTCTTAGAGAAGATTGCAGGAAGACAATTAAATCGGTGATGAGGTTGCAGAAGGCGCTTCAAGGTACTAGTGGATGGTGTGTAAGGATTCCTCTACTGGTAGATTTCTCACCCTTTTGTACAGTGAAGGTGAGGTGTTCCATTGCTAGGATGTGTTGTCTGTGGTGGTGCTGCATTTGATGAAGTCTCTGTGGATGATGGTGATTCCTTCCCCTGGCTTGTTGATGAAGTTATGGTGGGTGATTCTGTGTCCTGCTGGTATTTGGTGGTGATGTGGGGGGTTAATGTGGGTTTGAACCAGGTATTGGTTAGGAAGACAATGTCAGGCAGAGGATTGTCAATAAGATCACAGACCTCAGTGGTGTGTTTGCTGAGGGAGCAAGTGTTGAGGAGGGTGCATGCAAGCTGGTGGTGGATAGCTGGTGTTGTACATCAAGTGTGCTGGGTGTTGCTGAGAGAAGTGGGGATGTGTGTTTTGTGGCAGAGGTTGCAGGTGAAAGGTCATATGGTGCAGTGTGGTGAGGTGTGGCATAGTGGCAGTATTTGTGGCGCCGTCCAGGGTCGAGGGGCGCAGAGGGCTATGGAAGTGTAACTGTGGGTGGTGTTTGGACCAGGGTTCCTGGAGCTGGGCAAGGTCCAGGTGCAGCAGGTGTAGACAGCCTAGCCTTTGGCGCACCTCTGGCTTGCCAGTGGGGAACCCACGCTATGGCTGCCATTAAGTAAGAGCAGGGAGGTGGGAGAGGCACTGGGAGGCAATGGGCAGGACTTGCAAAAAATTGGGAAGGAGTGGGGGAGGCAGAAAGTCACAGGAGCAGGAGTAAGGACCGGGAAAAAGGCAAAATGGGACAGCAGCAAAAGCAGAGGGTCGAAAAAAGGCAGACAAAAGCAAAAATTGGGCAAAAAAGAATGAAGGAATAAGGTGAGAATGAAGCAATAGGGAAAAGACTGAAGGGAAGAGTAAGAAAAACGGGTGGGAGCAAAAGGATGGGACAGAGAGCAGGAGCAGCGAAAACAGCAGGAAAGAGAGCAGGAAGAGGCTTGCAAAGAGAGTGGCCCAGAAACAGGAAGAGGAAGAAGAATGCAGCAGAGGATAGAAGGCCTAGAAGAACACGTATTCGTGCCGAGTTGGGCCAGGGTACCTGCTCCAGGATCCGGGTAAGTCTACACATTTAGGTTCACTTTTATACTAAATTTCCACTTTTAGCTATTCACCATTTACAAGGGTAAATTCACTAAAATGCCCTCCCCGCGAACAAGTTTTTGCATGTAGATTGAGCTCTCCTTGGTTTGGGTATTTGGGTGGAGATTTCCCTATTGTAAAACATATGAAGAACTTCAACTTTAAAAAATTACTACAAATAATGATATGGTAAATATTAATGTAAATTAATTTAATACATTTATTTTAAATGTATGGAAAAATAAAATGCTACATCACTAGGAACTTAAGTTTGAAAATAAATAATTAATTTAAATATATCAATTTACACTACATCAGTTCTCTTAAAACTTCTTAATAACACCTATAGTAAAATGTTTATATTAAGTAGCTAATAAAAATTAAATATTATATTATTAATTGAAATTAATATAATTATTTTTAAAACAATATAAAAGTTACATTTATTTTTAAACTGAAAAAGTTTACAGTATTTTGAAATAAAATAATAGTTCTTTTTTAATTACATGTAATTTTCTAACATTTAGTTGGTGTGAGGAAATGGGGTGTTTTATATGGTGTGGTTGTGCGGCCTCACTGTGTAATACATTTACCAACCCCTTTATGTCCAGAAGGTTTCGCCTGTACAACCCTCAATTAAGCCCTGGGTAGCTGTGGCATTGTGCAGCAAAGGTTACACAGACAAACAAGTCTTAAGCATTTAAACAGCACCAAAACAATTAAAAAGGAAATCAACATGATATTCAAGAAATTCTACCTCAATGGATAAAAATAGACTATTTTAATAACATTTTAGAAACTAAAACGAAAAAGATCGACCACAGCTTTCCAGAGATATAGATTTTACAAGCAATACTACGAACAAGCCTCACGGTGGCCTCCTCTGCAGTGACGATTGGGCTGGCGGTGGCCTCCTGGCCAGTGACTCTGGGGGTGGCCTCCTGGCCTGTGACGATGGGGCTGTCGGTGGCCTCCTGGGCAGTGACTCTGGCGGTGGCCTCCTGGCCAGTGACGACGGTGCTGGCGGTGGCCTCCTGGCCAGTGACGATTGGGCTGGCGGTGGCCTCCTGGGCAGCGGGGATGATAGCGGTCTTCTCCGCCGTGCTGCTCCTCCCAGACTTTGGCGATTTCTTCTGCCCCTTTCCACCTTGGGAGGAGTCACAGCTGAGTCGACACTCCCCCCGGGACCCTTGTGAGCGGCTTTGCTGCCTGGAGTCTTCTCCCTGTCCCATCGGGCACTGTCCAACTTCTGGTGTTTCACAGGGCGGGGACTGGCTGTGCTGTGGCTCCGTGTCACACTGGCTGCCCTGGTGCCTGGTGAACTCCACATACCTGTAATAACAGGCACCACTGGTCCCGGAGATTTTTTGGCTGAGATGCTAGTACGGGACCTATGAATTGGATGGGGGTGGGAAAGAGGTCAAGCTTGGTCAGGAAAAGTTTCTTAGGAACACTGGGACGGGTAGCTGGAGGGGGTTTGGTAGTGGAGGAAGAGGTAGTGGTTGTAGGAGGTGTACGTTTGGTGACTTTGGGTGAAGGTGCATGCACTGGAGGCTGTCGTGAGGTGGATGGTTGTTGGGTGGGTGTGTGCCTGCGTTTGTGTACTTTGGGAGGGGCGTCACAGACACACTGGGAGAGGACACAGGGGACGTGTAAATGGTAGTAGGGGTGGTGAGTGCACGTGAGCGGGGTGTGGTGGTGGGTGTGCTGGTGCGGGACGTAGTGGCTGTAGTGGTAGTATATGCAGGTGAGAGTGTAGATGAGACTGGGAGGGAGGAGGGAGACGATGAGGAGGGGGACACAGTGGAGGCAGTGGATGTTGCTGTGTCTGTATGTGTGTGATGCTTGCGTGAGTGCCTGTGGGATGTGTGGTGCTTATGTTTGCCAGAGCTTCCCTTGTGTGGTGAGGTGTGTGCATGCTGGTCTGATGGTGTGCTTGGGATAGGCTGGGGTACAGGGGATTGGGTCTGGGTGGAGGAAGTTGGAGGGGGGAGGCTAGAGACTGGGACAATGGCTGCCATCAGTGCTGAGGCCAGAGTTTGCAGGGTTCTATGAAGGGCAGCCTGGCCAGAATGAATGCCCTCCAGGAATGCATTTGTGTGTTGTAATTCCCTTTCTATACCCTGGATGGCATTCAAAATGGTAGACTGCCCGACAGTGAGGGACCTGAGGAGGTCAATGGCCTCCTCACTGAGGGCAGCAGAGGTGACAGGGGCAGGGGCTGAGGTGCCTGGGGAGAAGGTGATGCCCACCCTCCTGGGTAAGCGGGCACGGGGCAAAGGCTGAGGGGCTGCTGGGAGGGCGGTGCTGGTAGGGGGGGTGGTGGCTGTACCTGTAGAAGTGGGGGGCACAGATTTTGCCGCCACCACAAGGGAGCTCCCATCGGAGGACGAGTCTGTGTCGATCGTTGCAGATCCTGTGACCGCCGTGAAGCTCCCCTCGCCCTCCGTCCCACTGGTGTATTCCGAGTCCGTGGTGTGGCCCTCTATGGCCATGTGGGATGCAGCTCCCTCGTGCTCCAGTGCCACTGTACCTCCGCCTCATGATGCTGATGCACACAAGAACAGGGAGACCACAAAAAGGGGGGGGACGACAGAAGAAAGACAGGTTGAGTGCATGGCTTACTGCTACCGTTGGCGGACAATACAGACACAGCAGCCCCCTGCACTACGCCGTGCTGTTGGGCTCTACAGATGCAATTCCTGGGATATGGCCTACATGGCTATGGACAACATCTTCACACATAGATGACAAAGGGGCATGTATACCTGTACCTGGCACTCTACAGAGGTGGAGTGGGGTGCCACATCGCCTGCGTTACGATGGGGCCTAGCATACGGAACTCGCCCTGGCCTGGGGAAACCCACAGCCCTCCTCCCCCACCCAGACACCTTCACTGCACGCAAAGTCCACTGAATGATGTTGTACTCACCCCCCTTGTGTCTGCTGTGATGCCCTCAAGTGCCCATCCAACTCAGGGTAGGCCACCGCCAGGATCCGGAACATCAGGGGGGTCATGGTTCGATGGGCACCCCTCCCACAATGGGAGGCCATCCCCAGCTGAGCCTCCGCCGTCTTCTTGCTCCAGCGGTGAATGTCCTCCCATCTTTTCCGGCAGTGGGTGCTCCGTCTGTGGTGGACCCCCAGGGTCCGGATGTCCTTGGCGATGGCATGCCAAATATCCTTCTTCTTGTGGGCGCTGACCTACATGACATGTACAGGGGAAGAAGAAAAGTCATTAACAACTGCACCGTCAAAGTTAGTGGCCCCCATCCCTACCCTTGCCATGTGGCACATGCATTCACCGTCTTTTATGCACTCAGAACTCTCCCCCCTTCCTTCTTACAACCAGCCCTCTCCACACAGGCATAGCCCATACAACGTGCTCCCTGTGTACTTACCTGTTGGTCTGGAGGACCGTAGAGTAGCGTGCACTGGGGAGGACCCCGTCCACGAGCTTCTCCAACTCCTCTGCAGTGAAGGCAGGGGCCCATTCCCCAGACGCATGAGCCATTGTCTCTTCCAGACCAAGGTCACAGCAGCACCTGCAGTGTAGGTCCTCTCCTGTCTAAGATCAGGTATTGAGTGATTGAACAGCTAGAAAATGGCGGTCACGTCCACGGCGGTCATGTCCGCGGCGGTCATGTCCGCAGCGGTGCGTAGCATAACCGCCGGCGTACAACGTCATTGGCTCCTGGGACCCATTGGGTCCAATGTTAACCAATGCAGCATTGCGCCGCGGTCTTCGACTGCCTACCGCGACGGTGTACAACGCCAGCGCAGTTACCTCACATCCCATTGTCCCACTTTAGAGGTCAGGCAGTCGCCATTTCAGGGGCCCACATGGCCTAATTACCAACTGCATCACACAGACCCAGGCCTTGCGCACAACACAAATATAGGCCACATTTTGTAAATGAATGGTGTTCTGTGTAGACTGTGGGTACATACCTCTGAGTTGTTGACTCTGTGGTCGCTGTTGTCCTTCCTAGGCACCGCCCGCTGGGACATGTGAGGAGATGGCGGAATCCTCCGGTGTACCGACCGCTGGTGGACCTGTTGACACTGGAGGAGCGACATTTGATCATCACCTACAGGTTTGACCGTGCCACAATCCAGGAACTGTGTACCCAGTTGGAGCCAGACTTGATGTCAGCAATCCGCCATCCCACAGGGATCCCCCCTCAAGTGCAGGTGCTATCAGTGCTCCATTTCCTTGCAAGTGGGTCATTTCAAACAACAGTGGCCATGGCATCAGGGATGTCCCAGCCTATGTTTTCTAACGTGTTGTCCAGAGTGTTGTCTGCCTTTCTGAAACACATGCGGAGCTACACCGTTTTCCCTCAGGTGGAGGATTTGCCTACAGTTAAAGGTGACTTCTATGCCCTTGGACATATCCCCAACATCATCGGTGCCATTGATGGGACCCATGTAGCTCTGGTCCCCCCCCCACAGGAGTGAACAGGTGTACAGGAACCGGAAGAGTTATCATTCGATGAATGTACAGATGGTATGTTTGGCAGACCAGTACATCTCCCAGGTAAATGCTATGTTCCCTGGCTCTGTGCATGACGCCTACATCCTCCGGAATAGCAGCATCCCTTATGTGATGGGTCAACTCCAGAGGCACTAGGTGTGGCTATTAGGGGACTCTGGTTACCCCAACCTGTCATGGCTACTGACCCCTGTGAGGAATCCCAGGACCAGGGCAGAGGAACGCTACTATGAGGCCCATGGGCGGACTAGGAGGGTGATCGAACGCACCTTCGGCCTCCTGAAGGCCAGGTTCAGGTGCCTCCATATGACAGGTGGTTCCCTATTCTACTCACCAAGGAAGGTGTGCCAGATCATCGTGGCCTGCTGTATGCTTCACAATTTGGCTTTGCGACAACAGGTGCCTTTTCTGCAGGAGGATGGTCCAGATGACGGTGTTGTGGCAGCTGTGGAGCCTGTGGACAGTAATGAGGATGAAGCAGAGGAAGAAGACATTGACAACAGGGACTCAGTTATCCAGCAATATTTCCAGCGGCACACAGGTGAGAATACATTCCTGCCTACTACAAGTACTTTGACACTTCTACCTCTATCCTGTCTGTCGATTTCAACCAATATATGGTAACTGAGTTGTACATTTTCATTACGGTTTCACAGGTGTGGTTTCCAACGTGTGTTATCTGCTTAGATTCCTCATGGACTTGAGATGTGTGACATAGGTATGTTGACATTACATTTTAGAACGCTTTTTGTCACTGTCATTGCTAATATACATTTTCAAAATCACAGACTGATTCCAGATTGTTTTGTGCTTCAAGGGTGTTTATTTAAGTGCTCAATATTGGAGGGGGGTTGTAAAATGGTGAGGGGGGATGGTGGAGGAATGTCCATGGCAGAGTCCAGTCTATTAGTCTCACAGGTGCATTGCCCATATGGGCATAGGAAGTGGAGCTGGGGCAGTTCCAATATGGACAGGGTGACAAAGTGGGACAGTGGGATGACAATCAGGGTGGTCTAATTTCATGGCGGGGGTCTTGGCATCGTGCTCTGTCTTGTTCCTGGATCTCAGGGAACGTTTGCAGGGTGGGTCTCTGTCTGCAGGGGGTGGGGTGCTGGTGTGGGGGTCCTGTGGCGGTGCCTCCTGTCCACTAGCGCCGGCAGAGGTGGTGGGCAGTTCATCGTCCATGCTAGTGTCAGGGGCCCCTTGGAGTGCCACAGTGTCCCTCCTGGTGTTAAGTATCTCCTTCAGCACCCCTACGATGGTGCCCAGGGCGGTGCTGATGGTTCTGAGTTCCTCCCTGAAGCCCAAATACTGTTCCTCCTGCATCCGCTGGGTCTCCTGAAACTTGGCCAGTACTGTTGCCATCGTCTCCTGGGAGTGGTGGTATGCACCCATGATGGAGGAGAGGACCTCGTGGAGAGTGGGTTCCCTAGCCCCGTCCGCTCCCTGTCGCACAGCAGCCCTCCCAGTTCCCCTGTGTTCCTGGGCCTCCGTCCCCTGGACTGTGTGCCCTCTACCACTGCCCCCAGGTCCCTGTTGTTGTTGGGGTGGTGGGTTATTCTGGGTTCCCTGTAGTGGTGGACACACAGCTGATAGACGTGTCCTGGGTACGGAGGTATGGGCCCTCTGGGTGGTGTGCTATGCTGGTGTTACCAGAGGGTGGAAGGTCTGTGGTGGCCTGTGACTGGGTGTGGGGAACTGACTGTCCCGAGGCCCACGATGGTCCGGGCTGGTCATTTGGATCCAGTTGGACAGAGCTGCTGTCATCACTGTGGGCCTCTTATGTGGGTGGGGTGGAGATGTCTGGACCCTCCTGTCTGGTGACGTTGGGTAGTGGTCCTGCAGGGATATAAAGGCATGATTATTGCATCTGTGTGTGTCATGGTGTGCAATGGGTGGGTGACCGTGTACCCCAGTGCTGGCACTCCTGTGTGGGACCTTGTGTGATGATGGTTAGGGGGTTGTGTGGGTATGTGCAGTGGGCATGCTTTAGTGATGGGTGTCCATGCTTTGTTGCTGCATGCAGGGCTTGGTGTTGGGATGTGTGGTTTGTGATGTTGGGACATTTGTGAGGAGTTGGAGTGATAGGGGAGGGGGCGAGGGTGGGGGTCTGTGATAGCATGCAGGTAGGCTTGGGGATACAGTAGTTAAAGGTTTGACTTACCAGAGTCCATTCCTCCACCGACTCCTGCGAGGCCCTCAGGATGCAGAATAGTCAAGACCTGCTACTCCCATGTTGTTAGTTGTGGTGGAGGAGGTGGGGGTCCGTCGCCATTCCGCTGTACCGCGATGTTGTGTCTTGAGAGCACGGAACGCACCTTCCCCCGTAGGTCGTTCCACCTCTTCCTGATGTCGGCCCTATTTCTTGGGTGTTGTCCCACTGCGTTGACCCTGTCGACTATTCTTCGCCATAGCTCCATCTTCCTTGCTATTGAGGTGTGCTGCACCTGTGATCCAAATAGCTGTGGCTCTACCCGTACGATTTCCTCCACCATGACCCTGAGCTCCTCCTCAGAGAACCTGGGGTGTCTTTGCCGTGCCATGGGGTGGTGTAGGTGATGTGTGGGGTGGTGTATGTGGTGATAAGTGTGGTGATATGTAGTGGTGTGTGGTGTTTTGTGCGTGGAAGTAGTGTGGGTGATGGTGTTGAGTGCCTGTGAATGCTAGTTTGTGGATGCTGGTGTCTCTCTCTGGCCTTCTTTCTGTAATATTGGTCGTAGGGGTTTGTGGGTGTGTGTTTTATATTGTAATGGGTGTGTGGGAGTGGTGTGTGTATGTGTAACAGGTGTGTGTATTTCGAATTGTCCAATGTGGTGGTTGTTTGTAGGAGTGTGTGTATTTTGAGCGCGGCGGTGTGTACCGCCAATGGAATACCGCGGTTGAAATTCGTGGGTCATGATAGCATGGGCGTATTTCTGTTGGCAAGATCGTCACTGGCCAGGATGCCATTACCAGAGTCAGTGCCCAGGAGGGCAGCCCGATCGTCACTGGCCAGGAGGCCACCGCCAGACACAGCCCAGCTGCCCAGGAGGGCCCCGGCAGCCACAGTCCAGCTGGGCAATGAAGGACTGCCAGCCCCAGCCCAGCTGGGCAATGAAGGACCGCCATGGCAAGCACCGCTGAACAGGGCAAAGACCGCCAGCCCCAGCCCAGCTGGGCAATGAAGGACCACCATGGCAAGCACCGCTGAACAGGGCAAAGACCGCCAGCCCCAGCCCAGCTGGGCAATGAAGGACCGTCATGGCAAGCACTGCTGAACAGGGCAAAGACCGCCAGCCCCAGTCCAGCTGGGCAATGAAGGACCGCCATGGCAGGCACCGCTGAACAGGGAAAGCACTGCTGAACAGGTCAGGAACTGCAAACTCAAGCACCGCTGAACAGGGCAAAGACCGCCATGGCAAGCTCCGCTGAACAGGGCAAAGACCGCCAACTCAAGCCCCGCTAGCCCATGGGTGGCAGGGGCACTAACTCAACAGGGACCGTCACGGGGTGAGTGTTGCACTCTGGGCACCAGTCCCCCTCCAGAACCAGTGGATACATGCATCCACTACCTCTGTCTTTCACAGGATGAAACACTCTGGGCACCAGTCCCCCTCCAGAACCAGTGGAGACATACATCCACTGCCTCTGTCTTTCACAGGATGAAGCACTCTGGGCACCAGTCCCCCTCCAGAACCTGTGGAGACTGTTATCCACTTGAGAGACTGTGGCTTTGCACTCCCCAGGATGTTACTGTGGGCAAACCACCCACTGTAGAGACTTGAGAGACTGTGGCTATGCACTCCCCAGGATACAGCAGTGGGCAACCCACCCACTGTAGAGACTTAAGAGACTGTGGCTTTGTACTCCCCAGGATGGTACAGTGGGCAAACCACCCACTGTAGAGACTTGAGAGACTGTGGCTTTGCACTCCCCAGGATACATCAATGGGCAAGGAGCCCCCTTGTGGATCTGGCATGGTGCACTCATCCGGATGAGGTTCCTGTTGTATTTCTATCTGATGCCCCAGCAGTGTTCTCTCCTTTTTGATCAGGTATCTAGTGTGGGCCTCGCCCATGCATTTTGGGACCAGTGGTCCACGGACAATGAATGGTGCATTACCTGCACGATTATACGACGGAACACCGAATTAAAAACAACTACTAACCTTAACAACGAGGTCGGAACACCGACCTCGTCCTTACTACTAATGATTTTACCACGAATGCCTTAACAACGATATTTCGTTGTAAAGGCATTCCTGATAAAACCATTACTAATAGGCACCATTCACCCTACATCCCTCACCCCACCCACCCAACCCCACCCCAAAACCTAAAACCCCCTGACCCCCCACCCCCTCCCCAAAACCAAAAACGCCCCACCCCAAAACCTAAAACCCCCTGACCCCCACCCCCTCCCCAAAACCAAAAACGCCCCACCCCCCCAACCCCACCCCAAAACCTAAAACCCCCTGACCCCCCACCCCCTCCCCAAAACCAAAAACGCCCCATCCCCCAACCCCACCCCAAAACCTAAAACCCCCTGACCCCCCACCCCCTCCCCAAAACCAAAAACGCCCCATCCCCCCAACCCCACCCCAAAACCTAAAACCCCCTGACCCCCCAACCCCTCCCCAAAACAAAAAACGCCCCATCCCCCCAACCCCACCCCAAAACCTAAAACCCCCTGACCCCCCACCCCCTCCCCAAAACCTAAACCCACTACTTACCTTAGTCAACCCCTTGTCACCTGCGTCGTCCTCCTTCGCCAACTCCCTTCTTTGTACCTTAACCACGGATGTTCGTTGTTCAGAACATGCATAGTTAAGGCACAAAAAAACGAAGTCGTGGTTAAAGAAAGCGTTGTTGCGCTTTTGTTAACCACGACTTTCGTAATAAAAAAGTCATAAAAAAGGATGTTTCCCTACCTGCACTACTAATCGTGGTGTATATTTTGTTTAATGTGTATATATATATATATATATATATATATATATATATATATATATATATATATATGCATTTATTTGCTTACTGTATTTTGATATATTACAATGGTTCAACTCATTTCCTTTGGTCTTTGCATTCTTCCTGGGGGTTTGGGGGTTGTTACTGTAAAGTTTGAATATGCATTGGTGTGTGTGTTGTAGTGGGTGAGGGTCGGGGTGGGGGTGGGGGTGTTGCGTGTGTGTGTCCCTGTTTTTTGCCTCCCCTATGTCGTAGGTGCAGTACTCACCGTTGTCTTCGCCACAGGCGTTGATGATCGTTGTATAGGAGCAGGAAGGCTAGTGCAGGAAGAATATGGAGTTCTGGCTCCATGGTGTTGTCGTTCCTTGTGGAGTGTGTAGAGGTGAGCGTTTTCCCTTTAAAATGACTGTTTCCGCCGTATTTTTATCCGCGGTGAATCTGCCCCGGAAAAGGTGGCGGATTGGTAGATTGTGATACTGTGGGCGGTACTTTGTCTTCCGCCTGTCTGTTGGCGGTGACTGCAGCGGTGTTTGTCTGTACCGCCGTGGCGGTCAGAGTGTTAAAGTGGCTGTCTTTGTTGGCGGTTTCCGCCACGGTCATAATTCCCATTTTTTTACCGCCGGCCTGTTGGCGGTCTTACCGCCGCTTTAACACCGTCCGCCAGGGTTGTAATGACCCCCAGATTCTGCTTTGAGCAGAACACAACAGGAACATTCCTTTCCTTAGCTAGCCACCAGGTGCAGCAGGTGCAGTCTTCGACAGTGCAGTCTCTCTTTGCTGATCCTTCGTCGCTGCAGGGCAATCCTTCTAAGGTCCTGCTTCCAAGTGAGTTGAGATCAGAGTTCTGGGTGCCGGGGTGCCCCTGTTATGCTTGGAAAATGACCTCAGGGCAGGATGCGGTTTGTTGCTAATGGGCTAACAGGTTCTCTCCCATCTGTTGACCACTTCCTGTGGAGTGTGACATCGGGCTATCCCAGGATGGAGCATTCCACCCATTCCCAAGATGGGAAGAGCCCTCTCCTAATGTACAGACCTCCCTAGCCCACCCTCAGGCTACACACAACTGGGGAAAACAATTTTGCATCTGGGTCCCACTTTCTGCCTCCTGTGCTAGCCTGTCTTCCTCAAAAATGGGGTTGCTCCCTTGTGCTACACATCTGCCCTTCAAATGCTGCTTCACCTTTGAAACCTGCCCTTTCGGGATAACACCCAAGTGGCTTCCTGCAGGAGGGAGGTGACCTGCAATCCCTCCTGCAGGGCCTGCAATTTCTCATTATTCTCCTTTCTTTCCTTCCTTATTCTTTGATCAGTTCAGCTGCTGTCCTGAAAGTTTCAGGGTGATCCGTCAAGCAGGGGCAGAGAAAGGGGGAGGGCAAAACCCCAAAACAAGTTTTCCCTAGGGCCTTTAGACACGCCTACAGTCCAAACTGGTGAATGGAATTACACCAAATCTGGCAGGAAATTAGATGATGTTCCACAGATTGTGCTTTTTGGAGTGTGGTGTATATCTGTTGAGCAGTTTTGGAGTCATTTAAGTCAAAAAAATATAGATATATAGGGACAACAATCCTCCACAGATCCACAGCAGATCAATCCGCAGATCCATGTGCCACAGGACAAATTTGATTGGCTGGCCGCAACCTGACAGGAATGTTGCAGCCACCATTTAATTTTATCGGGGAAAGGTCCCCTGGGCTGAAATCAGGGGGATAATTGAGATGATGGGGTCAGGGTATGGATTTTGTGACCCCATTAGTGCAATATAGTTGTGATGAAAAGCTAAGTAATGGGCCTGAAATGCCTTAAAACATATTTTTTTTATGGTTTTCGAGATACGTGGATCCATCCGTGAGGCTCAGTGTGGCCTCCTGTGCAAATACACGGGTGGATCCATGGATCTTGTGAAACGTCAAAACTTAAATAAGTATATATTCATACGCCCACTCGAACACCCAGACAAACACCCTTACACCCACTCTCACACCCAGAAAGACTCTGTAACATCCACTCTCACACCCACACAAACACTTTCACACCCACTCTCATACCCAAAGAGACACTCTCATACATAAACTCAGACCCAGATACACCTTCTCACACTCACCCTGACATAAACTCTCACAGGCACTCTCACACTTAGCAATGGAATATCGAAGTCTTTTTCCCCTCCAAAGCTGTGGGTTGAATGTCATGGCTAAGTCTGGACACTGCACAGTGAGGAGTCACCTCTGGCCTAGTGGTTAAGTTCTCAGACATACACACTAAAACTTAAGAGATCTTGTCTGGGTGAGTCTGTGGTCATTTCCTGCTTTAGTTTCTTTTCAACTATAACTTACATACTGACCTCACTCTTTCTAACTGACAAAAACATTTTTCTTTTCAATTAGTCTGGACATATCTCATTCTAAGTATATCATTTATAAAAGCCAAAATTGTTAAATCTCTCTCAATCCCTCACTTTCTTTCTCTCTCAAGTTTGGGTGATTAGGGGAGTTGGCCGCAGGGACTGGTCGCAGGCAGGTTGGGTAGTCGGGTGGCAAGGTTGGGTGGTTATAGGGGGTTGGCTACAGGGCCTGGCCGTGGGCCAGACCCTGCTGCCAACCGCCCATGTATCACCGCCAACTGCCGCTGCACACGGCCAAAGGCCGTGGACGGCGGTGGCTGGATTAACATATAGTAATGAAAATTACTTTACATTAAAAAAACATGAAATTCACTGACAAAACAAAGTCATCTTCAGGGCTTAGGTCATAGTTGTCATCTGAACTTACTGAATGAAAAAATGAATATATATAGCCAACGATGTAGCCCCTTGGAGAAAGTTATTAAAACGACATTATCCCCATATTTACAATCTGAAAAAACCATTGTGCCATGCAAACAATTTTAAAACTTGTGATTAAATGTAAAGTCAGGACTAGAAAACAGGGCTGGCACGTTCGATCTCAATTAGAAGAGTGATTTTTTTTTTTCATGCAGTATCATGTAAAATAAAATAAAACGTGGTGTTAGCCGATACTTGCAAGGGTGTGTACTATTGCATGCTGACTGGCTTATTTGAAGGAAGACCAGAGTAATGCCAAACATGTTGTATCAGACACTTGTTAATGGGAAAAGCTTACAGAGGGAGCCCCATCTTTATACTTTGGTGGTGAGCCTTGAAAGGAACATAGAGAAAAAGTAAATTTTGAGCACCTGTGTATAATTGCAATGGGGACTTGGGGGATGTGGGGTAGTCAGAGAGATCAATGACATGGTACCTGTGCATATCCGTACCATCTGCACGTCTGGAATTGACCTAGTTTCTTCTGTGCTTTGGTCAGTAATTTACCACAGAAGTGTGTGTGAGTCCATCCTTTACACAAGAGAGGGGAGCCTCACAGCTAGCAAATTCTAAATATTATTAGAGTTTCCAAATCACTGGTCTGCAGTGGGGTCTGGAGTGATGTGGACTGGAGTGTGGTGTATCGGAATGGGGTGGATTGGTTGGTGTGGGGAGGATTGGATTGAATTGGATTGATGTGGACTCGGTTGTAGTGGGGTGGATTGAAGTGGGGTGAACTGGGATTGAGAGGATTGGATTGGGGTGAGAAGAGGTGGACTGGATTGAAGGGGGCAGATTGTTTTGGATTGGAGTGGGTTGTTTGGCATTGTAGTGAAACAGGTTGGAGTGGGTCAGGTTTTTTTTTATTAAAGTGGGACAGATTGGAGTGGAACAAGTTGAAATGGATCGGAGTAGGGCAGGTTGTTTTGGATTGAAGTGGGGCAGAGTGAAGTGGGGCAGATTGTTTTGGACTGGAGTAGGGCAGACTGGAGCGGGGCAGATTGTTTTGGATTGCAGTGGGCATATTATTTTGGATTGGAATAGGGCGGACTGGAGTGTGCCGGACTGGAATGGGACCGATTGTTTTGGATTTGGAGTGGGCAGATTGTTTTGGACTGGAGTGAGGCATATTGTTTTGGATTGGAGTAAGGCAGATTGGAGTAGGGTAGATTGTTTTGATTGGAGTGGGGCAGATTGCTTTGGAGTGGGCAGATTGCTTTTGATTAGAGAGGCAGATTGGAGTGGGCAGATTAGATTGCGGTAGTTTGGATGGGAGTGGGGTGAATTGGGATGAAGTGGGGTGAATTGGATTAGAGTGAGGTGCATTGGGATGGAGTGGGGTGGATGGGATTGGGGTGAGGTAGATTGGATTGGAGTGGGGCATATTGTTTTGTATTGGAGTGGGGCAGATTGTTTTGTATTGGAGTGGGGCGGACTGTTTTTGATTGCAGTGGGGCAGATTGGAGTGTTGCGCATTGGAGTGGGGAGATTGTTTTGGGTTGGAACAGGGCAGGTTGGAGAGGGCCAGATTTGAGTTGGACGGATTGTTATGTATTGAAGTGGGACAGATGGGTGGGGTGGGATAGAGTGGGGCAGATGAGAGTGGGGCGGATTAGATTGGGGCAGATTGTTTTGGAGTGCAGCAGATTGCAGTGGGGCAGATGTTTTTGGATTGGGGCAGATTGTTTTGGACTGGAGTGAGGCATATTGTTTTGGATTGGAGTGAGGCAGATTGGAGTAGGGTAGATTCATTTGATTGGAGTGGGGCACATTGCTTTGGAGTGGGCAGATTGCTTTTGATTAGAGAGGCAGATTGGAGTGGGGCAGATTAGAGTGGGGTAGTTTGGGGTGGGTTGAAGTGGACTGGATTGGGGTGGGGTAAAATGGCCTGGATTGTGGTGGATAGTAGTGGGATGAGTTTGAGTGGGGTGGATTGGGGTGTACTGCATGATTATATGTGTGCTGCATGATTATGTGTTAAAGCGTCATTTCAGAGATTACACATAATAAACAAAAACTGTTGCTCTGCGATATTTCAAACAAGTTAATTGCCATCCTTTGAGACAAGCTCCCACAAGCAAAAACAAAAGAAAACATGAGTGCAAAGTAAGAAAAGACTTCTTGGGAAAATAAAAGAAAGTTTGCTTTAAAAAATGAAACTTGCTGGACACGTTTTTGCCAGTCACAAGCTTTCTGTTTCTGGGGCACTAGAAGTTAAAAATAACAAAATAGTATCTCGATCATGTTGGGAGTAGCGTACGGCCACTAATGAAGTTGAATCAGTTAGTGCTTGATCCCTGCTGCACACAGAGGAAGAGAAATGATGGCAGGCATGCCTTGGTGAATTATGAGGACGTAAAGAACAGTGCCACGCAAACCAACAAATGGTAAGTGACAGGAGGGCTCTAAGCCTTTTAGTGAACACAAAAGAGTCTTGCAATCGAGACACATGCGCTAGTGCATGCCCTTGCAGACTCAACCCTATAAAGGAGAAAAATATGCTTAGAACACTTAAAAAGAATGTGAGTTGATCACTTTGTGCATTTTCCTGAATGGGGAAAAGTACACTCTAACCACAAAGGAAGAGAAAAATGAGGAATTAGAAGAAAGAAAATGGAAAGTTCTACAAAGGTGTGGTCACACTTTGGATATCAACAAAGAACAAAAAGGAATACAGTGAAATATCAAGTGAATCAGAAGTGATTGCACTTAAGAAAGGTGCAGGGTACTTGCTTTAAGCAAACATGACAACAGGAAGTATACAAAAATCATGTGGAATGTGATCCAGAATCAAAATATACATTTTGTGACTGACTCCTGATGACACAACTCATGAATATTTTTAAAAATAAAAAATGCATTTTGTGTGTGTGATAATGATTGTGTCACCTTATACATAAAAGGTGCCCCAACACAAATTCTTGTTAATTAATTTTAGAAAAGGATATGTAGTTGCCTAATGCTGCAGGCAGAATGGAGTGTGACTTGCAAGTCAAGCTCATGAGTCAAAGAAAATCTAAAGGAAGAGAAAGGAACAAAATAAAAGAATAAAATGCTGCTTTCTATAAGCTGGCAAAGAAAAGAACCTGTATGAGAAAATGGCTAGTTGGGTGCAAGTGTGGCACAGGTCAGGGTCTGCTTCTAACCTTACTGTGCATTGCAAAGTCAACAACAAATTTGGCACAGGGCCCAGCTGCAGGCCAGGGCCTGTACCCAACCCCTGCTGAACATGGACAAAAGCTGTGTTGAGTGGGGATAGCATGCCCACACCTGGTTAGGAGCAGGGCCTTGCTACTGACCAAGTCCTGTCCCAACATGCAGAGTGAGTGTTGCCTGCCCACAGCGGGTTGAGTGTTATGCCTGGCTATTAGCCGGTTCATGTGACCAACCACTGCAAATCACAGCTATAAGGGACGTTTGCTGTTGTTGACCAAAACAATAATGATCCTGACACCCTGGGAAAGCCTGGTATTCTTGAACAGAAAAAAGTGCATCTTACCTTCTGCTTTAAATAGGGCAGACAGACTGATTTACTTGGACCGACTGTCCCAAGTCTGTCATGCCATATGCATAAATTTTCCAGTGGCAGAGCCGGTGGGGGCAGCACTGGTGGAAACATGTCCGCCCACCCAACTAAATTGAGTGGGTGATTAGGTGGAAAGGGTACTCTGCCACATTTGTTGTGTAGTACTCTGTCCACCAAACTCTAAATAGGCCTCTCATTATAGTCAACACAAACTAAGAGGTCTCAGAAGAACAAAGAGATGCTGGAGTGCAGTTAAAGTAAAAGCAAATCATGCAACACTCTAGGAACATGTATGATCACCCAAACATTAACTACCAACTACACCTAAGCTCTTCTAATCCATAACATAAATCATCATTTGACATTCATTGATGCAAGTTACCTGTTGCAAGTGTTTTCCATCTATTGTGAGGATGGTCACCAAGCCAAACTCTGTTTATTCCATATGTGGCACCCTTTGCCAGTCTTATTGACTTGCACGGCCAAACATTTTACGCATATGCTGAAGACACCCAACTTATACTAAGCCTAAATGGAGCCTCTCAGTCTTCCTCTCAGTATTATTTCTCTTGTTTAATATAAGTCACAGTTTGGCTGAAGTGACACTCTCTTACTCTAAACTGGGATGAAAGTAAGATAATCCCTCTTTGTGGTTTCAAAGTAGTTGGATGTCTGAATTGGAACTATTTCCATGTCCTGTTCAGCACACTAGTAATTTTGAAATTACTTTGACTCACAACTGATCTTTGAAGTACACATAAACATGCACACAGCTATATGTGTGCGACTGTTAAGTGTCATCTAGAACATTCCTACTTTTCTTCCTTCAGCGTTTAGGGTTACTGTAGTTTGTGCTGTGATACTTTCTAGACTAGATTACTGTAACTCCCTATTGGTTGGTCTCCCAAAATATTTGATTCTTAGCCCCTACATGGTCCAAAATGCAGCACCCATGCTGGTCTTGGTACTTAATCGGAAACCATTAGGCTGCCAGTCACCAACAGAATCCTTTTAAGGCATTGTCCTTTGTCATAAAGCACTTCACAACATTAGGACAAACAACTAAATGTCCTACCTTTTTGTTCGCTACCTTCCTACCCAGGCTCTGCTCCATGTCTTAACACCCATTACCTATCCCTAGATATAAAAACGTTAGTTCAAGACAAAGCTCTCTACTAGTGATAACCTTTAAAGCCTGGAATACATCGCTGTTTGCGACTTTCTGTAAACTATCTGTTCAATCCAATAGTTTAAGCTTTCAGATTCTGTCTCCAGTCTTTCTTCTTCTTGTGCCTTGGGCACTGGTCCATTTAAGTTTATTTACATTAGCTTATCGAATGAAAAAGTACAGCTATTTTTTCATTTCCTTTTTTTAGCAGCAGACATTCTGCTTTGTTTATGCTATTGTTTCCAGACTGTAGACTTCATTTTCAAATTCAGGGAGGTAATTCTGAGGATGATCACTCTCCATATTTGTAATGTCTAGGTACTCATCTTAGAATTTGGGGACTTAAATGTTGATTCAATTTAATCACTGTCTATCTCCCACGTTTGGAGGAGAAAGACTGTTCCTTCTGATCATGACAAATGCAACAGATGCACTGATTACCTGCACTGAATACTTGCTTTCAGGATACACTACTTAGAGGACATGCTAGATACATTTTTATTGCCTGCCTGGCCACTGTACTCTTTTGTCATTAAGTAAATGGCTCTTGATCCGAGCAGGATCTGTTTGGCAATTCACAGTCTTGTACCTCTATTGTCATAGTGGTCGATAATATTTGTTATTTACAAGGTACCTGCCCCTGTGTGTGTTAAAGTCCTGGAATATTCAAGAATCACCCATTGCCAAAGTTGAAAGTGATACTGTTGATATTATTGATTTAGTAGCAGGTATGTCTTGGAATGGTGATTGTGTTACCACTGGTGGGTGTTGGAGTTGCAATTGAGATATGCCTCTGGACCTGGAGCCACCACTGCACTCTCCACAGGGACAAGACAGCACTTCATTTAATCTATTACCTTGTGTTGTAAGGCTGGTTATTAGTAGAGTTAAGTACGCACCTACCACTAGCAAGAACACCCCCAGACAGTGCTAGGCCCAGTGGAGCTCACAAAACATTATCCTATGGCTCAACTCCCATGGCTGGTAGCTTGGTAACATGCAGGCAGGCTTAACTTAGGAGACAGATATGTAAAGCATTCAAATACACCAATACAGTGAATAAGGGGAGGCCTTGAAGGTGACATATATGTACAAATAAGGTAGTTTAGCACCTGGGAAGTATCTCAAATCCAAAAGTCAAATGTGCACACATTTTACTGTTTAAAGACAGTCTGCTAGGCAGGGCTGCCTTTAAAAATGACAGCAGGCACCACAGTAGCGCACACCCCATTGCAGGAAACCTACTGGATCTCTAAATGTCCCTGCCCTTTATATACTAGGGACTTATAGGTAGTTTAACTTGACTTATTATTACCAATGTGTGGTTGTCTGAACCCTCTGCATAGTGTGCTTGTTTTGCACACTGCTAAGAGGGCAAGCCGCCAACAGCCTGCTCTCGCACAATAGACTGATATCCCCCCACTGGGACCCTGACAATCAGGACTTAACTGAAAGGGGAACTTGTGCACTTCAAAACCACTCTTTGATATCTCCTCCACATCAAGGGCATTTTTGGGTAAATAAACTGGGTCTCTGACCCCACCAACTCAGACACTTCTGGACCTACACCTGCACCCTATCAGAGAAGCTGTTGCCCTGCTGCCCTGCTGGCCTCTGACTTTGCTGGAAGGACTCTGCCTTCCCCCAAAGGTGCTCTCCAAGGGCTTGGATTGAGTTTGCCTCCTGTTTCTGAAGTCTCAGGGCCAACAAAGACTTCACCTCTGCAAGAAATCCTTTGTGTGTCGAAAATCGACGCAACACCTGGCGAAATCAACACAAGCCTGCATTGCGACTGAGAAATCGCTGCGCAGCAAACCGGAATGACATAGCCTACCTTCTTGACTGCCTTGTGATAGAAAAATTTGACGCATCGCCTACCAGATTGACGCAGTGGCTGTGCCTCCTTCCAACACATCAAGGATTTTCATGCATCGTCCCTGGGCGTCAAAATATCCCCACATCGCAGTGAGGAACCAAGACTGCCCCCCGAAAAATGACGCAAACCCCTTGCAGCGTGGAAAGAAACAACATATTATTTGTGCATGCTTTTCAGTCCTTTGATGTTTTCTGTGTTTACTAGGGCCTTGACACCTTCGGGTACTGGGCGTGCTTTAGAAATATATTTTCATCTCACTTTATGGCAGTAAAAAAAACAGACACTGCAAAATCGATACACCTTCACGAAATACTGTGTGGTCTTGTGTGGAAACAGCTGTCTGAAATCAACTTTGGGGAATTTACACCCTGAGCATGGCATAGCAAATGCTAGTGAAGCTAAGTATAACTGACACAATTTACTCCTAACTAATCCAATTAGCGAATAATTACACAAAAGTCCTCACTACTGAGTCCAAAGTGATTAGACAACTAGATAAGCTTTAACAGTACACGTTGGAAGATATGTAAGTAGAGGTAAAATTCCAGTCTTTCCCACATACATAAATTCCAGCCTTTACAAAGCTTCAGAGATAAAACTGGTACTCCAATAGAAGGAAGGAGTTTTCTGTTGTTGGCTGATATATGCAATACTGACTGTACATTCAACATTCCCAGCCAAACCATCAGAGTGGCTACTCTTGTCCATGATCATATCAACCCAAGGTATCACACATGTACAGTCATGTAGTGGGGTCAATGCAGATAGGGCAAGGAGGAACACTTAGTATTTGGGGAAATGTTGTAGGGACCATCAATTCAAGTAGCCAATGGTCCTTCCGTTGGTCAAAAACCAAGGTGGTCTCATACTATAGACAACATAGACCCATCTACTATAGATTTATGTACAGAAGCTAGTGAACATCATTACTTTTAGGACACGTGGGCTTAGGAGGAGAAGTGCAATGTAAAAGTTCCAACTACCCTAAGGTGGATTTTATAAATTTGGTATGGCAGTGTTCAGGCATAAAGAAATACTGATACTGGAGGATAGGGATAATAATCCTAGAGGTTTGCATATCTTAGACATGGCTATAATTTTGTAGACTGAACACTAGCCTATAGGGCTACATCCTTGGAAATCCAAAGAAGGAATCTGAACAGTAAATAGAGGTTTAGGTCAGTCAGATACAATGAGTATAATTTTTTGATCTTCTATTCAGTGTTTCATCACAATCAAGGGAAGAGCAAGACTTCTTTCCTTTTTATCTTAACAAATATTATTAGTGTGAGCATTAATAACAAAATATTGAAAGGTTACAAGAGAAGCACCAGTCAACACATGCTTTGACCACCCATGTGGTGCGCAAGGATTGGATTTCTTCAAGTCAATTCTACTGTTTTCTAAACCCATGGTAATTCCAGAGTCTTAATGTCATTTAAAAGGTAGCTCTGAGAATCTGATAAGAAAAGGCATCATTATGGCTGTATTACCAAGATAGGTCACAATGCACCAATAATTGGTGCTATCAGAAAAACCCATATAGACTTGGTGTCACTAGCACTGCTACTAGCTGAGAGAAGACTGGCACTTAGAAGGAGCATGGGTTCTTGTCCACAAATAGAGGATTGGATAAAGGACAAAATCACATGTAGACTTAAGGATATGCATGTCTTCTTCCTCGTACATCAAGACTGTGAAACAGTTTGGGTCAATTGCGCATATACTTATTGAATGGAGAATAGAGAATCCCGTTATAAATGATCAAGTGCAACTTTATAAGGACATGCATCAGGAACAGTAAAGCTTCTTGAAATGATTGTGGACCAAAGTTAGATACTGGTTGGGATATTCACACCAACAAACGATAAAGTGTGAATACTTTTGAATTACACTAAGCATGGCTGTAGTTTGGCCTTTTCTTTTTTGAATGAATAGATCCACTCATACTTGTGGGATACTGATTTGATTGGGAAAAGTGTTGAAATGGCAAAGGATTCTTTCTGCAAATATGTGCATTTTCCATCATTAGAAATATAAGGAATTGTTTGACATTTGCTCTAGGCATTCTGGAAAAGCAACACCATCCAGGATACCTCTTGGTCACTAGTTTCCAAAAATGGACAGTGAGAGTTCTCAGGGGGGTGGCCAACCCAAAGCCATCTACAATTGGAAAATATTTTTTTTCAGCTTCCTTGACTGCATTTACATTTTATAGTTTGGGGCATTTGCTGTAATATGCTAAATTAATACCCTCTACTGAACCACCAGTGAAGACAGTCGCTTGCTAGAGGGGCTCCTCTGAGTCACTCACTTAGTCATCCAACATTAGTCAATAAATACATCCCTGGCAACTCCAGGGTTGTGAGGATACCAAAGCTCCAACTCCAATGGCTGGGGAGGGTAGGGCTGCTGAGATCAAACAGCAAGGGGGACGACGACTTGTGAGGCGAACTCCCAAGCTGCGTGTGCTGAGGCTGTGATGCAGCGCTCTACCGCAGCATCCCTTCTGCGCACCGCGGTCGGGCTGACTCTCCGATACGTGGCTCACGTTTTGCCTGTCTTTGTTTTCGGCGCAGTCGGGTAAGCACATTTCGTGATCCTGGTCGCACCGCTCTTCCTGCCTGCATACTTGATACTTGTTCCCTTACTTACCTGATAAGAACCCTATTCTTTCTTTCTTTCTTTTTTCTTCTTGTTTTTCAACTTCACTTCATTTTCTTGTTCTGGTGTCCATGTTGTATTCTTCTTGGTGTTCCTTTTTCCCAGCATTCTTTTTCCTTTTATACTGCTATTTTTTTCCTATTCTTTCCTTTGTGGCTTTCCCAATCCAAGATGGTGTCCCTCTTTCTTCCTATTTGTCACTTCCTGTCTCCTAGCATATAAGCCTTTCAGTTCTGGTCTTCTTTGCGTTGCAAACACTTCCTCTTGGTGGTGATCCTCGCTCCTGTTCATTGTGTTTTTTCTCCAGTTCCTATTGCTCTGATTGTGATGTTTTCAAATGTTTTCCTTTTTTCACTTTTGTTTTTTCCTCTTTTTTAGGAGTTCCTGTGTAGAGGTTTTTCCCATATTTTTTAGTTTTTTTCCTCTGGGACTTCTTCTCGAGGGTACGGTCTGCTTAGGCGTTTTTTGGTCTTGTTTTACTCAGGTAAATATTTCAAATTTGTCTAAATCTGAGTAGAGTCTTTTTGTGGTGTTTTCATTGTGTTACTATGTGTGTGTTTTGTACAAATACTTTACAGATTGCCTCTTAAGTTAAGCCTTCCTGCGCTGTGCCAAGCTACCAGGGGTTGCTTGCAGAGGGTGCACACTCTGACAACCAGAAACTCAATTTCTTAACAAGAGATCTTCAATGTCTGCTTGGTCTATGTCCTGCCACGCCTCATGACTCTACCCTTCCAGACCTGGGAGCTTCATTCTTCAAATTACCAGATGCAAAGCTGATAATAGGGGGTGATTTTCATCTGATGTTCTATGACAAATGTGACCACTGGCTCCCTAGACAAACAGTTTCGAATTGACTTACACTAGCTGCCTTCCCCCTGGCAACAGGGTTGACCGATATAAGGCGGGCCCACAACCTCACGAGCAGCAGTTCATGTTTCAGGGGCTTATGGAAGTTTTTCCTGCATTGAATATCTACTCACCTTCACATGCCACATACACCTCTTCTCCTACCACCATCAAACTGCAACAGAGCAATATTTTACTGAGAATGAAAGTTTGGTGAACTCGGCTCAAACACTGTGGAGGTCTGCAAGGCAGTAATTAGAGAACAGGCACTTGCCTTAATAGCAGGGCACAAAAAAAGACAATCGAGCCCACCTAGACTCACTGGAGTAGAAATCCAGGGACTGGAAAGAGGTCTGACTCAGCAGGACAGACCAAATCAAGGCACACACAGCATGAGTACAGAGACATATCAACAGAAGTTGCCAATTTAAGCCAGCCTTGGACTAGGCGCTCCTCAAAGAAGAGATAAAGGTAGAGGAAATAGCAACAGCAATATAGGAGTTGTCCTCAGGCAAAGTGGTTGGTCTCTATGAGTTACTAACTGAACTCTACAAACCGAAGAGTCAGAAACTAGCCCCACACCTCCAGAAGATGTTAGTGGAGAGCTGTCATTGTTGCAGTTGGGTGCACTCCCCAGAGATCAACGTCTGGCAACCCTAGTAGTAATCACAAAGGAGGAAAAAACACCTGAGGGCTGTGCCTCCTATAGGCCAATATCCCTCCTAAATGTGGAGGTCAAAATTCAGGCCAAAGTCCACCAGGATCAATCAGGATGCATGCCTCAATGTAGCACCACACTAAGGCCCACATTATGACCCTGACGTTGAGTGATAAAGTGGCAGCAATACCGCCAAAAGGCTGGCGGTAACTACCACCAAATTATGACCATGGCAGTGATAACTCCCATAGACAGCCAATGTACCACACCATTCGCCAGGGCAGAAACAACACTCACCACGGTGGTAGCCGTCAACAGCCAGGCGAAAGACAAATTACCGGCCACCATATTTTGACACATCAATCCACCACGTTTTCCAGAGTGGTGCCAACGCCATCAAAAGCCTGTTGGAAACACATCACAGAAGAGAAAGGACTCGCCATCAGAGACACAGGGAAAAACAACTTCGCCATGGAACCGGAACTGCAAGTATTCCCGATGCAATTCTACGTCATGCTCCACCTGGAACACCAACACCGACGAATGACTGTGAGTACCGCCGCCTAGCAAACAAGGGAGGGAGGAAAACGAGAGTGACACACACATGCACAGCATGCACCCAACACACACCCAGCTGCACACAAAAAACAAGGGCACATGATACACAGCAGAGTGATGCAAGGACAAAAAGAATGCACCAATGAGAATGTATTGATATAAACAGCTAATAAATAATCCAATTGTGCGTGAAACAGATATGTACAAATGTACACAAAGGGCCACTGCCCAGTCCAATGTACTAACGGTCCACATGGCCACAGGGCACAGTCCTAGGCCCAACTCGAATCCTGACTTCATCCGGATAGAACTCTGCAGGGGCATCAGTTTGCAAGTGGGAAGGCACCTCAGAGGGGTGGGGGGCTCCTCAGCCGAATACGTGAACAAGCCCACTGGTTCTGGAGGAGGCTCCATGCCCATTTCTCTGTCCTGGGGAGTGCAAGGCCACAGTCTCTCAGGTGGGTGACTTTCCCACTGGTTCTGGAGGGGGCTCCATGCCCATTTCTCTCTCCTGGGGAGTGCAAGGCCATAGTATCTGGACTGGGGAACATGCCCACTGCTCCTGGAGGAGGCCCCTCGTACAACAGCCCCTGGAGGGTGGCCTACATGGCTTCCGCTGGTGGTGATGGCTGCACTGTGTCATCTGGAGGTGAGGGCTGAACTCTGGTGGCAGGTGAGGGTGCCTCCTGGTCATCCTCTGCTGGTGGTGAGGGCTGAACTGTGGTGGCAGGTGAAGGTGCTTCCTGGGCAGCCTCTGCTGGTGGTGAGGGCTGAACTGTGGTAGCAGGTGAAGGTGCCTCCTGGGCAGCCTCTGCTGGTGGTGAAGGCTGAACTTCCTCAGCTGGCAGTGGGGGCCCGTGACTGCTGGTGGTGGTGGAGGTGTCATCCTGACAGCCTCCGCTGGAGTCAAGGGCTTCTTCCCCTTCATGGCATGAGGTGTGGAAACCTTACCCTTCTGGGCAGGAGTTGAGGGCTTCTTCCCCTTCAAAGAAGGAGGTGCAAGCTCCTTCCCCTTCATGGCAGGAGGTGTAGGATCCTTTCCCTTCTTGGCTGGTGGAGTGGGATCCTTCACTGATTTGCCACCCATGACTAGGTTGTGCCCCCGATGTCTGCATGGACAGTTTGGCTGAAGTGCTGGGCCATTGGGACCTTGCTCTTACAGGCAGACCGGGGGGAGGGGTAGGGAAGAGGTCAAGTTGGGCAAGGAAAAGCTTCTTAGGGATGGTGGGGTGGGAAGAGGGATGGGAGTGGAGGTTGAGGAAGTGATTGTAGGAAGTGTATCTCTGCTGGATTTGGGTGCAGGTGCATGGACAGTATGCTGATGTGAGGTGGCTGGCTATTGGGTGTGTGAGTGTTTGTGTTTGTATCCTTTGGGGGTCACACAGGGTGGGAGAGGACACAGGGGACACATGCATGGATGTTGTGCAGGTGTCTGCTAGTGAGGTGTGTGCTGTTTGGTGTGGTGATGCTGGTGGTGGATGTTGATACAGTGCATGCAGGTGTGAGTGTGGACGTGACTATGTGGGAGGTGGAGGAGGATGGGGAGACAGTGGAGGCAGTGAATGTGGTTGTCTCTGCAACTGTCTGGTGTTTGCATGAGTGCTTGTGGGTTGAAGTGTGGTGCCTGTGTTTGCCTGTGCCACTCGTGGGTGTTGTCTTGTGTGCATGCTCATCTGTATGTGTGTGTGGGATGGGTTGGGATTCAGGAGACTGGGAAGTGGTAGTTGGAGGGGGGACGGTAGAAACAGGGACAATGGCTGCCATCAGAGAGGAGGCCAGAGCCTGTATCTCTGTTGGGCTGACAATCCACTGTGGATGCCCTCCAGGAATGCATTGCATTGCTGCATCTAGGACGCCAGCCCCTGGATGGCATTCACAATGGTTGAATGCCCTACAGAGATGGATCTCAGGAGGTCAGTAGCCTACTCACTCAGGGTAGCAGGGCTCACTGGGGCTGGGCATTAGGTGTCTGGGGCGAAGAAGATGCCCATCCTCTTGGGTGAGCGGGCACGGGCAAATCGCTGAGTGGCTACTGGGAGGGCAGTGCTGGTACGATGGGTGGCGGCTGTACCTGCAGCTGGGGTGGTCACAGAGGTGTCCGCCACCACCAGGGAGCTTCCATCAGAGGAGGTATCTGAGTCTGTGTTGTCATCTCCTGTCTCCGCCGTGGTGCTCCCCTCGCCCTCCGTCCCACAAGTTCCCTCAGTGTCGGTGGACTCTGCCTCCTGGGTCCTGTGGGATGCAGCTCCCTCTGTCACCGGTGCCCCTGCTCCTCCACCAGATGATGCTAATGCACACATGGACAGGATGACAGAAGAAAAATGGGGGGGTGAGAGAAAAAGCAAACACTGGGTCAGTTACTGCACCAACACCACAGTTGGCATACACAGCACCGTCACAACAAAGGGATTAGGCTTAAGCACTATGCACTGCATTGCCAGTGATTTGGGTAGATGCCACTGCAAGATGAGGGCCACGCACCGCCAACTGCACCCCTCCTGGGGCCCACAAAGCCCTGACTGAAATGGAATGCTAACAAGCTAGGATACCTGTATTTTCCGTACACTCATTACCCTAGAGTTGACTCATGCTGCAATGTCTGGCCTGGCCTTAGGGGCACCCACTAACTCACATCCTCCACCCCAAACGCATCCCACCTGCCAATTATTTTAATGTTGTCCACTGTACTCACCCCTTTTTGGCTGCTGTGATTCCCTCAAGCATCCCTCAAGCATCCATCCAGCTCTGGGTAGGCCACCGCCAGTATGCGGGCCATCAGTGGGGTTAGGTTCCGACGGGCACCCCTTCCTCGTTTGGAGGCCATCCACAGCTGGGTCTCCGCGGTCTTCCGTGCCGAGCGTTTCAGGTCCTCCCACCATTTCCAACAGTGGGTGCTCTGTCTGCCATAGACTCCCAGGGTCCGCACGTCCTTGGTGATGGCACGCCATAATCCCTTCTTTTTGATGGGCGCTGACCTTCAGAGGTAATACAGACAGGAGAACACCAATAAGCATACAATCTAGCCTGTCACATATATGACCCACCAATCCCGCTTCCATCACCAATGGCACACACATCGACCGGTGCACACCATGTACACCACCACAAGAGATTCCCCCAGATGACACGATGCTTGCACACACATTTCCATGCATCCTTCCCATATGCATCATGCCCAAAGTGAACTCACCTGTTGGTCTGGAGGCCCATACATCAGTCTGTACTGGGGTAGGACCCCATCCACCAAATGCTCCAATCCTCCAAAGTGAAAGCAGAGGTCCTTTCCCCGGTCACACGGGCCATGGTAGGTTCCAGACACAGGTCACAGCAGCACATGCAGTGTAGGTCTTCTCCTGTTGAAGGTCAGGAAACAAGTGAGGAATCAGATAGAAAATGGTGGTCACGCCCGTGGCGGTGTACACCGTCACCACCGGCGCAGATCCCCATTGGCCACTGTACTCCATAGAGCCCCATATTATCATCCAAAGTCAGCAGAATTACCTCACTCCCACCTGTTCCTACATACAGGACAGGTGGTCACCATTTCATGGGGGAAGACAACAGCCATAGTGACATTAACTGCGTCACAGCCTAGATTAGCACATACCTCGCCATTCCCATTGTCCCATAACATAAATGCACTATGTATACTGAAGTTGTGGTTCCATTGTTAAAATTGTGACAGCCTACTCACTCTTGTGTTCCTTAGATACCTACTGCTGTGGATGAGTAGTAGGTGGAGACATACCCCCGTGTACAGACCCCTTGTGGACTTGGCTGCACTGGAGGACAGGCACAATATACTCACCTATTGACTGGACAGGGCCACAATAACTGAGCTGTGTGCCGAATTGGAGCCAGACCTGATTTCTGCTATCCGTCATCCCTCTGGGATCCCCCCTCTTGTGCAAGTGCTATCAGTGCTCTATTTCATGGCAACAGTTTCTTTCCAAGTGACAGTGGGCTTGGTAGCAGGAATGTCACAGCCTATGTTCTCAATCGTACTAGCAAGAGTTGAACCTGCCCTGGTAAAACACATGTGCAGCTACATTTCTTTCCCCCAGGTGGAAGACTTGGCCACAGTGAAGGCCGGACTCTATGCAATGGGATATATCCCCAATATTATTGGTGCGATTGACGGAGCACATAGTGTGTTTGTCCCCCCGCCACAATGAACAGGTGTTCAGGAATTGTAAGAGTTTCCACTCACTGAATGTGCAAAAGGTGTGCCTGGTGGACCAATGCATCTCCCACATCAATGCTAAGTATCCTGGATCGGTGCATGATCCCTTTGTTCTGGGGAATCGCAGCATCCCAAATGTGATGGCCCAACTACAGAGGCACAGGGTGTGGCTAACAGGTGAGCCTTGGTCACCATCCATTGTATGTTAGCGTATGCCTTCAGGTGTCATCCCTATAGCATTGTGTGAGGCTAAATGTTGTCCCTCAATACTTGCAGGTGACTCTGGCTACCCAAACCTATTGTGGCTGCAGACCCCTGTGAGGAATGCCAGGACAGGAGCTGAGGAACGTTATAATGAGGCACATGGGCGAACCAGAAGGATCATCGAGAGGACCTTTGGCCTCCTGAAGGCCAGGTTCAAGTGCCTCCATCTGACTGGTGGATCCCTGTACTACTCACTCGGGAAGGTCTGCCAGATAGTAGTGGCATGCTGAATGTTGCACAAGCTGGCCCTCAGTCGGCATGTTCCCTTTCTGCAGGAGGAAGAGACTGGAGATGCCTCTGTGGCAGCAGTAGACCCTGAGGCCAGTGAGGATGAGGATAACAGAACATCAGTTATCCGTCAATACTTCCAATGACACACAGGTGAGACAGTGCAACTGACCATTCCTGTGACTGTTGGTATATTCTGTGTGGCTGTAGCATGGTGACATTAACTTCCTTTGTATCTCAACTTACTGTCACCTATGGCTTGTCATTTTACAGATGGTGATGTAACAACTGTGTACTGAAGTGCTGACTACAGACAGCTACAGATCCATATTTCTATACTCTCACAGTGTTTAGATCATTTGCACTAGATGTGACTGTTTCCATATATGCACATTTTCAAAACATAAAATACTAGTAGTCAAGTTGTGTTCAAGGGTGTTTATTGTAGTGCAATGAAATTGAGGGAAAAGTGTAATGGAATGGGGTGATGATGAGAAAGATCCAGGGTACTATTCCATTCTGTTTGTAGCACAGGTCCAGTGTCCAAGGGGCCACAGGAAGGGGAGCAAAGGCATTTCAAAGTGGACAAGGTGACAGTGTGAGACACAAGGGGGACAATCAGGAGAGTGTCATTTCCTGGTGGAGGTCTTGGCAAGTGTCTGATTCACAGGGAAAGTTTGCGGAATGGTTCACCTTCTGCAGGGGGTGGGGTGCTGGTGTCCTCTGGATCCTGTGGCGGGGGCTGGTCAATGGACTGGCTAGTGCTAGGGGCCCGCTGCTGTGCTGTTGCCTCTCTCATGATGTTGGCCATGTCTGCCAGGACCCCTGCTATGGAGATCAAGGCGGTGTTAATGGTCTGCAAGTCCTCCCTGATCTCCTGATACTATCCCTCCTGCAGCTGCCTGTTCTACTGCACAATGATCTTGCCCATTGTGTCCTAGGAATGTTGGTAGGCTCCCAGAATCTCGGAGAGTGCCTCCTGAAGAGTTGGTTCTCTGGTCCTGTCCTCCCCCTGGCACACAGTGGTCCTCCCAGTGTCCCTGTTGGCTTGTGCCTCTGTCCTCTGAACGGTGTGCCCACTGCCACTGACCCCAGGTCTCTGATTGTCTTGGGGGCAAGGTGTGGACTGGTGTCCCTGTACAGGTGGGCACACTGCTGATTGACGTGTCCTGGGGGCAGAGGTGTGGGTACAATGGGAGGATGGGTTCTGTGGTGTTGGATACTGATGAGGGAAGGTCTGTGGTGGACTGTGAGTGGGCTTGGGTGACCGGCTGTCCAGTGGTCCCTGATGGGCCAGATTGTTGGTCCAGATCCTGAAGTCTAGAGTTACTGGCTCACTGGGGGCATCTTCTGTTGGGGGACTAGTTTGCTGTGGCACCTCCTCTCCACTGAGAGGCACCTGTGGGGATGTAAGTGATGTATTATACTTCATGTCTGTAAAATATTGTACATCCCTGGCTTCCCCTCTATGGTTGCTGTTGCCCTGCCACATTTTGTTTGTGTATGGTGATGTATGTATGATTGTTAGTTTTCCTATGCTGGGCATGCTTTGGTGATGGGTGTCCATGCAGGGCTGGGAGGGGTGTCCATGCATTGGTATGGCATGCAGGGCTTGGCACTGTGGTTAGTCATATGTGTAGGTGCAGTGTGTGGGGTGGAGTGGAGGTTTGAGGGTGAGGGTAAGGGTGTGAGATGGCATGTAGGTATGGGGGTAATAAGTAGTAAATGTTGACTTACCGGTGTCCAGTCCTGCTGCTACTCCAGCGAGTCCCTCATGATGCAGGATTGCCAAGACTTGTTCCTCTCATGCTGTGAGCTGTGGGGGGAGGAAGTGGGGGTCCACCGCCAGTCCTCTGTATGGCGAGCTGGTACCTTGCTGTTATGAAATGTACCTTCCGCCCATAGGTCATTCCACCTCTTCCTAATGTCGTCCCTTGTTCTTGGGTGCTGTCCCACGGCGTTCACCCTGTCCACAATTCTCCGCCATAGCTCCATCTTCCTGGCAATGGATATCTGCTGTACCTGTGCTCCAAACACCTGTGGCTCTACCTCACAATTTCCTCCACCATGTCCCTTAACTCCTCATCAGTGAAATGGGGGTGCCTTTGTAGGGACATGGGAGTTGTGTGGTGTGTGTTGGTGAGAGTGTGTTGAGTAATGTGGTGGGGTGTGTGATGTGGGGTGCGTAAGGGATGTATGGGTGTAAATGGTGTGTGTGTCTAGTTGTCTCTGTGCTGTTTGTGTCAATCTCCTGGCAGTAATTGTTGATTGTAAAGGGTTGTGGGTACTGTGGGTGTGTGTTTCATAGTGCTGTGGGTGTGGTGTGTGTATGAATGTCAGTTGTGTGTTTTTCATATTGGCCAATGTAGTGTTGTTTTGTATGTGGGTGTCCATTCTGAGCGCGGCGGTATGTACCGCCAATGGTTTACCGCCATTGAATGTCCACCATGGTGATTCGTGGGTCATAATGTGGTAGGCGTTGTTTTGTTGGCGTAACGGTATGGGTGTTGGGACTGCCACTTCATCACTGACCTTTGGGCTGGCGGATTTGTGTATGTGGCTGCATCCTGTCAGATTGGTGTGTGTCATAGTATGGCGAACGGATATTCGCCACCGCGGCAGTATGTTGGTGGGATTTACCACCAATGTCATAATGAGGGCCTAAATCTGAGGCACCTCCATAACAAGCTAAGCAGGACCCCCCATCTACAAGAGCGGGCACTGGTATTCTCCTTAGATGCACAAATGGCATTTGACTCAGTCAAATATGCATATATGTTTGAAGTGCTGGCTGAAATGGGCTTTGACACAAGCATACGACTTCTATATACTGATCCACTTGCACAAGTCAAGGTCAACAGGGGAACATCTCAAGTCTTCCAACTCCGGCGTGGTATGTGGCAAGGCTGCCCCCGTCACCTTTAATATTTGCACTTGCATTGGAACCCTTGGCGGTCTGGATAAGATAGGACCCACTGGTATGTGGCCTACAATGGGGGAAACACTGAGAGGAAAAATCTCCCTATATGTGGATACCACCCTGTTCTATGTGACAGACCTGAAACTTACATTAGGCAGGTTAATGTAAGTATTTCACACCACTGGCCTCTACTCAGGGTACATAATAAATTAGCGAAAATCCCAAATACTGACTACGCTGCAGAACTGGTTACTGAGGGCCTATGTTACCTCTTTTTGTCACAATGTCCCTGATGCTATTTTTTTTTAAACCTGGTGCCACCTTTAGAAAGATTAAAACGGGATATCGAACATTGGAGATCCCTCCCTTTGATGCTCCCAGGCAGAGCTGCCTTGTTTAAAATTATGTCCCTACCCCAATTTCTATATATTTTGCAAAATACGTCCTACCCAGTGCACAGATTGTACTATAATGTCATAGAGGGTGAGATCGGAGCATTGTTGTGGGGTGGCGGCTCAGCAAGAATTGCACAGCATAAATTGACGAAAGGTTGGTATAAAGGTGGAATCACATTGCAGGACATTGCAGGACATTCAAAAGTACTACTGGATGGTGCAGTTGTCCGCTATTAATGGCTGGGTCAGGACAGGCAAGAACTGCAACCAGGGGGTTATCTTGGGGTACTCTACGGACCCCCCAAGTGCTTGAAACTCAAGGGACCGACAGCAATAGTAGTTGACATCTGGCACACAGCCACTGCAACCTTCGGCCTGGAGGGGAAGATCGCACAAGCCACATCTCTTTGGGACACAGCCACACTGGGAACACCAAGACGTCTCCTGTGCTTTGATAAATGAGACCTAACTGACATCTCCAGGGTGGGGAACCTTTGGAAACAGGGTGACATCATACCCTTTACCAATCTACAAGACTACCAGTTGACGCCTACCAAAACGTACCGCTACCTGCAGGTCAGACATGCACTGAGGGCCGGGCTGCCAAGGGGAACACCACTTTCAGAATCCTCACAGCTAGAGGATACTTGATGAGTATATCCACGTAAAGCCACATCACTGACATACAAGAAAATGCTCCAGAACACACCTGAGGCCCTGCCACACATGTGTGAATGCTGGGTACATGATCCTGGGGGCCTTGAGGATGCCGAATGGGTGGAAGCCATAACCTCCCTCAAAGAAGTGGCCATACGTTCAGGTGTCCGTCTAGTACAACTAAAGTTCTGTCACCAGTTGTATTACTCCACAACCACATTGTTCAAGATGAGTAGGACAACAAGTATCAATTGTGGATGGGGTTGCAGCCTGGTGGGTACCTTTTACGACACGATCTGGGAATGTTTGAAAATAAATACAGGGCTATTGGGTGGCAGTAATTTAATGTCTGAATGAAGTATGTAGAATCTCCCTCATCCCGATGGCGAAATGGTGTCTCCTGAATGTATGGGAGGACACAGACCTGTTCTATATGGACTGTGTATGGTTAACATTGGGGTTGGCTATCACAAAAAGACATATTGCCAAAATGTACAGAATGGAACAGGTTCCCCAATTAGAACGGTGGAAACATGACATGAACTGGAGTATGCTGGTCGAAAGGGTTGCCCTTGAACATGGGTCAAAATTTGGGGTCACTGTAATGACTACAAAAGCAACATTTGTGGTGCCCTGGGACACTGTGGTGGTCGAAGAACAGAAGGCCATGAACAATCCGTCAAATAATGATGAAATTAATACTTACAGGGGGAGGGTCAGGGGGAGGAAAGGTTTTAAAGTGTCCAGGTGTGGGAGGCCTTGGGTTGTACCTGTGCTCTATTTTGTATTGTTCTAGCTTATTGAAAATGTCTATAAAATGTCTATTAAAAGAGTTACCCACTCACATCTGATGTCTAACGCTTTTATTGGGAGAAGGATGGGATGGCAGAATGGTATGACGTTTGCTATTATTTATGGATGTAAGATTTGTCCACAAAACAAACTTTTTTAAAACGACCCTCACAATCTCATGGCATTACAGGTAGTCTGAAATCAGGAGTGGTGTCAATTACCTTTCTAAATTCTGATTTGTTGCTACATTTTAAAAATGCTAAGCTTTCCTTCATCCCAATTATTTTTAACTGAGTTTCCATTCTCAATGGTTGATGTACAATTAAAAGCCAAAGTAAGTTATGGGTTTGTGCTGACTTTGGGTGTCAAAGGTTTTTTTGACAAATTAAAAAATATATATTTTACTGCGAAGGGGCTGGATGATCTTACAGCATATACTTTCATACACTGGCCTACAATGTTATAGCTGTAAACCTTCTAGCAAAGTTGCCATTTCTTCCAATTTATATTCCTGTTTTGTGACTGAGCTATGTGGGAAAATCTAGATTAATGTAGACAAATTATATTTTGCTGAATTCAGATTTTTTGTTGAACTGTGATTATTTACAAATCAGGAGGGATTCAAACACAAAATTATAAGAAGACATATCATTGACATGAAACAATAACTATTTCCTTTAAAACTATAAGCACAGGCCTAGTTTTTCTAGTATAACTCAGTCACAGCATTTAGCCCCATCTAGCCCTAATTAACAAGTACAAGCAACCGCAAAGGAAGGAAAGAGAAGACAGCAGATGAACAAAGATAAAGGCAACAAAGAAAAACATAACTAATCTCTAAACTCTGCACCTTCTCCTGCAGGAGAAGATGCTAACCAACTTGAAAACGTTTCCCAATCGTAACTCCCTTAAAACTGACCCAACATAACATAATTAAATAAGACCTCTTCAATTCTATTTACTTTACAGAGAAGGTCGTCCAAAAACTCTTTTCCAATCAGGTTATGAGAAAATGTACAATTGTCCGTGCAATTCCACCTTTCACCACATGGGAAGGCTCATTGATGCCAAAGACCCACAGCCTGAATCCTCTTCTATATATTGCCTGCAGTATTAGCTTTCTGGCTAAGGAAGAGTTCAGAGAAGACCAGGAGCGTGGCGGCCCCCGTCAACACCACTACCCTACCCTCTGCTGCAAGAAGAACCTTTTTCCTCAAATGAGTTCATCTTCATGGCAATCACCACTGTTCCTCCTAAGCACGGACAATAACCATCATTTTCAGTGTGAGCTTATATGGATCAGCACCCGTTAGACCTTAGCGTGTTCCCCCAAAAGTCCACGAGGACATAAGACATTTCCTCTACCAGTGATTCAGGTGGAATAAGAAATAGGACTCCCAAAATATGTAGATGTTCCTCCCTTGGCAAGTGGTCAAGAGTCTCTAACTTGAACTCAAGTTTGATAACTCCTTCTTAGATACAGGATTTGAAGGAGATATACCCCTGCAGCTTGGCCTCAATCTAGGACATTTGTCCTACCAGTACCTGGATTTTATGGCCAGCATTATGTTGCTTTTGTTCCACTTCTCATACCCTATTGGCTCAGCCTTTCTGTTTAATCTCCACTGTTTCTACTGTGGCTTTGATCTAGCATGTGTTAGCAATATGTATGCTTTGCGTTCACGGAGTGCAAAAGAGCCTCTTACCCACTCATGAGTGTTCATCCACCAAAGGATTTTCTATACCTCCTATGTGTCCACTAGAAATCCTCCCTCTGCTTCTTTCTGTCATACCTGGCAGAGTGCCACAAAGAAAATGAAAATAGAAGTGCTGTTGATGTGGTCACCATTGAAATGTAATTCTATTTTAAGCGAAGTTCCAGTTTCACTGAAGGCGCAGTCAACAATTAACCTATATGGGTGCCATCTGCATGCCATATTTAGTCTTCAGGTCAACCCTGTTGAAATAGGTCACTCTAAACCCTTCAGGGATATTCTGCACACCTCCTCAAGCATCATCTCCTTCCCACCTGCCAGGCCCAAGTCACCACTAGTCTGTAGAACCAAATGTTGAGGTGGAAATGATGTAGAGCCTACCAGTCTCCTTCTCTATCAACAGATACAAACATGTCCAAGATTGTGCTTTGAACTGATGACAAAGAGTGGGATAGAAGGCATATAAGAAGACTTTACTGGTTTTAATCACACAGCTCATTTAATCAGATGGAGGACCTCACACGTTTTCTACAGTCTCTCTTGTGACATTTTTTTTTAGACTCAACAGAACACACGACTACTGTTATTCTCTGCTCTTACATTAACTGAAATTACACACAGTATTTTCCATTATAGAGATTTTTCATGAAAGGTAACATTCAACAGGAAATAAGACAAACACAAGATTTCCTCTAGCAACTGATGCACTGTGGTAAATAGTCAACATATCAAAATGCATTGTATTTTTATATTGCTAGAGCCAAAAGAATCACCATGAGACTGGTCTTGTCCTCATGTCCTATATCAGTCTGAAATGCTCCACAACATATACAGAAATAAAGTTTCACACAGGATCTGCATATAACACTGTGGAGGTCCAAGAGACCGTTGTTACAGCACCACTTTGAGGGTGTGACAAATCCCAATATGAAGGTGCAGGGACAGTACAGGAGAGTCCACACAGGAGTCCCACAATAAAAATAAATACATAACTCTCATTTGCTATCACTAGCCTTAGGCCTTTCAAGGTGGCTCTGAAAGAGGCTGAATAAATCCATGGATTCAAGGAAAGTCTTTTGAAGTGATTCTGTGCCAGGAAATGTAGGAAGTGCCTCAAAGAGAATCCTCAGAGACAATGTTCTTGACATCTGGCTAAAAAATAATCTTGACTGCAGAGCCAGGAACACGTGAAAAGTAGAGCTAATCGTAGAAGGCATAGGTCTTATTTCAAGGACTCAAAATGATGTCCTCTGATATGGAGCAGGTATCTACAGATATTAGAAGAGGTCACCTCACCCACGATTTCCTGTCACCAGGCAGGTCGCTCCCCCCATCTGCCACGCAGCCCCCGGTGGGTTTAACCTCCGTTGACGCTTTTTCCGCCTGACTACTTGCTCCCTTTTTTCTGTACCCCTGCGCTTGGCTTCTGTGCCACTTCGTTTTTTCATTCTGTGCCCCTGTGTTTTGCTTTCTGTACCCCTGTGCTCTGTTGTCCCTCTCCCACCGTCTTTTCCCGACGTTTTTTCCCCGGGTTTTCCCCCGGGTTTTTCCCCGGGTTTTTCCCCTTGCTGCTGAGCCCCTTCTGCCCCGCCCTCTTCACTCCCATTGGCCGCCCTGCTCCCACCTCCCAGCTGCTCCTCCCTCCCTCTGCCCTCATATGGAGGCCGCGAAGCGGTGGGAGAAAGCGACCTTTGACCCTGTCACCAGGCAGGTCGCTCCCCCCATCTGCCACTCAGCCCCCTGTGGGTTGAACCTCCGTTGCCGCTTTTGCCGCCTGACTACTTGCTCCCTTTTTTCTGTACCCCTGCGCTTGGCTTCTGTGCCACTTAATTTTTTCATTCTGTGCCCCTGTGTTTAGCTTTCTGTACCCCTGTGCTCTGTTGTCCCTCTCCCTCCGTCTTTTCCCGCCGTTTTTTCCCCGGGTTTCCCCCGGGTTTTCCCCTGGGTTTTTCCCCGGGTTTTTCCCTTGCTGCTGAGCCCCTGCTGCCCCGCCCCCTTCACTCCCATTGGCCGCCCGCTCCCACCTCCCAGCTGCTCCTCCCTCCTTCTGCCCTCATATGGAGGCCGCGAAGCGGTGGTAGAGAGCGACCTTTGACCCTGTCACCAGGCAGGTCGCTCCCCCCATCTGCCACGCAGCCCCCTGTGGGTTGAACCTCCGTTGCCACTTTTGCCGCTTGACTACTTGCTCGCTTTTTTCAGTACCCCTGCGCTTGGCTTCTGTGCCACTTCGTTTTCTCATTCTGTGCCCCTGTGTTTTGCTTTCTGTACCCCTGTGCTCTGTTGTCCCTCTCCCGCCGTCTTTTCCCGCCGTTTTTTCCCCGGGTTTTCCCCCAGGTTTTTCCCCGGGTTTTTCCCTTGCTGCTGAGCCCCTTCTGCCCCGCCCCCTTCACTCCCACCTCCCAGCTGCCCCTCCCTCCCTCTGCCCTCATATGGAGGCCGCGAAGCGGGCGCGCCGCTGGCGCGCCGAAGGCGTGCCTAAGGCAAGCCCGTCTGTGCCTGTCCGTGCCTGGACCGCACCCAGCACCAGAACCCCTGGAACCCGCACCCCCCGCAACACCAGACTGCACTACGACGCAAGCACCCTCCACGCTTTCAACACCAGACGAGACCACCCCTGCTACCGGACCACCCCAAAACGCACCCAGGGGCCTTTCACCTGCCGGAACTGCAGATTCACCAGCATCCAACCTTCCACAGCACAAGCCAGAGAACCCAACCACCTCCGCTGCATCCTCCTCAACACCCGCTCCGCTCGCAAGCACGCCATCGAACTTTGGGACCTCCTAGACTTCACCGCCCCCGACATCGCCTTCCTGACGGAGACCTGGCTGAACGCCACCTCAGCACCAGACATCGCCATAGCCATCCCACAGGGCTACAAGATCTCCCGCAGAGACCGCACCAACGGAGGGGGAGGAGGAATCGCCATCATCCACAAAGACTCCATCAAAATCTCAACGAACACCGATAACACCCTCACCACCGCCGAGCACATGCACTTCCAGATCCACACCGACCCCAACACCACCCTCAGAGGAACTCTCATCTACAGACCTCCCGGACCCCGCCCACAGTTCAGTGACACCATCGCCGACCTCATCAGCACCCACGCCCTCGCTTCCATGGACTACATCCTCCTCGGGGACCTGAACTTCCACCTCGAGGACAACAACGACGCCAACTCCACCGCCCTGATCGACAACCTCGCCAACCTCGGACTCAAACAGCTCGTAACGACACCCACTCACGCTGCTGGACACACGCTCGACCCCATCTTCTCCGCAAGCCCCCATGTCTCTTTCAACCACACCACCGAACCACGCTGGACCGACCACAGATGCGTCCACTTCACCTTCAGAAAACCCACCACACACCACCGCACCCAACAGTTACCACGCCGCTGCTGGGGCAAGGTCACTGAGGACCAACTGACTACCGCCCTCGCCCTGAGACCACCCACCAACCCCACCGACCCAGACACCGCCGCGACCAACCTCACACAGTGGATCAACGACTGTGCCAACACCCTCGCCCCTCTCAAGACCTTTACAACCAACCACACCAACAAGAAAGCACACCTGTCGGAAGCTGGAGAAGAAATTGCTCCACGACCAAACACCAGACAACCACACAGCCCTCAAGAGCGCCACCCGCAGACATCACCAACTCATCAGGACCGCCAAGAAGACCGCCTTCAAGGACCGCCTAGACAACAACGCACACAACATCAAAGAGCTCTTCAGCATTGTGAAAGAACTCTCCATCCCCAGCTCCATCACCAACGACATCCCGCCATCTCAAGACCTGTGCGACTCCCTATCCACCTTCTTCCTCCGCAAGATCACCGACATCCACGACAGCTTCAAGCCCGACCCCCCTGCACCCACCACCGAGTCCACCACCCCTGCGACTACCACTCGCACCAGTCGCCTGACAGTCTAGTCTAACATCAGTGATGAAGACACCATCAAAACCATGAACTCCATCCACCCCGGATCCCCATCGGACCCCTGCCCTCACCACGTCTTCAACAAAGCCAGCGCAGCCATAGCGCCCCACCTCCGGAAAACAATCAACTGTTCCTTCGAGACAGCAACCTTCCCAGAAAGCTGGAAGCATGCCGAGATCAACGCCCTTCTGAAGAAGCCCAAGGCGGACCCCAAGGACCTCAAGAACTTCCGGCCCATCACCCTGCTCCCTTTCCCGGCAAAAGTGACCGAGAAGATTGTCAACAAACAGCTGACCCGCTACCTCGAAGTCAACAACATCCTGGACCCTTCCCAATCGGGTTTTCGCAGTAACCACAGCACCGAGACCGCCCTCATCGCCGCCACTGACGACATCCGGACCCCGATGGACAAAGGAGAAACAGCCGCCCTCATCCTCCTGGACCTATCAGCAGCCTTTGACACGGTTTGCCACTGCACCCTATCAGCACGCCTCCATGACGCCGGTATCCAAGAGAAGGCCCTGGCCTGGACCACATCCTTCCTTTCCGGCAGAACCCAGAGCGTCCGCCTCCCACCCTTCTGCTCCAAAACCACCAAGATCATCTGCGGCGTCCCACAGGGATCCTCCCTCAGCCAGACACTGTTCAATATCTACATGGCCCCCCTCGCCCACGTCGCACGACAACACAACCTCAACATCATCTCCTACGCCGACGACACCCAGCTGATCATATCCCTCACCGAAGATCCCCACACCGCCAAAGCTAACCTCCACCGAGGAATGAAGGCCATAGCCGACTGGATGAAGGACAGCAGACTGAAGCTGAACTCAGACAAGACGGAGGTCCTCATTCTCGGACCCACCCCATCAGCCTGGGACGACTCTTCGTAGCCCACGTCACTAGGCACAGCCCCGGAACCCACGGACCACGCACGCAACCTGGGGGTCATCCTCGACTCCACTCTCTCCATGACCAGGCAAGTCAACGCCGTCTCCGCGTCCTGCTTCAACACCCTCCGTATGCTCCGCAGGATCTTCAAATGGATCCCCCTTGACACGAGAAAAACCGTTACCCAGGCCCTCATCACCAACAGACTCGACTATGGGAACGCCCTCTACTCAGGAATTACAAACAAGTTCCTGAGACGACTCCAAAGCATCCAGAACGCCTCGGCCCGACTCATCCTCGATATCCCCCGCCGCATCCACATCACACTCCACCTGAGAGGCCTGCACTGGCTCCCCGTCAACAAAAGGATCACCTTCAAGCTCCTGATCCACGCACACAAAGCACTGCACAACACCGGACCCACCTACCTCAACAACCGACTCAGCTTCTACACCCCCACCCGAAGCCTCCGCTCAGCCAACCTCGCCCTCGCCACAGTCCCCCGCATCCGAAAAACCACCGGCGGCGGCAGATCCTTCTCCTACCTAGCTGCCAAGACCTGGAACACTCTCCCCACCATCCTACGACAGACCCAGGACCTGCTGGCCTCCAGAAGACTCCTCAAGACCTGGCTCTTCGACCAGTAGCACCCCCCTCTCCCCAGCGCCTTGAGACCCCAACGGTTATGTAGCGCGCTTTACAAATGCAGTGATTGATTGATTGATTGATTGGCATGCTTCATCATAGGTGACCTCTGCTTATGAAGGTAGGTCAATACTATCTTTATGGACTCAAGTAGTAAGAGTTCCAAATATATTATGACTGGGTAGTAGCAGAGATCCAGATCTGTTACACAGATTGCAAGGTAAACATAGATATGCTGGGTGGTTGAAACATTATGTTCACTAACCCTCCAACATATTGATTTTTTATTATATTCAGAAGAGGATTCAGGCTTTAGGTGTTTGGCATTGTTGGGCCTTTCCATATTCAGGGTAACCGCGGAATGAAAGGAATTCCTTTGTGTATACTTGCAGATACCTGCATCATATTAGAGGACATTACTTTGAGCCCTTGAAATAGGGCCTCTGCATTCTGAATGTGTAATAATGGAGACTAAGGAGGATATGCATAGGCCCTATTCCCTCCCCCCCTCTCCCATATTGTCAGTACAGAGCAGAGTCTAAACAGCTACATCCTCTCATCAAAAAAGAGAAAAGCCAAGCACCTGGTCACAAGGTGAGTGCTGCTTCTGTGGACTGTGAGAGCTTTGAATCCTGCAGTAGTTCCTCGAATTCTGGGATCCTTAAATACTGCAGTACATACTTGAATCACAGAATCCTGGAATTTTGCCTGCTTAGTGTAGCCTGTCAGCCTATGGTTACATCTTATGGGCGCCCACATGGAAACAGGACTGGCTGAACAGCAGTCAAGTGACAGTACTATTCTGGCAGCATTACTCATTTCATGCCAGGGCAGATGACATCCTGAATGCCACTGTTCTCAGCAAGGGATGAAAGGGACACACAATAATGCCCTGGACCAGAGGAGGATGCAAGTGGGAGCAACAACCAGTGACAAAAAACAGCACCAGCCGTACCTGTGGGTGCAAACTGCCAGTGCTCTGATCCCAGTACAGCTATGATTCACTGTCTTTCCCACTCCTTGACTCCCCCGTTACTTCAGCACTCTGTGTGCTTCCAGCTCACTAGCTACCCTGGATCTCACCATTGTGCAGAGTGAAGCCGGTTGTACTTCCCAGCCTTTCATATTTCCCACGTATAGCTGGACACCAACACAGAGAGACAGTAGTAAGAGGCTGCAGTTGTTTCCTTGCTGAAGCACACTCACATCTCAGCAAACATCTTGTTCTTAAACCTCTGAGTCTCCCCCAGTCTCAATGAACCTCTTGAAGGATCAGAGGACAATGGATCAAGGCACCTTTCAGGAGCTCTTATGGTGTGTGGGCTATGGCTGGTCTCACCTTCCTCCTGAATTTTGTCTAGTTTTTGGAAATGTACAGCTTTCTGGGTTCAGCCATGGGCTTTACATCTGTTTCTCCCAGAAAGTACAAGTACGTAAAAAATGCAAAAATAGGACTACAGTTTTTAGAGTAGATTTTTTAACCTCTGCAACAGTTTTAGAATGCTGGGGAACAGGTGAACTCTTAGCAGAAACGCTTGCTGGTATATATTTTTAACAAAGGAAAACATGCACATTCTTTTACTGCAGTTCATTCCACCTTGGAACAGCCATATTCTTGCTGTCTTCTCTGGTCCTATGTGAGCAAATCAAAAACCTGGTGTGTCCTTACAATCCTCAACATAAGAGAAATAAAGGACGCTCATTTGGGTTGGATAACTGTTGTACAAAAACGTGACAGTTAATGGGTGAACTGTCCTAAATGACACAAAGCAGCTCAGGACTCAACAGGTAAGAAAACACCCCATTTTCAATGGCCACCACTTTGTCATTGTCTAGGGACCCTCTTTAGATCAAGCCTGCAGGCAGGGCCCTTGCACTGTCCCTATGACAACGATCTCTTGTGTATAAGAAAAAACCTCTAAAAAGGGGCTTACATCCCACCCCCATGCTTTTCATTGGTTCTTGTGCTTGCCACTTACTTTTCCTCCATGTCTATTGACTGTAGCATACTATTTCCTGTTGTTCCTCATCTCTTTCTCTTATCAGTCTCCCGTGGCCTAAGTACTGTTTTCATCCGCTCTGTGGAACTTTCTATTAAGCTTCTGCCTGCACAGCGCTTGCCCTGTGCTTTATTTTTTACCTTTCTGCCGAGTGCATGGCTCTCTACAGTTTGTCTCCGTCCCTCATGTTGCCCCACCACCCCTTTTCCCTCCTACCATGCACTACATCAACGACAATCATCAACCATCTTGACTCATCCGCGTCTCGGCCCTTGTAAGACTGCCTACATCTTGGAGTCTGGCAGCAGTCACATAAGTTTTGCTTTTTCATTATCCACTATCTCACGCACATCATATGATGGCTCATTTTATAGTTAGATATTACATCGTATATACCTAGGTAGGAGCACTCATTTTTTCATACCACTCCATATAGATGACACATTAAGATCAAGGAAATCAACATCGCCCCACTTTTGGTCATTGTTAGAAATGGGGTCTCTAGTTGGTAGACAAATTCACGTTTGTCCAAATAGGGACCACAATCCTAGTCTGGATAAGTCATACACAATCCAAATTATCTTGTGCCCACCCTCTGGTAGCTTGGCACTGAGCAGTCAGGCTTAACTTAGAAGACAATGTGTAAAGTAATTGTGCAATAAATCATACAGCAACACAGTGAAAACACCACAAAAATACACAACACAGGTTTAGAAAAATATAAGATATTTATCTGGTTAATTAAGTTAAAAATGATAAAGATTCAATAAGCACAATTTGAAATATCACTTTTGCAAGATGAAAGAGTCATAAATCGTAGAAATCAACAGTTATCTCTTGTTAGCGCAAAGTACCTAGTTTGTGTCATAATTATCATGCATGGAGACCGCAGAGGAGGAGATGTGTGGAAAAATAGGTTCTGCGTCGGATTTTCTGGTGCGGCACAGACGATGCATTGTTTCTTTCCACGCTGCATGGGGATTTGTATCGATTTCAGGTGAGCAGGCTTGGTTCCTCACTGAGATGCGTGAGTCTTTTGACGGCCAGGGATGATGTGGGGAAATCCTGGGTGTGTGGGTGAAGACACAGGTGTTGCGTTGATCCGGTATGGCGATGCGTCAAATTTTTTGGTCGCACGTCAATTCTTCACTCTGGAAATCGGGCTGCGTCGTTCTGGTTTGGCTGTGCGTCGATCTGGTAGGGCTATGCCGCGAAGCTTCTGTCGCAAGGCAGGTGCGGAGTCGATTCTTCACTCTGGAAGTTGGGCTGTGTCGTTCCGGGTTGGCTGTGCAGCGATTTTCTCCTCCCAAGACGCAGTGTGACGTTTCCGGCAGGCTGTGCATCGACTTTCAGTGCACAAGGAATTTCCTCAAGAGGTGAAGTCTTTTTGGCCCTCAGACTTCAGAAAACAGGAGGCGAGCTCAATCCAAGCCATTGGAGAGCACTTCTCAGCAAAGTCAGAGGGCAGCAGGGCAACAGCAGGGCAGTCCTTCACAGCAGTCCAGATGAGTCCTTTGGGCAGGTGGGCAGTTCCTCTTGACAGGTTGCAGATTCAGGTCCAGAAGTGTCTGAGTTGGTGGGGTCAGAGACCCAATTTATATACCCAAAGATGCCTTTAAAGTAGGGGAGACTTCAAAGAGCGGTTTTGAAGTGCACAAGGTCCCCTTTAAGTGCACTCCTGTCTGCCAGGGTCCCAGTAGGGGGTTTGGCAGTCTATTGTATGAGGGCAGGCCACTGTTCTTTGAAATGTAGCTCAGGAAGACTCATTCAGTGTACAGATGAGTGCACGTGTGACTGAGTATCCTGTGCTTGTGGTTTTCTGGGTGAAATGCACAAGAGAGTTGTCAATCAGTCCAGCCAGACATAGATTGGAGACAGGCTGTAAGGCACAGATGGATTTTAAGTGCAGAGAAATGCCCACTTTCTATGTGGCATTTCTGGAATAGTAATATTAAATCCAACCTCACCAATAAGCAGGATTTTCTATTACCATTCTGGCCATACTAAATATGACCTGGTTACCACTTTCAGATCAGAACTACCACTCAAACAGTATGGGAGGTTAGCCCTGATGCTAGCCTATGAAAGGAGCAGGCCTCACAGCAGTAGAAAATGAATTTAGGAGTTTTACACTACCAGGACATATAAAACACACAGGTACATATCCTGCCTTTTACCTACATAGCACCCTGCCCTATGGGCTACCTAGGGCTTACCTCAGGGGTGACTTATATGTAGAAAAAGGGAAGTTTAAGGCTTGGCAAGTACTTTTAAATGCCAAGTCGAAGTGGCAGTGAAACAGCACACACAGGCCTTGCAATGGAAGGCCTGAGACATGGTTAAGGGGCTACTTATGTGGGTGGCAAAATCAGTGCTGCAGGCCCACTAGTAGCCTTTAATGTACAGGCCCTGGGCACATGTAGTGCACTGTACTAGGGACTCACAAGTAAATCGAATATGTCAATTGGGAATAAACCAATGTTACCATGTTTAAGGGAGAGAGCATATACACTTAAGCACTGGTTAGCAGTAGTAAATTGCGCAGAGTCCTAAAACCAGCAAAGACAGTGTCAGAAATGTGGAGGGAGGCAGGCAAAATGTTGGGTTATGACCACTCTAAAGCTGTCAGGTCTAACAGCCATTAATATACTGTTTTTGTGGTGAACAGACTAGTGGTTTGACGCAGCACCACATGGGTCGGGTTTATAACACATTGAGCAATGGCAGACAAAGAGGACGCCAGGAATACTTCATGCAAGGGGAGTCACACAAACCTATTGACGGTCTTATCCGTAAGTTTATTAAGAGGAACTGTAACATTGACCATGAGCTCTTTCAACAACCAAATGCAATTACCATCCTTTTTTTAAAATTACATTTTAGTAAATGTTGAAACAACATACACCACGTCACATAATACCAGCACAATTATCTTTCCACGTTTCATATTGAAGAATTGGTCATGGGAAACATAGTTAAGATTTTCACATCAGTGGTACAACAGACATCTATGTTCCTCTGTTAACGCATCAACACTTTTATCATAACCAGTCTTTCACGTGTCATCTGATCTGGACTACATGTATGCCATGAATGCGCCCCATATATCTTTAGGCCTCTATAGTTTCAGGAGTTCTTCTGCATACAATTCTAATTGTGTTTGGCAATATGCCAGACCGTGCACCCAATTGTTCATCGTGGGTACAGTTTTGCCCTCCCCCCCCCCAATGTGTGGCAACTGTGCGTTTCGCCAGCAGGAGCACTACTGCCACCAGTTTCCTGTATGCTGGCTGGATATTCGTTATTAGGCCTAGTAGACATAGTTGAGGAAAGCATTCCACTTCTTTCATTACGATTTATCCAGGGGGGTAGTCACTTTCCCCCAATATTGTTTGATTGGAGCACAGTTCCAAGCAAGGTGTAAAAAATCCACAACCTCTCTCCCACAAGGCACACAGGTGATGTCTACTTGCAAGCCATATCTAAACAATTCTTCTGGAGTGCAGTATGTTTGGTGCAGGCATTTAAAATGAATAATTCTCAAGTTACAGTTAGTAGTGGGCTGTCCGTGAGGACACAGCACCAACCACAATCTTTTAGACTAATTGGCTCATCTAGTATAGTATTCTACTTGTCTAAGGCAGCATATGTCGAGACTTGACCATCCAGTTGGGATGCTCTATACAGATTGGTGACTAGTTGATTACGTGTGGTATTAGTGAGCAGTAACTGTAATGCCTCAAGAGTCGGCGGTTCAGCAGGTAATTGGGGGTATAGCTCCTGCAACATGAAATTATATAAATGGTGTAAGTGAATTTGCCACTTCTCCCCCTGCTAATTCCGTCAAGTCCACAAATATCCCTGCCAGGTAGAGGTCACCCATAGTCTTAAGCCCCATCTCACCAATGAGGTGGAGTGCAAGCTTTTCTTGTGTTATTGAGATTTCTGGAAGGTTTTGCAGTGGGAGTGCCGGGCCTAATAGCGGTAGCCGGTTCCCTTTGGCACCTTGCATCCTCCACACTCTTAGGGTGCAAGTTACAGGATTGATTTCATCCCTTTATTTCTCCGCCGTTTCATGAGGTAGTAGTGTAGCAAGTGGTGTTCAGTGGGCATCATCACTATCTATTGCCAGATGTGGTAACAATGGAGTGGGGTGGTACCAATAATAAGCAAATTGTGCCTGGCCACATAAATAATACAGATGGAGATCCAGCACTCCAAATCCACCCTTATCATATGGTAGGGTGAGTATTTCCAAGTTAACTTCTAGGCTGCTTTGCGGCCCAAGCCAAAGTCACCATTAATGAATGAACATTTTTTTAAAAATGCTGTGTCAGGATAATGGGCATATTAGTAAACAAGTATAGAAACTTAGGTAATATAACCATTTTCACTGTTATTCGATCAGCTAGTGACACTGGGAGGGGTATCCATCTGGAGATCAGGTCTTCAAGTTTTGTCACTGTCCTTCCGTAATAATACTATCCTACTACGTCCAGGTCTCTATGGACCCATCTCCCTAGATATTTGACCAGATCTGTGTTCCATTCTAGTGGAAAATCCAGGTAATGTGGATAGGATCAAAGGAGGACAGTGGACTTCACCCAGTTATTACTTAGGCCAGAGTACTGTTCACATCTGATATACTCATGTATGACCTGCAGCAGGTACTTACAGGGTTTCCGCACATAGAGTACTATATTGTCTGCATATAACGATATAGCTAAGGGGGCTCACTAAATTGCAGGGCTGCAAAAGCCTGTCTCTGGTGAATCATCCAAGCCAACGGTTCTAGAGCGAAGGCAAATAAAATTGGTGATAATGTACACCTTTGATGTGTGCCCCTATATATGTGTAGTAGTTCAGATATGTTCCCATTTACAAGCACTTTTGTCTTTGGGTTGATATATAGCAGCCGTATCCATCAAAGAAAAGCCAGTGGTATCCTCATTTGATGTAAAATTGTAAACATATGCTTCCATTCTATGAAATCGAACGCCTTAGCAGTATCCACCAACACTGCTGCGGCCTCTATAACGTGGATCTAAGTAATGTAGGAGTGCAAAGAGTGTATGTAGGTTATGTGCTGTCAATTTAGTGGGAACAAATCCCGACTGATCCAGTAGGATCATATTGGGAAGCAGTGGTTTAATTCTAGTTGCTAGTATTTAGCCAGGATCTTGGCATCTATATTATTGACTGACAATGGCCAATCTATCTGGTGACTTATCCGGTATTAGGAGGATTACTATGAGGGCTTCACATAGTGACGGAAGCAGGGTCTACATATCATACGCTTTCATATATACTGCTTGTAAATGTGGGGCAAGTATGCCAGCAATCTCTTAATAAAACTCACCCAGCATCCTAGGGATTTACCATTTGGAAGGGCTCGGATAGCATCTTACTCTTCCTCAACAGTTAGAGGTTGTGTTAAATATTCCCTTGCCCCATCGAGAGCAATGCCATTGCTATATCCTGTAGATATGCAGCGGTGTCTGCTTCTGATGCTGTGTCACAGGTGTCATATAATTTGTTAGACCTGGCATCATTGGCGTGGTCTCCCCTGTCTTTTTTGTCTCTGCTTAAACACATTTTGACCTTGTGCTGTTTTTGGTACTCTGGGCACTTTAACACTGCTGACCAGTGCTAAAGTGCAAGTTCTCCTGTGTAAATCGTATGTGCAATTGGCTTTTCAATCATTGGAATTTTTGATTTACTAGTAAGTCCCCAGTAAGGTGCACTAGAGGTGCCCAGGGCCTGTAAATCAAACGCCACAAGTGGTTCTGCGGCACTGGTTGTGCCACCCACATGAGTAGCCCTGCAAACATGCCTCAGACCTGCCACTGCAGTGTCTGTGTGTGCAGTTTTAAACTGCCAATTCAACCTGACAAGTGTACCAACTTGCCAGGCCCAAACCTTCCCTTTTCATACATGTAAGGCTCCCCTAAGGTAGGCCCTAGGTAGCCCTGTGTGGTTTTACATGTCCTAAGAGTGAAATACTGCTAAATTTGTTGTTCACTGTTGTAAGTTGTAAGGAAATGTCTCCTTGTCATGGTTACCCCCTGACTTTTTGCCTTTGCTGATGCCAAGTTATGATTTGAAAGTGTGCTGAGGCCTGCCAACTAGGCCCCAGCACCAGTGTTCTTTCCCTAAAACTGTACCTTTGTCTCCACAATTGGCACACCTTGGCATTCAGGTAAGTCCCTTGTAACTGGTACCCCTGGTACCAAGGGGCCCTGATGCCAGGGAAGGCCTCTAAGGGCAGCAGCATGTCTTAAGCCATACTAGGGTCTCCTCACTCAGCACAGACACGCTGCTTACCAGCTTGTGTGTGCTGGTGGAGAGAAAATGACTAAGTCGACATGGCAGTCCCCTCAGGGTGCCATGCCAACCTCACACTGCCTGTGGCATAGGTAAGTCACCCCTCTAGCAGGCCTTACAGCCCTAAGGCAGGGTGCCCTATACCACAGGTGAGGGCATAGGTGCATGAGCACTATGCCCCTACAGTGTCTAAGCAAAACCTTAGACATTGTAATTCAGGGCAGCCATAAGAGTATATGGTCTGGGAGTCTGTCAAACACGAACTCCACAGCACCATAATGGCTGCACTGAAAACTGTGAAGTTTGGTATCAAACTTCTCAGCACAATAAATGCCCACTGATGCCAGTGTACATTTTATTGTGAAATACACCTAGAGGGCATCTTAGAGATGGCCCCTAAAAACCTGCCCGACTTCCAGTGTGGGCTGACTAGTTTTGCCAGCCTGCCACACACCAGACATGTTGCTGGCCACATGGGGAGAGTGCCTTTGTCATTCTGTGGCCAGAAACAAAGCCTGTACTGGGTGGAGATGCTTCTCACCTCCCCCTGCAGGAACTGTAACACCTGGCGGTGAGCCTCAAAGGCTCACCCCCTTTGTTACAGCGCCACAGGGCATACCAGCTAGTGGAGATGCCCCTCCTCCCCCCTCCGGCCACTGCCCCCACTTTTGGCGGCAAGGCTGGAGGAGATAATGAGAAAAACAAGGAGGAGTCACTGGCCAGTCAAGACAACCCCTAAGGTGTCCTGAGCTGAGGTGACTCTGACTTTTAGAAATCCCTCATCTTGCAGATGGAGGATTCCCCCAATAGGATTAGGGATGTGGCACAAAGATGGTGTAGCCACCCTCAGGGCTAGTAGCCATTGGCTACTAACCCCCCAGACCTAAACACACCCCTAAACTGAGTATTTAGGGGCCCCCAGAACCGAGGAAGATAGATTCCTGCAACCTGAAGATGAAGAAGGACTGCTGACCTGAAGCTCTGCAGAGAAGACGGAGACACCAACTGCTTTGGCCCCAGCTCTATCGGCCTGTCTCCGCACTTCAAGAAAAACTGCAACAGTGACACGTCCCCCATGGTCCAGCGACCTATGAAACCTCAGAGGACTACCCTGCATCTAAAAGGACCAAGAAACTCCTGAGGACAGCGGCCCTGTTCCACAAAGACTGCAACTTTGCAACAAAGAAACAACTTTGAAAGACCACACGTTTCCCGCCGGAAGCGTGAGACTTTCCACTCTGCACACGATGCCCCTGGCTCGACCTGCAGAAAACTAACTCTACAGGGATCACTCCCCGGCGACTGCGAGCCCATGAGTAGCCAGAGTAGACCCCCCCTGACGCCCCACTGCGACACCTGCAAAGGGAATCCAGAGGCTTCCCCTGACCGCGACTGCCTGCTTCAAGGAACCTGACGCCTGGTAAAGACACTGCACGCGCAGCCCCCAGGATCTGAAGGAACCGAACTCCAGTGCAGGAGCGACCTGCAGGTGGCCCTCTTCCTAGCCCAGGTGGTGGCTACCCCGAGGAGCCCCCCCTTGCCTGCCTGCATCGTTGAAGAGACCCCGGGGCCTCCCATTGAATCCTATTGCAAACCGGACGCCTGTTTGCACTCTGCACCCGGCCGCCCCTGTGCCGCTGAGGGTGTACTTTCTGTGCCTGTTTGTGTCCCCCCCGGTGCCCTACAAAACCCCCCTGGTCTGCCCTCCGAAGTTGCGGGTACTTACCTGCTGGCAGACTGGAACTGGGGCACCCCTATTTCCATTGAAGCCTATGTGTTTTGGGCACTACTTTGACCTCTGCACCTGACCGGCCCTGAGCTACTGGTGTGGTAACTTTGGAGTTGCCTTGAACCCCCAATGGTGGGCTACCTTGGACCCAACTTTGAACCCTATAAGTGCTTTACTTACCTGTGAACCTAACAAATACTTACCTCTCCATGAACTGTTTATTTTTGCACTGTGTCCAATTTTAAAATAGCTTATTGCCATTTTTGCCAAAACTGTACATGCTATTGTGATGATTCAAAGTTCCTAAGATACCTGAGTGAACTACCTTTCATTTAAAGTATTGTTTGTAAATCTTGAACCTGTGGTTCTTAAAATAAACTAAGAAAATATATTTTTCTATATAAAAACCTATTGGCCTGGAATTGTCTTTGAGTGTGTGTTCCTCATTTATTGCTTGTGTGTGTACAACAAATGCTTAACACTACCCTCTGATAAGCCTACTGCTCGACCACACTACCACAAAATAAAGCATTAGAATTATCTATTTTTGCCACTATCTTGTGAGGGGAGTACCATGTCGACTTAGTCATTTTCTCCCCACCAGCACACACAAGCTGGCAAGCAGTATGTCTGTGCTGAGTGAGGGGTCCCCAGGGTGGCATAAGACATGCTGCAGCCCTTAGAGACCTTCCCTGGCATCAGGGCCCTTGGTACCAGGGGTACCAGTTACAAGGGACTTACCTGGATGCCAGGGTGTGCCAATTGTGGAGACAAAGGTACAGTTTTAGGGAAAGAACACTGGTGCTGGGGCCTGGTTAGCAGGCCTCAGCACACTTTCAAATCATAACATGGCATCAGCAAAGGCAAAAAGTCAGGGGGTAACCATGTCAAGGAGGCATTTCCTTACAAATGTTCTATACCTTTTACCAGGCATCGTCTTCTATTCCCCTGTGCCTAAGCCTGTGTACTTCCTTCCAGCTCATATTGGTCCCATAACCCTGTTGATGATAACCATACTGTGCCAGTACTTGGGACGTGACAACAATACCAGCAAACACCCCCCCCCCACCCACTCCTGTATCCCAAACAAGCCAAAGGCAACCCTTATTCACTTTAGCAAACCAATAGTTTACATAGACCAACACAACAGAACTATGGTCAGCAATCAGATATTTGTAATCAGAAGAAAACATGTGGGGTATACCTATTTGCGAGGGCTAACAGAGGCACGACTCGAGGGGCATGGCCAACATGGCGGTCGGAGCGGTCGCATAAACCGCAGTTCCACTCTCGGCCTTCGGTAACTATCCTTCACAAGACACCTCCATCCTCCAATATGGAAGGTATCGCTTGCGCAGTCATCGGGGCTTCCCCGGCGCCCTATAGAACGGCCCAGATGCCATTGGGACGGCCGTGCCGCGGCCACGAGGGCGGGTGCCCGAACCAAGAGCTGGAGAGAGCATCCCGTCCATGCGCGACGTTGGACCTAATGGCTGCCGCACACCCTCCGGAAGGGGACCGGTGTCAAGATTGAGGATCCCGCACGGACTCGCGGACCTGAGGTGGCGGAGTCGGGCTTGAGGCCCGTGACCCAGGTGAGGACCTGATGAAAAGCGGCGGCCCCGGGAGCCACCCGGCTGCTAGGCCGCGACCGATAAATACAGCAGGCCCGGCGTACGGGCTGCAGCAGCACATCGGCGGGCCCCCTGGTGCCAGGCCTCCGGGCCCACGGGACTCTGCCCTCCCCCCCGCTGGCGCACCCAGCCCCAAGCAGCAAGCATGCCGCCTGGAAAAGCTTTTAAACCGACATCAGCACTAACAGAGAGCCCCGTCTGCAGCAAACATTAGAAATACCGGACCTCCTGAAACGCAGGCAGGTGTGATCACACGGCTCCCATTGAAAGGGCGTGGGCATAGATAGTCACATCAACAGTCATATTAAGAGCCCAACAACTGAAGGCCTTTCATACCCCACAGAGACCTGCATCGCACCCTACCGGCGACACAAACTGAGTCGCGGGTCCCCTCAGAAGCATGTCAGGCCCCACATAAGTACTTGGGAGCCACAAGAACAGCAACTTAACACTGCACTGCACTGCCCGCAGAGAAACTGCACTGCGCACAGTAACTGCCCACAACAGACCGCACTCTACAACTACCGTCTGCATCAAAATAAAGCAAAAATCACCCAACCAGAGTGAGCATCACCCAACTATATCAGTTCAGTCCCGCTGGAGCTAGGCCTGGCTCCTATACATGTCTTGTACTCACATATAGGAAATAAGGTGCTTGATTAGCGGCTGACTAAAATCACAACTTACCGATTAAAAAAGGCATCACTTGCCTTGAACTCACGATCCTGAGAACTAAGATACTACCCCCACTCGCACAAAACAAACGGCTCGCAAATTCACATCAAACCTGCATTACACCCTCTGAATGGTACCACTCAGAGTGCAACAGAGCCAAACAACACCGGTAAATATAATTCATAAAGCCTCCAGAACGACTTGAATACACTATGTCGGCTCCGCCAAATCAAGCCACATCAAGATCACTAATGGGCAAGCCAAAGACTCCACGTGCACCACCAGGAAACATGGACTCAGACGAACCAGCTCTACCATCGGAACCCTTGGTAACACACCAGGCACTACAGAAGATGGAGGCAACTTTGCAAACTCATACAACGCAATTTGAGAAAATACTACAGGCTATCCTAGATACCAAAACTACTCTAGAAGCAAAAATAGGTTCAGTCACTGAAGATGTCAATCTCCTTCGCATGGACCAACAAGTCCTAGCAGAAAGGGTAACAATGCTCGAAGAGGATGCGAAACAGATAGCACCATCGATAAAAGACCTCCAACTGCAACTAACGACAATATCATCCGAGGTCGAAGCCTTGAAACACAGGGGCGAAGAAGCTGAGGGCAGATCACGTCGGAACAACATTCGTTTCGTGGGATTTCCAGAACGGGCAGAAGGTCCCAGCACAGAATTATTCATCGAACAATGGCTAACGGGTACAATACTACAAAATAATATCCTGAGTTTTTTTTCTGTAGAGCGTGCACACAGGGTCACTGGAAGACACCCCCCCCGGGCGCTCAGCCCCGCCCGCTCATAGCAAGACTACTTAATTACCGTGATAGAGACCTCATCCTGCAATTATTCCGAAAATCAGGCCCTGTAAGGTACGAAAACGCAGAAATTACGGCTTACCCAGACTTCACTGCAGAGGTACAAAAGAAACATAACTCCTTCTTCAGGGTCAAAGAAAGACTGCGTGAGCATGATATTAAGTACGCTCTGTTGTTCCCTGCCAAACTGAGTATACAGGACAACACTCGCACTCTCTTCTTCACTGCCCCAGAGGATGCTTGGACCTGGCTGCACGCTAAAGGCCTAGCCGACCCGATAAGCCCAAAAACTCCAGCGGAGGAATGGTCATCTCCAAAAAATAGGCGCAAACCTTGCAGAAAACAAGACACTAAACCCTCACTGGAACAGTCTCAAGTGGAGCACTCCTCACTACTGCAGGCCACAACGCACTTTATCAACACATCTCCAACTTCCCTTTCCACCCAAGACGAAGCAGAACACAAACCAGATGTACAATATGACTCCACAGACTCCAACCGAGGCCCTACCCTCACGCAGCGCACAGCAGATGACATCTGCTAATTATGGAGGCCAAGAACATCTCCACAACTTGAGACATGCCCCTTCCCCATAAAAACCTGACTACCTTGCCTAATTGATCGGACCTAAGCGGCGTGCAACCAGATCTTATCATTAACCTAAACTACAGCCTCACAGTCGTCGGAGGCCCCCATGCAGACGCACCAGCAACAAGAGCGCTATGGTCTGGGAAACTCACCGACTCGGAAGCATGAACCTGAAGCACCCCCAGTTGCATATGGACTGGTTCACCAAGTTGGCAGACACTGGCTCACCTTCAGCCGTGTTGCATGCACAGTTAACGTTTTACATAGTTATTGTTTTTTATGTCACTAAATGGAACCCACTCAGGGCACGTAATGTAGATCATGATCATAGTAACTGGCGTCACAATTGCGCACCAATACGAGCACAGTAGACGATACCAAAGTTGCTAAATGCCTATACATAAAGCTTACTGAGTATATCATGGATGCGCATAGCACAAGGGCGGCATATCCACCAAGATCAATAAATCAGAACACACATCATGATCCCTCAATCTCAACATAATACCCCACAATACAAAATAATCACATGGAACATCAGGGGCATGGCATCCTCACGCAAACGCCAATGGATTTATACGTACCCTAAGCGACACCAGATACACATTGCTATGCTACAGGTGACTCACCTAAATGGGCCCTCACTAGAGAGCACACGCGCAAAATGGCAGGGAGAATTATACGGCACTACCTTCTCGACCTTTGCCACACAGGGTGGCGATCTGGGTAGCACCAGGGGTCCCATTTGTAATGTCCCGAATACAAAACGACCCAAACGGGCGCTACGTGATATTGGAGGGGGTCAGATGGCTATCCCTTAGCATTAATCGCTCTGTATACCCCTAACACAGGTCAACGTGAATTTCTGTTGACACTCAATACCAGCAAACTCAGAGACCCAGCTGAGGCTAGCCTATGGGGCGGGGATTTCAATTCAGTGCTAGACATACATATGGATCGCTCATTTCCTCCACTCGCCACAGCCCCAGCCAGACGAACTTCCACTGATCTAGTAGAGTGGGCCTCCAATAACGGTCTGAAAGAAATCTGGAGAACGGGACACCCCACGCAACGCGAATACTCTTACTATTCATCAGTACATAAACTACACACCAGAATAGACATGCTATTTGCAACACCTGACATAATCCATAAAATAAATACGTCAGGATATCTAGCCCGCACCATCTCAGACCACAATCCGTTACATGCCACATTATTATGGGGCCACACGCACACTCGTATCCCAACCTGGCGCCTACAACCAGAAGCCCTTACAGACCCCTCTTCCATGCAGAGATACTCAAATGTTTATCAAACTACTTCACGTTAAATAAGGACACCGCCTCAACGCTCGCTATCGAATGGGATACCCACAAAGTAGTGGTTCGTGGTCACTGCCTGGCGGCCACTATGGGAATCAAAAGAATACTCACTAAAGAATTGCAAGAACTAGAAATCAAATTACGCAAGACAGAAGTAGAGGTCTCCACGAATATATCCTCTCCGGAAACACCGAGGGGCATATTTATACTCTGTTTGCGCCGGATTTGCGTCGTTTTTTTTTACGCAAATCCGACGCAAAGCTAACTCCATATTTATACTTTGCCGTTAGACCCGTCTAGCGCCAAAGATCTTGGAGTTTGCGTCATTTTTTAGTGTGGACACCTACCTTGCGTTAATTATATGCAAGGTAGGCGTTCCCTTCTAAAAAATGACTCTAAGGCATGTGCGCCTTATTTAAACTCCTGTGCAAAAATGACGCACGGGAGTGGGCGGGCCTTAAAAAATGACGTCCAGCCGCTTTTGCGTCATTTTTTAACGCCTGGTCAGGGCAGGCGTTAAGGGACCTGTGGGCTCGGAAGGAGCCCAAAGGTGCCCTCCCATGCCCCCAGGGACACCCCCTGCCACCCTTGCCCACCCAAGGAGGACGCCCAAGGATGGAGGGACCCATCCCAGGGAACTTAAGGTAAGTTCAGGTAAGTATTTTTTTCTTAATTTTTTTGTGGCATAGGGGGGCCTGATTTGTGCCCCCCTACATGCCACTATGCCCAATGACCATGCCCAGGGGACATAAGTCCCCTGGGCATGGCCATTGGGCAAGGGGGCATGACTCCTGTCTTTGCTAAGACAGGAGTCATTTCAATGGGGGTTGGGCGTAAAAAAAAATGGCGCAAATCGGGTTGAGGCCAAAATTTTGCCTCAGACCTGACTTGCCCCATTTTTTGACACCCAACCTCCATTTTCCCCTACGCCGGCGCTGCCTGGTGTGAGTCATTTTTTGTGACGCACACCAGTCAGCTTCGCCGGCTAACGTCATTCAATAAATAAGGCACCCGCATGGCGCTTTGGAATGGCTTTAGCCGCCGTTAACATTTTTGTTGCACAACTGCGTTGGTGCAGTTGTGCGTCAAAAAGTATAAATATGGGCCTGAGCGCGCTCAGAACCAGTTATAGGGACGCAGACACCAGGTTGTGCAAACACGATTATAGACATTTTCAGGCACAACAGCATGCAGAAGGGGATAGATCTGGGAAAATGTTAGCCTGGCTGGTTTGCCAGCCAACGCAGTCATCATTAAACTACATACAGGCCTTGTCATTAACACCCAGGTGGAAATTAACACAGCCTTCCACAAGTATTATCGCACCTTATATCAACCCTCCACGTCCCCTACTGAACAACAATTGACTGAATTATTAACAATGATCCCTCAAAATCTGCACATAATAAGTAACACAGATATGCTAGACGGCCCTATCACAATAGAAGAACTATGATTAGATCTCTCTCAAATGGCAAGTAATAAAGCCCCAGGTCCAGACGGTCTGCCAGCGGAATACTTTAAATCACAACCCAGTCATCTTTTGCACCCCCTCGAGGTGTTCAATGAAGTGCACAACAGAAAGCAACTCCCAGACTCAATGCGTGAAGTACTGATAGTCGTGCTCCCAAAACCAGGCCGAGACCCCCTGGATGTCAGGTCATATAGACCTCTTTCCCTCCTCAACTCTGACTGTAAACTCCTAGGGAAGATTCCAGCAAACAGACTACTCCCTTATCTACCAAATTTAATACACCCAGATCAATCCGGATTTATACCAGGCAGAAACACTTTTTTAAACATCAGAAGATTATTTCGCTTAATGCACAGTACTACCGCGGAGGAAGCAGTGGCTATGTCCCTGGACATAGAAAAAGCTTTTGATACGCTAAGCTGGAATTACCTTTACCGCACATTAGAGGCATTCGGTTTTCAACCCGGCTTCATAAACTGGATTAGGGCATTATACCATAAACCCATTGCCCAAGTTAAAATGGGACAAATCATCTCCGAAGTATTCCCCATTGGTAGGGGCACGCGACAGTGCTGCCCACTCTCTCCCTTATTATTCACCATCGTAATGGAACCGTTAGCAATTAAACTCCGAAGTAACGCTCATAACTGGGGCATCCCAGAATTCAACTCATATCACATTGTGTCTTTATACGCTGATGATGCCCTAATCTACCTACGCAAACATTCTATATCTGTTACAGAGATAATGCAAATACTAGACAACTTTGCACTGACCTCGGGATTATGCCTCAACTGGTCCAAATCATGCATTTTCCCCCTCACTCCTATAACAAATGAACAACAAAGGATAGTACCTCAATATCAACTCCCCTGGTCCCTCTCAACCTTTAAATATCTAGGTATACAGGTTTATCACTCCATGACGGATCTAAAGGAAGGTAATCTGGACCGACTGATCAGATCCACCCGCGGCTCGCAGTCATTCTGGAGCTCGCCCCCACAATCCCCTATGGTCAGGACCGCCTAGCTAAAATGCTAATCCTGCCGCGCTTTCTATACTAGTTTACTGCCCTCCCGATATCACTGCCACGCTCATTCTTTCATAAACTACACTCCCTTCTGACCGACCTACTATGGGGCAGAGACAGACGGAGGGTGGCACTATCTATTACACAACACTCTCACAAGAAGAGGGCGGTCTAGGCATGCCAAACCTGAAATTATACTATGCAGCGGCTCAGTTACAATGGACAGCACTATGGCTTAATAATTCAACCACCCTAGAATACGTAGTGCTGAACGCATACACAGCACCACAAACAATCCTAACAACACTATTGGCTGGCCCCCCTTATCCTCTGAATAGATCTCCACTACTAGATGCAGCCAGATTCTGCTGGAAAAGACACATCCAGGGCAGAACCAATTCCCCCCCTTATTCTCCTTCATCACCTATATCTCAAATACCGAAGGTACAGAACCTCATCATGACATACGAGTAACTAAAACGTTAAACGCTGGAGACTTATATTCTAACTCCCATATAACCACTTTCGCAGAACAGGTGTCTATTGGGACAATGCAAACTGGAGCTTTCTTAATATATGGAGCCATCACTAAACTTTTACGTAATTTCTGGGGTAGCAATCATACCGAACCCAACGAATCCCTCTTACTTACAGCACTCCTAACTATAGGCAATGCTAAAGGTATTATTAGAACAATATACAAAATACTTATAGCAGGCACCCGCACAAATTTATCCCCGGCTAAATCCCGCTGGGACACTGCCCTTAATGCACCAATCCCCCAAAAAACAGTGGGAAGCTGCCCTTGCCACGATTAAAACGGTGTCTCGCAACACCAGAATAAGATACACACAATTTAACTATATCCATCAGGCCTACTTATCCCCAGCCCGCATCAACAGAATTTACCCTACCTCTAAGCCAGAATGGCCCAGATACGCCACACCCTCGGCTAATTTTTATCACATGGTCTGGGAATGTCACCCAGTAAATGCAAGCTGGCAGCGTATCACAGAAACTACATCAGAAATCGCTGACCACACACTCATCCCTTCCCCCGGAATCGTGTCTACTGGGAATACACAGACATTCCAAAGGTGATAAACAACAGCACAGATTTATAGATCTGGCATTCGTGGTGTACAAGCATTTGATCGCTACACATTGGAAGGCCCCTCAGGCCCCTCCTTACTCCATCTGGCTCCGCGACCTATTCAATGGGACACAAGCAGAAGCCCACACATTAAGACAACTACAACAAAAGTGCCAGTTACAGGAGGGAGTTGAAATCTGGGACAGCTTTGTAGTAAAAATAGAAACCAGAGATGACATATACACCCCATGGCCCCCTACACTCCCCCTGTCAAAAGTGTTGTCACTTTTACACTCCATTATCATATAAACCAAGCAAACAATAGCATTACTTCCAGTGGGGATCTCCGGGCACTGCACTAAACTAACACGTATAAGTCAGAACTACCCAAACCCTGCTCCTGTTATTAATGCTCAGACCTATATCAGACGCACACCTTTTGTCCCCTTGCGTTCAAATGCTACCCTCGCTATTTAAAATGCCATAACGTACGCACATACAAAAGCTATAATCAGAGTGACTACAGTTATATATTACACAGTTTTTCCCTTTTCTTTTTTGTTTTCCCCTTCCTTGTTAATGCATATCAGCAAAGTGAATTTTGTTCACGCATTACAAAGTACATAAATACTAGTGAATATATATAAGCGAAGAAACTGCTCACTTTTTTGTAATAAATGTAATGCATTGTCAGTTTTTGCACCTTGTTCAATAAACAGATGTAAAAAAAAAAAACAGAGGCACGACTCTCCCTCTGCAAGGAAACAGAGGGGACTAAGAGCATCATAGGATTTAGCATGTTTAATTTGAAGGTTTTGGAAGCCCCCGAGACATCTGAGGTGGGGACCTCACCAGCCGCTCTCCAGCAGTTTTCTGAATAAGTATTTCACTGCTATCTATGTTGTTCCGATCTGGCTAGGGTTAATAGAGCTAAGGCGCTAGCTCGCTCCGCTTGGGTGTGGTCAAGCACGCCTCAGTTCATCTGACCCAGAAATGCAGCAGAACAGTTGGATTTGTTGGCAAATTTAAGGCCCTCATTACAACCCTGGCGGTCGGTGATAAAGCGGCTGTAATATCGCCAACAGGCCGGCGGTAAAAAAATGGGATCACAACCACAGCAGAAACTGCCAACATAGACAGCCACTTTAACACTTGGACCGCCACGGCGGTAGCAACAAACACCGCGGCGGTCACCGCCAACAGACAGGCGGAAAACAATGTACTGCCCACAGTATTACAAAGCACCATTCCGCCAGATTTTACAGAGCAGTACCAACGACATCAAAAGCACGGCAGAAACAGTACTCTGAAGGGGAGCCACTCACCTTTCGACACTCAACGAAGAACCAGGACGCCATGGAGCCCGAGCTGCAGGTCCTGCCCATGCTGGTCTACCTCCTCATCTACCAGGAACACCAAAGATGGCGGCGACAATGGTGAGTACTGCACCTCGCACACAGGGGAGGGGAGAGAAAAAAGAGAGTGACACATACACGCAACACCCCCACCCTCACCCACAACACCATACACACTAACAGATCCAACAACATTGCAGATACACCCCGTAACTCCCTGGAAGAACGCAAGGACAAAAGGAATAGAGTCAAATCTGTGATAATTAGAAAATGCATATAAAGTTAACGATTGTAAACAACAGTTTATACAAATATTTACAATATGTACAGAGGGCCATACACTGCCCATTGCAAATGTCCATGGACCAGTGGCCCAAAACATCATGGGGGAAGCCCACACTTGACTCCTGCCTCAAAACGGAGAGAACACTGCAGGGGCATCAGGTAAAAAAACATAGGCACCTCAGGGGAAAGGAGAGGGGGGCACCTCAGCCGGAAGATGATACTACACCACTGCTCCTGGAGGGGGCAACATGCCCACAGCGATGTCCTGGGGAGTGCAAAGCCACAGTCTCTCAAGTGGGTGGTTTGCCCACTGCTTGCTCCAGGGGACTGCAAAGCCACAGTCTCTCAAGTGGGTGGTTTGCCCACTGCTTAGTCCTGGGGAGTGCAAAGCCACAGTCTTTCAAGTCTCTCAAGTGGGTAGTTTGCCCACTGCTTGCTCCTGGGGAGTGCAAAGCCACAGTCTCTCAAGTGGGTGACATGTTCCACTGGTTCTGGAGGGGGCCTTGTGCCCAGTCTGCTTCATCCTGCCAACGATAGGGGGAGTGGATGCCTTTCTCCACTGGTTCTGGAGGGGGCCTTGTGCCCAGTCTGCTTCATCCTGCCAACGATAGGGGAAGTGGTTGCATTTCTCCACTGTTTCTGGAGGGGGCCTTGTGCCCAGTGATGCTGCACCTGGGGTGTAGCAGTTCACATTCCCTCACCTAGGTATCTGAGGCATGAGATGTGCCGGGAACAGGTAGCATGATACTTCATGGAGGCAGAGACAGACTCCATCCTGCGGCGACGTAGGCTGAAAACTGCTGGTAGTGCCAGTGCTGGTGGTGGTGCCTCAAGTGGTGGGTGCAGGGTCCAGGACGTCTCCTGCAGCCTCGGACGGCTGCCCACTGAGGATGCTGCTGATGTCCGATGTAGTGGCGCAGGCTGGGCATGTGCCAGTGCTTGCGCGGTGTCTGCGGCAGAGATGCTGCCGGTGCGGGCCGTGATGCAGGTGCTGGTATTTGTGGAGGGAGAGACCAGGCCGTCTCCAGCAGCCTCGGACGGCAGCCCACTGGGGATGATTCTGGTGACGGTGGTTGCGGCAGTGCTTACCGTGGTACAGGTTGCTGGCCTGTCAGGACAAATGGTGGTCACCAATCCCTCACCTGGAGGCTCCGAGCCCTGAAGTGCCTTGCCCTTGCTTTTTTTTCCCCTCCCCACCTTGGTAGACGCTGCTGGAACCTTGGCACTGCCCTCTTGTCATTTGTATGAGGCCTTGTTGGGTGGGTCGTGTGTCTTGTCCGTGCTGCATGCTGGCCCCTTCTTAACCTTGGCAGGTGGCGGAATCAGTAGGTCTTTTGCTTTGGTAGGTGGCACACTGCCAGCCCTGACGGGTGCCCCCTTCGATCCTCTCGGACTTGCAAGGACCACAGCGGACGCTAAGTTGGTGGCTGAGGTGCTGGCCTGGGATCTAGACATCCTGGCCCTAGGGGAAGGATGGGGGAGGGGAGGCATAGGGAAGAGGTCAATGTTAGCCAGGAAAGGTTTTTTAGACACACTGGGACGGGAAGATGGAGGGGGTGTGAGAGTGGAGGAAGAGGTAGTGGTTGTAGGAGGTGCACATCTGCTGAGTTTGGGTGAAGGTGCATGGGCTGGAGGCTGTTGTGAGGTGGATGGCTGTTGAGTGGGTATGTGCCTGCGTTTGTGTACTTTGGGAGGAGGGCTCACAGACACACTGGGAGAGGACACAGGGGACGTGTGCATGGTTGTGCGGGTGGTTACTGCTCGTGAGGGGTGCGTAGTGATGGGCGTGCTGGTAATGGAGGTAGTGGTTGAGGATGTAGTGCAAGCAGGTGTGAGTGGAGACAAGACTGGGAGGGGGTGGACGAAGAGGACTAGGGGGACACGGTGGAGGCAGTGGATGGTGCTGTGTCTGCGTGGGCATGGTGCTTGTGTGAGTGCCTGTGAGATGAGGTGTGGTGCTTATGTTTGCCTGAGACACTTTTGTGTGTTGATTTGGTTGAATGCTGTTCTGCAGGTGTGCTTGGGATAGGTTGGGGTTGAGGAGATTGGGACTGGGTAGAGGAAGTTGGAGGGGGGAGGCTAAACACAGGGACAATGTCTGCCATCAGTGCTGAGGCCAGAGCCTGAAATGCTCTCTGTTGGGCTGCCACGCCAGAGTGAATGCCCTCAAGGTATGCATTTGTTTGTTGCAAATGCCTCTCGACACCCTGAGTGGCATTCAAAATGACTGCACAACAGTGAGGGATCTCAGGAGGTCAATAGCCTCTTCACTGAAGGCAGCAGGGCTGACTGGGGCAGGGCCTGGGGTGCCTCAGGCAAAGGAGATGCCCACCCTCCTGGGTTTAGCGGGCACAGGAAACACGCTGATGGGCTGTTGGGAGGGCGGTGCTGGTAGGGGTGGTGGCGGCTGTACCTGTTGTTGAGGTGGGCACAGAGGTGTCTGCCACCGCCAGGGAGCTTCCTTCGGAGGAGGAATCGCTGTCACTGGAATCCCCTCCTGTCCTTGTCGTAGAGCTCCCCTTGCCCACCATCACACTGGTGCCTTCACCCTCAGTGGATTCGCCCTCATGGGCCATGTGGGATGCCTCTGCTCCTCTGCGAGATGATGCTAATAAACACAAGGACATGGTGACAAAACAAAAAGGGGGGGAGACACAGAGGATACACTTGGTCAATGCCAGCAACACCACTACCGTTGGCGTACACAACACACACTGAGCTGCCCTATGCATTAGGCTATGCCCAACCAGTCACTAAGGTAGTCACCAGCCCATGGGGTACAATGCCTTAGGCCAGCATCTGCACACCGGACACCTACAGGACCCTACCCAGTAGTAGTTGGCCACTTGGACCATTGGGGTGGGAGTGCTTCAGAGCCTCCACACAAGGGACCTACCCTGCCATAATCGCCCTGGCCTAGGGGCACCCACAGCCCACATCCCCCACCCAGCTAGTGCCTAGAGCATGCAAAGTCAGGAATCAGAATCTGTACTCACCCCCTTGTGGCTGCTGTGATGCTTTCAAGCGCCCATCCAACTCTGGATAGGCCACCGCCAGGATGTGGAACATCAAGGGGTCATGGTGCGATGGGCACCCTTCCACGTTGGGAGGCCAGCCCCAGCTGGGCCTCCGCCGTCTTCTTGGTCCAGGGGCGCAGGTCCTCCCATCTCTTGGGGCAGTGGGTGCTCCACCTGTGATAGACCCCCAGGATCCGCACCTACTTGGCGATGGCACGCCAAATACCCTTTTTTTGGTGGGCGCTGACCTAGAGGGAAAAGACAGCAGAAAGTATAATTACTCACCCGTCCGGACCGTCATACTCATTGGCCACCAGTTCCCACCCTTGCCCTGACGCACATACACTGACCACCTCTCATGCAGCACTCAGGCCAGGACACCTTAGCACCCCCAACATGTGGCTTACATCCACACCACTCCAAACAGGCATTGCCCACGCATCATGCTCACAGTGTACTCACCTGTTTGTCTGGAGGTCCATAGAGTAACGTGTACTGGGGAGGACCCCATCCACCAGTTTCTCCAACTCCTCCGCAGTGAAGGCAGGGGCCCTTTCCCCAGACACTCTAGCCATTGTCCCTTCTAGACTCAGGTCACAGCAGCACTTGCAGTGTAGGTCCTCTTCTGTTGATGGTCAGGTAGCAAGAGAGTGAATAGCTAGAAAATGGCGGTGACGTCCACGGAGATGCATACCGTCACCGCCGGCGTACATCGCCATTGGCTAATGGGACCCATAGGGCCCAATGATAACCAATGCGGAGTTGCGTGCCGTCATCGACCGCCTACTGCGACGCAGCACAGCGCCACCGCAGTTACCTCATTTCCCCTTGTCCCTCCTCACATCTCAGACATCTGCAATTTCAGGGGGGCACATGGCATGGCACCTATCTGCGTCAAAGCACATATTGGCACATCTACTGACTCTCACATTTACACACTGCTTCTGTGACATTAATTCAAAAACAGTTGTGCCATCTCTGTGGAACATGACCTTCTGCTCACCATTCTCCTCCTTAGGCTACAACCGCTGAGGCAGATGATGAGATGGTGGCATCCTCCTATGTACAGACCCCTGGTGGATCTGTCGACAATGGAGGACAGACACATTATCATCACATAAAGACTTGATCGTGCCACAATCCAAGAACTGTGTGCCCAATTGGAGCCAGACCTGATGTCAGCTATCCGTCAGACCACAGGAATCCCTCCTCTAGTGAAGGTCCTTTCAGTGCACTATTTCCTGGCAAGTGGTTCCTTTCAAACAACAGTGGCCATGGCATCAGGGATGTCTCAGCCAATGTTCTCCAACGTGTTGACCAAAGGGTTGTCTGCCCTGCTGAAACACATGCACAGCTACATCGTCTTCCCCCAGGTGGAGTATTCGGCCACAGTGAAAGCTGACTTTTATGCTGGGACATATCCCCAACATCATTGGTGCTATTGATGGGACACATGTGGCATTTGTCCCCCCCCGCAGAAACAAACAGGTCTACAAGAATAGAAAAGGCTATCATGCGATGAATGTGCAAATGGCGTGTATGGCAGACCAGTACATCTCCCATGTGAATGCCAAATATCTGGCTCAGTGCATGACGCCTATGTCTTGAGGAATAGCAGCATCCCTTATGTGATGGGCCAACTCCAGAGTGTGGCTATTAGGTGAGGCCAAGGTCCCCACACAGTATAAGTTGGGGTCTGAGTATGGGGATGTCCCTAAGGGTTAGTGTGTGTCTAACAGTTGTCCCTCGATATTTACAGGTGACTCTGGTTACCCCAACCTCTCATGACTACTGACCCCAGTGAGGAATCCCAGGGCAAAGGCAGAGTAATGTTACAATGAGGCACATGGGCAAACAAGGAGGATTACTGAGAGGACCTTCGGCCTCCTGAAAGCCAGGTTCCGGTGCCTCCATCTGACTGGTGGATCCCTGTTCTACTCACCCAAGAAGGTGTGCCAGATCATTGTGGCATGCTGTATGTTGCACAACCTGGCCTTGAGACGCCAGGTGCCTTTTCTGCTGGAGGATGAGTCTGGTGATGGTCTTGTGGCAGCGGTGGAGCCTGTGGACAGTGAGGAAGAGGAGGCAGATGAAGACGATGTGGACAACAGAACAAACATTATACAGCAGTACCTCCAGTTACACACAGGTAAGAGGCTCTAACTCAAATTCACATTTCGGTATACTTTTGGACATTGTACATGGCTGCCTCTTACCCTCTGTCTATGGACACTGACTATTCCCTTTGGATTCCCTTTTTTCAGATCTGTGTACCCCTTTCTGGCTCCTGCTATATGTACTGCTGCCCACCAACTGTCATCCTATGGTATAATTATTTGAATATAGACGAGACAATACTTTATGAATGTTGGAAGAATACATCTCTCCAATCATTACATTGACTCCAGTATGGTTTATATTTCAAGGGTGTTTATTTTTGGTGCTACATAGTATGGGGGTAAGTGCAAGGGGCTAGGGTAATGGTGGAGGAAGGTCCAGGGTAGAGTTCAGTCTCTTAGTATCACAGGTGCATTGTCCAAAGGGGCATGGGAAGTGGAGCAATTGCAGTTCAAGTTGGACAGGGTGACAGAGTGGGACATAAGGGTGACAATCAGGAGAGTCCTATTTCCTGGCGGGGGTCTTGGCAATGTTCTCTGGCTTCTGCCTGGATCGCAGGGACCGTTTGCGGGATGGTTCTCCTTCTGCAGGGGGTGGGGTGCTGGTGGCCTGTTGGTCCTGTGGTGGGGCCTCCTATCCACTAGCGCCGGCAGACGTGGAAGGCTATTCCTCGGTTTGGCTAGTGTCAGGGGCCCTTTGTTGTGCCACTGCCTCCATCATGGTCTTGCCCATGTCAGCCAGCACCCCTGCTATGGTGACCAGGATGGTGTAAATTTTTGTGAGGTCCTCCCTGGTCCCCAGGTAATGTCCCTCCTGCAGCCGCTGGGTCTCCTGTAACTTGGCCAGTACCATGCCCATGGTCTCCTGGCAATGGTGATACGCTCCCATGATGTTTGAGAGTGCCTCGTGGAGGGTCGGTTCCCTGGGCCTGTCCTCTCCCTGTCGCACAGTAGTCCTCCCAGCTTCCCTGTTGTCCTGTGCCTCTATCCCCTGAACCGTGTGCCCACTGTCACTGACCCCAGATCCCTGATTGTCCTGGGTGTGTGGGGTTGCCTGGGGTCCCTTTAGTGGTGGACAGACTGCTGATTGACGTGTCCTGGGAAGAGAGGTATGGGCCTGCTGGGTGGGTGCTGTGGTGGTGTTTCCTGAGGGGGGATGCTCTGTGGTGGGTTGGGACTGTGGCAGGGTAACTGACTGTCCAGAGGTCCCGGATGGGCCAGGTTGGTCATCGTGATCCACGCGTGCAGAGCTGCTGTCATCACAGTGGGCCTCTTCTGTTGTTATTTGTGGGGGAGGAGGTGGGGTTCCACCGCCATTCCTCTGTACAGCAAACTGGTGTCTTGAAACCACAGAACGCACCTTACCCGGTAGGTCGTTCCACCTCTTCCTGACGTCATCCCTTGTTCTTGGGTGCTGTCCCACGGCGTTGACCCTGCGATACTCCGCCATAGCGCCATGTTCCTTGCAATGGATGTCTGCTTCACCTGTGATCCGAATAGCTGTGGCTCTACCCGGATAATTTCCTCCACCATGACCCTTAGCTCCTCCTCAGAAAACCTGGGGTGTCTTTGCGGTGCCATGGATCTGGTGTGAGTGATATGTGTGTGGATGTGTGAGGTGATGTGTAGGGTGATGTGTTGGGGTGTATACTGTGATGTGCGAGGATGGCATATGGGTGATGGTGTTCTGTGCCTCTGACTGAGTGTGTGCTCTTTGATTGTCTCTCTGTGCTTGGTCTCCTTTTTTTCATTGTGAGGGGATGTGTGTAATGTGGGTGTGTGTTTTATAGTGGTATGATTGTGAGGGTATAGTGTGTGTCAGGTGTGTGTATTTTGAATAGTCCAATTTGGTGTCGTTTTGTATATGTGTGTGTATTTTGAGCGCAGCGGTGTGTACCACCAATGGTTTACAGCGGTTGAAAGACCACATACCATGATGTTTGAGAGTGCCTCATGGAGGGTCGGTTCCCTGGGCCTGTCCTCTCCCTGTCGCACAGTAGTCCTCCCAGCTTCCCTGTTGTCCTGTGCCTCTATCCCCTGAACCGTGTCCCACTGCCACTGACCCCAGATCCCTGATTGTCCTGGGTGTGTGGGGTTGCCTGGGGTCCCTATAGTGGTGGACACACTGCTGATTGACGTGTTCTGGGAAGAGAGGTATGGGCCCGCTGGGTGGGTGCTGTGGTGGTGTTTCCTGAGGGGGGATGCTCTGTGGTGGGTTGGGACTGTGGCAGGGTAACTGACTGTCCAGAGGTCCCGGATGGGCCAGGTTGGTCATCGTGATCCAGGCGTGCAGAGCTGCTGTCATCACGGTGGGCCTCTTCTAGGGGGGGAGGCTGGATGTTGGTGCAACCTCCTCTCCAGTGACGTTGGGTAGGGGTCCTGTTGGGATGCAAATGCATTGTTATTGTATCTTTGTGTGCCATCTTGTGCAATGGGTGTGTTTCCCTGTATAATTGTACTTTCCTTGTCGCCTTGGCCTTATGTCAGTGTTGATTATGTGGGCTGGGTGAGTCTCTCTACAGGCATGCTGTGGTGATGTGTGTCCATTCAGGTCTGTGATGGGTGTCCAAGCATTGTTGTTGCATGCAGGGCTTGGTATTGGGATGGGTGGCTTGTGATAGTGGAATATATGTGAGTTGGTGGAGTGATGTGAGTGAGGGAAAGGGTGGGGGTATATGATGGCATGCAGGTAGGGTGGGGGGGATAAAGTTAAGGCTTGACTTACCAGAATCCAGTCCTCCTGCTACTCCTGCGAGGCCCTCAGGATGCATGATCGCCAAGACTTCCTCCTCCCATGTTGTTATTTGTGGGGGAGGAGGTGGGGTTCCACCGCCATTCCTCTGTACAGCAAACTGGTGTCTTGAAACCACAGAACGCACCTTACCCGGTAGGTCGTTCCACCTCTTCCTGACGTCATCCCTTGTTCTTGGGTGCTGTCCCACGGCGTTGACTCTGCGATACTCCGCCATAGCGCCATGTTCCTTGCAATGGATGTCTGCTTCACCTGTGATCCGAATAGCTGTGGCTGTACCCGGATAATTTCCTCCACCATGACCCTTAGCTCCTCCTCAGAAAACCTGGGGTGTCTTTGCAGTGCCATGGATGTGGTGTGAGTGATATGTGTGTGGATGTGTGAGGTGATGTGTAGGGTGATGTGTTGGGGTGTATACTGTGATGTGCGAGGATGGCATATGGGTGATGGTGTTCTGTGCCTCTGACTGAGTGTGTGCTCTTTGATTGTCTCTCTGTGCTTGGTCTCCTTTTTTTCATTGTGAGGGGATGTGTGTAATGTGGGTGTGTGTTTTATAGTGGTATGATTGTGAGGGTATAGTGTGTGTCAGGTGTGTGTATTTTGAATAGTCCAATTTGGTGTCGTTTTGTATATGTGTGTGTATTTTGAGCGCAGCGGTGTGTACCACCAATGGTTTACAGCGGTTGAAAGACCACTGCGTTGATTTGTGGGTCGTGATACTGTGGACGTATTCCTGTTGGCGTGACGGTGTGGGTTTTGCTATCGCCAGTTTATCACTGACCTTTGGTGTGGCGGACTTGTGTGGGTGTCTGTATAGTGGCGATATTCTCGGTTGGGTCATAATACCCGTGGCGGGTTACTCTTGCGGTCATGGTATCTTGGCTGCCGTCGGCACGGCGGTAAGCGTCATTTACCGCCAGGGTTGTAATGAGGGCCTAAATGATTAATCCTCTGGTTCGTCCATGTCCGATTCAGGGTGCTTGCGTCTTTTCGATTTGAATAATTTCAGAAAATCCATGGCTTCTTTTGGGTTGGGAAATATCTTCTGCTTTCCCTCATAGTCAACATGACGTCTAGCTGGATAGAGCATAGCATATGATATTCCTGCTTGCAGCATCTCTTTTTTAACAGGGAGAAATTCCTTTCATGTTGTTTGCAGTGCTGTCACCAAGTCATCCTTGGTACTATACATTCTTTTTTTCCTGTGCCAGCCAAAGCACCCCATTCCTGTCACATTAGTTCAGTAATTTTAGTATTATAGGGTGCAGTGGTGATCCTGGGAGAAATCTGTCCCCAGGGACCTACATGGTTGTTCCATCAGAAACAGCAAAAAAGGTCTGGCCGCCACGAGTGTTGCACAGCATGGTCTTGACAAATTTCTCCATTTTCCCAGAGTGTGTAAACTCTAGGATTCCAGTGATTTGAAGATTGTGTCATGGGTCCATTTTAGTTAGTCGCCTGGGCACAGTGATAGTTTAGCTTAGGCTTGCGGCCTGTGCCTTTTTACCTAGTAATGATGCTCTGTATTTCTGTATTCAATTTTTATTTATTTTTTATGATTGCTTCTTTAAGGTGCATTGTTTTAATTTCATTATTAGCTGCTGTTCTGTGAAAGTGTCATTATCAGTGCTATGGGTGACATACTCTGCATCAAGTTATTTTCCTTCGAATCACAAGAACAGAATGTGAGGCATACTGAATAATGTTTTGTATTACCGGCCCCAAGACTGCAGAAACAGTCCAGCGTTTAGGTACATAACCATGTCAGGCTTCTGTGCATGAACATAAACATGTCACCCATAAAAACATCTTGTAGGAAAAAGGGCATTAGAGGGAGTTCCAGCCAGAATTTCCATCCATGTTGTATGCCGGTTTTTGGTCGACCTCAACCTTGTGTCTCCACGGTTCCTGATCTTGAGACTGGCAACCTGACCTTGTATCAAGGTAATGGGGTGGGGTGTGCTCCTTATGTAAAACTGTACCTACAGATTTGGCTTACATCGCCATACTGTCACTTATGGGCTAGAGATTAGGCTTTTAGACAGGAATTGTATACTCATGTATTGACAATATGTTGAGGTTGTTTATATTTACATCTCTAATTTCCTTCTAATCATTGCAGCTCATGCATTTTATCATAGATTGCAGTATTTTCAATAAATGTATTGAAAACTCTCCTGCATCTCTTTTTTTGCCTCTGTGTATGAAAGAAACTTGTATGTGGAGAGAAAAGGGTAAGGCATGTTTCACCATGATTTTCCCCGAGGAAACGTCCATGGTCCAAGAGGCAATCCTCCTCAGCCAAATAGGGAGCCCCTATCTAAGCTGTAGGTTATTCAAGCTTGAACAATAAAAGGAGTTACTTCCCCTGTTGGTGTTCCCAACCTTAACATCTATTATTTAATATGGCAAATGCCTGATCAGGGATAACTGCAGACATCCGCTCACACAGTTTCCTTTAGTCCGTGGCTTAACAAGATGAGGGCGGGGATATCACATTTGTCATGGAAGCCCACAATGCATAGAGAACAGAAATATTCTACTCCTGGGTAAATTTTCCTAAAATAGACACACATACACATACTTTCATGCATACAGAATAGCAAACATGCCACAACAGTACAGAGCTTACCAATACTTAGAGATACCTCTCTATTATCAAGAACATCAAAACCTGTTCAGTGGTGCCTTTCCATATGTAATACAACCCGTGAGATTAGGTTCTTTAAGCAATGATTGACCAATGTGGCCAATATCTGCACGTACATACCACATCACAATGTGCAGGCTCTACCAGTAGCTGAAGTACGAACACTTTATAATGAGCTACTAGCAATGTATTTAGAAGAGTAATACAATTTGTGATGCAGACTTTGAACACCACCCCAGTGAGGGCTGCTCCAGTTGCTCATCAATTGACCGTTCTGGGAATTAATCCACTGTAGGAAAGTACCTTATTTTTGTCATGTTACCCCCAAATTCTGCCTGATGTCAGTGTATTTTGACTGTGTCACTGGGATCCTGCTAGTCAGGACCCCAGTGCTTATGGTCTTTGGCCTGCTTGTCAGTATGTTTCCCTGTTTTTGAAAGTTTGCTTGACTGTGTCACTGGAGTCCAGCCAACCAGGAGCCCAGTGCTTATGCTCTCTCTGTTTCCAAATTTGTCACTACATACTGGTAACCCAGAATTTCATCCCAAATTGGCATACTGGTCACCCTTTATAAGACCCTAGTATTTAGTACCTAGGTACCCAGGGCACTGGGGTTCCAGGGGATCCCTATGGGCTGCAGCATTACTTTTGCACCCTTAGAGAGCCCATGAAAAGGCTTCTACAGGACTGACATTGCAGCCTGTGTGAAATGGTGCATGCACCCTTTCATGGCCATTTTCACTGCACCAGTCACCTATATGTCAGGCCTTCCAACCCTGAAGACTGGGTGCAAGGTACCTGTGTGTGAGGGCACCCCTGCACTAGCAGGGGTGCCCCAACATCATCCAGGACTATTTTCCCAGAGTTCGTGAGTGCGCGGTTGGCATTTTACACGTGCACTGGACATAGGTCAAAACCTATGTCCAGCTTCACAATGGTAACCCCGAATATGGCCATGTAAGGTGTCTAACAATTGGGAATTGTACCGCAAAACTGATTCCAGTATTCGTTGCACAATCCCATGCACTCTGTGGGCTCCACAGTGGACCCCCAGTACTGTCATACCAGCCTTCAGAGGTTTCCAGGCAGCCCCAGCTGCTGCCACCTCACAGACAGGTTTCTTCCCTCCTGTTGCTTGAGCAGCTCAAGCCCAAGAAGGCAGAACAAAGGATTTCCTTTGGGAGAGGGGTGTTACACCCTCTCCGCTTGGAAATAGGTGTTACAGGCATGGGAGGGGCAGCCTCCCAGAGCCTCTGGAAATGCTTTGAAGGGCACAGATTGTGCCCTCCTTGCGTAATCCAGTCTACACCGGTTCAGGGACCCCCAGGCCCTGCTCTGGTGAGAAACTAGACAAAGGAAAGGGGAGTGATCACTCCCCTGTCCATCACCACCCCAGGGGTGGTGCCCTGAGCTCCTCCAGAGTGTCCCTGGGCTTTGCCATCTTGGATTTCAGGGTGGTGGGGCACTCTGGGAGCATCTGAGTGGCCAGTGCCAGCAGGTGATGTCAGAGACCTCCCCTGATAGGTGCTTACCTGGTTAGGTGACGAATCCCCTTTCAGGGCTATTTACGGTCTTTCCACTGGGTGTTTCTTCAGATTCAGATTGCAAGACTCCAGCAGGAATCCTCTGCATCTTTTACTTCATTTTCTACCGTCAGAACCTCAGCTGAACCCTGCAGGAACTCTACAAACTGCAACAAAGAAGCCAGGATGACTTCTGCAACATTGTATCTTCAGCTCCTGCCAGCAACTGCAACAGTTTCCAGGTCATGCATCCTCCCAGGACTGCCTGTCTGCAGCCTGCACCAGAAGAACCAAAGGAATCTCCCCTGGAGTAACGGAGTCGCTTCCCTGATTCAGCAGGCACCTCTTTGCATCGACGACCAGTGATGTGAGTTCCCTCTCCAGATGACGAGCTTGGATCCAGCAACACAGGTGGTGGACTAAAGTGACCCCAACAGTCCCAAGGTCCAGCTGTCCAACTTTGGTGGAGGTAAGAGCTTGCTTCCCCACGTAAGACAGTACCCCTGTGCACTGCGTGACTTGCAGTTGCCAAGGCTTTTGTGTGACCTTCCAAGAAGTTCTTCATGCACAGCACAGCTTAGACCCCCAGCACTCCATCCTGTGACGCACAGCTTCCTGAGTGTCTCTCCGGCGGCGTGGGATCCCTTTGTGTCGTGTTGTGTGGGCTTCCATTTGCACCTCCTTTGTCCCCGTGCTGTAGGACTACTGTGCGTGCTGCCTGGTCTTCCGAGGGCTCTCTGAGTTGCTGAGAGCCCCCTCTGTCTTGCGCTCCTGGGTAGAGGTCACCAGGTCCCTCCTGGTTCCGGGCAGCGCCATTTTCCACCAACTGCGAGTTTTGCGTGTGCCAAGGCTTGTTGGTGGAATCCAACTATGCAAATCAGACTGCAATCATCCATCCGGCGTGGTAGATCTTCTGCACCAACCAGGAACCCGCATCTGTCTTCTTGGGTGCATAACTAACTTTGTCTTCTCATTGGTGGTTCTTATTTTGCAACTTCATCCGGGTTAGCAGGGGCTCCTGTTCTCCCTGGACTCTTCAGTTCTTCTTGGGCTTGGTCCCCTTCTTCCACAGGTCTTCAGGTCCAAGAATCCATTGTTGGTGTCTTGCAGTCTCTTCTGGTTCTTGCATAATCTTCTATCACAACTTCTTGTGTGTTTCACGAAACTTACTTTGATTTACTCCTGTTTTCCTGGGCTCTGGGGCGGGGTCCATTACTTACCTTTGGTGTTTTCTCACACTCCCAGTGCCCCTCTACACACTATACTTGCCTAGGTGAGATACTGACTTTCGCATTCCACTATTTTAGTATATGGTTTGTGTTCCCCCGGCCCATTGCAACCTATTGTGATTTTCACTATTTGCACTGTTTTCTAACTGTTTACTTACCTGTTTTTGGATACTAGTTTATATATTGTGTATATAACTTACCTCCTAAGGGAGTATAGTCTCTAAGGTATTTTTGGCATTGTATCACTAAAAATAAAGTACCCTTATTTTTGCAACATTGAATATTTTCTTTCATGTGTGCGAGTACTGAGTGACTACAGTGGTAGTGCAAGAGCTTTGCATGTCTCCTACTTCAACCTTGTCTGCTCAGCTACAGCTACCTCTAAACAGCCTAGCTGCTAGACACTGACTACATTTCACTAATAAGGGATAACTGGACCTGGTATAAGGTGTAAGTACCTTTGGTACCCACTACAAACCAGGCCAGCCTCCTACATCCACAAACAGTACGTTCATCAATGGAAAAAGCACCCACCGAGCAGGAGAAGATTTCATTCTGGATTGCACAAAAAAAAAAACAGCTGGAAGCAGTGTTTCCCCATAGGGACCCCAAGACAAACATAGAATTCTCACCATGTGCTTGCCGTGTCGCATGGTCCCCTCAATCGAAGACTGTAACACTTGGGGTTCAGTCTTTGCTGTAATCTACACTACCACACATGGTACCCCATCACTTGCCAATTTACTAGAAGTGTTCAAATAAATTCAAAACAGACACAGGGCCGCCCTGGCCCTGGATTGGGCAATGAAACTGATGAGCAATAATTTTGACAGTGTCCTCAATTATTTTAAGTAACATTAAAGAGGAAGCAGCATTGGCTATTCGGTTCCTCAACAGGACTGTGAGCTGCCAAAGATTATTTCCAACATCTATACTAGTATAGGACAGGATAGTCCAGGTGGCCAGACCAACTAATCCACAATTACAAAGTACCACCCCAAAGGAAGGTACCAAACAAGCACAAGAAGGTTCTCAAAAACGCTGGAATAAACAAAAACAAAATAAAAACAGAAGAAATCAGAGAGGAGAATCTCCACAACCAGAGTCCTCTGAAAAAAGATACAATCTCTGAAATAGAGAAACTTTGAAAACTCCTAATGAATGCCAATATACTGATATACGTCAATCTAGTTCCTTTTAGGACGCATGGGACAAACAGAGTGAAATGTGAAGTGACTAAACTAAGCCAAAGAAGGATTTACAACGTTCCTCAGAAGCTTACATTAAAATAGAGGATAAATCCCCTCAACAAAAAACACAATTTAAAAAGAAAAAAGGTGGCTGAAATTTAAAAAAATACAATGCCATACATGCTGAAAACACTATTGAAGAACAGGTTGTGGGCAGTGACTCTGCTAGACAGCGCAGTAGAGGTCATGATTTATTGCCAGAATCCTATAGGTCATCTGGACGTGACGGCAACTAATAACTTTCATATTATTGAAATAGCGGAGAGGAACATCTCCCCGTCTGACAGGGTTTACGGATTAAGGGCCATATTTATACTCTGTTTGCGCCGGATTTGCGTCGTTTTATTTGACGCAAATTCGACGCAAAACGAACTCCATATTTATACTCTGGCGTTAGATGCGTCTAGCGCCAAAGTTCCTGGAGTTTGCGTCATTTTTTAGCGTGGACACCTACCTTGCGTTAATGATATGCAAGGTAGGCGTTCCCGTCTAACAAATGACTCCCAGGCCTGTGCGCCTTATTTACACTCCCGTGCAAAAATGACGCACGGGAGTGGGCGGGTCAAAAAAAATGACGTCTACCTGCGTTAGCGTCATTTTTTAACGCATGCTCAGGGCAGGCGTTAAGGGACCTGTGGGCTCGGAAGGAGCCCACAGGTGCCCTCCCATGCCCCCAGGGAAACCCCCTGCCACCCTTGCCCACCCCAGGAGGACACCCAAGGATGGAGGGACCCACCCCTGGGGCATTAAGGTAAGTGCTGGTAAGTATTTTTTTTTTTTTTTTTGCGGCATAGGGGGGCCTGATTTGGGCTCCCCTACATGCCACTATGCCCAATGACCATCCCCAGGGGACAAAAGTCCCCTGGGCATGGCCATTGGACAAGGGGGCATGACTCCTGTCTTTGCTAAGACAGGAGTCATGTTAATGGCGTCTGGGCGTCAAAAGAAAATGGCGCAAATCGGGTTGAGGCGATAATTTTGCCTCAGCCTGATTTGCCCCATTTTTTGACGCCCAAGCTCCATTTTCCCCTACGCCGGCACTGCCTGGTGTGTGTCATTTTTTTTGACGCACACCACTCCGCAGCGCCGGCTAACGCCGGCTAACGTCATTGAATAAATACGGCGCCCGCATGGCGCTTCAGAATGGCGTTAGCCGGCGTTAAATTTTTTGACGCACAACTGCGTTGGCGCAGTTGTGCATCAAAAAGTATAAATATAGCCCTAAATATCCAAATTGAGGGAGACAGAGAGCGCACTAATGAAGTAATATTTTGGAAAAAATGTAACTATGATATTCTCTTGGCAGAAAAAGATTGGCCACCTGAATTTGTCTGCAAGCTCCCACACGGGGAAAACATAATTTTGCCTCCTTTCTCAATTCTGGTTCCAGGTGTAGTAAAGGAAGCCTGTGCCACCAAGTGGGCTCTGGTGCAGGCTCCAGCACTATACCGCAGCCACGTGGCAAGCAGAGTGGCCTCCAGAGCTGTGGCCCCTTGTGCTTGCAGGTCATGATCCTGAGATGCTACGGGGTCTGGCTGTAATGTAGCATTCTTTTTATTGTCAAACGTGAGAAAGGGTTGGGTTTTATCAGCTTTTTCCATTGTCAATGTTGTGTCTGTATTTCATATGTTGTGGAAGAAAGGCTATCCAGCTTCTCCTCATCTTTCTGTTGCACAGAGGACCATCGGTAAGGGTACCCCCAGCTCCAGGTTGGCAGGTTGGCAGCGCCCTTAGAGACCTCTTTGGGTCGATTGTCAGGCATCTAGCCCCTTAGCGGCGGGGCAGTTCAGGCATGCAGTCATCATTCCAAGTTCTCAGCCCAACTGTGTCCCACAGATATATGAGATACTGGCCTATCTCTCCTGTGTAGAGCGCTTTTAGGCACAGATGCAGATGTATGCTGCGCAATGTAGCTACACAATCTGTTCTCAGCTGACAGTAACCCAGGCCTCTTGTCCCGTCTCTCAATGTACACATACATCGCAGTCCAGCAGGCTACAAGTCACTACCCAGGCTTCTTCCGCATAATCTGCCTTGTTGCCATTGGATCGTTGGGAAAGTTAATGTAGCTCACCATCTCTCCACTTCAGTGCTGCAAACTTGCCTCTCGTGCCCCCTGCAGCTTCATGTGCCACTATTAGGAATCTGCCCAGCCACCTCTCCATGTATTCCCTACCTCCCGCAGTGGTGCCAGTTTATTCGCCAGGACACCCCACAAAGTACACTCTTATTTATGCTGTAAGCACTCAGCATACGCTTTTCTGCTCACTCACCAGGCACATCTTGCTGCCGGCCATGCGGGCAAGTGCAGGGGAGGGACCGACAGCATCACTACAGTACAATCTTCTTTACCACGCACTGTGGTGCTCGGCGGGCTCATACACAGCGCAGCTCCGGCCCCTAGCGTAGGCACGATATATGCTGCCGTTCGTGTCCCCTGCGAGTTGGCAACACTTGGGTCTTTGTTTCACCTCACTACTGCCCTCACACCGGCAATAGCTCCTCCAGGGTCTGCAGTCGCTGCTTACATGAGACGCAGCAGGCCGAAAGCCGCAGCGCCCTCACCAAATACAGATGCCGTTTTAGGCTCCAGCAGCCAGTTCCGCGCCAGTCTGCGTTCTGCGTTTTCTGCGTTCTTTTGCCAATTTCGTTCAGCTAGCAAGATGCTGTAGCCTCCGCCTTGCGATTGCTTTGTCATGTTTTTTTTTATTTTGGTTTGCCACTAACATACTCCTACTTTTTCCGCTAATGTTTTTCTGCAGGTTTTCCCTGCATTCTCGTTTGGTCACATATGTCATATTTACTGTATTGATACTTCAGAACCCCTAAACCCTACCATTATCAGGTACATCATATAGTTAGAGTGCCCTGTGCTGGCCGGAGGTCATTATCACGCTTGTATAACATTCAATACATCGTACTTCACTGTCGGGCCTTTGGAACTTGATGTGATAATAAGGTCACAACTCACCATTATTTGGGACCTAACTGCAACTGGATGTGCACATTATAAATTATAAACTGGTGTTTTCATTCGCAGTCAATGTTAGATGGACGCTACACCTACATGAACTCAAAGCAGCTTCTCTTTGCGAGGCACTCCAAGAAAAATGCCCTAGCACTTTGCAGCACTAATCTGGCTCCAAAATGTCGGCGACCGCCTTCGACTATAACCAACAACAGTTAGTACCGAAAAGCGAGTAAAGAATCTCTATTTTCAAAACATGGAATAAATTGCTTTATAAGAGATGGCTTTTTTACTGTTTTGCTGGAGCCTTCAACTAGGCTGAAAATGTGATGGCTGCTACATTATCGAAACAATCATGTTTTATCTGAATGCTGTGTGCACAAGACTGCCATTTTTCTCCTTAACGCACTCCTTACAATTGACCCTGGTACCTACTGGGGTTGAGAAAACAAGTTATCGGTCTCATCAGAATGACAATATCATATTATTGTGCATTCAGGACACCTGGATAATACTATAAACATCCAAAACAGCCTGAGTTTTTTTTACTGCAATACTTCGTCTGCTCAAAGGAAGTGATATTTTGCCATTGTTGTGGGCATGGATCACACTGGGACACTTATCTCCTGCAAAGCATTTTCTTGCTGAATGCAGCAGTGATCGTGGAACTGAAAGCCATAGTAATGATCTGCCTAACAAAATGATAACACAAGTATACAAATATATAATTTTTATGATTTTAGTTCACTGTTTGAGAGTTTTAAAAGTATTAACAGCACTTATCAGCCTTCATTCATGTACCACTCACCCTACAGAGAGAGCACACACCATTCTCCCTGCACTCACACACTACTCGCACTCCTCTAAACGTTATTATTAATACCGTAGGTGAAATCTAATGCATTTACCAAAAAATGTTTGTTTTTCTACTTCTTAATCTTATTCTTTATTTTTCATCACATCGTCTTTTCTCTTACCTTCTCTTTCCCATCTGCCCGACTGCTCCCATGTACAGGTTTGCATTCCCAAACTTCTGCTGCAAGTACTGTAACTGTTAAAGTATCATTGAGCTTTGATTTCATTCCCTGCTCGTGATGCACATACCGCGCCGTCTGCTCGTTTACCGTACAACAAACGTTTTGTATTTTAGAAAGAAGTATGTCGGAGTAAACCAGTACTTTAAATGGAAGTACTGAAATGCAAGTACTCACTATTCAGAGTACCTGTTTTCTTCTGAGAAGTGCCGGTACTCTCCCACTAAATGTATTGCAGCAGTGCTAAGAAGTGCTAGTACTCTCTCTGTCAAATTAAAGAAGTGCAGGTACTCAGTACTGGAACAGGGCCGGCTTTTGGGCGGTGCGAGTCGCACCGGGTGCTGACCTGAATTAGGGAGCGCTGACCTCAGGGGGGCGCTGTCTTTAGCAATAACTTAGAAACTTACGATTTAAAAGCTCCTGCTGAAAAGTTCCTTTTGCTTCCAGCCTTCAGGAGGAAATTAAAATGTCAAGATACCGCTAGTGATTAATGTTCCTGCTAGGGAGCGAGATGGGAGTTTTGTCCAGGGGCATCTTTGACTCGCCATAAAGTAGTACAGAGGGTTAATATGCCTGCTGCAAAGAACAGCACTATATTTTAAGTGGATAGCTTTGTGGATTAGCAAAGCCACCCTTTACAGGCGCTTTAAAACAAATAAATGCATGTGAAAGGAGGCTCTGGAGAGATGAGGTGCACATTTCCTGGGTGGTAGTGAGGGACTACAAAGTGGTGCTCATAGGGTGGGGTTCCAAAAAAGTCTGTCACACATGGCTCCACCAGTGCTGAAACTGGCCCTGCTGCTTCCGGCCATTCCACCCTGACTGTGCCTGATCTTGTCTGATCTGGGAAACTAAGAAGGATAAAGCCTGGTTAGTGCTTGATGGGAGACCGCCTGGGCATACCAGGGGCTGTAGGCATTTTGCCCTCATTGGCAGTAGGTAATGCTCGTCCTAGCTCAATTACACAGCTTCCTCACTAATTTCACTTTTCATTTTTTATTTCTTCTACTCTTTTTTTCCTTTCTTAAAAACAAATAAAAACAAGGCAATAACACTAAATCAAACACTTTCCAAAGGAAAACTGAGAATTATTCTGCACTTTACACTCAGCCCAAAATGAAGACATTTGCCCTTCGACAGGCTTTGATTACTTCCGGTCAGCGTGGAGCTGCTGCAGCTGGCTGCTGCTGTAAGTCACGGGCTTTGATTACTTCCGGTCATTTTGGAGCTGCTGTAGCTGGCTGCTGCTGCAAGTCACTGCTGAGGGGCTGCACCGGTGCCAGCTCTGGTTACAGGCCTCCCTCCTTTCACTGTCCTCAGCAGCCCGGGAGGAGGGGCAGAGGGAGAAAGAGATCCTGGCTGCTGGCAACGGGGACCCTAGACCCAGGCAGCATACACTTTGCTTTCTTTTCTGTGTGCACACAGGGGCCGGCACTGGGCATGGACAGGATTTGGACATGAGGGGGGTCTGTGCTTGGAAAAAAGGAAGCTTGTACTCAGAGCTCCACTTGAAAAAAACCTGTTTCCCTAGAGTCTCTGGGAAAGGTAGTTGTGTTGTGTGGTACGGAGCTGAAGCCAAGAGGGAGAGTTGGAGACTGGGGAACATCAGCTGCTGAGTGATAGTCCGGCAGCCCCCGCCAGATAGAGATGTGTGTGGCCTGAGACAATGCCTCAGAGCCCAGGGGCAAGCAAGGCTAGGCACTTTGTGAAAATACCAGGCTGCTGGTGGTGAGCTGGTTTGCTGCTGCTAGTGCTGGGCCCTAAAGAAAGAGTGGTCTGAGGCTGAGTGTAAGTGCAGAGGAGGTGATTGCAAGGCTGGTGCAAGACAGGGGGTGTGCTTGGCCCTCTGTAGCAAATTTGTGAAGGAGGGCAGTTGGTGAAAAGAAAGTGTGCAGGTGTGGTTAAGAGCAGCAGGCTCCAGGCTGGTGGGTGTTGTCAGCACAAGAGACCTGAAAGTGCAGTGTAACTGACTATGGCCATACCCCCCTGAATGCACCTGATCACAGAAGCTAATCAGCGTCAGCCCTGGTTAGCACTTGGATGGGAAACTACCTAGGAATACCAAGTGGTGTAGGCATTTTGCCTCTCACAGACTGTAGGTGGTGCACGTCCTAGCTCAATTACACACCTTCATCCCTAATTTCACTTTTCATTTTTTACTTCTTCCACTCTTTGTTTCCTTTCTTAAAAAATAAATAAATAAACAGCAATAACACTAAAATACACACTTTTCAAAAGAAAAATTAAGAATTATTCTACACTTTACACTCTGCCCAAAATAAAGACAACATTTGCCCTACGACGTGCAACAGGACCCCTAGCTAAGGCTTTGTTTCTTGCGGTCAGCGTGAGCTGCAGGCTGCTGCTGCAAGCTGCTGCTGAGGGGCTGCACTGGCGCCAGCTCCAGTTCCAGGCCTCTCTCCTTTCACTGTCCTCAGCAGCCTGGGAGCAAGAGGCAGAGGGAGGCAGAGAGCCAGGTCACTGGCAACAAGGACCCTGGACCTAGATAGCATTCCGACCCTTGTTTTGCTCTCTGTTCTGTGTGCACACGGGGGCCGCCACTGGGCATGGACAGGATTTGGATATGAAGGGGGGTCTGCGCTTGGAAAAACGAAGTTTGCAGTCCGAGCTCCACTTGAAAAGAACCTGTCTCCCCAGATTCCCTGGGAAAGGAAGTTGTGTTATGGGGTGCAGAGCTGAGGCCAGCAGGGAGTGCAGCCCTCCCCAGATAGAGATGTGTGTGGCCTGAGAGAGTGCCTTAGAGCCCAGTGACAAGCAAGGTTTGGCACTTTGTGAAAATACCATTTAAAAGCATAATAGGGAAAATTGGTATTGTGCCTTTAGGACCCCAGAGGACCCTCTGTTTCCCATCATCCCGACAGGTGACAGTTCGGTCAGTTCTTTTTTCCAGTTCCTATTGTTATGATTCTGGACCACTGAGTTCTCCTATATTTTGGCTTTTTTGTAAAAAAAAATATCTTAAAAAACTCATGTTTTTGACCTCACTAGACATTTTCAGTACTTAGGGGGTGATTCTAAGTCCGGCTGGCGGCGGAGGCCGCCCGCCAGACTTCCCCCACCAAAATACCGCTCCGCGGTCGTAAGACCGCTGAGGGTATTTTGGGATTTGCCCTGGGCTGGCGGGCGACCGCCAAAAGGCCGCCAGCCAGCCCAGGGCAAATCAACCTTCCCATGAGGACGCCGGCTCAGAATTGAGCCGGCGTAGAGGGAAGGTGCGACGGGTGCAGTGGCACCCGTCGCGTATTTCAGTGTCTGCAATGCAGACACTGAAATACTTTGTGGGGCCCTCTTACGGGGGCCCCTGCAGTGCCCATGCCATTGGCATGGGCACTGCAGGGGCCCCCAGGGGCCCTGCGGCACCCCCTACCGCCATCCTGTTCCTGGCGGGTCTCGGATGGCGGTAGGGGGTGTCAGAATCCCCATGGTGGCGGAGCGCGCTCCGCCGCCATGGGGGATTCACAAGGGCAGCGGAAAACCGGCGGGAGACTGCCGGTTTTCCGCATCTGACCGCGGCCGAACCGCCGCGGTCAGAATGCCCTGCGGGGCACCGCCGGTCTGTCGGCGGTGCTCCCGCCGACCCTGGCCCCGGCGGTCTGAGACCGCCGGGGTCAGAATGACCCCCTTAGTGTACAGAAGATAACTTTTTGACAGAATCTTTTATTTTTCCATGTCCTACCTTCACTTTTGTGAAGTGCCGATCTTGGGCAAAAAGAAGCCTCATTCTGACTGTATTGTCTGTCTTCCTGAGACTCATCTGAGAAATGCATCATTGCCAGAAGCTGTCCAGGCATTATCTCACCCCTCGCAGCAACACCCTTTCCTCTACTCTAGGCCACATAGTGACATCTCTCATCCAGGTCCCCAGTACATGTCCCGTTGCAGACTTCCATGCCATTGCAACTCGTATCCTGGCCAATATAGGGGCCAAGTCTAAGAATCTAAAGCCTACCTTCCAAGATTTGGGTATGGGGAACCCTCCCAGGAGGGAAGTCTCAATTGTGCACAAAAGTGCGCAACCCAGTATGGTGTGTAATCTGAGGCCAACCACATTCCAAAACACCTGCAGTGTAGGGCATGCCCAAGTCATATATATATATATAGGAGCCCACATCTGAGTGCCTATACCTGGGACACCCACGTGGCTCCCACCCATAAATGACCTGGAGTGTGTGGTGCTTCAGGTAGGTCATGTGAGCATAATTAAATTGTACATATTTCAATCTCATATTTCTGGAGACATTCTAGGGATACGCCACAATCTTGAGATGCACTATGATGGCCCGCATCCTAGATCAGTTTATGGAGGAGTGCATTTAACTATCGGAACCAGGAGACTGGTATTCTAAGAGGGAGGTTTGTGAAGCAATACAGTAAGCGAGGTAGCATCGCTATTTTGGAGATGGAGATCCGGGCCATGATTGGTAGCCGCAGAGACCTCCAGAAAGGGACACAAGACTTAAGAGATTGGAGCGCTCCTCCAAGGTTACCTTCTCACAAGTCCTCCAGAGAATGATACACCTGGATACCCAGATATTTAAAAGACAAAGGGGACCAGGTCAGACCCAGAGGGAAGTTCAATGGTTGCTCGGCCCCTTGTGTTACAGAGGACAGGCTAGTTTTGTTCTTATATACCTATGGGCCTCAAAGGGCCCCAAACTCTTCTAGCAATCTGATCGCAGCAATGGCATCAGCACGACTGTCAGTCAGATAAAGCAATAGGTATGGGATCAACTGTTGATGTTTTTTTATGTGTAGCTTGACAGTACGGCTATCTAAAAGCCCAACTGTGTTTCCATTATAATGAGAGTAGGCTTTAGGTCAGACTGCTTCAGAAACGTCTTTGAGAGTTTGTCAATCATATCTTGGTTCAGCTCAGAGCAGTATGCATCTCTCACTTTGAGATTTGGCAGTTTCACCCCCTAAAAAGTGTCTTCATTGCAGTATATGAGGGAATACTACCTCATAATTGCCGCCTTATTGCCTGATATTTTTGTAAGATCAAGGGTGGGTGGCCGATGCTAAGATGGCAGTTCAGAAGTCTAATGAAATTGAAGTTTTGTAGAAAAATGAAGCTTCTGTTGTGTCTGCACTACCACTGGTGCAGATTATTTGTTCTATTTTAGCTTTAAGACAAAGGAAGAGTAACAGACATAATGAAGCTGCAAAATCGTGATTTGTCTAGCTTTACTACATGCACATATTTTTCACTGAAATAGTGCTGAATGAGGTAATGAGGAAATTAATGTTCAGCTTTCCTATCACCCTTTCCCTTTAACAGGGTCCATAAATAACAGAAACAAGTAAGAACAAATATGCCTAGATAGCAAGAAAGCTTTTATTGTAGGACATTTTTTTCTATATCATGACCACAAAAAAAGCACTTTCTTTGTGAAACCAAAAATTGGATGGCAAGAAAGCCTTAATTTTAGTCTTTATTCCGGCATGGGAAACAGGCGTGGCCAAGGCAGAGATTAAATACAACATGCTCTCGATTGGCTCTGGCCTGTGAGATGAGGTGGCGGGGGGGGCATAAACACAATGCTGTTTGAAGAAGGGACTGCTTCCATGATTAAAACTGCTGACGTCAATACCGAGTAACAATGGTCTCTGCTTAACTATTCTAGTGACTAAGCAAAGAGAGGTAGGACGCGGTCTCTGGATGGCATATTCCCTCACTCTTAAATCAGTGCATCATGGGAGAGGCAGATTAACTTTACAGCCCAAAAAGTCCATGACAGTTGTTAGAAGGATTGGCTGTGTCGGACTGACTTGGCAGGATCACAGATGCTGATGCCTCTCTTCCAGCTGCCATCACCCATCAACAATGTTGTCATTAGCAGGTGTGGCTAGCCACAATTGAATATGGCTGCACACTGGCTCGGTAGCCACCAGCGGAATATCCCCTGCAATCCAGCAATCATCCGACCAGTTCTCTTTACGAAACAACTATACCGACCACCAGTATTAACTGGAGACATAATTCACTTCTCATCCGCAATCCTGGGCTATCAGAGACCGGGAGGAAGGAACAGCCGAGGTGAAGAAACAAGGTCAAGATGGCACAGTTTGTCCCGGCGCACTAGGGCCCTACAAGTGAAGCCGAGCCTCCCTCCCCCACCCCGGGTCTGAGAAATGGAACAGACCAGGCGAGAGATGGAGGTCTTGGTAGGCAGAAGGATCTGGAATGACAGGGTTCCTGGACCGACTGGCCTGGTGAGTGTGGCGGCGGAGACTGGGGCCTGCAGCAGGTCCTGGACTAGTGGAGTGCTGCGCCTGAGGCAAGCCCTAGCTCCCCTGTGTCCTCCCCCTCCCAGGATCCCTGAGAGGAGAGCACGTGTGGAGGGAGGAAGCGAGGGACCTGGGAGCATGAAGCCGTTCCCCTGGGGGCTTGCTTCGACCGGAGGCTGAGTGAGTTGGATACAGCCCCGGGCACGGCAATTATAGAGAGGCCGCAAAACTTGGGCATGTGATGAAGGTTTGGACCTGGCGGGAAACTATCGCAGATGTGGGTGGTGTCTGTGCTTTGTGAAGACGGACTGCACCGGGGCCTGGTGAGCGCTACATCGGCCTATTGCCTATCTGTTGCATGGGTGGTGAGGTGTTGTCGCCCTCGCTCACATCTGGGATCCATAAAATCGCAACTGCATTCCCCCCAAAGAACTGATACGAGACAGTGACCGACCCCTAGCTGCCCACTAAGAAAGCAACGTAAGGTGTCCCACTGCTTGCCTTATCATTAAGATCACGCCGGCGACAGCGACAAGCAAATGGACTGCAATGCTTGTGAAGCATCCATCCCCAAGGGAGATACGCACTATTCCTGACCAGATATTGCAGCACGTGGGCGATGTCCTGATGAGACTGAGGGTGGAGAGCCCACCAAAGAGGATCCTGCAGGCATGGGCAGACATTGAGGCACCAAGACGCAATCCAACAAACTTGACAAATATAGGATGACCATGATGATGCATGGTGGAGAGACGAGCACAACAGTAGGCGGAGATAGGGGTCAGACAGTTGAAAACGTGGCTGAGCCTTTGCTGCATGAAATAATGTCAGCGATCCAAGATCTAAAGGGCACACTTGAGCCTAAACTAGATGCTGTAACGGTTGATGTTGAATTATTGTGTGCTGACTTGGGAAAAATGTCAGAGAATGTGAAAATGGCAGAGGTGAACATAAACGGCACACAGGTGACAATAAAGCAGCTGAAGGAACAGGTTGTGGCCCTGGAAAAGCAGAACACAGTTATGAATGCCAGGCTGGAAGATAAGGAAGGAAGGGACCGGCAAAATAACATTCGAGTGAGAGGCATGCCGGGGGGCCCAAATGTGGACCTCTTCTTGGAGGATCTTATCCTAAATACCCTTAAACCTAAACGGTTGTCCAAATTTTTCAGGGTGGATAGGGCCCACGGGATGCTGGGGACAAGGCTGAAACCTGGAACCCCACCCAGGACAATATTAGCCAGGATACTGAACTATAGAGACAGAGACGCCATCCTACAGGTGGCCTGCAGGGTGAAAACACAACAATCCATTTTTTCCCAGACTTCACTCTGCAGGTCCAAAAGCAGGGATGAAGTTTTGAAGAAGTCAGGAAGACCTTTCAGTGCAAAGGTATCCAGTACGTGATGCCCTCTTGCGAGTGATGGAGGGGGGCACGTCATAGCATTTTGCCTTCCCAGAGGAGGCTTGGGACTTGATCGACGGCTGGCAAGTGGCATGTCACAAAGGCATCAAAGACCAGAGAGACACGTGACAAATGACGGAGGAGGCATTGCAGCGATTGGCCTCGCCGGAGCACCAGGGGCCCTGAGATTTGCTAAAGGACAAGTAAGAACCTTGAATGAGCTAAAAGCTGTTTCTTAAGATTGTTGTGGGAAGGGGGAGAGTTGGTGAGGCGGCATCAATCAGATGGAGGTACTGACTTAACAGACACTTTGGCCCTCATTTACGAGTTTGGCAGGCAGCGGAGGACGCCAGCCAAACTTGTACTGCCACCTGACTGCCAGTGCGGCCTGAGCACCGCCGGCCCTAATACGAGTTCACTGTAGGGTTGGCAGGCAGAAACAGCGTTTCCGTCCACTGGCCCCACGGTAAACAGGGCCTTAACATTGACGCCAGCACGTAATCAAGCCAGTGGAAATGTGGTGGTGCGACGGGTGCCCGTAATTTGGCTGTCCATGGGGGCCCTTATACTGCCCATGCCAAGCCCATGGGCAGTGCCGAGGTCCTCATGGGGCCTCAGGCACCCCCATTCCACAAGGCTTTCAATGGCGGTCCAACCACCATGAAAAGGCTGGCAGATTGGGGTGTCTTAATCCCCAGGGAAGCACTGCATGCAGCACCACCCTGGGGGATTGCAACTGCCGAGACCGCCTGGCGCGCACGCGGTGTCAACGGTCAGACCATAGCCGGTTGCAATGTAGTGGTTGGACCACCACGACTGCGGTGGTCTGACCCTCACCTCAAGTCTGGAGGTCTTAAGACCGCCAGACCCGTAGTAAGGGCCTTAGTGTTAGAGATTGGGTCTTTGGTTGGCTGTCCAAGCAAGGACCCTCACTCAATCAGGGTAAAGGAGAATACCATTAGTTAACCCCCCGTCACCCCCTTGGTAGCTTGGCATGAGCAGGCTGGCTTAACTCAGAGACAATGTGTTAAGTATTTGTACCATCACACAAAGCAATATAGTGAACCACTGCAAAATGTCACAACACAGGTTTATAGTAAATATTTTATCTAAATAAACAGACCAATTATTATACAAATCCACAATACACCATTTAAAATATGATTTTAGCACTTAAAAACACTAAGATAGTGCCTAAAAGCACAAATGCTGCAATATGATATTAAGCGGCATTGTGACGGAGTCGTTTCCTACAATGCGACACCACTGGCACCGTTTATGGAGTCATACCACCCCCAGGTACGGTACCTTTGTAAACAAGGAGTATACAGAGCCAGGGAGTGAATCTGATGCGGCGTCGGTTACGGTCCTACTGGGCAGAGGAGCAGAGGCATCGCACAGCGGTGTCGGGTACTTACTGCAGAGTGGTGGAGGTGAGGCAGCGTCGTTTGCGAGGTGTCGGTCCCTTGGTTCTGGCAGATACGAAGTCTGGCGAAGTCACGATGCTGCAGGGTGACCTCATGGGGTTACAATGACATCACAGAGCTGCATGTGTTGCAATGGCATAGGGTGTCACAGACGTCGGACTTACGACACTCCGATCTCTGCAAATTCAAAGCAGCGATTCATTGTCTGCGGCAATGCAAAGCCTGTGGAGTCATTGGGGTTGTCGCACTTCTGCAAGGTCCACGGCTTCGGGGCAAGCGGCGTAGTGGTTTCCATGCAGCGCTGTCCTTAGCAAAGTCACACAGTGGCGTCCAACGCCGTTAGATAGGTTTTCTCGAGAAATTCACTTCTAGCGGCTCAGAAACTGGAATGGCACCCTCTGGCAAGCTAGAGTCCGTAGCATGCCGACTCAGAACTGGTTGGTGAAGCCTTTGTTGTCCCTTAGGATTTAAAACAGGAGACAAGCTCTACTCCAAGCCCTTGCAGATACCTCTCAAGCAGGAATGCACAACAAATTCCAGTTTCTGTCTCCCTGCACAGGCAGAAGCAGCAACTACAGAATAGCTCAACAAAGCACACTCACAGGCCAGGGCAGCACTTCTCCTCAGCTCTTCAGCTCTTCTCCAGGCAGAGTTTCCTCTTGAATCCTTGAAGTAATATAAAGTCTGGGGTTTGGGTCCAATACATATACCCCTTTCTGCCTTTGAAGTTGCCCAATTTCAAAGAAAGGTCTCTGCTGTTCACAAGATCCTGCCTTGCCCAGGCCAGGCCCCAGACACACACCAAGGGGGTTGGACACTGCATTGTGTCAGGGCAGGCACAGCCCTTTCAGGTGTGAGTGACAACTCCTCCCTCCCCTCTAGCACAGATAGGATATGCAGGCTACACCCCAGCAACCTTTGTGTTATTGTCTAGATGAGATGCACAAACAGCCCAACTGTCAAACTGACCCAGACAGGGGAATCCTCCAGATCATTGCCAAGCAGACAATCTACAGGCATGGTTGGACTCACAGCTACACTCAAGGCACCTGAGACCCCCGCCAATTCAAGGGGAACCTGCACCACTCTACACATGTGCTCTAAGTTGTCCTCAGACACCAGGTGTAGGAAGTTGGCTCTGTATGTACTATTTCAAAGTAAGAAATAGCATGCACAGAGTCCAAGGGTTCCCCTTAGAGGTAAGATAGTGGCAAAAAGAGATAATTCTAATGCTCTATTTTGTGGTAGTGTGATCAAGCAGTGGCTTATCAGAGGGTAGTGTTAAGCATTTGTTGTACACACACAGGCAATAAGTGAGGAACACACCCTCAAAGACAATTCCAGGACAATAGGTTTTTATATAGAAAAATATATTTTCTTAGTTTATTTTACCAGAGGTTCAAGATTTACAATCAATACTTCAAATGAAAGTTACTTCACTTAGGTATCATAGGAACTTTGAATCAGCAAAATAGCATGTACAGTTTTCACAAAAATGGCAATAAGCTATTTTAAAACTAGACACTGCAATTTTCAACAGTTCCTGGGGGAGGTAAGTATTTGTTAGTTTTGCAGGTAAGTAAACCACCTACAGGGCTCAAAGTTGGGTCCAAGGTAGCCCACTGTTGGGGGTTCAGGGCAACCCCAAAGTTACCAGACCAGCAGCTCAGTGCCGGTCAGGTGCAGAGGTCAAAATGGTGCCCAAAACGCATAGGCTTCAATGGAGAAGGGGGTGGCCCGGTTCCAGTCTGCCAGCAGGTAGGTACCTGGGTCTTCGGAGGGCAGACCAGGGGGGTTTTGTAGGGCACCGGGGAGGACACAAGTCAGCCCAAAAAGTACACCCTCAGCGGAACGGGGGTGGCCGGGTGCAGAGTGCAAACAGGCGTCAGGTTTGCAATGGATTTCAATGGGAGACCCAGGGGTCTCTTCAGCGAAGCAGGCAGGCAAGGGGGGGGCTCCTCGGGGTAGCCACCACCTGGGCATGGGAGAAGGCCACCTGGGGGTCGCTTCTGTACTGGAGGTCGGATCCTTCAGGTCCTGGGGGCTGCGGGTGCAGTGTCTTTACCAGGCGTCGGGTTCTTAGAAGCAGGCAGTCGCGGTCAGGGGGAGCCTCTGGATTCCCTCTGCAGGCGTCGCTGGGGGCGTTCAGGGGGGTCAACTCTGGCTACTCACAGGGTCGCAGTCGCCGGGGAGTCCTCCCTGTAGTGTTATTTCTCCGCAGGTCGAGCCGGGGGCGTCGGCTGTAGAGTGGAAAGTCTCACGCTTCCGGCAGGAAACGTGTAGTCCTTTAAAAGTTGTTTCTTTGTTGCAAAGTCTTTTCTTCTTTGGAGCAGAGCCGCTGTCCTCTGGAGTTCTTGGTCCTTTTAGATGCAGGGTAGTCCTCTGAGGATTCAGAGGTCGCTGGACCCTGTGCGACGCGTCGCTGTTGCAGTTTCTCTTGAAGTGGGGAGACAGGCCGATAGGGCTGGGGCCAAAGCAGTTGGTGTCTTGTCTTCTCTGCAGGACTTTCAGGTCAGCAGTCCTTCTTCGTCTTCAGGTTGCAGGAATCTGTCTTCCTTGGTTCTGGGAGCCCCTAAATACTCAATTTAGTGGTGTGTTTAGGTCTGGGAGGATAGTAGCCAATGGCTACTAGCCCTGAGGGTGGCTACACCCTCTTTGTGCCTCCTCCCTGTCGGGAGGGGGGCACATGTCTAATCCTATTGGGGGAATCCTCCAAAATCAAGATGGAGGATTTCTAAAGGCAGGGGTCACCTCAGCCTAGGACACCTTAGGGGCTGTCCTGACTGGTGGGTGACTCCTCCTTGTTTTTCTCATTATCTCCCCTGGACTTGCCACCAAAAGTGGGGGCTGTGTCCAGGGGGCGGGCATCTCCACTAGCTGGAGCGCCCTGGGGCATTGTAACACAAAGCCTGAGCCTTTGAAGCTCACTGCCAGGTGTTACAGTTCCTGCAGGGGGGAGGTGTGAAGCACCTCCACCCAGAGCAGGCTTTTGTTTCTGTCCTCAGAGAGCACAAAGGCCCTCACCACATGGGGTCAGGAACTGGTCTCTCAGCAGCAGGCTGGCACAGACCAGTCAGTCTTGCACTGAACAATTGGGTAAAATACAGGAGGCATCTCTAATGCCCTCTGTGTGCATTTTTTAATAAATCCAACACTGTCATCAGTGTGGGTTTATTATTCTGAGAAGTTTGATACCAAACTTCCCTGTATTCAGTGTAGCCATTCTGGAGCTGTGGAGTTCGTATATGACAAACTCCCAGACCATATACTTAATATGGCCACAACTGTACTTACAATGTCTAAGAATAGCCTTAGACACTGTATGGGCATATTGCTCATGCAGCTATGCCCTCACCTGTGGTATAGTGCACCCTGCCTTAGGGCTGTAAGGCCTGCTAGAGGGGTGACTTACCTATGCCACAGGCAGTATTTTGTGTGCATGGCATCCTGAGGGGGATGCCATGTCGACTTTGTCTTTTTCTCCCCACTAATACACACAATCTGCAATGGCAGTGTGCATGTGTTAGGTGAGGGGTCCCTTAGGGTGGCACTGCATATGCTGCAGCCCTTAGAGACCTTCCCTGGTCACAGGGCCCTTGGTACCACTGGTACCTTTTACAAGGGACTTATCTGTGTGCCAGGGGTGTGCCAATTGTGGAAACAATGGTACATTTTAGGTGAAAGAACATTGGTGCTGGGGCCTGGTTAGCAGGATCCCAGCACACTTCTCAGTCAAGTCAGCATCAGTATCAGGCAAAAAGTGGGGGGTAACTGCAACAGGGAGCCATTTCCTTTCACCAGGTGATTTCTCACATTAGTCACACTGGCTCTTGAGTCTCTCAGAGCCTCTATCCTCTGTACATTGATGGTCACCAACTTCCTGTACTTCTTAGTGTTCTCAGGCACTAGGGTTGTCAGGATCATCTCACTGTCCCCTAGTGAGACAAGGGTAATTTCATCTGGTTCCCACCCACCTGGAACCAACTTCTCCCCAAGCGCTACACTGGCCAAACCCTGTGACTGAGCACCAGTGGGTGCCGGTGTCCACCTGGGACATTTGGGATCCCTTCTCATATGACCCACCAGGTCACATGCATAACACTTGCAGGGACCGCCCTCTGCAGGTTTTATTTTGGAGAGCCATTGCTTTTTCTCAACAGGGGGCTGAGAATCCTTACCCTAGGAACTAGGTTGGGGCCCTTTAGAGAACTTCCCCTGTTTACCTTTACCCCCTTTCTTCTGAGAGGGACCCTGCCCACCCTTGGCGTGGTTTCCCCCATACCTCGTTTGGACCCTGGTGCTCTCCCAACGGTCTGCTTCCTGCAATAGCTTCCTAGGGTAAGTCAGCTTGCTGTCTATCAGGTGCTGGCGCAGCTCTGGAAAACAAAGACTGTACAAGTGCTCCCAAGCAATTAAGTTGTAAAGCCCCACATAAGTTGTTACCTTACTGCCTTTCACCCAGCCATCCAGGGAGCAGCAAAAAGAGTCAACACATTCCAATCAGGTTTGGGATTTCTTCTTTTTGTAGGACCTAAACTTGTCCTTATACTGCTCAGGGGTGAGGCCATACCTTGTGAGTAGCACTTCCTTCATGATAGAGTAGGTGAGCCCCTGAGGATGTCAGAGTACCCCTCCCCTCAAAGTGCTTCCACAGGCCCACACTCCAATGTGTTTCAGGGACCAAGTTTATGTGGAGAGCAGACTCATACCCCTTGAAGCACAAGTATATGTCACCCTCTCTCTTTTAATCCTTCACAATGTATTTTATGAATGTGCATCTTCCTCTCAGGCTGAACTGTGGTATTGCTGCCATCATCTCTACTAGACTGGCTCTTTTGATCTAGTTCCCTCAAACTAAGCTCATAAGCCATAAGTACCTTCTTCTCTTTAATGGCCAGCCTCCTCGCCATCATCTCCATTTTGAGCTTCTCCAACTCAAGTTGGTGTACCCTCTCTGTCTGTCCTGCAACTCTTCAGGAGTCAGACCATGAGAAGACACACTGCTACCTGCCCTGGAGACCCTCCCTCCAGGTAGTACAGGCCCCTCTTCTGTACCCTCATGGCTGTCTTGCAACTCCTTGTCCCCATCCTCCTCCTCTGTGTGATCCCCAACCTCCCTGCTGTCACCCAGGCCCTCAGTGCCTTTTGCAGCTCCTCCTTCATGGTGGAGCTCCTAACAGGACAGGCAATATTCTTACAGAACTGTTTCAGTTGAGCAACTGTATAACACTCCAGCTTCTCCAACTCAAAAACAGCTCCAGCTGGTGCATCTCCAGATTGAGACATGGTGGTAAGTCACAAAGTGTAAAGTACCAAGGGAGAACAAAGAGTTCCCAAAGAGAAGTTCAAAAAATCTAAAAGTGGAAGTAGATGAAGTCCAAAGAAGAAGACAAACGCAAGATCACCAAAACAAGTGGTATGTGGTTAAGCAACGGTCTGCACTGAAAATAGTAGTGTACACTTAATCACTGCATGTCAAGTACAAATAAAAGTTCAATCCTCATCGCTGATCACCAATGTTAGAAATGGGGTCTTTGGTTGGCAGTCAGGATGCCCCCTGTCCAAGCAAGGACCCTCACACTAGTCAGGGTAAAGGAGAATCACACTCAGTTAGCCTCCACTCACCTCCTTGGTAGCTTGGCCTGAGCATGCAGGCATAACTCAGAGGCAATGTGTTAAGTATTTGTACCAACACACACAGTAATACAATGAACCACTACAAAATGACACAACACAGATTTAGAAAAAGTAAATATTTTATCTAAATAAACAAGACCAATTACAATAAAAATCCACAATACACCATTTAAAATATGATTTTAACACAAAGATAGTGCCTAGAAGAACAAATGCTGCAATTTGATATTAAGCGTCATTGTGACGGAGTCGTTTCCTACAATGCAACACCACTGGCGCCATTTATGGAGTCGTACAACCCCCAGGTACAATAACTTTGTAAACAAGTAGAAAACAGACCGGTGCACAGAGTCGGGGAGTGAGGCATCGCTGGATCTGATGTGGCGTCAGTTCTGGTGTTACAAGGCAGAGGAGCAGAGGCACCGTCCAGCGGCATCGGGTCCTTATTGCAGAGTGGTGGAGGTGAGGCAACGTCGGTTGCAATGTGTTGGTCCTGTGGTTCTGGCAGATATGAAGTCTGGCAAAGTCACGATGCTGCGGGACGACCTCACGGGGTCACGATGACATCAGAGGGCCACAGGTGCTGCGATGGCAGTGGGTGTCACGGACGTTGGACTTACGACACTCCGATCTCTGCAAATTTGTGTGGAGTCAGCGGCTGCGGCGATGCAAAGCCTGCCAAGTCGTTGGGGTCGTCGTGCTTCTGCAAGGTCCACGGCTTCAGGGAAGGTGGCATTGTTGTTTCCATGCAGCGGCGTCCTTAGCGAAGTCACACGGCATCGTCCGGCATAGTTAGACAGGGTTTATCCAGGAAATCACTTCTAGGGCCACAGCATGCAGACTCAGAACTGGATGGTGAAGCCTTTGCTATCCTTGAGTCTTCAAACCAGGAGGAAAGCCCTACTCCAAGCCCTTGGAGATACCCCTCAAACAGGAATGCACAACAAAGTCCAGTCTCTGTCCCCTTGCACAGGGAGAAGCAGCAACTTCAGGACAGACCAACAAATCACAGTCACAGGCCAGGATAGCACTTCTCCTCAGCTCTTCAGCTCTTTTCCAGGCAGAGTTCCTTTTGAATCCTTGAAGTAATCTAAAGTCTGGGGTTTTGGGTCCAATACTTATAACCCTTTCTGCCTTTGAAGTTGCCCAACTTCAAAGAAAAGTCTCTGTTGTTCACAAGATCCTGCCTTGCCCAGGCCAGACCCCAGACACACACCAGGGGGTTAGAGACTGTATTGTAAGAGGGCAGGATAAGCCCTTTCAGGTGTGGGTGAACATTTGTCCTTCTACTCTAGCAAAGATGACTCATCAGGATATGCAGGCTACACCCCAGCACCCTTTGTGTCACTGTCTAGAGGAGATACACAAACAGCCCAACTGTCAAACTGACCTAGACAGGGAATCCACAAACAGGCAGAGTCACATAATAGTTTAAGCAAGAAAATGCCTACATTCTAAAAGTGGCATTTTCAAACTAATAATCTAAAAACCAACTTCACTAAAAAGTATATTTTTAAATTGTGAGTTTGGCTCTTGTATCTCGGCCCACTTGCCTCTTATTTGAAAAATGTACCTTTTTCTAGTCCAATATAAACCAATAGCTTATCTCTAGTTGGAGCTAGCGATTGTGTCAGTACGTGGTTCTCTATCTTCTTGTGCCGAGTCCCATTTTCTTATATATCTATTTTATTTTTTTAAATTTATAGATGCACCGTATTCTCGCCAGCCGTCCCACTATCTCCTCTCAAAGGGAATCTGCACTTTAATATTATTTAAAGGCAGCCCCCATGTTCCCCTATGAAGAGGATAGGCCTTGCACAGTGAAAACCGATTTTGGCATTATTTCACTGTTAGGACATGCAAACACATCAGTACATGTCCCACCTTTAACATACACTGCACCCTGCCAAAGGGCCTACCTAGGGCCTACCTTAGGGGTGCCTTACATGTATAAAAAGGGAAGTTTTAGGCCTGGTAAGTGGGTACACTTGCCAAGTTGAACTGCCAGCTTAAAACTGCACACACAGACACTGAAGTGGAAGGTCTGAACCATGTTTACAAGGCTACTCATGTGGGTGGCACAAGTGCTGCAGGCCGACTAGTAGCATTTGATTTACAGGCCCTGGGCACATCTAGTACACTTTACTAGGGACTTCTTAGTAAATCAAATATACCAATCATGGAAAAGCCAATTACACATATAATTTCACAGAGGGAGCACGTGCACTTTAGCACTGATCAGCATTGGTAAAGTGCCCAGAGTAATAGAAACAGCAAAGACAGAGTCCAGCACACAGAAACAACCTGGGAAGTAGACGCAAAAAGTTTGGGGAGACCACGCCAATGATGCCAACTCTAACACTTAGTAGTTCAGAAGGAACTAGCTTACAATATTACAAAATTTGGGGGAATAACAAACACTGTTAATTAACGTACATCAGAGTTATTACTGGCATAACTAGCCATCCTCTGCTATAACATGGTTCTTATGGGGCGACAGGCACTCTGTAAGTTGCAACAGTGGGTGGTTTTAGGATCAAAAAGCAGGGTAGCAGGGTGGGGCAAGTTAGGGGGTTGCTACAACTGATGAAATTAATTGTTGTTTCTATTTGTTTAGCTAATTGCTCACATACACAAGGGTCAGAAATAGGGAGGCCACAGTGGCTGAAAGATGAGGTAGCAGCACACATGGGGCGAGATACACCCACATGGAGAGTGGGGAATATCACTGGGAAGATAGGATGGGTAGCCACAAGCAAAATTGATCGAACATTTGGACCTGGAATGTAAATGGCCTGGGAAACAGAGTAAAGTGTACGTTGGTGCTTCAGTTTCTATGCTGACATATCCCAGATATTATATTACTCCAGGAAAGACATCTCAAATGGAATCACTATAAAGCCCTAAATAGGTTTGGCTATTCATTGGTGGCACATGCTGGCTATTCCACTGACTCCTGGAGGGCTGGAATCCTACTAAAAAACTCAGTGCCATTCACACTGCAGCATAAGTGGCACAATTCCCTGGGCAGATATGTGGCAATATCAAGAAAATGGCAAGGTGAAACATTCAGCATATGCTCTGCTTATGTCCCTCCACAACTCCATATTACGACCTTGCCGGATATAGGTGCCTTGTTATTGGACCTGGCAGTAGGAATCCTGGTTTTGGGGGAAGACATGAACGCAGGGGTAGACCCAGGGGTTCATAGGGAGACTGGAGGCGGGTGCACCGAGTGAGCTGGGGCCTTTACGGTCCTTCCTGGAGGATTTGGGTGTGGCGGATCTCTGGAGACCACACCATCCACAGCAAAGACAAAAACATTCTACTCCACACCACACAATAGTCTCTCCCGACTAGACTATGAGGGTCATTATGACCCCCGGCGGTCGGTGATAATGTGGCGTTAGTAACGCCGACAGGCTGGCGGTACATACTGCCACATTATGTCATTGGCAGGTTGGCTGCAGCTAACCTGCCAATTTACCATACCAACCGCAATGGCAGTTAAGAATCTCTAGCTGGGCGGTCGCTAGTGTACTGCATCATGACCCTGCTTACTGCCATGGTTTTTGTGGCATTCACAACACCACGAAAATCATGGTGGTAGGCCCTATCACTGACAGGGAATTCCTTCCCTGTCACTGGTAGGAGACCCCCCACACCCCCAAACACTCCCCAGATGCCCCTACCCCCTCTATACACGCCCCCTTCTTATCACCCACCCCTCCCATACACGCAGACACGCACCACACACTCACTCACACAGGCACACAAGCATTCATTCATGCATGTATACATTCATTCCACACACACATTCACACTGACACGCATGAACGCATTTACATTTACATTCATACACACATTCTCACACATGCATACACACTCGCAAACAACACTACACACACATTTGCATTCACCACACACTCATACATTCATGCACACACACAACACCCCCATCCCCCTTCCCTGTCGGAAACCCAACTGACCTGCATCCAGGGGGTCTTCAGGCAGGTGAATAGGACGGGGCGCTGCTAGTGCCAGCAGAACACCACCAGGCTGTATTATTTTTCATAATACGGTTGGCGGCCGTCTACTGGCGTGGTGCTGCTGGTGGTAGCAGCGCCACCTTAACACCATCTGCCAGTATGGCCACACCCAGAATTCCGTCCTTCTTGTGGCGGAAATCCGGCTGTGGTCATAATTTGGCAGATGGCTGTTAGCCGCGGCGAGGGTCTTTTGGCGGCCGTCGCTGTGGCGGTAGGCGGGATTTTCCGCAATTGTCTTAATCAGGGCCTATATGTTCACTCATAACGAGGGTGCGGGAACATTCCAAGAGGCGGCATGTCAGGCTAGGGGGATCTCTGATCACTCCCCTGTGAGTCTCCTGTTAAAGGGACCAGAAAAATATTTTGTACTACCCCTGAGGATAGATCCATGTTTCTTGAAGAATCAGAGCTTCAGGGAGAAATTGAATGAGGGAGCGGAAGCCTAAGTTCAATCAATCAATCAATCAAATTTCTTAAGCGCGCTACTCACCCGTTAGGGTCTCAAGGCGCTAGGGGCTGGAGGGGGGTTGTTACTGCTCGAAGAGCCATAAAACCAGTTGTGGAAAACCAGAGAACTGTGGATTCCCATTGTGTGTTATGGGAGGCTTTCAAGGCTGTCCTAAGGGGCAAGGCTCAGGCACTAATAGGAGGTATGAAGAAAGAGCATAATCTAGAGTGCGCTAGACTTGAAGATTACATTTTAGATTTAGAAGCCAGAATTCAGACAGAGGGTACAGCGACACTTAGCCACTTTGACTCTGCCAGCGTGACTTTAGATTATTGGCCAAGGAGCTGGCACAACATCATGCATTAGCAGTGCAGCGCCCCCTCTATGAAGTTGGAGATAAGGCTAATAAACTACTGGGTTGGCTCGAGAAAAGAGACAGAGACCGATCCTGGGTGCTGAAGGTCGTGGATGGGCACGGCACTCTTAGAACAACTAATGCCTCCATAGCAGATACATTTGCAGATTATTATGAAGGCCTCTATGGGTCCACGACCTCTTGAACTGCAAACTGTAGTGGACTGGTAGGTGAGATAGCTATACCAACAATCAGCTATGAGAAGAGGGTGGCATTAGAGGCAGACTTGTCTGCTGAGGAACTGGCAGTGGCTCTGCAGAACCTACAATCCAGGCAGAAGGCAGGACACAACGGTCTCTCGGAAGAAGCATATGAAGGGGTGGCTGACAAGGTAACGCCACATATGCTGGCTATGTTCAGAGAGGCGCGGAAAATAGGGTGTCTTCTGACTGACCAATGTACAGCCACAATAATAGTAATACATAACAAGCATTTGCAATGTAATAGATCTCGCATTTGCTTGCGTTAGCGCTATTGGCGTGGTAAATTTATAACTGGACTTTTATTGCCACATAAATTGGTCAACCCTAACTAATAATTTAGGCCCTAATTAAGACAATGGCGGTTAATGCCGCCTACCGCCACGGCGACGGCCACCAAAAGACTGTCACCGCAGCTAACAGCCGTCCACCAAATTATGACCATAGCTGGATTTCCACCACAAGAAGTGCGGAAATCCAGCTGTGCCATACTGGCAGATGATGTTAAGGTGGCGCTGCTACCACCAGTAGCACCACGCCAGTAGACCGCCACAAGCCGTATTATGAAAAATAATACGGCCTGGTGGTGTTATGCTGGCAGGCGCTACTGGTGGTAGCAGCACCCTGTCCCATTCCCTGCCGGAAGACCCCCTGGATGCAGGTAAGTTGGGTTTCCGACAGGAGAGAGGGGCGGGATGTGTTGTGTGTGTGTGTGTGTGGGTGTGTGTGCATGAATGTGTGAGTGTGTGCGTGAATGTGAATGAGTATGTAGTGTTTGCGAGTGTGTATGCATGTGTGAGGATGCGTGTATGAACGGAAATGTGAATGCGTGTCTGTATGTCAGTGTGAATGTGTGTACGGATGTGTGTGAGAATGAATGGATTCTTGCGTGAATTAATGTGTGTATGCCTGTGTATGTGAGTGTGTGCATGCGTGGTACATGGATGCGAGTGTGCATGTATGAGGGAGTGGGGGATCGGAAGGGGGCCATGGATGTAGCGGGAGCGGGGGTGTCTGGGGAGTGTTGCCTCCTACCAGTGTCTGGGGAGTCATGATGCCGCCAGCTGTACAATAGGAGCCGCCGGGCTGGAGATTCTTATCATTGCTACCCGCATGGCGGTCGGTATCGTAAATTGGCGGGTTGGCTGCAGCCAACACGCCAATGTGATAATGTGGCAGTATGTACCCCCAGCCTGTTGGTAGTACTACCACCACATTATCACCGACTGCCGGGAACATAATGACCCACTTAGGCCCTCATTACAACCCTGGCAGTAAGTCCCACTTACTGCCGTGCTGACGGCCGTCAAGATACCGTGGCTGAAGCAGAAATCTGCTACAGGTATTACGACCCACATCCCGTAATCCACCACAATACAGACACCCACACAAGTCCGCCACACCAAAGGTCTGTGATAAACTGGCGATAACAAAACCTACACCGTCACACCAACAGAACTACGCCCACACTATCAGGACCCACGAATCAACGCGGCGGTCATTCAACTGTGGTAATCCATTGGCGGGACACACCGCCACACTCAAAATACACACACATTTACAAAACACAACCACACTGGACAATTCAAAAGATACACACCTGACACACATGCACACACCACACCCACACACCCAGAACACTATAAAACACATACTCACATTACCCACAACCCCTTACAATGATTTTTGTAGAAGAATTAGAGAGAGAGAGAGAATAGCAAACACAAAACCACCATCTAAAGGCGTACAACACCATCACTCATACAACATCCAAGCACCTCATACAACACACACCAACAAAACACATCACCCAGCACAACAAACAGCACCTCACACATCACCCACACCACATTATGGCACCTCAAAGACACCCCAGGTTTTCTGAGGAGGAGCTCAGGGTCATGTGGAGGAAATCATCCAGGTAGAGCCACAGCTATTCGGATCACAGGTGCAGCAGACCTCCATTGCTAGGAAGATGGAGCTATGGTGGAGAATTGTCAACAGGGTCAACACAGTGGGACAGCATCCAAGAACATGGGATGACATCACGAAGAGGTGGAACGACCTACGGGGTAAGGTGCGTTCCGTGGTATCCAGACACCGGATTGTTGTACAGAGGACTGGCAGTGAACCCCCACCTGCCCCCACAACTAACAACATGGGAGGAGCACGTTGTGGCAATACTGCATCCTGAGGGCCTCATAGGGGTAGCAGGAGGACTGGACTCTGGTAAGTCAAACCTTCACTACTATATCCCCCACCCTACCTGCATGCCATCACAAACACCCAGTCCAACCCTCACACCCATCCCCCCAATACCCCACTGATACCCCACTATCACAATCCACACATCCCAAAACCAAGGCCTGCATGTTACACCAATGCATGGACACCCGTCACCAAAGCATGTCCAGTACAGATACTCACCCAGGCCCCAAAATCTCCAATCACACAAGGCCAAAGACAATAAGCCAAGCACAGGACTAGAGGCTAACTCACCCATTGGACAAGATGGCACACACAGCCACAATAACTATGCATTTACCCCCCAACAGGACCCCTTCACAATGTCACCGGACAGCAGGTGACAGACATATCCAGTCCCCCCACAGAAGAGGCCCACAGTGACAACAGCAGCTCTGCAAGCCTGGATCAAGATGACCAGCCATTATCGTGACATTATCGTGAGGGACTGCGAGTCCCAGGAGAACCAGGGAGACCCATGGAGCAAAGGAGGAGGTGCGGGTGCGGAGACTAGCCCCAGGAGCACCCATAACACTGTGGCGAGTCTCCCGCTGCGCTGGACATTATCGTGAGGGACTGCGAGTCCCAGGAGAACCAGGGAGACCCATGGAGCAAAGGAGGAGGTGCGGGTGCGGAGACTAGCCCCAGGAGCACCCATAACACCGTGGTGAGTCTCCCGCTGCGCGGGACATTATCGTGAGGGACAGCGAGTCCCAGGAGAACCAGGGAGACACAAGGAGCAGAGGAGGAGGTGTGGGGGGCGGAGACTAGCCCCAGGAGCACCCATAACACTGTGGCGAGTCTCCCGCTGCGAGGGACATGCCCGGACAAAGCCCAGGCCAAGGGCGGGCCCGTCTGAGACCGTCTGAGTACCGACCGAGACTGGGCAACCCCTCTTGGTCCTAAGGTAGGATCCATAATTTTTTGTGTGCTGCTTGGCATCTTGGGCCTCGTTTCACAGACTTATATGTAGTGCTAAGGATTTTTAATGGGGAAGCGTAAGGCCAAAGGAAGTCCCTCAGCAGGCCCAGCTCAAACAAAAATAAAAAATTCCTAAATTGCATCAAATGCCACATGCTTCCTCTAGCTGTGTAACTGATGAAATAGATAACCTGATAGAGGAGGTGGAATCTTTGTTAAATCTGTTTATTAAACTTTATGCACACACAGCAGTACATTTTGCTATTAATTGTTTTGCGATCTGTTTACATACAATTATGAACTTGTACAGCGCAATTGCGCGATGAAGTGCTAAAGATACAACTTGAAACTATGCAACAAATGATTAAAGTCACAATTAAACACCGCTAATATCACACCTGGTGTTGGCTACATCAATTGGAGGGTGTGGGGGAGGGAAGGAAGGATACATCTATTGTGCATAGGGGGCGGGGAGACATAGTTGAGATATGAATCGTAGGACAGGAAGGGGCGCAGAACCAGTCTGGTAATAAGCAAGGCTAGGCGTGGATTGCATAAGAGCATAGTCGTAGGGGAAGCACACTGAAGTGTTACGTTGTTGTATTAAGGGGGAGAAATTAGGAAATTAATACAGAGGGTGAGTGATGATAGGGCAGCTGAGAATAATGTGATATAAATATTGAGCAAGAAAAATAATACATGTACAATTACTACTTTAGGGTGGGTATGTGTCATACCTAGCTTCTATTGCTACTACAAAAGTGTCCCAGACTTCAGGGCCATCCAGTAGTAGGCCTTTATGTTGTAATGAACGTAGTGTCTGAGCTTCGGCTTGTGCCCGGCTATGTAAGTCATGGAGCCAAGCGGACTGGGATGGAACGCGTGGGGCCTTCCAGTGCGTTGCTATTAGGCGCTTGAAGACAACAAATGCTGGATCAATGAATCTGTGTATATGTTTATCGCTTTTGGTACGGTGACGTATGCCAAGTAAGCAAGAGTCCGGGTTGGACACCAAAGTGTGGGATGAAATGTCTTCTGTGACATCAGTCACGCAGTGCCAAGCCGAGTTTATTGAGTGGCAGCTCCAGACCATGTGGTAAAAGTCTGCTGCCGGAGTAGTGCATCTGGGGCATGACGGGTTTGTGTTCGGGTATATTCTTTGGATACGGGCCGGGGATAGGTATGAGTGGTGAATATAATTGAATTGGGTGTATCGCAATCGAGGATTGCAAGATATTGACTTGATCGTTGTGAGAGCCGCAACACAAGTTTTTTTGTGATAAAGGAGAAGGGAGGACGGAATCCCATCATGCTTTAGCAAGCGGCAGGGCAGAGCAGACTTCAGCTAGCAGTTCTTTATATAATTTAGTTATGATGCCTTTTGTGCTACCTATGGTAAGGATAGTGGTAAGTAATTGGGATTCGGGTGGTTCATTGTCGCCAGAACCCCAGAGGTTATTGAGTAGCCTTTTAATGGTAATATACATCAAGAAGGCACCAGTGCATAACCCCAGTGGCCACTAATTCCACGAAGGTGCGCATTGTGGAGTTAGAGTAGTAATCGCCCACATTCAGTGTACTTATGTCCCGTGTATCATGGTGTGTTGAGAGTATTTGGGTGCCTGGCAGCTGAAACAGCGGTAACAGAGGGGAATAAGGAGGTATGGGGGTCTTGATTTGAACGTATCTGCGCCAGCAGAAACAAGCTGTATCGTTTGCGGGGCTGTGTATGCTTGCAGCATTGTACATTCGGGAGGAGAAGTTTCCCTGAGCCATGTGGATAACCACAATAGCTGGGCAGCTGCATAATATCTTTCGAAGTTAGGCATGCCCAATCCGCCTGCTTCTTGCAGGAATATTGTGTTATAGCTAACGCTACTCTGCGTCTGTCTTTGCCCCAGAGCAGATCGGTTAATAATGAGTGCAGTTTACTAAAAAACGAGCGTGGCAAACATAATGGAAGGGCAGTGAAATAATATAAGAACCTGGGGAGGATGAGCATTTTGGCTATTGCTACCCGGCCCATGGGGGATAGAGGAAGTGAGCTCCAAAACGTCAATGAGCTGCGGGTAGAACTGAGTGCTCTATCAATATTGCCCTCTTTCAAATTGGCAATGGAGTGATAAATTTGTATCCCAAGATATTTAAAGGTAGTGTGTGACCATGGCAGTTGATATTGCGGTAATACCATGTGAAGGTCGAATGGTATGGGGACAAGGGGGAAAATACTTGACTTGGACCAGTTAACACGTAGACCAGAGGTGAGAGCGAAGGAGTCGAGCACTAGCAACACCTTTGCCATGGAGGTGGGGTGATTACGTAGGTATATCAGGGCATCATCTGCATATAAGGATATAGGGCCTGATTCTGACCCTGGCGGCCGGTGACCGCCAGGGTCACCGGCCACGGGAGCACCGCCGACAGACCGGCGGTGCTCCGAAGGGCATTCTGACCGTGGCGGTTCAGCCGCGGTCAGAAAGGGTAAACCGGCGGTCACCCGCCGGTTTACCGCTGCCCTTCTGAATCCTCCATGGCGGCGGATTCAGACACCCCCTACCGCCATCCTGTTCATGGCGGGAAACCCGCCATAAACAGGATGGCGGTAGGGGGTGCCGCGGGGCTCCTGGGGGCCCCTGCAGTGCCCATGCCAATGGCATGGGCACTGCAGGGGCCCCCGTAAGAGGGCCCCGCAAAGTATTTCAGTGTCTGCTATGCAGACACGGAAATACGCAACGGGTGCCACTGCACCCGTCGCACCTTCCCACTACGCCGGCTCAATTCTGAGCCGGCGTCCTCGTGGGAAGGTTGATTTGCCCTGGGCTGGCGGGCGGCCTTTTGGCGGCCGCCCGCCAGCCCAGGGCAAATCTCAGAATCACTGCAGCGGTCTTTCGACCGCTGTGCGGTGTTCTGACGGGGTTACTTTGGCGGGCGCCTCCGCCGCCCGCCAAAGAAAGAATGACCCCCATAATATGGTGTGTATTAGATTCAGTGATGCCCCATATTGTGCGTAGCTACGTAGCTTAATTGCTAATGGTTCCATGGCTATGGCAAATAATAAAAGGGGTAATGGACAATCTTGTCTGGTGCCTCTACCTATGGGGAATGCTTCAGAAATAGTGCGTCCATTTTTAACTTGGGCTGTGGGTTTGGAGTAGAGTGTTTTGATCCAACTGATGAAACCGGAACCAAATCCAAACGCTTTGAGTGTGCGTAGAAGATAATCCCAGCTCAGCGTATCAAACGCTTTTTCGATATCTAGGGAGAAGGCCACCGTTTCTGATTCTGTATTACTGTGCATTATGTGAAGTAGTCTTCTAATATTTAAAAAGGTGCTTCTCCCTGGAATAAAGCCGGACTGATCCGAGTGTATTAAGCTTGATAAGTAAGGGAGTAGCCTGTTTGCCAATACTTTCCCTAATAGTTTGCAGTCTGTGTTGAGGAGAGAGAGCGGTCTGTATGATTTAACGTCGAGAGGATCTCGGCCCGCCTTAGGAAGGACGACTATTAGAGCTTTGCGCATGGAGTCTGGCAGCTGTAATTCATTACGCGCTTCGTTAAATACCTCTATAAGGGTTGTAGGAGGTGAGTAGCATGGAAGTTATAATACTCTACCGGTAGGCCATCTGAGACAGGCGTTTTGCTACGTGCCATTTGTGCCAGAGCTGAGCGCAGTTCTTCTATAGTAATGGGACCGTCTAAGGTGGCAGCGTTGTCAATGATATGTTGGTTTTGGGAGACGAGTGATGGTATGTCATCTAATTGCTGCTCCGATGGGGGGGGAAGGAGGCGTATATAGGGTGCGGTAGTATGTGGAGAAGGCTTTGTTAATTCCTGCTTGGGTGTTAATAATGACGTCGGAGTTCAGGCGTATCACACCAATGGGTGATGATTGTGAGGGTTGACTGGTCAGCCACGGTAACAGCCTGCCTGATCTATCACCCTCGACGTGTTGCCGTGTCATGTAGTGTCTGTAGTCGTATTTACATAGTCTGGTGTCTACTTCTCTCTGGGCAGCTCTCAGCAAGTTCAAAGCAGCTAGTGTAGACTCGTTTTTGGAGACCTCAACCTCCGCTTTGCGGAGTTTAACCTCCAGACATTGTAATTCTTTGGTGAGTGTCCTTCTTACCCCCACTGTGGCCGCGAGGCAGTGTCCGCGTATTACCGCCTTATGGGCATCCCACTCTGAGGTGGAATCTTTGTTGACTAGAAAGAAGAACGACCCTCAGAAAAGGCTGAAAAATGGTTCTCTTACCCCTTTCTTGACAACCAAATCCCGGGGGAGGGAAATTTCCTTCATCAGTGATGCTACACTGAGGTTACCAACAGTACAGTCAGACGGACTTAATATGAAACAGGACAGACCAATTACAAGTCCACGAATGATAAGCCCTCATTTTATTACAACTTATCCTCAGGAGGACTTGGTTGCCCTTATCATTGGCCTAAAAGAAGAGGTTAAAGAACTAAAGAAAATAATGTCAGAAGTCTTAACCATCTACCGTTCTAATAGCTCGACGAGGGAAATCGCACCTATGCACAAGGTTGAGTTGACGACCGCTCCCACTACCATAACAAAATTTGGTGCTAGGGAGAAGAGTGCTGTCCCTCTTAATGATGATTCTGACCAGGAAAGCAGAGGCCCACAGATAAGTTTATCTAGACCTTTTGACAGAAAGAGCCATCTTCATGTTCCATCTATTTGTCGACCATGTGATAAGATGGTGTGGGAACCTACTACTGTGCAAACTCCATTCAAGCCTTTGGTCAGTGGCTACCCAATTTATATGTGTAAAGACAGTGCTTCACTTATAAACAAGGTCATCTACTAGATACGGCACACTAGACAATGTGGTTCTATTATCCGCTCAGACATAATATCGGCGCAGCACTACACAGAGAGTCTTTGGGGCACAATAAATTTAGTGCTGTCTTCCCCTGAGCTGGTAAGGGGTTTATTATTGATGGAGTCACAAAATCCCTTGCAAAATGGTTCAAACATCTGTTTTAAGAGCTGTTGGCATGCAAATGAGACCTTACTGAGGAGGGACTCCTCTGCCCCACATTATGGCCTCCAAAACAAGAGAGATGAATCTTCAGCTTATCCAGAAGAGCCCACCCTACCGCCATGTAAGAAGGAGCATGCTTGTCAGGTTGAGGCGACCAATTTAGGGATGTTGGCACAAGTAACTGACACCCTAGATATTGATTGACTGACTTCGCCCTTAGTTGCTCGGGATAGCAGTGTAGCCTCTCAAACCATTAACCTGCAGATAGATGGGGATTCAGATTTAGAGCTCTTCTCCCCTAGGAATATGGTTTTAACATTCGATGTAATTGGTGCAACCATGGTCAAACGACCAACCAGCGAGAATCGTGTTAGACCATGTATCCCATCTTCCTCTTGGAAGGCTCCAAATGGTCAGGAAACTTTGACTCGAAATTTCATGACATGGAATTTGGCTAGAATTCGTAACAAACTATGGGGGTCATTCTGACCCTAGCGGCCGGTGACCGCCAGGGTCACAGACCACGGGATCACCGCCAACAGGCTGGCGGTGCTCCTGAGGGCATTCTGAACCGCCGCGGTCAGAAAGGGTAAACCGGCGGTCTCCCGCCGGTTTACCGCTGCCCCAATGAATCCTCCATGGCGGCAGAGCGCGCTCCGCCGCCATGGGGATTCAGACACCCCCTACCGCCATCCTGTTCATGGCGGGAAACCCGCCATGAACAGGATGGCGGTAGGGGGTGCCGCGGGGCCCCCGTAAGAGGGCCCCTGCAGTGCCCATGCCAATGGCATGGGCACTGCAGGGGCCCCCGTAAGAGGGCCCCGCAAAGTATTTCTGTGTCTGCTTTGCAGACACTGAAATACGCGACGGGTGCAACTGCACCCGTCGCACCCCTGCAACTACGCCGGCTCAATTCTGAGCCGGCGTCCTCGTTGCAGGGGCATTTCTGCTGGGCCGGCGGGCGCTCTTTTGGAGAGCGCCCGCCGGCCCAGCGGAAATGTCTGAATGGCCGCCGCGGTCTTTTGACCGCGGTGCGGTCATTCGGCGGCGGAACCTTGGCGGACGGCCTCCGCCGTCCGCCAAGGTCTGAATCACCCCCTATATGACCCTGATTGGGGGGAGTTTATTGATAAATTTGAGATTTGTCTATTCCAGGAAAACCTGGTCTACTTTTAATGTTTTCAGGCAAGGGTTTAGCTCATTTTGTAAAGAAGCTAGACCTTCCCCGGCAGGGAGAGTGGCGGGGGTCTTATCACATAGACAAGAAACTCAGAACTGGTCAATATCAGTGAAATTTATGTGGATTCGGATGATATATTGGCCTTATCAATCCAGCAGAGGCAAGGTTCCCGCCTGTTGTGTGTTAATGTCTATAATAGACCAGGACCTCTTTCTCAATTGTCTAAAACCATCCAGATATTGAATGCCCTGGTATCAGACTTTATAGTATTGCACTTTATCATTGTTGCTGGAGACTTTAACGTGTCGCTGGAACCAAACCCTGTATTTTCTGAGATCATACAGCTAGAGGATGTATCATGGAATATCAATCCCTTCTCCTCTCTGGAAAAACAGTCCAAACCCAGTAGTAGGGCTTTGCAAGTCATGAACTTCACGTTAACACATGGTCTTCGTCCAGGAAACGGGTGTTTTCCCTTGGATTCTCCAGCTAAACCTACATTCTTTAGAGGGTCTTATAGCAGCATATTAGACTATGTTGTCATTGATGTAAGGATTTGGCATGCTATTAAAGATATTAGGGTAAGCAACCAATACAATAGTGATAGCATCGCAAAGCCAGGTTGTGCAACATACAGCATGCCACGATGATCTGGCGCACCTTCTTCGGTGAGTAGTATAGGGAGCCACCTGTCAGATGGAGGCACCGGAACCTGGCCTTCAGAAGGCCAAAAGTACGCTCCTTCATCCTCTTAGTTTGCCCATGTGCCTCATTGTAGCGTTCCTCTGCCCTTGTCCTGGGATTCCTCACTGGGGTCAGTAGCCATGACACGTTGGGGTAACCAGAGTCACCTGCAAATATCGAGGGACAACTGTTAGACATACACCAATCCTTAGGGACTCTCCCATACCCGGACACCTATGTAAACTGTGTTGGGACCTTGCGCTCACCTATTAGCCACACACGGTGCGTCTGAAGTTGGACCATCACATAAGGGATGCTGCTATTCCTCAAAATGTACGCGTCATGCACAGAGCCAGGATACTTGGCATTCACATGGGAGATGTACTGGTCTGCCAAACACACCATCTGCACATTCATGGAATGGTAGCTTTTGCGGTTTCTGTACACCTGTTCATTCCTGCGGGGGGGACAAATGTCACATGTGTACCATCAATTGCACCAATGATGTTCGGGATATGTCCCAGAGCATAGAAGTCACCTTTCACTGTGGGCAAATCCTCCACCTGAGGGAAAATGATGTAGCTGCGCATGTGTTTCAGCAGGGCAGACAACACTCTGGACAACATGTTGGAGAACATTGGCAGTGACATCCCTGATGCCATGGCCACTGTTGTCTGAAATGACCCACTGGCCAGGAAATGGAGTACTGACAGGACCTGCACTAGAGGGGGGATTCCTGTGGGATGATGGATAGCTGACATCTGGTCTGTCTCCAACTGGGCACACAGTTCATGGATTGTGGCACAATCAAGTCTGTAGGTGATAATGATATGTATGTCTTCCATTGTCGACAGGTCCACCAGGGGTCTGTGTATCGGAGGATGACACCGTCTCATCATCTGCCCCAGCGGACATGCCCTAAGGAGGAGAAGGGTGAGCAGAGGGTCATACACAACATAGGTTTCACAAGGGTGTTTAGAACAATTGTGATGTAATCTGTGTGTTGCTCTGTATGTCTGTATTTCTGCCCAAAAGTGCTGTGATGCAGTTAGGTGCCCTGCCATGTGGTCCCCTGGAATGGCGGCTGTCTGACCTGTAAGGAGGGACAAGGGGAAATGAGGTAACTGCACTGGCGTTGGGCAGCGTCGTGGTAGGCGGACGAAGACCGCAGTGCAATTCAGCATTGGTTATCATTGGGCCCTATGGGTTCCAGGAGCCAAAGGCGATGTACGCCGGCGGTGACGGTACGCACGGCGCGGACGTGACCGACATCATATATCTCTTCACTCACTTGATACCTGACCTTCAACAGGAGTGGCCCAACACTGCAAGTGCTGCTGTGACCTGAGTCTGGAAGCGACAATGGTTACAATGTCTGGAGAAAGGGCCCCTGCCTTCACCACGGAGGAGTTGGACAACCTGGTGGCTGGGGTCCTCCCCCAGTACATGCTACTCTACGGTCCTCCAGACAAACAGATGAGTAAACTGTGAGCATGATGGATGGGACATGAATGTATGGTGGCGTGGATGGAAGATACAGGGGTTGTGGTCAATGAGTAAGATGAACCGGACGGTGGAGTAAAATCCATTCTTACCTCACTTTTCCTCTAGGTAATCGCCCAGCAGAAGAAGAGTATTTGGCGTGCCAACGCCAAGGAAGTGCGGACCCTGGGGGTCTACCATAGATGGAGCACCCACTACTGCAAAAGATTGGAGGATCTGCGCTGCTGGAGCAAGAAGACGGAAGAGGCCCAGCTGGGAATGGCCTCCCAACGTGGAAGGGGTGCCCGTCGCACATGACCCCCCTGATGTTCTGGATCCTAGCGGTGGCGTATCCGGAGTTGAATGGGTGCTCGAGGGCATCACAGCAGCCACAAGGGGTGAGTACAGTCTCATTCAGCTGACTCTGCGTGCTTCATGAGGTTTCTCGGTGGGGGAGGTGGAGGAAGTGGGCTGTGGGTGGCATTTGCAGCTAAAAAATGCATACCTGGAGGGCATTATTCATTCTGGCGTGGTGGCCCAACAAAGAGCATTTCAGGCTCTGGCCTCAGCACTGACGGCAGCCTTTGTCTCTGTGTCCAGCCTCCCCCCTCCAACTTCCACTACCCAGGCCCAATCCCCTCTACCTCAGCCTATCCCAAGCACACCACCAGACCAGCATGCACACTCATCAACACACAAGAGTGGACATGGCAAACATAAGCACCACACATCCCACAAGCACTCACACAAGCACCATCCCCATGCAGACACACCAACATCCACTACCTCCATGCCTTCCTTCTCCCTCCCAGTCTTGTCTCCACTCACACCTGCATGAACTACATCCTCAGCCACTACCTCCATCACCAGCACGCCCATCACCACACACCGCTCACGTGCAGTCACCACCCCCACTACCATGCACACGTCCCCTGTGTCCTCTACCAGTGTGTCTGTGAGCCCTCCTCCCAAAGTACACAAACGCCGGCACACACCCACTCAACAGCCATCCATCTGACAACAGCCTCCAGCCCATGCACCCTCACCCAAATTCAGCAGACGTACACCTCCTACAACCACTACCTCTTCCTCCACTCCCAAACCCCTCCATCTTCCCATCCCAGTGTGTCTAAAAAACTTTTCCTAGCTAATATTGACCTCTTCCCTAAACTTCCCCCCTCTTTCCCCTAGGGCCATGATGTCCAGATCCCAGCTGAGCACCTCAGCCACGAAATCCTCGAGCAGTATGGTCCCTTCAAGTCCAGTAATATTGTGGGCGGCATCGATCAGGGCTGCCAGTGTGCCACCTACTGAGGCCAAAGATCACCCTATTCCGCCGCCTGCCAAGGTGAAGAAGGGGCCCACATGCCGTAGGGAAAAGCCGCACCAACCACTCAGCAAGGCCTCCTCCAAGACAAAAGAGAACAGTGCCAAGGTCCCAGCAGCAACTTCCAAGGTGGGGAAGGGACACAAGGCTAAAAGGAAGTCAGCTCAGGGCACGGAGCCTCCGGGTGAGGGACTGGTGACACCCCTTCTACAGGACAGAACAGCAACCTGTACGGCGGTGGCCACCGTCGCAACCACCGCCACCTGCAAGCCCACCTGCACCGCCACCTGCACGCCCACCTGCACGTCTGCTGCCTTTGCTACATTCCACAGCATCATCCCCATTGGGCAGCCGTCCGAGGCTGCAGGAGATGTCCTGGTGTCTCCCTCCACAGGTGCTGACACATGCACCACCGCCAGCATCACCGCCGTTGACACCGCCGCAACCACCGCCACTTGCAAGCCCACCTGCACCACCACATGCACACCCACCTGCATGTCTGCTGCCTTTGCTACAGTCCCCAGCATCATCCCCATTGGGCAGCCGTCCGAGGCTGCAGGAGACGTCCTGGTGTCTCCCTCCACAGGTGCTGACACATGCACCACCGCCAGCATCACCGCCGCAACCACCGCCACCTGCCCTGCGACGTGCTCAGACAGTGCCACCACAGCCGACATGAACATCATCCCCAGTGGGCAGTCGTCCGAGGCTGCAGGAGACGTCCTGGACCCTGCACAGAGTGCATGAGGCACCACGACCAGCACTGGAAGTACCAGCAGTTGGCAGGCTAAGTCGCCGCAGGGTGGAGTGTCTCTGCCTCCATGGAGTATCATGCTACTTGTTGCCAGGAATCTCGTGGCTCTGACACCAGGGGCGGGAATGGTAACTGCCACACACCATGTGAAGCACTCTGGGCACCAAGCCCCCTCCAGAACCAGTGGAGAAAGGCATCCACTCACCCTATCCTTGGCAGGATGAAGCACTGTGGGCACCAAGCCCCCTCCAGAACCAGTGGAGAAAACCATCCACTCACTCTATCCTTGGCAGGATGAAGGACTCTGGGCACAAATCCCCCTCCAGAACCAGTGGAGAAAGGCATCCACTCACCCTATCCTTGGCAGGATGAAGCACTCTGGGCACAAAGCCCCCTCCATAACCAGTGCAGAAAACCATCCACTAGAGAGACAGTGGTTTTGCACTCCCCAGGACCAATCAGTGGGCAACCCACCCACTTGAGAGACTTGTGAGACTGTGGCTTGGCACTCCCCAGGAGCAAGCAGTGGGCATAGAGCTCCCTCGTGGAGCAGTGGCGTTGTCCCATCATCCGGCTGAGGTGCCCCCCTCCCGTTCCCCCTGAGGTGCCTGTTTTTTTTCGACCTGATGCCCCTGCAGTGTTCTCTCTGTTTTGAGGCAGGTATCATGTGTGGGCTTTGCCCATGCATTTTGGGACCACTGGTCCACAGACATTGAATGGAACACTATCCGGACTTGTGTAGTTGCTGTACATATTTGTATATAATGATCTGTTACTGACATGTTTCCCTATCTGAATTTTCGATGATTACACTCGTTACAATCATTTCATTTAGTTCTTGCGTTCTTCCAGAGGTTTATGGGGTGTATATGTAATGTTGCTGCATGTGTTTGTGTGTATGGTGTTGTGGGTGAGGGTGGAGGTGAGGGTGTTGCGTGTGTGTGTCACTCTCTTTTTCCTCCCCCTTCCCCTGTGTGCTAGTTGCAGTTCTCACCATGGTCGTCGTCGCCGTCTGTGATGTGTCTGGTAGAAGACGAGGTACACCAACATTGGTGACACCTGTAACTCGGGCTCCATGGCGTCCTGGTTCCTCGTTGGGTGTCGAGAGGTGAGTGGTTTCCCTTCTGTGTACTGTTTCCGCTATGCTTTTGTTGGCGTTGGTACCGCCCCGGAAAAGCTGGTGGTTTGGCCTCTCATAATACAGTGGGCCGTACATTGTCTTCCCCCTGTCTGTTGGTAGTTACCGCCGTGGTGTTTGTTTCTACCGTTGTGGCGGTCGGAGTGTTAAAGTGGCTCTCTGTGTTGGCGGTTTCCACCATGGTCGTGATTCCATTTTTTTTTACCGCCGGCCTGTTGGCGGTATTACCCCCGCTTTAACACCGAGCATCAGGGTTGTAATGCGGGCCTTAGTCTTTTCCTGCCACATAATTCCAGTGGCCCTCCATATAACTAAAGCATTTCCATTTACCTTCTTCCTCTGTCTGCAGAAAAAAAATGAAAATATTGCCAATAACCATCCTAATTTTTTTTTGCCATGCTAATTAGAAAAGAATACCACTTGCACCGCCCCACCATCAGAGTTACTGGTTGACTAGCAGAAACGCTAGGGGGAAGCTAGGAGTAGAGATAATGAGAAGGATGTGCGAAGAGAAACGCAACGTAAACAAGTGTAACGTAACATAGCTTTGTGTCCCTTTTTGCCACTTGTGCGTCAGCTCTGACCTGGCCAATGTGCTGCCTAAAAGCTCAGAATTTTAAAAAAACACATTATTTTGCATGTGAATAATTGCACTTTAACATTAAGCAACGTCCTTCTGCCAGGAAACCATGATGCTTTAAAAGGGAACCAAAAATTGATAATTCTCTTTGTTTGCATTGCCCTTTGGGTGCCCTTTTTCCCCTCTCTCAGGTGCCTTAAAGCGCTGTACCGGGATGCACAGTGCTTCGCAACGGTGTGCAATGCTTGTTGGCTCAGTACACAAAAAAGGAACAAATGCATTTCTTACTTTTTTTCCTAAAGAGAAGTAAAACAGAGCACGTATGACTCACAAATTTCAATTGTATTTTATCTGTTAGGTGAACTCTCAAATGCTTTGAAGCGCTAGCGCTTTGAGTGATGGAGTGCAATGTTTGTCTGCTCCGACCATGACAAAGGAAAAAATAAATTGAGGAGAAGTAAAACTGAGCACATATTTGGAGCACAGCCATGTTTCACTTCACAGGTATGCTATATACTGCTGTGGCAAGCAGAGCATTTTTCAGTGCCTTTCTCATGGCCGATTATTTAAGAGGCTGCTCTGCTTATGTTTCTCTTCTCTGGCGATGTGTTCCTAGGGGAAGATAGCAGAGAAAAGCTTAAAATAGACACCCCGTCACTCCGAGGACGGTGTGCTAAGTAACACACATAAGCATGCAGATGGACATGCGCCCACGTAAAGCACATAGAAAAGAACAAACACAATTACTCAAAGGTTTATAAACTCACCACACAAACACTAAGACGAAAACAGACATACACGTATACAAACAACTGCAATTCCTCAGCGTGAGTTCACAGCGCATGAAACTGGAAAGGTCCATGGAGCGCGATGCAAAGGGGAGCATGGCTGCGCAATGCGAAGGGGAGAGACAAATGATTTGTAATGCATTGGGTCTCGCATTTGCTCGAGTTAGAGCTATTTGCGTTGAAATTTCAAACTGGACTTTTCTTGCCTCACAAACTGAAAATAAAAAGTAAAACAGTTGACATAAGTAAGCCAATTCAAAGCGCTGCCATGAGCGCGAAGGAGACACACAAAAGAATAAAGAACTTCGCTCACAGTCAAAGTTATCTGCAAAAGTGCAATTATCCATGTAACATGGTCGATGGCCAATGCGGTAACAAAACCGCCCAAAGGAGGGACAAATATAAAGCAGATACCAATGAAAAGAAAGGATTTTTGAGAGACAAGCCCATGAACGAGTGATAGTGACGGGCGTGGGGTGGGCGTGGTTAAAAGCCCAGATAAATACCAACACGTCAGAAAAGCAGCGCTTGCGTGCTGCTATGCTTGACCTGCAAAGGGTAAGCCTCCCACTGACTGTAGCTCATATAGACCGATATCCCTGCTGAATGTCGAGGCTAAGGTGCTAGCAAAAATACTGGCAAATAGACTTTGCACAATAATCACATCTATTATACACCCAGACCAATTAGTGCTCATGCCCCACAGAAGCACCCACCTCAATTTGAGGTGTTTGTTTGGGGTGCTCCATGAGATCTCATGGTTGAGATCGGGCCAGACGTGGTAATGTCCCTCAATGCGAAAATGGAATTCAATAGCACCAAGTGGAATTATATGTTTGCGGTGCTGACAGGGCTGGGATTCAGCCCCAAGTTTTGTGGATGGGTCCGGCAGTTATAACAGACGCCCCTGGCCAGGGTAAGGGTCAATGGGATGGTTTCTTGGATCTTCGCTTTACAGAACGGCACAAGACAGGGGTATCACTTTCCCCTATATTATTTGCATTGGCCCCTGAGCTGCTTGCAGGCTTGATAAGACAAGAACCGCGGATTCGCGGGCACAATGGGGTGAGAGCTGGGAGGAGCACATACCACTTTATGCAGATGATATCCTGCTTTATTTGTCAGACCCAGCCCGCTCAATAAGAAGAGTTCTGCACATATTTGACCTTTTTGACATCTACTCGGGCTATCAAATTAATTGGGCTGAATCACTGATTTTCCCTATGTCAGGAGATACTACACAGCTCCCTAGGGAGTGCGTGGCGCCCTTGGTTGAAGCAAGGTTTATATATCTCTGGATATATATTCCTCAAGATCAGCAGGACTTCTAGAGTAGGAACCTGTTCCCACAGTTGCCCACTGGTGCACGCTTCATGATGATGATGCTGCAACGCCAGATATTAGTTCTACAAAACACCCCATATAAGATCCCACTATTCTGCCCTTCATTGAGGTGGGCACCCAAACTCTCGTCGGCAAGGTGTTTATTTAGGAACTTATTCACTCTGAGTATGACCTTAGAAATTGATTCTTGAACTAGAGAAACCAATAACTCCGGACTGCTTTTCCATGATATTTCACAAAGACATTCAGATACAATTTGGCCAATCCCCTAACAAGGCACTATAATTACATAGGAAAAGTTAAGATGGTTATAGAAGTCATGATTCAGTCATCCATTATAATTATTTTTAATCCCAACAGAAACCCTATGTACTCTGGTTTGTGTGGCCCCATCGCTCTCCTTAACAACAATGTGAAAAAATTCACTTCGAACTTGGGCCCATATGTACGAACGCTTTTTCCCATAGACGCAGAATGGGTAAAAACCTTTGCTACATCTGGCCCTTGCTCACTAGATTGTATTAAGTTTAGCCAGTGGTGGTTCCCTTGCTTAAATCGGGGCATCTGGGCATTGAGTTGAGATCCTTAAATGTTTTTGAGGAACCTTAATCATTATATTTAAAAAAATGAATAAAAATAAAGGGAGTATCATCATTTTAACCAATCCGATATGACCAATTATCGTTAATGGGGAGGTCCGCTACTTACACATGTGAGCTTGAGCTTTCTTAAGGATGGAGAGATAGTTAAGCCCGTGAAGCTCTGACATCTTTTGGGAGAAATATATGCCAAGATATCTAATTGGCCGGGAAGCCTGATAGTTGGTTTGCATCTCGTATGGCAGTATTGAATCACAAGCATTGTAAAGTAATGCCTCGGATTTTGATTTGTTAAAACGATATCCCCCTAAATCAGAAAAGGTTTAAATCTTTTCGAAGGCACTCCTAAAATTCTGAGTTTCCACAGCAAGATACAAAATTGCATCATCTGCAAAATGTTTTAGTTTGGGTGCGCCTAACAATGGGGCTTTACTAGAATCGTCTTGTCTCAGAGCCGAGGTCAGTTGTTCAATAAATAGTGCAAAGAGAAACAGGGACAAAGGGCATCCCTGTGGAGTCCCACAATGTATCGGCACATTGCCAACTACTCGTGAGTTAACTAGAATTTTAGCTTCTGCCCCTTGATAAAGATTTGAGAGAAGTTGGACTGTTTGGTGGGGAAACTTAAATCTCCTCAAGACTGCAAAATGGAGCTCGCATTGTACTAAATGAAATGCTTTTTCAGCATCTAGCATTATTATATTGTCTTGATTTTATTCTTTGAGCAATAATCGATTGCCTGCAACAGGAAGTTTGTGATGGTCAAAATAGATCTCCCTGGGAGAAACCCACACTGGTCTTGATGAATGAGGCATTGGACAGGCGGCATAATAAGAGCTGCCCAAATTTTCATAAGAATCTTATAGTCATTGTTAAGAAGGCTAATGGGGCAATATGAATTCGTTTTTTCCCATGCTTACCCTTCCTAAGGAAACTGACTATAACCACCCTTGTAAAAGAACTAGGTATTTTCTGTTCACACAGAGCCTTACATAAGTCTGCGGGAAGACCATCTTCGCTAGGGGCTTTGCCATGAGGAGAGCTCCTGATAGCATACATTACTTCGATGATGGTGATTGGCCACAAAATGCAGCCTGAAGTTCTTCGTTAAGACTCAGTAGGGTAATTGAATCAAGATATTCTTTAATATGATTGTCGTGTACTACAGTCTTTGGGGTGTAAAGATTTGTAAAGTGTGCTAGAAACACCTTTCCTATCTCTTTGGCCTGATCCATATTCCGACCCTGGACCTCATCAAATATAATTTTGATTGAAGATGCGTTTTGATTTTTTTTTTCATAATGCGCCAGAAACTTCCCTACGTGCTCACTTTGTTCATAATACTGCTGAAAGCATGTATTATGGTTAATCATCTCCTGTGATAGAAAAGGATCTTTCAGTTGAATTCTGGCATCCTGCAATCGAACCCATGAATCATGTTCAAGGTTCATCTGATAGAAAAGCATAGATGATAGAGTTCTTGCTGGAGGTTATCTACTTTTCCTTCCTTATTTTTTTTTTGTGTTAAGCCTGCATCTCATGCGCTTGTGAGACGCTTTAGGAGATAGAAAAGGGCTCGGAGCCCTGTCCACATCACGTCAGTGTCTTTCATTGGCTCGTGGACTTGCCTGTTAAAATCTGCTTGCTTTCATTAGTGGAAGGCACGCATACGTCATGCTTTTTTAGGTGGTTAGCCCTCCTCGAGCGCAGCGACCAACTACTGAAAACATGCGAGGCTCGCTGTTTTCCATCTGGTTTGTGGAATACTTTTTATCTTTTGTTCGCAGCGCGATCTCGCTTGGCAGAAGTCAAGTGCTTTGCACAACATCAACCATGTTACATAGTTAATTGCACTTTTGCCGGTTACGTAGATAATTGCACACTTTTGCGGATAGGTTTCATTATGAGTGAACTGCAGCAGCGTGATCGCGCTGTTTTTTTCCATTTAATGTGGCAAGAAAAATCCGGTGGGGAGTTTACAACTGCTAATAGCTGTAACTCGGAGAAATACGAAACCCTAGTTTTAATATACCACTCTGTTGTGGATGCTTAGGAATGTTGGATGTTTAGGAATGTTGACCACTGTCTGGAATCCATGTGTCATCCAGGTTCCAGATGAGGTCATTGGATCTCGGTGAAAGAGAGCCTGGACGGTTGGTGAGAGTGGACGTGTTTATATTTGCTGTGGGTTGGTGGTATTCAATAAAGCTCATCTTTAAAACCTATTGCATGAGCTTAACACTGGCGACGAGGTGTCACCACCAACCCAGGACCCACGGTTTTCCTACCTGAGGGACCTTCTGTTTACTCCTCATCGGGATCGGCCCACCTGTGGCTCCTGGCTTGGTGATTTTGGATTTGGGAGCCGGTGTAGTGGAGTCCTGGAGATGCCGCAGCGGATGTCGACTGGAGGTTACACCCTGCCGTAGTGGAGTTTTGGCGTGCTGGCACTTCTGCTGGTTTGCGTGGAGAAGTGCAGCCACGTTTTGTATCCTGCGCTGGTGAAGAGTGCAGCGCACGGTTTGTGTCCCGCGCTGGTGAACATTTGTTTAATCGAGTCGATTTTTTTTTTCCTTTTTGGTCCCGGTTACGTTCTCCTTTTTTGTGCGCGAGCCTTACAACGGCTTCTCTGACAGTTTCCTGTGCGCGTGATGCGCAAGGAACTGTACGCGTAGCCATAGTGACGCATCTTCTCTTCCTGGCAACGGAAGGCGCGTCTCTTCTCCTTGGAAACGGGAGGCGCACGAGGAACTGTACGCGTAGCCATAGTGACGCGTCTTCTCTCCCTGGCAACGGAAAGCACGTGCCTTGAGAGGCATTCGTTTTCGTTCTCGGCACGAAGCCTTCACAACGCGTCTCTTCTCCTGGAAACGGGAGGCGCGTAAGCTCTGTGAGGGGCATTTTGAAACGCTAAACCATTAACTGTATTCGGATTACGTCCTTTACACAATTTTCACTTCCATGAGAACTTGAAATTCGAAGATGTTTTGAACATTGCAATACTGAATTGTGTTTTTCAAATGTTCAGTTACACTAGTATACTTACCCATATTTTTTTCCAGTATTTTGTTCATATCTTGCTGTTACTCACACTTATTCACCTTGTTGTGGGTATTTATTACTAATTGTGCTGTATAGAGAGCTTAGAATGGCTACTCCCATGTTGTCTCAACCGCCCCCCTTTTTATCTGATAAGGGGGACCCCATTCTCCCTTGGAAACGTTGGAAGAATCTTTTTGACTCTTACCTACTAGCTGTTGGGGGGGAAAAATTCTCCCCAGCCAGAAAACAGGCTATTCTATTGCACAATTTAGGAATTGAAGGTAGAAACATTTATGATAGTCTTGAAACCCTACCTCTAGGGGGAGCTGAGGGGGAACCCAGAGATATTTATGAAATGTCAGCAGCGATGTTGGCTTCACATTTTGAATCCAAGCTCAACATTGTTTTGGAGAGACACAAATTTTTTGCAAGATCCCAAGGAAAATCTGAGAGTGTAGGAAACTTTGTTGCTGCATTACGCACGTTAACACGTACTTGTGATTTTGGTGATATCACAGATTCCCTCATTCGCGACCAGTTAGTGTGCTGTACGAACAATAAGAGGGTTCAAGAGAAGTTGTTGACGAGGAATCCTGATTTGAAAGAAGCCATTGCAATTGTTGAAGGAATGGAAAGTACTAGCAATTGGATTAAAGAAATGAATAACCATGAAGAGGACGTTTTGTCCAACGTACAAGCGCATTTGGCACAAGAAGAAGTTTTAAGGGTCAGCAGTGACAACAAAGCATGTGTACCCATTCAGGAAAAAAGAAAAGAAACCAAATTTCAGCGTTGTTACCGCTGTGGCAACTCTGGACACACGGCGAACAGTTTGAATTGTTTTGCAAGGAACTCTTTATGTAGGAAATGCGGAAAAAAAGGCCACTATGCTAGGGTCTGCAATAGTGACAAATCTAATGTAGATATTATTGCTGATAACACTAACAAAATGATTTTGTGTATTGATCATGAGATTAACCATGTTGAGAACGATGGTGGTGTAGTGGATGTTGGGCCAGTCGTCATGCCTGAGTGTGCTATTAGACTTGACGGCAGATTAGTTACAGTGTTAGCAGACTCAGGATCTCCGTATACCATGGTGGGGGACAAAAATTGGCGAGCAATTTTTGGGGAAGACCTCCATTCTTTAATTAAACCTGATATCAATCCGGTCGGTTATGGTGGTGTTAAGATAGAAGTAATTGGGTACAAAGTAATGGAGATCCAATTTCATGACAAAATCACTGTGGGGAAGGTTTATGTAGCAAGGCGTGGAAATAATCTACTAGGGTGGCGTCATCAGCGTGACATGGGGATTAAGTTAGACCCCAACTCTGAGTGCCAAGTTATGGTAGTGAAGGGTGAGAATAACGATTGTGAGGTTCTCAAGGAATTGCCCCAGGTGTTTAGTGACAAATTAGGATGTTTGATTAATTTTGAACACAAAATCATTCTGAAGAAAGGTGCTATTCCTTCTGTGCACAGAGTGAGGAGAGTTCCTAAGTTGATGATAGAACCACTCAGAGCAGAGTTGAATAAGCTTCTGTGCGCTGGTGTAATTGAAGAGATAGAATCGTCTGAGTGGTTGGCTCCCATTGTCCTAGCGCCGAAAGACAATGGGAGACAGATTCGCATGTGTGTGGATCTTAGAGATCTCAACAGGCATATATGGGTTGATCGGCAACCTTTACCCAACATTTCTGAAGAGTTGTCTGGTTTGGGTGGCTCGAAGGTGTTTAGTGTATTGGATCTATCCTCAGCCTATCACCAAATTGTTTTACATCCCGATTCCAGACACCTCACGTCATTTGTGACGCCTGTGGGAGCCTACCAGTTTTTAAGAATGCCCTTTGGGTTGGCTTCCGCGGCTGCCTGTTTCCAACGGATCATGAAGAAGATCTTAGGTGAGGTCACTAAAGTATTATTTTTTCAAGACGATATCTTAGTCCATGGCAGTACTGTAGAAGAACATGACAAGGTTCTTAGAGAAGTATTGAGTAAGATAGCCTGTTCAGGTCTCACTGTAAAGAGGGAGAAATGCAAGTTTAGGGTCTCTTCGGTAACATACCTGGGCCATACTATTTCCAATGAAGGAATCAAACCCAAGTTGGAATTGGTTGATTCCATTATACGAGCACCTCAACCCAGAGACAGGGACGGAGTAAGATCCTTTTTAGGTTTAGCAGAGTACTACTCTAAATTTGTTGCTAACTTTTCGAGTGTGACCCAACCCCTGAGATCCCTCTTGAAGAAAGGGTGTGAATTTCTTTGGTCAGATGAGTGTGCAGCGGCTTTCACTTTTGTGAAGGATTGTATTGGGAAGATGCCCACTTTAGGTCATTTTGATACTCACGCCAAGACCTTCTTGTACACAGATGCCAGTATCAGGGGGCTGGGAGCGGTTTTGATCCAAAGAGTTAACCAAGAGGATAAGGTGATTGCCTTTGCGTCCCGATCTCTCAAAGGGGCTGAACAACAGTATTCTGTTATTGAAAGAGAGGCACTCGCTTGCATGTGGGCAGTTAAGCATTTCAGATTTTACTTGTGGGGTTTGCCTTTTATTGTGAGAACTGATCACAGGCCCCTTGTCCAAATATTTTCTTCCAAGAAAGGGGAAGAGTTGACACCAAGGATAAAAAGATGGGTTGAAGGATTAATGGAATATAACTTTGCTGTTGAATATGTGCCTGGGCCCAAGAATTTGGTCGCAGATTTCTTGTCTCGAACGTCGATTGATGGTGACGATGAGTCTGAAGAGGAGGGAGAGGTTAACTGGGTGAGGGAGATGGCTGTTAGTGAAGATGAATGGAAAGCTGCAACCACTCAGGATTTTGACAGACATGACCTTATAGAGTTCGTTGTGGGAGGTTGGCCTGAGTACAAAAACATTTCAGATTCTTTAAAGGGGTACTGGAATGTGAGAGATGAACTGTCTTTGAGTGGAGGTGAATTATTCCGTGGAACTAAGTCCATACCTCCTGTTAGTCTGAGGGGAAAGATTGTCAATTTGGCTCATGAAGGCCATTTAGGCAGGAATTTGACGAAGTCAAGGTTAAGAACAGTATATTGGTGGCCAGGTTTAGACCGGGATGTGGAAGCGGTGGTGAAAGATTGTGTGACCTGTGCACGGAATGACAAAAGCAAAATTGTGGTGAAAGCTCCACTTTCCCCAGTTGCAGTTCCAGAAAAACCATGGGTGAAGTTAGGACTTGACTTTATGGGTCCATTTCATCTCCTACCTGCTAATGAACGTTATGTCATGCTCTTAGTGGATTATACCTCCAAGTGGGTGGTGACTAAGTGTGTGAATTTTGTTGACACCAGAACTGTGATTGAGTTCTTAAGGGAAGAATTTTCCCGGGAAGGTGTACCTAGTCACTTAATCACAGATAACGGTGTACAGCTAACTTCTCAGGAGATGAAGTGTTTTTTGGATTCCCTAGCTGTTGTGCAATTGAGAACGGCCTTATATTCTCCTCAAGCAAATGGCCTTGCTGAGCGCATGAACAGATTGGTAAAATCCTGTGTCCAGGAAGCAATTGAAACCAGAGTTTCTCTGGCGGATCTTCTGAGGGACCAGTGGTGGGCATATCGTAATACCCCTAATAGTATCTCTGGCATCGCCCCTTTTGAGTACATGAGGGGAAGGTCTGGGTGTACCAAAATGTCCCCTGCTTGGTTTAGAAATAAGTTTAGTTAAGGAGATTTTGACCAAGAGAAATTTAGTAAGGCATCTGATCGTAGGCAAAATTACCAGTCTAAGTACAAATTGCGATATGATCGTAAATATAGTGATTCTGATGTTAAATGGAAGGTTGGTGACATGGTGTTGCTGAAGGATCCTGGTTTCATAACCAAGGGTAAGTCAAGTTTCAAAGGCCCTTACTGCATCAAGGAAGTTAGGAAGAATGTGGTATTCCTTGGTAATGGAGATGTGTGGAGCATGTCTAGATTAGTGAAATGGAATAACCGGTTGGCAGATTCCACAGACCCTGAGGGAGATCATCTTTTAAGTAGGTCTAAGGCAACACCATGCATCAAAGCTCCTTCCAGGATTCGTTCCAAACCAGCGTGGTTGAAAGATTATGTAACCTGCTAATTTGTATCTTTTATTATACTCCTCTGTGTATTGTAGGTATTTCTGAGTTTCTTCACACTGTTTTGTTATGTGTATTTTTGTCTCTCTTTATTAATTATCTTTGATGTATGTAAAGGGGATGTGTTGTGGATGCTTAGGAATGTTGGATGTTTAGGAATGTTGACCACTGTCTGGAATCCATGTGTCATCCAGGTTCCAGATGAGGTCATTGGATCTCGGTGAAAGAGAGCCTGGACGGTTGGTGAGAGTGGACGTGTTTATATTTGCTGTGGGTTGGTGGTATTCAATAAAGCTCATCTTTAAAACCTATTGCATGAGCTTAACACACTCCAAAATGGCCATTTGCCATATTGGAACCATAGTTAAAAATAAAGTATAAAGACTGCCGCTTTATACGGTTTTCACAAACGGCAGTCCTCTCTGATCGATGTATTTTTCTTTAAAAAAAAAAGAATAGTTGAAATGCTCCCGTTTCAGAGGAGAGATCTATTTGCTTTGCCAACGCTCACTTTTACAAGCATTCAATGAACAATGAGGGCGGCGGAGCCAAACCAACTGAAAAAACAAAAGTACGGTGAATGAGTTTAATGCTCACTGCTGAAACACGTGGTCATCGTCAAGTCACAAGTCTCCGTCCCAACAGGTGTAACGCAGTCTTCAGCCTTTCCAAAGGTCGGGAAACTGAGTACCAATACGTTTTGCTAGAATGAACACCTGCTATTTAGTGCTTGAGAGCGAAAGTGCTTTATAAAAGACTATACAAAAAACAAGCGCCTTTGACCTCAGTGTAAATGAAGCTTGCTTTCAGTTCTGCTTGCCTTTCGAGTCCCTGTTGAAGGCAGGTGTAGATTTTATCTCTGGTGCTTCTGGACCTTTGCAGGCAAGGAGAGGGCTTTCCATCGGCTCAGCCTGGTGAACCCAGTAGAAGGCTGGTTGGCTGACACCCGATGCTGCCCTGAATGATATAGGGACCCATCCGAAAAGAGATGGCACAGTCATTGTTATGCAAACGTGCGGCTAATTGCAGTCATCGCCAGGCCGGGGTGCTGTACAGACCCTCATTTACATAGATAAACACGACTCCGGCCTTCGAGTCTGCAGGAGGCTCCCATGTAGGTTGGCAGCTGCATCCTCACGGGTTTGTCATGCCATAAAGTGCTGGGATAGTTTTCTTTCGCCGTCCCTTGTGCGGCGTGACAGGGCTATTCAGTGGGATGTTTCCATGCAATCTGCTTTAAATGTGACTGAACAGCTTACTTTTTTCAGAAGGCTTCCTCTTGATAACAAAGAATGGGTGAAGGACATGGGTAGGACTATCCAGTCCCTAGTTACAAACAAAGGTCCTAAAATCAAATGGGAAAATCTGACCTGGCGGGTCAGGTCACACGTCTGTTTAAGGCCACCTACCAGGAAATCTGGAGAGCCGAGAATGTCCAGTTCTCTGGGAGGACGGGTGAAATACACTTGTGTCTGTCACTCCAATGACTGAGCCCCTGTGGAAACCGTGACCTTTTAAAACCAGTCACGTTTTTCGGTCAGAGTGCCCGAAACAGCCATTTCCAGTTGCATACGTTGATTTGGACTTTGAACAATCCATCTACTGCGCTCTTTTGGAAGTTTGTAAAATACATTATTCAAAACCTTTTGCCCTCCATGCGTTAGGTTATGGTTAACATTTCTAAAGTGCCTGTTCACCAAACACGCTTCTTACATACGCCCTGTTAAACATCCTTCACTTGGTCTCTCTTAACTTTTTGTCTCTGTTTCCCAGGTTGTTCATGTGTGCTGGACTCTGTTTTAAGGGTCAAGCCTGTGTCGCATGCGCTTGCGCATGCGTTTCGCTTGCAAGATGCTTTAGTAGTTAGAAAAGGGCTCGGAGCCCTGTCCATGTCACGTGAGTGTCTTTCATTGGTTCGTGGGCTTGCCTGCTAAAATCTGCTTGCTTTCATTAGTGGAAGGTATGCTTACGTCATGCCTTTTCTGGTGGTTAGCACTCCTCGAGCGCAGTGACCAAGTACTGAAAACAGGCGAGGCTTGCTGTTTTCCGTCCGGTTAGTGGACTACTTTATGTCTTTTTTCACAGTACGATCTCGCTTGGCAGACATCCAGCGCTTTCCATGACATCGACCCTGTTACATAGTTAATTGCACTTTTGCCGGTTACGTAGTTAATTGCACTTTTGCCGATAGGTTTCACTACCAGTGAACTGTAGCAGCGCGATCGTGCTCTTTTTTACCATTTAATGTGGCAAGAAAAGTCCGGTTGGGAGTTTACAACTCTTAATAGCTCTAACTCAGAGAAATGCGAGACCCGTTGCATTGCAAACGCTTGTTTAGATAAGCCTTGTATGGAATGGCTTCCCCTCTAATGTGTTCTTGCAGGACTCCTAAATTGAAAAGATAGAGGCAGTTGCTTCATTCCTGACTAGGAACTTGGTAATTAACACTCTCAAAACTGAAATCCCACCCTTGACAGTTAACAGAGATTTATCTAAGGACCATCTTGATCTCTCTAATTGACGGACTGAGAGCAGAACTGAATGATCCAATAAGGGGTTGGATATTAAATCGGAGCCATCCCTATCCCAGGAATGAGAGATTTAAAAAAAAAAATTAATCCTTGAGGCCTTATTAAAGCTTTTTAAAAAGCAAGTATATTCTTGAGCTTGCGGGTGGTCGAGCCGCTAGTGATCCTGAAGTGCCAGATCATGGATAAATCTTTCCAAGCATCAGGAGGCTCACAGTTTATTCTGTGTAGGATTTTTATGGGAGGCATTGAGTTTCTTGTCTTGAGTTATATTAAAATGGCCTCCTACTATCAAAAGACCTGAAAGCGTACTCAGTAGATCATAGAGGATAGCGGCCTTGCAGGGAGGCAATCTCATCTTCTATAGGGCCATAAAAGCTCAAGATATCTGTTAGCTGCCTCCCCGTTTTGACACTGACTACTATCCATCCGGCTTGGGGATCACGATAGACCTGGAATAGCTCTCCTTGAAAATTGTGAGTTAAAAGAACCACAACCCCATGCACAGCCACGCTGGTGGAGGCAAAGAAAGAATAAGCGATGAAGCTTGGGAGCTTTGCCTGTTGCTTAAAATGGGTTTCCTGAAATAAGATGACCTGGACTTGTAGGGATCTTAACCAGTGAAGTATAGCTCTATATTTGTGGGAGTTATTAAGCCCATTAGCATTACAAAAAGCGATTTTGAAAGAGCTGAAGGGGCACTGATTGTTCTAGCAACCAATCATTTAGTAAAGAGAAATTAAAATGTTGATGTCTAGGTCTACAAAAGGCCTGCTACCCGAAGCCTGTTCTAAACACCTATCTAGAAACAATGGAAAGATATTTAATCAGCTTTGGGTTACCTGCGCATTTTCTACACCCCCACCAGAATGTGATCCCATCCCATGCCACCATGCGGGGCCTAACCCGTCATAACCTCGGCCCCTGTGACTCCCAGCACCCCGTGCCCAACCCCCAAAACCCCTATAGAAGTGCACTGACATGGCACACATAGAACCTGTATCCAGAAAAAGACAGCAAGTATAGGCCGGTGAGCGTGCATATGGTGCATACAAAATACACCACATTGATGTTGAATCTCAAAACAAATTGCATGATTTTCTAACATTGTTTTTTTTTAAGAGACCCCAGGAAGTCCCTTGCCTGCTGCACAACTTGGAAGATGTGGACGTGACCCTTATGAAGCACCTTGAGGTTTGCAAGTTGAACAATGCCGGCTGGGGACCCTAGTTTCTTAAAATCGTCGTTGAGACTCACAAATGCAAAGGGTGAATTTGTCAACTGAGTTGAAGATTTTGGCTTTTATGGCTTGTGATAGAATCTGCTCTTCAATCCCGAAGTCACCAAAGTGGACTACTATAGTGCGTGGCTACTTTGGGTTCAAAGGTCGTATTGAGGGGACCCTATGCGCCCGCATAACCCTCTGCTCTGCCTGAGAGACCCATGTAGAAAGATGCATTATATTAGCATTCAGCTGAACCAGCTGTTTGTTGGTTTTCCTGTGAGCCCCCTCCTGCAAGATTTTCATATCACGTAGCTCCCTAAGGATATGACAGAGCATGCTTTCAACCGATGAATGGCCTAACTGGCCTAGTATGTTACCTGGGGACACTAGACACGGACTGGATATGATTGATTTCACTGTTGGGCTGGGCAGATCTGGCCTCTAACAGCTGGATCAATTGTTACTAAATTTGTGACAGACTGATTATTTAACACTTAAATAGGCATTGCTATATTCTTCTCTTTTTGGGTCCCCCTGAGGTTACTCATTGAAAACAGGGGATATGAGGCCTTCTCTTTAGAATAGTCAGCAGTGGAGGGTAGAGCAGAAAGAGAAAACATATCTACGCTTGCAGTGGAAGGTCTTATCGGCTTGTTAAGAGTAGAATTGCTCAGCTCTAGGGTGGGAGATGGCAATAGAGATTCTGTGTCGGTGATCCAGATCTAGTTAAGACTGGTGCAAGAGGAGTTGTAGGTAAATTTGAGTTTTCCTGAAGTCCACTGGAGTCCCTCAAAGAGATCCCTGGATGATCTTGCCTGTTAGAGCCTAGGTTGTGTCTTCCCTTTGTGGAGGTCATGTTCCTCAATTTGAGTGCTTTTGGTGTTTTACCAGTTGTGCGCAATTTGAATGATGCTTTTCAAGTAAAGCACTTCATTATTGGTTTCTGAGAAGTTAATGGGAGGACGCCAGAGGGAAACTGGAGTATAGCAAGCCGCATCTGTGCTCCACAGACCGCTTCTGCTACCACTCCTATTTCACACTCCACCAATGGCACTGCCTAATGTGGCTACCAAAGGCTGCCTTAAACCCTGCGGAGCTCCTGCTTGATTCCTGGGTCCACAAGTAGGAGTATCAATAAGGGGTACCAGCGGAGTACTCAGAAACCAAGCTGTGTAGTCTCCTGAACAGGCTTCTTGGAGTACCGCTATTCAGATATAGTCTACAAGAAATAGCCTTGAATTCAGTGCTTGAGGTACGCTACAATACACTACATATACTGTGGAACAGACAATATGCAGAGGGGGTAGAGTAAAGAAATATAATTGATCCTATATAATTAAATATGTATGCAGGCTGGCTGGCTGTTTTCGTTAAAGATGAAGTTCCATTTGAGTATAATCAAGCAGAGAGTTCTAACAAACTGACAAATTGAATGCTGACTGTGCTTTCATCAAAAGTGGGGAGTGTAGACTGCTGTGTTAGTTTAAAGAGTTTGGGTAAAGTAAGATTGATGAACCAACAATACTAATAAATGTGTGTTAAGTTCCAGACTTGATTAGCTGTCCAAGCCACACAATCTGCCCACTCTGTCCCCAATAAAATTACTTTTGCTTTTTATTTCCCCCTTTTACCCAACTTGGGTTTCAGCTTCCCACACCGTCTCAGGCAATGAATTATATGGGGAGTGCTTAAGGTTCTCCAGTGGCTGACTATGGCAGATTTATTTAGTTTATATGAGGGACCAGCATGAGAGGTATGCATCACAGTACCTCTCCTTTAACATCACGTACCCCTTGTTGTGCAAGCAGCAGTCGCAGTATCCTCCTTTTCGTGCGACGCAACACAGTGCGGCATGCAGTCCGCACCCCCTCTGCATTCTTCCCCACAGTTGTTTAAGCCGACCGGTATATCCCCTGATACCTCCATCTGCACAGTGCAAGTGATCGCAAGTGCCTGCGTTGTTAAGCCGGGGTCAAATTTCGCTCAGCAGTTGCCAGAATCACCAGGATCACAGACGCTGCAAGCTCCTTCCACGACCAGCATAGTAGAGGAGCAAGATCAAATGGAGCCAGAATCACCAGGATCGCAGATGCTGCAAGCTCCTTCCACGACCAGCATAGTAGCGGAGCATCATCAAATGGAGCCAATCTCAGCCGCGCATGGACCGGCCATCTTGCTGTCCTCCAGGTGTTGGTGCAGCCACAGAGCATGACGGGAGGTCTACGCGATTCTCCTCCCAATCAAACTTCTTATATGCTAGCCAGTTTTAAATAATACACATATCTCTGTTAAGATGAATGCTGAATTATCACCGCTGATCTCATTATACAAGGGCACAAAACAAGGGTGCCCCTTATGGTATCCCTTATCACCCCTCATTTTTGCCCTGGTAATGGGGCCACTGATACAAAAAAAATTATGAAAATAAGCTAATTCAGGGCTTCATCATCTGAGCTGTGAGATATAAGTTAGTTATTTTTGTAGATGCCATTTTGGCTTTTTTATAAGACCCATCTACCTCAATATCAGATTTGTTTGAGGAATAGAGAGGTTTTCCGAGGTGTTGGGTTTTAGGACAAATTTCTCTACATCATGTGGAATGGGGTGGCTGATCCTGCAAACATGGCTCACCCTTATTTAATAAGATAGGGCTTCTAATACAAAGAGGATCTGCTAAAAATACTTAGGTGAGAAACTCCCAAATTATTGCTTTTGCGCTTTTTAAAGATTTATATGGGTGTGGGTGGTGGTTAGAGTTGTCCTGGTTCAGCTACATTAGTACATCATAATGAGCTTCCTGCTTGCTTTATGTGGTTAAACCCTCTCTCCCAGATTTCCCAAGCATACTTTTAAAGATATCCAGTTTCACCTCCTTCAGTTTGTGTGGACAAATAAAAACAAGCATTCGCAATACAATGGGTCTCACATTTGCTTGAGTTAGAGGTATTAGTGTTGTAAACTCTTAACCAACTTTTTTTGCCAGATAAATTGAAAATGAAAAGAAAAACAGTTTCACATAAGCGAGCCCACGGCCGCCATGAGCATGAAGGAGAGACACAAAAGGAAAAAGAAGTTTGCTCACGGTCAAATGTATCTGCAAAAGTGCAATTAGCCATGTAACAGGGTCGAGGTCTAAGGCGGTAACCAAACCGCCCAAAGAAGGGACAAACGTAAAGCATTTACCCATGATAACAAATGATTTTTGAAGGGCAAGCACATGAACAAGCGATAGTGATGAGCGTGAGGTGGGCATGGTTAAAAGCCCACATAGATATCAAGACTTTGGATAAGCAGTGCTTGTGCACTGCTGTGCTCAACCTAATGGCAAAATAATTAATTGATATTATCACAAAATGTGTCAGATCTTTGCATTCTCTTGCTGCATAATTTAGATAAACCTTTAACATAATTGTAGGAAGTTGGCTCTGTATATACTATTTCAAAGTAAGAAATTGTGTGCACAGAGTCCAAGGGTTCCCCTTAGAGGTGAGATAGTGGCAAAAAGAGATCATTCTAATGCTCTATTTTGTGGTAGTGTGGTCGAGCAGTAGGCTTATCAGAGGGTAGTGTTAAGCATTTGTTGTACACACACAGGCAATAAATGAGGAACACCCACTCAAAGACAAGTCCAGGCCAATGGGTTTTTATATAGAAAAATATATTTTCTTAGTTTATTTTAAGAACCACAGGTTCAAGATTTACAACCAATACATGAAATGAAAGGTATTGCACTCAGGTATCTTAGGAACTTTGAATTATCACAATCACATGTACAGTTTTGGCAAAAATGGCAATAAGCTATTTTAAAAGTGGACACTGCAAAAATCAACAGTTCCTGGGGGAGGTAAGTATTTGATAAGTTCACAGGTAAGTAAAACACTTACAGGGTTCAAAGTTGGGTCCAAGGTAGCCCACCATTGAGGGTTCAAGGCAACCCCAAAGTTACCACACTAGCAGCTCAGGGCCGGTCAGGTGCAGAGGTCAAAGTGGTGCCCAAAACACATAGGCTTCAATGGAAATAGGGGTGCCCTGGTTCCAGTCTGCCAGCAGGTAAGTACCCGCGACTTCGGAGGGCAGGCCATGGTGGTTTTGTAGGGCACCGGGGGGGGACACAAGCAGGCATAAGATACACTCTCAGCGGCACAGGGGCGGCCGGGTGCAGAGTGCAAACAGACGTCGGGTTTTCAATAGGTTTCAATGGGGAAACCTGGGGATCTCTTCAGCGATGCAGGCAGGCACAGGGGGGGCTCCTCGGGGTAGCCACCACCTGGGCTAGGAAGAGGGTCTCCTGGGGGTCATTCCTGCACTGGAGTCTGGTTCCTTCAGGTCCTGGGGGCTGCGGGTGCAGTGTGTTTTCCAGGCGTCGGGTTCCTTGAAGCAGGCAGTCGCGGTCAGGGGGAGCCCCGGGATTCCCTCTGCAGGCAAAGCTGTGGGGGCTCACAGGGGTCAACTCTGGCTACTCACGAGCTCGCAGTCGCCGAGGAGTCCTCCGTGTGGTGTTAGTTTTCTGCAGGTTGAGCCAGGGGCGTCGGGTGCAGAGTGGAAAGTCTCACGCTTCCAGCGGAAAACGTGTGGTCTTTAAAAGTTGTTTCTTTGTTACAAAGTTGCAGTTTTGTGGAACAGGGCCACTGTCCTCGGAAGCTTCTTGGTCCTTTTAGATGCAGGGTATTCCCCTGAGGCTTCAGAGGTCGCTGGACCCTGGGGGACGCGTCTCTGTTGCAGTTTTTCTTGAAGTGGGGAGACAGGCCGGTAGGGCTGGGGCCAAAGCAGTTGGTGTCTCCGTCTTCTCTGCAGGGCTACAGGTCAGCAGTCTTTCTTCGTCTTCAGGTTGCAGGAATCTATCTTCTTCGGTTCTGGAAGCCCCTAAATACTCAATTTAGGGGGGTGTTTAGGTCTGGGAGGATAGTAGCCAATGGCTACTAGCCCTGAGGGTGGCTACACCCTCTTTGTGCCTCCTCTTTGTGGGGCGGGGGGCACATCCCTAATCCTATTGGGGGAATCCTCTATCTGCAATATGGAGGATTTCTAAAAGTCAGAGTCAGCTCAGCTCAGGACACCTTAGGGGCTGTCCTGACTGGGGAGTGACTCCTCCTTGTTTTTCTCATTATCTCCTCCAGCCTTGCCGCCAAAAGTGGGGGCAGTGGCTGGATGGGTGGGCATCTCCACTAGCTAGGATGCCCTGTGGCGCTGTCACAAAGGGGGTGAGCCTTTGAGGCTCACCACCAGGTGTTACAGTTCCTGCAGGGGGAGGTGAGAAGCACCTCCACCCAGTACAGGCTTTGTTCCTGGCCACAGAGTGACAAAGGCACTCTCCCTATGTGGCCAGCAACATGTCTGGTGCGTGGCAAGCTGGCAAAAACTAGTCAGCCCACACTGGAGTCGGGTATGTTTTCAGGGGGCATCTCTAAGATGCCCTCTGGGTGTATTTTTGTATATTATGCATTTATTGTGCTGAGAAGTTTGATACCAAACTTCACAGTTTTCAGTGTAGCCATTATGGTGTTGTGGAGTTCGTGTTTGACAGACTCCCAGACCATTTACTCTTATGGCTACTCTGCACTTACAATATCTAAGGTTTTGCTTAGATACTGTAGGGGCATAGTGCTCATGCACCTATGCCCTCACCTGTGGTATAGTGCACCCTACCTTAGGGCTGTAAGGCCTGCTAGAGGGGTAACTTACCTATGCCACAGGCAGTGTGAGGTTGGCATGGCACCCTGAGGGGAGTGCCATGTCGACTTAGTCATTTTCTCCCCACCAGCACACACAAGCTGGCAAGCAGTGTGTCTGTGCTGAGTGAGGGGTCCCTAGGTTGACATAAGACATGCTACAGCCCTTAGAGACCTTCCCTGGTATCAGGGCCCTTGGTACCAGGGGTACCAGTTACAAGGGACTTACCTGGGTACCAGGGTTGTTCCAATTGTGGAGACAAAGGTACAGTTTAGGGAAAGAACACTGGTGCTGGGGCCTGGTTGGCAGGCCTCAGCACACTTTCAAATCATAACTTGGCATCAGCAAAGGCAAAAAGTCAGGGGGTAACCATGCCAAGGAGGCATTTCCTTACAATAATCTTTTCCTCCCTTGCTGCTCAATTCCAGCAGCTCTCACGGGCTAAACGTAGGCACTTAAGTAGACAGCACAGTTACACCCTTACCGTAGATTCTGGTATGTTAAACATAGATATTCAAGCAGACAGTACAGTGACATCAGTACCACATGCCCTCACGAGCTAAGCACACACACCAAAGCAGAGAGTACAGTTACATCAGTACCTCTGACCCTGTTGTGCTAAACACACAAAACAGATGAATTACATGTGACAGAGAGGCTATGAAGAGATGGGGGGCCTTTATGGTTTTACTTCCTTTCCTCACCACATATTTATGTAAAAAAGCTTTCTCTGATCTTATGTACCTAAAAAATAAAAACAGAAATCACTTGGAAAATGTAGAATCTGATCTGAGGATTCCGTTTTCCTAAATAAAACCAAACATTGAAATATTAGACGCCAAGATGCAGCGCCAACCTTCCCTTTAAAATGTTTTGATTTTTGCATATTTATTCCAATATAAAATAATTATATATTTGGTAATCCGAGCATTTGTTTGGTGTGTGCTTGTTGCATATTTTTTGTGAATTACTGCTTTAGTCTTTGAAATTTAAATTGTACACATTGCTTAGGGGTCCCCAGCTTCTAGTAGTGATTCAGTGCGGGTCCTCAGGAGTCAAAAGGTTGGGAACCACTGCACTACAGAGTTGAAAAAAAGCAGCATCAGTCAGAAACTTGGAGAAGTGATCACACAAAAAGAGGCAGTTTTCCTACAAGAGGGATACCTTTTGAGACTCCATTGTGGAGAGGGGGGTAACATGGAGTGGCTTTTGTAGGTTAGCCTATTGAAATCAATGGTGATGAAAATGTTTTGGGAGGGTGAAAAATGCTTTTAGGGTATGTGATTTAATTCAAGAGTACAGGAGGCTTTTTGTGGGTTTAAAGGTTGATGATTAGTCCATGTACGGATAGACCCTCCAAATGAGGAATATGGAATACTTCAGACTTACCAATATGGCAGAGAGCAGGAAACGTTTTGGTAGGCTTGTCAGTTTGTTTCCAGAAAAACCTTCCATCACATTAATACAGAGAATCACTATACAAACACATGCCATGATGTTTCCAAATGTTGCTGATGGAATGTTGTTGTCTTGCGAGGATGGTGATGAGCACCAAGTTATGTATGTACTCTACACTTTTATGTACAATAAGCCATTGTACCACCCTTGCTATAAAGGCCACTGTCATGCAGCCCATTTATTTGCTGTCAGTATTATTTAATTTTTAAGAAATGTGCTTCAAGAGCTTGTCATGGCAAGCTATAGGAACCATTGGTGAACACTGTAATAGAGACGACAACACTAAATGGAAAAGACAGTGAAGAGAGCTGCCAGTGTTTGGGATGTCTTGAAACTCAATATTAACCCCTTCGCTGCCAGGCCGTTTCCTCCTCAGGTGCCAGGCCTTTTTTTGGCTATTTGGGGCAGTTCGCACTGAGGTCCTCATAACATTTTGTTCACATAAGCTACCCACGCCAAATTTGCGTCTTTTTTCCCAACATCCTAGGCATTCTAGAGGTACCCAGAGTTTGTGGGTTTCCCTGCAGGAGACCATGAAAATTGCCAAAATACAGTGAAAATGTTTTTTTTTTTTTAAAAAAAAAAAGGGAAAAAAGGACTGCAGAAGAAGGCTTGTGGTTTTTCCCTGAAAATGGCATCAACAAAGGGTTTGGGGTGCTAAAATCACCAGCCTCCCAGCTTTCAGGAACAGGCAGACTTGAATCAGAAAACCCAATTTTTCAACACAATTTTGGCATTTCACTGGGACATACCCCATTTGTATGATTTTTTGTGTTTTCAGCCTCCCTCCAGTCAGTGACAGAAAAGGGTGTGAAACCAATGCTGGATCCCAGAAACCTAAACATTTCTGAAAAGTAGACAAAAGTCTGAATTCAGCAATAAGTAATTTGGGTAGATCCGAACAACTGAAATAAAAAAATATTGGAATTGAGGTGAAAAAAACAGCCATTTTTCTCTGCGTTTTACTCTGTAACTTTTTCCTGCGGTGTCATATTTTTTAAAGCAATATACCATTACGTCTTCTGGACTCTTCTGGTTGCGGGGATATATAGGGCTTGTAGGTTCATCAAGAACCCTAGGTACCCAGAGCCAATAAATGAGCTGCACATTGCAGTGGGTTTTCATTCTATACCGGGTATACAGCAATTCATTTGAAATATAAAGAGTGAAAAATATCAAGAAAAAAATGTATTTCCAAAATGGGCACAAGATAAGGTGTTGAGAAGCAGTGGTTATTTGCACATGTCTGAATTCCGGGGTGCCCATACTAGCATGTGAATAACAGGGTATTTCTCAAATAGACATCTTTTTTACACACTGTCTTATATTTGGAAGGAAAAAATTTAGAGAAAGACAGAGGTGTTTTTTGCAAAGTGCCTACCTGTGGATTTTGGCCTCTAACTCTGCCGGCACCTAGGGAAACCTACCAAACCTGTGTATTTTTGAAAACTAGACACCTAGGGGAATCCAAGTTGGGGTGACTTGTGCCCAGAATACTTTGCAAACCTGAAAATTGGCTAAAAAAACACGTTTTCCTCACATTTCGGTGACAGAAAGTTCTGGAATCTGAGAGGAGTCACAAATTTCCTTCCACCCAGTATTCCCCCAAGTCTCCCGATAAAAATGATACCTCACTTGTGTGGGTAGACCTAGTGCCCGCAACAAAAAATCCCCCAAAACACAACGTGGACACATCACATTTCCCCAAAGAAAACAGAGGTGTTTTGTGCAAAGTGCCTATCTGTGGATTTTGGCCTCTAGCTCAGCCAGCACCTAGGGAATCCTACCAAACCTGTGCATTTTTCAAAACTAGACACCTAGGGGAATCCAAGATGGGGTGACTTGTGGGGCTCTCACCAGGTTTGCAAAGAATCCTTTGCAAACCTCAAAATTTGGCTAAATAAAATACTTTTTCCTCACATTTCGGTGACAGAAAGTTCTGGAATCTGAGAGGAGCCACAAATTTCCTTCCACCCAGTGTTCCCCCAAGTCTCCTGATAAAAAAGATACCTCACTTGTGTGGATAGCCCTAGTGCCCATGACAGAATATCCCCCAAAACACAACATGGACACATCACATTTTCCCAAAGATGTTTTTTGCAAAGTGCCTCCCTGTGGATTTTGGCCTCTAGATCAGCCAGCACCTAGGGAAACCTACCAAACCTGTGCATTTTTCAAAACTAGACAACTAGGAGAATCCAAGATGGGGTGACTCGTGGAGCTCTCACCAGGTTCTGTTGCCCGAATCCTTTGCAAACCTCAAAATGTGGCTAAAAAAACACCTTTTCCTCACATTTCGGTGACAGAAAGTTCTGGAATCTGAGAGGAGCCACAAATTTCCTTCCACCCAGTGTTCCCCAAAGTCTCCCGATAAAAATGATACCTCACTTGTGTGGGCAGGCCTAGTGCCCGCGACAAGAAATCCCCCAAAACACAATGTGAGCACATCACATTTCCCCAAAGAAAACAGAGGTGTTTTGTGCAAAGTGCCTACCTGTGGATTTTGGCCTCTAGCTCAGCCGGCACCTACGGAAACCTATCAAACCTGTACATTTTTCAAAACTAGACACCTAGGGGAATCCAAGATGGGGTGACTTGTGGGGCTCTCACCAGGTTCCGTTACCCAGAATCCTTTGCAAACCTCAAAATTTGGCTAAATAAAAGACTTTTTCCTCACATTTTGGTGACAGAAAGTTCTGCAATCTGAGAGGAGCCACAAATTTCCTTCCACCCAGCGTTCCCCCAAGTATCCCGATAAATATGATACCTCACTTGTGTGGGTAGGCCTAGTGCCTGTGACAGGAAATGCCCCAAAACACAATGTGGACACATCACATTTTTCCAAAGAAAACAGAGGTGTTTTTTGCAAAATGCCTAGCTGTGGATTTTGGCCTCTGGCTCAGCCGGCACCTAAGGAAACCTACCAGACCTGTGCATTTTTTAAAACTAGACACCTAGGGAAATCCAAGATGGGGTGACTTGTGGGGCTCGCACCAGGTTCTGTTACCCAGAATCCTTTGCAAACCTCAAAATGTGGCTAAAAAAACACTTTTTCCTCACATTTCGGTGACAGAAAGTTCTGGAATCTAAGAGGAGCCACAAATTTTCTTCCACCCAGCGTTCCCCCATGTTTCTTGATAAAAATGATACCTCACTTGTGTGGGTAGGCCTAGTGCCTGTGATAGGAAATGCCCAAAAACACAACATGGACACGTCACATTTTTCCAAAGAAAACATAGGTGCTTTGTGCAAAGTGCCTACCTGTGGATTTTGGCCTCTAGCTCAGCCGGCACCTAGGGAAACCTACCAAACCTGTGCATTTTTTAAAACTAGCCAGTGACGGCTTCCTTATCAACCCCATCAAAAAAGTCAAACCTAAAAACTTTTTCATCTCTTCCAGATATGTGGGAACCCAATGAGTAGCTCTAGACTGAGCCCTAAGTATGGCAGCATTGTCACCATCCCACCACCAAGAACTTAGAAATTGTCCCTGGTGCCTAAGTGGCTTCAGCCTAAAAAGAATAGGCAGATCTTCCCCCAACGGGAGCAGAAATGGCCATCAGTAATGTGCCCCCCTTTGGGGGACGACCCTTGCGAAAGGGGCCGCCCCCCCACAAAACTGACACCCACACACAAGATCCCTGGTGCCTACGTGGATTCTGCCCCCTTGGGGGCAGATGGGCCTAAAAAAAAACTGCCTACCTGCCCCCAGAGGGAGGCCAAAACAGGATTTATTAGTGCCTCCCAGGGGAGCAACTCTTGCCCAAGGGGTCACTCCCCAAAATAATACTAAAAGTAAATCCCTGGTGCCTAGTGGGGATTCCTGCTCCACGATCGCGGGCCCCGCTCGTGATTGTGGAGCAGGAATCCATTGAAAACAGGCACAGGGGGAAAGGAAAAAATTCCTTTCCCCAAGTGTCTGTTTTCCCCCTCAAAACCCCCAAAAAGAGAAGGACTCACCAAAAACAGGTCCTTTCTCTAGATGCGCTGGAAGCAAATGGCTCCCAGCGCTTCCTTGACAGCTTCTGATGAAGTTGGCGCGCTGTGAGCGTGCTGACGTCATCAGGTTGCCGAGGGGGGGGGTCGGGGTTGGAAGGGGAAGCGATTCCCCTTCCATCCCCGACTGGTGAGTGTGGGAGGGAGGCCAACGGGGGGAGCGATTGTGCTCCCCCGTGGGCGGGGTGCCGGACGAGCTGATCTCGTCCCAGGCACACGGAACCATGTGCCTGGACGAGACCAGCTCGCCCCAGGCACCCTGGGGGATAATAACAATAACATCTAAGAGGAATCATCGTATTAATCATTGTCTTAATAAACCTAATTGTGACATGTGAGGCACTGGCACTTGCTGTCTTGGCACAGCTATTTTTTCTTGCACTCAGACAATATTTATTTCAATCCATGCACTCACTCATCAGTTCATTCACCCATGCACTCCACCACTCATCCATTCATTCACACACAGTCACCCATTCTTCCATCCATGAACCTATTTAGCATCCATTCATTCAACTATTGGCTTATTCTCATTCACCCAGGCACCATTCCAAGAAACACATCCAAAAACAAGACAATTAATGAACAACTTTCATTGAGAAAGAAGCCGGATTTGGTTTGTCAATTCCTGTTTACTGTGTCTGTTGCCATTACAGAACGTGATCATCAATCACATTAATATAATTTGCAACAGAAATGCCAAGCAGTACAACATAAGATTCCAGCAACATTGAGCCAATTTAGATTGGCAAAGTAGCTGAGTTTCTCAAAAAGAAACCCAGCACTGGCATCTTGGTGTCCCTGTGACATGAAGAGACTAGGTAAACCTTCAGATGTACTTTTACATACAGCACATGACTATTGCAGGCAATGTGGAGGATACAAGTATAAGGATAGAGAGGACATAGAAATATGAGGAAATATCCACAACTATTGACAGCAAATGACAGTTTAGTTCAATGCTATGAAATCAAAGGTACGAATGTGGCAGCTCTGTCGAAAAAAACAAAAGCAAGATTTAAAATAAGTGTGAAATAATAAGACGAGACAATAAAAAGTGTGTAAAACCTATAAATTATGTTTCCTTTAGGTTGTGTTCTTCCTTGCCGAGGTGAGGGGACACCACAAATGGCGCAACCCACCAGTTTTCTGTCAATCTGGATTCCTGACTTTTTCAGCCACCTTGAAATACTGCCTTGCATACTTGGGGGCATTAATAATGACCTGGATTGATAATTAATATCGCCCTGTCCACACCTTGCTTTGTCATCAATCAAGTATCAGGGCTCGAGATGACGGCAAAAATAACTCATCACATTATACTTGTCATGGCAGAGCTGCGCATGCCTATGTACTCAGAAGGCGAGGTATGGTGCTGCTTTAATAAAGCACTGTATGCTTTATGTATATATGTGAAACAGAGAATGCGAACACAGGGACATAAGTTCCAACGACTCCACCACCCCACTTAAAATAATCTCGAAATGTAATTTAAGCATGAGATACTAAAATAAACAAAAAACTATCTGAAATGAGTCGGAATATAGGGGCACATCATTACAGTAATATATCCAACAAATATGAGGGTGGCTTATTTATCCCCTTTGAGAGTTGGGGAAACTAAGCACAACCTTAAATTTACAGCTGTTTGGTGCCGGGTACCTGAATTGTTCATCATCCTGATTGCAGGGCATTATCTTGCTCTAATACAGCTGCATTCGACCTATCAAAAGTGCTGAGAGATACAAGGAAGAGGGTGAGAGAGGCCGAGGGGGAAAGGGAGGGAGAGGGGAGCTAACGGAGAAAAGGACTGGTCAGTTCCCATAAGCGGATAATTTGCGTTTCTCAATAATAAATAAAATGAGTTAGAGCTATTAGCGTTGTGAACTCCTAAACTGACTTTTCTTGCTACATAAATTGAAAATGAAAAGTAAAACTGTTTCACATAAGGGAACTGACGACTGCCATGAGAAAACACACAAAAGGAAACATAAGTCTGCTTGCAGTGAAACGTAGCGTGTAATTATCCATGTAACCGGCAAAAGTGCAACTATACATGTAACAGGGTTGACGTCATTCTAAGTGCTTGACTACTGCCTGACGAGATCGCGCTGCCTACAAAATAAAAAGAAAAAGTAATCCAGAAACCATACGGAAAACATCCCAGGTCAAACAGAATTACTTTAGAAGCCATCCCAGAGTCATTGGATGATCATCCAACTACTTTAGAAGTCACTTTCTCATCATCAGATGTCATCAGGCTCTTACAGTCATCAGCAGTGATTAGAAACTTGAGTCTGTCTGATGATTTGCAGATGACTTGAAAATGGCTATCTGATTACATTACTCGGTGAAATGATTCTCGATGACATGAGGATGATTTGAAAATGACTTCCTGAATACTTCACAAAAAGAGATTGTTCCTGATGATCAGAGGATGGTTATCTGATTACTTCAGTACCACAACCATTTTCAAACAAATTAAACTATTCTTAATGATAAGACAATCAACTTCAGTTTACTTCTTGCGCATGTCCACGACTTAATTATTATTTTTGTTAGAAATGTTGAACCTTTTCAATGATTTCAAAATTAGTAACTTCATACTGCATAAAGAACAGCATTTATATATTACACAAGCTTTGGTATTACATGCAAATAAGCATACAGTGTGCTCCCGAGGACTGTGTGTAAATTAAATCAATGGTCAATGTTTTACTTTTTTATTTTAAATCTTTTTACTAATAACGAGTAAAAGCAAATGCACAGTGTTAATTTGTTCAACACATAATATTAATAATGATGCATATGGTGCATTATATGTAGGGCCTCAGGAATTACGTAGCAATGGAGTTGCACTGGAGGCATTCCAGAGCAGCTGCCGAGGGCCTTCAGTGAGGTGAATTCATGGCTCAGACAAATCAGCATTCACAATGTCCTCAACACCCTGTCTAAGTAGGGACCCTCACTCTAGTTAGGATAAGGGAGATAACTGCTTAGATAACCCCTGCTCACCCCCTTGATAGCTTGGCACGAGCAGTCAGGCTTATCTCAGAAGCAATGTGTAAAGCATTTGCATATAACACACAGTAACACAGTGGAAACACCACGAAAGGACACCATACCAGTTTTAGCAAAATAGCCAATATTTATCTGTTTAAAACAAGACCAAACGAGAAAAATCCAACGTACAGTAATAAAGAATAAAGATATTAATTTTGCAAGAATTAACTTAAAAATACTGTTCCTTGAAGTCGATAGCTCCACCTGGGGCTATCAGTGCATCATGATCAACAAAACCAACAGTTCAGGCTGGCCGTGGCATCACGGGCCAGCTACAGTGTCGGGAAGACCAGAAAACAATACCTTTGGAATTGCACGCCGTTGTGATCCTCGCAATGAGATCCAGAGTGCGGCGTTGGGGTTTTGGTTCTGGAGTCAGTGCAGGCAGCGTCAGGTCCTTGAAGTCACAAGCATTGAGGATCGAACTCCAGGCTGATGAAGTCAGGAGCGCCGGCGTGGATGGCGTGGGGGCTGCAGTGCGAAGCGGGACAATGCGACGTGCGGTGCCCTCAGGTCACGTTGCAGGCAGCGGCTCGGTGACAGCATCCAGTGGCATCGGTGAGACCACGGCTGTGGAGTGAAGTGCAGCGGTGCAATGTGTGTTGTCATGAGGTCACAGTGCAGGCAGTGTCGTCGGCATTGCTGAAGCGCTGTTATCGGTAGGCCCAAGTCAACGGTGCGGCACAGGATGGGCTCCGTGAGGCGTCCAAAGCTCACAGAGCAGACAGGGACTTCTGTTGACGACACCGGAGTCAATGGCGCTGGTGTCGGTGGGTCGGGGCTGCGGTGTGGGATGGGATGGTGTTTTGTGTATCTCACAAGCAGTGTCCACAGGTCACGGTGCAGGCAGCGGCGTTGGAGTCAGCAGGAGCGTTGTCATCAGGGATGCCCAGACTGCGGTGTGAGCATGGCGATGCCGGAGTACGGGGACCACAGGTCACGGGGCAAGCAGGGGCTCAGTGGTTGGGTCAAATGGTGGCGTCGGTGAGACCAGGGTTGCAGTGCAAAGCGGGGCAGTGCGACTCTGTGTGGCGTAGGCAGGTCACAGTGCAGGCCAGCGGCATCGTTTACGGCGTTGCAGTGGTTTTCCTTCTTGAACAGCACAAAACACACAGTTCCCAGTACTGTAGGCAGATGAAACTGAAGTCTTTGATATCCCTGAGACTCCCAACAGGAGGCAAACGCTACTCCAAGCCCTTGGAGAACTTTCTCAAGCAGGATACACAGGAAAGTTCACCCTTTGAGGCCAACCCAGCCAAGGAACATGGCAAAGATGCAATACTCCTCCTCCAGCTTTTCAGCTCTTCTCCTTGGCAGAGGTTTCTTTTGATTGCAGAAAGATTCTCAAAGTCTGGGGGTTTGGGTCCCCTACTTATACCCAGTTCTGTCTTTGAAGTAGGCAAACTTCAAAGGACAGTCTCTGTTGTTGACAAGATCCTGTCTTGCCCAGGCCTGGCCCCAGACACACACTAGGGGGTCGGAGACTGTATTGTGTGAGGGCAGGCACAGCCCTTTCAGGTGTAAGTGACCACTTCTCCCTTCACTCTAGCCCAATAGCCCATCAGGATATGCAGGCTACACCCCAGCTCCCTTTGTGTTGTTGTCTAGAGGAGAGGTGTACACACCCCAACTGTCAAACTAACCCAGACAGGGAATCCACAAAAAAAACAGAGTCACAGAATGGTTTAAGCAAGAAAATGCCTACTTTCTAAAAATGGCATTTTCAAACTAACACTCTAAAAAACAACTTCACCAGAAGATGTCAGACCCCATGTTATCCTATGAGAGAAATAGGCCTTGCAACAGTGAAAACCGAATTTGGTAGTATTTCACTGTTAGGACATGTAAAACACACCAGTACATGTCCTACCTTCTAAATACACTGTACCCTGCCCATGGGGCTACCTAGGGCCTACCTTAGGGGTGCCTTACATGTAGTGAAAGAGAAGCTTTAGGCCTGGCATGTGGGTACACTTGCCAGGTCGAATTGGCAGTTTAAAACTGCACACACTGACACTGCAGTGGCAGGTCTGAGACCTGTTCACAAGGCTACTCATGTGGGTGGCACAATCAGTGCTGCAGATCCACTATTATCATTTGATTTACAGGCCCTGGGCACCCCTGGTGCACTTTAATAGGGACTTACCAGTAAATCAGATGTGCCAATCATGGATAACCTAATCACCAATACAATGTACATAGGGCGCACTGATTAGCATTGGTAAAGTGCGCAGAGACAATAAACCAGCAAAAACATAGTCCAGTATACCATACAAACAGGAGGTCAGAAGGCAAAAAGACAGGTTAGACACTCCAAAAAGCTGTCAGGTCTAACAAAGGTACTCTGCTCTTTCTTCTGAATTGCATACATTTCCCAGCAACAAAACTGGATACCATGGGACACATCCTAGAAGCTTCTAAAATCTGTGTTCTGCCTATGCTTAGAAACGTGATTCCTTGACTGATGTCGGAGCTCTCCTGGTTCATTTTCTTGTAATTCACAGTTTTCTTTAATACATTAATTTACAAACTCAACCAAAAGCCGGATTCTGATGTTTTCTTCAACAGAGACCCTCTGCTTTGAGACGCTTCACCAGGCATTAATGAGGCAAATACCCATTCTCATGGACACCAAATCCAGTCTGTGGACACTGGTCCCAAACTTTGTCAGCAAGTATTTCAATAATTTTCTTAGGCAATCCTATATCAGGACTAAGGGTGCTATATGTATTTTCTCCTGAGGGTGAGGTTGTTAATTGTTTTGAAATATTCAGCCTAAAGATTTTCTATCTGTGTACTTTTTTTTATAGCAATGATCATCATTGCTGACTGATTAAAAGCTTTCATAAGAGCAGAGGAGCTATCATTAGTTGCTACTACTAAAAGTACTCTTTTCCAAATTTCTCTGGGAAAGCAAGGGAGGTAGCACATTCCAACAACACCCAAGGGCTCACAAAGACCCTGATTTTCTTTCTACTGTATAGGGGCTAGATCCTGATTGATATACAAGCCTTTCAGTGCATCTGTAGACTCATTCTGAGCTTGAGTCCAACTCTAAGTCTACGAGCTGCAAGTCCTCATTTGCCATGTGAGTGATTATCCTGCCTAAGTCTCATTTAGCAAACCAGCTATAGGGAGTGCTGAGAAAATTCTCCAAGTTTGTAAACAGTCCAGGTTCTGCTTAAACAAATTAGGGGAACTGGCATGTTTTATAATGTATTGCCCAAAGAGCCTACAGGTTCCCTATAAATTCCCCTTTTATGAGGTACATGGACAAACTGAAGGCACTTATATAGAAGTGCTGCCTCCAACAGGCCTACAGCATTGTGATGTAACCAGGACTGGCTTTAGCGCTGGTGGCACCCTGTGTGACAGTTTTTATTGGCGTCCCATGAGCACCTCTTCAGATTTCCACACTACCATCTGGCAAATGAGCCCCTCATCTCTACATAGCACCCCATTCATATACATTCATTTGTTTTAAAGCACTTGTAAAGGCTGGCTTTACTAATCCACTCAGCTATCCATATAAAATATAGTTCATCTGAAAAAAAAGTGTATTCTCAGGGAATGCAAAATGAATTAAAGTTAGATGTGAAATGTAATCAGGGACTGTATCACTGATATGGATTACCGTAATGGCAGAGTTGAATATCATTCTATGCACTTTGTACAGAAGCAAATGTTTGGATGAGAGTGTGGCCTGAACACCTTTGTGACCCACCAACAGGCACGGTGAAACTCTTACTGCCTTCAGCGTCAGCTCCAGAGCTATAAATGGTGCCCTGTCATGCACACCCACCTAAAACCAGAGCTTATTCAGATGCCTACACGCAACGTATTTCATAGTATGCAATATACCATAATAACATGTTGCATGGAAATAAATACAGAAATACATCTGGAAAAAGGTTATACTCTTTGGGAATGCAGGATGAGGCAAAACCTGAAATGCAAACAAATGCATAATTGCACAGTAGGTATATAATTGAAGCATTTGGAATGCAGCAGAGAATTGCAACCATGAATACATTAGTCTAGAATGAGGGCTTGCAATATTTATTTGGAGGGAAGTAGGTGAATATATGGGGGTGAAGGAAAACTTCAAACTGTTTGTCCTTATTTAAACAGACTTTTGTTCATTTTTCACCTGACTTAATCGTTGATAACTTTTATTACTTTTCTATTTCATGTATTAGGATTAGTGAATGTGGCCTTTGAAACTGCGTCTTCAAGTCGTTTAAGGGTGTGTACATTTTTACTTTATTATATTATATGTTGCACATATTTCTAATTCGAGGTGTAGTAGGACAAGTTGAAAATATTTTAGGTTTCTTAAGTTATACTTGTTATTGGGACCAATATTTTCACAGCTGTAATCTGCCACTTATTAAGCACATTTTGCGCTATATGTTTGCTGTGTCACGTGGGCTCTCATTATCCTAAATGAGACTACTGGATTTCTAGGTAGCAGGATCGTTCACGGTGTGTGGGACTGAGTCTGACCCACTTGGAAGGACCTCTGTCTCCCCAAATCCGGTTTTGCTCCGGCTAACTAGCAGTGCCTCATCTCTCCCCAAGGGAAGGAATGATTGGGCAGCCGAGCGCATGACATCTTTGGAACTTCTCAGGGAAGTCATGGTCACTCAGATCCAAACCAGCTCTCTCATTTACAGTATGATCTCATATACAAATGACAAAGGCAGTTTAAGTTTTATATATTGTTTTAATAAAACGACTGCATTTTAGATATTAAGGCGTGAGCCGCAATAACCAGAACCATACAACACAGTAGGATTGAAATAGTCACGAGGAGAGTGAAACATAAAAATGACGCTATCATGGTGTTAACAATTTCTACTCTCTCTCAGCTAGTTCTATTTCAAGCACAGCATGTTAAGCTCCTAACTTGCCTTTCAGATTTCCTGGGAAGACATCAACCCTCATACCTGAGCAAAGGCCTGTGATCTGGTTCAGCATCTGCAACGAGGCAGTCAGCGTCTAGTTGTGGTTCCCTGGTCAGAATCTCCCTCTTGCATGTATTGGGACAAGGAAGAGTTTTTATAACTAACATGTCAGCGTGATCACAAAATGTCCCTACGCAAAAACGCCAAAGACTAAACTCCTACCACGTCTGTCGGCATTGTACCAGACTGTATCCTTGACTGAAGCACAGAGTGAACAGGAATGTGTTATTGAGAACTCCAGTGCTGAAGTAGGCTAAACAGTGTGATATAAAAAATAAAACAAGACCGTAGAACTGGTTATTTGAAAAATAACAGTACGAAGCCGAATAAAAAGCATTCAGAGCAAAGTGCACAAAGGCTCTAAGCTGCAAGCAAAGGAATAAAATACATCCAGGGCAAAGTGCACAAAGGCCTAAAGCCTGAAGCTAATGCGCAAAGGATACATAAAACTGACCACAATACAGCTGTATGGTTGTTTCAATTGTACTCAGAATTTAGTTTTTGACCCATTGTGGCAGAGCTGCACACATATTTTCCAAAGTGCTTTGTAAATGTTGTTGAAGGCATTATGGCCCTCATTAAGACATTGGCGGTAAACCCCACTTACCGCCATGCTGACTGCCGCCAACATACCGCCGCCACGGCAGAAATCCGTTCACCATATTATGATACAAAGACACACCAATCCGTCACTATACAGCCACAGACACAAGTCTGCCACACCAAAGGTCAGTGGTAAACTGGCGGTATCCAAACCCACACCGTTACGCCAACAGAACAACACCCATTACATTATGACCCACGAATCACCATGGCGGACATTCAATGGCGGTGAACCATTGGCGGTACATACCGTCCCACTCAAAATACACACACACATACAAAACAACACTACATTGGCCAATTTAAATAACACACACCTGACACCCATACACACACCACACCCACACCACTATAAAACACCCACCGCATTACCCACAACCCCTTATGAATACAAACCATTGGCACCAGACAGACACCACGACTACTGACAAAACCAGAGCCACGCACCACCTACACCTTTACACCACCCATGCACCCCATATCACACACCCCAACACATCACTCTACACTCCCTCACCTACACAACTCACACAACACCCATGGCACCAGAAAGACACCCTAGATTCTCAGAGGAGGAGCTAAGGGTCATGGTGGAGGAAATCATCCGGGTAGAGCCTCAGCTATTTGGAGCACAGGTGCAGCAGATATCCATTGCTAGGAAGATGAAGCTATGGCGGAGGATCGTGGACAGGGTCAACGCTGTGGGACAGCACCCCAGAACAAGGGACGACATAAGGAAGAGGTGAAATGACCAATGGGGGAAGGTGCATTCCATTGCAGCAAGACACTGGTGCACAGAGGACTGGCGGTGGACCCTCACGTCCTCCCCCACAACTAACAACATGGGAGGAGCAAGTCTTTGCAATCATGTATCCTGAGGGCCTGGCCAGAGTAGCAGGAGGGCTGGGCTCTGGTAAGTCAACTCTATACTACTAGCACCCCCCTACCTGCCTGCCATCACACACACACACCCACCCTCATCCCCACCCCCATCACTCCACCACCTCCCACACACCACACTATCACATCCCACTCATCCCAATGCCAAGCCCTGCACGCCATACCAATGCATGGACACCACTCACAAACCTGCATGGACACCTATCACTAAAGCATGCACACCTGAGAGAACTAATCATCCCACCATACACCAACATACACAAGTGAAAGCTGCCAGGGCAAAAACAAAGAGGGCAACCCACTGATGCACTATATGTCACACACAGAAACAATAACACTGCATTTACATCCTCACAGGTATCCCAGCCAATGTCAGTGGCGAAGAGGTGCCAGCACTATCCAGTCCCCCAACTGAAGAGGCCCACAGTGATGTCAGCAACTCTGGTTGCCTGGATCTGGATGAGCAACCTGGCCGATCAGGGACCTCTGGACCGCCGGTTACCCAGGCCCAGTCACAGACAACCACAGAGCCTCCCCTATCTGGAAACACCACCACAGCAGCCACCCAGCGTACCCATACCTCTGTCCCCAGGACATGTCAATCAGCAGTGCGTCCACCACTACAGGGACCCCAGGGCACACCTCATACCCAAGACAATCAGGGACCTGGGGTCAGTGGCAGTGGGAACACGTTCAGGGGACAGAGGCACAGGACAATAGGGAAACTGGGAGGACTGCTGTGCTCCAGGTGGAGGACAGGCCCAGGGAACCGACTCTCCAGGAGGCAGTTGCAGAGATCCTGGGAGCCTACCAACATTCCCAGGATACGCTGGGCCAGATCCTGGACAACATGTAGGAGAACAGGCAGCTGCAGAAGGGACAGTAGCTGGGGATCAGGGAGGACTTGCAGGCCATCAACACCACCCTGGTCTCCATAGTATGGGTGCTGGCAGACATGGACAACATTATGAGGGAGGCAGTCTCACAACAGCGGGCCCCTGCCACTAGGCAGACATCTGAACTGCCTTCCACCTCTGCTGCCGCTAGTGGACAGGAGGCCCCGCCACAGGACCAACAGGCCATCAGCACCCCTCCCCTGCAGAAGGTGAACCACCCAGGAAACGTTCTCTGCGATCCAGGCAGAAGCCAGAGACTATTGCTAAGACCCCAACCGGAAATTAGACTCTCCTGATTGTCACCCTTGTGTCCCACTCTGTCACCCTGTCCACCTTGAACTGCCAATGCTCCCCTTCCAATGTCTCCTTGGGCAATGCACCTGTGCACCAAATAGACTGGAACAATACCCTGGACTTTCGTCCATCATCGCCCCATCCCAATGCACCTGCCCCTCTTCTTCTTAGTACTTCAATCAACACCCTTGGAAAAAATAGAAATATGGAGTATGTCAAACTTATTTAAGTATGTATTCGTTTAACCAGGTTCAAACATTGGAATTCAACTGTACAGTAATATTCACATAGGAAAGACCTGTAGTTGGCTGCAATGATCACACCAGGAGCGATAGTGGGGCACCAACATCTGCAAAATGAGTTGCCAAAGGGTACAGTGAGTGGGCATAGAAGTGGGAAATAACAGCAGACCAGTGCCAAAGATAATCTAAATAATGACAACAAAATGTGAAGTAACACTGTATTACCTGTGTGTCATTGGACGTATTGTTGAATCACTGCAGTTCTGTTGTCCTCATCCTCACTGTCCAGAGGGTCCACTGCTGCCACACGGGCATCTCCAGCCTCCTCCTCCTCCTGCAGAAAAGGCACATGGCGTATCTAGACAAGGTTGTGCAACATGCAGCATGCCTCGATTATCTGTCAGACCTTCTTGGGTGAATAGGATGGGGATCCCCCAGTTAGATGGAGGCACCTGAACCTGGCCTTCAGGAGGCCAAAGGTCAGTTCGATTATCCTTCTTGTTCACCCATGTGCCACATTGTAACGTCCTTCTGCCCTTGTCCTGGCATTCCTCACAGGGGTCAGTAGCCATGAGAATTTGGGGTAAGCTGAGTCACCTGCAGATATCGAGGGACAACTACTAGGCACACACTATCCTATATGGCCCACACCATACCCATACACCAACATCTACTGGGTAGGAACCAGGGCTCACCTATTAGTCACACCCGGTCCCTCTGTGGTTGGGCCACCACATTTGGGATTCTGCTATTCCTCAGGATAAAGGTGTCATGCACCGACCCAGGATACTTAGCATTGACATGGGAGATGTACACCATCTGTACATTCATGAAGTGAAAACTCTTTCGATATCTGAACACCTGTTCATTTTGCCGGGGGGGGACACAAATGCAATATGTGTTCCATCAATTGCCCCAATTATGTTGGGGATATGTCCCTTTTCATAGAAGTCAGCCTTCACTGTGGCCAAATCCTCCACCTGGGGGAAAACAATGTAGCTGCACATGTGTTTAATCAGGGCAGACAACACTATTGTCACCACTATTGAGAACACTGGCTGTGACATTCCTGCTGCCAAGCCCACTGTCACTTGGAAAGAACCAGTTGCCAAGAAATGGAGCACAGATAGGACTTGCACAAGAGTGGGGATCCCAGTGGGGTGACGGATAGCAGATATCAGGTCAGGCTCCAGTTGGGAACACAGCTCTGTGACTGTGGCCCTGTCAAGTCTATAGGTGAGGATAATGTGCCTGTCCTCCATTGTAGACAAAAGAGTGAGGAGCCAGTCACAAACTGAACATCGGAACCACAACAGTACAATGCATGATGTTAATTTGTAATGGTTAAGTGGTATTTGTCTTGTATATCCTATTTTGAACTGTGATGCTGTTATTATCCAGGGCCTGCCTTCCCTGAATTGGCGTCCGCCTGTCCTGTGTGGAGGGATAGGTGAAAGTGAGGTAATTCCGCTGACGTTGTGCGCCGTTGCGGTAGGCGATCAGGAACTGCTGTGCAACTCCTCATTGGTTAACACTGGGCCCTATGGGGTACAGTGGCCAATGGTGATGTATGCCGGCGGTGAAGGTATGCACCGCTGCGAACGTGACCACCATTTTCTATCTGATCACTCACTTGCTACCTGACCTTCCATAGGAGAGAACCAACACTGCATGTGCTGCTGTGACCTGTGTCTGGAACCTACCATGGCTCGTGTGACTGGGGAAAGGGCCCCTGCCTTCACCTCGGCGGAGTTGGAGCGACTGGTGGATGGGGTCCCCCAGTACGGACTGCTGTATGGGCCTCCAGACCAACAGGTGAGTACACTGTGAGCACGATGTATGTGGCATAAATGCATGGAATGGTGTGTGTGAAGGCCTCGTGTAGGGGGTGGGTGGATGTCTCCTGGGCGGCATTAAGCTTGTGTGCTGGGCCATGTGTGTGCAAATGGCCATGTGAAAGGGTATGGTGGGTCATAAGTGTAACAGGCAGGACGATCTGACTGATACCATTTCCTGTGTGTATTTCTCTGCAGGTCAGCGGCCATCAAAAGAAGGGTATATGACGTGCCATCGCCAAGGACATGAGGACCCTGGGAGTCTACGGCAGGCGGAGCACCCACTGAAATGGTGGGAGGACCTGAGACCCTGGGCACAGAAGACGGCGGAGGCCCAGCTCGGGATGGCCTCCCAACAATGAAGGGGTGCCCGTCGAACCCTGACCCCACTGATGGGCGTTTGAGGGCATCACAGCAGCCACGAGGGGGTGAGTACAGTGCCCATCATTACAACTTACGCATGGTAGAGGGGTACCCGGATGGGGGATGTGTGTCAGTGGGTACCCCTAGGCCAGGCCTGACATTGCAGAGTAGGTCCCATGTTGGGCAGGGTTCTGAAGTGATAATCCTGCTACCTAACTTTTAGGCATCTACAACTGGTCAGGGCTGTGTGGGTCCCAGGTATGCTGCATTTGGTAGTATGTGCCCCTCCCCATGCCTTGGTGGCTAGCATTATAACTGGTAGTGCAATGCATAGTGAGTTGGGCTGTACCCTCTGTGTGACGGTGGTATGTGCGCCAACTGTGGTGTTGGTGCAGCCACTGACCAGGGGTATCCTTTGTCTCTCCCCCCATTTTTGTTTTGTCAACCTGTCCTAATGTGCATTAGTATCATCTGGCGGAGGAGCAGAGGCACCGGTGATGGAGGGAGCTGCATCCCACAGGACCCAGAAGGCAGAGTCCACTGACAGTGAGGGCACCAGTGGGACGAAGGGCAAGGGGAGCACCAAGGCGGGGACAGGAGGTGACAGTTCGGACACAGATACCTCCTCCGATGGAAGCTCCCTGGGGGTGGCGGATACCTCTGTGACCACCCCAGCTACAGGTACAGCTGCCACCCCCGTACCAGCACCGCCCTCCCAGCAGCCCCTCATCGAGTTGCCCGTGCCCGCTCACCCAGGAGGGTGGGTAACTCCTTCGCCCCAGGCACCTCAGGCCCTGCCCCAGTTAGCCCTGCTGCCCTGAGTGAGGAGGTTATTAACCTTCTGAGATCCATCTCTGGAGGACAGTCACCCATTATGAATGCCATCCAGGGGCTGGCAGCCCAGATGGAACAAACTAATGCATTCCTGGATGGCATTCACACTGGCTTGGCAGCCCAACAGAGATTGATCCAAGCTCTGGCCTCCTCTCTGATGCAAACCATTGTTCCTGTTTCTACCCTCCCCCCTCCAACTTCCTCTTCCCAATCCCATTCCCCTCAACCCCAACCTATCCCAAGCACACAGGCAGACAAGCATGCACACAGGACAACACACAAGAGTGGCACAGGCAAACACAAGCACCACACATCATCCCACAGGCACTCACATAAACACCATCCAGATGCAGACATACCAACATCCACAATTTCCACTGTGCCCACTCCTCCTTCTCCTCCACCTCCCTCCCAGTTGCATCTACACTCACACCTGCATGCACTACATCCTCATCCACTACCAGCATCACCACCACACCTAGCATAACACACACCTCACTGGCAGACACCTCCACAACAGCCATTCACACGTCCCTGTGTACTCTCCCACTGTGTCTGTCACCCCCCCTCCTAAGGTACACAAACGCAAGCACTCAGACACCCAATAGCCATTCACCTCACAACAGCATCCAGCCCATGCATGTGTGCCCAAACACAGCAGACAGACACCTCCTACAACCACTCCCTCTTCCTCCACTCCCAAACCTTCTCCCTCTTCCCGCCCCAATGTCCCTAAGAAGTTATTCCTCTCCACCATTGACCTCTTCCCTACCCCCATCTTTCATGTCTGGCCAGAGTGGTAAAAACCCAGGCAAGCACCTTAGCCACCCAGTCCAAGGGCCCAGTAGTCCTCACACCCACTCATGGTGGAAAAGGATCCAGGGCACCAGGCAGCCTCAAGGAAAGGTTGCCTGCCCCAGCTGCTGCCTGGAAGGGCACGGAGCCAGCCCCAGCTGCTGTCAGGAAGGGCAAGGAGCCATCCCCAGCTGCTGCCAGGAAGGCAAGGAGACATCCCCAGCTGCTCCCAGGAAGGGCAAGGTGCCTGCCCCAGCTGCTGCCAGGAAGGGCAAGGAGCCAGCACCAGCAGGCAGGAACGGCAAGGGGCCTGGTGCAGGGACTCAGACGGAGCTCCCACCACCAACCATGGTTGTGCAGCCGTCCAAGGCTGCAGGGGATGGGCAGGAGCCTCCCCACACCAGCAGCAGTAGCACCACCACCACCAGTGGGAAGCCATCCGAGGCTGCCGGTGATGGGCAGGAACTTCCCCCCACCACAAGCAGCAGCACCACCACCACCTGTGGGCAGCCGCCCGAGGCTGCAGGGGATGGGCAGGAGCTTCACCCGACCACCAGCAGCAGCACTACCACCACCAGTGGGCAGCCGTCCGAGGCTGCAGGGGATGGGCAGGAGCTTCCCCCACCACCAGCAGCACCACCACCAGTGGGCAGCTGTCCGAGGCTGCAGGGGATGGGCAGGAGCCTCCCCCCACCAGCAGCAGCACCACCACCACTGAGCATCCATCACCGCTCACGGACGGTATGTAGTCTTGCTTCCATGGGCTGTTGTGCGGCCTGCCCCCTGCAAATCCTGTGGGTATGACACCCAGCTGAGAGACTGTGACCTTGCACTCCCCAGGATAAAGAGCACAGGGCATGATGCCCCCTCCAGAACCAGTTGGTAAGACACCCACCTGAGAGACTGTGGCCTTGCACTCCGCAGGACCAAGCACAGGGAATGTTGCTCCCTCCGGAGCATGTGGGCAAGCCTCCCACTTGAGAGACTGTGATCTTGCACTCCCCAGGACCAAGCACAGGGCATGTTGCCACCTCCAGAGCAAGTGGGCAAGTCGCCCACTTGAGAGACTGTGGACTTGCACTCCCCAAGACCAAGCATAGGGCATGTTGCCCCCTCCAGAGCCAGTGGTGTTGTTCCATCTGCCGGCTGAGGTGCCCCCCATTCCCTGTCCCCCTGAGGTGCCCGCCTATTTTCCAACTGATGCCCCTGCAGTGTTCTCTCTGTCTTGGTGCAGGTGAGAAGGTGGGCCTTGGACTTTGGCAGTGGCCCTGTGGCCCACGCACAATGAGGACTGGGCAGGGTCCCTTGAACTGTACATATGTATATACCATTACATTGCATTTTTGTATTTCTACTGTGTTGTTATTATTACAGTCACTTTTGCATATTCCTGTTGTCCTTGCATTATTCCTCAGTTGCACGGGGTAAATATGTTTTATTACTGCAGCTGATTGTGTGTATGATGTTTTCCTCCCTCCCTCTCCTGTGTGCTAGGCGGCTGTACTCACTGTGGTTGTCTTCACCATCGTTGATGTTCGTGGTGGAGCAGGACGTAGAAAATCATTGGGAATATTTGAAGTTCGGGCTCCATGGAGGCGTGGTTCTTCCCTGTGTCTCCAAAGGTAAATTCTTTGCCTTCTGTGCAGTGTTTCTGCCAGGCCTTTGATGTCGTTGGTACCGCCCCAGAAGAGGTGGTGGTTTCCAGGGTGGCAACTACTGCCGTGGTGCCTGTTGTTCCGCCCTGGCGGTCGGTGTGGTAAAGTGGCTGTCTATCTGAATTGTCACTGCCATTGTCATAATTTGGCGGTTGTTACCACCATCCTGTTGGCAGTATTACAGCCACTTTATCACCGACCGCCAGGGTTGTAATGAGAGACTATATTTCTATTAAAAAGTGCGTATGTGGAAAAAGCTATTATGGCATCTGTGTTATGCAGATTCAAAACCTATTAGGCAAGGCAGCAATTATTTCACTCTGCGCTTTTGCTTTTTTCACATGGATTTTTCTGTTGAGAATGAATTTAAATATATAGGCCCTCATTACAACCCTGGCGGACAGGGGAGAAGTGGCGGTAATACCGCCAACAGGCTGGCAGAAAAGAAATTGAATCATGACCATGGCGGTTACCGCCATGGTCATCCGCCACTTCTCCGACCGCCAGGGCGGTGACGACCGCTGGGCTGGAGACAGCCGCCGGTATCAGGACCCTGCATACCGCTATGGATTTCGGGTGGTTTGGAACCGTCACAAAATCCATGGCGGTAGGCACTATCAGTGCCAGGGAATTCCTTCCCTGGCACTGATAGGGGTCTCCCCCACCCCCTCTCCCCTGCCATCCCTCAAAAGTGGCAGGACCTCCCTCCCCACCCCCATCCCCAACCTGCACATACACACACACCCTCCCCACCCCCAACATGCACATACACACACCCCTACATGCACACATACACTACAACACATACCTGCACACATACAGACATGCACACAGACCGACCCGCACACATTTCCCATACACACAACACAACCCCTGCATGCATACACGCACTCACACACCCCCTCTACACACTCACACACACACCCCCATGCACGCACACAACACCCCCCACCCCCTCCCCTAACGGAACTAACAGATAATCAACTTACCTTGTCCGTTGATCCTCCGGGAGGGGACGGGATCCATGGGGGCTGCTCCGCCGCCAGCACCCCGTCACCAGAACACCGCCACACCAAATCATGGGACGTGATTCGGTGGGCGGTGTTCTGATGACAGGGCAGTGGAGGTTGAGCAGCCTCCACTTTCCCGCCGACTGCCAGTATGGTTGCTGGCGGCTCTCTGTCCAAAAAAGGACAGAGGGCTACCAGCAGTCATAATACGCTGCTCAGAAAACCGCCTGCACTGGTGGTCTTCAGCACGGCGGTACCTCGGCGGTCTTTGAAAAAGGCCGCTGAGGTCGTAATGAGGCCCATAGTTACATGGCCCAGAATGCAATGCGTGTTAGGAAAGAAAACCTGTTGGAAGTGCTTCCAAGCAACCACCTAATTTGCTGCACCAATCAGACTGGACCTTTCCTCACTGCCATTTATTTTGCCCTGGATAACCTCTGTTTTTGCTTTTTCTGCCTTATTTCAACTATAAATACTAGAGCTGGTCAACAACCATGTCTCACACGCACTTCCAGTTGCACCAGAAGTTATGTCCCCTGCAAGTCCTTTGTACCTGCAAGAGTTGGTTGTGGGGAGAGCCATTGTGGGATGGCGTTTTTTGTGCTTTTAGTTTTTTTCAAGCAGACAAACAGAGTGAGTGGTTGAGAAAATATTTTAAAAGATGAGCACAGGGAGATCAGATTCCACCTTAGTCCAGTCCACTCCATACCACTCCAGTCCAATCTACCCCACTCCACCCCAGTCCGTCCAACCCACCCTATACTAGTTTAGTCCATCCAGCCAACCCCACTCTAGTCCAATCTACCCCACTGTAGTCAAATCCAGTCTAATCTACTCTACTTCGGTCCACGCCAGTCAGTCTGATCCACCCCACCACCCCACTCCAAAACAATCCAGTCCACCCCACCCCAAACCAATCTAGTCCACCCCAATCCACCCCTACCTCAGTACCATCATATCAATTCAATCCATCTAATGTAATTGGCCCACTCCAATCCACCTCACCCATTTTCAATCCAATTCACTCCACTACCTCAATTTACTCCACAACACTCTGTGTCTCTGAACCACTTAAGTCTACTCCCCTCTATGGCACTTTACTCCCCTATACTCTAACACATTCACTCCACGATACTCTACTCCCCCCCTCCACTCTATGACATTCCACACCTCTAACCTTTAGCTATGCTGAACAGTAGCCACACTTGTATTCAGCATGGCACAAACACATTGTGAAGGCCAATACTTCCTTTGCCAACGCTTCTTCCTTCTTGTATTTATCTTTCATGGTTTACACCTCTGTCTGATTCCTTCATTTGTTTCCATTCTTCTTCCCTACGTTTCTAGTTGAGAAAGTGCCAGTCCATTATGATACAGCATGATAAAATGTGTGTTCCTGACTGGGTTTGAATGTTCTCTAAAATATAAAGCAAGCAATGGCACAGCTAATAGGTCTGACACTGACCGCCTGCCTTTTAGCTTTGTCAAAGTTTTAATTTTTTTATTTTTTTGTAAAACGTTATTGGTGGGAAAACCTGCCAGACACGCATTAATCTACAAAAATAAATAATTAATTGACTAAAACCAGAACTACTTTGGTAATAAAAAGCACACATTGCCACAGTAGTCCATGCTGTAAAGGGAATTATTTGTGTGTGGATTTGCTTCATGTGAAAGGGAGGAATACAGTCACTGCCAGTGAAGTTAGACAATGGCTGAAGTGGACTGACCCACTGACCCATGATGTATGCTATAATGGATGGATGAAAAATATGAATTTCACAGTAACAGACCAATGGGTGAAGAGGCCTGGCTGAAAGCCTCAATAACTATGTATATTATACATTGAGTTTTAGTAAAACCTAAAGGTCTAAGCTAACACCAGACTTAATAACGGAGCTATGAGTGAGGGAGTCTCCTTGCTTTGTACTGCCAAGGGATGGGCCATGGATGGGAACAGGGAATAGGGGGAAGGGGTGTGATATAGCTGATGGTTGTCACCGGGTGAATGGGACGTGACAGAAGGGAGGCACAGTGTACAGTTAACAGGAAAGGACATGGAATGCATGATGAGGATTTTTTATAATACGGATAGGTGTGATGAGAGGATATGTGGAAGGTGAATCTGGGTGACAGGAGAGCGTACAAGAAGGGGTGGCTTACAGAAGGGGACAAATATGTTTAAAAGGGAAGTGGTTTTGCAGTCAAGGCATGATCACATAATGGTGACCAACCTAAACATATCCTTAAGTCCTCACAGGTAAGGCTGGGTACATTTTCTGTGGTAAGCTGAATTGAATTCCAAGCCAAGTGTGCATTCTGTTTTCGGTGCACACATAAAATAGTAATGGCTAAAAGTACCCCATGGTGATCCAATAATTACTAATGGAATACCTGCCCATCTATCTAATCTCAGTCTGTGACTAGCCGAGCAAGGTGAGCGGCAGGGTGAATGACTTCCTGCAAGTTAATTAGAAGGATCTAACTAACCACAGCCTTCTCTTACAATAATTATGAATTGTTGATTTCAAATAATCACAATAGTTCTCTATGGTTAAACCCTTCTGATTAGATGCTGGGTATCCATTTGAGGGAACAATCGGCAGCATTGTCCATCTACAGAACAGTTTGAGAGTGTTTTTCTTCTGTTCAGGCAAGGAACCCACTCTTTTTTGGAGACAGCACATGAAAAAGTGATTTGTACATATTTGTAGCTATGCTCTGCTCTGCAGACAAAATAGAAAAAGATGGAGTTCTTAACTATGTCAAAGGTCTACTTGTTACTATTCAATATTGGTTGTATGTGATTTCATAGCAAATTGATTTTATGGAGTACCATTTCTGAGAAACATCTAAACTGTTTAATGAAAATGGTCAGAATGAATGGTATTTACCATTTCATAGAAACAAAGTCACAGACTATAATTTTATTTGAAATTGGCTTTGGCATGCTTACATTTTAAGATGTAAATGCAGTGGGGACAGGTCTTACTTTTAGAAACAGTTTTCCAGAAGATGTTTATTTCAGGGGACATATCTGTTATGTGGTCAAACAATTACTTTGGATGCTATTATTTCATTGACCCCTCACCCCCATACAATCCTGACCCCTCACAAACCCTAAACACCACCCATCCCTGTCCCCTGATAATCTCTTACCACGCCAAAACTACACCCATCTCTGACCTCTAAAAGCCTTTCTACCTCTACACTCCACCCTGAACCCTACAAAAACATGTCACTGCCCCTAACCAGCACTGATTCAACCCATACCACCACTACACTCTACCAAACCCTAAAAACCTTTTCTATGTCTAAACTCTACCCATCCCTGAATCTCTTAAATCCATCACCAGTCTAATATCTACCCAATCCTGAATGATAAAACCTTTTCACCACCTGCAGCCTTTATCCATCACTGACCTTCAAAAACCATCAACACCCCTACACTCACCCATTCCTGAACCCTAAATCCACTTTCTGTACCTGAACTCCACCCATTTCTGACCACAGAAAACCATCAAAACCATTGCACATTACCCACCCTTGAACCCAAAAACACTATTTTAATATGATTTTGGATTTTTCCTTAAAATTGTTGTTCCTTGAAAATGTTGCCTTTAATTTTTGATTTGTTTGTGTTTTCTTAATATTGTTTTTTTTCTAATTGGGTTTCCCATATTTTTTTTCCTCCAATGTGGTTTCACATTAGATATTTTCTTTTTTTCATCAATTCATATCCATCACTCACGATCATCTTAGCGCAATGGTTCCCAAACCGCTTACAACCACAACACACTTATTAGAACAAAAAACGTTTGTAACCTGCCTACCTTTAATGGACAAGAGGAAGGGTGATTCTTCAATGTAACTAAAGCATCATGTGGTAGCTCATTGTCATTTACCAATAGCACATTTTCGATTCAAATAGCCACTGAATTTGCACAGACATAAAGTTTTGCTGATAAAACTATGTAACACAAATGATTTGAGAAATCCAGTTTCTCAAATCATTATGGCCCTCATTACAACCCTGGCGGTAAATCCCGCTGACCGCCGTGCTGACAGCTGCCAATATACCGTGTCCGCAGCGGAAATCCGCTACGGGTATTATGACCCACACTGAGAATACCGCCACTATGCATACACCCACACAAGACCGCCACACCAAAGGTCAGTGATAAACTAGCGGTACCAAAACCCACACCATTACGCCAACAGAAATATGCTCACAGTATCACGAACCACGAATAAATGCGGCGGTCTTTCAACCGCTGTAAACCATTGTTGGTACACACCGCCACGCTCAAAATACACTCACACTTACAAAATGACACCACATTGGGCAATTCAAAATATACACACCTGACACACATACACACACCACACCCTCACACTTATAGCACTATAAAACACCCACCCACATTACCCACAACCCCTTACAATGAAAAAAACAGAGACCAAGCACAGAGGGACAAGCAAAGAGCACACACTCATTCAGAGGCACAGAACACCATCACCCATACACCATCCATGCACATCACAGTATACACCCCAACACATCACCCCACACATCACCACACACATCCTCACACATATCACTCACACCACACCCATGGCACTTCAAAGACACCCCAGGTTTTCTGAGGAGGAGCTAAGGGTCATGGTGGAGGAAATCATCCAGGTAGAGACACATCTATTCGGATCACAGGTGCAGCAGACGTCCATTGCAAGCAAGATGGAGCTATGGCAGAGAATTGTCGACAGGGTCAATGCAGTGGGACAGCATCCAAGAACAAGGGATGACATCAGGAAGAGGTGGAACGACCTACAGGGGAAGGTGCGTTCCGTGGTATCCCGACACCAGGTGACCATACAGAGGACTGGCGGTGGACCCCCACCTCCTCCCCCACAACTAACAACATGGGAGGAGCAAGTCTTGGCAATAATGCATCCTGAGGGCCTCGCAGGAGTAGCAGGAGGAAATGACTCTGGTAAGTCAAATATTTACTATTATATCCCCCCACCCTACCTGCATGCCAGCACATACTCCCACGCTCACCCTCACCCTCACTCCCATGACTCCACCATCTCCCACACAGCCCATAATCATGCCCCTCCACTCCCACAACCTAGCTCTGCATGCAACAACAATGCATGGATACCCATCACAGACATGCATGTACACCTATCACCAAAGCATGTCCAATAGAGAGACTCACCCAGGGCACACAATTATCACTCACACAAGGGCCAACGCGATAGTGCAAGCACAGTAATAAAGAAAAACACACTTATTGCACAAGATGCCACACACAGATCAAATAACAATGCATTTTCACCCCAACAGGACCCCTACCCAACGTCACCGTACAGGAGGTGCCAGCCATATCCAGTCCCCCCACAGAAGAGGCCCACAGTGACTACAGCAGCTCTGCACGCCTGGATCAAGATGACCAGCCTGACATATCAGGGACCTCTGGACAGTCGGTTCCCCTGCCACAGTCCCAACCCACCACAGAACCTCCCCTCTCAGGAAACACTAGCACAGCACTTACCCAGCGGGCCCATGCCACTGTCCCCAGGACACGTCAATCAGCAGTGTGCCCACCACTACAGGGGCCCCAGGCAACCCCACTAGCACAGGACGATCAGGGACCTAGGGTCAGTGACACTGGGCACACGGTTCAGGGGACAGAGGCACAGGACAACAGGGAAGCTGGGAGGACTGCTGTGCGACAGGTGGAGGACAGGCCCAGGGAACCGACTCTCCACTAGGCACTGTCAAACATCATGGGAGCATACCACTATTCCCAGGAGACGATGGGCATGGTACTGGCCATGTTGCCGGAGACCCAGCGGCTGCAGGAGGGACAGTACCTGGGGATCAGGGAGGACTTGAAGGACATCAACACCACCATGGTCTCTATTGCAGGGGTGCTGGCTGACATAGCCAACACCATGAGGGAGGGCAGGTGCACAACAAAGGGCCCCTGACACTAGCAAAACCGATGAACAGCCTTCCACCTCTGCCAGCGCTAGTGGACAGGACCAACAGGCCACCAGCAACCCACCCCCTACAGAAGGAGAACCACCTTGCAAACGGTCCCTGTGATCCAGGCACAAGACAGAGAACATTGCCAAGACCCCTGCCAGGAAATAGGACCCTCCTGATTGTCACCCTTCACTCCCACTATGTCACCCTGTCCACATTGAACTGCCATTACTCCTCTTCCTCTGCCCCATTGGACAATGCACCTGTGATACCAAGAGACTGGACTCTACTATGGACCTTCCTCCACCATCACCCCAGCCCCTTCCACATACCCCTAATCACATTAGCCCCTAAATACATACCCTTGAATCCAAACCAATCTGGAGTGAATCTGATCTTTCACAAATGTATTATTACAACATCACCAACAAATATTAATGTAAATGTTCATTTGCTCATACCAATGTTTGACAGTTGTTGGGCAGCAGTACATATAGCAGAAGGCAGAATGAGGTACCCATATCTGAAAAACTGCAAGGCAAAGTGAACTGTCAGTGTCCATAGACAGAGGTTAAGAGGCTAACTTATACAATGTCCTACAGTATTCAGAAATGTGAGGAACACTTAGAGTCTCTTACCTGTGTGTCACTGGAAGTACTGCATGATGATGTTATTTCGGTTGTCAATCTCTTCTTTCTCTGCCTCCTCTTCCTCACTGTCCACAGGCTCCATCGCTGACACAAGACCATCATCAGGCCCATCCTCCTGCAGAAAAGGCACCTGACATCACAATGCCAGGTCGTGCAACATGCAGCATGCCACGATTATCTGGCACACCTTCTTTGGCGAGTAGTACAGGGATCCATCTGTAGGCACTGGAATCTGGCCTACAGGAGGCCGAACGTCCTCTCAATAATATGCCTAGTTCGCCCATGTGCCTCATTGTATCATTCCTCTGCCCTTGTCCTGGCATTCCTCACTGAGGTCAGTAGCCATGACAGGTTGGGGGAACCAGAGTCACCTGCAAATGTCGAGGGATAACTGTTAGACACACACTAACCCTTAAGGACTACCCCATACCCAGACACCTACTCATATTGTGTGGGGACCTTGGGCTCACCTATTAGCCACACACGGTGCCTCTGGAATTGGTCCATCACATAAGGGATACTGCTATTCCTCAAAATATAGGCGTCATGCACAGAGCCAGGAAACTTGGCATTCACATGGGAGATGTACTGGTCCACCAAACACACCATCTGCACATTCATCGAATAGTAGTTTTTTCGGTTTCTGTACACTTTTTCAGTTCTGTGGGGGGGAACAAATGCCACATGTGTACCATAAATGGCACCAATGATGTTGGGGATATGTCCCAGGGCATAAAAGTCAGCTTTCACTGTGGGTCAATCCTCCACCTGGGGAAACACGATGTAGCTGCGCATGTGTTTCAGCAGGGCAGACAACACTCTGCTCAACACGTTAGAAAACATTGGCTGAGACATCCCAGATGTCATTGCCACTATAGTTTGACAGGACCCACTTGCCGGGAAATGGAGCACTGACAGGACCTGCACTAGAGGAGGGATTACTGTGGGCTGGCGGATAGCTGACATTAGGTCTGGCTCCAATTGGGCACACAGCTCTTGGATTGTGGCACCATCAAGTCTGTAGGTGATAATAATGTGTCTGTCTTCCATTGTTGCTAGGTCCACCAGGGGTCTGTACACCGGAGGATGATGCCATCTCATCCTCTGGCACAGCCGATGTGCCCTATGGAGGAGAATGGTGAGCAGAGGGTCATGTACCACATAGGTTGCACAAGTGTGTTTGCAGTAATGTGAGTAAATCCGTGTGTGGCGTAGTTTGTCCGTATATCTGCCACATTTTGCTGTGACACAGTTAGGTGCCATGCCATGTGCCCCCCCTGAAATGGCGGCTGCCTGACTTGTGAGGAGGGACAAGGGGAAATGAGGTAACTGTGCTGGCGTTGTGCAGCGTCGACGTAGACGGTCGAAGACGGCCGCGCAATTCAGCATTGGTTATAACTGGGCCCTATGGGTACCTGGAGCCAATGACGATGTACGCCGGCGTTGATGGTATGCACCGCCGTGGACGTGCCCGTCATTTTCTGTCTGTTCACTCACTTGATACCTGACCTTCAACAGGAGAGGACCTACACTGCAAGTGCTGCTGTGACCTGAGTCTGGAAGCGACAATGGCTTGAGTGTCTGGGGAAAGGGCCCCTGTCTTCATCGCGAAGGAGTTGAACAAACTGGTGGATGGGGTCCTCCCCCAGTACACGCTACTCTACGGTCCTCCAGACAAACAGGTGAGTACACTGTGATCATAATGCGTGGGCAATGCCTGTTTGGAGTGGTGTGGATGGAAGATACATATGGGGGGGGGGGCTGAGGCCTGCATGTGAGGATGGGGAGTGTATGTGCGTCAGGGCATGGGTGGGAACTGGTGGGCAATGAGTATGACGGTCCGGACGGGTGAGTAATTTCCTTTCCTCCTGTACCTTTCCTCTAGGTCAGCGCCCACCAGAAGAAGGGTATTTGGCGTGCCATCCCCAAGGAAGTGAGGACCCTGGGGGTCTATCATAGATGGAGCACCCACTGCCGCAAGAGATGGGAGGACCTGCGCCGCTGGAGCAAGAAGACAGCAGAGGCCCATCTGGGGCTGGCCTTCCAATGTGGAAGGGGTACCCGTCGCACCATGACCCCCCTTATGTTCCGGTTCCTGGCAGTGGCATATCAAGAGTTAGATGGGCGCTTGAGGCCATCACAGCAGCCACAAGGGGGTGAGTACAGTGTCATTAAGGTGACTCTGCGCGCTTTACGAAGTGTCTGGGTGGGGGATGTGGGCTGTGGGCTCCCCTAGGCCACGGCGAACTTGGTAGGGTAGGTCCCTTGTTGGGCAGGCTCTGAGGCACTCCAACCCCAATATTTTGAGTGGGCATCTACACCTGGGCAGGCTCCTGTGGGTTCCAGGTGTGCAGCAAATGGTGTGACGCATTGTACCCCATGGCCTCGTAATTTTCCTACTAACTGCTAGTGCATGGCCTAGTGCATAGGGCTGCTACCTGTGAGTTGTGTCCGCCAACGGTAGTTGTGTTGCTGGCATTGACGATGTGTGTTTTTTGTCTTCCACCCCTTCTTGTTTTGTCACCCTGTCCTTGTGTGCATTAGCATCATCTGGCAGAGGAGCAGAAGCACCGTCGATGGAGGGAGCTGCATCCCACATGGCCCTGGAGGGTGAATCCACGGAGGGTGAAGGCACCAGTGGGACGGAGGGCGAGGGGAGCTCCACAACGGGTACAGGAGGGGATACCAGCGACAGCGACTCCTCCTCTGATGGAAGCTCCCAGGCGAACACCTCTGTGCCCACCCCAACAACAGGTACAGCTGCCACCCCCCTACCAGCACCGCCATCCCACTAGCCCCACAGCGTGTTTCCCGTGCCCGCTCACCCAGGAGGGTGGGCATCTCCTTTGCCCCAGGCACCTCAGGCCCTGCCACTGTCAGCCCTGCTGCCCTCAGTGAGGAGGCTATTGACCTCCTGAGATCCCTCAGTGTGGGGCAGTCAACCATTCTGAATGCCATCCAGGGTGTCAAGAGGCATTTGCAGCAAACAAATGCATGCCTGGAGGGCATTCATTCTTGCGTGGCGACCCAACAGAGAGTATTTCAGGCTCTGGCCTCAGCACTGATTGCAGCCATTGTCCCTGTGTCCAGCCTCCCCCTCCAACTTCCACTACCCAGACCCAATCCCCTCTACCTCAGCCTATCCCAAGCACACCATCAGACCAGCATGCACACACATCAACACACAAAAGTGGCTCAGGCAAAAATAAGCACTACACATCCCACAGGCACTCACACAAGCACCATACCCATGCACACATACCAACATCCACTTCCTCCAGTGTGTCCCCCTCCTCCACGTCCTCCACCTCCCTCTCAGTCTCGTCTCCACTCACACCTGCATGCACTACCTCATCAGCCACTGCCTCCATCACCAGCACATCCATCACTACACACCGCTCACGTGCAATCACCACCCCCACTACCATTCACACATCCCCTGTGTCCTCTACTAGTGTGTCTGTGAGCCCTCCTCCCAAATTACAAACGCAAGCACACACCCACTCAACAGCCATCCACCTCACAACAGCCTCCAACCCATGCACCTTCACCCATACTCAGCAGATGTACACCTCCTACAACCACTACCTCCTCCTCCACTCCCACGCCCCCTCCATCTTCCCGTCCCAGTGTGTTAAAAAATCTTTTCCTAGCTAACAATGACCTCTTCCCTACATCTCCCCCTGTCCTTCCCCTAGGGCCAGGATGTCTAGATCCCACCCCAGCACCTCAGCCACCAAATCTGCAGCCGCTGTGGTCCCTGCTACACCAGTACGGGCTAAGGGGGCACCCGTCAGAGCTGCCAGTGTGCCACCGACAGAAAAGAAGGACCACCCTATTCCACCACCTGCAAAGGTCAAAAAGGGGTCCGCTTCCAGCAGAGGACAGTCACACCACCCACCCAGTAAGGCCTCGCCCAAACCCCGAGTGGACAGTGCCAAGGTCCCTGCAGTGACTGTCAAGATGGGGAAGGGCCACAAGCCAAAGGGCACATCACCTCTGGGCACGATGTCTCCTGGTGAGGGGCTGGTGACTACCAGATCATCAGGGATGACAGCCACATGCACCACAGTCACCACTGCCGCAACGACCGCCACCTGCACTGCCACCTGCATCGCCGCTGCCACAACGTAAGTCAGCAGCATCCTCTCCAAGGATCAGCCATCCGAGGCTGCCGGAGACGGTATGGTGACCACCGCAACAGTCTCTTGCACCACCTCCAGCACTGGCAGCATCTCTGCCGCAAACACCGCCACCTGCACCACCATCAGCACTGCCACGTGCACAGCCGAGGCCACTCTGTCGGACCTCAGCCCCATCCCCAGTGTGCAGCCGTCAGAGTCTGTAGGTGACGTCCTGGACCCTGGACACGCCACTTAAGACACCACCTCCAGCACTGACATGAACCAGCAATTGGCACCCAGTCCTTGGCAGGATGAAGCACTCTGGGCACAAAGCCCCCTCCAGAACCAGTGGAGACAGGCCTCTACTCACTCAGTCCTTAGCAGGATGGAGCACTCTGGGCACAAACCCACTCCAGAACCAGTGGAGAAAGGCATCCATTTGAGAGACTGTGGCTTTGCACTCCCCAGGACCAGGCAGTAGGCGGTGAGCCCACTTGAGAGACTTGTGAGACCGTGGCTTTGTACTTCCTAGGACCAGGCAGTGGGCGGTGAGCCCACTTGAGAGACTTGTGAGACTGTGGCTTTGCACTCCCCAGGACCAGGCAGTGGGCAGTGAACCCACTTGAGAGACTGTGGCTTTGCACTCCCCAGGACATCGGTGTGGGCATGGAGGCCCCTCGAGGAGCAGTGCCGTCGTACCATCTTCCAGCTGAGGTGCCCCACCTCCGCTTCCCCCTGAGGTGCCTGTGTTTTTTTCGACCTGATGCCCCTGCAGTGTTCTCTCCGTTTTGAGGCAGGTGTCATGTGTGGGCTTGGCCCACGCTTTTTGGGACCACTGGTCCACGGACATTTGATGGGTCAGTGTACGGACTTGCTGTAAATATTTGTGTATACTGATTATTTGCTGTTCTCTTGCTCTTTCTGATTGTTCCAATATTACACTAGTTACACTATTTCGTCCTTGCGTTCTTCCAGGGGATGATGGGGTGTATCTGTGATGTTATTGCATATGTGTGTGTGTATGTTGTTGTGGGAGGGGGGTGGAGGTGTTGCGTGTTGCGTGTGTGTGTCACAGAATCTGCAATTCGGGCTCCATGGCGTTCTGGTTCTTTCTTGGGTGTCGAGAGGTGAGTGGTTTCCCTTCTGTGTTCTGTTTCTGCCGTGCTTTTGATGTTGTTGGTACCGCCCCGGAAAATCTGGCGGATTGGTGCCTTGTAACACCGTGGGCGGTACATTGTCTTCCACCTGTCTGTTGGCGGTAACCGCTGTGGTGTTTGTTGCTCCTGCTGTGGCGGTCAGAGTTTTTTTACTGCCAGCCTGTTGGCAGTATTACCGCCACTTTAACACTGACCGCCAGGGTTGTAATGAGGGCCTATGTGTGGACATCCACTTTCTGTGACTATTTATCACTTGTATATCACCAAATATGTGTCTTGATTTTGTTTTGGTGCTATTAAAATCTGTTTCCATTATAGTTTAGAATTATAAAAAAAGTGCTTCAGTTTTGCTTTCATAATTGCTGGATGCATATTGGTCTTTTACAGGTACTTACATTTTGTGTATTTCAAAAAATAACATCCTACATTGTTGGGTAATCCACTTTAAAAACTCCTTTCACTTTGCAGTCAGAGAAAAAAAATGTAAATGCCAATCCCCATGTTAAAGGACAGTGCAGCTTGATATTTGACCTGTCTTTGAATCACCAGCACATGTGACAAGTTAAGCACAAAATTTAAAGCATCTTTATTTACTTTTCTGACCTTTGGGGCCCACTAAAAATCAGCTTGAGACTCACAGTTTGGTAAACACTGTCTTAGAGTAACACAGCCCCATCTTGAAATCCCCATGCAGTGATACAGCAAGATTCCATCTCGGGGTAATACATTTCCGTCATTATGTGGTTATCGACTAGTAAAGTCCCACTCTGAAGTTATTTTAGGAATACCCTTGTGTGATACAACCTCATTCCGAAGTAATCACAAGATTATTCTGAAATAACACAGTCGAATTCTGAAATACTGGTAAGATCATCCTGGAGTAATACAGCCTAATCCTGAAACCATCCTACAGTAGCAAATGATTATCACATGTTTTACTCTGAAGTAATCAAGAACCCATCCTGCAGTAATCCAGTCCAATCCTGAAATCATCCTGCAGTTGTAAATGATCATCACATGTTTTCCATTGAAGTAGTCGGGAAGCCATTCTGTAGTAACTCAGCCCAATACTGAAGTCATCCTGGGATCATCCTGCGGTTCTAAATGATCATCACATATTTTCCACTGAAGTAATCGGGAACCTATCCTGGAGTAGTTTCTGTGATGATTCTGGCATCATCTCATTTAAATATTTTGACCTATACACATACACATACTTCAGGATGGCTTTCCCAGATAATTACAGCAATAGCCCAACTAAAGTCATCAGATGACTTCAGAATGACCTTCCTTTTTTACTTGGGATGGAGCCTCCTATGTTTTCAGTAGTTTACTGGTGGACTTGAGGAGGGCTAAACACCGGAAAAAGCATGACGTATGCATACCTTTCACAAATGAAATCAATTGAATTTTAAGAGGCAAGCCCACGAACCAACCAAATTGATGGGCATGACATGGGTGTGGTCAAAAGCCCACAGAGAGATTACAACAGGGACAGAGTTTAATCCCTTCCAGCGAGCCACTGCTGTTTGGCTGTCAATAGAAGGATTTGAAGCAAGTCCAATAATGAAACATATCATTTTCAGTGCTGAGGAAGTGGTACTTAGCACTATGTATACAGGCACTTCCATTAATTTATATAGGTTAAATTGTACTCCTGAGTTAATTATTAAAATATCTAGTCTTAGACAGTCAGCACGATCCTCTGTCCTGTTGTATTTTTTAAAAATGTTCACATAGCTGCCACAGTTTTGCTTTTTTTCTTAGCCTACAGACAACACGTGCTAGCATTGCCCAATTCCCTGTATTTCACTTTCTTCTTTTCAAGAGGATGAAATGGCCAATTTCACCTGCTGTTTCTCACAAGCAGCGCGGGGAGTTCTGTATCAGATGCATTAACCCACTGAGAGGTGTGAGCTATTTTAGCGACGTTTAGGTTAACATCCCGCGAATCACACAGATTGCCAGAAAAGCCCTTCTGAGGATGACTGACCCCTGATCAGCTGGCACAGTTCTTCGGGTGACCAGCCGTCCCGGATTTGCCCGGAAGGTTCGGGTTACTCAAGGACTGTCCCAGCGTCCAAACACTTTTGGCGAAGACAAATACATGTCCCGGTTTTTAAGAGAGGGTCGTGTGAACCTGCACATTCATCACAGTGTTGTGCAGGCTCACATTTCAACCAACCCTCTCTCAAAAACCATGGACAGAAGTTAACTCCTGTAGACTGCCTGCTGTGCTGCATCGCCTCATTCAAGCCGCACAGCAGGATTTAATAAGGTGTGAATTAGGGCAGCAGAGCCTGTAAGTCCCTGACACACCATCAGCCTGTCCCCGGAGCTCTTCACAGAAAGATATATATGTATATATATAAAACACTTCACAAGCCCTAATAGGACATTTAGGCCCTCAATATGACATTAACGGTAAGTGCCGCTTACGGCCATGCTGATTGCCACCAACATACTGCGACCGCGGTGGCATACCGCTACACGTATTATGACCCACACATAGAAATCCGCCACTATAAAGACACACACACAAGTCTGCCACACCAAAGGTCAGTGATAAAATGGCAGTACCAAAACCCACACCGTTACGCCAACAGAACTACGCCCACAGCATTATGACCCACGAATCACCACCGCGGTCATTCAACCGCAGTAAACCATTGGCGGTACAGACCGCCGTGCTCAAAATACACACAACCTAACAATACAACACTACGTTGGCCAATTCAAACTACACACACCTGACACACATACACACACCACACACCCACAACACTATAAAACACACACACACTACCCACAAACCTTTACGAAAAAACAAAATTGACAACTGAGAGAGAGACACGCCAGGAGCACCCACTGAATCAGACCCACAGAACACCATTACCCATACACCATCCACGCACCTCACAGCACACACCTCAACACATCACCCCACACACCCTCACACACCACACACACTACACCCATGGCACCACAAAGACACCCCAGGTTCTCAGAGGAGGAGCTAAGGGTCATGGTGGAGGAAATCATCCGAGTAGAGCCACAGCTATTCGGATCACAGGTGCAGCAGACATCCATTGTTAGGAAGATGGAGCTATGGTGGAGAGTCGTGGACAGGGTCAATGTCGTGGGACAGCACCCCAGAACAAGGGATGACATTAGGAAGAGGTGGAACGACCTACGGGGGAAGGTGCGTTCCGTGTTTGCAAGACACCAGATAACTGTACAGAGGACTGGCGGTGGACCCCCATCTCCTCACCCAAATCTAACAACATGGGAGGAGCAAGTCTTTGCAATCATGCATCCTGGAGGCCTAGCAGGAGTAGCAGGAGGACTGGACCCTGGTAAGTCAACTGTCTTTTACTATCACCCCCCCATCTGCATGCCATCACAAACTCCTACCCCTACATTCACCCCCATCGCTCCACCCCCTCACATATACCCCACCATCACAACCCACCCATCCCAATGCCAATCCCTGCATGCAACACCAATGCATGGACCCCCATCACAGACCTGCATGGACACACATCACCACAGCATGCACACTAGTAACAATCACTTAGCCAACCAAATCACAACTCACACAAGCCAAAGCTGCCTTGGTAATAACAACCATGGGGGGAAACATACCTTTGCACAAGATGTCACATGCAGTAACAATAACACTGCCTTTACATCCCCGCAGGACCCCCACACAACGTCACCGGAGAGGAGGTGCCAGCAACATCCAGTCCCCCCCCAGAAGAGGCCCACAGTGATGACAGCAGCTCTGCATGCCTGGATCAGGATGACCAACCTGGCCCATCAAGAACCTCTGGACAGTCAGTGACCAAGCCACAGTCCCAAAACACCACAGAGCCTCCCCCTGAGGAAATACCAGCACAGCACACACCCAGCGGGCCCATCCCTCTGTCCCCAGGACAAGTCAATCAGCAGTGTGTCCTCCAATACAGGGACCCCAGGCAACCCCACAAACACAGGACAATCAGGGACCTGAGGTCAGTAGCAGTGGGCACACAGTTTAGGGGACAGAGGCACAGGACAACAGGGACACTGGGAGGACTGCTGTGCGACAGGGGGAGGACAGGCCAAGGGAACCGACTCTCCACGAGGCACTCACCAACATCCTGGGAGCATACCACCATTCCCAGGAGACCATGGGCCAGATACTGGCCAAGATGCAGGAGACCCAGCGGCTGCAGGAGGGACAGTACCTGGGGATCAGTGAGGACCTGAGAGACATCCACACCACCCTGGTCACCATTGCAGGGGTGCTTGCAGACATGGCCAACACCATGAGGGAGGCAGTGGCACACCAACGGGCCCCTGACACTAGCCACACTGATGAAGAGCCCTCCACCACTGCTGACGCTAGTGGACAGGAGGCCCTGCTACTGGAACAACAGGCCACCAGCACCCCTCCCCCTGCAGAAGGGGAACTACCACGCAAAAGGTCCCTGCGATCCAGGCAGAAGCCAGAGAACATTGCCAAGACCCCCGCCAGGAAATAAGACTCCCCTGAATGTTACCCTTGTGTCCCACTCTGTCACCCTGTCCACCTTGAACTGCCATTGCCCCACTCCCTATGCCCCCTTGGACAATGCATCTGTGATACCAAAAGACTGTACTCTATCCTAGACATTCCTCTACCATCAAACCAGCCCATTGCAATACCCCCTACACTTATTATCACAGAAATAAACACCCTTGGAATTAATACAAGTATGGAGTCTGTCAATTGATTGAAATATGTATTAGTTTAACAAGCTGTAAACATTGCAATTCAAATGTACAGTTATATTTACATAGGTATGGCCTGTAGTGGGCAGCAGTAAACACACCAGGAGCCAGAGTGGGGCACAGATATCTGAAACTAGAGATGCCAAAGGGTACAGTAAGTGGCCATAGAAATAGGAAAATCAGGCCGCCATGTACAATGTCCAACACAAAAATGCAAAGGAAGATGAAGTTACAGTGTCTTACCCGTGTGTCACTGGAAGTACTGTTGAATTATAGTAGTTCTGTTGTCCACATCCTCTTCCTCTGCCTACTCTTCGTCACTGTCCACAGGCTCCACTGCTGCCACATGACCATCTCCAGTCTCATCCTCCTGCAGAAAAGGCACCTGGCGTCTCAAGGCCAGGTAGTGCAACATGCAACATGCAACGATGATCTGGCACACCTTCTTGGGTGAGTAGTACAGAGATCCACCTGTCAGATGGAGGCACCGGAATCTGGCCTTCGGGAGGCCAAAGGTGGGCTCAATGATCCTCCTTGTACGCCCATGTGCTTCATTGTAACGTTCCTCTGCCCTTGTCCTGGGATTCCTCACTGGGGTCAGTAGCCATGAGAGGTTGGGGTAACCAGAGTCACCTGTAAATATCGAGGGACACCTGTTGGCCATGCACTCACCCTTAGGGTCAACCCCACACCACTATACCTACATCAACTGGGTGGGGACCATGGGCTCACCTATTAGCCACACCCTGTGCCTCTGGAGTTGAGACATCACATATGGGATGCTGCTATTCTTCAATATAAAGGCATCATGCACAGACACAGGATACTTTGCATTGACATGGGAGATGTACTGGTCCGCCAAACACACCATCTGCACATTCAGACAGGGAAAGCTCTTTCGATTTCTGAACACATGTTAATTTTTCCGGGGTGGGAGAAAGGCAATATGTGTACCATCAATTGCACCAATGATGTTGGGGATATGTCCCATTGCATAGAAGTCAGCTTTCACTGTGGCTAACTCTTCCACCTGGGTGAATACGATGTAGCTGCCCATGTGTTTCATCAGAGCAGACAACACTCTGGTCAGCATGCTTGAGAACATAGGCTGTGACATCCCTGATGCCAAGGCCACTGTCGCTTGGAAGGAACCACTTGCCAAGAAATGGAGCACTGACAGGACCTGCACTAAAGGGTGCATACCTGTGGGGTGGCGGATAGCTGAAATCAGGTCTGACTCCAATTGGGCACACAGCTCTTGGATTGTGGCCCTATCAAGTCTGTAGGTTAGGATAGTGTACCTGTCCTCCATTGTCGCCAGGTCCACCAGGGGTCTGTACACAGGGGTATGTCTCCATCTCCTATTCATCCTCAGCCGTTGAACTCTAGGGTGAAAAATGGTGAGCAGATGGTCATATTCAAACATATAGGGGGTTATTCTAACTTTGGAGGAGGTGTTAATCCGTCCCAAAAGTGACTGAAAAGTGATGGATTTACCACCAGCCGTATTACGAGTCCATTATATCCTATGGAACTCGTAATACGGCTGGTGGTATATCCGTCACTTTACCGTCACTTTTGGGACGGATTAACACTCCTCCAAAGTTAGAATAACCCCCATAATCTGAATAATATGCCTTTTTACAGAAACAGTATGTGTACATGAAGGTACGTTGATATGCCTATGTCTGCTGTGACGCAGTTAGGTGCCATGGCCTGTGCCCCCCTGAAATGGCAGCCACCTGAACTGTGAGGAGGGACAAGTGGAAATGAGGTAATTCCGCTGGCGTTGTGCCTCATTGCGGGAGGCAGCCGATGACCGCCGTGCAACACAACATTGGTTATCATTGGGGCCTACGGGTTCCAGGAGCCAATGGTGATGTACGCTGGCGGTGACAGTACGCACCGCCGTGGACGTGACGGACGTGACGGCCATTTTCTATCTGTTCACTCACTTGCTACCTGACCTTCAACAGGAGAGGACCTACACTGCAAGTGCTGCTGTGACCTGTGTCTGGAAGCGACCATGGCTCGAGTGTCTGGGGAAAGGGCCCCTGCCTTCACTTCCGAGGAGTTGGAGAGACTAGTGGATGGGGTCCTACCACATTACCCTTTACTTTATGGTCCTCCAGACAAACAGGTGAATACACTGTGAGCACGATGCGTGAGGCATGAATGTATGGAGTGCTGTGTGTGTAAGCCTCGTGTAGGGGGGTCTGATGGATGCTGGCCAGAGTGCTGCATGTTCGGTGGGCAATGTCTGTTCGTAAGGGGATGGGAGGGACATGTTAGGCCATAAGTATAATAGTCCGGGCGATATGAATAATACCTTTTCTGCTGTATCTTTTTCTGCAGGTCAGCGCCCATCAGAAAAAGGGTATTTGGCGTGCCATCGACAAGGAGGTGCGGACCCTGGGGGTCTTTGACAGATGGAGCACCCACTGTTGAAAATGGTGGGAGGACCTGCGCCGCTGGGCACGGAAGACGGCGGAGGCCCAGCTGGGGCTGGCCTCCCAACGAGGAAGGGGTGCCCGTTGTACCCTGACCCCCTGGATGTTCTACATCCTGGAGATGGCCTATCGGGAGTTGGATGGGCGCTTAAAGGCATCACAGCAGCCATAAGGGGTGAGTACAGATTCAGATTCATGACTTTGCATGCGTTAAGGTATAACCTGGGTGGTGGATGTGGGTCTGCAGGTGCCCCTAGGCCAGGGCGAACATGGCAGGGTAGGTTCCATGATGGGCAACCTCAGATGCACTCCAACCCCAATAATGCTAGTGGGCATTTACTACTGGGCAGGGTCCTGTGGATTCCAGGTGTGCAGCTAATGGCGTTATGCATTGTACCCCATGGGCTGATGACTAGCATTGTAACTGGTAGTGCATGACCTAGTGAATAGGGCTGTTCTCTGTGCGTTGTGTACCCCAACGGTAGTGTTGTTGCTGGCATTGACCAAGTGTATCCTCTGTCTCTTCCCCTCCCTTTTTGTTTTGTCACCCTGTCCTTGTGTGCATTAGCATCATCTGGCGGAGGAGCAGAGGCACCGGCTACAGAGGGAGCTGCATCCAACATGGGACTGGAGGCCGAATCCACCAACGGTGAGGGCACCAGTGGGACGGAGGGCGAGGGGAGCACCACGACGGAGACAGGAAAGGACATTTCTGACAGCGACACCTCCTCCGATGGAAGCTCCCTGGCGGTGGCGGACACCACCCAGTGGGCAGCCGTCTGAGGATGCAGGGGAAGGGCTGGAGCCTCCCACCACCACTGACAGCAGTGCCACCTGCAGCGCAACTGCCATCCACTGAGCAGCTGTCACCGCCGGTGAGCAGTGTATAGTCGTGCCTACATGGGCTGTAGTGCATCCTGGCCCCTGCAACACCTGTAGGTGTGACACCTAGGTGAGAGGCTATGACCTTGCACCATCCAGGATCAGCATCACTGGGCACAAATCCCCCTCCAGAACCAGTGGAAGAAGGCATCTACTCAACCCCTCCTTGGCAGGATGAAGCACATTGGGCACAAAGCCCCCCCCCAGAAGCAGTAGAAGAAGGCATCCACTCACCCCCTCGCTGCCAGGATGAAGCAAACTGGGCACAATGCCCCCTCCAGAACCAGTGGAGAAGCCATCCACTAGAGAGACTGTGGCTTTGCACTCCCTAGGACCAGGCAGTGGTCAAACCACCCACTAGAGAGACTGTGGCTTTGCACTCCCCAAGACCAAGCAGTGGCCAAACCACCCACTTGAGAGACTGTGGCTTTGTACTCCCCAGGACCAAGCAGTGGGCAAACCACCCACTTGAGAGACTGTGGCTTTGCACTCCCCAGGACATCGCAGAGGGCATGTAGCCCCCTCCCAGGGCTGTGGCATTGTACCATCTTCCGGCTGAGGTGCCTCCCCATTCTCCCTCCCTCTGAGGTGCCTGTGTTTTCGACCTGATGCCCCTGCAGTGTTCTCTCCGTATTGAGGCAGGAGTCAAGTGTGGCCTTGGCCTATGTGTTATGGCCCTGTGGGCCACAGACATTTTGGAGTGGGCATTGTCCCTCCATCTGTATATATTGTAGATACTGCTTTATGGACGTCTACATATAAATTTGTAATATTACACTCACTTTAATCAATTCCTTTTGTCCTTACGTTATTCCTGAGGGTTACGGGGTGTATATGTGATGTTGTTGCATCTGTTTGTGTGTATGGTGTTGGGGTGGGGATGGGCTGGGGTTGTTGCATGTTGCGTGTGTGTGTCACTCTCTTTTTCCTCCCCCCTCCCTTATGTGCTAGGTGCAGTACTCACTGTGGACGTCTTCGCTGCCGTTCGTGTTCCTGGTGAAGGAGGAGGTAGACCAACATTGGAAATATGTGCAGTTCGGGTTTCTTGGGGTCATGGATCTTCCCTGTGTGTGGAGAGGTGAGTCGTTTCCCTTCTGTGTATTGTTTCCGCTGATGGCGTTGGTAAAGGTGGTGGATTGATGTGTCATAATAGTGTGGGCAGTACATTGTCTTCTGCCTGGCTCTTGGCGGTTATCGCCACGGTGTTTGTTGCTACCGCCGTGGTGGTCGGAGTGTTAAAGTGGCTGTATGTGTTGGGGATTTCCGCCGTGGTCATAATTCCATTTTTCTTACCGCCGGCCTGTTGGTGGTATTACCTCCGCTTTATCACCGACTGCCAGGGTTGTAATGAGGGCCTTAGTCCTATTTCTATGTTTGCGCCCGTCCTGTTTAAAAAAAAAAAAATCTGGTCACCCTAGCAGGTCTGCAGCCAGACATCTTTAGCTCTGTGGAGCGAGGTATGTTGCATCGTGACAACTTTAGTGCTTTGTCCCTCTGTGCACTTCGTACTGGTGACAGGTTAGCATGTGTCGGCCAAGATGGATATACAAAGTGTGGGGTGGTGTTTTGATCTCCTCTTTTGAGGAGATCAGAAACTGGATGCCTGGGCTTTGCCAGTATTTGGACATCTCGGTGGCTCCGTGTGCTGCAAGGAGAGGCAGCCGCAAGATTACCAACTAACACCTCTCTCTTCTACTTTCAATGCCACATCGATCATTGACTAGAAGGAGCCTGAAACTGAACATGTCTTTGTCGATCACTGCGGCTTTACGCAGACCACCATTGTAATGTCGCTCCCAGAGGCGCAAACTGGAGCGCAGGTGTTACCACCTGCACCTATCAGCAGAGGTTTTTTCCCCCCTCAGCCCTGTTTTCCCCTTTTTATTATGGAAAGTTGAGCGAGTCCAGTTGGTGATGAGGATGGATATTAAAGAGGGATGGGCGAGCAGGTGGGGCAAGTCAACAGAGTGAATACGCTACGAAAGCCCTGCTTGCGGCCATCTTTGAACTCATAGAGGTCTCCATGTCTTTATTTCAGCCCTGCACGTGCAGCATGCATTGGGGTCCAGCAGCGACTCCACACTGGTGACGAGGGATGGCCCCCGGACCCTGCCTGCAGCTCGAGCACTGCAGGAGCCTTTCCTGCAACCTCCCGCAATTGGAGTCACGCGACCGCTCTCATTCACTGGATCCTCACCAGAGCTGCACCGGAGGGGGTGGCCTGCTCCCTTGATGATCTGGGGACGCCGTGATGACTGCCTAACCCTGCGGCGATCACCGGTGAGCACGATGAATCGCCCCGCTCCATCTCCCACCTCGAGGAGGCCTCCAAGTACTGTCACTGCCTGCCACCTGCACTCATTTATCAGTGCTACCATGTACTGATGAGGCGAATCATGCTGCAAACCACAGAAAACAGAAAAGACAATAGGAAACAGGTGCCTTACTTCCATAGTCTGGACAGCCTGCTGCCCCACAGCCTGCCGTGCTGCTGAGGAATTAAAAAAAAACTCCTGATTGGGCACTGAGCGCCAGCTAACACATTGTCAGAGACCACAAGCACACAGCCTGATCCAATTGAGAAGAGTCGGTCACCCTGGACATCATCGTACGCAGACCTGCTTCACGCAACATGGCCACCATACCAGCAGTTGAACCATTAATCATTGAGGGCGCTCCATCAGCTCAAGTCTCCAGGTGCAAAGACTGGGTGGAAAGGGTCCTCCTTTTCTTTGAGGCAACCAAAGTGGAGAATGCCCAGAAAAGAGCAATGCTCCTCCACCTTAGAGGGAAAGACATTCACAGAATTTCCAAGACTATTGAGGAAACCGCCCCAAAGACCCACCTCGCGCTAATTGCTGCCCTCAATGCCCACTTCGAGCCGATGACCAACACGGACTACAAACATTTTGTATTTCGTCAATCACAACAGCTGGCAGAAGAATCTATAGACTCCTTCCACATGCGTCTGAAAGAATTAGCCAGCACCTGCCAATTTGCAAATGAAAGAGAGGAAATCTGAGGACGGATAATACAAGTGTGTGTGTCCACAAAACTACGAGAAAGAATCCTGGAATAATCAGGAAGATCACTAGCTGACATACTCACCATGGGGAGGACAAAGGAGCTCTCCAAAACTAGAGCGTTGTACATTGAAGCAGCGCTACACGGACATGTGAAGGAAGAACCTGTGAATGCAGTCGCAGTGACACCCGGCAAACCGAAGCCCAAACAGCGCTATGTCCCACCCAGAACATGTGGCTATTGTGGGGGATCCTCTCACCGCCCATCAGAATGCCCTACCCGGGGAAAGACATGTTCAGGGTGCAGAAAAATGAACCATTTCCTGAAGGTGTGCAGGTCAACTAAGGGAAAGGCTCTGAAACCCGCGGCCAACGCCATTTTCAATCCACAAAGCCAGACCAGTAACATGGACGATGATGATGATGAAGAACATGCTATTGATTCCTTCTTCACGATCGGCTCAACGTCCAGTACTATACGAAAACTACCCCAATGTGGCAAACAAGTCAGAGGGCGATCGACCCTAGCGGTTGTAAACACTGGTGTCTCAATTAATATCATGTCATCCAACATGTATGAGGAGATGAGACCACCCCCACACTGACTCCGACAACCATCAGGGTGTTCGCATGCGTCCAGTCTTCCCCACTCACCATGAGGGGAACATTCAAAACAACACTTACATATGGATCCTGCTCAATTGAATGACAGGTATATGTGGCAAAGGACGGCCATGGCATGCTGCTGGGATGTGGAGCCGCGGAAGCTCTGGGCATAGTGTCTTTCACATTTGGAGTAGATGAAGAGTCCATCGCAGACATGTTGAAAGATTTCACTGGTATCTTTGAGGGTATCAGCTGCCTGAAGAATAAAGAAATCAAACTGCATATCGACAGAACCATCCAGCCAGTAGCCCTTTGCCATCGCTGCATCGCACTTTACTTAAGGCCACAGGTCGAAAGAGAACTGGGCAACCTCCAAGCAGCAGGCATAATTGAAAGGGTAAATGGTCCCACCCCGTGGGCATCCCCAATTGTGGTTGCCAGGAAGCCCAAGCAGCTGGGAGAGGTGAGGATCTGTGTCGCCATGAGGCTGCCTAACATAGCCATCAAGAGAAAACACACCTCACCCCCACTAGAGATCCCTTGATCAGCTAAATCAGCGAAGCCTGCTGGTTCTCGAAGCTGGATTTGAGGTCTGGATACCACCAGTTGGTTCTAGCCAAGGAGTCCCAGTACATAACAACTTTCTTTACACAGGTAGGGCTCCGTCGCTATCGCCGGCAGAATTTTGGAATCTCTAGCGCTGTTGAGGTGTTCTGAAATACAATACACAAACTCTTAGCAGACCTCCCTGGTGTCCTAAATGTAAGTGAGGACATTCTTGTGCAGGCTCGCACCCTGTCTGAACACCAGGCCCGCCTAAGAAAAGTTCTCCAGAGGATCCAGGAGTCAGGCCTGACCCTTCATAGCAGCAAGTGTGATTTTCTCAAGAGGTAATTGTACTTCTTTGGCTATGTCTTCTCATCGGAAGGTGTTGCTCCTGATCTGGCGAAAGTCCTAGATGGCAAAGACGCCCCTCCTCCGAAGATGGTAACGGAAATGCACAGCTTCCTAGGAATGGTTAACTATTGTGGGCATTTCATCAAAGGCCTCACCCTTCTAACGCAGCCGCTATGAGACCTCACCAAATCAGCAACACCATGGAAGTGGAGTACAGCCCAAAACGCAGCATTTCAAGATACCAAAGATGTGCTGACTGCAGATACCATCCTTAGGTACTTCAACCCTTCTAAGGACGCCACCATAGCCGTAGATGCTGGCCCAAAAGGCCTAGGACCAGTGTTACTGTAAAGAACAGATCATGAAGACTGGTCTCCAGTTGCCTACGCCACTCAGTCCCTTACCCCGACCGAACAGAAATTCACAGATAGAAAAAGAGCCTATTGAGATACATTTGGGTTGTAGGCACTTCCACCTCTATGTTTACAGATATCCATTCACGGTGATGACGGATCATACGCCCTTGCTCCCCCTTTTCAAAGGAACAGTGTCTAGCCCACCTCCTCGAATCGAGAAGTGGATGCTCCAACTCCAGGAGTACAACTGTCAAATAGTGTATCGGCCCGACTCCAACAATCCCACAGATTACCTTTTGCGGCACCTGCGGTCAGCTTCCAAAGAAGAAGATCAAGAGGCGCAGGAAACAGACAAGTACGTGAGATATGTTGCAGAACCATCTCACTCTCAACTCATCTCCAATGAGGAGCTCCGCCAAGCCACCATACAGGACGAGTGTCTCCAAAAGGCACTTGCTGCCGTCCAGAGCGGCCTGTGGCACGTTCTCAAATGACAGTGGTCCCAACTCATGATGCACTCCAGGCACAACATGGAGAGTTTCCACTATGTTCAAGAAGAACTCATCGTGGATCCTGAAGGGTGTCTCCTCCGTGGACATTGTCTCGTTATCCCCTCCAGTCTAACAGATCAAGCCATTCAGTTAGCCCTTGCAGGTCATCAGGGCATTGTGAAGACAAAGAACCAATTGAGGGCCAAGGTGCGGTTTCCCTTGATGAAAAGGTGGAAACTCTAATCCAATCGTGTGAGTGGTGCCAGGCAGCAGAGAGCCCAAGTCCTCCGGCGCACATCACCACAGAACATGGACCTAACCAGCCATGGACAGTAGCGAGTCTCCACTTCAGAAGTCTGCCAGATAGTCGACACACGTTAGTATTAATTGATGATTACTCAAAGTATCCAGTGGTAGAGATCCTCCAGTCCTTAACATCCACCAAAGTGATCCACAAAATATAAAAAATTATAGCTACTCACGGCCTCATAAGGGAGTTGCGAACTGACAACGGGCCACCGTTTCAAGTGTGAGAGCTTGCATCCTAACTTGCATCTATGGGAATCCTCCTGCTGGCCCCAAACGAACGGCGAAGTTGAACGGTTCATGAGGACCCTCAACAAAGTTGTCAGAATTGCTAGTGCATCCCATCAACCCCCTGAACTGGCTATCTACTCATTCCTACGGAACTATCGCCTGACTCCCCATGTCACGACTAGATGCTCCCCAGCTCACCTTTCCATGGGGTGAGTGGTGCAAGACTCTATTCCCTATCACCCAGGCTTGGCACCCGGCTCCATTGATGACGACCAGACCTATGAGAGACCAAGAGTCAAGAATGATCGAGCTAGCCATCACCGCGGTGCCAAGACATCAGACCTCCAAGTAGGCGACAAGGTACTGGTGAAAGACCGAAACCCTGGTAGCAAGTTCAGGCTACCGTTTGACCCTCACCCCTGGACCGCTGTGCGCGTCAGGGCACCCAAGTAGTCGCCTGCCAAGGGACTGAAGAACTCACCCCCAACATCTCTGTTTTCAAACAGTTTCATCCCACAGCCCAGTCATCGGAGCCAACTCCCACGAGTACATCACCATCAAGCGAGCCATCCAGCGCCCTCACAGATAGCAACCTCCCCACCATTCCTCAGGACGCTATGAACCAAGGGCCTGCCCTGGCATCCCATCGCCAGATAACTGAGGCCGAACCATCTCAGCCCCAGGCTGACGGGATCCCAGCCCGGTCTGCCCGCACGGGGTACGGTCTGAGACGCAGCCCACTGCCATCTATCAAGCTCCAAGACTTTGTTGGTTAAAATGGGAGAAGTCCATTTACTTGGTGAGCCCACCTTAGTTATGACTCTCTTTCACATGCCTGAACTGAGCCCGTCCTAGTTCGTGTTCTGTTGTGTTTTGATTTTTGGGAGGAATGTAATGTCGCACCCAGTGACACGAACTGGAGCTTAAGTGTTACCACCTGGACCTATCAGCAGAGAGTTTTTTCCTCCTCAGCCCCGTTTTCCCCTTTTTATTATGGACAGTTGAGCGAGTCCAGTTGGTGACGAGGATGGATAATAAATAGGGATGGGTGAGCAGGCAGGGCAAGTCAACAGAGTGAACAGGCTACGAAAGCCCTGCTCGCGGTTGTCTTTGAACTTATAGAGGCCTCCGTGTTTTTATTTCAGCGCGGCACGTGCAGCACGCATTAGGGTCCAGCAGTGACCACGCACACCAGGAGATGCTCGATAGCCGCCAACCACTTGTTTCTGTTATGCCCGTACAAGTTGACTGTGGTAAATAATTGCCCGCTACCCCTTTGAAGTGCTGGAATCCCCCCAGAGGGGCATTTGCCACTCACAGTAATGATTTAAAGTTGCTGCATTTTCCTTCGGGCTTCAGTAAATTGAACTGGCTGTTTCCTGGTTCAAGTCATGTTTGTAGACCAAAAATATCTTGTCCAAATCCAGGTTTGCTGGTAAATGTAAAATTATTTTGGATTAAATGTGGGGCGCATTTTATGCATGTTTTGGAGATGCCCTGCTATAGGGATGTTTCATCGGTATGGGATTAGGGTCCATACGTTTTTTGAAGAAAAGAAATCAGACCAGACAGTGGGTTGGAAAGGCGGTGCTGCTTCATGTGAGGTAACGAGTAGGAAGTGTGTCCAAGATCACTCAGTTTAGTGAAGCAGGAGAGTCATGATTTGACCTGGTTCACAGCCCACAGCTCAGCCAGTAGACCACATCCCCTGTGTCCAAGAGAGGTCCAAAAGCAAGGAGCTTTTCAGTGATATATCAAGTAAAGAGTATTGATTGCGCTTGGTCACTCTTGTGACTGCATTTCTGAGGAAAGACTTTTGATATTTGATATTCACTCATTTGAATTATGCTTATGTTTTCTGATCCCTGCTGATGGATGGTAGTTCCCCTGTTGTGTTACACCTGTAAGGGCATTTTACTTCTGTAGAGTAGCCATGATCCAGGTAAAGTAGGGTGTCAGGGTGGCATACACCTATGTGCCTCTCTGGGTTACGAATCGCTGTGCTATGGCACTCTAGTCCCACGGCAGGTAGTGATCTAAGATTTTTATTATGGATCTGTGGATGGTTTGGAAGCAAAAGTCAACTTGGGAAACTATAACAAAGCAGTGCATATTAGGGTTTTCAGACAATGAATAGAAAGCAATGTAAGTGTGTAAAACACAAGCTTTTCCAATAAATATCTGTATAAGTAAAAGTTCAACTTCACTCAAACCCACGGTTTAGTTCTCTTCTGCAGCCCTGGGCACAATAACCTAGACTGGGACAGAGATGCTCTTTCACAGCCACACACTGTCCTGTTGCAAACCTACCAGGCAGTAAGGGTTTGCTTAGCAGCCAATCACACTTCTGCGGGGTGATGCTTAAGAATGTACTAGTTCAACTCCTGACATATTTCTAACCCCTCTATCTAACTTGGGAGATGAGCTCTGGGTCCCAACCAGCTGAAGTCAGCTTTTGTGGTGGTGGGCAGTGTGGGTTGTGCTTTGAGATGGGAGAGCCACAAAGGATTGAGCCAGATGTATGGCTCAGCTCAAAGTCCCCCTTGTATCCTTGATCCAAAACGAGCGGAGCTTTCATGTGCCTTTGGCTCTTACCACGAGCACAAAGAATTAAAAGCCAAAACATTAAACTTTGGTGTAAAACAAGAGAGTAAAAGATACTCATTTAGTGGCTTAATTGCACAATCTGAACCCAGCAAATCTGGGATGAGTCCTGGCTTCCTCGCTTAACCAAATAGTGTGATCCTAGGCAAACATGTTTTCACCACTCCTTCTTTTTCTTCATTATTGCATTTGAGAGCATACTTTTAAACAACATAGGCAGCCAATGACCAGTGTTTCACACAACCAGTAAGTTACCCCATGTATATAAGCTTGTTGCCTGCCTATATAGGTTGGCTACCAAAGAACCTAACATCAAAAAATGTATGTTGAATTAGAGGTAACAATCAAAACAATGAGTCCAACAAACAATATTTAGGAGAATGTTCCAATCATGTTCATTTAAATATATTCTTTATTCATCACTTCTTCATATACGAGGAGCCATATGAACAGCCAGCGCGTTTCACTCACATTGGATCTTCTTCAGGGCTCACAGTATATGCCATTACCAGGACTGCTTCAAAAAGTATCTTCAAAAGCTTAAATACAGCAATTATTGTATCCTCGTTCATTTAGAACAGCAACCATTAAACGCCAAGCTCATAATACTAATGGCTATCCTTAATATTACAAGTAGTGTCCACAAAAATTTGATTAAGAAATCAAGCAATTCCACATGTTCATCTAAAACCTCTAGCGCCGAAGTTTGGTGCCTGGGTTTGCAGAACTTGCAGAGGAGAAGTTCCTTACCTCGGCAATTATAAAAGCCACAGTTCCTCGCGTGTTAAAAAAATACAGTGCCTGAAACTGGATACTAAACCAGATTCCCTAATAGTCTCATCTGTACGAAAAAGGTTTCAGCTCAAGAAACCTGCTCCTCTTCCTCAATGATGACATGTTACCTTACCACCTACAATGAGCATCCTAATTCCCAACTGTCTGCAGTTGAAAGTATCCTGCACTTCATGTGTTCAAGTTATGTGTAGTAAAAACACATTTATCGTATTTGATTTAATAGACTACAGTGTTGTCCCCTGTGCATTAAAATCATAGGACACATGACAACTGACATACTACTTAGTTCACTACTGCATTTTCGTCAGGCTGGTGGTAGTGGCATGAAAGTTTGTATATTTATGTTTAAAAAACTATCACTTTCAATAAATGTCTATTAATGTAGTGGCTTAATCTAATGTACTATAATGAAATACCTAAGAACAAAGAACTTTGAAGAAACTTCATCATATTTTTACACAGTTTTTGTAGCACACTTTTAATGCCAAATTTTTTGATGGCTTAGCTCGGACACGGGCTCTTACAGCGAAGCCTGACCTTTGGCTCAGCTCTGGACCAACTCTCCCTGTTAATTTGCTAGCTTGCTTATTTCTAGAATTGTGCTGAGTGGATGGTTAAATCCTGTGGAAACAAAGGTTCTTGAAGTATCTAGTCATGAGCTCTCTGTAGGTGACTCCAGACTGGATCCCAGGAGACGAGGGTCCATTTTAGATTTAGAAGCAACTGCGATGCCACTGAGACTTGTGTGTCTGCACAGGGGAAATGCAGCACCTTCCTCGCACCTCTAGGCCCTCACTGGCCAGGGTTATGTCCAAGGGATAGCTAAGTTGCATGGTCATTGGTGATCGTGGTGCGATGGCTAGAAGCCTACTTCTTCCGTATTCAATACAGGCACCTCTCAGCGGTGTAGGCTGGGGCTGGCACTGTGCAGAGGGTTCAGTAGCTTGGATATAGGAGATAGCTTGGAGAAGTACCTGCCACATGATTGCTGTGTATTGTTTTGCAGTTTCTTCGACCTGTTAAAACAACATTTATTAAAGCTGTAATATTAGTTTTTCATGTTCCTCGATGGAGTTTTTTCTGCCTACCAGAAGAAGGCCAGCACGCTATCTAAATGTTATTAATATTATACTGCCAGGCCTTCCATTTTCTGATACCTGAACAGTACTTCTGTCACTATGCAGTGCTGAAACCTGCGCAACACAGGTAGTAATAGGAGTCATTTATAAAAGGCCTCTCTGTTGAAGCATGTTTTGCTACATGTACTGCACCACGGTGTGAGATATTCAGGTTAGCAGCTTCTCACAATGATAGTATATCAGTGCATGTTTCAGGCATATCAGAAAATTAAAACGCCCACACTCCTATACATCTACAAGTCTCCAAATATTGATGTGCTTGGATGCTGAATAGCTCTAAATTTCTAGGGTCGAGTGCACAAGCGATCTGGCCCCTGTTGTAATCTCTGTGTGGGCTTTTAACCACGCCCATGTCATGCCAATCACTTTCATTGGTTCATGGGCTTGCCTGTTTGATTTAATTTGTAAAAGGCATGCATACGTCATGCCTTTTCCGGTGTTTAGCCCTCCTCGACAGCACCTGCAAACTACTGAAAACACACGAGGCTCCACGTTTTCCGCATGGCCTCTAGACTACTTTTTCTTTTTCTTTTCTACGTAGCACAATCTCGCTAGGCAGTAGTCAAGCGCTTTGCATGACATCGATCATGTTAGATAGATAATTGCATAACTGCTGATACGTTTGACTGCAAGTAAACTTCTAGGTCCTTTTGTGTGCTCCTTCAAGCTCATGGCATGGCGCTTTAAATTTAAATCGGCTCGCTTATGTAAAACTGCATTACTTATCATTTTCAATTCATGTGGCAAAAAAAGTCTGGTTAGGACTTTACAACACTAATAGCTCTGAGTCAGGGGTCTTTAAACTGGGGGGTGGGCCCCCCTAGGGGGGCCTCAAGTCATCCCATGGGAGAACGCCAGACTCTGGCCAAAAGAAGCATTATACTGATAGCAGTGTTTTGTTTTAGTGAGCAGCAGTAAGCTGCTCTTTAATGGGCCTGTAGTGGGTCTATATCTGAAATAGAGTCTTATCAGGGGAAAACAAAAATCAAGCACGGATTTGCTAAATATAATTTTAGTTTTCTTTATTGAGCTTGACGTTTTGCTTATTTCACTAATTTCGTTGTTGTTCTCTTCTTTCTTTTTTTGCCTCTTTATTGCTGCCAGTCTTTAGTTTCCCTCTTAGGTTTCTCTTTCTTTTTTTATTTATTTCTCGCTCTCTGTCTCTGACAGTTGTCCTCTTCTGTTATTCTTTTGTGATTCTTTTCTCTCTTCTTCCTTGCAGGTTCCTCCGCTGTGAGCGCAATCCTCGGGGTATAATAAAGGAAAAGAAAGTGGGGGATTGGTAGGTATGTCTTTTTTTATACCTGCGAGGGGAAGGGGTGTGAGGTTGTGCCTAAGGGTGTCGAAGGTTGGATGTGCAAGTGCTTGTGAAAACCACCTAAGGAAAAAACAACAAATCCTTTGTGCGCGCGCTTGGTTTTAGCACCTTCTTCCCTTGCCTTCTCTGCTAGGCTTCCTCCCCCGCTTCTCCCTTTCTGCCTGCAATATGGAAAAACAGGTTTGGTAAATATGCCTGTACTTGTAAAAGCCACTTCCCTCCTGGGACGTGGCGGGTATTGCTGGCGTCTTCGTTCTTGGCAGCGGCTCAGGTGGAGGAATCTGAGGCCAGATGTAGGAAACAGTTTGCGACTCGCAAACGGCAAAAATTGCTGTTTGCGAGTCGCAAACCGGAGTTTCCTATGCAGAAATGCATTTTGCGAGTCGGAACCGACTCGCAAAATGCATTTCCGACTCGCAAATAGGAAGGGGTGTTCCCTTCCTATTCCTATTTGCGACTCGCAGTGGGATGCAATTCCATTTGCGACCGCGTACGCGGTCGCAAATGGAGTCGCAGTTACCATCCACTTGAAGTGGATGGTAACCCACTCGCAAATTGAAAGGGGTCCCCATGGGACCCCTTCCACTTTGTGAATGGACCCAAAAATATTTTTTCAGGGCAGGGAAAAAATACCGAAAAAATACCCTGAAAAAATACCGAAACTAAAGGTTTCGTTTTTTTTTTTAAGTGCAGCTCGTTTTCCTTTAAGGAAAACGGGCTACACTTAAAAAAAAAAAACTGCTTTATTTAAAGCAGTCACGAACACGGAGGTCTGCTGACTACAGCAGGCCTCCATGTTTGCGAGTGCCTTGACTCGCTATGGGGCCGCAATTTGCGACCCACCTCATGAATATTCATGAGGTGGGTCATTGCGACCCCATAGCGACTTGCAGTCGGTGTCTGAGACACCGTACTGCATACCAAATTGCGAGTTGCAATTTGCGAGTCGGATGGACTCGCAAATTGCAACTCGCAATTTGGTTTGTTGCTACATCTGGCCCTTGATTCCCAAGTCCTCTCCGTTGTGGTCGTAATGGTCTTCTCCGTCCTACGCACGCCGGTCCCCTCTATTCCTGGTCCGGCGTCTCCTTCTCCCTCCGAAGGCCTGCTTCTCCCTCTCTCCTCGCCGGTACTTCTCTCTCCCGGAGTCCTCGCGCAACTCTCTACTTCTGGGTTTGTGCACTCTATGAGGGACGGGAGGCTTTTAAAAGTGCCCCCGGGGTACTCGCTTATCGGCCCCTCTCGAGCGGTCGGGTCGGATGCAACAGCCAGCCTGTTACAGGGCCATCACTAACATCTTTTGTTATTTATATCCTGACTGGGAGAAGGTGTCAAAAGGGAAGGGACTTCAAATATTCTTCAACCACCTCACCCCCAATTCTAATAATCACACTGGATCGTTTTACACATTAGTAAAGCCTGTCTGACCAGAATAATATGTTTGGCAATCATGTATTTGATTGCAATTTTAAATCGGTAATAGAACTGGACTGCAATGTTTAAATAAGTCTAGACATATTTAAACATTGGCAGTTTAATATAATAATTGTGAAAAATTTCGAGGGGGCTCTAGGTGATTTTTTTTTCAAATGGGGGCCGCGGCATTAAATAGTTTAAAGACCACTGCAGTCGAACAAATGCGAGACCCATTGCATTGCAAATTCTTGTTTCCCTTATTTTTCCATGGGTCCCTTATGTAGTAGTAGTTCAGGGACATGCATGATCATTACTGTGCATCTTTTTAAACTATTACATTAGACTGATTGAGTTCAATATAAATAGGTCAATTATTTATTCAGCCGCATCGTACACTATCAGTGTATTTACAAGTATCATCTTTCATCTTCACCAATATTACCCTCAAGGTAAGCTTTGCATTTCTCAACAAATCTTGTTGAATGAAGGCATTTTGTAAGCTGATAAACTAACAGCCCTAGAAAAGGAGGAGGCAAGTGAAAAGTGTTCAAGAGCGCAAAGTTGTAAAAACAAACTTTCATTTCTGCCCTAAGTTTTATAAATATTACCAAGTATTAACAAAACCTATATGTGTGGCTTTAGTGTGCTACTGAATCTTAAATACAGATGCACAAATTCAGCCTGCATACACTAGCACATTCAAGCCAGACAATTGGCTTTGTCAAACCTACTTTATTAATTAGGTCTGACCTAGAGACAGCTTTTGCTGTCTCAAGACCCTCATGTTTTCCAAAATAGTCATAGAAATACATGCATACATACACTTAGATAAGGAGTTTTCAGTTCATCCATCTTCATCCATTGGTCTTCAGGTGGCAATCACTTTTTGCTCCCACCCACCGCATATACCATGGGTCAACTGGTCAGCCCACAACAACAATTTGCTTCCTTCACTGTGAGTGACTTACTAAATCAAATAACAGGAGGAACCGGTAAACCTAAGAGGACAAGGGTGTAAAAGGTAAAAGTACAACACTTTACATTTAGATATCATTTGTGGATATGTTTAATATTTGTACAATACCGCATCAATGTTTTGTTCAAAGCCTGAAGAGTCAATATGCAAAGAGAATTGCAGGATATGAGCAAATTTGCAAATTTAATTCAATGAAAAAGATTATTTGCAAATAAATGCAACATATAATTTAATTTAATTGTGATTGATGTTCAGTGTAATGTGAACAGTGTTCTAAAGATATCATGCAAAAAGGCACAGGAAAATAAAAGGTAATCACAATAAAAAAACACGTAGGATGGCGGCATGGTCAAAAGATGGGGAATACAGGTTCCATAAAAAAAATATAGTGTCCCAATTTTTTAAGCAGTGTCCAAACCCCATTGGGTCAGTCAATGAAAGTCTCCCTCAATGCAAGTGGCTTACAGCGTTTAGACCTTTATTTCAATCAAGGGTCATCATCAGAACAGGAATGATAAGTACACACACAAACAATTTGAAATGGTGCATCAATGGTGAGGGGGAGGAAAAGAGGGAGTAGGAAAAAAGGAATGGGGAAGGAAAGATGGAAAATCTGAAAAAATATACGTAGAGGATCATATCCACAGCACCTGAGATACAGAACAAACAGAAGATACCTTAAATGTAAATAAATTACCATAAGAATATATCAAGGTACCACATGTGATTCATGAATATTGGTGAAAAGATGTGCCAAAATAAACTCATGTATAACTCCAGCAAAGACTGAATCAATCCTATAAAGTAGTGAGGAAAATCGCCATTGGTTCCAATTAACCAATGATAAAACATGCAAACTGAAGAAGGGAATTCTTCCTCCACATAAATCGCAATAAAACATCACACTTTGGGTAGGCAACAGGTCAAATTTATGTTTACCGCTATACTAATAAGAGAGGAGATGAGTTTCAAATCTAACTGCTCACAGGGCATCCTGAATTTCGCCTCATTCAGTCTCGTAGGGCATCCAGCAAAATAGCCAACAGTGCAAATTGGGAAGATTAAATGCTTGTGGAGCATAAAAGAAAACAGCAAGGGGCAAAGTATTTTCCCTAATCTACTTACTAAGGAAATGGGTCACATGTATCACGTGAATCCTCCAGGTTCAGTTAGATGCTTCGCATCTCCAGTTCAGTTGGATGCTTTGCAGGCAGGGAACACTCACAAAAGTGTCTGATGAAGGAGGGAAAGGACATGCAGAGACTAGAGCAACAACTGTCGGGCATTATCTTTTCAATTACTCTGTTAATAAAACAATGGAAGGGTGAGTAAGACTAAATGGTAGCAAGTATGCAGAGTGCACCATGTTGGGAGTAAATTCTATTGATCAACTCAACCATTACAGTCAGAGTAAAGTAAAAAATAAAGAACCTAACAGAGTTCTGATTGACTTGGCCCGTCCTGAATGATTATCCCCAAACATTTTGCCTACCTCCTCCTACTTTTTGCTGACTTTGTTTTTGTTGACCTTAGGCCTCTGTGCACTTTACTTCTTCTAACCAGTGCTAAAGTTATTGTGTACTCGCTTTAAAACATGGTAACATTGGCTTATACCCAATTGGCTTGTTTACGTATCAGTTGCTAGTAAAGTGCACTACATACGCCCAGGGCTTGTAAATTAAATACTGCTAGTGGACCTGCAGCACGGATTGTGGTTCCCACTTAGGTAGCCCTTCAAACATGTCTCAGGCCTGCCTTTGCAGAGCCTCTGTGTGCAATTTCACTTGACAAGTTGATAATAAGCCTTTTGCCAGTCCCAAACCTTCCCTTTTTATACATATGTGACCCCTGGGTAGGCCCTGGACAGCCCAGATGGCAGGGTGCAGTGTATTTAAAAGATAGGACGTGCACTTTTTAGCTTTCCATGTCCTGGAAGTGAAAAACTTTTAAATTCATTTTTCACTACTGCAAGGCCTATCACCCCTATAGGATAGGATTGGAGTTGCCTTATTACATTTTATGAGAGTAATTTCTGGATTGGAAGAGGTGACCAATCCGTTATAGTGAATCCTAGTTTGTTTGAATGGGATAACAGGAGTTAGCTTAGCCTCTGGCTTGCAGACTCGTGCCCCGTCACCTAGTGACTTTTAACCTACTTAGCTTGCTCTGTCTTAGCCCATTTAATTATTTAATTCATCTAAGATGGCTGCCTTGTTTATAGTTAGGCCACTTGTTATGCTTTGCATTATCAGTGCCACGGCGCAAAGGCGTCAAGATCAAGCAATAAAGACAAACAAACAGTAGGTGTTCACATTTAGGGATTTTCCCTCTGTATACTTTCGAGGGATTGTTTATAATAATTGCCGCCCCAAGCATGTCTGTTATCTATTGTTTGGGAACAACACCTATGTCAGGGGTCCTGGTAGATCTGTATAAATACATCACACTTTAGACAGATAATCAGAGGGATTGCGACCAGAGGGCATCGCCACCATCGCTGATATCGATGCTGCACGTCGTCTTGACTATGACCCAGTCTTCGTGTCCCTGCGGAGTCTGAGATAGAGGCCTCATTCCAAGGTAACAAGGGTTGGGGGCTCCTCTCATGGACATGGCATTGGCAGATTAGGTTTAGCAAACCCAGCTCTCCTTTAGGTAGGAGGTTAGGCCTCTCACATTAGGGTATAAGGACATATTACATCTCATATGTCTTTTACATGCATTGCAAGATGGTGGGGGTCTTTGTAATAATGACTCTCGTCTTCACAATTCTGTTTCTTGCATTATTCATTATCCTAATCATTGCAGCCCATGCAACATACCGCAAACTGCAGTTGTGTTAAATAAAAACTATTGAAACTTTACTACATCTTTGTCATTACCTGTGTTTGTATGAGACATGATATATCTGTGAGAAAGGGGTAATCTCCATTTAACCATGACACTCCCTGAGATGTCTTATTTTCGAGTCCATGCATAAAGGCTGCCACAAATCACCTTTTACTATTGTGTTTCTGGTGAGGTGATTTGTTGTAGGAAAGGCATAGTCGCCTACAAGCAAAAGTACTGTCATCCTTTAACCAGCAGTCTTGCCCAAAGCAAGAGGAGTCCAAACTACGACACCGTATTTAGAGTCTTTAGAATCCTAATTTAAAATTCTAATTTATGGTCATGTCAAATTTTAGATTATAATTCTGAAAATACCACTTTTAGAGAGCTGGCGTTTTCTTGCCTTAGTCGTCTCTGATCACATGACTGGGTGTAGTTGGCAGTTGGGCTTTATGTATTCATCCTTAGAGCCACACACAATGGGAGTTTTGGTGTGACTTGATGGGCCATCACTGGCAGGATGAGGGGCGAGCTAGACACCGCCTCATTTACACCTGAATGGGCTATGTCCTATCGACACACAGAGGGCCTAACAACCCTACATTGTCTCTCCAGCCAGCTTGGAGTTAGGGCAGGGGAGGTAGGGAATTCCTTGTACTTCAAAGCCACTTTCTAGAAGCGTCTCCCACCTTCAAGAACCAGGGCACCAGGATATAAAAGATGGACCTCACACACCACCACTTCAGTACACTTCTGGACCTTTGGATACTCTGCCAGGAAGAATGACTGCTTGGTGCTGAAGGACTGCCACTCTGCTGGACTGCACTCTGTTGGGCTTCTGCTTTGCTGATCTGTTGCCCTCTATCCAGGTATGGGTACGCCACCGCCAGAATCTGTCGCATGAGGGGGGGGGGGTCAGTGCCCAACGGGCACCCCTTCCACGTTGGGAGGACTTCCCCAGCTGGGATTCACTGATCTTTCGCACCCAGCGCCGCAGGTCCTCCTACCTCTTTCTACAGTGGGTGCTCTGCCAGTTGTAGACCCCCAATGTACGCACCTCGTTGGCGATGGCATGCCAATGTGCCCTCTTATGGTGGGCGCTTGCCTAAAAGGGCGACACAGAAATGGAACACAGAGGTCAGGCACTTGCAGGATAGGAACAGCTGGCTAAACGTCCACTATGGGACAGACAGTACTCTCAGACTTACAGGACGGTCGCACGCAGCATGCCATGCACCATGGCCCATGCAGGCTCAGCTGTGCACAGATATGTGTAATCAACACCATCCATTACACACACACAGTGCCCCCAACCCAGACTCACCTGTACCTCTGGCTGTCCGTACAGTTTCGCGTACAGCGGCAGGACCCCTTCAACTAGCTTCTCCAGTTCCTCCTAGGTGAAGGCCGGGGCCCTTTCCCCTGCAACACATGGCACATCAATAGCCAGAGGCAGGCCACAGCAGTACACAAAGTGGAGTACCTGTCAGCACGAGATCAGGGAGTCAAGTGATCAAACCATGACGAACGTGCGTACACTCCACAGCGGTGTGCACCGTCACCGCCGGCGGCGATCATGATACGCCAGGATTCCCCATTGGCATCCATGTTAGCCAATGAGGGTGTGAACAGCGGTAAACACCGTCGTACGCTGTGACATCAACCGCTAGCGGTATGAGGTCACTTCCACAATGAAAGGGTAGATCCACAGTGGGCAGACATTTTGCCATCACCTACGCATCTAGAATTAATTACTACTCACAATGCAGGCCCTATTAGCCACATGAAGCACCTAGGCCTCTGTCCATTCAGTATTGTAGCACACATGAAATACTCTGTTCCCTCCTTGTGATGTACATCTATTACTGTCAGGTAGCAGTTATTGTAGAGACACTACAATGAACAATGCAGTGCACAAATGATGACAAGTGTGTCTATGTATGTGTCTTCATCACTCCTTTTTGTAACCCCTTGTAAGTACCGACCATTGTGGCGAGGAAGGGCACCATCGGTGTACAGACCACTTGTGGATATGGGGACCATGGTGGAGCGTCAGATCATAATCACTTACAGACTCACACGTGCAACTATTCAGGACCTTTGTGCATTACTGGATCCTGCACTTACTCCGGGAAATCGTAATCAGCATGCCATTCCAACTGAAGTGCAGGTGCTCTCCGCACTCCATTTCCTGGACACAGGCTCATTTCAAGTGACAGTGGGAATGGGTGCTGGTTTTTCACAGCCAATATTCAGCCTGGTACTGACAAGATTTCTGAATGCATTTGTCCGACATCTGCAGTCCTATGTGAGGTTTCCCCAAAGTACTGACCTACCTGCCATCAAGTCAGAATTCTATGCCTTTGCCAACATACCCCATGTCATAGGTGCCTTAAACGGCACCCACATAGCTATCATCCCCCCAAAAGTGAGTGAACAGGTGTACAGGAACAGAAAGAACTTTCACTCCATGAACATCCAATTGGTATGTACTGCAGACCAGTACATTTCACATGTGAATGACATGTTTCCAGGTTCAGTCCATGATTCCTTTGTGTTGAGGAACAGTAGTGTGCCACAGAAGATGGAACAACTACAAGAGGACAGAGGGTGGATCATAGGTAACAGTGCCTGTCAGTAACTGACACATTGCAGAAAAACAGTTTGTCTGACTAAGGGTCATACCAATGACGAGTCTGGATTGCACCATTTTCTAGGTGATTCTGGCTATCCAAACTTGCGTTGGCTCCTGACACCAGTGAGGAATCCTAGGACGGATGCAGAGAGGAATTACAATGAGGCCCATTGACGTACTAGGAGGGTAATAGAGCGAACTATAGGTTTCCTGAAGGCTAGATTCCGATGTCTACATATCTCTGGGGGTTCCCTGGCCTATGGGCCTGATAAGGTGTGTAGAATAGTGGTGGCCTGCTGCATGCTGCACAACGTGGCAGCGAAAAATTCTATTCCCCTCTTGGAGGTGGAGGGTGGTATAGGTCCTGATGAGCTACATCAGAGAGGTGAGGAGAGTGATGGTGATGATGAGGAAGATGTCAATTCCAGGAACCAACTGATACACCTCTACTTCCAGTAACTGTGTGAGACTTAGGCCTGTTATTGGGGTTAGTGAATAATACTGTCAGCGTGCTCTGTCATATAGGGGGGGTTGGTAAAGATAGGCAAAACATGGCCCACTTCTGCATGGTACTGACTGAAAATATACGCATTTCCTCCTTGCCACCATTTTGGGCACACAGAACTTTCATCATGCACAGATTCAACAATAAAGTTGCTCTCTGCCAGTTGCATCCATACTCCACTTTGTTCACAATTTAACACAGGGGACAGTGTTACAGGTGTGACAAGTGTTTTATTGGTTGAAGTGAGTGAATTGTGCAATTTACAGTGATGGGAAGTCGGAAGGGTGGGGGGTCCTTAAGACCAACATGGTGGCAGCCTTGTTGGTAGTATTGATGGGTCCATCTTGTCTAACAGTACTTCATACTGCCTCTTAGCAATATGTGGTTGGTGATTGCTTAGCATTTGTTGCAGAGTTACTTTTTGGAGGGGGCCTTGTTCTTTGCTGGGGTTCCAGTGCCATATCTTGGCCTGATGGTCCGTTTGGGCGTCTGATGTTGAGCTTCATGGGATGACATGGTAGGCCATTGTGTTTCCTGTGAGGGTAGTTCCTGGGATGTTTCTGCTGCTGGGGTCATCTGATACAGGGTTGTGGGGGCCTCTTGTCCTGGGTGGGTGTCAGACTGGTTTTTGATCAGCTGCAGCAGTGCTCCTACTATGGTGGCAATTTTGGCATTGTGCTCTTTCCAATGCTCCATGGCCTGTTGGTGGTGTTCCTGCTGCATGCTCTGACTGTGCTCCAGGGTGGACACAATCTGTGCCAACCTGTCATGGGTATGTTGGTAGGCCCCCAATACCTCTGATATCACGTAGTGGGCTGCTGCATCCATCCTATGGCATCCCCCCTGGCCCACTGCGACCCTTGCACTTGCCCTAGCCCCCTGTGCCTGTATCCCTTGCACAGGTCTGGCAGTACCACTTGTACTGAGACCCTCGTCTTCCTGCATGTTGGGAGTGGGAGACTGTGGCCTCTGTACCCGTGTTCCACCAGTCTGTGCCCTGCGTACATTGGTGTGGGAGCGCCTGCCCTAGGCTGCTGGTCTTGACTGGGTGGTAGAGGTGTCAGTGGTTTCCTGGGTGGGGCTGCTACATGGTGAGAGTCCAGGACTGTGTGAGGGGCCTGCCTGCTCATCTGTGCCCAGGGATCCTTCACCAGTGTCCTGTGAGGTGCCTCTATTTCCCTGGGGAGACACTGGCACTCCTTGTCCCCTCCGTTAAGGTTGCATGGTTGGTGGTGCCTGTTGGGGGACATAGACATGTCTTTTACATCTGCATGAACGTTTGAGGTGAACAGGACTGGGCTATTTAGTGCTGGTGTTACTTTCAGCGGCTTTCCAGGGTGCCTTTGTGAGGTTGACATTGCATTTTGCTCCAGTGTGGGGTTGCATTGTGGTGTGGGGTTTTGATCCATTGTGGGTACATGTAGGGGTGGGTAACTGTGCACAGTGGGAGAGATGTGGGCCTGTTAGTGGGTTTGTGGTCATGCAGGGGGGTAGATGTAGTGGCTGATGCCTGTGTGGGGTGTAGGTCCTGGTGGGTGTGGGTGGGGTATGGGGGTGCATGCATTACAGGTGTGGTGTATATGTGGTAATTGTAGATCACTTACCAGAGTCCATTCCTCCAGTGAGTCCCTCTGGGTGCAGGATGGCCAGTACCTTTTCCTCCCAGTCAGTGTAGTCGGATGGTGTTGGTGGCAGTCCTACCCCAGTCTTCTGCACTATGATGTGGTGCCTTGATGCCATGCCCTGGACCTTCCCCCGCAGGTCGTTCCATCTCTTGCGCATGTCGTCCCTGGTGCATGGATGGTGTCCCACTGCATTGACCCTGTTCACAATGGTCTGCCACAGCTCCATTTTCCTTGCAATGGGTGTGTGCTGCACCTCGGCCCGAATATTTGTGGCTCCACCTTCAAGATCTCGTCCACCATGGTCCTTAACTCCCTCTCGGTGAAGCAAGGATGTTTGGGGGGGATATGGTGAGTGTGGGGAATGGTGTTGGGGCTGGGAACGAGGTAAGGGTTCTCTTCTGTGGGTCGGTGTGCATGTCCTGTATGCTGGCATTCGCTGTCTGCCTCTGGTGCTCTCCGTCTTCTTGTCCTGCTTTCGTTGCAAGGGATTGTGGGGTGTGTCTGGGGGGGTTTTATGGGGTTCTGGATGTATGTCAGGTGTGTGGGTCATACGCCTATCTAATGTGTGCACTTGTCGCTGTTGAGTCCACTTGCCGCCAATGGTCGTCCGGCCTCCACTGTCCGCCGCAGTGATTTGTGCATCATTATTTGGAGAGCGGGATGTGGGTTTGCTTGGTGGCGGCGGGTGGGGAGGTCCGGGATTCCCGCCGACAGAATCATGGCGGGGAGTGGTGGTCTGGTGATTTTTGGCGGGGTTAGGATTTTCATTCATTATATGGTGGTTTTCCATTCACCGCCAACGGTGGCCTTCTGTTCACCGCCGCCACAGCGGTCGGCGGTGTTTACCGCCGTGTTCATAATGACTGCCTTAATGATTCATAGAAAAAGATTTCTTCACTTTAAATCTCTCCCATTTTAAAAAATTACTATTTTTCAGTTATAATTATGGCACAGTGTCTTCTGGCCACTGGGAGCAAAAGACCTGTTGCTTGTAAATGTAGCACTTTGGAATGGGAGAAAATTAATACGAAGAGTTAATCATTAAGGTTAGTTTTAATTTTCATTTTCTCACATTGAAAAGCATTCATAATCATCATTTTGTTCTCACACTCCAATATTGAGTCCAAAAGTACTTTTATTTAAGAGTTAAATGGGCCAAAAATCTGACTGAGCAATGCTCATTATCAGGCTCTGTTATCTGCAGCCTAATGATAATAATGTAAAGTAAACAAAGCCTTTCCTTAACTTTAAAGTAAGAAATTTACCCTGCACTTATTTAAAACTGAACTCAAGGCAAGCTACTCTGAAGGTGTTTGGGAGCTACAGGTAGCTCGCAATCGACTGGTTGGAGACACCTCTGTTACACCATTTACAGTTTCAGCGCATACATAGAAATTGCATTATGGTAATCCATCACGGAGGCCCCTGGAAGCATTACTAGTGTAAAGCAGGAGAGTGTTTCTCTCTGTAGCTTTACAATTCAGAGAGGTCTGTAATGCACCATCCGACGTTTGGATTGTGAGATCCAAAAAAGGGAGCTTGTTCTATTTGGTCTCACATGTGAATGTCAGGTGTTGGTGACTGTTATTCAACCATTCCATAAAGGAAGTAAGTTGTTCTATGCTACCCTACAAATAAGAAAAACATTGTCACAAAGATGGATATTGTTGAAAAATAGATTATGTTGAGTTAAAACCACACTGGCTTCAAAATTGTCCCTATACAGTGTCACAAAATAAGGGGCGAAACAGGCCCTCATTGAAACACCTTCCTTTTGACAATAACATGTATCTTCAAAGAGAAATTAATATTTTGTAAGTGTTATAGACAACAAATCCACAAGAAAAGAAACAGATACGCACAATGGGTGAGGTCTGGAGTCACGGAGGTTCATAATTATTGTTGAACCCTATTGTTGAGGAATATTGAAGATAGTGACTCAATGTCCAGTCTTACTATGATATTGAGCATGGGATCGCATTTCATGTACTCTGTAGTGTCAATTAAATCCATATTGACCCTCACATAAGTCTGGCTGTTAGGCACAAAATCCTTAATCAAGGAAACAATGTATTTCTCAGTTGGGTCCAGAACAAATCCACAGCTTGAGACAATGGGCCACGCAGCTGAATTATCAAGGTTTTTATGTATCTTGGGAAAAATATTAAAAATATACTGCCATGTGAGGATTGTTTTTGTTAAGAAATAAAAAGTCTTTCTCGCAACTACTACCAGGGTCAAGAGCTGATGTGGTTAGCTCATAAATGTCTGATTGGATTTGAAGGACAGGATTGCCTGAAAGAGGAGAGTAATGATCAGTATTAGATAGTTGTCTTAAACAACCACTGTGGTAATCAGACAGATTCATGATAACAATCCACCCTCCCTTTTTCACAGATTGTTTTCATCGATGCAGTGATTAGATTTGAGCCTATTAAGGAAATTACTTTCAGCAAGAGAAAGAATATACAAAAACATATTCAGAACAAGCTTTTCAAATTTCACAATCGCTGGTGGTATACTATCTGAAGTTTGGTTAAAAATTAATGGGGATCGGTATTTGTTGTCATTAATCAATGTTTTAGGTTTGTCAGCAAAAACTAAAGATAACCTGAAAAATGTGATAAAAGGTCTAAACGTAAGCTAAAGAACTCACTGTGGTCAGTGGGAACAAAGGATAATCCTTTACTCAAAAGGTCAGTCCCCTCTGAGGATACTAAGGGGGTCATTTTGACCCCAGTGGTAAAAAACGCCTACCGCGGCAGCAGCCGCCGCCAAAAGACTTTCGCCGCGGCTACCAGCCGTCCACCGGATTATAACCACAGCCAGATTTCTGCCAGAAGGATGGCAGAAATGCAGCTGTGGCCAAGCCAGCGGATGGCGGTAAGGTGGCGCTGCTGCCAGCAGCAGTGCCACGCCAGTAGACCGCCGCCGACCGTATCATGACATGGCCTGGCGGTGTTCTGCTGGCAGAAGTTGCTGCTGGCAGCAGCGCCCCATCCCTTATCCTGACAGAGGACTGCCTGACAACAGGTAAGTTGGATGCTCTGACAGGGGAGGGGGGTGGGGGTTGGTGTGTGTGTGTGTGTGTAGGTCTGTGCGTGCGTGTATGTGGGTGTGTGTTGCGTGTTGTATGTGTGTGCATGTATGGATGTGTGAGTGCATGTATGTTGTGTTGTGTGAATGCGTGTGTGCTTGTATGTATGTAAGTGTGTGTGGATGTGTGTGTGAATGGATGTATGCATGCGTGGATGAATGTGGGAATGATGGTGTGTATGTGTGTGTATATGTGTGAATTAAGATGCATGTAGGAAGGAGGGGGTCTGGAGAGGAAGGGCCAGTGGGGGGAATCAATGGAGGGGGCGGGAAGACCCCTATCAGTGACAGGGAAGGGATTCTCTGTCACTTATAGTGCCTACCGCCATGGTTTTCGTGGCAGTAAGATTGCCACGAAAACCATGGTGGTAGGCAGGGTCATAATCCCGCAGGCGGGCAAGTGACGGCCGCCGGGCTGGAGAGTGAAGTCTCCAGCCCAGCGGTCATTACCGCCGTGGCAGTCGGTGTGGTACATTGGCGGTTTGGCTAAAGCCTGTAGGCAGTACTTTCCTTCATATTAACACCATCCGACGGGGTCATAATGAGGGCCGAAATTATTTGATAGATTAAAAATGGGGATGGTGCTCTCACTTGGCATTCTGTTTGACAACATTATAAAAGCAGTACAGTTTACTGCTGACACGCCCACCTGTAACATTTGCGGCGAGTTTGTTATTCTCCCGGGTGTTCATATAAAAAAATCGTTCTGCCTTCTCCTCTGCCTGTCCCTGCCTCTTGTGCTGGCCTAAAAAAAGTGGAGGCTGTTGTCTCTGCTTGAGGTCAGAGAAGGCTGCACTGGTTTCCTCTCCTGGGTCAAGGTCCTCACTAGATTTGCAAAGAATTAGAGGATAGAGCTGGTACATTAAATAAAATATAGATTTTCACCTCAACGGGTTGTTATTCAAAAGACATGAGTCTTAATCCATTAGTCTAATTTGCATTATCCAATATATTTATTTAGGAACGTTGTGTGTTGCTCTGATAATTCAGAGACAAAAAAATAATCCTGTGGTTCAGGGCTGTCAAAGAGAGGGAGACAAATGTATTAAGAGCAGTAAGTTGGACCCCAAAAAAAGGTTTGGGAGCTAGAAGGATCTGACTTGTCACACTAAGAATGATGTTACCTGAGGTGTGTGGTCTGGGAATGACATGCAGTATCTCTGCGGTCCAAGGGTTCTGCTTACTCTGAAGCCTGGGGATCGTGAACATTCTTTTGAGCGTGAGAAGAGCGTCGTAGCCCTGAAGTGGTAAAAGGCTAGGGGTTACGTATGCGTCATGAACTGGGCACCATATTGGAATAGTAACATGTAACCAGAGCGATCAAAGTGATATTGGTGCCAACCTAAGGCAAGGTCCTTGCTAGAGCTTTTTGGGGGTTCTGAAAAGATTTTTTTAAATTTTTATAGCATCCCCAAAGTTGATATTGTGTTGGGGAGCTGTAGTTTAACACGTGATTTATGGTGGGTTATGTCTTTTCTATTATGCTCCACAAGAATTTTTGAATCCTTAAATTCTTGATTTTAATCCTCTTTTTTCCTTTTTCCAAATTTCCTCTCCCTTATTTCCCTTTTTCCTACCCTACTCTTTTTCCTTCCCCTGATCCCTCTTCCCCCATGTCTTTGGATTTCAAATTATTTGTGTTCAGCACTTATCATTCTTGTCCTGATGATGACCCTTGATTGAAATAAGGGTTGAAAAGCCATCAACTACTTCCAGTTGAGAGACTTTAATTGACTGACCCCCTGTGGTATTGAGCTCCGCTTACAGATTTGAAGCACTATGGGCCAGATGTAGCAAAGGTTTGCGACTCGCAAACGGGCAGAATCGCAATTTGCGACAGTGCAAAATCGGAAATGGGATGCAAAAAGCCCATTTCCGACTCGCAAAAAGCGATGTGCCCCGTTTGCGAGTCGCACCCGTTGCGACCCCCTTTTGCGACCCGCAATGTGCGTGTCGCAATTTGCGACTCGCAAAGCTTATGCAATTGCAACTCGCAAATTGCGACTAGTCGCAAAAAACCCAGTTTGCAAGTCGCATTTACCACTAACTCAGAGCAGGTGGTAACCATTACCAAAGTATAAAAGGAGACCCAGAAGGCATCTGGGTCACTCAAGATGGCGGACATATACCTGATAGCAGTGAGGAGGAGAGTCTGCGCAGCCCAGCAGAGGAGGAGGAGGGGCCACAGACAGGAGAAGATATATAGAACAAGGCAGACCCTTTTCCAGCAAACTGAAGAGGAGATCTATGCTAAATACCGCCTTAGCAGCGCTGCCATTCTAGAATTAATAGATTTACTAAAACCAGAGCTAGAACACAAGACCCTGCGTGGCTGCGCCATCCCTACGCATGTGCAAGTACTATGCGCACTGCACCTCTTGGCATCAGGGAGCTATCAGGGGGTCATTGCCGTGGCAGGTGGGGTATCCCAAAGTGCAGTGTCAAGGTTCCTCAGGGCATTCCTAGATGCCTTAGTAGCGCACAGGTCTCAGTTCATATACTTACCAAGGAATGAGGCAGAAATTAACAGCACGAAGCTGGACTTTTACCGCATTGCCCACTTCCCCCAGGTCATTGGATGTGTAGATGGGACACACATTCAAATATGCCCCCCGCTAATCTGGAACATATTTTTCGCAACAGAAAGTGTACCCACTCACTCAACATACAGGTTGTTTGTGATGCCCATTACGTCATCACGGACATCGTAGCTAAGTTTCCAGGCAGTACCCATGACTCCTACATTTTTAGACATAGTGGGATCCATCAACGCCTGGAACGTGGGGAGTTTGGAGACGGATACCTCCTAGGTAGAGCTGCATACACCTTGCAGACACACACACAGGTCACTGTGCACGACTCTCTGGACTTACTAACAGTGTACTTTTGTGCCCAACAGGTGACAGTGCATATGCTCTAAGGCCATGGATCATGACTCCATTTTTAACACCCAGCAATGAATCAGAGAGGCAATACAACAGTGCGCATAAGAGGACCAGGAACCTGATCGAGCGCACCTTCGGACTCCTGAAGGCAAGATTCCGATGCCTTCACCGCAGCGGAGGCGCCCTCCAATACACCCCCATTACCGCCTTCAAAATTGTGGTCGCATGCGCCATCCTCCACAACATAGCCACCAGACGTGGGCTACCTCTCACCCCTGCAGACCCAGATCCTGATGAGGAAGAGCAAGAACAACCACACCGCCATCATGGGGATAGGAGTCTAGCTAATCAAGGCAGACTGAGACGGGAACACATCGCAACGCAATATTTTGGACGGTACGTGTAAACTCCCACCATACTCACCCATTAACCAGACACTCCTTTTGTTAAGTGGAAGAGAAATAACAGTTTTAATAATGTAATGGATGAACTATATACATGATTCAATTGTCCAGGGGCAGGGAAATGCCAACCACTCATGTGGCACATTAAAGCCATGTGCCACATTTGTTTGTCCGGGCTGTTGGCTAACTTCTCCTGCCCCTCCTGCCAGCCTGGCTGGTCCCAGCCGCATCTATGGTGCTCTGCCTCCCACTCCTTAGCACCCTACTGTCAGTGGCAGATACACTGCTCACTGTGGAGCCCTCTTCACTATCTTGGGGTGTTTCCCCGGTGGCCCTCGACATCTCACGTGTCTCCATTAGTTCAATGATATGTGTGAGACGTCCCAGGCCCCTGGCAACATCCCCAGCAAAATGGCCCATCTCAATTTGCAGGCCAACTGTCCTCCTCGACAGGCCTGTTGTGTTGATGGCTAGCCTGCCGATTGATGTGGCCATCCTGTCCAGTCTTAACATAATCTGCCTATCCCTGCGCCGCCCAGCCTCTGCCTGACCCAGCAGTCCGGCCGCCAGTTCCCTGATGGCAGAGGCAATGTCCCCAGTGTTCTGGCACATCAGGTCCATCCGCCTGTTGAGGTGCCGCATGCTTGCCTGGTTTTGTCTTTCAATGCGGTGCAGCACCCCACTGATCCTGCCCAATGTTGTGTTTTGCAGGCGCTGACCCCGCAGCAGATGTGCCTCACTGCTGGTTGGAGGATGATTCCGGATATCAGACGCTCTTGCCCTGCGACGCCTGCGCAGTGGTGGCTGCCCTGTCCTCACACCTGTATCCTCCCTGGCTGTTGCTGGGGCAGCTCCTGGCGTTGCTGTTGCAGCAGGCGTTACAACTGCAGGAATGCTGCTGACTGTGCATGTGGGGGTGCTGGAGGGTCCTGGGGTGTCCTCCTGGGCCTGGGTGCTTGGGGTGTAGGGGGTGTCTTGCTGGAGACCTGTGGGACATGGGGAACACACTGTCAGTGTCTAGTATCTGTTGCACAATTCCCAATAAACATTTGCCTATGCACTGCCTATTGGACTACATTTCCCATAATGCATCATTCTGGCTTTTTCTACCCTGAAATGGAGCTAATTTGGTTGTGCATGCACATGTGTACATGGTGGGTGGGGTATGACATTGATAGGGGTACAGGCTTATCACATGGTACTCACCGGTTGATGTGCTGGGCTCTGAAGTGTCCAGGTCCCCAAATCCACACACTGCCTCCGGCTCAAAGGTTTGCTCAATCCTGTCTTCAAGGGGTGTGGGTGGTGGCACAGATGATGGTCCCCCTCCAGTGCCTCTCATCTCCCGGAGCCTTTCTGCCACCCTCTCCTTGGTCCGGGAGCGGAGGTCATACCACCTCTTCCTTATGTCCTCAATTGTCCTGTGGCTCACCCCCAGGGCATTGATTTTCTCCTGCATTTCCTGCCAGATTTTTCTTTTGGTGGCCTCTGGAACAGTGAGGGCAGCTCTCCCAAAGAGCTCATCATGGTGCTGACAACATTCTTCGGTCAGCACCTCAAGCTCCCTCTCTGAGAATTTAATTTTCCTTTTTCGGAGGGTTCCCTCCATGGCTGCTGCAGCTAGCTCAGTGTGCAGACTGGCAGTTGTAAAAGGGTGTGGTCCAGCCTCCTCCCAGGTGTATCTGTTAACTTCCTGGCTGTGATGTCATCATCATGTGCCAGGAAGTGTTTCCAGAGTGTTTTGGTGTGCTTTCTGGAGTGTTCTGCTGCACCTGCAAGCAATTTTGAGGGAACTCGCAATTTGCGACACCAACTCGCTAATTGCGGGTTTGTTTTTTGCACACTCGCAAACAGCGACCTCGCAATCTGCGGACTCGCACACAGCGTTGCGAGTCCGGATGCGAGTCGCTAAATCGGACCGGTTTCTTTCCTGGCATACCAATTTGCGAGTCGCATTTTGCGAGTCGCATTGACTCGCAAAATGCGACTCGCAATTTTTTTGTTTCGTACATCTGGCCCTATATTCTTTATTCTAGAACCCAAATTTTTAACTCTCCACCATATTATGGTTTTTATTGTGATCAACTTTTATTTTCTTGTGCTGTTTTGCATGAAATCTTTTGAGCACTCTGTGTCCATATTACACTAAGCATGTATCACATTAATTCAATCATAATATATGTTGCATCTCATTGCAAGTAATCTTAGCTCACTATACTGAATTTGTGGATTTGGTCATATCCTACAATTCTCTTTTCAAATTGACCTCTTGGTCTTTGTATCATATTGAATAATTCATTGATGAGGTGATAGCACTTTTCCAGTGCACATGTACACATTCTCCTAAAAGTAATTCTCTTCATTACCAATGGTCTTCTAATCAGTTGTTTTGTGTGGTGAAGGCAAACGGGAGACAGCTGTACTGCATTTAGACAGAAAGCATCATTTGTTGCATTCATGTCTAAGGAACACCCAATGGTGTGACTTTGGTTTTCAATACCATCAAAGTGCCCAATCCAATGTGGTCACCATAGTTTTATATATTGTTTTGCATGTTTCCGACTCTAGGAGCACCCTAGCAAACACTGTACCTTCCAGTGCTCTACATCTCATCATTCCCAATGCTCCTCGACCTGTGTGCCCATTCTGGCTCTAAGTAGTAGGCATGCAGGCCTCCATACCTGCTGCTTTCTCTGCCCACTACTCTTAGGCAATGCCGTCTTTAGAGTGGTGCGACTGGGGCGGCCACACCTTTGCTGACATGAGGGCAAGGAGAAAAGATGATGGGCTGTGCTTATAATAACATGGCTTTAAAAACACAGGCTGCAGACGTCTGTCCAGTTGTTTTCAGGCAACAATAAAAATGTCAAGACAATTCTGGCGAATAATGTTCCTTCGGAAGAGAGATCAGATATTCTTTAGTGGCTGTTTTGACCCATCATAAAGTACAGCATGTAATGTGTCTGCTGCAAAGAATGTGTACCTTTGCAGATCATATAACTGAATGTAACTGAACTATGAGGAGAGCTGAAAAAAATGTAATGTATCTCAGAGTTGGGCTATGGAGCAATGAGGGGCACCTTTGGAGGGTGGTATTGAGAGAATTCGTGGAAAAGGAGGTCATGTGGAGGAGGGTCATACAGGCACCACCAGTGCTAAAGTCGGCCCTGTTAACAAGGTGGCAAAGATGGTCTGATTCTCAGCAAACTAGTTGGTTTCAGGAGTCATCCGCTTCAGTTATACTTACGTTTATTTTGGATACCTATCTTGCGGTATCTGTGCTTGTTGGACCTGACATCCTTGGCATGGTTTTCACCAATTTTTGCCTTCAGCCCTCCTGGTTTTGCTGACTGATTTTTTGAGGCCTTAGGACTATGTGCACTTTATAACTGCTAACCAGTGCTAAAGTGCTTCTTCTCTCTCCCTAAAACATAGTACCATTGACTTCCACTCAATTGGCACACTTATTTTACTTGTTGGTTTCTAGTAAAGTGATGCTCCATGTACCCAGGGCCTGTAAATTAAATGCTACCCGTGGGCCTGCAGCAGTCATTGTGACACCCTCTTAAGTAGCTTTTTATACATGCCTCAGGCCTGTCATTTCAGCCTGTGTGTGCAGTTTTAAACTGCCATTTCGACCTGGCAAAATAAACATTTTGCCAGGCCTAAACCTTCTAGTTCAATACATACATATAGGTTGCCCCTAGGTAGGCCCTAAACAGCCCAGAGGACAAGGTGCAGTGTATTTGAAAGGTTGGACATGTACTTTAAAGTTTGACATGTCCTGTGTTGGAAGGTGGATTACTGGTAAGGGCAGGTAAGTACCTACACTTAGCAATAGGCCACTAACCTCCACTTAGGTCCATTTGGGTCTCAATAAATTAAACCGAGCTCAACCCTTGGTAGCTCGGCAACGAGCAATAAGGCTTAATTTAGGAGACAAGTGTGTAAAGCATTTAAAAATCATAAAACAGTAAACAAGTAAAACACAAAACACAATAAAAATCCAACACCATTTTATAAAATTTATTATATTTTTATCTTTTAAATTACACCAAAATGATTAAAATTGAATAAGGGGAACCAGAGATATGAATTTGTAAAGAATTAGGTTTTTTTAGCGCATAGAAATGAATAGCGCCAATCTGGTCATACCTCAACTGGGGCAAAGTCAAAGTTTAAGGCCGACTACAATGGAGCCCTCTATGGAGCTTTTCCCAAAAGTTCACAAATCTTCTTCAAAGTTCTGGATCTTCTTCCAGAAGGTCTTTGATGGTCCTTTAAGAGTCCACAGCACACCCCAAGGTTCCAGAAGCTCTGAGTTGCTTCGTGAGGGTGTGGGCTCCAACTCCCAGAATGCACCAGGCTCAAACTCAAAAATGGCCACTAGACATTTGTCAGCTGGTCGGTTTATTCAGGATTTGATGCAGGGGACTCTGGTTAGCTATTTTTCAGCTGTAGCAAACAGGGAGTCCCTCCTCCAACCCACTGATGCCAGGGAAAGTCCTTCTTGTAGTGAAGCCCAAGTGTGCAGTTGGTACAGTCCTTTAAAGTCCAGTGTCCAGGTGCAGGTCAGGGGTCCAGCAGGGCAGTCCTTCTTCTTCTGATGTTCTTTCTTGTAGGGATCTAAGGTGTGGGTGCAGCTCTGCCATATTTATCCTTGCTCCTGTGTGAAAAAACAGGGGGGTCCTGGGTATCCAATCACAGGCAGGTTCCTTCCCCCTTTGATGACCACTTCCGGGTGTGGCAAAAATTAATCCCAGAGAGCAACATTCCTCAAAAATCCAACTTGGCTGAAAGTGATTTTTGTAGATTAGATCTGGCTGAGCCCACCCACTGGTGTGGCGACAAATCCTAAATACACCCCTCTCCTGTGCTATTCTAATCTAATCAAGAGGGCACCTAATTCTCTGGGGTTGCATGATGTGAGGGAGGTGCTGGGCTGCTCCAAATGTCCTTCCCTGCCTTTGAAGACCAGTTTGGCCGCCTTCCCACTTCCTGCTTCCCCATCTGCTGAGGCAGATCTCTTCCCCCTGCACATCCTTTGTGTTCAGCCCAGGCCATTCCACACCTCATCAAGGCAGCCTGGCCAGGCTGCCAGAGGCTGGTCAATCAGAGAAGGGCACTATAGAGCTGAAGCTGGCAACTTTCAGGTAGAGTTTTAAAACTCTTTACCTGAATTAGTTATATTAAATCCAACAATTGTAAGTTGTGGGATTTATGATAACAATTAAAGTATCTGAAACGTAAGGGGTCTTTATTAATTAAAATAAAGTGTCTCCATTTTAGCCTATGGAGACCATTCACTACAGTGATGGAAAACCTAATTTGGCTATTTTACCTCACCAGGGCTTATAAAACTATTTTTATAAGGTCCCTGCTTATAGTTACATGGCACTCAACCCTAGGGCACATAGGGCACACTTTAGGGGTGACTTATATGTAAAATAAGGTCGTTTAAGACTTTGGAAGTAATTTTAACTCCAAAGTTTAATTTGCATATAACTTTAGTTTAAAAGCATACAGCAAGGCAGACCTGCCTTTAAACTGACACTATGGGTGCACTACTTATGCTGGGGTCCCTAAACCTACATGCCCTACCATATACTAGGACCTTATCGGTAGATTGACATAGCCAATTATAATTAGCCTAACTTGAATACTCATTTTACACAGAGCACAGGCCCTTGTACTGGTTAGCAGTACCCAGGGCACCATTAGAGTCAGGTAAACACCAGCAACAAGTGAAAAAATGGGGGCAAAAAGTTAGGGGGCCTCTGCAATAAGCCCTGTTTTCTCACATCTTGAAACTGAAAAATTCTTAAATGTGTTTTCACTACTGCAAGGCCTACTCCCCCATAGGATTACATTGGGTTACCTTATTACATTTAATAAGTGATTACTTTCAATTGGGAGCAAGCAGGAATTTCGAGTTTGGTGTCTAAATATTTGTAATTTAAACCACAAAGTCGGATTTTAAGTCACAGTGCTAAAAATGCCAGTTTTAGAAAGTTTACATTTTCTTGTCCTAACCATTTGGTGCTTGCAGCCTATATCCTGGGTCATATGACTTTGTGTATTTCTCCCAGATAGTGAGACAATGGAGGAATAGGAGTTGGCAGTAAGGGCCATCTCTGACTTGATAGGGGAACAGAGCCATCAACTACCATACTTGCACATCACAAAGACTCGCCTCAGCACACTCAAAAGGTTTAATACAAGTCTATTCTGCCGCCAGACAATTTGAGGCCAAGGCAGGGAGGCAAGAAATTCCAACTCTGTAATTTACGGTTTGTTTGATCTGCTTTACATAAGTGATTAATATATACATTCCCTCTTCTCAAACTCTAAACAGGTCACTTGTTACCATGAACAACGCATATGTCAGTCCACAAGAGACACAGACATTACAATGTAGGGTGCATCAATTTATCTATCCATAGTTAATACTTAGTCAAGTCATCCTCAGTGGTAAAGTGTTGCCTCAGAAAAGGCTTTGAGTAGTGTAGAGCCTGTATCACCCATGCATTTGTGTTTAATGCAGTTTCACTAGAACTTGGGTTCTGGGTTACTAATGTAGAAGGGCTGGAACTGCTGCTAAAATAAATTGATCACATGATTGTGGCAAGGGGCTGTATTTCAGCAATAAAATAAAATGAAATGCTCATACTGTAACGTTTTAACTCCCCTGAGAATGCTCTGTAGAGTTAATTAATGAGAAAGAATTATGAGAATTCCATGTTATGAAGGAGTTCAGCCTTTCAAACGCAGAAATGAATTAGATCATATGCAAAACAATATTATTATGGTTTTAAGAGTGAGTTGAGGCACAGCACAGCAAAAATGAGATGTAATGGCAGTACTTTTAAGAATCATTAGCACTAGTGCAGCACAAGCCTCTCCTAGGAATTGTGACTACTGATTTTAGGCTGGATTGGAATGTGTACTGCTGTACTTAGCTCAGCTCTATTTAAAAAAGAAACATTATCATCCAGAGTAGTATGATATCTTCTGAAAGTCGTGTGTGCTCATCATTCACAATTTAAAAAAGTCACAATTTGAGCCTAGAGAAAAAGGCACTTCCAAGCAATGGGTATGGTGGATACCAATGTTTTCCTGCTATCTCTTCTCAGAACCCTCTGTGGGTGATTCTGTATCTGTTATCATTAGTAGGTTAACTGATTACAGAATTTCTATGTGCAATTGTTCCTCTTTGCTTCTTAAATGGTTCTCTTTTGGGAGTATGGGTACATGGGAAGTGATCACTAGACTGGCTGGTAGCATATTTTAAATGGTATTACCCTGTGATTGAAACATCAGTTGGTTTCTGCTTCTGAATATGTGATCAGTTTTGTGACTTTAAAATCATAGGTTGTACTAGCTTTCATGTATCAGTGCACATACCATTATAAATGAGCATTGCCTAAATCAACAGGTTTTGCTTTTGCAGAGTATATGTCCACAGAGGTACATAACAAGTGGGTGCCAAAGGCACAGAATGTACACGCTCCGGCACTCATTTTCAAAGGCACCAATGCACATGAGCAGCCACCACTTATTGCCTTGTGAAGCCAGGTACACAGAGCGATGTGCAAAAGCATTGTGCAGGATGATGTGTAGCATGGTGTTAGAAATGGGGTCTTTGGTTGATAGTCAGGTTATCCCCTGTTTAAGTAAGGACCCAGCTCTAGTCAGGGTAAAAAAGAATCACCCTCAGCTAACCCCTGCTTACCCCCTTGGTAGCTTGGCAGAGCAGTAGGCTTAACTTCAGAGTGCTAGGTGTAAAGTATTTGCACCAACACACACAATAACTTAATGAAAACACTACAAAATGCCACCACACAGGTTTAGAAAAGTAGGAAATATTTATCTAACCAAAACAAGACCAAAATGACAAAAATCCACACTACACAAGTCCAGTTATCAATTAAACTTCAAAAAGAGTCTTTAAGTAGTTTCAAATACACACAATAACACTGTTAGCGTGAAAATGTACCTTGGGTGTGTCAAAAATAACCCTGCACGGGCGAGTGTGCGTCAAAAAGGGCTTGCAATGCGTTGATTCCACTCACAAGCGGGACCTTGCGTTGTTTCTCCTTTCGCTGGGTCGGACGCGTCGTTTCTTCTCTCCGCAGTAGAGTGATGCGTCGATTCGGTCAGCAATCTCTGGTCCGGGCTGGCCTTGCGTTGCTTTTACACGCCCAGCGGTACTTGCGTCGGAAATCCAGCCACACAATGATCCAAAAACCACACACCGCGGGTTGCGATCTCCCAGCCTCCTGCTCCGTGCGGTGATTCTTTGGTCGTGTTTCTGGCAAGCATCGATTTTCAGCCGCAGATCGGAGTTGCATCGATCTTTTCCCCGCACGGCGCTCTGTGCGTGGATTTCTCACTCTTGGGCTGCCAGCTTTTCCTTCCAGGGTCCCTGGAACTGGATGGGCACCACACGGCAGGGTAGGAGTCTCTCCAGAGACTCCAGGTGCTGGCAGAGAGAAGTCTTTGCTGTCCCTGAGACTTCAAACAACAGGAGGCAAGCTCTAAATCAAGCCCTTGGAGATTTCTTCTCAAGATGGAAGGCACACAAAGTCCAGTCTTTGCCCTCTTACTCTGGCAGAAGCAGCAACTGCAGGATAGTGCTACAAAGCACAGTCACAGGCAGGGCAGCTCTTCTTCCTCAGCTCTTCAGCTTTTCTCCAGGTAGAGGTTCCTCTTGGTTCCAGAAGTGTTCCTAAAGTCTGTGGTTTTGGGTGCCCTTCTTATACCCAATTTCGCATTTGAAGTAGGCCTACTTCAAAGTAAAGTCTCTTTTAAATGTGAAATTCTGCCTTGCCCAGGCCAGGCCCCAGACACTCACCAGGGGGTTGGAGACTGCGTTGGATGAGGGCAGGCACAGCCCTTTCAGGCGTGAGTGACCACTCCTCCCCTCCTTCCTTGCACAGATGGCTCATCAGGAAATGCAGACTACACCCCAGCTCCCTTTGTGTCACTGTCTAGTGTAAGGTGCAACCAGCCCAACTGTCAAACTGACCCAGACAGGGAATCCACAAACAGGCAGAGTCACAGAAATGGTATAAGCAAGAAAATGCCCACTTTCTAAAAGTGGCATTTTCAAACACACAATCTTAAAATCAACTTTACTAAAAGATGTATTTTTAAATTGTGAGCTCAGAGACCCCAAACTCCACATGTCCAGCCGCTCCCAAAGGGAATCTACACTTTAATCAGATTTAAAGGTAGCCCCCATGTTAACCTATGAGAGGGGCAGGCATTGCAACAGTGAAAAACAAATTTAGCAATATTTCACTGTCAGGACATATAAAACACATTACTATATGTCCTACCTTAACCATACACTGCACCCTGCCCTTGGGGCTACTTAGGGCCTACCTTAGGGGTGTCTGACATGTAAGAAAAGGGAAGGTTTAGGCCTGGCAAGTGGGTACACTTGCCAAGTCGAGTTTTCAGTTAAAACTGAACACACAGACACTGCAGTGGCAGGTCTGAGACATGATTTACAGAGCTACTTATGTGGGAGGCACAATTAGTGCTGCAGGCCCACTAGTAGCATTTGATTTACAGGCCCTGGCACCTCCAGTACACTTTACTAGGGATTTACTAGTAAATCAAATATGCCAATCATGGATAAGCCAATTAAATACACATTTAGTAAAGGAGCACTTGCACTTTAGCCCTGGTTAGCAGTGGTAAAGTGCCCAGAGTAACAAAAACTGTAAAATCAGAGTCTAGCACACATCAACAACCTGGGGAACAGAGGCAAAACGTTAAGGGAGACCACACCAAGGATGAAAAGTCTAACACATTGGGGTACAATGAAGTGTGTAACATAAGGCAAACAGTTGTGTACAGCATGTGAGGACAAGGTGATGCGCAACAAAGGAGCACAGGATCATGTTCACTACTGCAACTCTAGTGACGTACCGCAAGAGAGCTTTAGGTATTATGCTTCATGAGAATAACATCATGCTGTGCATTGTGGGATTATCGGGTATTATGTCATGGGACCACTGGGTGTTGTATAGCTCAGAAGCACAAAGCTAGATGAATTATCGGGCATAGGGTAATGTGCACAAAAGAGCACATAATGGGGTCACCAGATGATCTATGGTATGGCACAGTCTTGTTAATGTGAAGTAGGTGGACACTGCATGATATCTGAGAGGTCTCAGTAGTTTGCCTTTGCCTCGTTTGCCTTAAAGATATCTTGACATTTTATATATAGGATAATTATCTATGCTACAAAAGGGTGTGGCCTGACCGGCAATTATAGCGGATGCGTTATCATCCTTCTTAAATAGCCCTAGGGTCGGTCGGTGATGGCCCATAGTTTTAAAGGATGCTCAGGGTGCACAAGCGGAGACTTTTCGGCCGGCTGGAGCTGTGCTGGTGAACTGCTGAGGCATTTGGAGAGCGAGGCGGAGACCAGTCCGGCGCTGCGCCTACAGCGGACCTGAAATGGGTGCGACCCCGGGGCTGGAGGAAGCCGCTCACAAATCAGGTGAGGAGCCTGAGGCCGCGACGCTGGTGTGGTCGCTGGGGCTGCCTGGACTGACGTAGCTGTGGCGCTGCAGCTTTGAGGATACGGTGCCAGCCGGGTTGGAGCCGCGACAGAGGACAGGCCGGCCCATGGGCGTGCCTGGGCCGTAGCGGATCGGCAAGGCCCGAGGACTTGGTGGCGCCACCTTCTAAGAGGTTGGACGATGGGGAGAAGTGGCACTGCGGTGGACGCCGGGGACCCCCACAGTGACATAGGAGAGCCCTGCCAGGCAGCGGTGAGTGGGAGAGGCACAGCGCACCACTGGAGGTGGGGGGGCAGCCTAGAAAAATTGGGTCTCACACCCCCCACACTTGTCCCATTGGAGGCCAACAGGGAGCCATGACTCGACGTGATCAGTAGAGCACCTTGCGGGGCTTGGAGCCTGGACAGGGATCCACCCAAAACGCGACAGGCTGGGGCCTGCGGCTGTTGGACTGTTGAAGGCTGCTCACTGGTGGTGTATACCCACACAACGATATTGTTTTGAGAAACCCCAATAGAGAGGAGAGGAAGGGGACCTGCAGAGGATATTTCCTGGTGGTGACCTACCCCCTGAAATTGGGCTCTCCACTGACCGTGCCTGCCTTGGGGAGCGGCTGAGTGAACCCGTGAACGGTCACCACAGCCGCTGCTGACCATCCGTTGGGGTGCCCCCAGCCTGACCGCATGTCAACTAAACACCGTACCAAGGGAAAGTCACAGGGTAAAAGCCGGGACAGTGACCAGAACCAGACAGGCATGGCTGAACCAGCTCTGCCCTCCTTGCAGGACACATTGGACAAGATCTTAGGAGCTATTGAAGAGTCTAAAACTACAGTCCAGCAAGAAATCGGCCAGGTGTCGGTGGAACTGGGCCTGTTGCCAGCAGACCATCAGAAACTCGCACATAAGGTTCGCTGTGCTGAGACAACGCTCACAGATCTGGCCCAGGCGCAACAGGAGATTCAAGCCACTATAGTGCAGCTAACAGACCGCGTTCAGCGACTGGAACACCGGGCCGATAATGCTGAAGGCCGGAACCGGAGGAACAATGTACCTATAATTGGGTTGCCGGAAGGGGCCGAGGGTACTGATGCGGTAACCTTTGTTGAAAAATGGCTGTGGCAGGAGGTTGCTCCAGGTCTGCTTACCCCTTTCTTTGCCTTGGAGAGGGCCCATCAGGTGCCCTTAAAACCAGTCGTTGTGGGACGGCCCCCACGAACTGTGGTGGCTAAACTACTCCTCTATAGATACAGAGACATCCTGCTGCAGCGAGCCAGAGAAGCTGGGCCCTTCCAAGTGGACATTGGAACAGTGACCCTCTTCCCGGACTTCACTGCGGAGGTACAGTCCAGGCGTGCTTCCTACGCGGCGGTGAAAAGGGCTATTAGGGATGCGGGCATCCAATACTCACTCCTATTCCCAGCCAGGATGAGAGTAATTCTGGAGGGCCACACAACTTTCCTTCAAACGCCGGAAGAAGCCTGAGAGTGGCTGGAGGTGCACACGGTGAGCGGTGACCCCGGTGCCCAGCTGTGACCATCGCACCGGCAGGATCACAGGAGAGTGAGGAGGAAGCGGAACAGATCCCGCCCAAGAATGAGGCCAACTCAGCACAGAAGGAGCTGGATAGACATGCTGCCTTGGAGGTGGTAGCATTGCTGAAATGGGTGACCTCGGTTGACGAGGCTAGCGGAGGTTAGTCAGACCATCGATCCCACTCCATAGATTCAGACTCCCATCACTCTGATGAGGCTCCAAGAGTGACTCCCCGAATAGCAGATGATCTGTGATGAGACTTACTGGGGGGCATCGACTCCTCCTCTGGAACTTATGTTTGACGCTGGGCCCGCAACGGCCACGGTCCCCAGCCCAGATTCTCGACTTCTGTTTATTGAATGGTGAGAACTCTATATGACTCAATGTTACTGTCATGTTTGTTTTGGATATGCTGGACAACCACCTGTTGCAGTATTGCCCTGGGAAGTGGGAGTTGGAGATTATGTTTTCGGTATCTTAATTTCAGACCTAACATTGTTAGTGGTGCGTGTGGGACACGGGGTGGTACTGAGGAATGCACGTCACCGGTGGAGGCGGCTGCCCTCTCCTGAACTGGCTTCCATCTGGCGATGGAATACAAGCTGATAATGTGGAACAGCCGGGCGATGGGGTCACCTGTTAAACGCCACAAGATCTTGGCATACCTAAAGAGAATGGGGATACATATTGCACTGCTCCAGGAGACGCATCGCATTGCTGGGGAAGTAGACAAGTTAAGGCGCAGATGGAGGGGGGCAGCTTTTCGCCACCACCACTCAGCGTTTGCAAGAGGCGCTCTGATCTGGGTGAGGGCTGGAGTCCCATTCGAGCCCCTCTCTCTAGACTTGGATCACTAACAGCAGATACGTTCTGGTGGAGGGCAGACTGTAGGGTAGACTAATAGTGCTGAGCTGTATGTATGCACCTAACCAGGAGCAGACCCCCTTCTGGTAGACCTACTCTGGGCGCTTAGCCAGATCCATGAGTGGGCGGTTTCTGATTGGAGGTGACTTTAACTCCGTACTGGACACTGAGATGGATCGTTCCCTTCCAACCTTGCATGGGGCGACAGCGCACAAGATGGCAAAATATCTAAATGACTGGTTGACGCACTAGAGGTTAGAGGACGTCTGGCGGGTTCAGCATCCCCGTGATAGGGATTACTCCTTCTATTCAGGACTGCACCAGCTACACACAAGAATAGATCGGGTGCTGTGTACTGGTTCCATCACCCACGAGATAGTAGGTTCTGAATACCTAGGCCGTACTACATCAGACCACAGCCTGTTGCTTATCACCTGGCGGGGTGTGGGAGCGAGAGCACCTACACCTTCATGGAGGCTTCAGCCGAGGGCCCTGGAGGATCCGGTGTACAGGGAGGGATTCAGATCTCACCTCTCGGAGCACATTAGTATTAACAGAGGCTCCACCGTATCACGCCGTATTGAGTGGAAGACTTTAAAGGTGGTGATGCGTGGTCACTTCCTGGGACAATCAGTAGGGGTCAGACCTACCCTTGTGTGCGAAGTAAACCAACTGGAAAAGGAACTACATGATAGAGAGGTGATAAAGGGCCCAGATCCAACGGCGCAGCACAGACTCCACCAAACAAGGGAATTGGTTAATCAAACGCTGGAACGGCTACGATGTCAAATGCTGGAACAGCTATGATGTCATGATTACCAGCAGTATATGATGTCCATACAAGAGGAAGAGGGTAGATCGGGCAGGCTGCTGGCTTGGCTGGTGCGGACCGAGGTGGGAGTACTCCGATCACGTGTATGGGGGGAAGAAGGGGAGCACGTCTATGGCCCGTCTGAGATAAACAACGCCTTTATATCCTACTATACATCCCTCTATAGCCAACCTGAGGATAATCTGCTGCAATCGTTAGACCACCAGCTATGGTCCCTCCCACTGGTCACACTGCAGCCAGAGAATCAGGACCCTCTGGGGAGCCGCTCATAGTTAGCCGCGGGCAAGGCACCTGGCTCGGACGGATTCCCCATGGAGTTCTACAAGACATATGTGGTCCTCCTGGCTCCTGCGCTAGTTGATCTCTATACCGAGGCTTATGATGCAGGTACTTTACCAGAGACTCTGCAGGAAGCATTGGTGGTTCCTCTGCCTAAGAACATGTCGCAAGAAGCGTCAGTGACTGATTTCAGGCTCCTATCCATGCTAAACTGCGACTTCAAAATCCTTAGCAAAGCCCTGGCCAGTAGACTACAGCACCATGTTCCTTACCTCATTCATGAGAACCAGAATGGTTTTATACCCGAGCATAATACCTCTCTGAACCTGTGACGGCTCTTCACACTCCTACACCTGCACACGAGGAGCGGCACCCCGGGCCGTGCTCCTCTCAGTGGACCTCGAGAAAGCATTTGATTCAGTAAGGTGGGATTATCTGTGGGAAGTGATGGCCTGAATGGGGCTGGGTGAGAACTGGATACGATGGGTTGAGCTTTTGTACTGTCTCCCAATGGGGAGAGTACGGGTGGGCGGGGTGATGTAGACCACTTATCCAATATTCCGTGGCACCAGACAGGGTTGCCCTCTCTCACGTCTGCTTTTCGCACTGGCTATTGAGCCTCTGACAGCACTGTTCCGAGTGGAGGAGTGTGGTGGGGGGGTGCCGTGGGGTCACGAGGAACACATTATATCACTCTACGTGGATGACCTACAGATTTACCTGCAGGATGGTGTATCAGGGATTCCTTGGGCACTCACTCTACTTGAGGGATTTGGTGACTCGTCTGGTCTCCTGGTGAACAGGAGAAAGACATGTTTTCCCACTGACTGAGGGCACAGAGCATCCCTCCTCTTGTCCTGTTGATATTCCTTTGGCTCCCCATACTTTCAAGTACTTGGGCATACAGGTCTTTCATGATCCACGTGACCTACGCGATGGGAACCTTGGTACAGCCCTCCGATCCTGTGTGGCGTTTTGGCGGTCCCTAAGGCTCTCAATCATGGCCCGCGTGGTATTGTCCAAAATGATTATGTTACCCCACCTACTATACTACTTTGCCAACCTCCCAATGACTATCCCAGCAGCCTGGTTTAGGGACCTGAACACACTCCTTAGGGGGCCCCTGTGAGATGGGGGTCGCCAACGGACGTCTCTCTCCAGCCTCCGCCAACCCACCGAGGAGGGCGGATTGCCAGTTCCTGACTTTGAGTTATAATATTTGTCATGCCAACTCCGGTGGGTGGCTAGATGGCTGTCGGGGAGGCACCAGCTGGACCTGACAGTGTTCCGTGGTGCGATACACCCGGACCTCCTCCTGGCTGGCTTACTCTGCGCCAGGTGTGTCCTACCTAAGCAGACCATTTTGTTGATGGTGGCCCTCTCCTGTTGGAGAAGATATCTGAAGTGCACTGGAACGACGGTGGCTTACTCTTCTGGGATGCCACTGACTGGAATACCGTTGGGGATACCGGGACGCACCTTGACGCAAAGTCGGATGAGAGCATGGACCCAGGCAGGGGTGCTGACCTTGGAAGACCTCTTCAGCGAGGGAATCCTGGGCTCCTTTGGGGAGCTAGTAAAGGAGGGGGTACTGGGGGGGCAGTTCCTGATGTATCTGATACTGGTTTTAGCTGTGAGGCGGTTATGGCATACTGTGAATGCAGAGCCAGAGACACATATCATACTACACCTTTTACTGACAGCGGGGGAGGACACTCACTTGATCACCAAGCTTTACGCTTTCAATACATTCAGTATAATTTTGTACATAGAACGTACCTCACTCCGCATAGACTTAGAGTAATATACGGTGGAGAGCCCAGGAGCTGTCCCAGATGTAGAACTGTAGACCAGGATTTCCATCACCTGGTTTGTGAGTGCCCTGACATACAGAGAAGCTGGAAGGGAGTTTTGGAAGACCTGGGGGGGAACCCTTGGCACACAACTGGACTTAGGCCCCTACCTGTGCCTGCTGGGTTTGCATGCAAGGCCAACCTCCAAGAGAGTAGGCAGTAGGTTCCTGGAGCTCGCTCTGGTTCTATTCAGGCATCAAATCGCCATGGCCTGGCAATCCCCATTAGGCCCGCATTTAGCGGACTTGAGGCGGGACGTGTCGGTGTGGGTTCAAGCCAAACTACAGGCGCTGCGAAGAGAGGAGGCCGGAGAGTTCGGACACGACCCATAGCACCACTCTGGACCGAGATATTGGAAGACTGGGAGGCTCGGAGGCGAGAAGCAGGGGAGGTTGTGAGAGCCTGGGGACGATGAGAAGCCTCTGGAGAGGGACCGAGGTGACGCTTAGGGGGAAGATGGCAGAGTGGGAGAACAAAGATAGTCACAGTGCACACACACGCGATACCTCACTACTCTTCTACATGAGGGTGGAGCATAGGGCAGACTATACTGGCACTACTGTATGTGACTCGATCATTTGACATAATTTGGGGCTAGCTGAGTACAGCCAGGACTAAATTACACCACTACATTAGGATGAGGGATGGGCGGGCACCAAATATGACTCTCCCGGATGGATAACCTAGTTATGCATGTATAACTTAATCCCAGCGTGCCACTGCCTAACAATCCAGCGCACTTCTTAGATGTTTGTTTTGCTTTTTTTTTTATTATAGACCAAGTTCATGGCTTATTTGGTACTACCTGAGATGATATGGAAAGCCGAATGACCGCACTGTAAAACGGCCAATGGAACCAAGCATGGATAAGATGATGTAGGGTACATAGTGCTTGATTGTATAAAGTCCGTGAGAGGGGCTGAATGACTAAGTTACTGTCTATCATCCAATTATAATGTATAAATCCGGATTGCAGCCTGTGTTGAGGGACCCACTTATGTACAGACTGTTAATCAATTACAGAAAATACCAATAAACAAAGTTTACAAAAAATATATATATATATGTACGCTATAAAGAAAATAAATGTTAGTTTGGATAATCTATACACTCTTGATATTATGGAAGATAAACAATAGCATTTTCAGCCTTTCTTACTGTTTCATATGTGATGCCCTTCATTGCTAATTTAGACACCTGGCGTGTACAAATCTGCATGTCAAAAGATTGCACAAAGGACACAAATGTAGAGGTAGACAACTTATGTGCAAGCACCAGGCACACATGAATAGACGCAGAAGACCCAATGTCCTACATGACACCGTCAACCTTTCAAGTGTTAACATATTTGCATTTGGCATTTTTATAATGGGGTTATAGATTAATGTAGCATTGTACTGATTTTGAGTAGCCTGGATATTACTTTCAAAGAGGTTCCTCTAATGGTAAAAACAAGTCTCCATTAGTTTAATTTAGGTTAAAATCCCACACTTGCTGATGATCTCACACACAACCCAAAGATTTCACACACAGAATGAGCCACTTCACAGCTGTGCACATGGGTGGATGAATGGGAATTAAAAAAAACATAGGATTCTGCTTTATGTTGACCATTTGACATGTCTTTACCAGTGCATGTTTGCATTGATAGTACCTGATACCAACATGCTGGTTTTAGCTATAATGGCAGCACCACTTGTGGTCACTACATGTGGCATTGTGATGGGGCCCACATGAAAATGCTCTGCAGATAACTGGAGGTTTTGCAAAGATTTTTTCAACACTATCCTTTTCTGTGAACAAAACAGCATTTCCTGCAAATCTGTATGCACAAAGGTCACCAAAATAAAAAACAAGCATTTGCAATGCAATGGGTCTCGCATTTGCTCAAGTTAGAGCTATTTGTGTTGTAAATTACTAACTGGACTTTTCTTGCCACACAAACAAAACTAAAAAGTAAAACAGTTACACATAAGTGAGCTGATTCAATATGCCACCGTGAGGGAGACAAACAAAAGAAAAAAGAAGTTGGCTCCCAGTCAAAGTTATCTGGAAATGTGCAATTATCCATGTAACAGAGTCGGTCCCCAAGGCAGTAACAAAACCGCCCTAAAGAAGGACAAACACAAAGCAGTTACAAACTAAAAGAAAGGATTTTTGAAAGGCAAGCCCACAAACGAGTAATAGTGATGGGCGTGCCGTGGGCGTGTTTAAAAGCTAAGATACATACCAACATGTCGGAAAAGCAGTGCTTGTGCGCTGCTATGCTCGACCTAATGAGGCGGAAAGCAAGAGAAAGTACTCAGAAAGACAGGGTTAGAGTAGGAGAAGGCAGTGAGAATGAGGCAGAAAACAGCAGAGAGTGATGCAGCTACAAAGGAGAGCTAGTCTGGGACCTGGCTCATCCTGCCACTTTTCAGGAATCCAGTTGTGTACTCTGTCCGCTCTTGAACTGGCTTGGTTATCTCACTTTTATCCGGCCTGATAGCAGAGTAGAGCTTACACTTTATTTTATAGTATTTGGCTACAGGAAGGGGCAATGCGAGGGATGTTTAGCTTAACTGGTCTTTTCCTGTACCAGTTACTTGTTTAGACCTTGTTCAATGCAAAACTGTGAGACAGACTGTGTACATTGACTGTTGCCACCCTCCCATTGGTTCTCTCATTTCATTTGCCCCTACTGCAGACATTATATAAATGTGTGGTATTTACTAAAATTATTAGATTGAACAGGGTTGTGAAATTGATTTTCATTACATCTTGACAAAAAAAGACACTTGAGAGATTAAATGTGCAGGTATTAGTATCTGTTTATAAATTTTTTTATTTTATTTTCCAAACACAAATGAAATATTACTACATTTATAAGTTCCAACCAAATACAATATTCAGATATCTAATTCTACCTATAAATTCTATCAGTAGTCTTCTCATCTCTTCATACAAGGAAAAAGCAAAGCAAAATCACAAAGAAGAGACTGGGATCAAATCTTAAATTTTGTAAATTCTACAGTTATTTTTTCTGTACCTGGGAGTACATTCAATACAACTTCTAATGTCCTGATCATGTCTATAGGAGTTTCATGGGACGAGAATGTATTTAATGGTTACTTACTTGGACTGTACACGACTCTGTTTTCATGTCAAAGCCAGTTGTGATAATTAGTCTCAGTGGAGGTGCCAGATGATTTATCAAGAAAAGATCAACTCATGTGAGAACGCACCACAAATTAAAAAGCATACAGTGCCAGGTTACCCAACAGTAACAGTACTTCCGGGTTAGGACTGAAGGCATATTGGTGAAGGAAGGTAGCAGAACCGCAAAACAATCTTGAAATAAAAAATAAAAATCTTTTATTTTTTTTGGTACGTATTGATTTCCACTGCTTTCCTACAACAATAAAGTGCAAATGGGAAAGGAAAACACAACCCACACTTGCAGAATATCAAAAAATAAAAAAACAGTACCTCGATCACGTCGGGAGCAGCGGACGGGCACTAATGAACTTATTTGAATTAGTGCTTGATCCTTGCACCACAGATGGGACCGGAAATGATGCCAGCCTCAACTGGACAAATTACAAGGCTTTAAAGAAGAGTGCCATGAAAGCCAACAAATGGTGAGCGACAAGTGCACTCTGAGCCCTTTTCTAACTACTACAGCGCCTCACAAACGATACGCATTCGCTAGCGCATGCTATCGCAGGCTCAATCCTAAAAACAACATGAAGGGAGTATCATTTTTTGGTGTGAGTTTTGAGTCCACTTTATCTCACTCGCCAACTGTTATTTTACATAAAAATAAGTCATCCATGACATACGGTGGTTGGAGAGGTTCTTGCTCAGCAGGCTTCGTACATTGGTCTATTGGATTCTCAGTCTCATTTTGTTTCCGCCCACCATAGCATACAGCATGGGACAATATATCAGCACACTTTACCTATTGAATCCCTTCACTTTTCACTTTGAGTAACTGCACAAAGCATATTCAAATTGTTCACATTTGTTTGAGAATAGTTCCTTTCTCTTCCGTGACAATGCTGTTTCAGAGTGCACCTCTTCAATTCCTTTTTGCATATTATGTTTAAAAAAGAGATGTTTACTTTGACTTCATTCTTTGTGCCCAGTTAGACTATGATTTACTTCTTGTCGCCTTTTGTAAAGTTATTGTTAGAAAGTGTTTATTATGCTATAAAGTGTTTAATCGACTTTGTGACAAAGTAGCTACCTGCAATTTGAATTCTTGGTTGGGTGATGATATATGTGAGTTTCACAACAAATAATAACGTTTTTAAAATATGTTTTTTTTATTGCAAGCATACGATGCCCACATTTAGGTGACAGTATATTTTTCCCTTTTTATTTTTGTGGAATTTGCTTCCAATAAACAAAACTTACCTTTGAATCAACATGTCAAAGCCAGGCATCTTGGCTTTGCTAATGCCTTTATTGAGGTTTTACTGTTCAAGTAAAATAAGATGTGTAAAATTACTCCAGAGTCTTTTCAAAAGACAAACTAGACTGGAGGCTCCTGTCTGCCTCTTTCCGATGCCTCTTCTTAGTATTATAATTGTAGACATGTAAACAAAAATGGTGATTAAAATAAAATATACAGTGACTTCATTAAAACGGGGTCTGTTTTTATGTTTCTCCTAGTACCACATTGTTTCAAACTTTCATTAAAAAAAGTAATTATACCACACTTACTACACAGGTTGTCCCTACAGGTATAACCTCTTGGGCATTTTGAGCATGGACTTCCTCGTTTATAGGGGTGACTTGGGTAATTGCCACTGCAAAGGAGAAAAACAGTACACCAGTAAAGAAAAGGTTTTGTTTATTTATGTTTCCTTGCATCAAAAACAACAAGAATGTTTAATTACCTCCTCTTCTTCAGACTTCATGCCTTTATTACTATGTGAGTGATTGTGCCCATTCACTGTCACATAGTTACCACTGTAAAGGAAATATTTACTTAGCCTATAATGCATGGCTACCTCCTAGTCTGTGATTTATTAGTGGTCGCTCATGCACCTTGGGCCAGATGTACGTACCTTTTTTCTTATCGCAAATGGCCCGATTCCAGAATCGGGCCGTTTGCGACCAGAAAAATGCTTTTTGGTATGTACAGACCCATTTTTGCGATTCGGTCATCTATTTACCGAATCGCAAGAAGGATTGGTGAGTCGCAATTAGGAAGGGGTGTTCCCTTCCTAATTGCGAGTCACAAAACAATCGCAGTTAGCACCAGTTTCATACCCATGGGACCCCTTCCCCTTTGTGAATGGCAGCGATAATCATTTTTCAGAGCAGGCGGTGGTCCCACGGACATTTTTTGTTTTCTAAATGCATCTCATTTCCCTTTGAGGAAAATGGGCTGCACTTAAATTTTTTTTTTAAACTGCTTTATTTAAAAGCAGCTACAGACATGGTGGTCTGCTGTCTCCAGCAGGCCACCATCCCTGGAAGGGAGGCCATTCCCAATGGGGTCGCAAATTGTGACTTACCTCATGATTAATCATGAGGTAGGTCATTTGTGACCCTATTGGGAATCACAAACAGTGTAAAGTACACTGTTGTACATTCGGTTTTGGGACTCTCAGTTTGCGAGTCGCAAAACCAAATCTTTGTACATGTGGCCCTATGTTCACAGGCAACTACCCAGGTGCCCAATACATTAACCCCTTTGGTGCATCTGTCGGCCATTGGCTGACATCGGGGATGGCTTTAGAGAATCCTTGGGTGATAGCACCGGAGGATTCCTTTTAAAAAATGTAGGGGGAGATGCATAATGGCTTCTGCATCTCTCCCTGAACCTCCTCCCACCCATCTGTGACGTCAGTGCACTTCGGGCACACTGATGTCACGGTTTTCCTCATCAGAGCCAGAGAAACCAGCATGTAAGGCCACTCTCCAGTCTGGTGGGGAAAAGCAGGCCCAAAAAGGCTTCCCCAAATCCCAGGGAGACTCATTGGAAAGGGGAGAGTTTCCCCTTTCCAATGAGGCCTCTCTGAAACTGTTTCTTAGCAGTGGAGCGCGGGAGCGGCGCAATCCCCTGCCAGGAAACCAACTAGACACCTGGAAGATTCATTTGGGGTCAGCCCTTGTGGTATGGATAGCCCCCTAGGGGGGCACATTTTTTTTTTTTTTTAAACGTGTTTTTTCCCATGGGGGAGGGGGCTCGATCCCCGCCCCCCCCTAGAGGATTATAACTAAAAGAAAAGTAAAATGAAAAATAGCAGTGAATATCAGGGGGTCAGTCCTTTTCATCCCCCTGTTGGGTTAATTTTTTTTACATATATATATACATGTATGTTTTTTCTGGATGGGAGGAGGCTATGATCGGTCCCCAGGGAAACCACACATGTATGAAAAAAATAAAAAACGTGACATCTCTTTTTTTTCAAAACAATTATAGACAAAAATGATAAACTGAATAAATACTATAACCTTTATGAAATATCAAGTAGGAGAAACACAACAGTCTGAACCATTCAATAATATAAAGTCACCGAAACAGTAGTTAGGGTGACTATGCAGTGGGACAGCTATTATTTATTTTTTTGCAATAACTTTATTGGGTTTTTATTTTATTTCTTAGCATATAGATAATGTGACATAATTGTAACAATACATGGAATTGCGTCCTGCAGGTAAATAAACATTAGCTTACACCTACATATGTTTCAATAGCAAGGAGAAAAATGTCAGCGTTATGCATAAAAGTCCATTCCCCTTAAAAGGGTGCATATGAAGCAACATATGTAATACAGGCAGCCAAAAACATGAAAGGCTTTCCATAGGATCAACCCCACCCATCCTCTGAAAAACACAAAACCTAACTGAAGAAAGAGAATCCCCCCCACCCTATCTGCCTTTGTGTGAGATAGTCTGTATCAGGTGATATATCATGTGGTTAGTGTAGGTGACGTTTACAGTACCTACATCGGAAATCCGGGCCATCGCTAAACTTCCCTGTTACCTCCTCTGGGACGGTCCCCTTTGCCCGCATCCCTCACCACACCTGTGGACTGGGCGAATGCCTCTTGCAGTTCAGATATCATGGCTGCCCAAGCTCTCAGAACATCTTCTAGTTCATCGCCTTGTGAGTGTGATGCATCCATGTCTCCTCTGCACCTGCCCATTCTAAAACATCCGGCAACCAAGCTGTAGTGCCAGGAGGTGTTGGCCATAGCAAGGAGGCAATAGGCCTCTTGGCCAGAACAAGACCCAGAAAAACAAAGCTGTGTCTGAAGTGTGTCTTCGCTGGCATGGGTAGCAAACCCAGCAATAGTAGATATATTTCCATCTGAATTTCCCATCTCAATGATCTGTTTAATCAGTCAAGATTCGCATGCCAATAGGATGAGAGGGACTTGCATGACCAAACCATGTGGAGAAAGTTTGCCGGCTGGATATTACAGCATGATTAGCACACCGGTCAAGTCTCATAGATTACATGTAATGTTTGGGGAGTGAGATACGTCTGATGTAATTATACTGGAGGAGTTGGAAACTCATGTAAAAGCTGACCTCCGCACTCCCTCATGCACCCTCTTTCAATCCTTGGGCGACATGGGGCTCTCCATGAGCATCTCCCACTTAGTCTGTACAGGGAGCATGTCGTGCGGCAAGGCCTCCCGAAGGGCCCGGTACAGGTGAGTAATCAGACAACGGCCCTGGGTCATTGCCAGCATAGTGGTAAGCGTAACAGATTTGATTTGCTCATCTGGAAAGGAGGGCCAAATTTCACGGGCACTACTATAAATCTTCATATACTGGATATATTGCCCCTCTCCCAGGGAGAAAGCATCCATGGCCTCCTCTCTGGTAATGAAACTTTGTCCGGGATTGAGCTCCCCCATGACTTTGAAACCCCCATTTCTCAATTTAAAAAAAAATATTTTTGTTCGAAACTTGGCATAAATACATGTTACATTGCAAATGCTGTCGAGGATTAAATGTCACAAATGGGACATAAATTCATAAACCACATTTTCATTGACCCCTATATATCAGTGTCCCCTGTGTAAAGGGAGACCACATGGTTGGTCTCTTCTAACACTATGCACCACAGTCCCATCACTCGTCACAGCACCTCTGCCAAGGTCTCCTTATTGATGGCAAAGAGAAGCGGCGACAGGGTGCAGCCCTGCTGCGTTCCCCTGCTTGAATGAAAGAGCTCTGATACCAATCCTCCTGAACGCACATGTGCGCATGGGTTGGTATAAAGGATACAAATCCAGCAGATAAATTCAGGGCACAGATCCACTTTTCGCAACAAACTCCACAAGTATGTCCAAATAAGGGAGTGAAGGCCTGCTTAATGTCAAGGAGTGCTAGGGCGTATTAATTGTCCAGGAGTTTGGGGCATGGCATACATGGGCCAGACGGCGCAGGCTGTCGGGTACTGCTCCTCAGGATATAACCCAACTGTTCCGGGTGTATCAAGTTGGCAATATGGGGAAGCAAGCAAGTAGCCAAGACGCAGCTGAGGGTTTTCACATCTATGTTAAGAAGCGATATTAAATGGTAGGCCGTGGCCGATTCCGGGTTTCTGACAGGTTTCAGTAGTATGACCACCATTGTTTCCCGCAGGGAGGCCGGTAAAGAGACGGTTTGTAAGGCTTCACCATAGACCTCTAGTAGCTGATCAGTTAGGTTTACAGTATTCCTGTCGTAGAAATCTTCCGGGAGTCCATTACTGCCCGGGGTCTTCGTAGGTTTGAGGCACCTAAGTGTAGCCAGGCATCTAATAACTTTCTGGAGTCTGGGTTGAGGTTCAGAAGCTGCAACTCCGATAGGAACCCTTTCAGAACCTCCAAAGATGGGCAAAGCTGCTCATTGTGAATCTCATAGAGTTGCTGGTAGAACACCCCATTGATCGCTGTCTGCATGTAATCCCTGGCGTCCATGGCTGTACTCATAGAAAAGATAGTTGTTGTCTCAGGAGAGTACAGTCAGATCAATTGTGCTAGAAGTGCCCCGGTCCTATCACCCTCCCTATGCAATCGCTGCCAAAACACCTTATAATCATACTTCTCTAACCTATGCCAATTCTCTAACAGTTCTGTTCTCAACTCAAACTAAGCAGCCAATTTACGGGGGTAAGTGGGGAGAGCCACCTCTAGTGTTCCTAATTCCTTCTCCTGGTTTCTAATGTTACACTTCGGCTGGTGCCGTTCTCCATGGGACATTGCGATACACACACCCCTGCTGCAGGACCACTTTCAGAGCCCCCCATTCTAGTGTCTGGGGGCTTGCTGCTCCCCAGTCTCAAAGAAGTGTGTCAATGCATCCTGGACTATCTTTACAAATGGTGGATCAGCCAGCGCTTTGGCTCTAAGGTGCTTCATATGGCCAGATCCACCCCCAAGACTCAACAGGACCGTGGCATGATCAGAGAGGTAGCCTGTCAGATAGGTCACGTCGGCAACATTCAGGGGAAAGAAAGCAATAGTCTAATTGACTAAATGTGCCAGCCACTGGTGTGTAGCATGAGTAGAGCTTTTGTGCAGGACGCTGCTCACACCACATGTTGCTTAGACGCAGGCTACCCAAGCTATCACATAGCGGTGCAGTTAGTTGAGGCTTGGTATAACGCGTGGCTGGATCCTGGTCAATCAGCACATTTAGACTGCAGTTGCAATTCCAGGTCAGTAGTACAGCAGCACCTAAGCAAGGTGTCACCATGGCCACCACCCCCAGGAAGAAGTCTGGGCAATTAAATTAAACAAATTTCATGGTCATCGAGGCTGCCCTGAAGGATTACGTACCGACCCTTCGGATCTACAATGTGGTGTTGGTGATGAAATGGCACACCTGGGGCTATCCATATAGGTACCCCCGGGCATTTCAAGAATAGGAGGCAGCACAGATTTGGCCTCTCCTTTGTTTACGTGGGCTAGGGATGCAGTTGCCCCATACATGAGTTTCCTGTAAGAATGCAATGGCGATATTCTACCATTTTAGGTACGCATGGACCCGTCTACGCTTCTCATAATTGAACATTCCCCAGACATTCCATGTAATGAATTTGGTCACTGTCGGAAACATGAAGCACGGAGATACATCACCTTCTGTCCCATTTTTCACAGTTTTCTCCAATCGCAGCCCCCACACTTTGATCCACCCACTCCGTTTTGCAGCTATTTCCAACTCCCCCCATCCCATGGACAGTGTTGCCAACTCAACCCGTTGTAGAACCGTTGAGGTGAAAGTCAGCAATTTCAGCCCCATACCACCACTGTTAAATGTCAAATACATGGAAACACTATCTAACGATATCACCCCAACCACCCGGTGACATATATTTGCTTTGCAAAAGGTAGGTCGTCAGGGAGGATGGGAGGCCATCGATCTCAAGCCACTGCCCTGGGCCCACTGCCCTCTTAGGCATTGACACTCCCGGCAGCGTAATCAAAACATAAAAAAGGAACAAGAAAAGACATTTTAAGACAGCTCAACATCAAACAGTGCAGTCAATGCCAATAAGCACACAATATCTCTCTGGACCGGACCATCAGTGTTTTATCTTGCCATAGCCCCCTCAAGGCTCTTGCATGTACTAATCCATGAGGTGTATAGGGGAGGTAGTGCAGTGAGGCCTAGGAGGGCAGTCCCACCCCTTATTACACAAGAAACTGCAAAGCTCAGGAGGAACCAGCCTCATCCGTCTCTTAGTCGCCCCGCAGATCCTTGGAAAGCTCCACAGTGTCAGACCTTGTGTGGTCTGACTGGAGGATGCAGTTTGTGACCAGTTTTGGGTGGAATCGCACTCTCAGTATTCAAACCAGTCACGGGGCTCTGCAGTCGTGAAAAAAAAGAGCCTTTCCCTCTCTTTGGACAATCAGTTTTGCAGGGAACATAAGAATATACTTCAAGTTTCGTTCCGTAGCCGTTTCTTGACAAACAGAAATGTCTTCCTCTGCTCTAGCACCCTCTGTGTGTAATTTGGATAGATGGGGTGACCCTCAAACAGCAGGGGGAATCTGATGCGTGTGGTCTGGAGGATAGAGTCCCAGTCACGGAAATTAACAAACAAGCGATGATCGCCCTCAGAGGGGCTCCAGGCTGAGTTGGAGTACTATGCACTTGTTCAGTCATAAAAAATTTAGAAAGTCATTTGGGCTTCAGGACAGTGGTGATCTAATCTTTCAAGAAGAGCTCAGTAGACTTCCCTTCCACCCTCTTCAGGAAGCCCACGAATTGCAAGTTATTCCTGTGGGATCTCCCTTGTGAGTCCTCCATTCTGACAGGTAGGTGGATCTCAGTGTCTCTAAGCGTGTTGACCTCCTGCTGAAGGGAGGTCATATCCTGTTCCTTGGTGATCATGCGCTCCGTCACCTTGCGCAAATCTGTGCGGAGTTAGTTGATCTTATGGGACAGTTAATCACAGAGTTTGTGATTGCTGTCATAAGATCTGCCAGGGAGAGACCGGTTTCATAGCGTTTTTATGCACCCGGGGGCGGAGCGGCTACTGAGTTTGCTTCTCTGGAGGCACTGGTTGTGTGTAGTTAAGGATCTTGTTCACCTGGGCTGACTTGTAATTCTTGTCTTTCATAATAAATGAGAGGGACTGGGAGAATGAATTGGTCCTAGTGTACAATCTCCCTAAACTAGAATCCAATAAAACAAAGTACACTGTTCTGAAACGTCAAGACCTACTCTAGCCCAACAAGGGGAAAATTCTAGGTAATTTGGGCACTCAATTGTTAGAAGCAAGGGCCCTCAGCCACCAGTAGGTGGCTTGCTTTGTCACTGGGCTAGCTCCTCACTGGGCCGGCACTGCAATGCCCTAGGGCTCCGCAAGAGGGCTCTGAGCTGGAGATCTTTTGGTTCAGGAGTGCCGATGTACACTAAAGGAGTATACTAAAACCTGTGGTTAGATAAGGTGAAGGATTGGAATGTGTATAGGTAAAATTCACTATAGGCCCTATAACAATAGTATTTCTTAATGCTCAGGAGGCCTATGTCAAGATAAAAACAAATGGAGAGAATCTAGTAAAATAATGTTCCTGCTCTCTCTACACAGAACTTTGTAAAAATATTTTTTTTACTCCAGTGTACTGGTCGGCATGTTTCATTCCGTTAATGTCCAAAAGGATCAAGTGGAGTTTCATAAGGACCAAAAAAAAAATTCTACCTAGTCCTTGCAAATAGGCTAAAATGTGTGCTGTCAGCATGTGTGTCTATTACAATAATGTCTGTGAACCCTAATCGGGATGACCCTCCTAAGGTAAGGAAAAGGTCCCTTGGGAATTCGCAGGCCGTCAGACTGCTGCAAATTTCAGCGGAGACAGTTCTCAGTGGGTAACCAACCCACTCGCGGGGAACCCTTAGTTGGGCTAGAGTAGGTTTTCACATTTTGGAACGATTTACTTTGTATTGGATTCTTGTCTTTCATCATGGCGAAGAATGGGAAGAAATCCCAATCCACTGCACTGGTTACACAGTTTTCTGTGGCATCATGACCAGGCACCCCTGGTTTCCCCACTGTGTAGCCCGTAAGTGTGGAACTGGTCAGAGCATCCCGAAGGAACAGAGGCCATGGGACATGGACCAGTTTATGACAACCTCTCATTTGTGATAGTCCCTCGCAGTTAGATGTACAGGCTATGGATCAAAGAGACTCTGAGATCCTTTGTAGTCAATCCAGGAGCGACAACACCCAGAAAGGAGGGAGGCCAAACAGGTAAAAAAGGGGGTGGGGTCTCCGTTTCCCCAGATGTTCCCCTTTTAGGCTAAGGCACCCAGATGTCAGCTAAATCACAGTCCTGACGGGCATGGATCCACCACCCAATCCTTTCTCAAGGGTAAACTGAATTATGCCAGTCTTGTATGTTTTCTGCCTTAATGTAGACAAAGGGCCAAAGCCATTCCCCGTCACTCTATTGCACATGGAATTTGGCTCCCCAACAAAGAACAGGAAGTATTGAAAGGCAGTCCTGTCTGGGACCCCCCACTACAGGTAATAGAGTATTGTATGTCTCCCCAGAGCCAGAGATCATCACAGATTCACAGCAGCCGTGAGTTAATGCAGGGCCGTGGAGCGCCACAATCTCTCCAAGTGCCTACAGCGGCCTTCCTGGAAATTAATTCCTGGAGCAGCGACATCTGTCCTCTCCCCCAGGGGGCCTCCCATTAACTCCTTACCTCAGCCCGGCGCAGAGCTTATCTCTTACTGCTCCGGGCACAGCACACAGGTCCCACTCTGGAAATGCTGTGGGCAGACACCTAGCAACTTCGTCAGTTACAGCCTCCGTGCGGGCCTACACCAAGCAACTGCATTCTGAATGGTGCACCGAAGGGCCTGAGGTTTCTGCTACCACAGGTAGCCCCCAGGTGCACGCCCCTGCTCTCTGAACACAGGGACTCATCACAACAGAGTGTATGCTGTGCTGGGGAGGCCTCCAGGTCTTGCTTCAGCCCTGGTTGGCCACGCAGTCCCAGTCTCAAAATGGCGGCCGGCCATAATGTTAGGGCTGCAGCAGCATCAGTTGGCTTGGGGCACCTTAAGATTCCTCACATGTATTGTTGCGGAGGGCCCCCGATGTGGTGCCACGTCACTTGGGGATGCAGCTTGTAAGATTAGGCAGGATGCCAGGCCGAATATCTGAGACACTCTCGGGAGCACCAAGAGGAGTGTGACCCCGGCCATCTTGGCTGGCCACACCCCCGATATCTATTATGTTTATCTCAACTTCCATGATACATACTTTTTCACATGTAGACCTACGTAGTCCCATTTCCGTTAGGTCCTCTACTGACTTCTCAACGAGGCGGATTGTAGACTCCACTTTATTCCCAGTGTGGATAGGGATCTTTTCCTGGACTTTACAACTTTGGCAACATTCCACCAATCTCCACTGTGGATGAATGCACAGCCTTCTGATGGACTTTATAATATCATACCTATTCTTCCTTAAATCCTGTTCACACCACACTCTATTCAGCATAGTTGTTCTAGCCTCACAACTTGTGCTCTCACTCTTTACAAATTTGGATAACAAGACCAGATAAAGAATAGAGATGGATTTACGTCCTCTTGGTAAATCAAATGAGATACATTTGTGAGAGAATGTGGCATTATGCTGCAAAACCATATCATGGATTTCACTGGTCCTTCTATGTCATAATTGCTATTTCTGGCCCACTTCATGGAATCACCTACTACCCTACTCATCCCCTCCACCAAACTATTAGTTTGAGAATGACAAATTGAGCTCTTCAGATGTTTCACACCTGATTGCTTCCAGAACATTTCCATTTTATTATTGACAAATTGTACTCCACTGTCAGAAACGATGGATTCTCGGAAACCCTCACTCGTGAAAATATAATTTAAAAATCTAACAGCATTATCTGCAGTAGGTGTAGAAAAAAAAACTCAGGCCATTTGCTATGGTATGCCATCAGAACAAAGGCATCCTCCTCTTTGTCATAGTATAACTCAGATGTCCTTCATGAGCATTGTTGATCACCATATTATGGATGGTACAAGGCGGCACACATTTATCACACCTCAATAGAAAGTTCATCAGCAACCTTGCAATAAGGTTAAGTGTGACAGTCTAAGTTTTTTTCTTTTGGTCAACCACTAACATTGACATCTTTCACTTTTCCCATCACTACATTTTAAACAGATGTTTGAACGCCCTGGACTCGAGGCGTCAGCAGAAGAGGCTCTTTGCGAAGTCCAACAAGGGAGTCAAGATGTATTACAATACATCACCCGTTTCAGACAATTAGCAGCAGAAACAACCTGGGTGGAACGTACCTTGGCGACACTGTTCTGTAGAGGTCTCAGAGAGGACATTAAAGATGAACTAGTGCACTCTGCTAGAATAGAAAACCTTAAAGGATTAATGGACCAGGCTCTGACGATAGAATATCGGTTGAATGAACGAAGAATGGAGAAAAAGAAGAGTCGTTTGCCATCTCACTCAGTACCGTCTCGCTCCTTCTCTCATCGTACCGAGGAAGTCCGTCCTGAACTTAAAGGGAATACCGAGGAAGAGCCAATGCAGATTGACACGGCTCAAGGACCTTTATCAGCCAGTGAAAGGGAACATAGACAAAGGAAGGGGCTTTGTCTATATTGTGGTGCAGCTGGTCACCTAATTCGCGCTTGCCCCATTCGTCCAACCAAGCCCTTGGGAAACGCCAACTCCCGTCCTCAGTAAGAAGGGTGAGGACGGGATATCGTGATATACCTTCTATTTGCTCTTCCAGGGAGGAAGGAACTGCTCTTTTTCTCTTACCAGTTATCCTTCATTTAACTGATGGTCGGGAAGAAAGAACCTTGGCCTTATTGGACTGCGGAGCCAGTGGCATCTATTTAGACGAAGCCTGGGCCAAGGAACGACAGATAGCACAAATACCTAAGGAAGTACCAGAACAGGTACACACCGTGGATGGGTCACTCTTGGCCTCTGGACCTGTACAATATACCACCCCTACCTTCTGTTTACAGTTTGGAAAACACCAAGAAAACCTTTCGTTTGATTTAATTTCATCACCACGCCACGTCATGATCCTGGGAATTCCATGGCTCACACGGCACAATCCTTACATCAACTGGGAAACAAAAACCATTTCGTCGTCCTCTCACTTTTGCCAACACCACTGCTATCCCGCCGGGGATTATTGGTCCCCAAAAGGTCTCTCAACAGCGCCTTCTAAGGTGGGGGGCTCCATTAACGTTCTACAGGGAGTTCCCAGGCATTATCAGGATTATGCCGATGTATTCCAGAAGCCAGAAAAACCTGAACTGCCACCCCACAGAGAATACGACTGTGCCATTCCTTTAGAACCAGATACAGTGGTTCCTTTTGGGCGGATGTACTCCCTCACAGAACCAGAGAAACAGATTCTGAAGGAGCACCTTGATGAGAACCTACAAAGCGGGTTGATTACTCCCTCTTCTTCACCCGCCGGGGCTCCTCTTTTCTTTGTACCAAAGAAAACTAAAGACTTGCATCCTTGTATCAATTTCAGAGGATTAAACAGGATCACTATTAAAGATCGGTATCCGTTACCCCTCATAAAGGACATCTTAGAAGCAGTCAGAGGAGCAAAGAGATTCACCAAGTTGGATCTCCGAGGAGCCTACCATCTTCTAAGAATAAGAGAAGGTGATGAGTGGAAGACCGCCTTTAGAACACCTTTTGGTCACTACGAATATAGAGTAATGCCATTCGGGCTCACTAATGCCCCGTCCATTTTTCAAAGGTTCATGGATTCTATCTTTTCTGATCTTTTGCAACAAACAGTGGTGGTGTATCTTGACGATATCCTAATCTATTCAGTTCATCCAGAGGAACATTCCAAGCACGTTCGCCAAGTCTTAGAGAGACTCCGACAACATCATTTGTTCTGCAAACCTGAAAAATGCGAGTTTGATCAGACAGAAGTAAAATATTTGGGATACTGCATAAACCAAACCGGAGTCGCCATGGACTCAGACAAGGTGCAGGCTATATTGAATTGGCCATCTCCTTCTTCCATCAAGGATACTCAGTGTTTTTTGGGATTAGCCAACTTCTATCGACAGTTCATAGCAGACTTTGCCCAGAGAACCAGCTACATTACTCAAACCCTTAAAAAAGAACATCTAAAGAAGGGCTTTTGTTGGACACCAGGCGCAGAGTTAGCCTTTCAGGATTTAAAGAAAGCCTTTATTCAAGCCCCTATTCTACGACACCCAGACACCAGCAAACAATTTATTGTTGTCACAGACGCCTCAGAAAGAGCCATTGGGGCTGCCTTATTGCAAAGACAAGACGATGATGATTTAGAACACCCTGTATTTTACCTATCACACATTCTATCTGATTCTGAGCTGCACTATTCTGTGTTAGAACGTGAATTACTCGCCTTAAAAGTCGCGTGCACAGAATGGAGACACTTTTTGATGGGATCAAAGGAACCTTTTGAAGCCCGGACAGATCACAGAAATCTACAGTGCTTAAGAAACTTTCAGTGTCAAAATAGCCGGCAGGCTCGATGGGCTTTCTTTTTCAGCCAATATGACTTTTATATCACCTACATCCCTGGTTCTCAGAACACCCTGGCTGATGCCTTGTCCCGACGTTATCCTGAGTGCAGCGATTCTACTGTTCAGAACTTATTTGACAACAATAAGATCATTGGGGTAGCACAGACTTTTTTAGACCAAGTCAAGTCCGAATATGCCCGTCTACACGAAACAGAGCTGAATAAGTTGCGTCCGCAACTGCATACAGATCATGGCTATTATTATCATGACAAGGCCCTGTTTTTACCCACTAAAGCAGTACATTCATACCGCGGCTGCCGCGCGGGCCGCGGGGGGACGCCGCGGTGGGCGCGCGGGCCGCGGGTAGTGCTAGGGGCCTGATTAGGGGTTGCGGCATTCGCCGCGCCCCTTTCTTTCAGTTCTGCCATAAAGGCAGACGCGGCAGGACTTGAAACCCCGAGGGGGTTTCAGGCCTGATCGCACATAGCGTATTACGCGCTTTTACATTTAGTTTCCTGCATTTTTCATTACCTCTGCTCACCACTTACCGATATCTCCAGAACAAAACCGAACCCTTGCACATGGTGGTACTTTATACCTGCCTTTTCCTTCCCAGCATGCTGACCACTTCCTCTCTGCCCAGCATGCATTGTTTTCTCTTTGTTAGACACACGTACCTGATTCACTATTGCTTTCTTTTCCCCAATCCAAGATGGTGGTATTTCTACTTCCTGTTTCCTACTTCCTGTCTAGGGGTATATAAGGGGAATTCAGCTGCTTGTTCATTGCGTTGCAACACTCCTTGGTGGTAGTCACGCTCTGATTGATTTCTTCCTGCGAATCCAGTGTTTCCTGACCTGTCTTTGTTCTCCAGTCTTCCTGATCTTCAGTCCTAACGCCTTGGTGTCCTCCTTTCGTTTCAGGGAGTTGCTGTGGAGGTTTTTTACCCTACTAGGGTTTTTCCTCTGGACTGTAGTGGTTTGCTCTTACCAAACAGCACCCTGGATACCGGAAGGGGTCGCCCCTACCTCGGCCAGAGCAGAACCTGCCGGAACCGGGGCCGTTCCACTACGCCTCTCAGCTTCGACGGTAAGCCCATTGAAAACCGTGACAGTTATTGCCTTTGTTTGTATGAGACATAATATATCTGTGAGAAAAGGGTAATCTCCGTTTAACCAAGACATTCCCTGAGATATCTTATTTTTGAGTCCATGCGTAAACAGCTGCCATAAATCACCTTTTACTATTGTGTTTCTGGTGAGGTGCTGCTAGTGAGCCGGTGAGGTTGGAACAACAGTTGCGACTTGTTGCAGGAAAGACTCAGTCGCCTACAAACAAAAGTACTGTCATCCTTAAAACAGCAGTCTTGCTCAGAGCAAGAGTCCAAACTACGACAGTAGTCAATTGTCAACACCAGGACAGTGCGCGCTCTACGGGCATCTAGAATGCAAAAAACCAACACTCGCAAGATAATGTAATTTATGCATTGTGATGATATGTTATTGTTTAACCTTTTGCATTGCAGAATTCCATCCAAAAGATTCATTTTTAAGGTGCTTATAAATACTGTACATTTGCAATGTATTGCTGCAGACATTCAGAGTCTGTTAGGGTGTGGTCCCTTTCCAGGGCCTTCTAGAGACTTTCCCTGCAACATGCCTGGGCATGGTTCTAGGCTGGGCCAAGACTCTATAAAAGAGAGTCAGCCCAACTTCCAGTGTTCACTATTCAGAGGTTCCGGTGCAGAGCAGCAGCTTCTTCCTGAGCTCCTGTCCCGGCGGCCTATTTGGATTTTCCAGTCTTCTGCACTCATCTCTCATTGGTGATCACTGTTTCCAGGCGGTAAGACGGTGTTTGGACATTTCCCAACACCGTAATTGAGAATCTTCATATTCTTGCTTTTAATTCTTAAATGAATAACAGATTACTTGTGCGCTGCCATTTTTTGACATTTGTATAGTGGTTTGCAAATAGGGAGGACGCGCAATTTATTCCATAAAGATTTGACTTCGTTATTACATTATTGTTCATTGCGCACTGATATTTCCTGACATTTACATGATGTTTTACGAGTTGGCAAGACGTGCAACTCGTTTCATGAGCATTAAACTTTGTTGTTCATTGCGCGCTATCTTTTCTTGACATTTACATGGTGGCATTGGAATCGGCGAAACGCGCGATTCACTTCTCGTGTGTAATTCATGTTGTTCATTGTGTGCTACTATTTCTTGGCATTTGTATGGTGGCATTTGAATCGGCAAGACGCACAATTCTTTCCTCGTGTATAGATAATGTAAGTTACTGTGCGCTACCATTCTAAGACATTTTCTTGGTAGCATTTCAAGTTGACACGTCTCGTGATTTATTCCTTGAATCTACGTTGTGTGATTTCATGGTGCACAAACCTTTATGGTGTTTAATACTCATATAAAAATCTGCAATGTGCGCAATTTACTTCCAAAAGTTTTTTCTGAGATGAACACAACAATACCAGAATTATAGATGTAATGCTGTGTGTTCCTGATATGTATTCATAAAAGGAGATTCATATGGTTGTTTAGAAATTGCTCAGAGTGTTTCCTGATTCTCATGCTAAAGAAAGTACTTGAATCTGAAAGTCCTATTTAACTTTTCCTGTTTCCTCCTCAGGTATTCGGTCATCTAAAGCCTAGTCAGTTTTAGGATTATTCCAGGGTTGTTCATGTTTTTTCGGAAAAGACGAAGCTTAGAGTTGTAGCATGGTACTGATTTCATGAGATGTAATTTTGATGTTGTGTTTTAACCTTTTGCTTCTTACAGGTCTCCTTCCCAGCTGTTCCCATCCTAATCCCCTTTTCCCCACTTGGACTCTCTTAGACTCTCTGATAAATCTAATTAGAGTATTGTAGCTGTCTTGTGGTGGAAGTGTTGGGAACGTGCACAGACCCCGAGGATCTGGTGACTCTGACATCAATATCAGTGGCTGTCAGAGACGTTGCCCATTGGAACTAGTGTGGTTGCAATGCTTCTGCGTTTGGAACGCTGGCCTTTGTGACAGTCTCAAGGGCTGGAATCAGAGAGACAACAATAATGTGTTTCTCTTGAGCTAGAGGTCTCTCTTTAATGACAGCCATCTGAACAGCAGTCAGAATCTTTTCTGTGGGAGCAAAGCGTTGTTCGGCTGTGGAGTACAGGTGTGATTTATATGTGATAGGGATGATATGACCCTCATTAAATGCTACATAGGTGAAGCTTATGGCACCAGTGACTACTCTGAGGACCGAATGTGGTTTGTTGTCCCTTGTGTGTAAGTGTTTTGCTGTAAGCATGTTTTGTTGCAATGCTCTGAGAATGCGACAGTCCAAAATTTGCTTGAAAAGTCGGGCGTATTAAATCATATAATGGTTTATTGTGTTGTGCATAATCTGGAATGTAAGTTCAGCCAAAGTTTAAAAAGCCCAATAAAGACCAGAGGTTTTTATGATATTTGGTGGTTGCGATTGTGGGCTAGACTCTAGCCTTCATCTGATAACTTGTATCCTAAAAATAGGACACTGAGAAAGGCATTTTTTATTTTTTTGTAAATTACATTTGTAACCGAGTTCGGCAAATCCCACAACAACGCGGGCCACCCATTTTAGGTGATGATTGAGATCATCATCCATTAGGTAGATTTCATCACTGTAGGACAACGCCCCAGGGTCAATGTTGTGTAAATTAGATGTGTTTATACCCCTGTGGGAACCTACAAAATCTTTCTGTGAGCCTAAAGCACTAAATGCTGTTAAATCCCTGCTTTCAGGTGCTATATTTTGGCAGAAGAAGCCTCTGGAAATGTTCAACATTGTTTTATATTTTTTGCGCTCTATATTGTTAATGGGTGCTGTGCTATATACATTTTGGATAGCAAATATGCATGTATGACTGTTTAAATGTCTGTAATCTAACACTATGCTATATGAATGGTCCAGTTTTTCAACGGGAAATAGAGGATTGTCCAATGATTAGACACAGGGCTCAATTACACCCTGCTACTCTAGCTGTGCGAGAATCTCTCTCACATGTGCTTTAGCCTTATGCTTAATAGGATATTGAGGTTGAGGCTGTGATTGGGAGATAATTGCTATTATGTGGTAGGGAGAATCTTTATCCCACCCAACATGGTTGCAATACACCGTGGGTATGTGTGCCAATCCCATATCAAATGAGTATGACTCTATCAACTCTATAGTTACCAGAGGTGAGAAAGAAGGCTTAATAATCTCTTCGTCTCACTAGACTTCACAGATAAATTCGGGGAACCAATCTTTTTCGGCCACTAAAATGTCATAAATGTCAGCTAATTGCTTCCAGAATATAATATCAATCGTGCGCTCAATGTCTCCCTCTAATTGTATTTTCATTTTATACAACCTATTGGGAGGGGAGATACGCTTGTCCGCAGTCTCGACTTTTGAAAAGTTGTCAGTTGCTTTCACCTCCAGATGCCCTTGAAGATTCCGGCAAACTATTGTGACCTTTGCTGTGCTGTCTAGCAGAGCCAGTGCCCAGTTCCTGTTCTTCAATAGAACTCTCATCTTGTGTGGCATTTCTTGCAGAAATAGCTGTCACTTTCTTCTTTTTTAATTGAAACTTCTGCAGAGTGTTGTGAATATTTTTCAGTTTCACATGCTCTATCCGTTGTTCTAATCGCCCACCTCTCGCTATGTTTATCCGATGAGTCCTGAAAGGAACGAGATTGGCATGTATCAATATACTGATCTTAATCAGGAGTTTTGATATTATCACTATTTTGCAAGGTATTGCGTTTCTCAGGGGTCTCTGGATATGGAGATGCTCCCCTGTCTACCTTAGATGTTTTTTTTATCCCAGTGTTTTTTAGAAGTCTCAGCTGTTTGCTTGGTAGAATCTTTATTGGATTTACCTTGTAATTGTGGTTTACTAGATCTGGCTCCAAAACTATTCTGATCTACACTTGAATAGGTTTCGGCAATATTCTTAGCCAGCTAACGCTCTTGATCCTGTGCAGGAACATCCTGGAGCCGCAGTGCACTGCTAGTGTGTCTGCTTCCCCTTTAAGGTTACTTAATCATATTGAGGAACATTGCCCATTAATCCCCAAATCCTGGGCTGGGGCTGCCCTGTATTCATCTGGAATTTGGTTTAACACTTTCAGAAGATTGGCAAGTGTTGGTGTACTGTGTGCGGTAGTGTAGAGCGTGGCAAATACCGTGCCATAAGTGTTGCAGTTAACCACCGCGGGCACCATCCCAAATGGTAAGCACATAGTGAGAATTCTCTGTTTATCTTGGGGTCCCATATGGGGAAACACTGCTTCCAGCTCATTTATTTTTTGAGCTAACCAAAACGGAATTTCGTCATGTTTGTCGGGTACTTTACCCATAATCAATTGAACTGTTGCAGTGTTAATGCCTGGCGTGACTGCATGCAGTTGTGCTGGAGCAGCCCATGCTGAGTTACTATTACAAATTGTACAAAGAGTCTGTATATTGCTGCTAGCTCAATGTATAAGTGGCAAGCCAGGATGTGTGTGTATGGGGCCAATTAAGTGCTCAGAGGACCTAGCCTAACATGAAGTGTTGAATGTGGTAGGGCACCAGTTCTGGTAGTCTTAAATGTTAGAGGCTTTTCTATGTATGCGTATGCTCTGTATTATGCAGGTACATTAGCAGGTGTATAATGATTAAATGTATTAGTGTTCCGATCAACTGCTGGAAAATTGACCCCCAAAATAAAAAAAATCTGTTCTATAAGCTAGATGAGCCTCAACTACAAACGTAACATCACCCCCCTGGGCTGTAAGGCCATTATTTAATTAAATGATTAGTGGGGGGGTACATGTTTAATGCTATTACTACCCGCTGCAGGTTTGCCATGGTGAATACATTTGTTCAGAGATGAGGATACCAATTGGGCATTAATCCTTTTAAGGTTCAAGCTTGAACAACCTTCAGTCCTAAATAGGTGCTACCTATCTATTTGAGGAGGAAATCCTCAATACCATGGACGTCTCTGTATATAGTACTGGGGTGCCTTTAGCATGTAGTGAGACAAAGATACTAAGGAAGTTCTGTAATTCAGTGCCTGACCAAACATTGGTGGTGCTGTGTCATGTTGCCTCTCATTGTACTAATGAGACTGCTGGATTCAGGCAGCAGCATCACCGGATTGTGGAGAACTGAGTCCAATTCCACGCCATTTGACAACTAACTAACCCTTTTGGCCAGCTAGCAGTACCTCACCAGCATCTGAACGTGCCAGTGATTTGTGGCAGCCATATGCATGACAATCTGATATCTCAGGGGAAATCGTGGTGGTATAGATATCATCCTTTTCTCTCAGTTACATTTGTTTCAAGCATGAAAAGACAAACAAAAGCAGGGATTGGATCAATACATTTTATTAAATCAACTGCATTCAAAATAAAATGTCATGTACTGCAATGATTAGGATAATGAAACATAATAATAGCAGAGCAGTGACAAATAAAGTGAAAGATAAGAAAAGCCCCACCATGGTGTCACAATGCTAAGTCTTGGAATTCCTACCAATGCCACTAAAGTACTATATCAAAGCACAGCAGTGCTAGCCCTAATCTGCCGTTCTTGATCCCTGAGAAGACACCATCCCCCATACCTGAATGTGGTAGTAGGGAAGAGGGCAGTTGGTCTACAGAGAGTCCTCTACCATGTAGCTGGAAAACACATGACGTCTCAGCAGACAGCGGCAATGAAGCAACAGCATGTGGTGGCAATTTCTGGCTGGAACTTTCCCTCTAACGTATAGGGGGCAGAGAGATGTTTTATAATAAAACAGCTGGTGTTCTAACAAAACTGCCCTAAAGTATGAACACATATGTTTCTGTGAAGTGGCAGAGATTGTGGTGTTTCACTTTGTACTGACAACAATATCATGTACAGATTTGAGCAAAGCACAAAACGAGAATGTCAGACTAAAAAGAATGAAAACACTTTCTGGGCTAAAAGTGTATTAGGTAAAAGAAATAAAAAACATCACCGCAGAATGAAGCTTCTGCTCAGAAAATAAAATGAATACAGATGAATTAGTACTAGGCTAAAGGGCACAAGCTGCAGGCCTAAGGGTAAAATAACATGCCCATAAAAAGCTGCTAAAATAACCCCACAGCAGTAGGTAGGGAGGGAAAACATTAGCATAGGTTCACTTGGCCATTATACAGGATTAGTCAGGACTCTGATGAGGACAAAGTCAGGAACAGGTAGGAAAGTCTCATGGTATGCATGCTTTCCCAGGGATATTACATCCTTAGAAGGCAGATAGTAAAAGCAGTACAGATACACATACCATGATGTCATCTTTACCTATGGATTCAAACCCATTGGTGCTGTACTCACCCCTATACTGAATAACTATGGCACATATGGGTAAATGCTGGACCTGCTTGCCATGTTCATCCTCTGTTACAACTTAGATGTTCAGTTTGCTTTATGATAAGTTCATTACAGTTACAGCACTGCATACAAAGATGGACGGGACATATGCTGCGTTCTTATGGACTATTCTGTGTGTAAAAAATGACAGTTCTTCATAGTTTATGCCTTTGTCTCTAGGGAACTTTCAATATTCCCCAGCATGTTTACCTTAGTTTCAAATGTGGATCTGCTCACTCAGTTTGAGGAATAAGGGCTTCGGAAGGCATACTAGGACACTCCCAACTTGCATCCACCATCTGGAAGGAGTTTTATTTAGCACGGTGAGTGCACTAAAAGCACATGAAAGACATGTCTTCCTGAGACTCATGTGGCACTCATGGAAGCCATTAGTAAAAGTTCACTAGGTATGCATTTGGTAATATTCAGAAAGAAAGAGGTGGTTACTTGACAGGTGGTAAAATGTCCTGTGCCATATGAATGTGATGGGCCCTTGCATGGCAAAGCTATGTTGATATGAAAGCACTGTTCGGTTGGATTTGGGCAGCGGTATAAAACTCTTGTGTATGGTGTGTGAATGGCGTGTGAATGGACCATAAAGTGCTTGGTGCCTTGAAGTGGCTTTATGGTTGACCTTCAGAAGTCTTGCTAACAAGCCCTTGTAAACGTCAAACTTTGGTAAGAAACATACATTTTCCTCACATTTCTGTGACAGAAAGACATAGTATTTGCATGGGGTCACAGGTTTCCCACCACCTTGAGTTCCCACATGTCTCACAATAAGAACGTATCCCACTTGTGTGGATGGCCCAAGAGGAAAGGACACAAAAGGCCCTAAATCGCTATGTTGAGCGATAAGTAATAGGGGTAGGTATGGTATTTGGGGCTGTGCTGTGATGCCGCCTATGCAAACCTATGAACCACAGACATTTTTGAAAACTAGACAACCAAGGGAGTCTAGGGTGGTGTGCCTTGTGGGGATCCTACAAGGTTTTCCTACCCACAATGCTATACAAACCTCAAACTCTGACTGAAATCACACATTTACCTTTGATTTCTGTGATGGAAACTTCTGGAATCTGCAGGATTCCACAAAATTCCTACCACTCTGCATTACCCCACTTGTGGCAATAAAAATGCTACCCTACTTGCGTGGCTGGGTCTAGGGCCACACCATAGGAATGGCTCAAACCAAGGTCCATGGGAGCCCTTGCCAGGGGCTCCCACTAAACTTGTTTTGATCTGTTTCTGTTGCAAGCACTAGGCCTACCCGTACCATTTTTTCGCGAGAGACTTGGGAAAATGCGGGGTGGACAGAATTTGTGACTCCACACATATTCCAGAACATTCCATCACAGAAATCTGAGGAAAATTATTTTTTTAGACAAAGTTTGAGGTTTGCAAGGGATTCTGGGTAAAAAAAATGTGGTGAGAGGTACACAAGTCAGCCCACCCTGGATAGCCCTTGGTGTCTAGTTTTCAAAAGTTGCATAGGTGCCTGCTGAGGATGGGTCTTAAATCTAGAGCGACCCACATTGGAAAAAAGGGTCAGTTTTTTGTGAAAAAATGTGATGTGTCTGTGTTGCATTTTGGGCTGTTTCTTGTTGTGAGCACTAGGTCTACCTACATAAGCAAGACACCATTTTTATCGAAAGACTTGAAGGGATGCAGAGTAAAAGGAAGTTTGTGGCTTCCCACAGATTCTAGAACTTTCCATCCCAGAAATGTGAGGAAAATGTGTTTTTTTAGTCAAAGGTTTGAGGCTTACAAGGGATTATGGGTAAAAAAAGAACGTGGTGAGAGCCACGCAAGTCAGCCCTCCCTGGATAGCCCTAGTTGTCTAGTTTTCAAAGATGTACAGATTGCCTAGATTTCCCTAGGTGTCTGCTGAGCTAGGGTTCAAAATGTAGAGCTACCCACATTGGAAAAATAGGACCAGTTTTCAGTGGGAAAATGTGATGCGTCCATTTTGTGTTTTGGGCTGTTTTGTGTTGCGGCTCTAGGTCTACCCACAAAAGTGAGGTACCATTTTTATCTGGAGACTTGGGGAAGTGCAGAGTGGAAGGAATTTTGTAGCTTCCCACAGATTACAGAACTTTCCATCACAGAAATGTGTGGAAAATGTGTTTTATTAATCAAAGTTTGAGGTTTTGTAATGGATTCTGGGTAGAAAAACGTGGTGAGAGCCACGCAAGTCAGCCCACCATGAATACCCCTATTTGTCTAGTTTCCAAAATTTACAGGTTGGCTAGGTTTCCCTAGGTGCCGGATGAGCTAGTGTCCAAAATCTAGAGGTACTCACCTTGGAAAACAAAATCAGTTTTCGGTTGGGAGAAACGATGTGTCCATGTTGGATTTTGGGACATTTCTTGTTGCGGGTACTAGGCCTACCCACACAATTGAGGTACCATTTTTATCGAAAGACATGTAGGAGCATCGAACTGTAGAACCTTTGTTATCACCAATTAGATTTTGCTGTATTTGTACCTTTCAAATGTAAGTCAGTGTATAAGAAAGATAACATTTTGAAAAATACCCTCCAAATCATACACTCTTATGGGCACCCTCAAAATCAGAGATTTACAAATAACCACTACTCCCAAACTCCATATCTTGTGCCCATTTAAGAAATATATATGTTTCCTTGATACCTGTTTTTCACTCTGCCTATTTCACTTTTTAAATTGGTCTATACTCAATAGTCAATGAAAAACCATTGTATGGTGCACATTAGATGTTGTCTCTGGGTACCTTGGGTTTTTGGACAGCCTAAAAACCATATCTATCACCGCAACCAGAAGGGCCTAACGGACGTAATAGTACGTTGCTTTTATAAATCGCCCATCATGACAAAAAGTTACAGATGAAAATGTTGTCACAAATAGCTGTTTTTTCCTACTCATTTTCTTTATCTTAACAATTATTTTCCTTAGAAAACCTTTGAGAGAGCTACGCATATGACCCCTTGCTGAATTCAGAATAACATCTACTTTTTAGAAATCTATTGTTTTTCTGGATCCTCCATGGGTTTCACACAGGTTTCAACCATAAACTGGAAGTAAATTGCGAGCACAAAAAACAGGGAAAATAGGCTACCTCTTAGGAAAATGGCAAAACTGTGGTACAAAATTATGTTTTTTGATTCAGCTCTGCATGTTCCTGAAAGCTGGGTAGATGGTGATTTTATTACAGCAAACCGTTTGTGGAAGCCATTTTTAAGGAAAAAAACATGCATTTTTATTTGGAGCACTTTTTCCCTATTTTTCTCAAAAAACACAAAACGTTGGTATATCTTGGCTATTTTCTCTGTCTCCTCCAGCGGAATCCACAAACCCTGGGTACCTTTAGAATCCCCAGGATGTTGGAAAAGAAGGATGAACATTTGGCGTGGACACCTTATGTGGGAAAACAGTTATGGAGCTGTAAGCGCAAACTACCATTAATAGCCAAAAAAGGGCTCAGCACTGGGTGGGGGGATCTAAAGGGGGTGAAGACTTAGCAACTAAGGGGTTCATGAGAGTGAACAGCTGCTCAGGCACCACATACAGCAGCTCAAGTTTGCTTTCTTTAGCAGCTGCTCCATTGCAGAGTGCTTGAACTATTTGCCTTCTGCTGAGCAAGCGGGTGTTCAAGCACCGCAAGCAGGTTTAATTTGGACGAATGCTCAATCTTCTGTATGTGTGTACATTCTAGCAGCTGCCTGTGTACCGCATGCATGTTAATGAGGCAGCTAACCGAGCACCAAGTATGGGTAAGTGGCTGCTCGGGCACCGCATACATATATAATTGTGAGGCTCTTTAAGCTCCTTTTTGTTTTGAGCTACAATACATGATTTATATTATGAGTGATTTATAACGTGCATAGTTACCTAAAAAAAGGATTCTCAGTGCTACCTTCCTCATCGAGCCATAGTCAACTAATTATTCACAGTTGCAAAAGAAGGGAAAACAACCAGGTTTTCAGCTTCTTTCAAAAAGCTGTAAGTGATTTATGGGCATTAAGAGTGTGTGGCAGGTTGTTCCAAAGTTTAAGACCTAGATATGCAAATTTCTTAACTCTAGGAACCACTACCAGGTCCTGATAGCTGAAGCAGAGTGCACGTTTTAGGGTGTATCTAGACACTAAAGTTCTCAGATAGTTGGGCCCTGTGTTAGCAAGGCAATATGCAGATAATATAAGGCCTTACATTGAACACACCGTTCAGTGGGCAGCCAGTGCAGAGTATGTAACAGAATGACTGTGGAGGTGAACCAGGGTGAGTGGAGAAGTAGACAGGCCGCTGCATTTTGAAAAGTCTGGAGCAGTTTGACCAAAGATTGTGCAGAACCCAGATACAGAACATTTCCATAGTCTAGTCTGGAGATCATCAATGCCTGGACCACTGTTCTTTGAGCAGGGACCGGGAGACATGCCAGAATGTTCTTTATCAATTTAAGGATGCCAAACAAGTAGCCACCACTTTATTTATCTGGTGCCTCATGGACAACTTGTCATCTAGCTAAAATCCCAGATTTTCTCCACCTGATTGGGAAAGGGAGTCATACCCACAGTAGATGGCCATTGGGAGGTCCCCAAAGGTGGGAATCTTTGCCCACTAGCAAAATCTCCCCATTCAGTTTCAAGCGGGTTGATGTTCATCCAGGCTGAAACTTGTGCTACAGATAGTGATGGCATCTGCATTATGGTTATCCTTAGCAGATAGGATACCACAATCTGACTGTCACCCACATTTGAAAATAATGTAAGACCCTGGGAATCCACAATAACTGTAAGGGGTCTTACATGTCTATTGAAAAGAAGTGGGCGAAGGACAGAACTCTGTGGAACCCCCGAGGCTAGAAGGTGAGATTTAGACTTGTGTTGATGTGTATGCACCTGAAATGTGTGATTGTATAGGAAAGATCTTAGCCAAGATAGAACAGTGCCATGCACTTCCATTCTCTATAATCTGAGAAGTAGACTGGAATGGTTCATTGTATCAAATGCACCACTGAGATCAAGAAGGATCAGTGTCGCAGTACCACCTGAATCTGACTGACCTTGAAGATATTCCGTAAAACCGAGGAGAGCAGATTCATTACTGTCACCAGTCCTAAAGCCAGATTGTGAGGAATGCAATATTCTTTTTAACTCGGAATATGAAGTGAGTTGCTGATTGGCGTGTTTTTCCAACACCTTAGCTAGGGTAGGCAAGATGGGCCTATAATGGGCCCATATAAGAGGGTCAAGGTTTGGCTTTTTCAGTAATGGTGTGACTAAGGCCCACTTCCATGCTAAGAGAACACTGCTTTCAGCCAAGGAGATATTCAAGAGCTGAATGAGTTGTTCCATAATTGGTAAGGCCAATTTGTTCAATACAGAAGGGGTCAAGGGTCAAGTGGAGAGGGGGCCAGGCTAGGCGAGCCAGCAAGATGGCCGTCACATTATGAGGCTCTGCTGGGCTAGGGCCTTTGCTGTTCATTTATCCTCACTGGGGCAGCTGCTCTACCATAACTGCTCCTGAGGCACCCTCTGGGAACGGTGTGCTGCGACAGGTGTCTTCGGCAGATGCTGGTGGAGGCCGGCTGCCCCGGTTTTGCTGATCCTGTGGAAGCGGGCCCCTTGACCCGGCTGAATCAGAAGAGCAGGAGAGGCATCCTACTTGCGGCCTCTTCCTGCTGTGCGTGCCCTCGGACGCGGCGGCTCGGTGTGCGGTCACCGGCCTGGGGGAGAAGAGCCCCAGGGGCCGGCTGCCTCGTGTCGTTTGGAGACGGGGAAATAATCCCTGCCACCTGGCTGGGCCTGAGCTCTGGAGAGTTCGTCTCTTGTCGGGGCTCCCTTCTGGATGGTGTACCTGAACTTGCAGCAGGAGCTGAGGGGTTTCTCCTCCGCGGACGGAGGCGAGGGCAGTCGACTTGTTGTCCAAGGTTTAGTCGGCGGTTGGTCCGGACCACGACCTCGGACGTCAGACCCTGGACCGTGGCCAACCTCGGCCTCTCGGCCAGTGCTTCTTCTGTTTCCCGGCGGCCTGCCCTGGGGCTGAACGGCCGGTGTGGGCATTCTGCATTTGCTCCCCTGCCGGGGGGCGCTGGTGGATCCCGTGGACCCCACCTGGTTGGATCGACGGGCTGGGCCTGGAGGAGCCCAGTCGGATGGCCGGGCGTGGTGCTTTGTGTTGGGGATGGGGGCTGGGGTCCCCTGATCAGAACCCTTTGATGGTCTGATGACCTGTGCAACTGGAGATTGACCGGGCGCTTCTGGGCTTGGGCTTAAGGGAGCCCCTCTGTGGATTAGGGGGGCCTCGCAGCGCTGTGGGTCCGCCTGGATTGGTCCTCGAAAACTGCGCCGCCTTGTCCCGGAGAGGGGACTCCTGTGCTGTGGTGCCCCTGTGATTTCACTGGGAGCTGCTAGTGGGGGTGTCCTCTGTACGAAGACCCTCGCGGGATTGTTGGCTGGCACTAGTGACTGATGGCTTGCCAGGTCATAGAGGGACTGGAGAATGTCACGGCAGTGGAGCCTTGAGGGTGCGTTTGCCACACGAAGGGACCGGACAGCTTGATCATTTGGGCGATTAGTGCTGATTCTTGCTCTGAGACCGGGGGGGAAATATAGTTCCTTTTAAAATCGACACTTGGCAGTCTCCCTGCCTGTTTGGTCATAGCTGCTGTGAAGATGGGGAAGGCGGAGCACAAGCAGTCCAGGCTTACCTTTAAAGGTGGGAAGAAGAAAGGCGGCACATCCACCTCTTAGCCTGAGGAGTCGCCGGTCGATGCAGGAACTTCTGACATTTTGGTCAAAGCTATGTTTTTGGATCTAAAAGCAGCCTCTCTGGCACTGACGCTAATCTGGACCATCTGACGGAACAGCTGGACCGAATCAAGGTGAGAGTAGATGATCACGACTCGCGGTTCGAGCAGCTGGAGGCACGCACATCTGAGTTGGAGGATCAGCGCTACGGTGCATGTGAACAGCTGACAAATATGGAACGAGTATTGGAAGTCATCTGGAGCAAAAATTAAGATTTGGAGGCCAGATCGTGACTCAACAACATCCGTATAGTTGGTCTCCCGGAATCCACGGACATGGGCATGATGGAGGATTTTGTGGAGGGCATGCTCACCGACCTTTTCCCGGGAGAACTTTCCCATTTGTTGGTGGTGGAGAGGGCGCATCAATCCTTGGGGCTTAGACCCCCGCCCGGCGCTCAGCTGCATCCATTCATCGCTCGTCTGCTGAACTATCGTGACAGGGATGCAGTCCTCAGACTGGCCAGGGATAGATGACTGGTGATTTACAAGAACTCTGAATTAAGTATCTTCCCGGATTACACTCCCAGTGTACAGGCTGCACAGAGCGCTTTTGTGCCGATTAAATGTACTCTGAGTCAAAAGGATGCTACATTGTCCCTTATCTATCCCGCAAAATTGAAGATACAGTTCTTCACGGATCCTAAGCTGGCGGTGAGATTTGCTGAGACAGTTCCTAAGAGGGTGACGGCTGCTGATTCGGCTGCCCAGGGGGATGGGCGTGCAGAGTTAAGCGACAATGTCTGATCCGAGTTGTGTAATGTGGTCCGAGGGCCCCTTCTCCTGGGGTGCCGGGTCGATAGACTTTCTAGAGATTCTTTAGAGTAGCCGCTCTATTGACTGTTTTTGTAATTTGGGACCTATGCCACACCTTCCCCCCGCCTCTGTCAGGACCGCGGGATGGATGGGTAGCACCCGCCTATCGGATGAGTCCTTTCATAATGTTTGTTGTTGTGGTTGGAGGTCTGGATGTTTTTTGGGGGGGGTTTTGGGGAGGGTTCATAGCTTCGACCCATTTGGGGGTCTGCGTGGATGGGGGTAGGGTATGTATTTCTCTTGATTTCTTTTTCTTCTCTTTCTTCCTATCCTTTCTCTTTTCCCTCTATATGGGACTGGTAGATCCGGGAGGATGCGCTGGGCTGGCGAGGTAGTTGATCTAATGTATACTGGCTTGCAGGGAGCATGACAACGGTTAGATGTTTAACATGGAATGTGCGTGGCTTAAATGATGCGGGTAAGATGCGATTGGTGTCCGCTTACATTAAACGCCAAGAAAGTGATGTCCGCATGCTTCAGGAGACACACTTAGTAGCGGAGACGCAGGATCGGCTGAAGGCGGGATGGATTGGGGAATATCACTGCGCGGTGTTTTCGCGTTATGCAAGAGGTGTGGCGATCCTCCTGCGCAAGGGCCTGTCCTGGCGTACCCAGAAGGTAATAGTGGAACCTAATGGCAGATATGTTTTGCTGAGCGGCATGCTTTTAGATAGGGATTGCAGGCTTGTGTCAGTATACGGCCCCAACATGAACGACCCTGGGTTTTTCCGCGCGGTATGGCACTTGATAGATACTCTCGGCAAAAGGGCTGTGATCTGGGGGTGGGGATTTCAATGTCATATTGGACCCCGGGGCTGACCGAGAGAGTCTTGCCAGAGTGCAATATGTTGCTACGGCCAGGGCCCTGACGTCTGTGATGACCGCGGGTTCACTGGTAGACTTGTGGCGGGCGACGCATGGGGCTGCGCGGGAGGGTACATGCGTTAATTATGTCAATACCAGCTGGTCACGTATTGATCGCTGGCTGGGAACGAAGGATGTGGAACTTTGGACTAGGTCGGTGGAGCATTTGGCTCGTACCCTTTCGGATCACTCCCCGGTGAAACTGGTTTTGGAGGTGCCTGGAGGTCCGGGCGTGCATTTACTTGGAGCCTGCCCCATGAGGCGCTTAGGGACGGCGCGTTTAGGGAGGAGGTCCGTGAGACGATAATACACTATTTTGCTGAGAACAAGGGGTCAGTACAATCAGCTGGCACACTGTGGGAGGCCTTCAAGGTGGTGGTCCGTGGGGTATGCCTCTTGAAACAGCACAGGGCTCTCAGGTCGCTGCAGCGGGAGGATCAGCTGGCACACTGTGGGAGGCCTTCAAGGTGGTGGTCCGTGGGGTATGCCTCTTGAAACAGCACAGGGCTCTCAGGTCGCTGCAGCGGGAGCTGGCGGAGTTGGAGGCTCGGATAGCGGAATTAGAGCAGCGGTTGGTGATGGACTAGTCTGGTGCTACTCTTGCCGCTCTGCGGAGCGCGGTATCCCCATATGAGGAGGCCTCAATACGGGAGACCTGTTTCCTGGGTAAGTTTGCCAGGGCTAGGAGATATGGCGAGGGCGAGAGGGCAGGTCGGACTTTGTCGAATATGTTGCGCAGACCATGGGCCAGTAGCTATATTACAGAAATCAATAATGCTGCCGGTGAGCGAGTGGCTGGCACGAAGGGAGTATTGCAGGTATCCACTGATTTTTTCGCGGATCTCTCTGCAGAGCCCTCACAGCTGGATGGCGATGCGGCTCAGGACTACTTCTCAAAGATTAGCCTCCTTTGGTTCGGGGATGTTCATAGGCTGTATTTTGATGCCTCCTTTACGGTGGAGGAGGTAAAGTCTGCAATTCAGAGCATGCCTGGCGAAAAGTCACCCAGATTGGATGGGTTAAACCCAGCCTCCTATAAGGAATTTGTTAATATTCTTGCTCCCCGGTTTCTGGACGTATATGATGAGGCTTTGGAGGCTGGGATTCTCCCCGTTTCCCTCCGCGAGGCATTGTCACGATCCTCAAGCCCGGCAAGGATCCACATAGCTGCGACTCGTACTGTCCGCTCTCTATGATTAATACAGATAATAAGATTTTGGCGAAGATGATAGAGGCAAGAATACAGCCGCTGCTTCCGAAGCTGGTGCTTCCTGATCAGTCGGGGTTTGTTCCAGGCCAGTCTACGACCCACAATTTGCGCACTTTCTTTGCGGTCACGGGGACAATTGATGATGAGGAGGAGGCTGCTGCAGTATTCCTGGATGCCACTAAGGCTTTTGATTCGTTGGCATGGGAATACCTGTTCAGGCTGCTCGCCAGAGTGGGTATGAGTGCTCGTTTTGTGAAGTTGATTCGCTTACTATATACTGAAACCACTGCCAGGCTGCGGTTGAATGGAAGTATCTCGGACCCCTTGAGGGTGGCTCGGGGGACCCGACAGGGGTGTCCCTTGTCGCCGCTGCTATTCGCTGTGGCGATGGAGCCTCTTGCAGCATACTTAAGGCAACATCATAACGACAGAGGATTGGCGTACCGTCAGCGCCCGGTGCTGGTTTCGATGTATGCAGCTGATGTTGCGCTGTATGTACGCACACCGTGAGTAAATCTCGACATGTTGTTGGATGAGATAGTGCGTTTCGGCACCTTCTCTGGCATTGTGGTGAATTGGTCTAAATCCGTAGTAATGCCTTTGACCAGCGCGACAATACATTCCCCTAGCCGGTACCCCATCAACTGGACAGATGAGCCCGTACGTTATTTGGGAGTTTGGCTGAGCCGAGACGAGAACTCCCTCCGGTCAACTAACTATGGCAGGGCAATTTTATGGTTGGAAGAGAAGGTGGAGGTGTGGCGCTCGCTGCCTCTCTCGTTGACAGGTCAAATTGTTATCGCCAAAATGTTGGTGCTGCCTAAGTTCCTATATTTATTTTTAAATGCCCCCCTCCTTTTTAATGCAAGCTTTTGGCGGAGACTCCGGTCCGCGTTGATACTATTGGTGTGGGCTTGCGGGCAGCTAGGGTTTCTTGGGAGGCGCTGACGCTGCCCTTCGAGCAGGGTGGCCTGGCTGCCCCCGATCTGGAACTTTACTATTATTGTGCCCAAGCACATTTTGCTTACAATTGGATCCATCCTGTCCGTATCGCCCCCACCTCGCGCCTTGGCCTGACTGCCTATCCCAGGCTCTTTGGGATGCTGCTCGGCCCAGGCCCGGGGAGTCGACACAGTGGCATGCACGGCAAAAGCATGGACCGTTACATTGTGCCGCACAGATGTTCCTGGACCCTTTGCACTGTTGATGCCAGTCTTAGATGTCGCGGCCGAGCGAATGTTCCATGATGTGGGGCTTAGCAGCTTTCAATGTGCTTCGAATTTGAATAAGCTGGGGGATTGGTTTGTGGATGGGCGGCTGATTTCACCGGAGGCCGTGCTTGGAGAAGGGCGGGATAGTGCGTTGCATAGATTGTATGTGCTGCGGGTATGTGCGATGCTCCGCGCCCGTTTCCCTCGATCACCTGAGATGCCATTGTCATGCCAGGCCCTAGAGGTGCTGTGTAGTGTGCGGTCGCCGTGCAAGTTAATCACTAAACTATATAACGGTGTTCAGAAGCAGAAAGGGGATCTTGCACAGTCGGCTAGGGCCAAATGGGAGGTGGATGTTGGCGGAAGTATTTCAGTGGAAGAATGGAGGGAATGTTGTGCACATATGAGAGTCCTGTCGCCTAACTACCGACTGCGTCTCATACATTTTAAATTCCTGCATCGCGTGTATTACACCCCACATAGCCTGAACTCTCTGAGTCTGCGCTCAGACGCATGTTGTGAGCGGTGCCGCACTCCTGATGCTGACTTTTTACACCTGTTGTGGTCTTGTCAGGATGTGAGTGTCTACTGGTCAGAGGTGATACGTATGATTGAGGTGATGATTGGCTTGGATCTACCCTTGTCGTCTAAACAAGCGCTACTTGTATGTGTGAAGGAGGTGCCGCCTGCTTACAGGAGATTGGTGGGCATGTTGCTGCTGCTGGCTAAGCGCAGGGTTGCGATATGCTGGGGTTGTGGACGCGCTCCCAGTGGAACGGACTGGCTGAAGGACGCCTCCTGCCAGGAACAATTAATGCTATATTGGGAGTTGACCCCCGAGGGCTCTAGACCTAGGGACATTTGGGCTCCACTGCGCTCTTTTCTTGAATCCAATGCAGAAACTCTGTTATAATCCCACTTAGCTGCACACACAATTATTCTCCATTCTCCATCTCCCAGCTGTTTTCACGCTGCAGGATGGATTTGTTAAGAACAGTTGTGTCCCACTTGGGTGTATTCCCCTGCCGGCCTCCCCCCTTCCTTTCTTCTTTCTTCTTCTTTCTCTCGTGGATCTCTGATCTGCTTCCTTTTTCTTTTAAATAGAGTTATTATGTACTAATCATTGCTACCTTAATATTGTTGAGAGCATATTATCGAGAGGTTAGTGGGATGTGAGGTTGGATTTTCCCTGTGAAGTGTCAAATGTCTGGTTTGAATTTTTACCTGATACTCCTGTATAAGCACGGATCACAAGATCTACTGTCTCTTTCTTGTTTTTAATTGTGATCTTTCTGTTGGATGTTCACCTTATAATTGAATATACAAATAATTTAAAAAAAAAAAGAAAAAAAAAAAAGGTTCAAGTGGAGAGCCTGATCTGGTGGCAGCAAGCAATGAGATAAAAGAAGACACATCTAACGGGATAAAATAATTCAGGGTGCAGGGCGAGCAATGAAGGAGCTTCAGACTGACTAATTGTAGAAGTACTTGAAAAGGTAGTTTGAATGTCTTCTATTTTTTTTAAACATAAAAGCTGCAATTTCATCACATTGGGCTAGTGAGAGAGGGAAAGTAGGGGCCGTAATATTAGGATCAGAAAGATTTGTTACTGTCCTAAAAAGAGTTTTAGGACATTTTCTTTGCCACCGTGAGTAGTGCTGCTTTATTTGATAGTCTTTTAAGCAATCCTATATCTTTGTCTATCCTCATTTTTGTAAGTTTTCCACCACGTCCTTTCCAGGCCTTTACACAGTTTTTTAGGACGATGTAGTGAGTCAGTGCACCACGGGCCGAGGGGAGGATTCTATGATGTTTCCTACTTATGGTAGGGGCTAAAACAAGGGCATGGCCAAGATGGCGACCATGCAAGTTGCATAGAGAAGAGCTCCGTCATAATAATACATCCTGAACCCCATGCTGAAACGTCCACGGCCATACAACTTGTTGTGATTGCCATGACCGAGGCTGGGGTCCTTCGCATCGCCATTGGTGCTGCAGGAGGATGGAGTGGAGAGAGTGGTTGGACGGTACAGCTGACCACTGCTGGCACACGGTTCGGCGCACTGTGCCTGGATCGGGGCACTTGAGAGGGGGAGTGCAGGCCCCCGCCATGTAACTGTATCGCCCGGACCCTTGTGGGGGTTTCCCCATGTGGGGGCGGTCACCTGGGGGAACCCGGCCCACTTGCCTCTGCCACTATGTACACCTGGGGCGAGGTGATGCTAGCGAGACTTCAGTGCAGTGTGACGCAGCCCGGGACACAGCTTGGATGGCTGGAAACCCATGGGATGGAGCGGGTCCTTTGGCCTTTGTCCTGGTGGGCCAGATTTTTCATTGGACCTAGACTATATTCGCCTCGAGGGGACTAGCCTCAAAATTGCCGCTCCAGCAGGCGCGCCAGTCTGAGGCAGGCACAGAAGAGAAGAAGTAGGGCAGCTTGATGCGCTGACACAAGGCTGCGAGAGACCTACATCAGACTTGAGCCTGCTGCCCTAAACTGGGGTAGGCCTATTCAAAAAACATTACCCTGCACTGGCAACTTGCTCCGCCTCACCTTACCTCCCCCCAAGAGGAGCACAGTATGTCAGTAGTGCAGGGGAATCCTGGAACTGGCACCCACCCCGCTAATTCACTGGCTAATGGAAGGGTCACTGGGAAGGTGTCAGCTGGAACAAGTGACTCTTCTCTCCCTCAGTGGACGCTTACGGTGCGCACTGCCTCTGGTGGGGGCTCTTCAGAACACAGGGGAGTGGCACACCTGGAGATTAACCCTGTGCCATTCCCACACGGTGGAGCACACTAGGCCGTGGGAGCAGGAGAAAATCTGAAACCAACTGCCCTTTCACCAATCATCCCACTGGTGGAGAGGCCAGCTGGGTGAGTGGATCTGACCGCCCCGTGGTAACAAAAGGTGTGCACAGCCTCTTATGAGATCTTTTCAGATAACATGGGTGTGACATGCTTGAGGACTACTGCCACACTGGTGCCTTGGGCCCCTCTTCCCCCCACCCAGAGGTGTTGCACAACAGACTGTGTGTCGCAGAGGCATTCCGGAGTCAACGCCCTCCATGCTAACTGACTCACAATCATCGCTACCACCGTGAAGGGGACTGTTGGGGTGGGTGGATTCACCCCCTGCCACAGAACTACAGGGGGCGCACTACCCCCTCAGAGGGAGCTCTGGTGTACCACACTTGGCCCTCGACTGTTGGGAGGGGGCTGGCGCCCATGCTATTCGCCCCTTCCCGTAATGAATGGAAACTCCTTGTTTTCCTTATCCCCCCTGCATACCAACCATTGATCAGTCAAGAGACACCAACAGCCACAAACTACCAAATAAGACATTGGCAGCAGTTGAGCTCCCTTTCCCTATAACTGCAATGTCTGCCGCTTCAAGTAACATGCTGGTTTGCCCTGCGTGGCCAGTCAAGCCTTCTGCTGCTGTGGGACTAGTGTTGTGATGGGCCCTACTAAACAGGACAGCCCACTGCCAGGAGCGCCTGGGGCACACAGAAGCAACACGGAGGGAGAACACTCACACACCCAAGTTGAACCTCTGAGTATCACATTAGCAGCACACTAATGCAGGCTTGATGAGATCCTAGCCGCAGTATTGAACATCAAAACCACAGTAGAGCCTAATATTGATGTGCTGCGAATATATATGGGACATATGCTAGAAGACCACAAGAAGCTAAAAGAGTGAATCAAAGCCACAGAATCCACTTTGGCATCTTTCTTGTCATCGGTGTTAGACACCACTGCACACATCAGGGCCCTACAGAAAGAGGTGGCATACCTCCATCCCCAGCATGAAACTATACCTCAAAGAAATGCTCTCAGAAACAGTCCTCCAGGGTAAGCACTCAACCTTCTTTTCAACTGAACGTGCATACAGGGTGCTGGGCAGTCTGCCCCCCACCCAAGAGCTCTCCCTCGGCCAGTAGTGCCTTGCTTATACAATTATAAGTCTCTCACGCAGAGGGCCCATGGAGAGTGGAGAATTTCAAGGTAAACATTTACCCTGACTATATCTTAGAAGTACAACGCAAATGACCCTCCTTCTTGCCGGTGAAACGGAACCTCAGATTAAACAACATCAAATATGCATTGCAGTTCCCTGCTACACTCCATATCGTGCACGGAGACCCTACCACCTTCTGCAGTACCCCGGAGGAGGCATAGACATGGCTGGAGCAGAGAGGTATAGCCATTGCACCTACGGAAATTCCAGAGCAACTGTTGATGTGGATGAGGCAAAGACACCGGAGAACTCACCGCTGTCACCCACAGGTTGGCCCATCAAAGGACCAGGCAGCTAGGGAGAGGGCCCTGGTGGTTGCAGAAGTGGAACAGAGAGTTGCAGCCCCATGCCCGTCTCCCTCTGACCAGGAATATATGTACGATGATGGTTCAGGGGCTGATTGGACTGCTGCTGGGTGGTGGCTGCCGGGTGACTCCACAGACTTCAAATGAGGTGGTATAGCAGCCTCTGTGACCTGGGATACTAGAACACTTCATAAAGTATTTTACCAAGTCTTGTAGACGGAGGGAGGTTATGCTAACATCACATGGGCTGGGTTTCGTGAATCATTGATCATTGGGTGCTTTTATGACATTCCAGGCACATCTCCCTAACACGTTTAGTGTAATCAAAGTCAAACAGTTCATAACCTTGATATTTAAGTGCATCATAGTGCCATTGGCTGGTCACCCAATGACGCACCAGCCTGGGTAGGGGATTTTGATGTTGTGCCTAGGGTATAACATGTGGGTTGTTTATGTAACAAATAGTATTTTCAGTTTTATGCATTTGTTTAGGTGTGTGGCCGCTAGGGAACAAGGAGGGGATGGGCAAGAAGCAGATGGATTTGGGGAGATACCTCCGAACACACACAGCATGATGCTCCATGCTAATCGCAGATCTACCGTTCATATATATAATCAAACAAGATTCATTTTTGTCTTGAAATGTTAGGGGGCTGGTGGGGTTTGTTAGACGAAATAGGGAGGACTAATTTTTACATAGGCGTAAAATACATATTGCATTTCTCCAGGAAACCCATCTTACTGTGCCAGACCTGAAAAGGGTGCGCAGACACTGATGAGGCACATTGGTTGGGACTACATACTCCACATATGCCAGGGTGGCTCTCATATGGGTGGCCCCAGGAGTGCCACTGGAAGTGACGCACACCAAGATTGACCCAGAAGGGAGATATGTAGTGCTAGAAGGAATCCTGGATGGCTCACCCATATTGATAGCCTTCCTCTACACCCCAAACTCTAACCAGGCCACATTCTTGCAATCACTTACACCGGCACACCTGCAAAATATATTAGCACTATGCTACTGGAGAGGGGATTTCAAACGTGTCCCAGAATTAAACCAAAATCGCTCACGCGCACCGGTGGCTGTGGCCCAATCCACAACCCTCACACAACATCTGCTGCTATGGGCAGCCCATAGACATTTGGTGAGACCTGCACCTCAACACTAGAAAATATTATTTTTACTCCGGTCTACACAACTTATACAGTAGAATAGACCTCTTCTACTGTAACCCAGAAGCCCTAACAAAGGTCGGTGACACAGAATACCTTGGTCACACACTATCTGACCATTGCCCGTTTCAAATTTGGTTGATATGGGGACATGGGCATCCGAGTATACCCACATGGAAACTTCCTGCACCAGCCCTACAAGGTCAGGTATTCCGAGATACCATACTTGGCCGTCTCAATACATATTTTGATACCAATGGGGGACTGCTTCCGACACAGGGGTAGAATGTGATGCATTCAAAATAGTCCTTAGGGGCCATATGATTAAGACAGCTTATAACATCAGGCTGACACTACGGCGGGAGCTGCAGACATTGAAGACCGACATGAGACGATATGAACATCTTTACCAAAAGATAGGGCGGCTATCCCGCTAGTGTAAGTCTGTGTTGACTATAAAGCGACATTGGACAGGCTATGCAAATTAGACTACTGGGAATACCAGGCGAAGATACATATGGAGGGTGATAAAGCCAGTAAGCTTTTAGCCTGGCTCCTGCGTCCTGGCTTTTCCCGAGTTCCAATCACCGCTATTCGTAACAGGACGGGGCAACTATTCAACACACAGGACTCTATCAACTCCGCCTTTCACTTGTATTATTCTAAGCTAGACTCCGCCCAGAATACACTGAGGAAGATAATATAGAAGCATTCGTGGACAACATCCCTGTGCCACATTTACAACCAGCTATGTGTGCTGACTTTGAGGCACCTCTCCTGGCCCCGGAAATAGAGGAGGCAATTAACCATATGGCATGTGGTAAAACGCCTGGGATGAACAGCTGGCCTAGTGAATTCTATGCCACATGCCAAACACAACTTGTCCCTCAATTGTAGAAGGTATACATCTCCGCTTACGCAAGGGATTTCTTGACTACCTCCATATGGGAGGCAACACTGGTGCTATCCAATCCGGATAGAAACCGCTTACTGATGGGGTCCTACCGACCCCTCTACCTGCTCAATACATACTATAGGATACTTGGCAGGGTACTGGCAAACAGGATGATCCCCACAATCCAAAGTATAATTCACCCGCCCAAAATGGGTTTATTCCAGGCAAGAACAACTTTATGAATCTCAGACGCCTATTCATGCTCATGGATTGGGAGGGGGGAACAATGTTTGACACCCCTTAGGTTGCTGTGCTAGATACAGAAAAGGCGTTCGATACCCTAAAATGAGATTACATACTGAAGGCATTGAAAAAAATGGGCATAGGCCCTGCTTCCTTAAATGTATCGCTCTGCTCTACAACACTCCCTTAGCACGAGTGAAAACAAGTACTCTGATCTCAGACCTCTTTGACATTGGATGGGGGACCTGCCAGGAATGCCTCTTGTAACCACTGATATTTGCACTGGCGATGGAACCCCTGGTGTGTGCCCTTTGAGCACCGGAGTGGGGTATCCAGGCTGGGGACAGATGGCATGTCATATCCTTATATGCTGATGATGCCTTAATATATTTGTGCACAAGGCTGAGGTACTGAACCAATTGATGGTTCTCCTACACTGATTTGGAAAGGTGTCTGGGCTGAGAGTGAATTGGGAGAAATCCTGCTTATTTCTGTTGGAGAGAGGCTCCCGATCACCCCCTGACATGGGTACTTAACTCCATTAAGTACTTGGATGTCAGAATCTATCACTCCGAGAAGGATCAAATAGAAGCGAACATTAGCAGGGCACTATTGGGTATACAGTCTTCCCTCCAGTTTTGGACCTCCCTCCCACTCTCACTGAGGGGCAGAATCGCCACCTCCAAAATGTTGGTACTTCCTAGGTTGTTATACTTCTTCACAGCTATCCCAGACCTGCTGCCGTGCAAGATGTTTGCTGACATGCTATCTCTGCTGACAGCATTGATATGGGAAAAGGGTAGATGACGGTTGGCCCTGGACCAATTATGTGCTCCACTGGAGAGGGGTGGCTGGGCGCTCCAAACTACGAATACTGTTATTTGGCTGCCCAACTCCAATGGTCTATGCACTGGTTGGCTTCACATAACCACAACGAACTAGGAGGTGGACTCAGGGGACATACATCAACCCAAGTGTTGCAATGGCTGCTAAGAACCAGCGAAAGTTGCCAGGGGAGGACATTAATATCTTAATATGGGTCGCCAAGAAATGCTGGCACATCTATATGCGTATGAAACACTCCTTTCCACATTAATGCACCAGGACTATCCCTGTGGGCAATGCTGGTTTGGTCAGACCTGCACACTCACCCAGATGCAGCTGCCTGGGAGAAGGCGGGCCTCATGGAATGGGGGAACACTTCACAGACCAAGTACTAACCACATTTGATTGCCTGGTGGACGAATACGGCATACTACTGGGCACCTTCCTGACTTATGCCACACTTATACGCTATCTGAAACAGTTTTGGGACAAAACGCACAATGAACCAGAATCATCGGCATTGCTTCAGATGCGCCTGTCACATGGAGACACACGTAGGACTGTTACCAACATCTACAGCTTTTACGCATAGACAGGGAGCAACCCCTACAGGTGTTCAGAGCTTATTGGGACTCTGTCCTCCACATAACATTTTCATATAAACAATGGGCACACTGAAAGTAATATCCACTAATGCTAGACTTAAATACGCACAATTCAGCTACCCACACCATACATACCTAACTCCTAAGGGACTGGCGCGCATATATTCTAGGGCTATAGACATATGCCTGAGGTGCCAGTCGCTTGAAGACTATTTCATTTATATGGTTTGAACATGCCCTCACATAACCCCCTACTGGGAGACTATTCATGGGATCCTCTCTACAATAGGGGGATATCAACTCCAAAAGAGAAGGAATACACTGTTCACTGGGGGGGGTCACTTCCTGTACTGCGCAACATAAACCTACTAATACCTCATTGACCTGGCACTAATTTTAGCAAAGCACTGACTGGCAGTGTGCTGGAAATCCACTACAGCTCCACCCCTCGCTCTATGGATATCTGATCTGCGCGCAGGGATACTCACTGAGCAACAGGCGGCACTTACTGGCAGCACCCGTGATGCAGCTCTGGCCAGGCCACCAGACTGGCAGGGATTCCTGGAAAGAGTAGAAACGCAATCTGCTATATGACTACCCTGAGTAGGCCCACCGTGCCTCACAGCGTATGGGTCCACATTGGCTAGACGCACTACGCACTCCCGTTCTGGCAGCCCCTTCCCTTCATCATGACAGTAACAAGGGGAGCATCATAAACCAGTATTACCACACCTCCCCTCTAACCCTGATATGTATAGTGAAGCTAGTTGCCGGAACTGAGGGATGCTGTCCACCCCTCGCCACCTGCACACTGCACCACAACTAATAGTCTGCTAGTCACTACACATGCTCTGACGCTCACGCACCACAATTTAAATTTGTTCTGTATGATGGTTAACATGGGTACAACAAGCTGACAGGCAAGGTCACAAGACATGGGCATTTCTGCCTACGACAAAATACCGAATGGACACTGCTAATGTCTCAAGTATTTAAAGTGTATCCCTTTCCTGCTGTTTAAAAGCATCTGGAATGTATATTAGACCGCAATGTTTGTTTACATGCCATATAAAATATGTGCCATGTACCAATTTTTTAATTTTTTATTTAAATTGAATAAAGATAAATAAAAAAAAATGGTAGGGGCTAAAACATCCAATGAAGATCTGATCCAGGCATCTGTAATGCATGTGTCCGACTCAATCGAGTGACTCAGTGCAGGGCAATTAACTTCAAGAAGTGAATTGAGGGCCTGGAGATCTAGCTTCAATCAGTTCCTGCCCATGGAAATTTTCTGGATGGCACAAGTTTGAGCGCCTGAGATAGCAATGAGAAGGAACAGGACTGCAAAGTGGTCAGACAATATCAGGGGGATAGGCTGGTTCGTCTGTATGCTCCTAAGGTTAGTGAATATAAGATCCAGCATATATGACTAGCAGCATGAGTGGGAGATTTTGTAATAAACTGGTTATCAAGAGTAGCAAGATCCTCTATCACAGACAGGGGTATATTACAGGTCATATTGTCAAAATGGATGTTAAGGTTGCCCAAAATACTGAAATTGGAGTATTCAAGAATGGATGATGGAAGAACATCCATAAGACCCGAATTTCAGTCAGCCACTTTGCCCGGTGGACAATATATAATGGCTTCAAACATGGTGACGTTTTTTGCTGGTGATAATGAGAAAAGAAGAGATTCACAGACAGGAACTAGCAATTTATAAACGAGCTGCAACCTTTTTTATTTTCACAATCCATTTTCTGGATCCAATAGGATGAGGGCATGGCTGCAATCACGTCTAGCGCTCAAGAAGAGTTTAGCCAGGTTTCTGATGCCCTACGAGGAAGTTAAACATGTCCCAATGATGCTTCACTAATGAGTGGCAGTTGAGGTTAAAGAACTTAAAACCGCTAAAATCATGGACAGGTTAGACTTAAAGTGCACTGGTTAATCTGCTGAGATGGACAAAGGTTTTAAGTGTGGGTGGATAGTCGTAAAGCAGCAGCGCGGGCACTTTCTAGTTGCTGTAGCAGTGGTGGTTTCTGTACATGGGCGTCGGGGCTCCACCCTCTTTAGAATCACAATAAAAAAACAAAGCAATCATTTTTTTTTTTTAATTTAAAAGTAATACCCTCTTTTTTAACTTTATCAAACAGAGGGCACTATCTCTCCCACTCACCAACACCAGATAAGTGACGTGACATCACGTGATCGCTTTAACTGATCCCCAGGCCCAAAGTGAGTCTATTTGCCGGGCTGACAATCTCACAGCCCTGAGGCCTGTGAGGTCATCAGCTCAGTAAAGACCCAGCATCAAGGCCTTGTCTCCACCCACTGATGACGCGGAGGCCAAGTTAGCCTTGGGCTTTTTTGATTCAAGCCCTGAAGCGCTTAGCCTCCAAGTCAATCAGGGAGAAAATTGTCACCCCACCCTTTCCCAACTTGCCACAGGGCGTGGGTGGGACCTCTCCACGTGACAAGCTGGGAAAGGGTGTGGCAGGCGGGAACACTCGGACCGAAAGCACAGCAGGACAGGCTACTGTTGCAGTGTTGAGAGTTGTGACTCATCGTGGTCGTGGACCGTCACAAGCAGCATATCTGAAGGAGTGTGGCTGCCGGCCGGCACTCGGCAGATCAGCACCAGGTAAGAAAGATCTAAAACATTAACAGCTGCTGGGCCCATCGTCATGCAAGCACGTGCACATGGAATGACATCTAAGGACTTCACTGAATTTCTCAATTCTGTATGATAGTGTTTTAGCTAAGTATGGTGTATCACTTTTGCCAGACTTGATAATGTGGCATAATGCTTAACCAGGGTGTTGCTTGTAAAGTAGTCCACTTCCTAAATTATAAAGTTAAGCTTGCAGTGCTAGGCTTGTTGTTTCTCTGCAACGCTGCCATAGAAAATCCCATCATGATCAGACAGTGAAATCGACAGATTAGCTGCGGCAGTGGAGTTTTATAGGAAGGTAGCCTCTTTCTAGCCTTGTTACCCCCACTTTTGGCCTGTTTGTGAGTATATGTCAGGGTGTTTTTACTGTCTCACTGGGATCCTTCTAGCCAGGGCCCAGTGCTCATAGTGAAAAACCTATGTTGTCAGTGTGTTTGATATGTGTCACTGGGATCCTGCTAGCCAGGACCCCAGTGCTCATAAGTTTGTGGCCTATATGTGTTCCTTGTGTGGTGCCTAACTGTATCACTGAGGCTCTGCTAATCAGAACCTCAGTGTTTATGCTCTCTCTGCTTTCTAAAATTGTCACTGCAGGCTAGTGACTAATTCTACCAATTCTCATTGGCACACTGGTACACCCATATAATTCCCTTGTATACGGTACTTAGGTACCCAGGGTATTGGGGTTCCAGGCGATCCCTATGGGCTGCAGTATTTCTTTTGCCACCCATAGGGAACTCAGACAATTCTTACATAGGACTGCCACTGCAGCCTGAATGAAATAACATCCACGTTATTTCACAGCCATTTTTCACTGCACATAAGTAACTTATAAGTCACCTATATGTCTAACCCTCACTTGGTGAAGGTTAGGTGCCAAGGTGCCCCCACATTGTTCAGGTCAAATTCCCTGAACTTTGTGAGTGCAGGGACACCATTACATGTGTGCACTACACATAGGTCACTACCTATGTGTAGCGTTACAATGGTAGCTCCGAACATGGCCATGTAACATGCCTAAGATCATGGAATTGTCACCCCAATACCATTCTGGTATTGGGGGTGACAATTCCATGATCCCCAGGTCTCTAACACAGAACCCGGGTACTGCCAAACTGCCTTTCCGGGGTTTCCACTGTAGCTGCTGCCGACCCCTCAGACAGGTTTCTGCCCCCCTGGGGTCTGGGCAGCCCAGGCCCAGGAAGGCAGAACAAAGGATTTCTTCTGAGAGAGGGTGTTACACCCTCTCCCTTTGGAAATAGGTGTGAAGGGCTGGGGAGGAGTAGCCTCCCCAGCCTCTGGAAATGTTTTGATGGGCACAGATGGTTCCCATCTCTGCATAAGCCAGTCTAAACCGGTTCAGGGATCCCCCAGCCCTGCTCTGGCACGAAACTGGACAAAGGAAAGGGGAGTGACCACTCCCCTGACCAGTACCTCCCAGAGGAGGTGCTCAGAGCTCCTCCAGTGTGTCCCAGACCTCTGCCATCTTGGATTCAGAGGTGTTGGGGGCACACTGGACTGCTCTGAGTGGCCAGTGCCAGCAGGTGAAGTCAGAGACCCCTCCTGATAGGTTCTTACCTCTCTTGGCAGCCAAACCTCCTTTCTTGGTAGCCAAACCTCCTTTTATGGCTATTTAGGGTCTCTCCTCAGGGTTATTCATCAGATGACAAATGCAAGAGCTCACCAGAGTTCCTCTGCACTTCCCTCTTAAACTTCTGCCAAGGATCGACCGATGACTGCTCCAGGACGCCTGCAAAGCCGCAACAAAGTAGCAGGACGACTACCAGCAACATTGTAGTGCCTCATCCTGCTGGCTTTCTCGACTGTTTCCTGGGGGTGCATGCTCTGAGGGATGTCTGCCTTCACCCTGCACTGGAAGCCAAGAAGAAATCTCCTGTGGGTCCACAGAATCTTCCCCCTGCTAATGCAGGCACCAAAAGACTGCATCACTGGTCCTCTGGCTCCCCTCTCATCCTGATGAGCATGGTCCCTGGAACACAGAAGCTGGGTCCAAGTGTCTCCCACAGTCCAGTGGCCCTTCTGTCCAAAGTTGGTGGAGGTAAGTCCTTGCCTCCCCACGCCAGACAGATTTGCAGCTGCTCCGGCTTCTGTGCACTTCTCCAAGGATTCCCTTGTGCACAGCCTATCCTAGGTCCCCAGCACTCCGTCCTGCAGTGCTCAACCCGCTGAGTTGGACTCTGTCATCGTGGGACCCTCCTTTTGTGACTCTGAGTTCACAGAACTTCCAAGTGCCTGCTTCGGTACTTCTGAAGGTGCTGCCGGCTTCTGCGGGGGTTCTCTGAGTTGCTGAGCACCCACTCTGTCTCCTCCTCCAAGGGGCAACATCCTGGTCCTTCCTGGTCCCCAGTAGCACCCAAAAACCTCTACTGCAACCCTTGCAGCTAGCAAGGCTTGCTTGCAGTATTTCTGCGTGGAAACACTTCTGCAACATCCAGCACGCAGTGGGACATCTTCCATCCAAAGGAGAAGTTCCTAGCCCTTTTCGTTGTTGCAGAATCTTTGGCTTCTTCCACCCAGAGGCAGCCCTTTTGCACCTTCATCCGGGGTTTCCTGGGCTCCTGCCCCCCCTGGACACTATCGCGACTCTTGGACTTGGTCCCCTTCCTTTTCAGGTCCTCAGGTCCAGGAATCCGTCTTCATTGTTTTGCTGGTGCTTGTGGTTTGTGCAGAATCCCCCTATCATGACTATTGTGTCTTTCTGGGGTAGTAGGGTAACTTTACTCCTACTTTCAAGGGTCTTGGTGTGGGGTATTTTGGACACCCTCACTGTTTCCTCACAGTCCCAGTGACCCTCTCCAATCTCCCATAGGTCTGAGGTCCATTCGTGATTCGCATTCTACTTTTGGAGTATATGGTTTGTGTTGCCCCTAGACCTATGTTCACCTATTGCATCCCATTGGGATTCTACATTGTTTGCACTACTTTCCTTACTGTTACTTACCTGTTTTGGGGTTTGTGTACATATAACTTGTGTATATTACTTACCTCCTAGGTGAGGGTATTCTCTGAGATACTTTTGGCATATTGTCACTGAAATAAAGTACCTTTATTTTTAGTAACCTAGAGTATTGTGTTTTCTTATGATATTGTGCTATATGATATAAGTGATATGGTGGGAGCGTTGCATGTCTCCTAGTTCAGCCTAAGCTGCTTTGCCATAGCTACCTTCTATCAGCCTAAGCTGCTAGAAACACCTCTATTCTACTAATAAGGGATAACTGGACCTAGCACAAGGTGTAAGTACCACAAGGTACCCACTATAAGCCAGGCCAGCCTCCTACAAGTTTAAATTAAGCATGTTTTCTAATTGTAAATCAAACGAAGAAAACGTTTTTGCACTTTACTAATATGAATCAAACTTGTAAAGTGCAACAAAAAAATCTTTGATTGATTTACAAACAGCCAAAACGCTTCATCATGTGGAATTTGAAGCTGGAAAATAATGCGACTTAGAAAAGGGAGTGAAACACATATGTGATAGTAATCTAGAATTACGGGACCTTTCTGCAGTTTGTAGAGCTCAGCTCGGGCTTCCCACCACCCCTCCCTGAATGCAAAGCTAACAATGCATTCTGAAAACTATGGTGGTCATGTGACATGACATAATGAGTCTTGAAGGAGCTTTTCCCAGTCGACATGCCTCTGTTTAAAAATCTAATTGACCAACGAGTTTCTTCTGTTAATTAATTTTGATATTGTGCTTGACTGAACTATGGTGGATTTATTATCAGTGATTGTGACATCTCGGCTAACGTGTCATTTTTAGTTGGAATACTTTTTAGCCTGTCCTGAATTTTATCAGATTTTGCAATATTGACTTGCAGTGTGAATAAGCATCTCTGTGCAATGTTAGCGCGTCAGAGCCTTAATAAGTAAACTTACAAGGAGAAGCAATTAAGTCGATAAACCTTTGGACCGCGTTTGGAGACTTCCCAGTATGAAATATTTTCTCATCATTATCAATAGATCAAATAAACAATTAGTCATGACAATCACTAATCAATAAACAATCAATAAGAATCAATAATTGAACACACCATGACCTTTCAGTCATGACAACCACACCAGTTTAATTAGAGGTTAGGATATTTAGGCCCATATTTATACTTTTTGATGCAAAACTGCGCCAGTGCAGTTTTGCGTCAAAAATATTACCGCCGGCTAACGCCATTTAGGTGCGCCGTGTGGGCATCATATTTATACTTTGACGAACGGTGGCGCAAACAACTGGTGGGAGTCATTATTTTTGACGCACACCGGGTCGTCAAGTTGTGAAGGAAAACGACGTTAACGCGGCGGAAATGACTGTGGGTCGATTTATGACACCACAAACCGGTTATGCGCCGTTTTTTTGACGCAATAGCATCAAAAAACACACCGAACACAGCCATTTCACCAGAGGAGAGCCAAAATGGATCCCAAATGCCACTACAGACCCCAGGAAGATGACATCAGACCAGGAACCAGCCAGGAGGACCCACACAAGAACAAGGACACTTTTAAGAAGAAAATAAAGTGTCGCTTTAATGCAGAGGAGCAGGAAATTCTAGTTAAAGAGGTGACAGAACACCAGCACCAACTGTTTGTCACCTCAAAGTTGCCAATCAGTAGGAGAGAGGCTACATGGCAACAAATTGTTGACAAGATTAACAGTGTGGCTGAAGTACGCAGAACAGTCATCGAGTGCAAGAAACGCTGGCATGACTGCAAATGTAGGACCAAGGAAAAGATGGCCAGGAACAGGAAGGCAGCACTGCAGACTGGAGGGGGGAGGCAAGCACACCAGGAGGCCCTGGACCACATGGAGGAGATGGTCGCAGCCGTCATCCCTGAGGAGATCGTCACAGGGATTCAAGGACAGGACAGCGCAGACTACCAGGAGACAACGCACAAGCAGGGTAAGTTGCATGGGGAATTAAAATGCACAAATGTTAACTGCAAGCGGGGGGGGATACCGACCACAAAATGCATGGAAGTCATCGTATACATGGAGTGCCATGGGTAAAGGGGCACAGCATTGGGGCATGGCCTGCACAGACAGAAGCTGGGGCACACCATTACACTACACCAACAACAGTCCCATGGGGGCATGCTGTCATGCCAACGATGGAGCAAAGGGAAAGCCACAACAGGAGGGAAGGCCACTACGTCAAACTTACATCCTGGCACTCGTCAGCCAACATACCCCCTACATTAACTAGGGCCCTATTAGCAATCCTCTAGCCAAACCGACAACTGCAATGTAACTGCGACAACAGTTGCCACTACCACCTCTGATCTGTGTGCAGCTCAAGTAGCCAATGGCAGTAACCTCCCCATGGATCATACACAACTAAATTAGGGGGTGAGGATGACAACTGCCACAATCCCCAGAAACAAGATAAAGACCCCAGTACTCTCAAATGTCAATGCCCATAGTTGTCACAAACATCAGCCAAAGTAAACAACAATAGGAGCGACACAGCACTAAGGACACACCCATGCTGCATATGTCAGGGTCCATCCTGTGCCTGGGTAACAAGGCAATATCCCAAATGTCATACTGCTCAGACAACAGCATTGAGGAGGGGACACATGTAACTGGTCACTGAAATACACCTGCACAGTCAGAGGACGAAATAGGACACTGATACGACTATCAGGGCAATCCAATGTAACACACATTACCCAACATCAGCAGGACCCCTTAACAATGTCAACATCCATATCGGATCATAACATTGCCATGCATAGGATATGCTACATGTCAATTACATTTAAGTCGATGTGAACGATCAGGGATTAGGGCAGGTCCAGATTGTTAAGTGTGCTGCCAGGGCCATCAGAACACCCACAGCCAGTGAAAGGTCTCACCATGAGAATGGATGTACACGGAGAGTCGAGTAGGAAAAGAAGGGGGCAATTCTCTATTTGGCTAAAATCAACACCTAGAGGCGATGAGGCTGACAAGTCTGATAACTCAATAACATACATGTGACACACAGGTGTGCCATAGGCATGAAACAATGCCCATCTGAAGGACTGGAGATATTAACACAAAACAAGATCACAAAGTGAATGCATCAAAAGGCAGGCACGTCACATCAAAACAGCCACAACACAGAGACACTAATTGTACCCTGTTTCATTGCAGAGGAAGATGGATCTCCTGCCGATATGCCTGTCCCAGATTTCCCTGATGACATGGATGACTAGCCGATAAACATTCCCCAGGAGACTATCCAAAAGGTCCTTGAAACCCTGCAGACCCCGCCTTCTGTCACAAGGAGGAGCACAGAACAAGCAGCCATCACAGAGGAACCACCCACCACCCCAATTGTAAGACCTGCCAGCTCCAATACAGCTGAGGACTCCGACAACACTGGCACCAGCTTTGAGAGAACTGTAGTTGGAGTACAGCGGGAGCTGGCCAAGGAGGTGCGGGTGGGGATGCACAATATGGCAGCCAGCCTAGAAGGGGTGCGTTCGTGCATGATGTCATTTGCAGATCAGGCAGCAGCTATGCAAGCCCTAACATCTCTCTTGCAGGAACTGCAGAAAACCCAGAAGGAAATCAGCACAGCTGTAATACAGTTGACCCAACACCTACAACAGCAATCCTGTCAACGCGTGCACGAATGCAACATTGAACCCCTCAGGGCCGACCTGGCTGCCTACCATCGTGATGTGGCTGCTATTCTCAAGAACCAGCAGGCCCTCCTTGCAGCAGTACTGCCCTTAAGACCTTCACAGGGAGCAGCGACCAGGATGTCTGACTCCACGTCTGCTAACACTGAGGTGTGTGTTGCCCCTTCACATCCAACAACAAGGACAAAGCAGGCAACACACACATCAGAAGAAGAAGACATGGAACAGATCACATTCACAAGGAAAATGACCCGGAAGCACTAGTCCCTGCCACATGGCCAACTATTACCAAAGTCCTGCGTTTTGAAACATGACAGTCTTACAACAACTGTACTCAAGCACTGTTCTGCTAACCACTGTATATCTTGTCACCCAGCCCAGTGATTGTCTCTCTCCTACTCATTGGCTAAGTCTGTCCCTCTGCACTGTCTGAAACAGCAACCCCAGTATGACAAAAGCATTTTGGTAAACGCTTGTGTTGGATCACAATGGAAGATATCACTATAATAGACTCACAATCATGGATAATGTACATATAGCACTACAGCACTTTTCAATAAATAGCACTTACACAACAAATCTGTCTCTGGGTAATGTGACATATCAACTGTGCAGTAGATAACTGAAATGTGCCTAATGTCAAATTACGTAGCTTGTCAATACAACTGTCCTGATATTATGTAATTAGAGAAATCTGCACAGTGCCCATGATTGCATCATACTCTGCCCATCCTGAGGGACAAATCTGATGAAGTGAGAAACCATACACCACCATGCTGTGTAGGACAGAAGAATGCTTCCTCAGGGGATAACTAAGTCATCAAATAGTGGCTGCAAAATGTTTTCACCATGCAAAAATAACACAATAAACATGCCACACTAATCTAAGTAAATACAAAATAAACTGCACAAATGAAGGTGTCTGAGTTAACATACAAATAGGTAATCATGCCGAACTGTGTCACAAATGATGTATGAGGGTCCTGGAGACAAGAATACAAGATTGCCAATGAGAACTCATCTTATAAGGGTGTGCATGATCATCACACTGCAGTCAGACCTAAAACTGTTTCCCCAATATCAAGTCTGGAAGCACTGTTAGTGACTTTGAAAACACACTTATCAACAGAAACACATTGGGATCAATATTAACTGTGATTGGTGGTTGCAACAAAGAATAGACACTTTGCAAGGTAGCTCTGGGCTAGCTGGCAATCGGACAGCTCAGTTGGGATTTGTTAGTAGCATAGGACACAGATGTTATAGTACAAAATTTATGTACACTGAATCCAAACCCGCGATCAAGTACCATTCAACGCATACTATTAAGGGGTAACCAAATATTTATTAAAAGCTAACCATAGATGAGGAAACTGAAGGAAAAATCTTACCTACCCTAATCTACCCTGACTACTCATTACCCACAACTGTCCCTAACTAACCTAAGCTACACTTACTAATCACATGTAACAAAACGTTCTAAACATCTACCCCCCACTCCCCTTATGAGACGGGACACATTGAGGACAACACATACTAACCTAAACACATACTATACTATCCTAAACAATATATATATATATTTTTTTTTTTTCTTCTTTCTTTTCTTTTTTTGGTAATTTTTTTTTTTTTTAACACACAAGAACCCCAACATAGCCCCCCACCCACCCACCCACACATGTAATAAGTCAAAAAAGAAACAAGCAGGACCCCCCACCCCACACCCACTAACACTAACTAAACTAACAGCCTATACTAACCTAACACTAAGCCCCCCAAGCCCACTAACTATAAGAACAAGGAAAGAGGAGGGAGGGGAGGGTATCATGTCCATCAAATCAAGTGTCTAGAGGTTGGCCCTCCGGAGGGTCCTCTTAATATCCTTGACCCACCGTTTAATGTGCTGCACGTCCCGGCTCAGGTGGCTCACCTTTCACAGCACTTTGTCCATCTTATGTTCAAGTCTATTGAAGGCTGCAGGGTCAACAGATGGAGCACTGGCAGTCTGGGTACCGGTGGAGGAGGTCTGTGTGGGCTGTCCTGCACCAGTGGCAATGCTGGGGCCAGGAAGTCCAGCAGATGTTGGATCAACAGTGTCAGCTGTGGGTGGGGCCACCTGGCTCTGATTGGTGGTTGTTTCTGTGGTGGCTGTGGTGGGCAAAGTAGGCCCACCCTGTGGGAAGGCTCGCCATGCACCGGAGGCCCGTTCATGGCGATATCGCCGGGCCAACCTCCGGAACCCCGACTCCACCAGCAGGATGTGCTGGTATCGCATGGCCCGGCGCTGAAATTCACGGACCTGGTCTGCAGTCATGTTAGCTGCTGTGAAGACAAATGCAGATAAGCTACATTAGTAACTGCATTGTGTGAAACGGCACAGCAAGTTAATCAGACATTACATCTACTGTACTTGTAACAGCTCATATCACAATACAGAGCATTGAATGTCCCTGAGGAAGTATATGGCAGGCCAGACAACAAAGGTCACATCACACAAGATGGGTAACAACTGGCTTTGAATTGCAATCTGAGTTCTGACAGTTATTATCTAAGAATCATGCTGCATATCCTCCACCAAGAGCTGGGCTACAAATGTCAGTGTACGGAAAGCAAAACTAAAGCCACATGGTCTGCAAGTTGTAACTGGACTTTCCAGTATGGAACCACGTGCCAAACCTGAGTGTGTATACTAGTATGCAACCAAACCGTCACTTATTCACAGGTATGTGAAACGTACTGGTAGCATCAGTACTAGGTACCCCATTCACAAACCCATGGCCGTGTTTGAGGGGGGGCGGTGGATACACAACTATAATTTGCCAACAACATGTACACTGAGGAGTGTATAGGCAACTCCACACATGTTTGTCTCTACAGACACACCACAGGTAAGGTCTATCTACAATTAGGAGTCAGCAAACCCTAGAGCACTCATAGGGTCAGACATGTCAGGAAATGCAGAACTTAGTACACGACATATACTTCCAGTGAGGCCTGACTTACATCAGACACAGAGTTGCTAGAACACCCATGATCATGAATTGCATGCACACCTACGCCATTACACTCAGGTTCCACAGACTTGATGCACTACATGTGGACGTACATGCTGCTAGGAGGTTCTACCTACTATTTCAAACTTACGTAGGTAAATAGGGAAGCAGATGTCTATTGGAAAGCTATTAGCTCTACCAATCTTAGAGAATGTGGGTCTGACAGGCTGACTAAATAGGGGCTGACTTCCATTGCGACTCTTGGTGATACAAGTGTCAGAGACATGACTATCCCCTGTACTCACAGTGGGGCCTACAGAGATGTCCTACAATCCCTACATGATACCATTGGATACGCATTGGCAAACTCAAAACATGTGAGAACTACATCCCCACTCATGGAACAAGTGAAAAGCTTGCCCAACGCATCACACCTTGCTATGCGTCCAACTCACACAAGTCCATAACCAGCAAACACAACACATAACAGACATATCAACACTTACTGGAGTGGTTGGGGTCCTCAAATGTCACCACCTCTCCCACAGTGTAGGGTGCCGGTCCACCTGTAAGGTATGGAAGGAAGATATGTGCTCAAAATCTGTGCACAGTGCAGCAATTTCATAATCATTTACAATGTGTAGGCTGAATAAGGAAATGGCAGCAATTCAGACATGATGGTACTGCATCTGATATTTCACGGCCAACTTGTACATAGCATGGGTCTCCTGTGACAGTTACACACATATCTGCACACATACATTGGCCCTAACTATCATGTGGTTGCAAACTTGCCCCATAATTGGTGAGCACAAAAAAATATGGAGTGTAATTGTCTCATCATGTGCATCCAAGAGAAACATCCAATGCCTGGTTACTTAAGGACTGCATTACCAGTCAAACATACCTTGTGGCCATGACACATTTATTGCACATAGGCCCAATGTACAGAGGGAGGGGCAGGGACTCCTGTAAGCCATCCTGTTGTTACAATATAGTCAATTGATGTGGCCCAGCTATGGTGATTTGCACCAACCATGGAGATGTGAAGCCATGTGCATACACTTGGACTGCCATCCATATTTGGATTGTGGTTCAACTAATTCCAACAAACATCTTAAGATGTTAGCTGAAGGCTCCTTACACATTTTCACGATGTTTTCAAATCATGAACTGACATGTATCCAAAAAGATCAAGAAACACAATAATCCCACACATTCATAGTACTTCTGTGAACGCTTTCCTTCCACACTCACCAGACTAACATGAGACCAATGTCTGAGCCACTTTGCTATTATCAATTGACGTGAAGGCAGCACTCATTTTCAGCATCATGTAGTGATTCTAAAGTCAGTCTAGCAATTGCGTCAACATAGTTGGCCTAAATGTTGTTACATCTGTACTTCTCTGTCAATAGTACCCTATTTAGACATGATTGGCTACTATTTTGTTAGCTGTGCTGACAAAAAGGCCGTACCAATTTCCTTCATGGTAAAGTTACCTGTAAGTTTGCTGAGCATGTGCTACCTGACAGCTAGCAATTGTGATCCTTGCCATAGTGCATCAATGATCCCCTTATATTTCCCCAGCATTACACACAGTCATCAAGTTAGCTGGCAGACATTGCACTAATCCCCTGATGTCACTACAGAGTATTTAATCGTGCACATTAACAATAGTCGTACTCACCAACAGTGCCACCAATCATGATTCCCAGGTGGTCCAAGAGATCCTGCTCCCTGGTGATGAGGTCAGCCCACCAGTGATTCAGCTGGTGGTCACTCCTCTGGCTGGCATACACACGCTACAGGTGATGCAGCATCTTTCCCCACCGGATTCTGCGTGCCTCTGTCGGATACCCCTGTATGACCCTGCCTCCTGCCTGGATCATGAGCGGCAAGAAATGTGTCACCAGCCAGATGAAGCCCCCCAACTCCTCTTCCCCCATCCTGCCAAGACGTGGCCTACCAGACATACTTATAGATGAAGATAAGGAATAGGGGTAAAAGAAATAGAAAGGGGAAAAGGGTGAAAGTAGGGGTAAAAAGACAGAAAAAAAGTAAACCTAAACACTAAAAGAGCCCAACTATCCCCAAACTAACACTACCCACAACAGATTCCCACAAACAAGAAATACACAAGATAAATGGACAAATGTAGACAAAACACAGTACTACAGTATACACAAACAATATTTATTTCACGAAAGGGCTTTACAGATAGGACACAGGACAAATAAAGCACATAATCTCTGGACAACACTCTCTACACAGCCACACAGTCTAGAAGGATCATAGACCGCAAAGTGAAAGTGAAAGTACACCCACTGTACATGATCTGTAAACAGGATATCCCATTACATCACTTCCTGTATGAAAAGTCCAGCCTCTTTTGCATTATGCGTCATTTTTTTATGCACAAAACTGTATTTGCGTCATTTTTTTTTATGCACAGACGTGAATATTAATCTGCATCCACATAATGATACATGGACTGTACAAATATCTGGATGCGGGCTAAATTTCACTCCTGTGCGTCAAAAAAAATGACGCAAATACAGTTTTGGTAAACAAAAAATGACGCACACCGCTAGGGACGTCAAAATTACAGTGCATTAACTGGTTTGGGTCTTTTTTACTTGTTTTTTGGTTATTTTACATTTGGAACACATCAGAGATTGGCTAATTTAAGACAGTATGGTGTTGATGATGTATGTTCACATGTGTGACATACTGCAGCGGAACATCATCCACTACACCCTTCACAGTATTTTTACAGTTGGCTGACGTCATAGATGGTCATAAGTGTGGCCTACATATATGTGTGGCACAAATTGTGCATGTTTGTCATAAGGAGAGGATAGCATTGTGACGCACATATGTACAATACCTACATTCCTTTGGCTCAAAGTGTGTGCTTTGACAACTAATGTGTTGGTTGACCAAGTGTGTGAGTATATCACATGAAGCATAATTGTACATATGGTTGTATGAATGTGAAGTCCATGTGTCCAATCCTAAGATACAAGTCAAATTTAAAATGAGCAAGGGCATGTGTTAGTCATACATGTAACAACACCCGTAAAGTATACTTCCAAGTTTTAGGGTCACGTAGACACCACATGTGACATAGCATGCACCAGATGGATGGCAGACGCATGTTCATGTCAATGGTCCACATTTTCTACATCCTATGTCCTAGAATATTGGTAATAGCTTCCTAGGCACTAGTTAATGATTTCCACAGTGAGTCATACACATGCATTGAGGAAGTGGGTACCATGTTGTTTGCACAGACAGACAAGGGTGAATCTCAAATGTATGATGACACCACAGTTGAGGCCATAGAAGTGAGCCCCAACTATCAAGTGGCTGTGGTGGACCAGCATACAAGACAGCACGTGTCCACATATTTCCAGTGATCAATTGCACATAGGTGTCTTGTTCATGTGTGTGGTCCAATGATGATCCTGTAGATTGTTTGGGGTGTAATTAGTCACAGTTCGGACCAGGACTCATCATGAGTCAGTGGCAGCTATTCCTGTAACTACTGAGTGTCCTTTGTTGATCAATGTGAGTAAAGTTGATGTGGACATGTGAACCAACATGTGGATGGTCCCACCCTGTCACTAAAGACGTGTAATGAGACAGTCAACAGGGCAACCTTGGTGTGCTGAGTGAGATAATGTCTCAATTGTCATGTTCCGGCAGGTGTCATTACAACATTTGTACACAGGTTGGCCTCTGCACTTCCCACTGCATCTGGGAACATCATAGCCTCTGTGCTGTTTATTCTCGCAGCTATTCACCACGCACGGCCCATCACTATGTTGTGCGCACTGTGATGCTGTGTGTGAACTGTCATGGTTCTGACATTAGTCTATTATTCATGGACATTATCAGAGGTTGCTGGTTGTGCTGAAAGCCCCATACCCAAGCCCAGCCTATGACCCTGGGACACTGTCACACTTTGTCATTCATGCATAAATGCAACCCAGAAAAGGGATGGGCCATGAATTTTCCATTTCCAAGAGATTTAACTCAAATGGTACAGTTAAAAGACAGATGATGCTATACAATGTATTTGTGTATGGATGGTAGAAGCCCATGTCTAATGCCCCCTGATGAATGGCAGATTTGCTAACGCAAGTGTGGTACATATGTAGACACAGGGATACTTTAGTGTGACGCACAGACAGTTGACAGTCAGGCTGACAGAATGCAAGGTGATTCAGGAGCCAGCTACTGGACAAGTTACATAATCAGTGGTCTGACTGAGACTGTTTGGAGGACAAACTAGACAGTTGACATGTCAAACTGTGTACGTCCTGTGTTTTTGAAGGTGACAAATGAACCCAAGGGCTGTGTTACACGGCTTAATTTATCAATGGTTGACAGTGTATTTGACATAATGGCAACTCCTATGCTGTTCCAGGCATCATCAGGGGCAGTGCTTTTTGCAATGGGTGGTGTGCATGGAGGTGATCACAGGTGTGGGCTGCATCTGTTTCTCACCAGTCCTGTAGGTGAGACTTGCATTCTAAGGGCCAACAGACATTTTCACAAGGGGAAGCAATCTGCATGTGCTAACAGGGCTTTGAAACTAGATGATAGTGTATAAATTGACCGGACGTCCTTGCATTCAGATGTCATATGACAATGGCATACCTTAGGAAAGGGTGTGGCACCCTGGTTTGATAATGTTGGTCTGTGTGTGTAGAGGAGGTATTATCAGGGTACACATCTTAGTATTTCAGGGACCTCTTCCGACAGGTGGGTTGTGACCAGGTGCATGGGTGTGTCAGGAGTTAGGAAATGGACTGACATGTACATGGAATGTCATGTGCGCAATGCATGTCATATGTGTGGCACTTGTGAAGTCTCTGTTCTGCTTCTATGGGACTCTAGTCACAGATATTCCTTGCAAATATTGGATGCAGTTGGACTAACTGCTGTCAAGGGTCTGGTCAGGCATTCCTGTTACTGATGCCAAAGCACATTGACTGCCTCATGTATGAGGCTTGTTTTCCCCTTATTGAGTGATGGTGTCATAGTTGTGTGCCATATGCTGTGTTGGACCTTGCTTTCAACATGTATGTGTGAAATAGTTGTGGTCCTCTGCTATTGGCCTTCAAATGAGATATGTACATGATATATGTCATTAAGAGTGTGTGTGTATGTGACCATTGTATGTTAGGCATCACATTAGCTCTGGGATGTTCCGTGTCCTACTCAGTATCTCAGCAATGCTCCATGAGGCAACACTCTTATTCTGATAAGTAGAGATGAAGGTGTGCAAAAAGGAATAGCCAGACCATGATGTGGTGATTAGAATAGGTGTTTATTTAAATTAGTTAACTAAAGTGGTGAAGGTGATCATATTCAGAAGAAATTATTTACAATCTGTTGCTGCCTGCGTATACCAGCAGATGTGTTCTGTAGTTCCCCCTCCTGTTGCAGGCCAGCATCCTCCTCTTCCTCCTCTTTAGGCATGTGTGGCTTTTGGTTCCAGGAGGGGAATGTTTCTTTTGATACAAATGTTGTGCAATATTGCACATGTGAGGATGATCCTACAGACCATTTCTGGGGAATATAGGAGGCTACCACCAGTGATGTTGAGGCAGCGGAACCTTGACTTGAGGATGCGAAGGTCCGCTCCACAATGCTGTGTGTCCTCCTATGGGCCTCGTTGTATGCACGCTCTGCAGCTGTACTTGGGTTGCCAAATGGTGTCATAATCCATGGCTGGATGCCATACCCCTGATCAGCTGCAAGAGAAAATGAATGGGATCATATTGATGTAGCTGGCACTATTGAAAACACCTTTCATGGCAGTAGTTGTCTTGTGTTGTCTGTGACTCTTTTGTGTACTAATGTGACATCCTATGCTTGTAGGCTGTACCATCTGCATTGTGTTGTTTCCTTGGCTGAACAAGTGTTTTTCTGCTAACCGTTTGTCAGCAGTATGTTTTGGGATTTGCAGTACAGTGTGCCATCCCTAGCATTGTGACTTGTGATACAGGTGTCCGTGTGTCTTAACTGGGGGTGAGATGATAGTTCCATGCACAGTTAAAATTGAAAGTGTTGTTAACACGTTCATATCAAAGTACCCTGGACATCCCATACCTTGAAACTTATGCAATGGATTAATGTAAAGGTCACTGGGACACTTACAATTTGCAAGGTGACATCTAGGCAACCACACTCATTGACGTCGTCACATTAGGCTGTACAGTAATTTCCAATGTGTGACAGGTTCAAGGGTGACTTAAGAAACATGGCTAGTGATGTCACGACCTCAGTGTGTTCCTGTTGACATGTTGCTGTTGTGGTGTATGTGTTGTGTGTCCTAGAGTGTTGCTGTGCAGTGAGTATATAAGTAGGTTTTTGTATTTACCAACAAGTAGTCCATTGCCATACCGTCCATCCTGGAAGTGTTCATTGATGGTGCAGTGACGGAAGACGTATGAGTTATGTACACTCCCAGGATATTTAGCCACAATGTTGGTGATCAATCCCTGGTGATTGACAATGGCCTGCACGTTGATGGAATGTGTGTGCTTCCTGTTGCGGTAGAGGTGTTCAGTTGCAGCAGGTGGCACAAGGCGTACATGTGTGCAGTCGATTGCACCAAGGACGTGTGGGAAGCCACTGATTGCGTAGAACCCCTGTTTTGTTTCCTGCTGCTTCTGCAGTGTGTTAGGGAAGCAGATGTGGCGGGTGTCAGTCGAATGATGGCATCCAGTACTTTGGGCAAAAAGGCGGAGAATGATGGTTGTGATATTCCGCCAACCAGGGCACCAGTTGTTTGGAAAGAGCCACTTGCCAGCATGTGAAGGACGGCAAGCAGCTTTGTTTCTGTTGGGATGGTGCGGGGTGTCACCAAAGTGGGCAACAACTGCTGTTCAATGTTGCGCAGCAGCTGCTGAATGGCCTGCCAGTTCATCCGGTACCTCTGTATGATGTCGTGTTCCCAGAGGCCCTGAAGGCTTGTTCTTGGGCGGAATATCCTCTCCTGCCTTCTGCGCTGCCTTTGGGGTCCGTGCTGGTGTTGTTGTAGCTGCTGTTGTTGCTGCTGGGCTCTGCGTCTGCATGCACGCTGGATTAGAATCACCTCCATGGCTCCCTGTTGCTGCTCTGCTGCTCTGCTGTTTGTTCTGTGTGTTCTGATTAAATACAGGTGTGTTTGCCCCATTTTAACGCCTGCCCTGACCCAAGCGTTCATTTTTGACGCAAATCGGGCTGTGCGTCATTTTCTGGCTCCGCCTCCCGTACGTGCGTCATTTTTGCCCGAAAGCATAAATACGACGCACGGCCGTTTAAGCCATTTTTTGGACAGGAACGTCTACCTTGCATATAATTAACGCAAGGCAGGTTGCGGCATCAAAAAAATGACGCACACAGCGGAATTTTGTCGTCCTCGGGCGTGAAAGTTTAAATACGGGGCAACGTTTGCGCTGATTGTGCGTCAAAATTTTTGACGCACAATCGGCGCAGACGGAGTATAAATATGCCCCTTATTTCCCTATTCGTAACAATCTAATATCATGTCGGTTAATCTCAATAGCAATGAAACACATCAGAAAGCACTATTATTTGGCAATCAGAACACAAACGTAATCAATGCATGGATTATACTCATTCAGAATTTAAGCCCATCATTAATATGAACCAACTTAGTAGAGTCTCATTAGTACATGAATTAACAAAGCACGGGCTCAGTCATTTGTCTATTTGCATTAGACACTAGTGAACACCTTAACTAACCTCAAATTAGCATTAGCATGTTGGGCTTCATGCAAAACATTTTAGTGAACACAAATTTAGAAAACATCTATACTGAGGCCTCTATCAAAATAGCAGTTGGTACCTAGAAAGGAAAGGCAAACAGACAGTGTCAGTCTTTGCCCTCATTACACCAGTTCATCAGCATCGGGCAAAGTTAGAATGGGACAAAGTCTTTAGCAATTAAGTTAAGCAGAGTCTCCTTTAAGATTCATAATGGGCAGAATGAACAGAATGGCTAATTTCTTCTTGTGCAGTGCCATTAAGTCAAAACTGTCAAACTATTCCTTAATTTCCTATTGGCTAACTATTGGTGCAGTCATATCTCTGTCCAATAATTTGCAAACACCTTACTAGAACTTTCGACAATTCACAGTTCCCATGTCACAGATGGGCCTATTAATTGACGTCTTCAACTGTTGGAATGTCAGGTAACAAAATGTTGCAGTTCGCACTCCAGTCAGTGTCTTCATTGTCTTCTCCTAGGAGAGTTAACCTTGAACCTGTTACGAATTACACTGTTGCATTTAGCAAGAACATCACCTCGAGTAAGCTGGTTCACACAAGAATTTACTACAGTTACAAACACATAGGGGCATATTTATACTCTGTTTGTGCCGAATGTGCGTCGAAATTTTTGACGCACAAACGGCGCAAACCCTGCACCAAATTTATACTTTGACGTCCGACGCAGCGGGCGTCAAAGTTCCACCATGTGCGCCATTTTTTGGAAGGGTGAACCAGCCTTGCGTTAATTATATGCAAGGTAGGCGTGCCCTTCCAAAAAATTACGTTAAGGCCTGTGCGCCTTATTTATACTGTGATGTCATTTTGATGCACAGGAGGGGGTAGGCCTTAAAAAACGGCGCCCAGCCTGATGTGCGCCATTTTTTAACGCCTTGGTCAGGGCAGGCGTTAAGGGACCTGTGGGCTCAGAAGGAGCCCAGAGGTGCCCTCACATTCCCCCAGGGACACCCCCTGCCACCCTTGCCCACCCCAGGAGGACACCCAAGGATGGAGGGACCCATCCCAGGGAAGAAAAGGTAAGTCAGGGTAAGTATTTTTTTTCGTATGTTTTTTGGGGCATAGGGGGGCCTGATTTGTGCCCCCCTACATGCCACTATGGCCAATGACCATGCCCAGGGGACATAAGTCCCCTGGGCATGGCCATTGGGCAAGGGGGCATGACTCCTGTCTTTGCTAAGACAGGAGTCATTTCAATGGAGGTTGGGCGTCAAAACAAATGGCGCAAATCGGGTTGAGGCCTGAATTTTGCCTCAGACCTGACTTGCCCCATTTTTTGACGCCCAAGCTCCATTTTCCCCTACGCCGGCGCTGCCTGGTGTGAGTCATTTTTTTTTTGACGCACACCAGTCAGCTGCGCCGGCTAACGTCATTCAATAAATAAGGCGCCCGCATGGTGCTTTGGAATGGCGTTAGCCGGCGTTAAAATTTTGACGCACAACTGCGTTGGCGCAGTTGTGCGTCAAAAAGTATAAATATGGGCCTTAATCTTCTGGAAAAGTACAGCTTTGTGTCCTTCAAGAAACCAGCATTTTCTATATGTTAGAAAATACAATTCAAATATGAGACCAGGCAGCTAGGCCAAAGCCCTTGCTAAGTTAAAGCTTTTATTGAATGAAGCAAACTCTTAACATGTAACCTTAATTATGACATACTACTACAAATTTAAAACACATTGCATAACATTTCAGAGTTAATAAGCCTTTTCATTAGTCTGCGTATACATTGGTAACCACTCCCCGTGGGCACATTTCAAATGCGTGCGTTATTTTCCTACGTTAACACATTTTCTATGCCGCTTCATCACACAATATATACAAGCTTTTATAATAATGTTTCTTGTTAAAACATACATGTCAACAATCCCTCCTCTGATGACTCTTGTCATCACACAAAGTTTTCCCCCACAAATTTTACATCATTTAAAATTCTGTCATTTCAATTTCTCCACGTATTGGCTTCCCCTTAGAATTTTCCTGAAACTATTTTTCCCTTTCCTTTTCTTCCCTCCTCTTATTATTTCTCACCTTCCTTGTTTTTATTCTTTTGCTAATTTGACATGCCACCCACAATCCAAATAGGCAAGCCACAATAATTAATACTCCCTGTATTATTTTAGACAATACCCCATGCCAAATGCTACTGAGCCAATTTTCCACTGAGGCAAACCCCTTTACAACCTTTTCCTAAACACCAGGTTCTTTCAGTTCCTTTAAATCTGCACTTTCATTAGTCAAATTAGTCAGCATGCTTCTAATCTCGTTACTATTATCCGGAATATAGGCACAATAATGACGCTCACTAAGCATTCTACAAACTCCGCCATTCTTGGCTAAAAGAATGTCTAAAGCAAGCCTGTTTTGAAGAGTCATAGCCCTCTCCGCAGCAAGTTCAGTATCCATCAGGAGTATAGCTCCTGAAAAAGTGTTCAGCATGTTATCCACAATAGTAGACAACTTTCGAATCTTTATTGAGTTCAAAATAACTCCCATTGAAGGAATTACCCCCCCCCCCAAATATATCTCCCACTACACCAGCAGCGGTCTCTCTTCTCTGTCTAGTACAATGTAATTCAGACACTTTCTGAAACTTCTTTAAGTCATCAAGTTGGTAAATCTTTGGGAAAACTATCCCCAAATAACATGTTCCATACCATCCCTTTGGAAGACTGTAATAAGCATTAAAACCACATATATAGTAGATCCCCGGAATCGCTGGGTCCTGTCCATTCAACATGAACGGCGATTTACTCTGAAACTAAAACACATGCTTACATTCACTCATTCCCACAATCACATTGTCATAATACGATCTTGGTCTAGCTATACAAAGCTTCCCTACGTGTAATGCATTTAAAGCTAATTTCCCTTGCTCTCTCATTGCACTATAAGCTCCATTATTCACAAAAGCTCCATGCTGTAACCCCTTTTCTAATTTATCCTTTAATGCTTTCCTTCTATCATCAGTGTGATCTAAAAAGCGTTTCTCTACAGGTGTAAGCAAGCATGTCAAGTTATTTTGGTGTGCATAAGATGTACTAATTGCTAATGTCGGCTCAAAGAATCCTTTAACTAACCTTATACTATAGTATCTAGCTACATCACTCGAATCCTCTATTATAGGCACGTAAGAAAACACCAGATCTCGATTGGAATAGAAATACTGAATGTCCTCCTGGATATAAAACCTTGTTAGTAACAGACTACAACTTATCCCATAAGTTAGTGGCAAACTATGATAGGTGACTCCTTCCTGTACAGAAGTAGGCATCTGTGTACACACAAAGCAATTCTTCGCATCCATGGTCTCAACATACTCACTCAGCAAGAGATGGAAAACATTAGAAGAAATTCCCCTTTTGCGTTAGTGCCCTCATGTAAGTATCTTTCATCCAGCTTAAATCTCTCCAAAGCTGTTAGTGCGGTAGTAGTTTTAGGAACTGAAGCATTGTTAGTCCCACTCTTATCCATCAGCGTCATACCCACAATCACAACCACAACCAAGATCACACACGCAATACCTAAACCAACACCCAAATATTCACAAAAACTACTCCCTCTATTCTCCTGCCTAGTGTTAGTCATGATTTGTAAAGAATGTGAAAGTGGAAGTTTGTTATTAGAATGAAAACAGAGGATGTTTTTTCTTTTCTTTTTTTTCTTTTAAGCAAACAACTGAAAATAGTTTATAAGGCACAGAAACTGCAGCAAAGTCAAAACAAGCAAATCTCCTTTCGGCAATTATTTACAGCTTTCAGTCTCACTTCCAGGATCCCTAGTCAATTCTGTTTAGCAGCTTGTCAAAATCGGTTTCTCAAAAGTCAATTTCATGTTTCTCAAAGTCTCATCCGGTAAAATTTCCCAGTCTCTTTTCTCTAACTCAATTCTAGCTCAGATTGTTACACCAACTTAGTCCCTTCAGCCAGATTCAGGTGTCAAAATATTGACCTGGAACTTCTTGATCAAAACAAAAAGACGAAAATTCTTGTTGCCATTCAGTTGTAGTTGCATACGCCCATTCAGGACCTGCGTACTTTCTATTTCGTATTCTCTTCCTTTTCAACTTTTGGTCACCCTGCAACTCTCCTTCACTTAGATCTTCTCTCCTTCTTGTGTCTACTTCTTCCTCTATGGTGTCTCTGACGACCACTTCTCTCCTTCTTGTTTGTGACTCTGGACACTTGTCTCCTCTCAGCATTTCTTTGGTTTTTGATTTCTCTGTTGGCAACCCTGTGCCTTCTCCTTGCTCTATGGTGTTTTCGCTTGATGGACCTGCAATCTGCTCAGCAGGAGTCTGGGCACTTTGACTCTCTTCCACCTCAACTTCTTTGCCTTCTGGGTCTGTCAAGTACTCTTGCTGGTTCCAGAATCGTCTGCTTCTGGGAAAGCTTCCCTCTGACTAGGCTCCCCTGCTGCCTCAATTGAGATAGGCTCACCGTCACCCCTCTGGGCACCTTCTCCCTCGTCTCCTATGGGAGTAACCAAGCCTTCCTCAACGGGCTCTCCTTCTGTCTCAGTTCCCCTTCGATCTCTCTCTGGCCCTGAGACTTCCTTGTCACTTGTCGGTACTTTCAACAACTCAAGTTCCTCATCAGCTGGACACGTCACCTTCTTCGTGTGACTGGTATGGATCCAGTTCGGAACTCCTGCACACTTCACAGCTGTGGTAGTCGTTAGTATCACTTGGCAGGGTCCCTTACAATGAGGTTCCGAGCACGTCTTCCTCAAATGCTTCTTGATGACAACCCAATCACCAGCTTTCAGACTGTGTCCTGGATCATGAATCTGTGGCAGGGTGGTAGCTTCCACCTGGTGAAAAAAGAGCGGACCACATCAGCCAGACCCTTGCAGTAGTCCAACACCATGTCATCTGTGATGTTCACAAGAGCATTCGCAGGTACTGCGGGCAGTCTCATAATTCCCCCCATGAGGATTTCGTGTGGCGACAGTCCTGTCTTCTTGTCAGGTGTATTTCTCATTGACATTAACACTAAAGGTAATGTGTCAGGCCATTTTAAATTTGTAGATGCACACGTTTTTGCCACTCTCAACTTCAGGGTACCATTTATCTGTTCCACTAGTCCTGATGCTTCAGGGTGGTAGCTACAATGCAACTTCTGCTCAATGTTCAATGCTGCACACATGTCATGACCACACAAACTTGCCAAGTCAAATCTAAGAAGTGCATGAGAAAAGCAAAGAGATATCCTCAGTGGAGACAGCAAAGCCCAAATTGGAAGAAGGTTTGCAGAGTAATCTTGCGCTTATTTCAAAGGAAGACTCAAGAAGAGAAGATCCAAGATGGCCGCTGTGAGTCCTGAAGGTTAGTTACAGTTCTAGTCTTGCAATCGGTTGGTTGCTAGGTTACGAGCTCTCCAGCTGGAAGCCTTGCACTTCAACTGAGGTCTGACAGGAATCAGCTGTGTGGAGAGAGAGCGCGCTTCAGAACAGAAACTCCTGTGAGGTAAAATTACATTTGAAGATTATATTACAGAAAACAGATAAATATTGTCAAGGTTTATTCGAAGAGTTTGATAGTAGACCGTTCCCGTGGAAGTCGGCAAGGCTACAGAGTTAATGTATGAATTAACCTTATGTTTACAAGGTTCTTGTTTAAGATATTAAAGTCAAAGAAAAAACTAACTTTAAAAGAGCAAGCATCTACAAATGTCAAGGTTATAAACAAAGGCCAAGTTTAAAGGAGAAACGAACTGTTAACAAATAAGCATTTACAAATTCAATGGTAATAAACCAAAATAGAGTTTAAAAGAGAAACGAACCTAAATAAACAAGCATTTACAACTACAAGTTATCGACAGATGTCGAAGTAAGGAAGGAGAAACTAACTGTAATAAACAAGCATTTACAAATACAAGTTATCAACAAATGTCGAAGTAAGAAAGGAGAAACAAACTTTAATAAACAAGCATTTACAAATACAAGTATTGACAGAAGTCACAATAAGACAGGAGAAATTAAATAACATCAGCTGATTTGAAGAACGCATTATCACCAACTATATATATATATAGAGCAACATAAAACCAATCTCTAACAAAGGTTGAGAAGTTCTTCCAGAATCAGTAATATGCATTTTTTAAGAAGAGCTATCATTTATAGAGAGAAGCAAGGCTACAGAGAACTCAGGGTGAGTGAAGAAATAATAGAATTAAAGAGAATTAAGTGTTGAGAGTAGAAAGTGAAAAACTGATGTTGTATGTCCCTAGTAATTGCGACTGTGACTCTTGCAGGTGCTGTATCCAATCTTAGATGTGAAGAGGCAGACTGAGTACTGGCGTTCATCATCTCTGTGGCAGTCTCTCTACCATCCCATTCCCCTTTCCCCCTCCGGGGTACTCAGCACGAAGGATTAATATTCGTTGTGAGTAGCTTGGGTCAGGACTGAGGAGTTATCTTCTGCTTCTGAGGAAATCGAATTGAAGTATCCTGACAGATTGAAGTGCCAATCACCCTAATTTTAGGGAAAAAACTGATTTCCTCCTGAGCAGAATGGCAGAAGGAATTGATATAAAAGCATTAGCCACCGTTTTGGAAGGGTTACAGAAACAATTAAATAACACCATAGAAGAAACAGTCCAAATAAAACAGCGAATAAATGAGTTAGGGAACACCGCTAAATCAAATGAATCTGTGTTTTCACAAATCCCTAGCCCTTCACAGTCTGCAGGTATATCCACTCAAGTAATTCATGCGGTTTCCCCTATTATTCCTTTGGCTCAACCCGAGCGCTTCGGTGGGGATCCAAATAAGGCGCAGATTTTTCTGACCCAATGCTCATTGCATTTTTTATGTAGACCAGTCATTTTTTCCAAAGACCAGTCCAAAGTGGCATTTATATTGTCTTATCTGACAGGAGATGCGGCCGCATGGTCCATGCCAATAATTTCCAGAAATGATCCTGTTTTATATAATTTCCAAAATTTCAAGGAAGAGTTCTTAAGAATATTTGATCGGCGAACTGCAGCTCAAGCCACTGACAATGAACTACTGGAAATCAGGCAAGGTAATAAAGATCTAGTAGCCTATCTGGCTCATTTTAATAAACTCATTGTAGAGACTGCCTGGCCGGAGTCAAAAAGAGCCGCCATATTTTATCGTGGTCTGAGAGATGAATTGAAAGATGCCTTAGCACAAGTTCCAAATAGACCCACCAAAATTTCGGAGTTAATTGATCTTGTGTTACAGATTGACCACCGGTTAACTGAACGAAGAGCAGAAAAGAGAAGAGAGTATCGACCATTTCCCCTGAGAATTGATCATGTAAGAAATGATCACACGCGAGCCGGAGAAGGGATAACGATAGAAGAACCAATGCAAATTGGTTCCATCCGAGGTCCTTTATCTAAGGAATTAAAAGAGAAAAGAAGAGTGAATCAACTATGTTTATATTGCGGTGCATCTGGGCATTTTGTTAAAAACTGTCCCAAGAAACCCAAAGCTCTTCAGTCGGGAAAAGGCCAGCTTCATCAGTAGAGGGAGTTGCCCTGATGAAAGCAGAACCCAAGACAACTCCTTTAGATCAACGAGTGGCGAATACCTTACAAACCGCAGCGCCACATTTGGTACAAACAGTATCAGTTAAGACCCTTGAGAAGGAAATTCAAGGGATCTCAGTTATGATAGACTCTGGAGCTACGGGCAACTTCTGTGATATCAAATACGCTCGTAAAATGGGTATTCGATTTATCAAGAAATCTACTTTGGAAGTAGTAAGAGCTGTGGACGGAACCAATCTTTCTTCAGGACCCATTTCCCATGAGACCGAACCAATTCAGATGCAAGGTTTTGGTGGACATCAGGAGCAGATAATCTTTAATTTGATAGATGCTCCACAATTTCAACTCATTTTGGGTCTGCCCTGGCTTACACAACATAATCCACAAATTGATTGGAGCAAAAGAACGATCCAGATGAATTCCTCTTACTGCAAAGAGAATTGCTTTCATGATGGAGTGGAAGTGTCCACCAAGTCCCAAGCGGCCTGTTTATCATCACACTCTTCAATGATCTGTGCACTAAAGACAGCAGAAATCCCAAAAGAATATGAGGATTTAGTCGCCGTTTTTGATGAAAAGGAGGCTGAGAAATTGCCACCACATCGACCCTACGACTGCAAAATTGAACCGGGCCAGGTGCGATATTGCCATGTAGCAGTATATACGCATTGACCGAAGCAGAGAATCAACATTTAAAGGAGTATTTGGATCAATATCTTGCTAATGGTTTTATTAGTCCTTCTGAATCTCCAGTGTCATCCCCACTATTTTTCATACCAAAGAAGGATGGGAGTCTTCGAGCTTGCATTGATTATCGAGCCCTCAATCAGGTTACCATCAAGAATCGATACCCACTGCCTTTAGTGTCAGTTTTATTAGATCAAGTAAAGAATTCTAGAATCTACACCAAATTGGACCTGCGAGGAGCATATCATTTGATTCGAGTGGCTTCAGGGGATGAATGGAAAACCGCTTTTCGGACTCGATATGGATTATTTGAATATCAAGTGATGCCTTATGGGTTATGCAATGCTCCCACTGCCTTCCAGCATTTCGTTAATGATATATTACGAGAATTCCTCGACCGGATTGCCGTGGTTTATATAGATGACATTTTAATCTTTTCCGACAATCTACAGGAGCACATTTCCCATGTTCGATCCATCCTCACAAGGTTGCAAGAAAACCATCTCTATGTAAAATTGGAGAAGTGTGCATTTCATGTGGAACGAGTTGAGTTCTTAGGATTCATTTTGTCACCAGAAGGAGTTAGTATGGATCCTGCCAAGATAAAGACAGTGCAACATTGGCCTTCTCCTTGCAATGTCAAAGAGATCCAGAGTTTCTTGGGGGTTCTCTAATTTTTATCGAAGATTCATATCCAATTTTTCTCAAACAGTTACACCCATTACTCGATTGTTGAAGAAAGGAGTGAAGTTTGAGTGGACAAAAGAAGCTGAAAATGCTTTTAATTTTTTGAAGAATTCCTTCGTCTCAGCTCCAATCTTGCTCCACCCCAATCCAGATGAGCCATATTATGTGGAGGCAGATGCTTCAGATGTTGCCATAGGAGGTATCCTTTCCCAACGTCATAAAGATACAGGTCAATTACATCCAGTGGCCTATTTCTCCCGAAAATTAACACCACCAGAGATAAATTATTCAATTGCGGATAAGGAGCTATTGGCAGTCAAAGAAACTTTTCGTGAGTGGAGGCATTACATTTTGGGAGCTAAGCATAAAGTGACCGTTTACACGGACCACCGAAATTTACAGTTTTTAAAATCAGCTCGAACTCTAACAGCTAGACAACTGCATTGGTCCCTATATTTTGCAGACTTTGATTTTGTTATCACTTTCAGACCAGGCAAAGTAAATGGGAAGGCAGATGCTCTATCTCGAATTGATACCGGTGAAGTTAAAGAGCCTCCAGAAAAAGAATTGATTATTCCACAAGAGAAGTTCATATCTGCCATATTGTATGAAAATTTAACCAAAGAAATTCAAGAAAACTTAACATTCGAAGGAATGCTGAAGTGGTCCAAAGAAGGCCAAGGAAGAGAAATCAAAAAAGGTTTGCCATACTTTAAAGGTGCACTGTATGTTCCGACTGTGGAGCTGCAAGAAAAAATCCTTCAGGCTTATCATGACGATCAATTGGCTGGACACAAAGGAATTCAAAAGACTCAAAATCTAATACAACGAGAATTTTGGTGGCCAAAAATGAAAACTCAAATAAGACAATATGTGTCAACTTGTGACAAATGTCAAAGAGGGAAATCAAATAGAACAGCTTCACAAGGTCTGTTAAGACCTTTGCCCACTGCACCCCATGCCTGGCATACTGTTACTATGGATCTTATAGTGGACCTCCCTAGTAGCCAAGGTTTTAACACTATCCTAGTTTTTGTAGACACTTTCACTAAAATGGCGCATTTCATTCCATTGAAAGAAATCCCTCGAGCCCCACAGGTAGCACAGTTGTTTACACAACACATAGTACGCGCCCATGGTATCCCAAAAATTCTAGTTTCAGACAGGTGGTCCCAATTTGTTTCTCGCTTTTGGAAGGCCTTTAGTAAAAGATTAGGAATTGATTCTCGTTACTCTACCAGTTACCATCCTGAAACCGATGGGCAAACAGAGAGCGTGAATCAAGAGTTAGAACAGTATTTAAGACTCAATTTATTCGATAAAGAGAAGGAATGGCCCGAGTTGATGTGGGCAGCTGAATTTGCTTACAATAATGCTGTTCATTCCACCACTGGGTTCACCCCCTTTTATCTGAACCATGATAGACATCCTAATGTAATGTTGGGTAAAGAAGATGATTCAGTGCCTGCAGTAGAAGAGATGGTGATGGATTTGCAGACCACGTTAGTTAGGGATAGAAAAAACATAATTCAAGCAAAAGACTCATATAAGACTCAGGCTGATAGAAAAAGAAGAGAGAGCTCCATTTATTCGAAAAGAGACAAAGTTTGGTTATCCACTCGTCAATTTACGTCTCAAAGGAAATCACAAATTTCAGCTACGATTTATAGGCCCATTCAAAGTTGACAAGATGATCAATCCAGTGGCAGTTAAATTGCAGTTGCCAGCTCATCTAAAAATACATCCTGTTTTCCATGTCTCCTTGTTAGAGAACAGTCCTCCAAATTTACGTCAAAACTCCCCTCCAATTCCTATCCAGATTAGCTCTGCAGAAGAGTATGAGGTCAATCAAATCTTAGATTCCAAAATCCGTAATGGCCAGCTTTATTATCTAATTGATTGGAAAGGTTATGGTCCAGAGGAACGATCCTGGGAGCCGCACGAGTATGTACATGCTTCAAGATTAGTGAGAAACTTTCATAGAACCTACCCAAGCAAACCTAAATTGGAGAACTGTTCCTTGAGGGGGAGTACTGTCATGACCACACAAACTTGCCAAGTCAAATCTAAGAAGTGCATGAGAAAAGCAAAGAGATATCCTCAGTGGAGACAGCAAAGCCCAAATTGGAAGAAGGTTTGCAGAGTAATCTTGCGCTTATTTCATACGAAGAATCAAGAAGAGAAGATCCAAGATGGCCGCTGTGAGTCCTGAAGGTTAGTTACAGTTCTAGTCTTGCAATCGGTTGGTTGCTAGGTTACGAGCTCTCCAGCTGGAAGCCTTGCACTTCAACTGAGGTCTGACAGGAATCAGCTGTGTGGAGAGGGAGCGCGCTTCAGAACAGAAACTCCTGTGAGGTAAAATTACATTTGAAGATTATATTACAGAAAACAGATAAATATTGTCAAGGTTTATTCGAAGAGTTTGATAGTAGACCGTTCCCGTGGAAGTCGGCAAGGCTACAGAGTTAATGTATGAATTAACCTTATGTTTACAAGGTTCTTGTTTAAGATATTAAAGTCAAAGAAAAAACTAACTTTAAAAGAGCAAGCATCTACAAATGTCAAGGTTATAAACAAAGGCCAAGTTTAGAGGAGAAACGAACTGTTAACAAATAAGCATTTACAAATTCAATGGTAATAAACCAAAATAGAGTTTAAAAGAGAAACAAACTTAAATAAACAAGCATTTACAACTACAAGTTATCGACAGATGTCGAAGTAAGGAAGGAGAAACTAACTGTAATAAACAAGCATTTACAAATACAAGTTATCAACAAATGTCGAAGTAAGAAAGGAGAAACAAACTTTAATAAACAAGCATTTACAAATACAAGTATTGACAGAAGTCACAATAAGACAGGAGAAATTAAATAACATCAGCTGATTTGAAGAACGCATTATCACCAACTATATATATATATAGAGCAACATAAAACCAATCTCTAACAAAGGTTGAGAAGTTCTTCCAGAATCAGTAATATGCATTTTTTAAGAAGAGCTATCATTTATAGAGAGAAGCAAGGCTACAGAGAACTCAGGGTGAGTGAAGAAATAATAGAATTAAAGAGAATTAAGTGTTGGGAGTAGAAAGTGAAAAACTGATGTTGTATGTCCCTAGTAATTGCGACTGTGACTCTTGCAGGTGCTGTATCCAATCTTAGATGTGAAGAGGCAGACTGAGTACTGGCGTTCATCATCTCTGTGGCAGTCTTTCTACCATCCCATTCCCCTTTCCCCCTCCGGGGTACTCAGCACGAAGGATTAACATTCGTTGTGAGTAGCTTAAGCCATTTGAAATATTTCTGTTCTGTGAAACCTGCATTTTCCTTACTATCTATTGGAAGTGGAACTGCCCTGAAGAAGGTGGCCTCCTTATAAGAGGAATACCACTGAAACGCGCATAGGCTTGGTTCCTACTACTCTACCTGTGAGGATATTTAATTTTTAAACAATGTACGATTGCTTCATTCTGTGACTACACAGGCTTGGTCTTTACTACTCTATCTGCAAGGACATTTTCATACAATATATGATTTGGTCACTTGGGCCCTCATTCTGACCCTGGCGGTCCTAAACCGCCAGGGCCACGGGCAACGGAAGCACCGCCAACAGGCTGGCGGTGCTTCAGTGCCCATTCTGACCGCGGCGGTAAAGCCGCGGTCAGAAAAGGGGATCTGGCGGTTTCCCGCCGGATTTCCCCTGGGCCAGAGAATCCTCCATGGCGGCGCTGCTTGCAGTGCCGCCATGGGGATTCCGACCCCCTTCCCGCCATCCTGTTCCTGGCGGTAAAACCTGCCAGGAACAGGATGGCGGGAACAGGTGTCGTGGGGCCCCTGGGGGCCCCTGCACTGCCCATGCCACTGGCATGGGCAGTGCAGGGACCCCCTAACAGGGCCCCACAAAGATTTTCACTGTCTGCTATGCAGACAGTGAAAATCGCGACGGGTGCTACTGCACCCGTCGCACCCCTGCAACTCCGCCGGCTCCATTCGGAGCCGGCTTCCTCGTTGCAGGGGCTTTCCCGCTGGGCCGGTGGGCGATCTTCTGGCGATCGCCCGCCGGCCCAGCGGGAAAGTCAAAATGACCACCGCGGTCTATTGATCGCGGTGCGGTCTTTCGGCGGTTTCCGCCAGGCGGGCGGTGCCCGCCGCCCGCCAGGCTCAGAATGAGGGCCTTTGTGTTTATACAAGATCAACTGATAATTGTTATACATATAAGAAATTGTGCTATATCGAGTTGCATTATGGTATATTTGAAAGATTAAATGTTTTTTAATAATCATGTTATGCTGATTGTTGTGGCATCACATGTCTATTGTTGTGTCATATGCTGCACACTGTCCTTGTGAATTTTTTGTTTTGTGTAAATATTGTTGTCTCATTGTTTGTGGTTTTTGTATGTTGAATGTATACTTTTAATATTCATAAATAAATTAGTTGTGTATCGATTAGATATATGTCATTGATTTGAAATTGTAAATTCAGTTTTTTGCAGCTTCTGTATATATATTAGTTTGCGATATTCTTATTTTTGTTTTGGGTGACATACACATTTAATAAATATCCTTTTTGAATCTATTATACTGGTTATTGTTTATATATCTTTTCTCTGTTTGTACATTGGCTAGTAGCTTAATATTTGTTCTTGTACTTCAAACTTTGGGTTGAACCTGTCAATCTTGAACAACCTGACCATTGGATCCCTCCCAATGTGTGCTTGGCCATGATAAAACCTTGCAAATTGTGACAAAAGGCTGTTTGGCAGAACCATTCTTCCTTCCTCTAAAACCCACAAATCATTTGGTCTTTGTAAGCACTGCATCCTATCCCAAGAACACTTTTCATCTTTGCTGACACGGTCCTGCAACAATTTCAACTCTTCCAATGTGTCAATCACCCTCAATACGTAATCTGTGCATGTCTCATTTTCTGTTTCAGGTAACAATTCCCATTGATCCTTGAACGATATACAGTTCAATGCGTGAAACCTTGCGACAAAGTCCTGTGACTTCAGGTGCATGTATTGATTCCTTTACTTTCTGAGCCACTCTGTCAATCCTCTGCCAATCAATATTCTTAGGCGAAACTCTCGTTTTCAGAAACTCACTTTATAGTAATACTTCATCACATCAGGGGACGGCGCACCTGTAAGTCTGTCCCTTGCTGGTTCCTCAGTCAGCCAATCTATGCTTCTTTTACACTCAATCCACAAATCAGCTGGGACTATTATCTCAAAGAGGGTGTTAAGGTCTTCCCAAAGGCACTTCGCAAGCTTCACAAACCTGTCTGCCTGCTGATACCATTCTAATGGTTTCTCTCTCAACCTGGGGTAATCATTCGTAAATGATAGAATATCACCTCTGATCCAAGGCCATGGACAAGAACCCCTCCTGCAGTTTCTCTCATTGGTAACATTTTTACAGTGCTTGTATCCTGTTGTGTTTTAGCAGTCTGCTCTATGTAATCACTCTTCCTCTTGTCTCTTTTCTTCACCCATCTGCCTTCCCACTTGTCTAAGGCTCGCCAAACTTGTGCGCTTAGCAGTATTTCTTTGAGGTCCGCTTTCATTCCAGCAGACCTCATGTGTTCAAAATCCTTTGTCTCAAAATCTAATCTGAAACTTCTCTAGATCTATGCCGTGCTTTTCGGCCAGGTTCGCCAACCTCTGGTGCACCTTGCTCACTTCTCTAGTTATTCTTGGGCACAAGTACCTCAATTATGCTTCCGTGTAAGACTCTAGCCTGTTCACACCCATATTCCATTCTACAAGTTCACCTGCTTCCATACCCAATCTCACGTAGTTTAGGTATTCTTCTCCTTCCGCTTTCCCTGTTGCCACAGGAGCAGCTTGTGGAGTATTAAGTCTGTCTAACCAGTCGGTCAGTTGTTGTGCAGTTAAACCTTGCAATTTAATATTTTCAGCCTGTGCTAAAGGTGTCTGAGGTGCACTTACATTCGATGTCTGCGGTGTCAGCAGTCTCAAACTTGACTGTCTCATAGCATCTGGAGGAACCCCAATCGGACTGAAATCTAACAAGGATCATGATCCTCTAAGTGTTGGTTCCATGGGAATCATTCCTCTGGTGTTTTTCTGCAAACCATCCTCTTGACGTATTTTGTGTCATTACCCCTTGATCGCATACACTAGGCTTCGCCTGCGCATACAATGGTACAGGTACGTAACAGGCAAAGATGTGGCATCTGGTGCCTGTCTATATCCCAAAACCTGTGGAAGGTTAACTCCCATATTCTGGCTCATCACTGGCGACATGTCTGACTGTGTTCCTGCGACCGAAGTATATCTCGGCCTCACTTGCGGCTGCACCTGGGGCAGTAAAAGTGGAGTTGGTTCAGTTTGAACCACCCTTGGTCTCGGGTATACCTGCTCTGTCGGCACCATCAGATTGGTGACAGTCTCTAAAACGGGTACATCAGGGTAAATCCTCTGAACCTGTGGTGGTTGCAACTGAGGTTGCATCACCTGGGTGGTGGGCACACCAAAACTACTCTGCATTGGAACTTGTATCGGGACAGGGCTAACCTGTATCGGACCCGTTGTCGCCTTCTCTTGTATCAAACCTGTAGGACATGTACTAGTGCTCGGGCCATTTCCGTCTGCCACATATGGTGGTGGACGATCATTCAGTAACTGAGAAAGGAACTCATCATCGTCTGAGTCATCTACCTCTATCGAGGACTTTCTAGTCTCTGTCTTTGGAAGAACTTCTGTTAGTTTTACGGGTAGCTTTCCCTCTTTTGCCTTCAACCTCTTGGGTTATCGCTGGAAACAACTTAACTCCCTCTAACGTCTCTCTCCTCCAAACTTTCTTTGCACTATCCCACCTAGCCTCCGCTGGTGTCTTTTCTGCTCTCCTCATTCTCCTCTCAAATTTCTGTTGCTGTCCTGCAAATAACTCCCAAACTGCTAACGCCTCAAACTGTGCTGGTGGCTTCAGATCATATAGCACCATCGGTAAATTTTCCAAAATCCTCAAAATGAACGTTCCATTTACAGGAAACGCTAAGCTCCCACTTTTCTCTGTCGCTTTGCACCATTGCTTTAGCCAAAAGCATGGCGCGACACCCTTTTCCTCCATTACAATGTAAGCCGGTGTACCCTCTGGCGGTGTAACTTCTCCTACACTTGCGGTAATATATAGATCTCCCCTTAAGGCACTTTTTAAAGCCTTGAAAAATGCCATCTTTCCATCTTTTATTTTGTTCAAAATCAAATCAGGAAGTGGCTTTTATTCCCAGAATGCTCTTCGCCTACCTTCTCAACCAATTGCCTCTCACGGACGGCTGCCAATCCGTGCGTGACCCTTCTCACTGACCAACCTATCCCAGCGTGGCTCCAATGACGTCACACTCTCATGTACTACGGCTGATAAAGTCTTGCGGCTTGTCCTCCCACTTTCAATTCACACAAACTAATGCAATATATTGCGAGCTCCAACCAAAATCAAAAACTCAAATTTGCCAGTTTACTACAGGAAAGGTAACAGAATCGCTTCAGAACTCTGCAGAGGTTTCGCTTAGCCTAGGCCGCTACTCTCTCCTTCTCCGATCCCACACTCGCAAGCAAAATTTGACCCGCAAATTCTACTCTCGACTTGTCAATTGATTATTGTTCTAGTGCACTTTAGAACTCACCAAATCTCCATCGAAGTTTTCATTCACTCACTTTTGACTCAAACTCGACTCGTCGATCTCACAATAAACCTATCAAACCGAACAAATTACAACATAAACCAAGTGTCTCATCTACTTATCAATATACTCCGGAGTCTTCGACCACGCAGGGTCCGTACATCATCAACAACCACATGAACAATTTTTTGAGCCCAAAGCCCCACACTCACATGAAGTTCGCTGACTTTTCTACTCTCATAATGTGGAGTATGCCCACTCCTACTAAAACATCACTTGGCCTAAAATTATCACAAACCTCACAATTCATCTGCGATTTCCATATGCTGTGCAAGCGCAAAACCTACTCTATTCACACTATCACTAGAACGCCTAGAACATACTCAAACTTCCTTCAGCAAGCTCCGAGATTCCAGGAAAGTAATTTGGGACTTAGAGAGACATCATCTCTCCAATTTGTATCATTGAAAAGAAATACAAAAAACAATTTATTCAGTACACCTTGCCTAGTGGGGCCCCAAAGGGCCAAACCATCCGCATTGCTACCAAAAACTATTAGCGCGTCCAGAGCCTTAATAAGTAAACGTACAAGGAGACGCAATTAGGTTGATAAACCTTTGGACTGCGTTTGGAGACTTCCCAGTATGAAATATTTTCTTATCATCATCAATCAATAGATCAAATAAACAATTGGTAATGACAACCACTAATCAATAAACAATCAATATGAATCAATAATTGAACACACCAAGACCTTTCAGTCATGAATAACCACACCAGTTTAATAAGAGGTTAGAATATTTATTTCCCTATTTGTAACAATCTAATATCATGTTGGTTAATCTCAATAGCAATGAAACACATCAGAAAGCACTATTATTTGGCAATCAGAACACAACTTAATCAATGCATGGATTATACTCATTCAGAATTTAGGCGCACCATTAATATGAATCAACTTAGAGTCTCATTAGTACATGAATCAACAAAGCAAGGCCTCAGCCATTTGTCTATTTGCATTAGACACTAGTGAACACCTTAACTAACCTCAAATTAGCATTAGCATGTTGGGCTTCGTGCAAAACATTTTAGTGAACACAAATTTAGTAAACTCTATACTGAGGCCTCTATCAAAATATCAGTTTGTACCTAGAAAGGAAAGGCAAACATACAATTACAATCAGCATTGGATAGTTACCAATCCAATAGATCAGCAAGCAGCGTCAGTCTTCGTCCTCAGGACACCAGTTCATCAGCCTCAGGCAAAGTTAGAACAGGACAAAGTCTTTAGCAATTAAGTTAAGCAGAGTCTCCTTTAAGATGTATAATGGGCAGAATGAACAGAATGGCTGATTTCTTCTTGTGCAGTGCCATTAGGTCAAAACTGTCAAACTATTCCCTAATTCCCTATTGGTTAACTTTTGGTGCAGTCTTATCTCTTTCCAATAATTTGCAAATACCTTACTAGAATTTTCGACAATTCACAGTTCCCCTGTCACGGGTCTTCAACGGTTGGAATGTCAGGTAACAAAATGTTGCAGTTTGCACTCCAGACAGTGTCTTCATTGTCTTCTCCTAGGAGAGTCAACCTTGCACCTGTTACGAATTACACTGTTACATTTAGCAAGAACATCGCCTTGAGTAAGCCAGTTCACACAAGAAAGAATTTACTACGGTTACAAACACATAATCTTCTGGAAAAGTACAGCTTTGTGTCCATCAAGAAAACAGCATGTTCTACATGTTCGAAAATACAATCCAAATATGAGGCCAGGCAGCTAGGCCAAAGCCCTTGCTAAGTTAAAGCTTTTATTAAATGAAGCAAATTCTTAACATGTAACCTTAATTATGATATACTACTACAAATTTAAAACATATTGCATAACATTTCAGAGTTAATAAGCCTTTTCATTAGTCTTTGTATACGTTGGTAACCACTCCCCCTGGGCACATTTCAAATACGTGCGTTATTTTTAACACATTTTCTATGCAGCTTCATCACACAATATACGCAAGCTTTCGTATTAATATTTCTTGTTAAAACATACACGTCAACAGCACTGATTTGGAATACATTTGCATATGTTCTGCTGTTTTTTGGGGGGTGTATTTATTTCAAGAGGAGTTTTAATAGCTTCCTTTAAGGTTCATATTTTCCTTTGAAAGCGCACAACTGAGTCAGAAATATGTGGCCGCGTGTTATGAATGAATTTTCTTAATTAGTGTCTTGTGGAAAGGCATTTGGACTGCAGACAATCTTACTCAGACTGCGGCCGTGACCCTGAAACTTTCCAGAGTCCGACTAGGCGTGTTTAGAATAAATGTTGTACGCCGCCCATGCCAATTATTTGTTTGTGTGTGGGACTGGGAATGTATAACATGCTGAACTCCTCGAACTTACTTGCGTTTGTGTCATTGTGACATTACGTTTCCCAAATTCCAAGGCCTGTGTAAATCACTTGACTTGGGCTATTGCTTGCTTGTCACACGCACTCACAGTAGTACACGAGTTGCAAAATGGCAGGAGACAGGCTGGCACAAACACCGACATCTCATGAACATTTAAGACTTTGCCATAAAGTTAACATTTCATCTCAGACAGAAGTCTTAAATGTTCATGAGATCAGTGTTTGTACCAGCCTGACTGCCGCCATTTTGCAGTTGGTGAAACTGCTCTATGTTGTTTCTCGTCTGTGTGATACCAGCATTGAAACTTCTCTTGATGAGGTGGTGTATGGGCACCTTCTGCGTCATGCAGCAGTAGCACTAGCCAGTTGCACGGCTTACAGACTGCTAACAAAATGGCACTGCTATCTCACCAAGTGGAGGAGGTTCTGTTTCCTCCGAAAAAATTGTTTTCAAATGCAAGCAAGAGGGGATGTTTCTCTCCTGTTCTGCTTTGATGTTAATTCCTTACATTTGGATGATTCAGTCCTGCTTTATTCGAGGCGCTGCAGCCTACGATTTCTTTGATCAAAGTGATTTACAGCCCTAAGCCCCAGCTGTATGTCAGAGAACAAATGGCTTGAAGTCTAATAACTGCCAAAAGCAGGTACCCCTGCTTCCAAATGCAAGCACTAAATATACAATCCATTGTCAGGACATAATAAACACAGGGTCTGAGAGGCTGTAAGAAAGGCATGACAAATGGTCTTGGGCTGTAGTGAATACACTGAGAAAGGAAATCAGAGCCTTGATTTTCAGGCACACTAGTCTGCTCATGCCTGTGACAAGGGAGCTAGCACTTAAGATATGCTGTGCAGCTTCATCTGCAACACACATTCCTTCTTAGAAGACCTTGTCTGGCTGCAGCGATGGTGTCCTGGCTGATCCAGAGGCATCAGAAATGGTGAACTTGTCCCCAAGATAAGCGGGATGATACTGGTCATGGCGGCTTTGTTGGCCCACTTCCTCTTTTCAACCTGTTGCATCATTTACCTTGTTTGTAAATGATGCAGCTGTTTTTTTGTAGTGAACCAGCAAGGGGAGCTAGTCCATCAGGATGAGGGTGATGTGGCCATATGTATTCATCCCATGAACAGGACATGAAATGTCCTGGAGGGTGCCGTTTACGGTTTATGTTTTACTAACTCATTGAGTCCAGTTTAACAAATCACAACAGCTTATATTTTCTTAGATTTTATTTGTAAAGGTATTTAGATAAAGAAATCTGTGAGGTAATAAACACTGTTATATCTATCCATTATAAAGTTCTCTAGTTACAGAATCAAGCAGCTATCCCAATATCATTAAATGTTTTTATTTACGTCATAACAAGACTGTAAGAAGAAAATGTCAGACATGTGCACTGCAGAGAGTGGAAAGACTAGACTACCATGTTTGTAGGTAAGATAATTAAAAACCTCGCTGGTTGCACTGTAAAATCTGCACACTACAGGAACTAAACAATTTTAATTCTGTAAAATAAGGAGTATTTTTCAAGTGTTTAAATATTTCAACTCTACACTATCACAATTGCTTTTTAACCCAGCTTGCTTAATCAAATTTGCTTTAAAATCCATTATTTTCACACTCTTTTTTTCCAAATTTTCTTGGGGGAGAGAATGCCCCCAAACCCACTATCATGACAGTCGTGCTCACTCGCCATGCTCGAGGGGCAACACACATTGACAGCTTTTACGCTCCGCCACTGTGCTGTAGCACAATCTAAATCAAGGAATGCAGGACAAGTTTTAATAGAAAAGAGCACACAGTTGTGAAACAGAATAAAAGAGCCTACACCTAGTGTAGCAAAGGCAGCATTCCTGGCCCCTGGTCCTATTGGGACGCGGATGGGTGCAGATGTCTTGCCTTTAGTACACCATCGGCACGACCACGCCACGGTCGCATTTAAGTAAGCCAGCGTGGAGCAGAACTAAGGTTATGGTGCACTAAAGCACTAACTGCACAGAAAAAATGGTCGACAAAGATGTAATATTCCCCCCACTAAATTCCCACAAAACAGTAAACAGGCACACAAATAATTCTACTTAAAAATCCATATCCAGCTTGTATGTTTCAAAATCAGAAAGGTGTTAAAAGAACGATCATACAGCCAAAATTTGCAAAATAGTAAGAAAGACTTGGGAAACTTTATATTGCTGAGGAGAGCCAGTTAGTCTGCATCACAGCCAGTAAGTAGGCTGGTATGGAGCAGAACTGAGGTTACGGCGACTAGAGCACTAACCGCACAGAAGAAAATACTGACAAAGATGTAATATTACCCCTACTCGTTTCCCTATGAGCACGAAGTCAAACAAGCTGCAACAGGCACCTCACTTTCAGTTTTCAAGTAGGTGATGGTCTATTGAGATTTACCTGTATCCCTGTGCCCTTCGTGCACTGGGTGTTACAGAGGCCCTCCCACTGGCTCCATTTAGACTTCATGTGAGGTGTTCACTGACAGCAACTTTCCACCTTTTTATTCTTCTGAGACTTGTGACATAGTGAATGCATCTGCTATGCTATCTATTAGGAGTTATGTATATAATACACATTTCACCCTTTTTACTTTTGCATGGGCAGTTGATAGGCTTCAAGGCTAAAGACCCTATTGAGTCTATAGGATTCTTCTCCTTTCTACCTCTTCAGCCTGAGTCAAGACTTACTTGATCACGGGGAGGCATTCTTATAAGACTCGTCATGGGTCCCCTTACAGGTTGTTCTGTCCGGGTTCAGAATCATATCCTCAGGAGATGGTGAAATAGCTGTCAGAGGAATACAATAAACATTGAGGGTGGACTCCATCTCCATTCTACCCTGGTTCTTCAGTCAGTGCATTCTGGTCTGTCTCCTCTCCATCAGTTTTTTCCTGGGCATCTCCAGATTTTGGTGAGGAGGACTTGGGTTTTCCATCTGATGCCTCCACCAGAGGAAAATATATACTAAAGTAGTATTTAGAGCCAGTGATCTCTTACCTCTCTCCAAATATCACCTGCCGATGATCAACCTAATACAAGTGGGGAGTGGTTCAGGCTTTTTAAAGACTGAGAATTCCTAAAGTGCCAGTGATCACTGTTATGCAAACCTTTTGAACTGCAAATATAGGCAGGGCTCGAAATATCTACTCGACCACTCGCTATGGTAAGTCATATTTGATCATGTGGAGCCTTACTCGCCCTTTGTGGTGAGTTGACAAAGAACAGGTGTTTTGTTCAGTTAGAAAGTAGAGCAATCAAAGACTCATTTAAACCTTGTTCTTGTAACATTTGCTCTGTGTCACAGACTGAGGTCAAAAGTCAGTTTGTCTTACAAGTAATTTTCCTTTTGACGCAGAGTTCCAGGTCTTTGAAAAGTGAACTGTGTCACCTGCTGTTCAGAGTGAAAAATAAAAGTGTTGGACTTTTTTGCATATGCAGGGTCATCCCCAATCTTTTGCCTCCTGCCCCCTTTTTTCTGACCTCTTTTTGTTGGCTTTAGAACTCTGAGCACTTTACCACTGCTAACCAGTGCTAAAGTGCATATACTCTCTGTGTAAATTGTATTGTTGATTGGATTTTCATGATTGGCATATTTGATTTACTGGTAAGTCCCTAGTACAGTGCACTAGAGGTGTCCAGGGCCTGTAAATCAAATGCTACTAGTGGGCCTGCAGCACCAGTTGTGCCACACACATTAGTAGCCCTGTAAACATGGCTCAGACCTGACACTGCAGTGTCTTTGTGTGCAGTTTTAAACCCACTTGCCAGGCCTAAACCTTCCCTTTTCTTACCTATAAGACACCCCTAAGGAAGGCCCTAGGTAGCCCCATGGGCAGGGTGCAGTGTATATTTAAGGTAGGATATATAGTAATGTGTTTTATATGTCCTAACAGTGAAATACTGCTAAATTCGGTTTTCACTGTTGTAAGGCCTGTCCCTCTCATAGGTTAACATCGGGGCTGCCTTTAAATATGATTAAAGTGTAGATTCCCTTTGGGAGCAGATAGACATGTGGAGTTTGAGGTCTCTGAGCTCACAATTTAAAAATACATCTTTTAGTAAAGTTGATTTTAAGATTGTCTGTTTGAAAATGCCACTTTTAGAAAGTGAGCATTTTCTTGCTTAAACCATTCTGTGACTTTGTCTGTTTGTGGATTCCCTGTCTGGGTCAGTTTGACAGTTGGGCTGTTTGCAGCTGTCGAGACGGGGCCACTCACCTGACAAGCAGGATGTCTGCAAGGGCGATGGTATGTCCCGACCTCCTGCAACACCTCTCAGCACTTCCTGGTGAACACAGAAACCCCAGCAGGAAAAGGGGAGTGGAAGAGAAAGAGACAAAACACTGCCACGTCTTGCTGGGCCAGCCAGACACCCTGTATCTTCAGGGGCAGGTCGTTGTTGACAGAGTGATAGTAGAGTTAGTACACTCAGCTTCCTTGAAACTGAATCTCTCTTTCTGATATGGGCACAGGAGCAGTAGAAGAACACCGGGATGGTCCAGCACGTTTCTTAGATAATAATAACTGTTGCCACAATTACTAACACTGCATTACTAAAAACCCAAACTGAGTACCATAACAATAAGTACTGCAACACTAGGGCTGGCTTCACAGAGATTCACTGTTGCACACTACAATTAGAACTGTGGTTGCACTTATCATGCACAAGAAAGACAAACAAAGGCATTAATTATATCACATATAACTTTCCTGCATGCATAGGGTTAAACTAAAAGGAACAAAAACAATCCAAGAAATACAAATGTCCACTCTGGGTTCAAATAGTTAGGGTCGCACAGTTTGGTTTGGTTTCACTCTGTGTGTGAAAAACCCTTCAAAAAGCAAATTCCTCAAACCTGAAACACAGGCATGAATGACACAATTTAAATCCAAGAGTTATGCTATTAGAGAAAGAAAGGTCGCATAAATGCTCTTTTAAAATTGCACTGCCACTTTTTGTAGTACTTGAGCTCAAACAGATTTCCTGAAGCACATTTAGGCAAGTAACTACAATAATAAATCAGATGCTGAGATCAGGAAGCAAAACAAAGCCAAGCAGGGAGGCATGCTTCCCTCTGCTATTTATAGCCAATCAGGAAAGCAGTTGAGTTTCCACATGTGGATGAGTCACCACACCCAATTAGAAGCACATGTCTACACCACATCCAATTAGAAGCACAGGTCTACACCTGCTCACATTAGCAAACAAGCAATGGTAAAACAAGCACTGATAAAACCAATTGTGTAACACAGCACATTATGTTTAATTAGAAACATGAAGGTTTCACCAAGAACAGAGATATGATTTAACCCTAATCCCTGGGAATGCTGCCAGATAACGCAGGAGGCACCTTGGGGATTCCTGACAGCACCTCCCTCTAGACAGTGACACAAAGGGAGCTTGGGTGTAGCCTGCATATCCTGATGAGCCATCTGTGCTAGGAGAGAGGGAAGGAGTGGTCACTTTCACCTGTAAGGGCTGTGCCTGCCCTCACACAATGTAGTCTCCAACCCCATGGTGTGTGTCTGGGCCTGGCCTGGGCAAGGTAAGATTTCACAAACAAGAGAGACTTTCCTTTGAAGTAGGCCTACTTCAAAGGCCAAAATGGGTATAAGAAGGGCATCCAAAACCACAAACTTTAGATCACTTCTGGACATCAAGAGGAACCTCTGCCTTGAGAAGAGCTGAAGAGCTGAGGAGAAGTGCTGCCCTGCTTGTGACTGTGCTTTGTGGAGCTATCCTGCAGTTGCTGCTTCTGCCTGGTGAAAGGGGACAAAGACTGGACTTTGATGTGCATTCCTGCCTGTGAAGAAATCTCCAAGGGCTTGTCCTGAGCTTGCCTCCTGTTGTTGAAGTCTCAGGGCCATCACCTGGACTCTCTACTGAGACTCCTGTCCTGCCAAATGGTGCCCTATCCAGTTCCTGAGGCCTTGACAGGTGAAGCTGGCAGACCAAGATTGAAAATCCACGCACAGACTGCCGTGCTGGGAAATTTCCGACACAACCTCCGAAACGCAGCTGAAGAAACGACATGCCACCGGCTTCGCGGCTGAAATCGACGCTCCGCCTGCAGCGCGGCTGGAAGATAGATGCACGTGGCTGGAGAAACGACGCGCCATGCCACTAACGGAGGTTGGTAACATCGCAACCCACACAGAGTGGTTTTGCTGATACCATGCTGCAGGATTTTCGACACAAACCTTGCTGGGCGCGGAAAAAATGACGCAACGCCTGCCCAGACCCGAGTGTTGCCTGGATTGACGCATCGCTCTCCTGCGGAGAGGAAAAACGACACACGCCAACCCGACTGGAGAAGGAGAAACAACGCACTGTCTCGCTTGCGTGTGAGAAATCAAAGCATCGCTTACCTTTTTTGACGCTCACTCGCCTGTGCACATTATTTTGATGCTACCCAGGTACTTTTCAATGCTAACAGTGTTTTACCTGTTTACAAAAGGATTTAAGGGCCAGATGTAGCAAATTTGGAAATTGCGACTTGCAAGTCGCAATTTCCAATGCAGAACGGTGTCTCAGACACCGTCTGCGAGTCGGTATGGGGTCGCAGAGACCCACCTCATTAATATTAATGAGGTGGGTTGCAAATTTCGGCCCCATACCGACTATAGGCACTCGCAAACATGGAGGCCTGCTGTAGTCAGCAGACCTCCATGTTCGTGACTGCTTTTAAATAAAGCAGTTTTTTTTTTTTAAGTGTAGCCCGTTTTCCTTAGGAAAACGAGCTGCACTTAAAAAAAAAAAAAAAACCTTTAGTTTCGGTATTTTTTCAGGGCAGGCAGTGGTCCCTTGGACCACTGCCTGCCCTGAAAAAAATATTTTGGGTCCATTCACAAAGTGGAAGGGGTCCCATGGGGACCCCTTCCAATTTGCGAGTGGGTTACCATCCACTTGAAGTGGATGGTAACTGCGACACCATTTGCGACCGCATATGCGGTCGCAAATGGTATTGCATACCACTCCGAATCGCAAATAGGAAGGGAACACCATTTCCTATTTGCGATTCTGAAATGCATATTGCGAGTCGGTCCCGACTCGCAATATGCATTTCTGCATAGGAAAATGCGATTAGCGAGTCGCAAACAGCAATTTTTGCCGTTTGCGACTCGCTATTCGTTTCCTGCATCTGGCCCAATGACTCTTTTGCTTTTATAATTGATATCTTGACTTTTGTATTTGGATTTTTGTCGTTTTGGTCATTTTGTTTAGATAAATATTTCCTATGTTTCTAAACCTGTATTGTGTCATTTTGTAGTGTTTTCACTGAGTTACTGTGTGTGTTGGTACAAGTACTTTACACCTAGACTCTGAAGTTAAGCCTGCCTGCTTGTGCCAAGCTACCAAGGGGGTGAGCAGGGGTTAGCTGAGGGTGATTCTCCTTTACCCTGACTAGAGTGAGGGTTCTTGCTTGGACAGGAGGTAATCTGACTGCCAACCAAAGACCCTTTTTGTAATAAAGGTTTTTCCTAACACACAACCTTTAAATTCTTAAGTCAACTGTACAAACATTTTAAAATATATTTCAGTAGGTGTGAAAGCCCATTTTTGTATTTCTGTGTGATAAAAAAAATACTTTAATAGGATGGAAACAAATCGGAATACTTTTCGTAAAGGATGTATTTTCTGAAACCCAGTTTTCACAGATTGTTAATACACTATATAGTTTTATCAGTAAAGCTGCAAGTTAGTAGAAAGGTTTTTGGACATTTATTGGAAATTTATTGTGTGTAGATGACAATATGCTACCATACTGTGGTTTAGTAATATATTTATTATAAGTGAGTGTTTAAACAGACTGAGAAACACTCCTGCCTTGATGGCAATGCTGTTAGTAAACTAAAAGCAAGTCATGGGTCATGTGTCCCCTATACGTGGGCTAGATTTTTATGATACATGCAGCAAACTTTAATCTACTTAATCAAACAAAAGAGTTTTTTGTACTGCATACATGCTGAGCTCATATATTTGATGGTGCAATCATATGTGAGAATGAAGAAGAAGGCGACTCTGTAAACTATTTGCCTAGGACCACACAATTTGAGACCTGTTTATGGATCAAGTACATTTAAGTTGAGTAGATTATTCAAGTTACTCGACCTGCAGGTCTGGTAAAATTGTTATTATTTTTTTAGGCCTGCGGAGAGAGCTTGAAAGAGTCTCGGTACCTAAATGTATGGGTAAAATGTTCCTTGTCACAAAGGGAGAGACTGAATTACCCAAAGGCCTCACTCTTGTTCCTCTGCTTACCAACCTCCCTGGAAAACGTTCTTCGCTTACTGAGGATGTTATTTTAACTGACCCAGTAGACAAGAAAGAAAGGCTGCCTTGAAAATGGCTCATGCAAGGCTCAGCCTTTCCATAAGTTCGAAGATATGCAGTGTACACTTCACAGTTTTTAGTTAAAGTCTTTCAGGCCCTTTCCTCTGCAATCCAGGAGGAGGAGACCTTTTCCAGTTATTTTGGTTGTATGGAGGTACATCACCTTTGTCTGTCTTAGACATCACCTTTGGCAAACTGAGAGCATCTGCTATAGCTTCTGTAGCTGCAAGGTGACAATTACATCTGAGGGACTGTAATATTAGTGAACCCAAAAGAACTGCCTATTAAAAATGCCCTTTTCAGGTAGTAGGCTTTTTGGTGAGGAGTCAGAAGAAGTACTAAAAATCATTCAAGAGCCAAAAACATTCACAACCTTTCCATCACAGGCAGATATTTTGAGAAGGGAACAACAAACATTCTGACCAGTACAGGAGAAGGAGAACATATTTTCATCAGAGTAGAGCCCATTTTCAGTGTAATGGTTTTCAAACAACCAGTGCGGGAGGGAGACAAATGAGGGTCAAAACAGGCCTCCTGACTAGGTTCAGTCTTCCCCAGAATTTCAAGACCCATACTTTGTGCAGGCACCATGGCCTGCAGACAGAATAAAAAAGGTAGCCTTAGGGGACAGTTTTTCTTACTTTTACACAAGAGAGCCATAGTTGAGGTTCCCTCTCTAGAGAGTGGCTACACCTGTTATTACAGCATATTACTTGTCAGAAAGGTCTCAGGTGAATACCAAATGATTATAGACCTTTGATTCATGAACAGGATCATTCTGCAAGATGTTATTTCCCTGGTTTCTCCTGGTAATTTTCTGAAGAAAACCAATCTGCAAGATGCATACCTTCATTTCCTTGTGCTCGGACCTCACAAAGATTCCTCAGAATTTCAGTAGGCAACCACCACTGGCAGATCCAGGTGCTTCTAATTGGACCGAAGATTTCTCTTCAGGTTGTAATGAAGGAGTTAGCCCCAGTGGAAGCTCTCCTCCATTCTTGGGACTAGCGGTCCATCCTTATCTATAGGGTCTGCGCTTTCAGGGCCCTTCTCAGCAGAAAACCCTGGAGGACACAATTTACACAGTAAAAACCCCTCAGACGTTTTTTTTTTTAAATCAACCAACTGAAGGCCCTCCTTATTCTCTTCCAGAGATTGAAATATATAAGAGCGGTATTCAACACTGTTCAGGGAGCAGCTTTCCTTACCGAAGCCAGACGGACCAAGCTGGGATAGCTAGTTCTGGACCTGATGGGGAAGCCAACCCTTCAGAATGAGACTAGTTATAGGTTCAGGGGAAAACGGTTGTCGCGTAGGCTCTCATTATTCTAATGAGACTACTAAATTTCGAGCAGCAGAATCGCCTGCGGTGTGGGAGACTAAGTCTGACCCACTACAGGTGACACCTGTTGCTCCAATTCAGGTTCTGCTCCGGCTAACTAGCAGTGCCTCATCTCTACCCAAGGGCAGGGATGATTGGGCAGCCGAGCGCATGACAAAACTGGTTTCTTAGGGAAGCCGTGGTCACTCAGGTCTCATCTGTTTCTCTCAGTTACATTAGTCTCACATACACAATGACAAAGAGGCAGTATATATCTCAATAATGCTTTAATAAAGGGATTGCATCTTAGATAGCAAGGCGTGGACTGCAATAACCGGGACGATACAGCATGACAAGATAAAAATTGTGACACGGAGAGTAAAACATAAAAAGAATGCTACCATATTGTCACGAGAGTCAACAGACTAATTCCTACCTAAGCTATAATAGAGCACAGTGTGTTAAGCTCTAAGACATCATCCCCCATACATGAGCAAAGGCCTGAAGTCTGCAATTCAGCAATTAGCATACAGTTGTGGTTCTCTGGCTGGAATCTCCCTCTAATGTGTAAGGGACAGGGAAGTGTTTTTATAGTAAAACAGCTGATGTTCTGAGAAAATGTTCCTACGTAAGGATGTGTATTTTCTATGAATGTCAGAGACTAAACTTATACCATGTTCACCAGCAACCTATCTTACTGCAGCCTTGGAAAAAGCACGGAGTGAGCAAGAATGTCTTGTTTGAGAACAGAGTGCTGGTCTAGGCAAAAACAATCAGATAGAGAGAAAATAAAACAAGACCGTAAAAGTGGTTTCTGTAACAATAATAAAGCAAAGCTGAATAAAATATATCTAGGTTAAAGTGCACAGTGGCAGGCCTAGTATTTTAAAACAACGTGGATTGAGCTATAACTAAAATGGCTACACAACACCCTCCCCTTGTCGGTTGAAGATGGTTAAAAGCCTAAATATACTTAAAAGCCACTAAAACTCAACCTAAGATATATATATAAAAAATGTCAATAATGACAAGTTAAAAGGACACATGAGTGCATAAAAGGACAATTTAAAACTGTTAACATGTGGCATAAAAGGGACAGAATTTCAAGAGTCAGAGTTATTTTTAGAATTTCCAATCGATTCCGGGACAATGGAGGACAAGAAATCTTCCACATCTGCAGGTGTTAAAGTTGGAAAAGCATTGCCAAGAAGGACCAAGGAGCAGATGTGTTCCATGGCCTGCGCCTCAGCCAAGGTGACGCTCCGTGGTGTGCCCAATGATGAGTTAAAAGCCACATCCTCCAGGAAGGGCAACTCATAAATAGCTTCCCGTAGCACACTCACCCTCAACGCGCATGTCTGGTAATGACCCCTCAGCGAGAACATCAACAGATCAGCGTCCAATGAAAGCAAGCGCTGCGTAGAAAGACAAACTTCCAATGCATGTTCCAAAGAGCACCAGAGGTACCGAAACACAGGCTGCACACAATGTAAAACTGGTCTGAATGACAGGGACCAGTCACACTCCAATTGCTCCAGGAGTGTTGCGCCAAAATACTGCATCATGCATTCACGACACAGCTGCGCTGATGAGAGCACTTTTGTTCCTCCTTGTTGCGGCGGGACAGCCATTGCTCATAAAAAATAGCAACAGCAAAACGCCAACTATTATAGCCAAAGTTATTGGAAATACCCCGAAAATACTGGAGAATATTGAGTGGATGGCTGATGGTATTAAACCGAATATGGAGGAGAAGGTGTGAACAAAACCAGAACCAACAGCCTTAAAGAAATTTGTGATTCCAGTAGTACTGGGTGCATTAAATATCCGTCCCACAAGTTCACCAAAGTGTCTCGGAAAGTTGCTATTTTAAAGGGACTGTATCTCTACTGAAGACCTTGCCACCTGAAGTGTGCAGGTCTCGCGTGCAGATGTGAGAGCCACATGTTTTTGAAACAATAAAACCTGAGTTTGCTCAGCTTGTCAAAATATACATTAGAAGTAGCGATATGAGCCCAAATGTACGCTATCTCTTTTATTTTAGTGGCAGGAAAAAGTACATTCCGGCAGCATGTAACAATCTTAGGGACCGAAACAACAGAAACTATTCCGGCTCGCATCCCACACTAGTCTTCACCATTGAGGAGAACATAGCTTCCGTTTGAAAGCACCTGGAACGCAGGTCTAATTAAGGGGACTGGAACTCCCTTCAGATAACAAGCCAAGTTTGCTGCAGACGTGTTACACGCCCCATGCAAGGACAGCTGTCTACAAACCATTGAATGCCTGACAGAAGTCTCACATTCATTACCGCTAAGAAAGACTTCTTTCATGCCACTGAGACATTTGTGTAACTATCTCTCAGTTTTTCGTATCTGCCTACTGGAATGTGTTATAAACAGTATGTGAATTGTAGTGTGGAAATAGGCAGATTAATGACCCCGTGTATTAACCACTCAGCAGATGGTATTTCAGCCAAAGTAAAAGGCAACTTTTCTAATTTTTCGATGTTTAGCATGACGTAAGTCACTTCTTTCTTAGCCATTAGTTGTTGTTGTCGCATTAAATCAAAAGAAGAAAATATTTCCCTCATGCTGACATACTGCCAGGGAACGCGACTCACCTTCAGTGTTTGAAGTGTCCAACCCAACTGCATAATTGACCTTAGTTGACTCTGTCCATGGTGTATGAAAGACATATCTGTTTGTATAATGTCTACAGCAGAAGAGACAATGTTATTTAAGGTGTATATCCGGTCGGACAGGGTATTTATCCCATTATCTACAACAGCTAATGCCTTCTTTAAATTTTCCTGGTCTATTTGCCCTTAACCGGGCAGCAGCTTCTTGTTGTGAAAGCTTCCAAATTTCATTATATACTTCATATAAGAAGCGTTTTCTGCATTGTTTTCTGGGGCCTAACAGGAAATCCTGTAAGTCGGTGTTATTAGACAGGAGACTGAGGTGTTCTCTAACCGCGTCTAGTGAGGAAGTCTTTAACCATTGCTGGCATAGTTTCCCTACACTGTATGTTGTTACTATACCCGCATGATTGGACGATATATAGCGAGGGTCCGGCATACTAGTTCTAAAACCCCAGAGTAGTTTATAAAACATTTATGACACCCATTGGTATCTATTGGCCACAATAACCACCCGCCAGGACGTTTCAGTGAAACATTAAACGTGCCATTCTGGACCCATTCATCGACCTGGTCTTCAATTGCATTGACATATTTTTGCCATTTATAAAATTTTGCAGGGGATCGTATACTGGCCGTGTTCAATTCCTTAATCTTTGCTAAGCTTAAACAACTTGTTTGCTGTACATTTTCATTTAAAAATATAATTTGAACAGGTATCAGGCATGCTCTAAATAAAGCTTCCTTCCCCCGTATCTGCCAATGTCTAGTTCCCTACATACTTTTTAAGTCAATCGACTTCAGCCAATATTCATAGCCTTCTATAGCCAACCGGGAAACAAAGGAATTCAAATATATAAATTTCAAATTTGTCAGTAGTAAGTGTATGTTTTCTGTAGGTGGCAATTTAAAATAATCAGACTCAGCATTTTTAACATCGTGCCCAGAAAAATATGTAAACTTTTCAGAATACGTTTTAGAACTCCATAGTGGTGGAGTCGGACAATGTTCCCATTGTGTATAATTAAAAACAGTCTTTGGGCTGCTTGCTCTGTGGATGAAATGGTGCCCATAATAATTATAGCAAAACATATCACCATATTCTCTTTAGATTGATAAACATCTTCGTTTTCAAAGACAGTATAATATTGCAATTCAGTCATCACTGAATCAACTGTTTTCACATCCCAATCATCAGAAACAACCCTGGGTATTATTATATAGTTCATTGAAAGTTTAAACACATGTGGTATTTGAATGACCTCCATAGGGCCGTATACATCAAATGTTACTTTGTCCCAAACAATCCCATCAGGAATTAGTATAGCAGAAATGTTCACAAAAGACAAGTCTCTGCGAATCTTGCGAATCTTATGAGAAGAAAAATGTGGTTTTAGGACCTCATCTATCAGTTCAACTGTTGATTTTTCTGGAAGAAAATGACCATGTATTAATACAAAGAATGTGATGACAAACCCAATCCAAAGCGGTAAGGCTAGTACAGTCAAGAAAAGCCACAGATAGTTCCATGGAAGAATGAAGTACGTTACTTTAAGCCAATTTATCAGCTTATGTGTTTTTGACAGTTCAGGTGCTGAAGAGGCGAATGAGTCCGAAAAGTCATCATTGATGTCAGCAAAGTATCCACAAGCAGTCTGTGCAAAAACTGAAGGCGTGTTTGTTGGTGGAGTTGGTGTTTCCCGCGGTGGCACAAAATAAATAGCACCATCCGTCTGTGTCGAAGTTGTGTCAAATCGATAAGTAATTTCCATATTATTTGATGTCAGTGGAACCAATGCAAGATCATTTTCCACCCTACCCAAGCCCGGAGAAGTGTCAGTGTTACTGCTTATAACTTGTAGAGGAACTTCTTGACCGGTAGTGAGAGGGATTCGGGAACTACTGGCTGTTCCTTTTGTTCGGCTTTGCAGGATCGGCTACATGGTGTAGTTTGACATTGTCGATGGAGACAAAATGATTTTCTTTGGCACCAGCCAACTGTGGTAGAATGACAGTTCTGGTACCGTGTATTCCCAAGACTGGGACTGGTGTACGATAAGATAGACCAAATTCCTTTTTCACAGCAACCTTTTCATGTACTAGATCCCCCACTCTAGGGATCCAGCCAATAGGCATTACAGGTACATCCTTAATTCCTATGGAGGCAGCACTGGCAGAAGAGTTGTCATCACGGAACTGTTGTAATTCCTGTAAGACAGTGACACATTCATTTATATCAAAAGGTGTTTCTGCTGCCTCCGTGCCAGGACCACCAAGATCTGGAACATACATTCGAGTTCCGAACAGGCACTCATATGAAGTACGACCCCCCAGGGACCTTCTAGGCAGATTGTTAAGTGCTCTCTGGACTCCATACAGGTGATTAAGCCAACTACGACCTGTACCTAAGACTCTGGCTGTTAAGGATTGCTTTAAATCACAGTTTAATTGCTCCACAACACTATTTCCCCCGGGATGAAATGGAGACAAGTACTGGAGTTGGACCCCCAACAAAGCCCTGGCGTCCCTGAACGCCCTTGAGGTGAAAGCAGGGCCCTGCTCCGAGTGGAAAGCCGCAACTACATATGCACCAAACTCCTGAAGAAATCAACCAGCTGACCACTGCCCAGTGGCCAAAAAGGAGTTTGTGACGGGTGCATTCTGGGAGTTGTAGTACGCACCCCCAAGGACCATCTCAGAACTTCTGGCCCATCAGGGTGAGCTGTGGACCTCAAAAGAACCTTAAAAGGACATCTGGGAGAAGCCCCAGAAGTTTGGAGAACTTTTGAAAAAAAAAGCTCTATGGAGAGACCGACCCGCCACAGCAACTCTAGCCGGCTTGCCTCAACCGCAACCCGGCCTGATTTGCTGGATCGCCCCGGTAAAGAAAATCTCCAAAAAGAGACTAAGGGGGTCATTCTGACCCCGGCGGTCATGGACCGCCGGGGCCAGGGTTGGCGGGAGCACCGCCAACAGGCTGGCGGTGCCCCGCAGGGCATTCTGACCGCGGCGGTTTGGCCGCGGTCAGATGCGGAAAACCGGCTCCCGCCGGTTTTCCGCTGCCCAAATGAATCCTCCATGGCGGCGCAGCAAGCTGCGCCGCCATGGAGGATTCTGACACCCCATACCGCCATCCTGTTCCTGGCGGTTCGCCCGCCAGGAACAGGATGGCGGTATGGGGTGTCGTGGGGCCCCTGGGGGCCCCTGCAGTGCCCATGCCAATGGCATAGGCACTGCAGGGGCCCCCGTAAGAGGGCCCCACTTTGTATTTCAGTGTCTGCTTTGCAGACACTGAAATACGCGACGGGTGCCACTGCACCCGTCGCACCTTCCCACTCCGCCGGCTCAATTCTGAGCCGGCGACCTCGTGGGAAGGGTGTTTTGCACTGGGCTGGCGGGCGGCCTTTTGGCGGTCGCCCGCCTGCCCAGTGCAAAATCCAAAATACCCTCAGCGGTCTTTCGACCGCGGAGCGGTATTTTGGAGGGGGGAACTCTGGCGGGCGGCCTCCGCCGCCCGCCAGGGTGAGAATCACCCCCTAAGTCCGAAGGTAAAAAGTTGACCAGGACCTCCCAGCCAGCGTATCCGAGGAGGGCTCCAGGGACGTCGGATCAAGATCCAGGTTTACCCCGGTCGAAGGATTTTCACCTCGAAAAAACGACTAAGTCCGAAGGTAAAAATCTCTACTGAGGATTCGTATCCGGAGAAGGGCTCCAGGAGGTCAGATTGGACTGGCAGGTTCGTCCTGAAGAAAATCTTCAGAAAAGAGACTAAGGGGGTCATTCCGACCTTGGCGGGCAGCTACTGCCGCCCGCCAGGCGGAAACCGCCATGCAGCCGCCAATGCGGCCGCACTCCGCGGACCCCATTCCAACATTCCTGCTGGGCCGGCGGGAATGAGGCCGCAACACAGAAGCTGGCTCCGAATGGAGCCGGCTGTGTTGCGCCCGTGTGACGGGTGCAGTTGCACCCGTCGCGCTTTTCACTGTCTGCAAGGCAGACAGTGAAAAGCTGCCCGGGGCCCTGGTAGGGGGCCCCAAGACACCCCTTACCGCCAGCCTCTTCCTGGCGGTGAAAACCTCCAGAAACAGGCTGGCGGTAAGGGGGTCATAATCCCCAGGGCAGCGCTGCAAGCCTGCTGCGGTCGGAATGGGAGACATAAGCACCGCCAGGGTCAGAATGACCCCCTAAGTGTGAAGGTAAACTTTTAACCAAGGCCTCCCGCAGCCTGTAGCCGATCAGGGCTCCATCGCGGTCGGCCTTAAACTTTGACTTTGCCCCGGTCGAGGTGCAACCAGATGACCCGATTGGCGCTTTTTGTTTCTAGGCGCTAAAAAAACAATAATTCTTGAAAAATTCACATCTCCGGTTCCCCTTATCCGATTTAATTCGTTTTTGTGTCATTTTAAAGATAAAACTAGAATCTATTTTTATAAATTGGTTTTGGATTTTTAAACTGTTTCCTGTATAATATTTAATTACTGTTTTGTGATATTTGAATGCTTTACACTCTGTCTCCTAAGTTAAGCCTTGTCCCTCGTTGCCAAGCTACCAAGGGTTGAGCTGGGTTTAATTTACTGAGACCTAACTGGACCTACGTGGAGGTTAGTGGCCTATTGCTAAGTGTAGGTACCTACCTGCCCTTACCAATAACCCATTTTCCAACAAACTGGAAGGCGTTTTGGCTGGTTTGGAATGCTCTGTAGTTTTTGCAGTTCCCCTGAAAGGACAATCTGTGGTGGTTCGCATAGACAACTGTGGGTCATATTTAAGTTAACAGTATGGTACAAGGTGTCCTTCATTCATTAAGTTGGTGCACCTCATTTATTCCTGGGCAGAAAACAATATCCAGAGACTGAGAGATGTACACATTCAGGGGTTTTTGAACTTTCAGGTAGATTATCTAAATTAGATCTTCCCATTGTCTCAAGACTTTATCTTTAATCTCCTGGTCTTTAGGAAGATCTGTGAGAGGTGGGGGGGGTTGTCCCTCTAGGGGACTTATTTGCCTTCCCCCTGAACTCCCAAGTACCTTAGTATTTCTCCACTTTTGAGACTCTGTGGGCAGTAGGGATGGATACCCTGAAGTGCCCTTGGCTTGCAGGCCTCCTATACCCCTTACCCCTAATCTCCTTAATTCCTAAATTCTTAGCAAGACTGGTGAGGGACAGGACAAACATAGGACTAAGCCTACTTAGCTCCACGTAGTTTCATATATGATATTGAGCCCCACTAGCCATGTTGACGTTTAAGACAATAAAGGATCTCACTGATACCTGTAAACAATTAAAGATGTAAATTATATATGATGTAATCCATAAGGGATGGTGATCATCTCATTGGCAATAAGATTTAAAACCAAATAAACACCCACTTGAAAACAATAAGACTGATGTGGGAACCAGCAGAAATTATGACTGTCCTTCTCTTTTGGGTGAAGAGACCTTGATTTCCTCAGCTCAGGCTCCTAGCAGTGGGAGAAGAGTGGTTGCTTCTCCCATCTTCGCTTAGTTACCCTCTTCTTCCTCTGCAGATATCAGCCAGATTACGATTCTTGGTTTGAAGGCTGAGCGAGAGGGCCTCTTGAATGAGGGGCTCTCTTTATCAGTCTCCCTTTCCCTTAGAGTTTTGAGAAAGCCATCCACTAAAAAGTCCTATGAACATCAATGGGCTTCATTTGTCAGATGATGTTGGGATAGATCTCTGCCACCCATTTACGCAACCAATCCCTAAATCTTTCAGTTTCCGCAAGAGAGGTTTGATAGGGCTGTATCCTAAGACTCCAGTGGTTTATGATTGACTTTTTGTTCAGGATCGGATAATTTGTCTTCAATAGAGCAGATGGCTTTTAAACTATTTGAGCTCTCAAAACCAATGATATGATCTTTTTTTCCTTCCTCAGATCTCCCTTTTATTCTTTCTTCAGAGATACCCTTGTGAGCCATTGGAGGAGGTGTCTGAAAAATTCCTCACTTTGAAGGTATTTTTCTTGGTGGCATTTGCCGCTGCAAGAATGCTGGGTAAACCCAATAATCTGGTATATTATCATCTATATTTAAGAATCTTAGATGACAAGATAGTTCTTTCACTAGATCCTAGGTTCCTATGAAAGTTAATATATCATTCCACAAAAGGATAATACTGCCTGCATTCCTGCAGGATGGAACTAGTTCTGACCCCTTACTGCAGCTCATGAATGCTGTTAGAGCCCTTAAAATCTATGTTTCTAAACTGTCCAAATTCAGAAACTCTGTCCACCTGTTTATTAGTTTTGGCCCTGTGAAGAGAAAAGAGAAGCATCCTTCTTCAGCTCTTGCCATATGGTTAAAGACGATTATCTTCTCTGCCTATCTGGTGGAAGTCAAGGAGATACCAGGTGAAGTAAAGGGCCACTCTACCAGAGGCATGGCAGTCTTTTGGACTGGCATTTGCATTCAAGACATCCGCAGAGCTGCCTCAATGTCTTCCCCTTCAACATTTCTCTCTCATTAAAGTCTGAATATAGCTAAGGGCTCTGAGTTGTCTTTTGGCTCACAGCTACTAAAGAGATCAATGTATTCTTGAGAACTTAGCTCTTGCATTCTTTTCTACTTACACAGGATTGGTGATCATTTTTGTTATATATGCAGTGCCTTTGTTTTGGAAACTGTAAAATGCTCAACTTTGCTGGGGAAACTGTATGGGATTGAATTACAATAAATTCTTCTTTTATCATTATGGTACTGTGTGCTCTTTCTGGAGCTGATAAAAGAGTTATTGCCTGGGCATACCTCAGATAGTAAGGAATGGGACAAGAATGGAAGAAAATGAGTTAATTCTCAGATTACTTACCAGTACTCTTCTATTACTCTGATTGTTCCATGCTTCAACATCCCATTCCACCTTGATCTTTCATCAGCTCTTGCTAAGGACTTAATAAGTACCAGGGAGGGTTTAGAGATGGGTAGAGATTTATGGAAGACCCTTGAACTTTTCATAGAAATGGAAAACAGCCTTACAGAAGTGCCTATGTAAGAGTGATTGGGCAGACTCACCCAAAAAGAAATTAATGGGATGAATATGAAAAAATATGAGTAGTGAAGATTACTGGAAAGTAATCCAAACATTCTCAACACAATCAGGGCATATAATTATTAATGAGATACAAAACAGAATAACATTTAACAAAGAAAAATAATTATGTTGTTTTATTATTTGGTGTCTATGACAGTGCTGAGGTAGAGTCTCATTGTGAGTAACCTGGCAAAAAGTGGGTGGACGTAACTGACTGGATAGTACACATAACATATTTATGCACGCATCAACTCACAGTTTTAGGCACACGTATTGCTTTTGCAAACAGACCCCCAGTCAATGCCCGGCCCAGGGCCTAACCAATAGCTTTGAATTTTATGGGTTTGACAATATATTCAAAGACCCACGAGGAGGGAATAGAGAATTACACCTTAGAAGACGTGAATGTACTTGGATCCTCAAATTAAGAGCAGTGGAGGAAGGTCTTAACACAAATTATTAAATGGAGTACTTCCTAAGTGATTAATTTTACTATCATAATAACGTATAATTTGTACACTGTATGTCCAAATATGAACTTAATCATTACTGTCAAACTCTATCAACATAGTATACAACACTACCTAATATGGAAGAATGAGCCCAGTTTAATTCTGGTGCTAAGATGGTGAACTCTGTTCAAATGTGAAGTGTTACTATTATTACAGTATTTACATTACATATGAATTCACACTTTATTGGTAAGTATCAACAATCTTTGATGATCACGGGAAACAAATAATTAGGACGATGACTACTTAGGATTACTTGGTTGATTACACTTTGTTTTTACTATTTTGTATCATCTCTTATTCTTGGGACCCTTCCAACAAATTATTTCTAGGTTACATTATTCTCCTCATCGATTAAAAGAAGGACCAAATAAACATACTGCCCGTCATGCCGAATAATTTTATACACACTCCTAAGACCTTACTCTGTGTCGTGCAAGACCTTATTCGGTGTCTTTCTATCAATTTTTGTAAGCACCTAAGATTATTTGCATTATATAATGCTTAGCAAATTCATCCACCCAGTTGGACACTGTCTTTTAGTTGTGTCTTTCACACTCCAAGATGGCGCCCACTTTTTCTTTCAACACTCTGTCCTTTTTCGATTTCGGACCAGCCGATGATTCTCATCATCGAATAAAAGAAGGACCAAACAAACATACTGCCCGTCATGCCGAGGAGTTTCACACACACTCCTGAGACCTTACTCTGTGTCTCTTCTATACCTTATACCTCTAGGTAAGTGACATTAATGTTAACTTATGTATTTTGCACTTTATTTTGAGGGGGTTGAGTCTGGTTGCTCAACTTAGAAGCAACATATGATTATAATCTTTGTTACATCGGTTTTAGATGAGACGGAGGGCTTACATGTCCTTTTTCTCTACATACACGCCAGCTTAATTATCGGGGAGCAAGACACAGTGCCCCCAACACAAGAATTTACCCAAAAGAACTGTTTTGTTTATAGGTACGTGACCTTTTACTTTTAGATTTATGCCATATTGCTTATGCTTGTCACTACTTCCTTAGTCTAGCGATCTTCTCTTCTAGATCGCACCGTAAAAGATTTTGGATCCATACGTGCTGACTTATGAGTACTCCCTCACGAAGACTTGGGGATAATAGTGTTTTGCCCCCGTCACGTGATTCCCACTACTCTTTCTCTATTGGTACTTGATAGTCCTTTTGTTAGTTCCTTTTAAATTCAGCTTACTCATTATCTTCCTCCTAATGACTTACAATAATTTTATTTCAGATCGTACATCATCTTGAAGAGTTTTACTTGTTTAGGATAAGCCATCTATTCATGTTAACACCTTACTTATATTTTGGTACGTTTTCTTTTATTCAGACACACTTGCGAATGCTTAAAACCAAGAACCTAACGGTACAGACTCTTATCTTATTTCATACGAGTGCCCTGGCCTTTTGAATCAGCATCATTTTGCATGTTAAGGTTTGTAAACTAAGATGCAAAGTCTTTTGGTTACACGAGCAGAACTGCCTGATAGTGCCACAAAGATATCACCAACTGCTAGTTGTGCACATAAGCAGATTAATAGAGAGGTAAGAAGAAAATCATACTTTTTATGTTTTTTCTTGAAGCATTAAAGTAGTCTTGCTTTTCTTTGATGCCATTCATTGAGAACTAAAATGCGCGCCTTCCGTGGCAAATTGACATAATCCCCTATACATCTATCAATTGTAATTATAGTAGTATAATTCTTAAGTAGAATGTAGCCAGTAAATGATGCTTCACAGCAAATGTTGATTATTTTGTCCGAAAAGAAGGAGCAATTAGAGGAAAATAGAGGTGAGTAGGAAGATAGAGTAAAGGGGGTGAGGGGGGCTGGGAGGGGAGAATAAGAGGAGAGACGGGGCAGGGTAGGGGGTTGGGGGTGGACGCAGTTCGGTGGAAATGAGTGAGTTGGTGCTCGAATGTTTGTATAGTGAGAGTATATGTCTTATGAAGTGTTGGTTTCTGGGTGTGCATATATATTCATCGAGTTTTTCCCCCACATTTATTTTTCATTTATTCGGAGGTGCGCGTTGAGAAATGTAGGTTTCTCATTCAAATTGTGGCAAGGCACACCGTGAGTGTATCGAAAGTTGACTGAGGTACTTTTTCTGTACTTTTGTAACAAAATCCCATTGCCAGTCTTTAACTGTGATAAACCAAGAATTAAATAAGCACCCAGTCACCCCATACTACAGAAAAATTTCAATAAGGCAGAGAAAAAACAAACGCATATTGTTCTGCAGGTTAATTTGATATCCGTAGTACATTTCATAAAGGCTGCGTTAACTTTTCCTTGCGAGATAAAGGACACGAACAGCGCAACCACTGTAACCTGAAATAGGCTCAAACACAAGTAGTAATACTGGGCACACAAAATAAGTTTCACAAGACGAAAATACTGCAATGCATGTTTGTATTTTTATGTGAGCTAACAATGCGCATTTCCTTATTTTGAACGCTCACATTGTCATTTTCTCGAAGGGCACACTTTTTTGATCATCCAAAGCTTTATGGGTAAAAAAATAAAATTATGTGGGCAGTCAAAAGTATTCTTGTCCGTGTTCTGTGTCCAAGCGTGCCCTCACCTTTCCCCTCCTCAGCCAGGCCTGAGCCCGGTGAGTACCGCAAAATCTGATATCAGGGAATTGCAGACCAGCTCCATAGCAGGGGATCTTTGCCGTACCTCCCGCAAGCCCTTGGGTCGTGTCTAGCAAGTCAGTGGTCCCCTGCTTAGATGCGTGGTGTATTCTAGAAAGGAACCTCAGGGGTTCCATATACGGGAAGATAACTACTCTCCGCCCCTCATGGTCCAGTGAGCAAATAATAAGCTCGGGTGGCGTCACATCAGAGAGGCAAATAATAAGCTCGGGTGGCGTCAAGTCAGAGAGGGTTTTGTTGTCACTCACAGTGGCCAGAGTGCCTGTGCCCATTGGAAGTATCTGGTCACACCGGCGGGTGGTTTAAGAAATGGTTCCCAGATGGCATCAAACAGCCCCAGCTTGTCACTGCCTTTATAAATAACCCATTTGCATTCTACTTTCCTAAGTAATTCAATTAGCCATTCTGGGAGGGTGGCGACAGTGGGTTGTCTCCAGTGTCTCACAATGCATACCTTTGTGGCAGGCAGAGCCGTTACCAGCCATCATTGACCGTTGGTATTAGGTACTATGCAGTCCTCATGTCATGGAGTAGGGCAAGATGTATCGAGGAGCAAATATGGGTCTCTGAGGACTCCAGAGGGTAGTAGTATAGTAAGAGGCTAGCGCAGGGTATGCCACAGTATATGTGGTAAATGGCATTCCTGCTTCCTGCTCCCCACATCTCAGAAGAGCTGTGTGGGAGCACTTCTGATCTATGCAGGCACATATATGAATTAGGTGAGTAGGCGAATGTGTAGTCAGCACATAGATGGGGTTACCAAATCACCTTGGTCTTCTCCCTCACTGGAGCAGAAAATAGTTTCTCTATAAGAAAACCATAAAGGCCCAATACTACACCCCTGTATTGTTCCCATGCCTCCAAGCATGGGTGAGTTAGGGACTGCTGTGATGCCAGTGCCCCGAAGTCTTCCAAGAAAGACTGCTAATTGGGCAAATTGCCATGTATATGGTGCTGAGCTAGGCCAAGCTCTTTGCACAGTTCCAGAAACATCTTGAGTTGGGTCCCCTCATACATCTGATCAATGCGGGCAAGTTCTGTAGCCCTCTATGTCGGCCATGACACTGGTCTCCCACCTATGCGTATCTCTTAATTGTTGCAAATGGGGCCAGAGGCATGAACCCACAGGTTGATTTTTTTTAGAGGCCTTGTGCATCTTTCCACGTATGGAGACTTGTGTTAATGATGATATGGGCTGATAAAAAGCAGGGATGTGCCAATCAAAATGTAGTATATCCCTTTCGATGAAGACCCACAAAGAGGGTCCAGCATTGTGGCCAACCAGTTTACCATATGTCAGAGATGATGAGAAGTATAGTAGGAGCCCATGCAAGGCAGACGGAGGCCCACGGATTCAGTATGTATGAATAGCACTTATATTTTCAATCGGGAACTCGTCCCCTCAGATGAATGATTTTATAGTAGGGTCTATCTAGGCTAATAACATTTGGGGGATAAACACTGGCAGCATCTTCAAAGCTGTAGGATGCTGGCCTGGTTTGTAGTGGGTACCTAGGGTACTTACACCTTATACCAGGTCCAGTTATCCCTTATTAGTGAAATGTAGGCAGTGTTCTAACAGCTTAGGCTGTCTAGAGGTAGCTGTAGCAGAGCAGCTTATGCTGAACTAGGAGACAGGCAAAGCTCCTGCAATACCACTATAGTTACACAGTACTTATACACATTAAAAGACAATACTCAGTGTTACCAAAAATAAAGGTACTTTATTTTAGTGACACAAGGCAAAAAATATCTTAGAGGCAATATGCCTTCTGGAGGCAAGTAGTGTATACAATATATACACACTAGTAACTGAAATCAGGTAAGTAAACAGTCATAGAATAGTAGAAACAGTAGAAAATACAATAGATTACAATGGGCCTATGGGCACACAAACCATATACTAAAATAGTGGAATGTGAATGCTGAATTACCCACCTAGGCAAGGATAGTGTGTAGAGAGGCACTGGGAGTTTAAGAAAACACCAAAGGTAAGTAAAGTACCCCACCCTAGAGCCCAGGAAAGCAGGAGTAAAGTACAGCTAGTTTCCTCAGAACACACCACAAGTCGTGATAAAGAATTATGCAAGAACCAAGCAAGACTGCAAGCAACAACTGATGGATTCCTGGACCTGAAGACCTGTGGAGAGAGGATACCAAATCTAGAAGTTGAAGAAGAGTCCAAGAAGAACAGGAGCCATTGCCAACCTGGAAGAAGGTGCAAAAGTGGATTCTCCGGTTAAAAGAAAAGTACAGAAATGCACCAAAAAAGATAGCTGCAGGTTCCTGCTTGGTGCAAGAGATGTTTCACGTTGAGTCATTAGATGCAGGCTGTTTGCGTCGCTGGATTCCGCCAACAAGCCTTGGTTCACGCAAGTACGCAGTTTACGTCAAAGAGGAGTTGCCTGGACCCAGGAGGGACCTGGGGGTCTCAACTCGGACTGAGGAGACAAAGGGGGCTCTCAGCACTTTAGAGAGCCCTCAGAAGACCAGGCAGCACCCACGGGAGTCCCAGAACATGGGGACAAAGAAGATGCAAAGTGCGGTAAACGCAGCACTGCACCATAGGGTCCCACGCCGCTGGAGAACAACTCAGGGAGCGGTGCATCTAAGGATGGAGTGCTGGGGACCTGGCTACGCTGTGCACGAAGAACTTTTGGAAGAAGTGCACAGAAGCCCAAGGAGCTACAGAAGATGTGGTGCACAGAGGTACTGTCGCAGCACGGGGAGGCAAACTCTTACCTCCACCAAATTCGGACAGCTGGACCTTTGGACAGTCTGGGTCACTTCGGTCCACCACTTGTGTTCCAGGGAGCCCGCTCGTCGTCAGGAGAGGAGTCCCAGAGTACCGGTTGTTGTCGCAGAAGTGTGCCTGCTGAAGCAGGGAAGTGACTCCGTCACTCCACAGGAGATTTCTTCGGTTCTTCTGGTGCAGGGTGAACACAGGCAGTCCTCAGAGCGTGCACACCTTGGAAGCTGTTGCAAATGCTGGCTGGAGCTGAAGTTTCAGGTTACAGGAGTCATCCTGGATACTTTGTTGCAGTTACAGTGGTTCCTGGAGCAGTCTGCCGTTGATCCGACGGTCAGAAGCTGAAGCAGAGGATAAAATGGAGTCCTGGAGGAATCTTGTAAACCGAATTTGAGGAAACACCGAGAGGACAGATCCTAACCAGCCCTGATAGGGGGATTGGCTACCTACCCAGGTTTGCACCTATCAGGAGGGGTCTCTGATGTCACCTGCTGGCACTGGCCACTCAGTGGTCTCCAGAGGGTCCCCACACCTTGGAATCCAAGATGGCTAACGCTAGGGACACTCTGGAGGAGCTCTGGGCACCACCCCGGGGGTGGTGATGGACAGGAGAGTGATCACCCCTCTTTCCTTTGTTCAGGTTCACGCCAGAGCAGGGACTGGGGGTCCCTGAAACAGTGTAGACTGCATTATGCAAGGAAGGTACTGTTTGTGCCCTTCAAAGCATTTCCAGAGGCTCTGGGAGGATACCCCTCCCATGCCTGTAACACCTATTTCCAATGGGAGAGGTTGTAACACCCTTTTCCTAAAGGAAATGCATTGTTCTGCCTTCCTGGGATTGAGCTGCTCAATCCCTAGGAGGGCATAAACCTGTCTGTGAGGTGGCAGCAGCTGGGGCTGCAGTGGAAACCTCAGAGAGCTGGTTTGGCAGTTCTTGGGGTCCCTGGTGGAACCCCTAGGGTGAATGGGATTGGCCCCCCAATACCAGATTTGGATTGGGGGGTCACTTCCATGATGTTAGACACCTCAGATGGCCATATTCGGAGTTACCATTGTGAAGCTACATTTATGTATTGACATATATGTAGGGCACGCTTATAATGGCATCCCCGCACTCACGAAGTCCGGGGAATTGACCCTGGACAACGTGGGGGAACCTTTGCTAGTGCAAGGGTGACCTCACACACAGTAACTTTACACCTAGCCCTCAGTAAATGAAGGTTAGACATATAGGTGACATATCAGTTACTTAGTGCAGTGAAAAATGGCTGCAAAATAGTGTGTGCACTATTTCACTCAGGCTGCAGTGGCAGTCCTGAAGAAAGGTATGTATGAGCTCCTTATGGGTGCAAAACAATGCTGCAGCCCATAAGGATCTCCTGGAACCCCATTGTTCTCGGTACCTAGGTGCCATATACTAGGGACTTATAAGGGGGGGTCCAGGGTGCCAATCAGAATTGGAATATGGAGTCACTAAACTGTAGTGACAAAATGTGGTGAGTAGAGAGAGCATAAGCACTGCAGTTCTGGTTAGCAGAACTTCAGTGACCCAGTCAAGCATACTGACAACACAAAGGCCACAAACTATGAGCACTGGGGTCCTAGCTAGCAGGATCCCAGTGAGACAGTACAAACACACTGGCAAACACTCACAAACAGGCCAAAAATGGGGGTAACCATGCTAGAAAGAGGCTACTTTCTCACAAAAGCATAGTCAAATCGGAGTGCTATTGCCATCTTTATTGCTTGCATCGGCCTAGAGTGGTAACTGACGGGCGGATCATGCAGGTTTTCCCCAGTAGAGGTCGTATGATATCATCCACCATGTGAGAAGACTTGCAGTGATAATGATCTCCAGATATTTCATCTATATTCACACCCATATGATGTTATAGCCTTCAATGAAAGTCCTAGTTGTGCCCTGAGACATACGCGTTTCCTCATATCTACTCCAGCTGATTTTATTCCTTGAGAACTGTCTGAAGGATTCTAAGAGGTCTATGACACCTCTGGTTTGATAATGGTCAAAAGGACATTGTCTGCATAAAGCAGTGCCTTCACTGCCACTTTATTAGTTGAAATGCCATATATACAAGAGCATTTTCTAAGCGCAGTTCCAGAGCCAGCAGGACCAATAACAGGGGAAAGCGGCAGTCCTGGAACGCTTCACGTCCAATTAAGCTTTGTTTCTAGAGCATGTTGGAATATACTACACTCTACAGTATTTCTCAAAGGAAGCCACTGTCCATTAGATGAGAATTCAATGCACCGTCTTCCATAGACATCGTCTAGGTTATCAGGCAGCTCAATTTAAATGTTCTTGCCATTCACCGATATTTAAAGCCATATCTAAGGCCATGCCCAGGCCGAACACTTTATATTTGATCACTGTGGGGAAAGTTTCCCGCGGTAGCTGTCTCCGCGTTGTGGGCGCCCTCCGACCTCCCCGAAAACACTGGAAATCACCTATGCTTGTTTGTAACTTCATCCGAAGTTCTCCGAGTTACGGTGAAGTGCTGCGTGTTATGTACAATCTTTATTTTCTCCCGAGAGTTATTCCACATGCACTTTCTTCGACATGCTAGCGGTTTTGCGTACGGGATCACCACAATAAATTTCTTTACAACAAATGAGATTTCGCTCATCCTACAGCTGCACTGTCGAATGATAGCACTGCTGCCACCACAAATAGGAAAAATTATGCTCAATCCAAAATCACTTATTGATTTATTCCAAATAAAGTGCAAGTGCAGTACATCTTCCAAAGTTGGAATGTCAACGCGTTTCGGCTGACGCCTTCAACTGGACACTCCTCCCACATTTTATAACCACCTGAAGTAGTCAACTAGTTCCTTATCTATTTTTACCATAACATTGTGTAGATCACTGGAGCGGCCATCTTATAACATGCAAGAGTTCATATTTACGTTAATGATAATTGCATAACAATTCAAAGTGTTTTCCCCCTCATAATACAATAATGCTTATATCTCAAATATTTCAGACACATAGTAATAAAAAATAAATCATACTGTAAGACATATGTAACTCAATATACAAATAAATTTCACACAATTGTAATAGATATTGCAATCGTGGTTTCTATAGTCTTCAATATATTAATTTAAATACATGCCTAAATTTTGAATCACCATTATTCATATTGATATATATATGTACATACACACACACACACACACACAACACACAAAGGTTACAGATTTGTTATAGTTAAGCTCACTTTTAAACGTACCAAACCATAGAAATAAACCTGTTATAGTCAGAGTTATCTCAAGTAACTATAACTCGCGCCCCGCCAGGCACAGTTTTCTTGTAAAAAATAATACTGAAAATATGACAATGATATTATCAATTATGTTATCAAAGATGTCCTGAGTGCAGTTATTTGTGAGTAATTAGCAGTGCATAGCGAGGGCACGAGTAACTATAATACCCCTGTAACCTTTTTTTTTTTTTCAGTGAATTTCTACATTTTCTTTAACGTCAAGTAATTTACATTACTATATGTTAATACAACCACCAGCGGAAGCTGGGGCAGGGCCTGGCCAGTCAACACCTATATCCACCCAATCCTATGATGTACATGGCCTTTGGCCATGCCCAAGGGGGTTTGGCCGCAGGGCCTGCAGCCAACCCCTATAACCACCCCAGCCCCGCTGCAAGCAGGGGTTGACCGAAGGACCTGGTCACAGGCCAGGCCCTGTGACAACCCCTATAACCACCTGGCTGTGTGCAGCAGGGATTGGCCGGAGGACCCGGCCTGCAGCCAGTCCCTGCAGCCAACACCCCATACCACCCAGCCCAACACTGCGCACAGCCATTGGCCATGAACAGCAGTAGTTGGGCGCAGGTCTGCATGTCCCCCTCTGTAAGAGCAATGCTTCCTCTGTTTCCATGCCTGCATCTCCACGGCCAGGGAAACAGAGGAAACCTCCACTTGTATGAAGTAAGAGCTGTTTAACAGCTCTCACTTCATTCGAGCAGAGTATTGCTGTGACTTGGTGGGAGCTGTCAAATCTCCCACCAAGTCAAAGCAAAGAGCTATAACCTAGGGATGGGTCCCCCAGGACACAGCAGGAGCCAGCCCTGAGGGGTGGCGGTCCCCAGGGCCATTGTAGACTTCACCACAAGGTGGGGCAGGCAGCCCACCCTTTCCACCTTTACAATATACCCCAATGGAGGTGGTGGTCCCCAGGGCTGCAGGGGGGCCACAAGGCCCCCCCAGCATCAGTTTACACATTTTGCCCTGAGGCGGTGGCGGTCTTCAGGGCTGCGGGGGCAGGAGCGGTGGGCTGCATGCCCCCCCCATCGTGGAGCCTACAATGGCTCTAATGACCACCACACCTCAGAGCTGGCTCCTGCTATGTGCCAGGGCACCCACCCCTGGGATATAGCTCTTTGTTCTGACTTGTTCTGACCTGGCCCACTCCTGGGCTTTACAAAAAAAAAAGCGGGGAAGCCTGCACTTGTTTAAAAAAAAAAAAACTTTTTGTGGATCTACTGCAATGTCCACCGAAAATGAAAAAACAAAATATATTTTTTGCTCTGGGACCCCAGCACCAGAGCTAAGGTGTCAGGGTGGCCTTTTCTGGGTTTTTTGGGGACTGAGCTGAAGCTAAGTCCCAGCATGGCTGCCAACACTTCCTTGTTAAAGTGTTGTCAGCCAATGAGATCTGAGCACGAGATCGGGAGGGTTTGCGGAGCCTTCGCTTCCCTATATATACATTTTTTTTTTAAATTACAAAAAAAACACTTAACAGATTTAAACCAATACCAAAAATTCTGTCCAGTGGTTCGGGGGATATCGCTGTTCAAAATCCCTATGGAAAAATGAATGATGAAAAAGCGTTTTGGGACCCCCCTCTCTTTTTATCAGCCCCTGCTTGACAAATCACCCCAAAACCTTTGGGACAGCAGTCATGTGAGCAGCAAATTTGTTTGTAAAATTTCATGGAGATTTGCCAACCGGTACCAAAGATATAGGCAAGTAAAAAAACAGTTTTTCTATTGAAACAAGGTCCTAACTATACCTACCTCCACTATTACTACCTAGTGATCTGGTGGCAACCGCCACTAGGTAAAAAATATATATATACATATTACCTAGTGGCGGTCGCCACTAAATCAATAGGTAGTAATAGTTAGGACCATGTTTCCATAGGAAAAGCGTTTTTTGACTTGCCTATATCTTTGGCAAATCTTCACAAAATTTTCCCAAAAAGTGTTGTGGTGATTCTTGTTGCACATGGAAAGTTTTGGGATGATCCTTTAGGCGGGGGCCGAGAAAAAGGAGGCTCAAAAAAGGTAACATTTCCCATGTTAATTTCCAAAGGATTCTTTAGACAAGACAGGCCAAACTACTGGACTCAATTACACCAAATATGACAGAAAGCTAGCTTTCGGTCCGCAGATTAGGCTTTCACTTATTTGGTGTGAATCTGTTCAGTAGTTTAATTTACGAAATTCGTGAATCTTTCGGTAATATGAGCTCGAAAAGAAGCACTGCAATCGGCTGACCGCAACCTGACTACAAAGTGCCGGCTGCCATTTTATTTCACAGGTCATGGTCTCCAGGGGTGAAAATCCAAATTGAAAGTGGCATAAGGGCTCAGGGTGAAGGTAGCCTGACCTCAGGGGTGTGCTATAGGTGTGTTTTAGGTGCAAATTATGGATTTAAAATAATTTTGCATCACCATGCGTGATATTCACAAAAATTCAAGAATTTTAATAAATGATTTGCTAATATGGAAAAATTTGAAAGACCAGAGGCTCATTCATACACTAATTTATTCACTCATACATGTACTCAGAGACTCATACTCCCACTCACATACCCACTCAGACGCTTATGCACCCCCTCACATCCATTCAGACTCACACACCCACTTTCAGACCCACTCAAACACTCACGCACCCACTCACAGATCCACTGACAGAGACAGGCCCTGTCGCCAACCTGCGCTGCCTACAGCCAAAGGACGTGCTTGGCGTAGGGTGGTTATAAGGGCTTTGCTGCAAGGCCTGGCTGCAGGCCAGGCCTTGTGATCAACCCCTGCAGTGGGCAGGGGTTGGAATAACATATAGTAATTAAAATTGCTTGATGTTAAAGAACCATAGAAATTCACTGAAAAAAACAAAGGTTACAGGGACGTTTTAGTTCAGTTCTGAATTTAGTCTTACAAAACCACAGCAATTCAGCAGTTATAGTTAGAGTTAATTTAAGTAACTATAACTCGCACCCTAAGATAACTACAATTCGCGCACTCGCCATGCACAGTTTTCTGATCACAAATTTTATTGCAAATGTTGCAGTGATAATATCAAAGATGCCAAAGAAGGTGATATAAAATGTGGAGTAATTAGCTGTGCATGGCAATAAATCGGACAGGAACATTCTGTAAATGGCAGGTGGGAAGCCATTAGGGCCACAGGAGTAGTTTAAGTGCCTGTCTAATCACACCTTGTATTATTGGGGATTTCAGGGGGTCCTGGTAGTAGTGATCTAGTAGCGGCCAATAGCAATCCTCCAGATACGCTGTTGATGCATAATAGTTATCTGGGGCACACAGACACGGTTCCTGTAAAATGTGTGAAACGCTGCCCTCTTCCCAGCTTCCCCTGTTTAAGTGTTGTCTGCCTTCTTGATCTGTGAGATAACCCTTTTGGATCTATGTAGCCTAATCTTGTGTGCAATAAGGCAGCTGACTTTATCCCCCCCATCATAGAACATCTGTCCCATAGTTAGCAATGCCCTTTTATGTCTGATTAGTTCCATGCATTTTTAATTGACTTCATAGGATAGCAAGTTTGCATTTGAGGGTTCATGTAGGGGTTCGCTTGTCCTCTTCTTCCGAATGGTGTGAGCGTGAGGAGGGAAGGAGTTGGTTACATTACCCCTTGGCTAGTAACTCACCCATCAGTCCACTGCTATAGCCCCATCTTCAGGGGGACTCGACCCCTGGGCCAAGTGTGTTCTATGGGGTCACCACCGGAACCCCTCCGAGGACGATGATGCTGGTTCGTTTTTCAATTTAAGGAAGTGTTGAATGATTTATGTTTTGCCTCTTCCGAGCGAGTGTCCTTAGGCTGGCAGTTTCCGAAGCTGCTCATTACTGTCTGCCATATTGGTCACTGGGGATGTTATCAGTGGCCTGTCTCCACCAGTGTCAGGCTGTTTCCCCCACCGTGGGCAGACACAGCAGAGACCTGGCCTCCATTAGAATTCTAACTTTGCAGCTTTTTCCAGCCCATTGCAGTGATAGACTGAATGGATGGCCCATTAATACCTGATTTTCATTGAGAAAGTCCATGACCAGGCAGAGTTCCCAAAGGAGTCTGAGGGTGCTGGTCAACAAGTCCTGAAATAGTTGGATGGTGTGGCCTCGAAATACCAAATCCTCTTAGCCCCAGGCCTTCCTCAGTATTTCCTCCTTTTCCTCAAAGAAAAGGAGTAAACACGTGTCACGATGTCTAGTGCCAGGTCTCTGTTGGGGAATTTGGTGAAGACCCTATGGACCCTGTCCAGCCTGGGGTCCTAAGGTTCTGGGCTCCCTTTAATCGCCTGCAACAGCTCTCCTGTGAAGGTCAGGATATTGGATCCCTCTGCTCCCAACGGAACTCCTCTGATGTGGATATTGATGCGTCTACTGCAGGTCTCGAGATCTTCTTGCTTCAGCTGAAGTACTGCATTCTTTGAAAGACAGGACTTGTTGCCACAACATTTCTTGTTCTTCAGTTCTCATGTTTATCGTACACTTCAGGACGTCAACTCTTGGTCCTGCATTAACGACTTCTTTTCTCAGTTCCTGTATGCAGGTCTTGAAGTTGGAGCATAACAGACCTAAGTCTGAGTGGATCTTTGCCAAGAACTTGTTCATTTAGTCTTGAGTGACCTGCACTGCACCTGTGGGAGCAGCCGTGGGGGGCTTCTGCCAATTTGGAGGGTCCTTCTCCCACTCTGCTCCATATGTCTGTCGCCAAGTGTTCTATAGTATGTTTGCCTTCGACCATTGTTTTGTATTTGACCATAGCAGTGGTAGTGGTCCTGGTGAGGCCTGTGTTCTGTGACCACTGTGTTCTGCTGACGAAAGCAGTGGTGGGGAGCTGGGGACGCCTCCATGTCATGGTCCTGTGTTGTCTACCCTCAGCACATGGAGGAATGCTGGTTGCCAGTGGCAGGCTGGTTTCTACTCTCTCTCACGCCTGATATGCCAATTAGTGCAGTGGGTGGGCTTTCAGTTGTCAGCAAGTTGAGGAGCCTAATAGCTCAGACACCACTAGGCACACCCTACTGCAGCCTTTAGAGTAGCTTTCAGTTCAGGGCCATTGGGGTGATAACTCCCATTATCCACTGGCCCCCCAGCTCTCCCAGATGGGATGTCAGGACAGGAGCTCCATAACCCCTTTCACCCTTTCCTGAAGCCACTAAAGGGCAGTTGTATAATGGGTGGGGCCTCCGTCAATCTCTCCTGCACACCACACACATCACGTTAAAGTCAGGGGCATTCGGGGAGTATTGGTGTTTTTCCCCCTTTTTCCTTATTGCAACAGGGCCCACTGCTCCCGCACCTTCTCTTGGGGCTTTACAGTGTCCTGCACGGGGCCTCCCCTTGCCAGGTACCTCCCCCATGCCCTGAGTCTTCCCCTGGACACTCACTCACTTGGGGGGGGGCTGATTCGATGTGTCCCTTTTCATCTCTATTTGATTTCCAGGGCTAAGGAGAGCCCAGCGCAGACTCTGAAGGTGCAGTTTCTTTGGGGCTGTGTGCCTGAATGGTGGAAACGCAATTGCCCGCTGCAGTCCCTTCTCTTGATTCTCCTGGGCTTGTTCCAAGCCTCAAACAGTGCGGAAAGTCTGACATCATCCTCCTGAAGCAGAGACCTAAGAAACCAGCTCAGCATCCGCTGGGGCCGGAGCACGCCGCCGTAGCTGCCATTATGATTTCCCTTGTTTATGGACCGCCTGTGCCAGGTCTCAAGATGGCGGCCAGCTACCCCCACTCACCAACAACTAGCATGCAAGGAAGGGCTGAGGTGTCTCCTGGGCACCACACACGCCCCAGTCGGTCTGTTTCAGCCAGGGAAGTCAGCATGTGGGAGGCCGGGGTCTGATCAGAGGATGGGGTGCTTTGAAGAGGGTTAATGGCTGAGCTGGTGCAGAGGTCTAACAACACGATGCTCAGCTTGGCCACCCCCCACCCCCTGTCCATCATACTGAGCATAAATCACAATTTGTAGATGCAGATTTCAGCCATAAGCTTTGTGCAATTTCAGTGGTCTCAGAAGTTCTTTCTTGTCAATTGATGCCACAACAGGCACCTCCGCTGATAGTTGAAGCACTATTTCTTGCAGGTAGTTAATATAACAGAATACCATACTCGCTTGGGAAGCACTCATTTTGCAAAAGTATAGAATTCAGTACTCACTCAATAAAAATATCTACTCAAAGCTGAGATAGAATGCCAGGGGTTCACAGCACTTTATTTGTTAGATAACTGAACTCCATGTTGAACTGGATTATTTCTTCACTAGAAGGAAAGTCAGAATGCCTCAGCCAATAATGAGAATAACCAAAGGGAATCCACTGAATAAACTGGAGAGTAAAGAATGGAAAAATGAAGGAATCAGTCCAAAAACAGTTTTACAACCAGATGCAACAGTTTTGAAGAAGTGCACTCTGTCAGTTGTATTGAAAGAGTCAAAGGTAGTGTGCACAAAGTCTACAAAATTGGTAGTCAAATCCCAATAATCAAGTGAACCCCAATATTCTCATACACTCCAACTATTGCCTTGGTAGCTCAGTGCACTCACACTAGTTGATTTAGCAACACGACCCTCTTTCCTTGTTCCCATCTAATTAGCAGAGTAATAACAAATATAATCAAATAGTGACTGGAACCTCTAAAAAATTGAGTTCAGTAATAATTTTTTAAAAGATGTATTACAGAAAACCTTATAAAGCATTACAGAACATAATGTAAGAAAAGTCATGAAGACTCGGATACAGAAAATACAAATCAGCATCAGGACTATTATTCCTAGTAAGCAGCTAGTCCCCAAGTTTAAGTCTCATACTCTGACAACATTCTATGTAAGAAAAATCCCAATAAAATTGCTTAGAGTTTTTGGGAGTAACATTAGAAGTCACCACTGATCTCTAAAACTAGTGGCTTTATTCACATTTTATGCATAAACAATTAGCAAAATTAGAGATTCAGCATGGTATGATCAAAGTTAGTCACTTTGGGCAAATCACAATAAATAGCTTCACAAATATTAATTCTTAGTACCAACCCATTTCTTAAGGCAAGGTAAATCTTTCCTCACTTCCTCAGCAGCATTAGTCAGGAGATGTGGAAATACATTTTGAACCATTTCTAGCCAAACGCCTTTACAAATCATGACTTTATCAGGCCTACGTCAGAACTTCCTGCAGAAATTCTTAAAAATTATACATATGGAACATGAAGAAAGTTTCAATCACAAAACACACTTCCTAATCTGTGGTACAGTTGATGTCCCCCCTGCCATTTCCACAGAAACTGCGAGGAGAGAACATTTCTAATGGTTCTCTGATTTGGACGGGATAATAAACAGGAACAGGGTAAATGAGAAAAAAGAAAACATGGTCCATTTAAAAAAAAAAAAATGGTTTAACTCGAAAATGTGACATGACTAAATTATTCTTTAAAAACACTTCTAAACTACTTTTGCTTATCGTTTACAATGCAGTACCATCGGTTCACCTGATACGACTATTTGCAACTTGAAGTTCCATATAGTGCAAAAATAATTTGTCATGCAGATTTGCACATTTAAAAACACACTTTAAAAATGGGAAAAGAGATTACTCCATGCAGGATCCATGTGATAGGTGGGTTTTCTGCTACAGAAAGCACAGGACTTCTTCCATTTGTTTTATACTTAGCAGGGTATAAATGCCTTCTTTTTTAGCTATTGTCTTTTGAGTTGAAGTCAGATTATAAGGTTCAAATATGGCACTTTAACTGAAAAGCTGTCAATGTACTTTTCCAGAAAGTAACATCTGTTAAGCTAAATTTAGCTGTGTAATTGCTCGCAACTGAGCCTATCAATGTTGTAGAAGACTTAAGCCCTCTTTCAGAAAATTCAGGACTGATAGCAATATATTGTTAAATGGATACATTCCTTTTGTGATCATATTCATCCTACTGTCTATTACTTTAAGTGTCATTTATAGAGTATCTGTATCAGGTTGTCTAATTCTTTCTGCAGCTTACTTCTCAAGTGTTTTACCATTCATGGTAAATTGCATAACCCGCTGCAAAATGAAACATTTAATTTTAACTAGATGTAGACCCAGGTTAAATTTTAAAAATATATATTTTCAGAAATTCTGAACAGGTGCACCTTCACAGTCATTAAGCTGAAGTGTGCTACCCAGAAATCTTTGACATAGTTATCCGGAGTATATCTGTTATATCTGGGGTCTGGACAATTAGCTGAAGGACCAGACGTTTTGGAAAGAAATGGATACATGCACATATCAATATCAATATTTCACAGGGCTATATTTTCAGTATGTAATTTGGCTGAGCTATAGGTACTGCTTTGAAGCACATCATTTAATACAGCTTCTGTGACATTTTGTTTTCACTGACAATTTTGAAACTGTGCCAAAGCAACTTTTGAGATAGAGGATGTTTTAAATCCCCCATGGACCCAAATCTCAAACAAGTGGTCTGCTGAATTGTTTTATTCGGCATAATTATATCTCTCAGCAAACTTATTTCTCTGAGTATTATGCACACTCTGAATAGGGCTTCTTTGCCTTAAATGTGCCAAAAATTGGTTCCCCAAATACTTTTTTCATCAGTGCTTTCTTTCCAATACCCATATCCTTCTATAGCAACATTTTTATTTTAACTCACAGAAGTAAATCAGTTTGTAGGTTCCTCTATGGAAGCTGATGTTTGATGTAAAGTTGGAGACACAGTAAGCGTGAGGGTCCTAGGATTGGGAGTTAATTTATCTGCAAGATGGAGGAACAGCCCTTAGAAGTAAGTGATAGGGGCTATTTACTTATGCATGCTTGGAGTATATTTTACCTCCAGACAGATTACTATTTTCTTAACTACATCAGTGCAGAAGTTGGCCACAGTCTGAAGGCAGGACTGCTACCCTAGTGTGGCAATCAGCCAGTGGCTGATGGTTGGGAGAGCCTCAGGAAAACCTCCTTTGCAAATACTCAAGGCTTCCCCCATCTACTTCTTTGTGGGGGCCTTAGCAGAACAGCTTTGGCTTCACCCCTCCTTCGAACCGCCATCATGGGGCAAAAAGTCACCAGAGATTTTTAGTTTGATTAAGGAACAATTATGAGATTTGGTCATCCCGCCCTGGTGTTGGGTCTATCCCCCACCCTAACATCAAAAAGTCTTTCTGCCTGTGTAATTTGGACATGGACCAACAGAGATGGAGTAAATAAAAATTTCCTCTCACTTGCCATGCTGAATGGCTGCACTGTCCGAGCCCCTGCTCTCCCTCCACAGGGTGGTGTGCCTTGAATGGATCGCTTGACTTGTTCTTACCCTCAATGTCCTGCGAACCTCAAACTTTTCATAAAATCACAACTTCTTCTCACAGTTCTGTGACTTAAATGTCCAGGATATACAGGGATCCACAAATTCCCTACCACCCAGTAAGCTCTAATTTCTTCTGATAAAAACCCTACCTCACTTATGTGGCTTGGACTAGTGCCTGTGACACAAACAGTCCCAAAATGCAACTTGGGGATATCAACAATACGGGTAGTTGCAGTATTTGGGCCAGGGAGGGGCCACCACCCAGGAGAACCCAATTTTTTAAAAACCTAGACGCAAGGGGGAATCCAATATGGCATACCTTGTATGGATCAAAAGAGGCTTTCTTACTTGCAATACCCTACAAAGCTTAAACTTGCCCTAAAATCACACAAATCACTAAAACTTTGGTAATCTAAAGCGATCCACAAAATTCCCAGGACCCAGCATTTCCACACTTATACCAGCAAAAAAACTACCATATTTGTGTGATTGGGCCTACTGCCTGTGACAGAAACAGCTCAAACCATGCACAATGTGAGTCTTTCATCAGGGGTGGGATGGGGGGGGGCAGAAAGACTGTGTTGCCCCTTTTGGGCTGGGGGTATGGCCCAATTAAAGGGTGGGATGGATGCTGCTGCCCCTTTTTTGTCCTACTTTTAAAACCCAGGGGTCCCAATAGCCTCTCTACCCTCCTGAGACATAGATTACCGGTGAACCCTCAAACAGAGCATATTTCCTATCTTCCCCTGGGGGGATAAAGAAGGACTTTATTGGCTCTTGTGGAGTGGGAGTACAGCCCAACAGCCAGGTGGCCACCCCTATTATTTTGGTGCCATTTCAAAATCCCTGAGGTCTAGTGGGCTTTCTGCCCCCAGGGGTAAATTTGAGCCAAACTTTAATCTGGCCCTGGGGAGACAGAAAGATTTTGTTGTTGGTTTGGGAACAGGTATGGCCCAATCCCAAGGTGGGATGCCACTACTACATTTTCTTTCATTTCCCTGTTGTCTAGTGGGCTTTCTACCAGCCCTCCGGAGGGGAATTGGGACCAAATCCCCCAACGTGCCTCCTGAGGGGGCAAAAAGTCTGTATTTATCTCTTCTGTAAGAAAGACATTGCTCCATGCCAAGATGGGCCATCCTCTGCTTTTTTATTTGCTTACAAGAACAATTTCCCTGGTGTTTAGTGGGCTTCCAATCCCCTCCCCTGAGTGAGCATAAAGACTGAGTGAGTTACCTCCACCCATTTCAATAATTCATCTCTTGTGTCTAGTCAACCAATCAATCAGGAATTTGTAAATCGCAGTACTCACCCATGAGCGTCTCAAGGCACTGTGGAGGGGGAGAAGGAGAGGTGGGACGTGCTGCTACTGCTCGAACAGCCAGGTCTTGAGAGGTTTCCTGAAGGTAAGGAGGTCGTTGGTCTGGCGCAGGTGGGTGGGAAGAGTGTTCCATGTTTTGGCGGCGAGGTGTGAGAATGATCTATCGCCGTTTGTAGTTCTGTGGATGCGTGGGACGGTTGCGAGGGCGAGGTTGGCGGTGAAGATGGATTTTTAATAAATATTAAGGATAAGTAACTTCTAGAAAGTTACCATTTCCCTGCTTGAAGTTTGTGGAGGCTATTTATGAGGTGAGTCGCAGTTTGCGACCCCATAGCGAGTCTAGGCACTCACGGGGATGGTGGCCTGCTGGAGACAGCAGACCACCATGTCCCTGACTGCTTTTCAATAAAGCAGTTTTTTTTTTCTCTTTGCAGCCTGTTTTCCTTAAAGGAAAACGAGCTGCAAATAGAAAAAATACCGAAACCTTTTAGATTTGGATTGGATTAGATAGGACCACTGCCTGCTCTGAAAAAATATTATTGTGAGCATTCACAAAGGGGAAGGGGTCCCATCGGGACCCCTTCCCGTTTGCAAATGAGTTACCATCCACTTCAAGTGGATGGTAACTGTGAGTTGATTTGCGACCGCTTTCGCGGTCACAAATCAACTCTACATTTCGGTGCGACTCGCAAATAGGAAGGGTACACCCCTTCCTATTTGCGAGTCTGAAACACATTTTGCGAGTCGGTACCGCCTCGCAATATGTGTTTCTGCATCGCGTGAGGGCATTAGCGCCTCGCAAATGGTGTTTTTTGCCGTTTGCGAGGCGCTAATGCCTTCCTACATCTGGCCCCTAAGTGCCTCCCATGAGGTCCTGAGTGGCATTAGATCTCCTGTACTTCTGAGGTGGAATCAGACATAAAGGATTAAAGTCAGAAGATTAGGGGGCTCATTACAACTCTGGCGGGCGGTGGATGCCACCTGCCAAAGCCCCGCGTCAGGATGAACGCCTATGAGGCCGTCCCTCCATGGGCCCTATTACGAGTTTCCCACTGAGCCGGCTGGAAACTCACCACAACATTGACGCTGGTTCGTAATCGAGCCAGTGTCAATGTTGTGGTGTGTCGGGTGCGATAGCACCCGACAGGCTTTTCACTGCCTGTAATTCGGGCAGTGAAAAGCGCGATGGGGCTGTCAATGGGGGACCCTGCACTGACCATGACCAAATGCATGGGTAGTGCAGGGGCACCCCTGGGGCACCCCTGGGGCCCCGACACCCCCTTTCCGCCAGCCTTTGCATGGCGGTCCGACAGCCATGCAAAGGCTGGCAGAAGGGGACTCATAATCCAGAAGGCAGCGCCTCTTGCAGCGCTGCCCTGGTGGTTAACGACCAGGCTGTCGACTGGTGGCAACCTGGCGGTGCCTAAGGTCAGACCGTAGCAGCTCCGCCACTGCCGTAATTTGGGGGTCGGACCACCTCTATGACGGGGGTCCGACGGCCATTAAAAATGCATTAAAAACACATTAAACTGCATAGTCTTAAACTCATAATGAGGGCCTAAATATTCGACCAGGACAAACCTGGGTGGTGTATCTGACCAACAATCCATTATCTTCAGCACAAAACTGCACCTGGTTCAGTGGGACTGTCACTGGCACCATATGCTTCTTGGCACTAGTCCTACTTAAAACTTCACATTTCCAGTTCCCCCTTTTGGGGGTTTGTCATTTTGGTGCAATTTTGTTTATTACATTTTACTATATATTTCTAAAACAGTTTGTGATTTTTAGTATTTTTGCATTTTGACTTAATTACTGTTTTAGTACTGCATAAATACTTTACCCATTGCTCTAATTTAAGCTGGTAAGCTCTGAGCCATAGCAACTAGCGATTGGTCACAGGTTAATTTAGTGACTTTGAGGGTTCACCCTGACATGGGTTGTGATTTAAATTTTTAGTGGGTATTCACCCATCCCAAATAATAATCTAATAACGTAAAGCAACCCATTGTGCTAAATATAGATTGATTTTTACTGTGCATAGACTAATGTATGAAGCAGATTTAGCAGTGTGCTATTACTACAAACCAGTATATTAAGAACATAAACCATTATGTAATATTTATGCTTTATTTAAAAAATGCATTAAAAAACATTAAACTGCTTTGCCACATAAACTAATGTCCTTGATCAGTGTACCAGTAGCCTACCTAATGCATTAACCAAAATACTTATTGCTCAAACCAGTGTTCCTGTATAACTACCAGTAAAGTGCATGCAAACCAATACAACTTGTGTGAGCCAATGCAGTGCCCACAAATGCACATCCAGTATTACTCTTACATAAATCAGTCTGTTTGCTATTTGAACCAATGAGAAGGATTTAAATCAATATGAGTCACACATGTAGTAAGTTCATTTTGAGGCACGTTATATGAGAACTCTTCTTTCTACGGCTAAGGACAAAGAAACATTAATTTGACACCTTGATCTGGTGCTTTGGATGCGGTTGAACACATTGCTGATAGAAAGACAGGGTCAATCAAAGAGTATATCCAGAAGTGCACATTCATGGACCTAATACTTTCTCACTAAGCACAATCAAAAGATCAAAACTGGGTAGGTTGAGTCATTGATGTACTGATGCCATGATTATGAGCTGCACAGTACTGGCGAGGTTGTAATCCACATGCAAAATGTACATGAACCTATGGTAGCACCTTGCCAGTATCACGCAATTATAAGTAGAACACCATGGAATAGGGAATTGCTGCGTGTAACTGGATTTATTGTTCCTAAAACCAATAATTTTCAATTCCATGGCATTAAAACATACATCTGCTCTAAACAAGTGGTAAATGTATGAGAGGGTTTCTATGTGGGATAGGAGTGGATGACAGGGGTGCAGGGATTAGTGAAGGGAAGTGACGGGGAAGAGTAGGTCTGACAGGGGAAAGCACTGAATGCTTTCCCGCCAAAATAAAAACAAATCAGTGGATAACACTTGGTTGCTGCTACAGTCAATGTTTCATCTGATTTCCCAGGCAGATTGGACATTTCACCATTACCCCATGCCCGCAACATGTACTCTAGAAGTTGATAAATTGCTTTGAATGAATAGAGCCAAAACCTGAGAATGGAGTATTGAGAGCAATTGGGTCTGCCTCAATATGTTTCTAATGCCCCTCACATCTTAGGGGCAGAAAAGAACCTGAGGAAACTTTTGGCTGTCACTTTTTATTTGTTTTTTAAATAAATGCAGTGTTTTAGCATGTCAAGTACCAGCTTTCCCCCCTCCAAAATCCTACCACTACTCCAAACTGATCATTAGGTGGAGCTAACAAGAGCAGTGGTCATGGCATGCCTGGACAACTGTAATATCTCTAGCACTGGTCCTCCAAAGGCAGTCATTGCCAGGCTATAAAGACTAAGGCCCTCATTACAACCCTGGCGATAAATGCCACTTACCTGACGGCCGCCAACACAACGTGACCGTGGCAGTATTCTGCTACGGGTATTATTACCCACACTGAGAATTCCGCCACTATACAGACACCCACACAAGTCCGCCAACCCAAAGGTCAGTGATAAACTAGCGATAGCAAAACCCACACCGTTACGCCAACAGGAATACGCCACAGTACCAGGACCCACGAATCACTGCGGTGGTCTTTCAAACGCGATAAACCATTTGCGGTACACACCGCCGCGCTCAAAATACACACACATTTACAAAACACCACCACATCGGACAATTCAAACTACGCACACCTGACACATATACACACACCACACCCACACACTCACACCACTATAAAACACCCACCCACATTACCCACAACCCTTTTTAATGAAAAACAAGATTGCCAACACAGAGAGACAAGCCAGGAGCACCCACTCAATCAGAGGCACAGAACACCATCACCCATACACCATCCACGCACATCACTGCCTACACCCCAACACATCACCCCACACATCCTCACACATATCACTCACACCACATCCATGGCACCCCAAAGACACCCCAGGTTTTCAGAGGAGGAGCTAAGGGTCATGGTGGAGGAAATCATCGGGGTAGAGCCACAGCTATTCGGATCACAGGTGCAGATGTCCATTGCTAGGAAGATGGAGCTATTGCGGAGAATTGTGGACAGCGTCAACACCGTGGGACAGCACCCCAGGACAAGGGCTGACATCAGGAAGAGGTGGAACAACCTACGGGGGAAGGTGCATTTCATGGTTGCAAGACACCAGGTAGCAGTACAGAGGACTGGTGGTGGACCCTCACCTCCGCCCCCACAACTAACAACATGGGAGGAGCAAGTCTTGGCAATAATGCATCCTGAGGGCCTTGCAGGAGTTGCAGGAGGACTGGACTCTGGTAAGTCATATCTTTACTAATTTATCCCCCCACCCTACCTGCATGCCATCACAAACTCCTAACCCTACCCTCACTCCCATCACTCCACCACCTCAAATATACCCCACCATCACAACCCACCCATCCCAATACCAAGCCCTGCATGTAACACCAGTGCATGGACCCCGAACACAGACCTGCATGGACACCCATCACCATAGCATACCCAGTAGAGAGACTCACCCAGCCTACAAATTCATCACTCACACAAGGCCAAGCTGACAGGGAAATCACAATCATACAGGGAAACACACCCATGCACAAGATGGCACACGCAGATACACTAACACTGCATTTGCATCCCCACAGGACCCATACTCAACGTCACCGGATAGGAAGTGCCAGCTACATCCAGTCCCCCTCCTGAAGAGACCCACAGTGAAGACAGCAGCTCTGCACGCCTGGATCAGGATGACCAACCTGGGCCATCCAGGACCTCCGGACAGTTCGTACCCCTGTCACAGTCCCAACCCACCATAGACCCTCCCCCCTCAGGAAACACCAGCCCAGCACCCAACCAGTGGGCCCATGCCACTGTCCCCAGGACACGTCAATCAGCAGTGTGTCCACCACTACAGGGACAACAGGCAACCCACAAACACAGGACAATCAGGGACCTGGGGTCAATGGCAGTGGGCACACGGTTCAGGGGACAGAGACACAGGACAACAGGGAAGGGGGAGGACAGGCCCAGGGAACCCACTCTCCAACATCCTGGGAGCATATCACCATTCCCAGGAGACCATGGGCCAGATACTGGCCAAGTTACAGGAGCCCCAGCGGCTGCTGGAGAGACAGTACCTGGGGATCAGGGATGACCCAAAAAACAACTACACCATCCTGGTCACCATTGCAGGGGTACAGGCTGACAAGGGCAAGACCAAGAGGGTGGCAGTGGCACACCAACGGGCCCCTGACACTAGCCAAACCGATGAACAGCCTTCCACCTCCGCCGGCGCTAGTGGACAGGAGGCCCTGCCACAGGAACAACAGGCCACCAGTACCCCACCCCCTGCAGAAGGAGAACCACCCCAAAGACGGTCCCTGTGATCCAGGCAGAAGCCAGAGAACATTGCCAAGACCCCCGCCAGGAAATAAGACTCTCCTGATTGTCACCCTTCTGTCCCACTCTGTCCCCCTGTCCACCTTGAACTGTCATTACTCCCCTTCCTATGCCCCATTGGACAATGCACCTGTGATACCAAGAGATTGGACTCTACCATGGACTTTCCTCCACCATCAGGCCAGCCCTTTGCACATCCCCCTCTACTTATGAGCACTTAAATAAACACCCTTGGAACAAATACTAATCTGGAGTCTGTCAAATGATTCACATATGTATTAGTACAACATTATCAAAGCATTGCAAGTCAAATGTACAGTGAAATATACTGTGGAATGACCTTTGGCGGGCAGCAGTACACATAGCAGGAGCCAGAGTGGGGCACAGACATCTGAAATTAGAGATGCCAAAGGGAACAGTCAGTGGCCATACACATAGGGAAACAGGCTGCAATGTACAATGTCCAACAGAAAACTGAAATGTAAAGTGAACTTACAGTGTCTTACCTGTGTGTCACTGAAAGTAATGCTGAATTATATTGCTTCTGTTGTCAACATCTTCTTCCTCTGCCTCCTCTTCCTCACTGTCCACAGGCTCCACCGTTGCCACAAGACCATCCCCAGGCACATCCTCCTGCAGAAAAGGCACCTGGCGTCTCAAGACGAGGTTGTGCAACATGCAACGATGATCTGGCACACCTTCTTGGGTGAGTAGTACAGGGAGCCACCTGTCAGATGGAGGCCCCGGAACCTGGCCATCAGGAGGCCGAAGGTCCTTTCAATAATCCTCCTTGTACGCCCATGTGCCTCATTTTACCGTTCCTCTGCCCTTGTCCTGGGATTCCTCACTGGGGTCAGTAGCCATGAGAGATTGGGGTAACCAGAGTCACCTGCAAATATTGAGGGACAACTGTTAGACACACACTAACCCTTAGGGACAAACCCAGACACCTACTCATAGTGTGTGGGGACCTTGGGCTCACCTATTAGCCACACACGGTGCTTCTGGAGTTGCCCCATCACATATGGGATGGTGCTATTCCTCAAGATAAAGGCATCATGCACAGAGCCAGGATATTTGGCATTCACATGGGAGATGTACTTGTCCGCCAAACACACCATCTGCATATTCATAGAGTGATAGCTTTTTCTATTCCTGAAAACTTGTTCATTTCTCCTGGGTGGGACAAATGCCACATGTGTACCGTCAATGGCACCAATGATGTTGGGGATATGTCCGAGGGCATAAAAGTCAGCTTTCACTGTGGCCAAATCCTCCACCTGGGGGAACACGATGTAGCTGTGCATGTGTTTCAGCAGGGCTGACAACACTCTGGACAACACGTTGGAAAACATTGGCTGGGACATCCCTGATGCCATGGCCACTGTTGTTTGGAAGGAACCACTTGCCAGGAAATGGAGCACTGACAGGACCTACAGTAGAGGGGGGATACCTGTGGGCTGGAGGATAGCTGACATCAGGTCTGGCTCCAATTGTGCACACAGTTCTATGATTGTGGCATGATCAAGCCTGTAGGTTATGATAATGTGTCTGTCCTCCATTGTCGCAAGGTCCACCAGGTGTCTGTACACAGGAGGATGCAGCCATCTCATATTCAGCCTCAGCGGTTGAAGCCTATGGAAGAAAACGATGAGCACAGGGTCATATTCACACATCTATTGCACTAATGATGATTACTTTGCTTTACAGAAACAATATGTGAATCTGACAATCAGTTGCTGTGCCAATGTCTGCTGTGACGCAGTTAGGTGTCATGCCCCGGGCGCCCCTGAAATGGCGGCTGCCTGACCTGTGAGGAGGGACAAGTGGAAATGAGGTAATTGCGCTGGCATTGCGCGTCGTCACGGTAGGCGGTCAGAGACCGCCGCGCAACTTCGCATTGGTTATCATTGGGCCCCATGGGTTCCAGGAGCCTATGGCATGTACACCGGCGGTGACGGTACGCACCGCCGTGGACATCACCACCACTTTCTATTTGTTCACTCACTTGCTACCTGACCTTCAACAGGAGAGGACCTACACTGCAAGTGCTGCTGTGACCTATGTCTGGAAGCGACAATGGCTCATGTGTCTGGGGAAAGGGCCCCTGCCTTCACTACGGAGAAGTGGGAGAAACTGGTGGATGGGATCCTACCCCAGTACAGGTTACTTTACAGTCCTCCAGACAAACAGGTGAGTACACTGTGAGCATTATGCGTGGGCTATGAATGTATGGAGTACTGTGTATGTAAGCCACATGTGGCGGGGGGCAGAGGCATCCTGGCCAGAGTGCTGCATGTAAGGTGGTCAATGTATGTGTGTCAGGGGATGGGAGGGATATGGTGGACCATTACTGTGACGGTCCGGACGGTTGACTAATTCCTTTTTCTGCTGTCTTTTCCATGCAGGTCAGCGCCCACCAGAAAAAGGGTATTTGGCGTGCCATCGCAAAGGAGGTGCGGACCCTTGGGGTCTTTGACAGGTGAAGCACCGACTGCCGCAAGAGGTGGGAGGACCTCTTGGGGCAAAGAAGACAGTGGAGGCCCAGCTGGGGCTGGCCTCCCAACGAGGAAGGGTTGCCCATCACACCATGACCCCCCTGATGTTCTGAATCCTGGCAGTGGCCTATCTGGAGTTGGATGGGCGCTTGAAGGCATCACAGCAGCCACAATGGGGTGAGTACAGATTCTGAATCCTGACTTTGCTTGCGTTAAGAGGTACCTGGGTGGGGGATGTGAGCTATGGGTGCCCCTAGGCCAGGGCGAAGATGGCAGGGTAGGTCCCTTGTTGGGCAGGCGCTGAAGCACTCCTACCTCAATAATGTTATTGGGCATCTACTACTGGGCAGGGTCCTGTGGGTTTCAGGTGTGCAGCTAATGGCGTTAAGCATTGTACCCTATTGGCTGGTGACTATCTTAGTAAATGGTTGCGCATGGCCTAGTGCATAGGGCTGCTCCCTGTGTGTTGTGTACACCAACGGTAGTGATGTTGCTGGCATTGACCAAGTGTATCCTCTGTCTCTTCCACCCCTTTTTGTTTTGTCACCATGTCCTTGTGTGCATTAGTAGCATCTGGCGGAGGAGCAGAGACACTGGCGACGGAGGTTGCTGCATCCCACATGGGCCTGGAGGCCGAATCCACCAAGGGTGAGGGCACCAGTAGGACGGAGGACAAAGGGAGCACCACGACAGGGACAGGAGCGGAGACCACAGACAGCGACTCCTCCTCCGATGGATGCTCCCTGGCGGTGGCTGACACTTCTGTGCCTACACCAACAACAGGTACAGCCGCTACCCCCCCTACCAGCACCGCCCTCCCAGCAGCCTCTCAGGGTGTTTCCCGTGCCCGCTCACCCAGGAGGGTGGGCATCTCCTTCGCCCCAGGCACCTCAGGCCCTGCCCCAGTCAACCCTGCTGCCTTCAGTGAGGAGGCTATTGACCTACTGTGATCCCTCACTGTTGGGCAGTCAACCATTCTGAATGCCATCCACGGTGTCGAGTGGCATTAGCAACAGACAAATGCATACTCTGGCGTGGCGGCCCACAGAGAGCATTTCAGGCTCTGGCCTCCGCACTGATGGCAGCCATTGTCCCTGTCTCTAGCCTCCCCCTCCAACTTCCTCTGGCCAGTCCCAATCCCCTCAACCCCAGCCTATCCCAAGCACACCTTCAGACCAGCATTCACCCAAATCAACACACAGAAGTGGCTCATGCAAACACAAGCACCACACATCAACCCACAGGCACTCACACAAGCACCACCCCCATGTAGATACACCAACATCTACTGCCCCACTGTGTCCTCCTCCTCGTTGTCATCCACCTCCCTCCCAGTAGCATCTCCACTCACACCTGCATGCACTACATCCTCATACACTACCTCCATCACCAGCACACCCATCACTACTTACCCCTCACTGGCAGTCACCACTTCCACATCCATGCACACGTCCCCTGTGTCCTCTCCCACTGTGTCTGTGACCCCTCCTCTGAAAGTGCACAAATGCAAGCACCCACCCACCCAACAGCCATCCACCTCACAACAGCATCCAGCCCATGCACCTTCACCCAAGCTCAGCAGACAGACACCTCCTACAACCACTCCCTCTTCCTCCACTCCCAAACCCTCTCCCTCTTCCCACCCCAGTGTGTCTAAAAAGCTTTTCCTGGCAAACAATGACCTCTTCCCTACCCCTCTGCCGCCAGTCCTTCCCCTCGGGCCAGGGTGTCCAGAACCCAGGCCAGCACCTGAGCCACCAAGTTGGCGTCCGCTGTGGTACCTGCAACTCACAGAGGCTCAGAGGGTCAACCGTCAACCCAGCCAGTGTGCCACCAACCCCTGCAAGGGACCAAACCATTCCGCCACCTGCCAAGGTGAAGAAGGGGACAGCATGCAGCAAGGGCAGGGAGCACGACCCACCCAGCAAGGCCTCCTCCAAAACTATGCCAGAGCCACGGTCACAACAGCATCTGCCAAGGTGTGGAAGGGGCAGAAAACCCAAGGCAAGGCACTTCAGCCGTCGGAGGCTGCAGATGAAGGCCTGGTGCCCACCAGCACAACCGCAAGCCCCGCCACCTGCACCGCGGGCAGCACCTCCAGCAGCCCCGCTGCAAGCACCACCAGCTGCACTGCAACCTGCACCGCCACTAGCACCACTACTGTCAGCAACAGCATCCCTAGTGGGCAGCCGTCCAAGGCTGCAAGAGAAGGGCTGGAGCCTCCCTCCACCACTGGCAGCACAGGCACCTACACCACGGCCAGCAATGCCAGCAGCTCCACCGCAAGCACCGCCACCTGCACCACTAACAGTAGGACCACTACCAGCAGCAGCAGCCCAAGTGGGCAGCTGTCCGAGGCTGCATGAGACAGACTGGAGCCTCCCACCACCACTGGAAGCACCCACACCAGCCCCCGCACTGCCACCAGTTTGCAGCCTTAGCCGCTGCAGGATGTAGTGTAGCCCTGCCTCCATGGACTATCAGGCAACCTGGTCCCTACAAATATCGTGCCTCAGACACCCAGGTGAGGGAATGTGAACTTCCACACCCCAAGTGCTGCATCACTGGGCACAAGGCCCCCTCCAGAACCAGTGGAGATATGTATCCACTCACCCCCTCCTTGGCAGGATAAAGCACACTGGGCACAAGGCCCCCTCCAGAACCAGTGGAGATATGCATCCACTCACCCCCTCCTTGGCAGGATGAAGCACACTGGGCACAAGGCCCCCTCCAGAACCAGTGGAGAAGCCATCCACTAGAGAGACTGTGGCTTTGCACTTCTCAGGACCAAGCAGTGGGCAACCCAACCACTTGAGAGACTGTGGCTTTGCACTCCCCAGGACCAAGCAGTGGGCAACCCACCCACTTGAGAGACTGTGGCTTTGCACTCCCCAGGACCAAGCAGTGGGCAAACCACCCACTTGAGAGACTGTGGCCTTGCACTCCCCAGGACATCGCTGTGGGCATGGAGCCCCCTCCAGGAGCAGTGGCGTTGTCCCCTCTTCCGGCTGAGGTGCCCCCCCTACCACATCCCCCTGAGGTGCCTGTGTGTTTTCGACCTGATGCACCTGCAGTGTTCTCTCCGTATTGAGGCAGGAGTCAAGTGTGGGCTTGGCCCATGATTTTTGGCCCATTGGCCCACGGACATTTGGAAAGGACAATGTACGGCGTTATGTACATATTGTATATTTTAGTAAATACTGTTTTTCTATTTGTTATGTATATCTGCCTATTTCTAATATATCACTGATTTAACTCAGCTTCTTTTGTCCTTGCTTTCTTCCAGGAGGTTACGGAGTGTAAATGTAAAGTTGCTGCATGTGTTTGTGTGTATGGTGTTGTGGGTGAGGGTGGGGGTGTTGTTTGTGTGTGTCACTCTCTTTTTCCTCCTCCCTCCCCTGTGTACTAGGTGCAGTACTCACTGTGGACATCTCCGCCGCCTTTCATATTCCTGGTAGATGAGGAGGTAGACCAGCATGGGCAGGACCTATAACTCGGGCTCCATGGCGTCCTGGTTCTTCGTTGAGTGCCGAGAGGTGACCGTTTTCGCTTCTGTGTTCTGTTTCCGCCGTGCTTTTGTTGGCGTTGGTACTGCCCCGGAAAAGCTGGCGGATTGGCGGGCTGTGATGGGGTGGGCGGTACATTGTCTTCCGCCTGTCTGTTGTCGGTGACCGCTGCAGTGTTTGTTGCTACCGCCGTGGCAGTTGAACTGTTAAAGTGGCTCTCTGTGTTGGCAGTTTTTTTTACCGCCGGCCTGTTGGTGTTATTACCGCCGCATTAAGACCGACCGCCATGGTTGTAATGAGGGCCTAATTGTTCAACACATGGAAGTAACACGGCTACGTGTGATTAATCATTGGTTCTGAGGAACAGGCACTTCTGTTTCAGCAATACACAATGGCTGCCATAGTGTCCAATTGGTGCCTGCTAATGAGTAACTGGGAGCACGCAGTTGGTGCTCCTGTTTCTGGCTTCTGGCCTGCATGGGGAGCTTTACACCTAACCAAAGGCCTTGTATGCCATGTGCTCTCACAAATTCAAAATTTGAGCAAACATTAAGTATCTATTGCTACTCTTTAGGTTGCATGAATGGAAATATGACTAATTCAGGAATCATGTGTAGCAATTGATGGACAAGTCTTTTGACATATAATCCGATAATGTGAAGTAATAATAATTACTAGTAACAATATTAGGCATTGTTGGTGTTATTTATCAATACAGATTTGTCATTCTCTTCACAGAGAAATGGTACAGTTTTTCTTCAGATGAAGGAATGAGGTCGCAAAATGTGTCATGATTATGTGCTGCAAATTATATTTCATTAATTGAATTACTACTATTCTGATAACGATGAAGTAAATAAATAAATTATGGTGCACGTTTGCTATGTTTTTAACTTATTTTTTCTAAAACTTTCCTTGTCATATTGGTGGTGGCTTATACTAGAATCCATACCTGTGTTTTGGTGTTCTTTTGGGTTCAACAGGCGGTACACGTGGTGTGATTTAATAGATTGAACGTACTGTTATTTAATTAATTTTCCTTATGTGTAGGTATTATTTAATAACACTGAGTCCTAATTCCTCTAGGAGCATTTCAAGTGAGATTTTTTACTAAGTAGGTATTTCCTTGCTTAAACCATCCTGTGACTCTGCCTGTTTGTTGATTAACCTTTCTGAGTCAGTCTGACAGTTGGGCTGTTTGTGAATCCCCTCTAGACAGTGAGGCAAAGGGAGTTGGGGTGTAGCCTGCATATCCTGATGAGCCATCTGTGCTAGAGTGGAGGGAGAAGTGGTCACTTACAACTAAATGGGTTTTGCCTGCCCTCTCACAATGCAGTCTCCAACCCCCTGGTGTGTATCTGGGGCCTGGCCTGGGCAAGGCAGGAACTTGTGAACAACAGAGACTTTTCTTTGAAGTATGCCTACTTCAAAGGCAGAAAGGAGTATAACTATTGGAACCAAATCAGATCACTTCTGCCAAGGAGAGGAGCTGAAGAGCTGAGGAGGAGAGCCCTTAACACCTATTTCCAAAGGGAGAGGGTGTGACACCCTCTCTCAGAGGAAATCCTTTGTTCTGCCTTCCTGGAACTGGGCTGCCCAGACCCCAGGAGGGCAGAAACCTGTCTGAGGGTTGGCAGCAACTGCAGCTGCAGAGAAAACCCCAAAGAGCTAGTTTGGCAGTGCCCATGGTCCATGCTGGAGCCCAGGGGAAGCATGGTATTGGCACCCCAACACCAGATTTGGCTTGGGAGGACAATTCCATGATCTTAGACATGTTACATGGCCATATTTGGAGTTACCATTGTGAAGCTACATATAGGTATTGACCTATATGTAGTGCACGCATGTAATAGTGTCCCCGCACTCACAAAGTCTGGGGAAATTGCCCTGAACTATGTGGGGGCACCTTGGCTAGTGCCAGGGTGCCCTCACACTTAGTACCTTTGCACGTAACCTTCACTAAGTGAGGGTTAGACATATAGGTGACTTATAAGTTACTTAAGTGCAGTGTAAAATGGCTGTGAAATAACGTGGACGTTATTTCACTCAGGCTGCAGTGGCAGTCCTGTGTAAGAATTGTCTGAGCTCCCTATGGATCTCCTGGAACCCCAATACCCAGGGTACCTAGGTACCATATACTAGGGAATTATAAGGGTGTTCCAGTGTGCCAATCAGAATTGGTGAAAATAGTCACTAGCCTGCAGTGACAATTTTAAAAGCAGAGAGAGCAGAAACACTGAGGTTCTGGTTAGCAGAGCCTCAGTGACACAGTTAGGCACCACACAGGGAGCACACATAGGCCACAAACTATGAGCACTGTGGTCCTGGCTAGCAGGATCCTAGTGACACAGGCAAGAACAAACTGACACACAAGTAATAATGGGGGTAACATGCCAGGCAAGATGGTACTTTCCTACACAACCCCCCCCAAACGAGGGACAATAAGGCTAACCTTGCCCAGATGAGTCTTCATTGTCTAAGTGGAAATATCTGGAGAGTCCATCTGCATTGGAGTGGGTACTCCCAGGTCTATGTTCCACTGTATAGTCCATTCCCTGTAGGGAGATGGATCACCTCAACAATTTAGGGTATTCACCTTTCATTTGTTTTAGCCAAATTAGAGGTTTGTGGTCTGTCTGAACAATAAAGTGAGTACCAAACAGGTATTGTCTCAACTTTTTCAGTGCCCAGACCACAGCAAAGGCCTCCCTCTCTATGGCAGACCAACGCTTTTTTCTAGGGGTCAACCTCCTGCTGATAAAAGCAACAGGTTGATCCTGGCCCTCAGTGTTAAGCTGTGAAAGAACTGCCCCTACCCCTAATTCAGAAGCGTCAGTCTGGACTATGAATGTTTTGGAGTAAGAAGGGCTTTTTAGGACAGGTGCAGAGCACATGGCCTTTTTGAGCTCATCAAAAGCTTTTTGACAGCTAGCTGTCCACAATACCTTTTTAGGCATCTTCTTACTAGTGAGATCACTAAGAGGGGCTGCAATGGAGCCATAATTCTTAATAAACCTCCTATAGACCTAAAAAGGCTCTCCCCTGGGTTTGCGTTATAGGGGGAGCCAATTCCATAATGGTCTGGATCTTCCCCTGCAGTGGTGCAATCTGTTCCCCACATACCAGGTGGTCCAGATAAACCACTTTTTCACCTGCCCTCTCTGGCACTTTGAGGCCTTGAGAGTGAGGCCTGCCTTTTGCAGGGCCTCCAAAACTTTCCACAGGTGGACCAGGTGATCATCCCAGGTGGAGCTAAATACAGCTATATCATCCAGATATGATGCACTAAAAGCTTCCAACCCTTGCAGGACTGTGTTCACCAACCTTTGAAAAGTGGCAGTTGCATTCTCAGACCAAAGGGCATCACTGTGAATTGATAGTGCCCTCCAATGGTTGAAAATGCAGTCTTGGGTTTAGCATCGTCTGATAATTTGATCTGCCAATACCCTGCAGTTAAATCAAAAGTGCTTAGATACTTGGCAGAAGCCAGTGTATCTATCAGCTCATGTGCCCTGGGTATAGGGTGAGCACCTGTCTTGGTTACTTGGTTGAGACCTCTATAGTCTACACAAAACCTCATCTCTCTTCTACCATCTTTAGTGTGAGGTTTTGGGACAAGCACAACTGGGCTAGCCCAGGGGCTTTCTGAAGGCTCAATCACTCCTAAGTCCAACATTTTCTAAACCTCTTGTTTAATGCAGTCCCTGACATGGTCAGGCTGCCTATAAATCTTACTTTTGACAGGTAGACGGTCTCCAGTATTGATTGTATGCTCACATCAAGTAGTGGTACCTGGTATCAGTGAGAAGAGTTCAGAAAACTGACTTAAGAGATTTACACAGTTGTCCTTCTGCTCAGCAGTAAGGCAATCTGCAAGTACTACTCCCTCCACTAAGCCATCAGCTTCAGTGGTGGAGAGGAGATCAGGGAGAGGGTCACTCCCTTCTTCCTGTCCCTCATCAGTTGCCATGAACAGGGTGAGATCAGCCCTGTCATAGTAGGGTTTTAGGCGGTTGACATAGAGCACACTAAGGGGACTCCTGGCAGTGCCCATGTCTACCAAATAGGTAACCTCACCCTTTTTCTCAACAATTAGGTGGTGGCCACTCCATTTGTCTTGGAGTGCTCTTGGGGCCACAGGCTCCAATACCCTGACCTTCTGCCCTGGGTGGCACTTGGTCAGGACAGCCTTCTGGCCATGCCTGAAGGTTTTTACTGGCCTTTTTCATGTACTCAGCCATTCTTGATCTTAGGCCAAGTACATAGTCCACAATGTCTTGTTTAGGAGCTTTTAAAGGTTGTTCCCAACCCTCCTTAACAAGTGCAAGGGGACCTCTCACAGGGTGCCCAAAGAGGAGTTCAAAGGGGCTAAAGCCCACTCCTTTTTGGGGTACCTCCCTGTAAGCAAAAAGGAGGCAAGGTAACAGGACATCCCATCTCCTTCTGAGTTTTTCAGGGAATCCCATTATCATACCTTTGAGAGTTTTATTAAACTTCTCAATCAGACCATTTGTTTGTGGAGGATAAGGAGTAGTGAACTTGTATGTTACACCACACTCCTTCCACATTGCTTTGAGGTATGCAGACATGAAGTTACTACCTCTGTCTGACACCACTTCCTTAGGGAAGCCCACTCTGGAAAAGATTCCCAGGAGGGCCTTTGCGACTGCAGGAGCTGTAGTGGTCCTTAAGGCAATTGCTTCAGGATACCTGGTGGCATGGTCCACTACCACCAGGATAAACCTATTGCCTGAAGCTGTTGAAGGGTCAAGGGGGCCAACTATGTCAACCCCTACCCTTTCAAAGGACACCCCAACCACAGGAAGTGAAATTAAGGGGGCCTTTGGTGTGCCACCAGTCTTGCCACTGGCTTGGCAGGTCACACAAGAGCGACAAAACTCTTTAGTGTCCTCTGACATATGAGGCCAGTGAAACAGGGGAACAAGCCTGTCCCAAGTTTTACTCTGGCTAAAATGCACAGCCAAAGAAATGTCATGTGCCAAGGTAAGAAGAAACTCCCTATTTTGCAAAGGGTTGACCAATCTCCTGGCAGCTCCAGGTTCAGAGTCCCTTGACTCAGTATAGAGGAGGCTGTCTTCCCAATACACCTTATGGCTATCACTGACATCCCCATTCTGCTGTTTGACAACTTGCTGTCTTAAACCCTCTAGTGTGGGACAGGTCTGCTGTGCCACACTCAGCTCTTCCCTAGCAGCCCCCCTGCACCCAAAAGCTCAGCAGTGTCTGCTGACAGCTCCTCTGGTGTAGGTTCTGCACAGGGAGAGGATTCCTCTTCCTCAAAAGGGGAATCTGCTGGTGAGGGAGGGATAGTGGACAAGGATTTACCCTTTCTACCCCTAGCTTTTGGGAGCACTTGGTCCATTCTTCCAGGATCCAAGTTTCCCTGTCCTTTTTGCTTTGTGGCTTGAGCCCTTGTCAAAGCAAAAATATGCCCAGGAATGCCCAGCATCGCTGCATGGGCCTCCAACTCCACTTCAGTCCAAGCTGATGTCTCCAAATCATTGCCTAGCAAGCAATCTACAGGTAATTCAGTGGCTACCACAACTTTCTTTGGACCAGTAACCCCCCCCCCCCACCCCAGTTGAGATTCACAACAGCCATGGGGTGGCTAAGTGTGTTATTGTGAGCATCAGTCACTTGGTACTGCTGACCACATAGGCGTTGATCAGGGTAAACCAGTTTCTCTATAACCATAGTTACACTGGCTCCTGTGTCCCTGTAGGCCTCAACACCATTGATTAGGGGAAGTTGCTTGTACTTACCCATATTAAGGGGACAAGCAACCAAGGTTGCAAAATCAATGCCACCTTCAGAGACTATAACAGCCTCTGTGGTCTTCCTAACAAGACCAACCCCAACCACACAGCCAATGGTGAGCACAGCTACACCCTTGGATTGGCTATTTGTAGTAGACTTTCCACCATCACTGCCATTACTAGGGGCACTAGAGGTTGCAGATGGGGTTGTGGTAGTGGGAGCCTTGGTGTTTTTCTTTGGACAAGTGGCATAACTTGCCCAATGGCCTTTTAGTTTACATAAATAACACCATGGCTTTTTCTGATTGCGAGAAGAGGATTTGGACCCACCACCCCCAGAGGATTTTTGTGGGCCTGATGAAGACTCAGAATGTTTTTATCTTTGTCCCCATCTTGTCAGAAGACCATCCTTCTTCTTGCCATCCTTGTCACCCCCTATATGAACATTTCTGTTCACTCTTATTCTGACCCATTTGTCTGCCTTCTTTCCCAATTCTTAGGGGGAGGTCAGACCTGAGTCTGCCAGGTATTGGTGCAACAAATCAGACACACAATTGTTCAAAATATGCTCTCTCAGGATTAGATTATACAGGCTTTCATAGTCAGGCACCTAACTGCCATGCAACCAACCCTCCAAGGCCTTCACTGAACAGTCTACAAAGTCTGTCCAGTCTTGAGCGGACTCTTTTCTGGTGTCTAATCCTCTATTGTTCAGTGGTTAAGCCAAATCCATCCAAGAGTGCATCCTTCAAAACTTTGTAATTATTAGCATCACTTTCTCTGACAGTAAGGAGCCTATCCCTACCCTTACCAGTGAAAGATAGCCACAAGGAAGCAGCCCATTGCCTTTGAGGGACCAACAGTACCATACAAGCCGTCTCAAGTGCAGTAAACCACTTGTTAATGTCATCCCCCTCCTTGTAAGGGGGGACTATCTTATGCAGGTTTCTGGAATCTTGCTCTCTAACAGAATTGCTATCAAAAACACTGCTGCTGCCACCATGGGGAACTAACCCCAATCTCTGCCTTTCCCTCTCTACATCCAGAGATTCCCTGTCTAAGGCCAGCTGCTGCTATTTAAGCTTCAGCCGGGCCTCTTCCAAACTCAGATTTCTGAGTTCCCTTTCCATTAAGTTATCTTCAGGGTGGGAGGCTTGGGAATTGTGAGATACAGAGGAAATGTAGGAACTGGCAGAGAGAAACCTCTCCCTAACTGGCAGGACTCTAGTAACCTGGCCTTTAGGAGTAAAAGGTGTCTTACCAGTGTCACTAGATGGCGTGTCAGCTGACATGTCCTGGGAAGAACCCTCCCCAGCATCCTCAGGGCACTCCTCTGAGTCTGCTAGGTACCCCCCTCCTCTACCTCCTGATCCTGGGATGGGCCAGACTGGTTCTGGTCACTTTCTAAGAGAAGGTTAAAGAGAATTTATTTGGTAGGATTCTTGCCAATGCTTAAACCTCTTTCAATGCAGAGACCCCTCAAACTTTTAAAGTTTAAACTACCATATGTTGCCTGAACAACTTTGGGAGTAAGTTCTACTGCAGACATGATTGTAGAGAAAGATTTTAAGACAGAGAGTAAAAAGTTTAGAAACTTTTAGAGGAAAGAAAAAACTTTTTCAAACTTTTCAAAACTTTTGAAACGTTTTAGAAAGTTTAAAGTAAGAAAGTTAAACTGTTCAGGTTAACTGTTATTTTCTGAAGTATTTGATATATGTTTTTCTTATGAAAAGCACCAATGACAAAGTGGTAAAGAAGTTACAAGTGCGTATCCCACCGCTGCACCACCAATTTAGGAGGCTGGCCTGGCTTATAGTGGGTACCTAGTGGTCCAGTTATCCCTTAATAGTAGATTAGAAGTGTTCTAGCAGCTTAGGCTGATAGAGGTAGCTATAGAAGAGCAGCTTAGGCTGAACTAGGAGACATGCAAAGCTCCTACTATACCACTTATATCATATAGCACTATATCATAAGAAACACAGTACTCAGAGTTACTAAAAATAAAGGTACTTTATTTTAGTGACAATATGCCAAAAGTATCTCAGAGGATATACTCCCTTAGGAGGTAAGTAAAATGCACAAAATATACACACAAACCAAAATCAGGTAAGTAAACAGTTAGAAAAATAGTGCAAAACACTATAGAACACAATAGGATGCAATAGGCCTAGGGGCAACACAAACCATATACTCTGAAAGTGGAATGCGAACCACGAAGAGACCCCAGGCCTAGTGTTGTGTGTAAAGGGTCACTGGGAGTGTAAGAAAACACTAAGAGTGTCCAAGATACCCCACTCCAAGACCCTCAAAAGTAGGAGTAAAGTTACCCTACTACCCCAGAAAGACAGTATAGTTGAGATATGGGATTCTGCAAAGACAGCAACTGACTGCAAAGCACTGAAGACGGATTCCTGGATCTTTGGACCTGCAAAGGAAGGGGACCAAGTACAAGAGTCACGCAAGTGTCCGGGGGGGGGGGGGGCAGGAGCCCACTATGGGATGAAGGTGCAAAAGGGCTGCCTCCAGGTGGAAGAAGCCGAAGATTCTGCAACAACAGAAGGTGCCAGGAACTTCTCCTTTGGTCAGAAGATGTCCCACGGCGTTCTGGAGGATGTAGAGTTGTTTCCACGCAAAAAGACCACAAACAAGCCAGCTGCAAGAGTCAAGGTTGAAGAGAAAGGGTGCTGCCCGGGCCCAGGAAGGACCAGGAGGTCGGCACTTGGATGAGGAGACAGAAGGGGCACTCAGCAACACAGAGAGCCCACGCGGAAGCAGGCAGCACCCGCAGAAGCACTTGAATAGGCATTCAAGAAATCTTAGCATGGCGGTCGACTCAGCTACACAAAAGATGGTCCCACGAAGCCAGTGGTGAACTCAGCGAGTTGAGCAATGCAGGACCGAGTGCTGGGGACCTGGGCTAGGCTGTGCACGAAGGAATCCTTGCAAGAGTGCACTGAAACCCTAGCAGCTGCAGTTCACACAGTACACAGGATTACTGTCTGGTGTGGGGAGGCAAGGACTTACCTCCCCCAAATTGAACAGAAGGACCACTGGACTGTGGGGTTCACTTGGATCCAGCTCCTATTTTTCAGGGACCATGCTCATCAAGATGAGAGGGGACCCAGAGGACCGGTGAAGCAGAAATTTGGTGCCTGCGGTAGCAGGGGGAAGATTCCGTCGACCCACAGGAGATTTCTTCTTGGCTTCCAGTGCAGGGTGAAGGCAGACAGCCCTCAGAGCATGCACCTCCAGGAAACTGGCAGGATTAGGCACTACAATGTTGCTGGTAGTCTTCTTGCTGCTTTGTTGCGGTTTTGCAGGCGTCCTGAAGCAGGCAGCGGTCGATCCTTGGCAGAAGTCGAAGAGGGAGATGCAGAGGAATTCTGGTGAGCTCTTGCATTAGTTATCTGAAGAGAAATCCACAGGAGAGACCCTAAATAGCCCTCAGAGGAGGATTGGCCACCTAACCAGGTAAGCACTTATCAGGAGGGGTCTCTGACGTCACCTGCTGGCACTGGCCACTCAGAGGCCTCCACTGTGACCTCACACCTCTGCATTCAAGATGGCAGAGGTCTGGGACACACAGGAGGAGCTCTGGGCACCACCCCTGGGTTGGTGATGGACAGGTGAGTGGTCACCCCCTTTCCTTTGTCCAGTTTCGTGCCAGAGCAGGGCTGGGGGGATCCCTGACCCGGTGTAGACTGGTTTATGCAAGGAGGGCACCATCTGTGCCCTTCAAAGCATTCCCAGAGGGCAGGAGAGGCTACTCCTCTCAGGCCCTTAACAACTATTTACAAAGGGAGAGGGTGTGACACCCTCTCTCAGAGGAAATCCTTTGTTCTGCCTTCCTGGGACTGGGCTGCCCAGACCCCAGGAGGGCAGAAACCTGTATGAGGGTTGGTAGCAGCTTTAGCTGCAGAGAAAACCCCAGAGAGCTAGTTTGGCAGTACCCGGGGTCCATGCTGGAGTCCCGGGTTGCATGGGATTGGCACCCCAATACCAGATTTGGCCTGGGGGACACTTCCATGATCTTAGACATGTTACATGGCCATATTCGGAGTTACCATTGTGAAGCTACATATAGGTATTGACCTATATGTAGTGCACACGTATAATGGTGTCCCCGCCCTCACAAAGTCCGGGGAAATTGCCTTGAACTATGTGTGGGCACCTTGGCTAGTGCCAGGGTGCCCTCACACTTAGTAACTTTACACCTAACCCTCACTAAGTGAGGGTTAGACATATAGGTGACTTATAAGTTACTTAAGTGCAGTGTAAAATGGCTGTGAAATAACGTGGACGTTATTTCACTCAGGCTGCAGTGGCAGTCCTGTGTAAGAATTGTCTTAGCTCCCTATGGGTGGCAAAAGAAATGCTGCAGCCCATAGGGATCTCCTGGAACCCCAATACCCTGGGTACCTAGGTACCATATACTAGGGAATTATAAGGGTGTTCCACTGTGCCAATCAGAATTGGTGAAAAGAGTCACTAGCCTGCAGTGACAATTTTAAAAGCAGGGCGAGCATAAACACTGAGGTTCTGGTTAGCAGAGCCTCAGTGATACAGTTAGGCACCACACAAGGAACACATATAGGCCACAAACTATGAGCACTGGGGTCCTGGCTAGCAGGATCCTAGTGACACAGGCAAAATCAAACTGACACACAAGTAAAAATGGGGGTAACATGCCAGGCAAGATGGTACTTTCCTGCAGGGGGTAAGAGTAAACAAGGGGAGTTCTGTAAAGGGCACCAACCTAGTTCCCAGGGTAAGGGTTCCCAGCCCCCCTGGTTCTCCAAAGGGGAACCAGTGGAAGGGGATCCCCGCAAGTGCTTTGCATGTGACCAGGTGGGTCATGTGAGGGGGACCCCAAAAGTCCCAAGAGTACACCAGCACCCACCAGTGCTCAGTCACGGGGTGTGGCCAGTGTAGCACTTTGGGAGGAGTTGGTTCCAGGTGGGTGGGAGCCAGCTGAGATGACCCTTGTCTCACTAGAGGACAGTGAGATGGTCCACAGAACCCTAGTGCCTGAGAACACTGAGAAATGCAGGCAGTGGGTGAGCATTAATGGACAAAGGGAGGAGGCTCTGAGAGACACAGGAGCCAGTGTAACTACAGTGAGGAGTCACCTTGTGTCTGAAGAGCAGATAGATCCCAATGTACTTCACCAAGTAGTTGCAGTGGACAACTCAGTGCACCTGTGCAGAGTGCAGGTTCCCTTTGAATGGGAGGGGGGGTCTCATGTTCTTTGAAAGTAGCTGTGAGTCCAACCATGCCTGTGGATTGTTTGCGTGGCAATGACCTGGAGGATTCCCTTGGAAGGAGGTGGAACACAGGTCACACCTGGAGATGTTGGGTCTGCCTGGGTGGGTATGCGTATCTACCTTGTCAATGGCAGCCCGTCAGGGTGGCCAGAAGCCCTCAAAGCCTGAAACAGTGGCCTAGGGGTCCGCCAAAAGGAGGAAGGGCAAGGGGCATGGGAAACAGGCCCCAGAAGTTCCCACAGTCTGAGAGGAGGCTGAACCTGAGGGTGATGCCCCGGAGCCTACAGGGGAAAAGGTGGTTGAGCTGGGGGAGGTCCCTGAGCTGTCACAGTGACAGCAAGAAGGGGGCCCATCAGGGAGGCATTCTGAGGCACAGAGAGTATGCCCTACTCTGGAGGGTTCATGGCAACAGGCTTCAGACAGGTGGCTAGCAAAGAGCCAGGATCACACCTGATCTATTGGGAGGACGGCCTCCTACATAGTGAGCATAGGATTGCTGAGCTTGGGTCAGCCCATGTGCTGGTGGTACCTCAGTGCTTCAGAGCCTTCCTACTGGGTCTGGCTCATGATGTGCCTTTAGCTGGACCTTTAGGGCCGGGCAAGACCTTTGACAGGCTTGTCACCCATTTTCATTGGCCCCAGATGCACATTGTAGGTCTTACCAGACTTGTCAGGCAAGTGTCAAGAGTGGGGGAAGTGTAAGGCTTCCCTCCAACCTTTTCCAGTTAGTACTCCCTTTGAAAGGGTTGGTATTGACATTGTGGGGCCTCTGGATCCCAAGACAGCCATGGGCAACAGGTTTATCCTGGTCTTGGTGGACCATGCCACCCATTACCCAGACGCCATTCCACTGAGGTCAATCACCTCCCCTGTGGTGGGACGTGCATTGATGGGAGGTTTTACCCGCATGGGGTACCAACTTCATATCCACTTATATCACCTGGGAGGAATAAACAAAGTCCAACTGTCAGTTACACTCAGTCATGTGACCCAGGAGAGGCTGCTGGCACTAAATAGTTTAAGGCAGGAAAATGCCTACTTCCAAAAATGACATTTTCAAAATTGTAACTTAAAATCTGATTTTACCATTAAAAAGGATCTTTAATTACAATTTTTCAGAAGTCAAGCGTGAAATGCGACCTTCTCCTAATCACAAGTTAGCACGTATTAAATGTAATAAGGCAACCCAATGTAATCCTATGGGACAGGTAGGGATCACAGTAGATACAAGCAAATTTATGGGTGTTTCACTACCAGAACATGTATAACTTAGAAATATATGTCTAACCTTTTGTTTACAGTGCACACTGGGCTGCCTAGAGCCTACCTTATGGGTTACTAATGTACAATAAGAGGGAGTGTAAAACTTGGCAAGGAGGTTATATTCCCAGGTCGAACTGGCTGTAAAACTGATCTCAAGCTGCAATGGCAAGCCTGGGACATATTTTAAGGGGTTAGTAGTAGCGCATTTACAGGCCTTGGGTGTATGTTATACCACTTTACTACGGACTTATAAGTAAATCTAATATGCAAATTGGGTGTAAGCCAATTTTACCATGCTTAGGTCAGAGAGCAAAAGCACTTCAGCACTGGTTAGCAGTGGTAAAGTATACAGAGTCCTAGGACCAACAAAGATGAATTCAACAAAAGAAGGTTGAGTAAAAGCAAAAGGTTTGGGGGTGACCCTGCTGAGAGGGCCAGGTCAAACTATAAGGAAAAGTGATTAAAATGTTTTAAAATATACCTTGTGTGACCTGGATCAGAACACAATTTATAGTAAGGCAGCAAGAACCTGCCTAAATCTCTGTTAGCAAGACCACAACAAGCCAGCATTGACAGCACTACACCGCGTCCCAGTAGACACAGAGGATCAAATTGAAGCGTTGCTATGCTGTCCGTAATGATTTCTGGGATAGGTCTAGCAGAAACTGGCGCCATACTATCCTTGAACCAGAAACTGATGTTCAGCGTCTTTCCACCATATGAAACAATACTTGTCACACCAAGATCTGCACCCAAGCATAAGCGATGATCAGATATTAGGACACTTTCATGATTCTATTATCCTGTCACAAGATGGCGTTGCTGGGGTATATTCTATGACCATAGCTAATGCATGAAAAATAATTCAGAACTTATGTCATACTCTGCTGTTCTTTTGCAATGTTTCCATACTTAAAGCAGACCCATCCCATTTTTTTGGGGGGTTTGGTTTTCATCTAATAGTACATTCTGATATGTGCATGCCTTCTATGAAGCTGAAAGCTGTACAGCAGCTCTAGTGCATTCTGATATGTGCATGCCTTCTATGAAGCTGAAAGCTGTACAGCAGATCTAGTGCATTCTGATATGTGCATGCCTTCTATGAAGCTGAAAGCTGTACAGCAGCTCTTCATTGCACCTGACTATATTTTAGAATTAGAGTTATCACTTTAAACATACTGTGTGTGTTCTGTCGCATACTTTCTTGACAATGTTTGAAGACAGATCCCTTTCACATTCCATTTTGTTGTTAACTGCACCTACTTGCTGACGCATGGTACCTGTATGTACTCTTTCAGGCAAAGAGTTGAAGGAAGGACTTTAATTGCTTGTACCTGATTTATTTTGCAGATAGCTCACACCTTCAGCTGCCCTATGTGTGTGTCAACTGGAGGGAAGTAATAAAAATAATTTTCCTTCTCCAAATGTAGTTCTTTCAACTACCTACATCAAGAGTTCCCAATGTTGCTTCTTCTATCTGCCCTGTAGAACTGAATAATGTAAGTTCCTGTTACTACTGTTACAGTGTCTTATAAGATACTGTAACAGTGTCTTATTTACTCTGGTTGCCTTGTGCAGCATTCTAGTGTACTTGTGGCTTCCCTTTTCCCAGTCTATCTTTGCTTCTTTCTTATTTGCTGTGGCTGCCTTTTATAGCATTCTGCTTTATCGGGGGGTTCCATTTCCCTCAGTCTCATCGTATTTCTGCTTTGCTTTCTACTACCTATTCTATATTCACATCCACTGCCTGCTTCCCTTCAGCTGTCACATACTTGATTTGGCATGACTCAGTTTGTCTGCAATCGTTGGTTTCAATTTCCTAACAAGGTATTACATGTCCCAGTGCCTGTTAAATACATTTCCATGTACCAAAAGTTAATGTTGTCTTCTCTTCATCTCTGAAATTCCTGTTGATGATTTCTGTGATTTCTGTGCACTTCTCAATGTTTCTTGTCTATGGTCATTGTGACTCCTTAGTATTTCGTGTACCCTTTAAACAGAGCTGTTCTTACACTCACTGTCCAATTCGTTTTCTAGTGTCTATATTCTGCTCTTAAGAACCTTCTATCCTGTTTTGTCATATTCGCCACAATTATAGGGGTCACACTTGGTAGATTTCCTTAGCCCAAAAAGGAGCGTTTTCGGAGAAAAGGAAAGTTGGACAGGTTACTCACTCCTTCACAGTGATTTATGCTCTCATAGATAGAAACACAGATGCACACCTGTGAAAGATCTGTCATCTGGAACCTCATCCCACACACACACAAATTGCTATGATACAACATACTTATTAAATACGTATTATTTTCGCACAAATCTTATGAGACAGAATAACCATAAAGCCAGCGCAGAAAATGATTATCAGATGGAACACAAAATACACTCCAGTTATAGGTTATCAGATTTTCCTTCCCTTAGCTTAAAACCCGTATGCTGAGTCATGTATAGCCTCCACACACCCTATGGTATTAGGCCTTAAGTCAGAGGCTTGACTGTCAGCATCGATCTCGGAATTTGGTCAATCTACCTCGCCCTGCCCCAAACACAAGTACCATTTACACCTTTTTGATGTCTCGCTACAGACCACTGCAGCTGTAAGCATTGTATATAATACTTCACAGATCCAATCCTTTAGTGTTAATTGGCGAAGTGTTAAAATAGTGGAGTGTAAAATGATTACTTTGATTGTTAGTGAGAGAGCATTATTTTTTCAGGTTGGGAAAATGTTAAAGATGTATGTGCAGGCTGAATCCTATGAGAAATGTTTTTCTCAAAGTAAAACATACTTATCCTTTCCACACTCTGGAAAAAAGTGTTTGCTGCTAAGAACAAAAATAATACTTTTATGCCCCACCATTTGACCTCATCATCTAACACTGCGATCCTTGCGCAAGATTCAATGGCTTTCATGTCAATCTCAGTTGCCTTACTCCTATTTGGTGCTTTCTGCAATTTTGTGTTTCACCGTGCAAAAGGAGCTTTTTAGTTTCACCATCAGTAGATTCATCATTTGTCCTTGTAGGAAAGTAACCTCTTTTTGGCATGTTACCGCCAATTACTGGTGTGGTTTGACTGTGTCACTGGGATCCTGCTAACCAGGACCCCAGGGCTTATGCTCGCTGTCCTCTACATTTTGTCACTGCATACTGGTAACCCAGTATTTCATCCCAAATTGGCATACTGCTCATTCCTTATAAGTCCCTAGTATATGGTACCTAGCTGCCCAGGGTGCCTTCTACAGGACTGCCATTGCATCCTGTGTGAAATGTTGCATGCACCCTTTCACTGCCATTTACACTGCACCAGGTCACTTATAAGTCACCCAGATACCAGGCCTTCCAACCCTGAAGGCTTGGTGTAAAGTACCTGAGTGTGAGGGCACCCCTGCACTAGCAGAGGTGCCCCCACGTCGTCCAGGACCATTTTCCCAGACTTCATGAGTGAGGGGATGCCATTTTATGTGTGCATAGGTCACTAACTATGTACAGCTTCACAATGGTAACTCCAAATATGGCCATGTTTGGTATCAAACATGTTGGAATCATACCCCAAGGCTTTTGCGAGCATTGGTTGTATGATTCCATGCACTCCGGGGCTCCTCAGAGGACTGCCATTGTAGTCTTCTGAGGTTTTCTGAGGTTTTTCCAGGCAACCCTAGCTGCTGCCACCTCCCACACTGGTTTCTGCCCTCCTGTTGATTGGGCAGCTTAAACCCAGGAAGACAGAACAAAGAATTTCCTTTGGGAGAGGGATGTTACACCCTCTACCCTTGGAAATAGGTGTTACAGGCAAGGGTGTGGTAGCCTCCCAGAGCCTCTGGAAATGCTTTGAAGGGCACAGATGGTGCCCTCCTTGCATAATCCAGTCTACACCAGTTCAAGGATCCCCCCAGCCCTGCTCTGGTGCGAAAGTGGACAAAGGAAAGGGGTGTGACCACTCCCCTGTCCATTACCACCCCAGGGGTGGTGCCCAGAGATCCTCCAGAGTGTCCCTGTGTTTTGCCATCTTGGATTACAAGGTGGTGGGGCACTCTGGGAGCATCTGAGTGGCCAGTGCCTGCAGGTGACGTCAGAGCCCTCCTCTGATAGGTGCTGACCAATCTCCCTTTCAGGGCTATTTAGGGTCTCTCTCTTGGGTGGTTCTTCAGATTCAGATTGTAAGACTCCAGGAGCAATCCTCTGCATCCTTTACTTCACCTTCTTACCAAATAAACTGCATCTGGAACCTCCAGGAACTCTACAACTGCAAGAAAGAAGCAAAGACGACTTCTGCAACATTGTATCTTCAGCTCCGGCAGCAACTGAAACTGTTTCCAGGTCGTGCATACTCAGAAGACAGCCAGTCTTCAGCCTGCACCAGAAGAACGAAGGAATCTCCCTTGAAGTGAAGGAGTCACTTCCCTGCTTCAGCAGGCACCCCTCTGCAGCGAAGACCAGTGGCTTGGGTCCCCTCTCCTGAAGAAGTGTGTGGATCGAGCAACACAGGTGGTAGACTGAAGTGGTCCTTCCTGATGGTCCTGATGGCCAGCTGTCCAACTTTGGTGGAGGTAAGAGCTTTGCTCCTCACGCAAGACAGTACCCCCGTGCACTGCGTGTTTTGCAGTTGCCAAGGCTTGTTGGCATCCTTCCACAAAGTTCTTCGTGCACCGTGCAGCTCCGGCCCCCAGTACTCCTTCCTGTGATGCACATCTTCCTGAGTGGTTCTCCGGCGGCGTGGGAGCCTTTGCCGTAGTGCTGCGTGGGCCTCTTCTTGCACCTCCTTTGTACCCATGCTGTAGGACTCCTGTGCATGCTGCCTGGTCTTCTGTGGGCTCTCTGAGTTGCTGAGAGCCCCCTCTGGCTCCACTTCCTGGGTAGAGGCCACCAGGTCCCCCCTGGTCCCGGGCAGCGTCATTTTCCGCTAACTGCGAGCTTTGCATGTGCCAAGGCTTGTTGGCAGAATCCAATGACGCAAACCAGACTGCAGTCATCCATCCGGCGTGGGACATCATTTCAACCAACTAGGAACCCCCATCTGTCTTCTTGGGTGCAGTACTGACTGTTCTTCTTCACTGGTAGTTCTTCTTTTGCACCTTCACCTGGGTTAGCAGGGACTCCTTTTCTCCCTGGACTCTTCAGTGCTTCTTGGACTTGGTCCCCTTCTTCCACAGGTCTTCAGGTCCAGGAATCCATTGCTGGTGTCTTGCCATCTCTTCTGGTTCTTGCTAAATCGTCTATAACGTGTTCTTGTGTGTTCTAGGAAAGTTACTGTGATTTACTACTGCTTTCCTGGGCTTTGGGGTGGGTTCTGTTACTTACCTTTGGTGTTTTCTAACAATCCCAGCGCCCCTCTACACACCACACTTGCCTAGCTGGGAAACTGACTTTTGCATTCCACTATTTTAGTATATGGTTTGTGTTCCCCCTAGGCCCATTTCTAACTAATGTGATTTTCACTATTTGGACGGTTTCTAACAGTTTTTACAGCTATTTCTAAATTCTAGTATATATCGTTTGTGTATTACTTACCTCCTAAGGGAGTTTAGTCTCTATGGTATTTTTGGCATTTGTGTCACCAAAATAAAGTGCCTTTATTTTTGTAACACCGAGTATTTTCTTTCATGTGTGTGAGTACTGTGTGACTACTGTGGTATTGCATGAGCTTTGCATGTCTAGTTAGGCCTTGGCTGCTCATCCACACTACCCCTAGCCTAGAGACCCTGGCTTCTAGACACTGACTACATTTCACTAATAAGGGATAACTGGACCTGGTATAAGGTGTAAGTACCTTAGGTACCCACTACAAACCAGGCCAGCTTCCTACAGTCCTACTCTGAAGTAGCACTGCAAAATAGCCAAGTTAAAAAAAACACCAATTTGCTGCCTTTCAGAGCCACCTCATATGCACTGGAAAAAAAAGTCTACAAATATGTGGAAAATTACATGTGTTCTTGCATGGTTTCTTCTCTTTTTCGGTTGAGCTATTGCACGAAGACCTATTGTCAGTTTTCCGAGTTCTTCCAGTGGGGTTAAAGTCAAGCAATTGCTTAACAACCACATTCTCTTAGGAAAAGGCAGAATCTCAATTTTGAGGATGGAGATAAACTTTGCAAGGGAGGTGACAGCTCTTGTAGTTACATTTGTGGCAAAACTCTAAAACTACATGGGCTCTGTCCATTCACCCTGATTGGGAAACAGAAGGCTGCCTTATGGCAGAAGGTGACAGACTCTGTCAATGCAATGGAGGATGCACGCACAATGGATATATTAGGAAACAGAGAGATTAGAGAAGGTGGACTAAGGATACAGCTCACACATGCTCTTCCTTAAGAGACAAATAGATTCTGTTTACATTTCACCTCCCTCAAGAAGGCTTTCCTCTCCACAATGTATCCTGACCTGCTAAAGGCACTTCCTCTTTCAGACATCACTAATGTGGTGCCAGGTAAGATTTTAAATCCCTCTCTTTAACTAAAACCCAACCTACAATCACTCACCAACATACGCCCTTTCCCCATACCTATATGGTAAGGGACACATACATACCCTAGAAAAACACCCTCTATCACATACCATATAAATACCTAGACGTTTTGATTACATTTCTACTATGTGTACTCTTGTCATACAGCACTCTTTTGAGCTGATTGGTTGCTGTGGCAGAAATAAGTGCAGGTGTCGCAGTTCAACACACAGGGCAGGCCTCTCAATGCAGCCTTACTACACACACAGATATGTCCTTAGGCTACCAACATCACTGCCACATTGTATGGTTTTTTAACACTTGGGGCCTGATTCTAACTTTGGAGGACGGTGTTAAACCGTCCCAAAAGTGGCGGATATACCACCTACCGTATTACGAGTCCATTATATCCTATGGAACTCGTAATACGGTAGGTGGTATATCCGCCACTTTTGGGACGGTTTAACACCGTCCTTCAAAGTTAGAATCAGGCCCTTGGTTTGTTAAACTCTATCACTATATTTTACAATGTGTATGGATGACTTATAATCATAGTCCAATTTGACCTTGATATGAATAGTATTCAAACCTTGTATACTCATACATTTTCTTTTTTCACTTTGAAGGCCCTGTGCTGTTGTCCATGCACCACATACCACAACATCTATTTCTGTTCCTAGCAATGGATCAAAACCCAAGTGGCATCACAAATCAGACAGATTTTAAAGAGGGACAATTTCAATGTCTGCTCATTTGGCTTTGGATCTAACCTATTTTCTTATTTGTTACTGAAAGGGTATATGTAGGTATACGTTACACACCTCAGTTTAATATAATGCAATTGTTGAATAAGTTATAGATTACCTTATAAAATTGCCCTTTAACTTCCATTGTAAGGGAAGTACTATGACAGAACTGTTGGGTATTATTGGAACTTGCAGGAGAGAAATCTTTGTGAATCTCAAGCTTTGTATTTAAAACATCAAAATATCATCATGTATGACTTACAATGGCATTTTTCTCAACATGTGTTCCTCTCTCTGGTAAAGTTCTGGGCACGGACGGCCTCCCGGTAGAATTCAATGTCACCTGTAAAGAAATATTGGCTCCTCAGCTGGCATCCTTATACCGAGACACCAAGGAAGCATATTCACTGTCCGGTGTGGGAAGCACTTGTGGTTCCCTTACCCAAACCAGGGAAATTACCCATGGACTTAACCGCTTGTAGGCCCTTATCAATGGCAAATGTTGATTATAAAATCCTCAGCGCATGCCTCGCAAAAATCTACTTGCCCACTATGGCAAGTCATATTTTATCAGGTCAAGCTATTTTTAGGACCTACTAGTTGACAAAGAATGTGTGTTCTGTTCAGTCACAAAGTGAAAAAAGGTGCCTTTAAATCTTGTTCATGTTACATTTGCTTTGTGTTCAGAGACAGAGGTCAAAAGTCAGTTTGTCTTTTTTCATTCCAAGTGCAGAGTTCCAGTATTTTGTAAGTTGACCTGTCTCACCTGCTGTAAAAAAGTGTGAAATGAAAAGCTGTGTGGATTTTTCCTAATACACAACAATTAAATAACTAAGTCAACTGTACTAACATTTCAAAGTAGCTGTGAAAGACCATTTTTGTTCTGCATTGTGATGAAAAAAATATTTTAATAGGATAAAAACAAATAAGAACACTTTACTTGGTAATGTGCAAATGATAAATATGTTTCCTGAAACCCAGTTTTCACACATTATTAATACACTCCATAGTTTTATCAGCAAAGCTGAAAGTTAGTGGAAAGGTTTGTGGACATTTCTTGGAAATTTACTGTCTATAACGCTTTAGTAATATACTTATTAAAAGTGAGTGTTTAAACATAAACTAGGCAATACTTCTCTAAGTAAACTAAGACAAGTCACGAATCATGTGTACCATATATGTGGGCTAGATTCTTACTATACATGGATCAAATGCTTAGTCTATTTAACCAAACAAAATGGTCTTTTGTACATCAGTAATGCTGAACTCAAATATTTCAAGGTGCCTTCATGTGTGAGAATGAAGGAAAAGGGGACTGTAAAATAAAATATTTGCCTAAGATCACACGATTTGAGACCCGATTACAGGTCAAGTGCATTACAGTTAGGCCAAGTAGATTATTCAAATTACTCGACCTGCAGGACTAGTAACAATTTGATGATTTTTCGAGGCCTGTCAACAGGTATTCTAGCCAAGTGACTGCTCTCCATATGCAAGCCCTAAAAAATCCTGACCAGAACGGGTTCATACTGAACCGGAACACGGTGCTAAATATTTGGTAAATGCTGGTCTTCATACTGGATGCCCCAGAGGAAGCCATAGTCATGTCAGTGGATATTGAAAAGGCCTTCGATAGACTGGAGTTTGATTAGTTCCACGTGGTTATGACAAGAATGGGATTGGGGTGTGGATTTCTTCGCTGTGTGTGACTTCGGTACTCTTCTCCTTTAGAGAGAGTTTGCATGGGCAGGGTGATTTTCGAGAAGGGTTGCTGCCTATTCCCCTCATTATTTGCTATTGCAGTGGAGCTCCTGAGATACTGGGCTCACTCAGGTTACTGCTTTGTGGGCACAGCTGCTGGAGGTGTTACATATTACATTGCACTCTATGCAGACAATATGCTACTGTTCCAGGCAGCCGGGCAAGAAGATCCCAGGGAGACAATACAGCTCCTCACCGATTTTGGTAGCACGTCTGGGTTGCTTGTTAATTGACGCAAATCCTCCCTGTTCCCTGTACGGACTGCCCCTACTGATATTCAAAACATGGACGACTTGCAGTGGAAAAGGACCCTAATCTAATATCTAGGAGTTCAAATCTATGGAACTCACCCAGACCTGCTTGAAAGGAACATGGAAACAGAGATGGGAATCTTTAGGGCAATTGTGACCTTTTTGAAAATGCTCTCCATCTAAGTTGCAGGTTGTATAACCATCATCAAGATGGTAGCTCTGACCCAAATGCTCTATTATTTCACAACCCTACCAGTGATTATCCCTAGGGAGTAATTTGGGGAACTATTTACACTGCTGATGGACCTAACATAGGGTATGGGGCAACATTGAGTGGCCCTGACTAAATTTACACACCCAACAACTGATGGGGAGCTGGGGGAGTCCAGAATTTGAAAGCTACTATCTGGTGACTCAATTACAGTATCTGCTGCATTGGATCTGGGAGACACAGGAGAAACCAGGGGAGCCTCACGCACCTGACACCCCATTTGCAAACTCACTGTGGTCCCTGTTGCTAAACCATAAGCGCCAGGCCCCTTTCAACCACAGTGACTTCTGCGTGACTAGATACTGCTGAAGGTGAGCCCTTAAAACACCCAACACTAATGCCCTACACACCTGAGCTCCAACTGCGAATAACTCTTACGTGAGCCCGACACAGTGGCAAACTCCAGCAATGAGTGGACCTGGGAATGGAGACAGTAGGTGACCTATTCGGCGAGGGGGGACATTTTGCTTTGAAGGACGACACAAACGTGTCAGCATGACTGAAGATAAAGTGAAAACGTGCGGCAAGTCAATAGCGCGGTACAAAATTCAGACGACAGCGCTATTCAAAAGTAACAGGTATGCAAGCGTGAAAATATGTAGAGACTCAGCTTTGAGTAGTGTTACAAGCCAGGTACTATCGTGGTCGGGGTGGGAGATGAACCGCTAAAGTAACGTTAAGTTTAAAAAGAATTTTTCAGTGTAAGGCGAGGGGACTTTTAAACACGAGACAAAGGCATACCTGGAGAGCCGAGTGGAGACGAGCGGCACGAAGACGTCGGAGCGTATAGTGGTCGGTGAGGACCTGCGCTCTTGTATTTATAAAACAATTAGGAGTAGCACAGAAATAGAAGAGGGACTAAAACATATAATATGTAGGGCAGTGTGGCGGCCATCTTGAGTGTGTGAAAGGGAGGTCTGTAGACCAGAGATTAGACACGACCAACAGAAGTCGGTGTGTCAGTAAGGAAGCAGCCATATTGTAAGGGTCAAGACCAGCGGTAAAAGCCTAGGCACTTCGTACTTTGAAAGTAGAGAAACAGAATAAAAGATAAAAGAGAGGGAAAAAGAGAGAAGATGGAATAACTGGGAGAAGATAAAAGATACATAAAGAGACCACGGTCGGTTGTTGGACAGTAGAAACTGTTTTGTTTCACCACAAACTCTGGGTATATACCTTTCGAAACTTTGGTCCAGATTACGTAGCACTCAGACACGGTGACTCACTTTCTTATTCATGCTTTGCACTTTGGGTCCTAATCACGAAGTTTGCTTGCCGTGTTTTTTTTTCAATGCTCACCTACTCACCTTTTAAGGCCCACTGAGCTCTTATACGGATCACTGGTCACTGGTTTCCGGTTTTGGAGTCTTTCACACAGGTTCACCTATGAGCCTACCTTCGAGTCCAAACACTTTTGTGTGCCAATTTTTGCTTTCATTACTGTTTTGCAGCCTTGATGAAGTCACCTGTGTGACGAAACACGTGTTGGCTGTATCTCGATGATGGCACTATGATTTTTTGCATCTACAAATAAAGACTCCATCTGCAAACAAGACTTGAGACTCCATTCAACCTTTTACTTCTTCCAACCAACAACATACCATCATGGATACTTATCCCTGCCACACTATTGGACTATACATTCTGTGTGCTGTGGCCATCTTGTCCAATTTTGTCCTTGGGTACTTTGTTACCCGTTTTGGTGCCTACTGGGTAGTAAGGCACTGGGCCAGGTTGCACCAGACTCTGCGGTTACTTTGACACTTGCCTAAAATTATTGTTTTACTGCCTAGATGTGCGGCACCTTTCACCCTTACTACCCTTGTGTGTTTTTCCATTTTATTGACAGGCATAAGACACCACACAGGCAGACAATAAGAGAGGAAGGGGGGGCTGGGGATTTCTACACTGTCGAGATAAGGTGTTTCATTTAGATTTGATTGAGATAAGAATCAATGGACACACATAGCTGTACTAAATTAACTGCACTGGCTGACCGGCGGAGTTATTGCTCGTGGAATTTGTACTGCTTCACACTGCCTGCTGGCCACTCACCTTCTTGTGATGACACAGTGAAATGTATGTCTCTTGAATGTATACATCTCAAGTGTACCCATAAGAAAACAAAATAAAATGCTAATATAGGTCTCTCTCTCGCCCTCTGTCTGCCAGTGTCATACAACAGTTTCTAGTGTTCTAGTTGCGAACAACAACACTGATGACATTAGGGGACATCCTGGCAGCAGTAATTAGGCCTGCTACCATCTGCTGGTCAGGTAAGTCTGGGATACCTCTACATCTCATCACTAATCCAGTCATTAACTTTTTTTTTTTTTATTTTACACAAAAAGGATAAAAGTGTCTGTATTGGTGTTGACTGTTTTCCTTTCACATATGTCTTGCTAATGTGTCAGCATATGTTGTGAAATCAGTTTCATCGTTTGTCGGTAATCATAAATGTTACCCTATCTTATAAATAGCCTTCTGGATAATGAGCTACCTTGCCAAAACCTACTACAAGGACACTGGTTTAGTAGCAGTTGTCACAATTGCCATCTAGAAATTAAACATCAGTGGCTCCAGGTGGTGAGTTGACATGGTTGAGATAAAATAATTACATGCATGGATCAACCCTTAACTTGATTTCTTTCTTTATATTCATTTAGTACTAAATGCATTATTTTTTCAAACTAATGTCAATTAAAGTAGTGTGTACAACACAAAACTGAATTTTATGTATTTCATCTATGTACATGTACCTCTGCAGGTACTGGGGACATCGTGCAGAATGATGATACTGAATTATCTACAAGTAGACAATGGCAGCCTTCCAAGGAGATAATCCAATCCTCTTCCAAACAACTATCTTAGTGAGCAGGACTCTTAAGATGAAGAAGAAGAGGAAGAGGAGCAAAAGTTATTCGAGGAGGAGGGGGTCACTGTTGCCTCTACACAGAACATCTCCAAGAAGACTACATCATGGCTGGGAAACAGTCTTCCTCCAAATTAATTTCTGAGGATTACCATCCCCAGCCATTTAAACAGTCATGGATACTTAGTCTGCCTCTGCAAGATCATCCTTCACATAGCCCACCACTAACTAGTAGCTCTACCGAATCTACTACACACTCTTCCCAGTCCCAGGAAGGTGCATCTCCAGTCTTCTCTCATTCATCCAAGAGAGAGAACATTCCTGGTGAGGAACAGGTATCCCCCAATCATCATTCTCCCCTCAAAACCACCCAGATGGCATCCCTCGGCTGGCCATGTCAAAATGCAATGCATGTGGGGGAGTAGTGGGCTGTTGGTATGGTCAATCTTGCTCCCTGGCAGGATAATTTTGGGCCAACAGTCTAAAGTGCAGGATGATGTTCATGCATTGGGGACTACTGTCCTTAAAAAAAGTCCCTTAGTGGATTGACAGAGACACACATGGCTTTGGACAACATTGTGAAACGTAACCATGGCATGGCAAAGATGCACTGAGAACATCTTTGAGGTTTGGGGGAATTGAGTGAAAGACAGTATGCCTATAGATGATAGGGGCAATGATGAAACATGCTAGTGTCATTCTTTATGGCCAACGCATACACAAAATTCTACAGAGGCACCTAAACCTAGAATGGACAAATCACTGCCACAACCACCTACACCGCCATCAACTTCACCATCAACTCAGCCACCCACAAGAAAAGCACATTCTTAATCAAACTCACCAACAGCACTGTGTAGGCTGAGTAATAGGCTAAAACCCTAAAAATAGCTTTTGCTTTGTTACAGTTCTCTAAACCTATCTCACACTCACTGAAAAGCATTTTAAAAATGAAAATACTATTTGTCTTTCTTTAAAAAAAAGGTGTCCAGCTTTCATTTGTGTTCAGTTTGTGATTTACCAGTTACTGCATACGAAAGTGTAATTTATATTATGTTCTGTGGTTTGCATGTGATTTAAAGAAAAATGATTGCATTGAATAACATTACTAAAAAACTATTCCTCCTAAACTGTTTAATGGAATGAATGTCATTTACCATTTCATGGACACCAATTCAGGGAATGTCTTTTTGTTCAAGATTGGCTTTTGAATACCTATTTTTAAAGGTTTAAATACAATGGTTGCAGGTCTTTCTTTGCAAGTTTGTTGGAGGTATTCATTTTAGTGCTTTGCATCTGGGGAAATTACCTCAGAGTTACATATTTTACATTATCAAACAATTAAAGTGGATGCTTTTAGTATACTGACCCCTCGCTAGCCCTAAAAACTCTTCAATATCCCCAACCTTTAACAATCACTGAACTCTAAAGCCCCTCAACTCCCTTACTCTCCACATGTCCCTGAACCCTAAAAGCACCTCACACTCCTACTCTTCACTTGTACGTGAACCTTAAAAAATGCTCACTTCCCCTAAACTCCACCCATTCGTGACACCTATAAAAAAAAACATCACCTCTAAACTCCATACATCCCTTCAAATGAAAAAAACCTTTCTGAGCCTGAACTCCATCCAATTCTGATCCCTAAAACCTCATCATCACTCTCAAGCATTACACCCCTGTGTGAACTCCAAAACTCCTCACTACTTGTAAAATTCCACCCAGGTTTAATGTCAATTTGGATTAAAATTGCATTAGAATTACCTTTCCTTTAAAACATTCCTTTTAATTTTCAATTTATTTGAGTTTCCTTTGAATTGAAATGGTTTTTACAATATTTGGCTTTCACCAATGTGGTTTACCAGTATTTAGTTTTTCCATTAATTCACATTTATCAGTTCTATGTTGACCTCAAATGTGTATTGTAAATAAAATTGTCTTCATTATATTGAAAGCATTTTCAAAATACTTAAACTTTTCATGTTCATGACATACAACACATTATTCCGTATTCAATTAAAAAACAACAAAAACATCAATTTTTAAAATGTATATTGTTCTGCTTTGCTTCAGACTGAGAGGGAACGGAGCTAAATAATGTGAGGAATGCAGCACTCGTAGTCTGAGTAATTAATTTATGAAGGCAATTCCCAGGTTTCATATGTATGAAGAGAATAACGTGAGCACTTGATACGAATGCGGCAACACGCGTGCAACTCTTAAAATAATGACAGCATTGGAATAATAATAATCAAAGAAAACGCAATAAATCAACAATGAATATAAACGCAGTGACTACTTATTTATGCATGCACTCAGCAAAGCTAGATATTAAAAATTTTAAATGCATCACCATGGGGCTCGAATCTAACATCATCCTTTGTCTGCCAACGTCAAGCTGTGGAACCTGTGACAGCTGAGACAGAAGAAAACAAACCCCAATAGGGTTACTCTGAGCAATGCGTCCACCCTCAGAGATGAGTTCCTTCTCTCTCAGTGTCAAGCTTCCCCACCTTATATACTTTAAACAAACTTAAGAGGAAGGTTCTAGAAAGCCCATTCCCGTTGAGTACGTTGTGAAATTCAAGCGCTAGCTGTACCAGCTCAGTGTTGAAAAAACACACTAGAGACTGGCCAGACCCCAATGTGTATTTCCAAGACCGAGCTGTACCCTTCTCTGTCATAAACATTCTCAGCCTTGTACAGTCTTATCTTCGTTTCGTCCCCCACATTATGTTCACTTCCCTGGTGAGAAAAAAGAAAACATGTTAACAAGCTGTGTGTGAAAAAATACCTGCACCACCAATGGGACGGCATTTGAAGCTAAGATAAGCACAAAATGGAGTAAGTGGTCAAGATATATATATATATGTGTATATATATATATATATATATATATATATATTTATATATATATACACACACACATAAACAATTAATTGTGTAAGAAATACAAAGACATGATGAAACAAGCATCAGCAAAGCTAATAGGTCTCGCCTATACAAGAGCTACTGGCTTTGGAAATGTGTTTTGCCATGCTGTACACCAGTGTGGCTCATGTTCATCATGGCTAAAACTTAGTGCTGTGAAGTGTCAGTGCAAGTGGGGGAGTAGAGTGGATTTGTTTGAATGTCATAGAGTGTAGTAGGAGGATTAGAGTGTCGTAGAGTTGAGTTGGGGGAGTAGGTTTCAGTGGCATAGAGTGTCGTAGAGTGGAATGGAGTGGGGTAGAATAGGGTGGAGTGAGTTGGAGTGGATTGAGGTAGTGGGGTGAGCTGGATTGAAATACAATGGGGTGGATTGGATTGGAGTAGAATGGGGTGGACTGGTGTGGTGTGGCGTGGGGTGGATTGAAATGGGAGGGGGATGAGATTGGGGTGGATTTGAGTGGGGTAGAATAGATTGGAATGGATGGTTTGGACTGGAGTGATAGGGGTGGATTTGAGTGGGGTGGAATAGATTGGAATGGATGGTTTGGATTGGAGTGATAAGGGTGGTTTGGACTGGGGTGGGCTGAATTGGATTGGAGTGGGGTGGTGTTGATTACATTGGATTGCAGTGGGGTGGATTAGATTGGATTGGAGTGGGGTGTATTAATGGACGTCTAGTGGGGTGGATTAGATTAGATAGGCTTGGGGTGGATAAGATTAGATTGGACTGGAGTGAGCTGGATTATTCTGGAGTGGGGTGGATTGGATTTGATTTGATGGATTGAATTGGGGTGGGCTGGATGGATTGGAGTAGGGCAGACAGGGATGGGGTGGGGTGGACTGTATTGGGATAGAGTGGGTGGACTGGAGTAGAGGGTGGATTGGAGTGAGTGGACTGGATTGGATTCGGGTGGGGTGGAATGGATTGGGGTGGCATGTGTTGGATTGGATTGCAATGGATTGGGTTGGGGTGGATTGCATGAAGGTGGGATGGAATGGAGTGGGGTGGGTTGGGCTGAACTGGGATGGGGTGGACTGGATTGGGCTGGGGTGAATTGCAGTTGGCTGGAGTAGATTGTGTTGGAATGGGGTGGATTGGAGTGGGGTAGGCTGGATTGGAGTGGAGTGGGGTGGATTGGACTGAGGTGGATTGAAATATGGTGGGTTGGTTTGGGTAGGGCTGAGTGGGGTTGATCGACAGGGATGGATTGATGGATTGGAGTGGGTGGATTTCACTGAGGTGAGGCGGATTGGATTGGCATGGGATGAATTGGACTGGACGTGGGTGGACTGGAGTGAGGTGGATTGGATTGAGTGGGGTGGTTTGGGGTTTGATTCGGTGGGGTGGATTGGGGTGATGTGGGGAAGACCGGGGTGAGGTGGATTAGGTTGGGGCAGATTGGAGTAGATAGGGGTCGGGTGGAGTGGATTGGGTTGGGGTGAAGTCAAGTGGGATGGAGTGGAGTGGATTGGTGTGGGGTGGATTGGATTGGATTGGAGATGGGTGTACTGGATTGGAGAGGGGAGGACTGATTGGAGAGGGGTGTACTGGATGAAAGTGGGGTAGATTAAGGTGGTTTGGAGTGGGGTGGCTTTAACTGGAGTAGGATGAATTGGGTAGCAGTGAACTTAAGTGGAGTAGGGTGGGTTGGAGTGGGGTGGGGTGGGGGGATTGGATTGAGTGAGGTGGATTGGATTGAGTTTAGGTAGATTAGGGTGTGACGGGTGGATTAAGGTGTGATGCGGTGGATTAGAGTGTGATGGGGTGGAATGGATTGAGTGGCCTGGATTGGGGGTGGGATGGACTGGATTGGGGTGGGGTGGATTGGATTGGTGTTGAGGGGATTAGATTGGAGAGGAGTGTGCTGGATTAAAGTCAGGTGGATTAAGGTGGTTTGAAGTGGGTTGAATTCGACCAGAGTTGGATGGATTAATGTGGACTGGATTGAGGGGGGTGGATTAAAGTGGATTGTATTGGAATGGGGAGAATTGGTTTGTAGTACGGAAAATTGTATTGGAGTGAGGTGGATTGGGTAACAGTGGACTTGGTTGAAGTGGGGTGGGTTGGATTGGAGTAGGGTGGAATGAATAGAGTAGTGTGGGATGAATGGAGTGGGTGGGTTGGGGATTGGGTGTGCTGGAGTGGAGTGGGGTGGGTTGGATTGGAGTGGAGTGGGTTGGGTTGGAGTGAAGTGTGATGGACTTGAGTGGGATAGTCTAGAGTGGATTGTGGTGTGGTGGATTCGGGTGAGGTGTACTGGATTGGAGTGGGGTAGATTGGGGTGGAATGGATTGTGTGGGATGGAGTGGGTTGAATTGGGGTGAGGTGGATTGGATTGGAGTGAGGCAGATTGTTTCGGACTGGAGTGGGTTGTTTGGAATTGTAGTGAGCTGGATGGAGTGGGACAGGTTGTTCTGGATTAAAGTGGAGCAGATTGGAGGGGGCAGATTGAAATGGATGTGAATGAGGCAGGTTGTTTTGGATTGAAGTGGGGCAGAATGTAATGGGGCAGATTCTTTTGAACTGGAGTGGGGTGGGGCAGATTGGAGTGGGGCAGATTGGAGTGCAGCAGATTGGAGTGGAGCAGATTGGAGTGCGGCCGATTGGAGTGGAGCAGATTGTTTTGGATTGGATTGGGGCAGACTATTTTGAATTGGAGTGGGCCAGATTCTTTTGGATTGGAGTGGGGCAGATTGGAGTGGGCCAGATTGTTTTGGATTGTAATGGGCTAGATTGTAGTGGGGCAGATTGTTTTGGATTGGAGTGGGTCGGATTGGAGTGCAGTAGATTTGGATTGGAGTAGGCCGGATTGGAGTGAGGCAGATTGTTTTGGATTGGAGTAAGCAGGATTGGAGTGGGGCAGATTGCTTTGGATTGGAGCAGATTGTTTTGGATTGGAGGGGAGCAGATTATTTTGGATTGGAGTAGGGTAGATTGATTTAGATTGGAGTGGTGTAGATTGGAGTGGGCAGATTGTTTTGGATTGGAGTGGGGCAGATTGGTTTGGATTGGAGTGAGGAGGATTATTTTGAATTGGAGTGGGACAGATTGTCTTGGATTGGGGTAGGGTTGGGTGGATTGGAGTGGAGTGTGATGGACTTGAGTGGGGTGGTCTGGAGTGGATTGGGGTGTGGTGGATTTGGCTGAGGTGTACTGATTGGAGTGGGGTTGATTGAACTATGCTGGATTGGGGTGGAATGGATTGTGCGGGATGGACCATGTTATAGTGGGGTAGATTGTGGTTGATTGGAGTGGGGGGATTTGGGATGGAGTGGGTTGGATTGGGGTGAGGTGGACTGGATTGGAGTGTCGCAGATTGTTTTGGACTGTTGTGGGTTGGTTGGAATTGTAGTGGGCTGGTTGGAGTGGGACAGGCTGTTTTGGATTGAAGTGGGGCAGATTGGAACGGGGCAGATTGTTTTGGATTGGACTGGGGCAGAGTGTAGTGGGACAGATTATTTTGAATTGGAGTGGGACGGATTGGAGTGGGGCAGGTTGGAGCGGGGCACATTGGAGTGGGGATGACTAGAGTGGAGCAGAGTGATTTGAATTGGATTGAGGCAGATTGTTTTGAATTGGAGTGGGGCAGATTGTTTTGGACTGGAGTGGGGCAGATTGGAGTGCAGTAGATTTGGATTGGAGTAGGCCGGATTGGAGTGAGGCAGATTGTTTTGGATTGGAGTAAGCAGGATTGGAGTGGGGCAGATTGCTTTGGATTGGAGCAGATTGTTTTGGATTGGAGGGGAGCAGATTATTTTGGATTGGAGTAGGGTAGATTGATTTAGATTGTAGTGGTGTAGATTGGAGTGGGCAGATTGTTTTGGATTGGAGTGGGGCAGATTGGTTTGGATTGGAGTGAGGAGGATTATTTTGAATTGGAGTGGGACAGATTGTCTTGGATTGGGGTAGGGTGGGGTGGATTGGAGTGGAGTGTGATGGACTTGAGTGGGGTGGTCTGGAGTGGATTGGGGTGTGGTGGATTTGGCTGAGGTGTACTGATTGGAGTGGGGTTGATTGAACTATGCTGGATTGGGGTGGAATGGATTGTGCGGGATGGACCATGTTATAGTGGGGTAGATTGTGGTTGATTGGAGTGGGGTGATTTGGGATGGAGTGGGTTGGATTGGGGTGAGGTGGACTGGATTGGAGTGTCGCAGATTGTTTTGGACTGTTGTGGGTTGGTTGGAATTGTAGTGGGCTGGTTGGAGTTGGACAGGCTGTTTTGGATTGAAGTGGGGCAGATTGGAACGGGGCAGATTGTTTTGGATTGGACTGGGGCAGAGTGTAGTGGGACAGATTCTTTTGAATTGGAGTGGGACGGATTGGAGTGGGGCAGGTTGGAGCGGGGCACATTGGAGTGGGGATGACTAGAGTGGAGCAGAGTGATTTGAATTGGATTGAGGCAGATTGTTTTGAATTGGAGTGGGGCAGATTGTTTTGGACTGGAGTGGGGCAGATTGGAGTAGGCCAGATTGGAGTGGACAGATTGTTTTGGATTGGAGTGGGCTATATTGGAGTGGGAAGATTGTTTTGGATTGAAGTGGGTCAGATTGGAGTGCAGCAGATTTGGATTGGAGTAGGCCGGATTAGAGTGGGGCAGATTGTTTTGGATTGGAGCAGATTGTTTTGGATTGGAGGGGGGCAGATTGTTTTGGATTGGAGTGGGGCATATTGTTTTGCATTGAAGTGGGGAGGATTGGTTTGGATTGGAGTGGGTCGGATTGGAGTGCAGTAGATTTGGATTGGAGTAGGCCGGATTGGAGTGAGGCAGATTGTTTTGGATTGGAGTAGGGCAGATTGCTTTGGATTGGAGCAGATTGTTTTGGATTGGAGGGGAGCAGATTATTTTGGATTGGAGTAGGGTAGATTGATTTAGATTGGAGTGGTGTAGATTGGAGTGGGCAGATTGTTTTGGATTGGAGTGGGGCAGATTGGTTTGGATTGGAGTGAGGAGGATTATTTTGAATTGGAGTGGGACAGATTGTCTTGGATTGGGGTAGGGTTGGGTGGATTGGAGTGGAGTGTGATGGACTTGAGTGGGGTGGTCTGGAGTGGATTGGGGTGTGGTGGATTTGGCTGAGGTGTACTGATTGGAGTGGGGTTGATTGAACTATGCTGGATTGGGGTGGAATGGATTGTGCGGGATGGACCATGTTATAGTGGGGTAGATTGTGATTGATTGGAGTGGGGTGATTTGGGATGGAGTGGGTTGGATTGGGGTGAGGTGGACTGGATTGGAGTGTCGCAGATTGTTTTGGACTGTTGTGGGTTGGTTGGAATTGTAGTGGGCTGGTTGGAGTGGGACAGGCTGTTTTGGATTGAAGTGGGGCAGATTGGAACGGGGCAGATTGTTTTGGATTGGACTGGGGCAGAGTGTAGTGGGACAGATTCTTTTGAATTGGAGTGGGACGGATTGGAGTGGGGCAGGTTGGAGCGGGGCACATTGGAGTGGGGATGACTAGAGTGGAGCAGAGTGATTTGAATTGGATTGAGGCAGATTGTTTTGAATTAGAGTGGGGCAGATTGTTTTGGACTGGAGTGGGGCGGATTGGAGTGCAGTAGATTTGGATTGGAGTAGGCCGGATTGGAGTGAGGCAGATTGTTTTGGATTGGAGTAAGCAGGATTGGAGTGGGGCAGATTGCTTTGGATTGGAGCAGATTGTTTTGGATTGGAGGGGAGCAGATTATTTTGGATTGGAGTAGGGTAGATTGATTTAGATTGGAGTGGTGTAGATTGGAGTGGGCAGATTGTTTTGGATTGGAGTGGGGCAGATTGGTTTGGATTGGAGTGAGGAGGATTATTTTGAATTGGAGTGGGACAGATTGTCTTGGATTGGGGTAGGGTTGGGTGGATTGGAGTGGAGTGTGATGGACTTGAGTGGGGTGGTCTGGAGTGGATTGGGGTGTGGTGGATTTGGCTGAGGTGTACTGATTGGAGTGGGGTTGATTGAACTATGCTGGATTGGGGTGGAATGGATTGTGCGGGATGGACCATGTTATAGTGGGGTAGATTGTGATTGATTGGAGTGGGGTGATTTGGGATGGAGTGGGTTGGATTGGGGTGAGGTGGACTGGATTGGAGTGTCGCAGATTGTTTTGGACTGTTGTGGGTTGGTTGGAATTGTAGTGGGCTGGTTGGAGTGGGACAGGCTGTTTTGGATTGAAGTGGGGCAGATTGGAACGGGGCAGATTGTTTTGGATTGGACTGGGGCAGAGTGTAGTGGGACAGATTCTTTTGAATTGGAGTGGGACGGATTGGAGTGGGGCAGGTTGGAGCGGGGCACATTGGAGTGGGGATGACTAGAGTGGAGCAGAGTGATTTGAATTGGATTGAGGCAGATTGTTTTGAATTAGAGTGGGGCAGATTGTTTTGGACTGGAGTGGGGCGGATTGGAGTGCAGTAGATTTGGATTGGAGTAGGCCGGATTGGAGTGAGGCAGATTGTTTTGGATTGGAGTAAGCAGGATTGGAGTGGGGCAGATTGCTTTGGATTGGAGCAGATTGTTTTGGATTGGAGGGGAGCAGATTATTTTGGATTGGAGTAGGGTAGATTGATTTAGATTGGAGTGGTGTAGATTGGAGTGGGCAGATTGTTTTGGATTGGAGTGGGGCAGATTGGTTTGGATTGGAGTGAGGAGGATTATTTTGAATTGGAGTGGGACAGATTGTCTTGGATTGGGGTAGGGTGGGGTGGATTGGAGTGGAGTGTGATGGACTTGAGTGGGGTGGTCTGGAGTGGATTGGGGTGTGGTGGATTTGGCTGAGGTGTACTGATTGGAGTGGGGTTGATTGAACTATGCTGGATTGGGGTGGAATGGATTGTGCGGGATGGACCATGTTATAGTGGGGTAGATTGTGATTGATTGGAGTGGGGTGATTTGGGATGGAGTGGGTTGGATTGGGGTGAGGTGGACTGGATTGGAGTGTCGCAGATTGTTTTGGACTGTTGTGGGTTGGTTGGAATTGTAGTGGGCTGGTTGGAGTGGGACAGGCTGTTTTGGATTGAAGTGGGGCAGATTGGAACGGGGCAGATTGTTTTGGATTGGACTGGGGCAGAGTGTAGTGGGACAGATTCTTTTGAATTGGAGTGGGACGGATTGGAGTGGGGCAGGTTGGAGCGGGGCACATTGGAGTGGGGATGACTAGAGTGGAGCAGAGTGATTTGAATTGGATTGAGGCAGATTGTTTTGAATTGGAGTGGGGCAGATTGTTTTGGACTGGAGTGGGGCAGATTAGAGTAGGCCAGATTGGAGTGGACAGATTGTTTTGGATTGGAGTGGGCTATATTGGAGTGGGGAAGATTGTTTTGGATTGAAGTGGGTCAGATTGGAGTGCAGCAGATTTGGATTGGAGCAGGCCGGATTAGAGTGGGGCAGATTGTTTTGGATTGGAGCAGATTGTTTTGGATTGGAGGGGGGCAGATTGTTTTGGATTGGAGTGGGGCATATTGTTTTGCATTGAAGTGGGGAGGATTGGTTTGGATTGGAGTGGGGCAGATTGTCTTGTATTGGAGTGCGTCAGATTGGTTTGGATTGAAGTGGGGCTAATTGTTTTGGAGTGGTGCAGATTGTTTTGGATTGGAGGGGGGCAGATTGTTTTGGATTGAAGTGGGGCTGATTGTTTTGGAGTGGGCAGATTGTTTTTTATTAAAGTGGGGCGATGGAGTGGGGCAGATTGCTTTGGAGTGGTGCAGATTGTTTTTTATTAGAGTGGGCCGAATTGGAGTGGAGCAGATTAGATTGAGTGAATTGAGTAGAACTTGGTGCAGGATCCTTTTTGTTTTGTGTTTTTCACTTGTTTACTGTTTGAAGTGTTGTACAAATTCCTCTAAGCTGAGCCTGACTGCTTTGTGCCAAGGTACCAGGAGTATGAACACAGATTAATTTGTGGTAAGCTTGTGCTTTACCCTGACAAGGATTGTGGTTGCTCCTTGACCAGGGTTCATATCCCAGTCAACCAGCAACCCAATTCCTCAAGGCAGCTCATGTCAGTTTCGTGAAGCATAACATTCAGTCTATGTGGTCTGAGATAAGTACAGTGTAAAGAGTTAAACGGAGTGAATTGCAACCTTGTGTTTAGTGTTTTGGTACCTGGTCCCAATCCTTTCCTGTGAAAGCCCTATCAAGCAGGGTCTCCCAATTGACAAGTCATCAGCCCCCAAGGAAAGTGCCATATTATACAGCTAGGCCATAAGGTAGTATTCTCTGCCAAAGGTCAGCAGAGTCTGTAGTAGTTCATGAATAGGGGGATCTGGGTCCGGTGCCCTGTACATTTGCTGCACTGCTATAGTCAGGGCTCCTTATGTCAAAGATTGGGCACCCGACATGCAATTGCCAATCTCCAGTTCCTTCAGCGTCCTAAAGGTGCTGTCAGAGTAAAGGACACTAAGGGTCTCGACTCCTGCCTCCGTCCACACATCCAGTGGCCTGACAGTAAAATATCCACCCCTGGCTTCCGGGAACCCCATCAGTGGTCTTGCGGAGGCACAGAGTGGATCTGACCCCACATACGGCAGGCCCCTCTCCATCTCAAGTCCGATGCATGAAAGGCGAGGTCTTGAAATCATAAGCAACTCATCCTCCTCCCCGGTGGAAGAAACACAGACAGTTAATGAACATTCCATTTCCCTACCTAATACTTCCACTGTCTCTGTAAAAAGAACTGAGGCAACTGTCATCTGCTGGGCATGATGGGATACCGGGGAGCTGTCAGCCCTCAAAGGCGCAGACTCTCTTTTCATATCTGCACAGTTGCAGCCTATGGGCTACATTGCTCTGTCCTGCTTTATCTTTTTCCTTTTAAAAAGGGTTTGTGAATGGGATTTAAATAGTCAAATAACACAATTCCAGTTAATGTTCCAGATTTTCTATATATATATTTTTATATATATATTACCCTTTTTCAAATGCAATCTGAAGAAACTGGCTAATATAGCCTTCTTATAGGCTGTAAAACATTACTATCTTGAGTGTCTCTCCAGGCCTTACTGAAGAAAGGCAAACATCTATACTGAAAAAGATATATTGTAAAGAAGTCCTATGGGATCCCCACACATGGGTGGGACAATTTAAAATAGATGCATGCACACAGATGAGATGAACATTCAGAATGAGACTTATGTAGAAAGCAGTAACTAATTCCCTGGTGAAACAAACACAGGGAAATCAAAGCCTGACAATTTGAGTCATAAACCAACACAGAAAGCAAGCATCAGGGGTCAGGCACAAATCTTAAAAGGAGCACACAAAATCAGAAAGCACAACTGAGAACATCATTTAAAAATCACCAGCCGTTGCTTTATGTGCCTTATTTGTCTCTTCAAGGTTTAAGCTTAGTTTCAAACGTAGCATCTTCCAAAGTGTAATGGGGCAGTGAAGTAATGTCTTAGGCTCCAACTTATTGCTGAGTAATATTTATTTTAAAAAAATCTCTCTCTGGGGATTCTCATTGATAATCATAAGCACCGAATTGTCATTCACATTTTGCTTTCACCTACCACAACTTACAGCAAGGAGAATTGGTCAACCCACTTCATCCACTGGCTTACTTCATTTTGAGTGACTGCACAATGCCTGTGCACATTGTTCAAATCCTCTTAAAAATAGTTCCTTTCTGTTCAGTGCAGAAATGTTTTTCAAATGTGTTTTACTTATTTTATCTTTAAATAAATGTTATATATTTTTCACACACTTCAGGTGACTTCATTTCGTGTTTGTTTACATCTCCTTTTAAAGTTTTTGGTATAAAGTGTGTAAGTAACATTGTAAGATTGTAGCAGTCTGCATTTAGAGCTCTAGCTTACATTTTCATTTATCCATATCACCTTTGCAAATAATAATAATAAAATGCATGACACAACTTCACTCCTTGCGTGCGTCTGACAGCTGGGAGCCATCCGATGCCACGGTGGGTGAGTGCATTTGAGGGCTCCCGGACGCCCTAGCACCCACCCACGGGGGAAGCGCTGGTGCTCCCCCCATGGTCCTCCCTCCCCACACACCCCACAAGGGAAGGCAGCAGAAGTGTTTCCGCTGCCACCCTGACATCTGCCCCCCCCAGTGATTGGATGACATCAGCTCGCACTAGTGTAATCAGAGCAGGTCGGCAGTGCTGGAAGCTGTTTGCTTCAAGCGCCGGAGAAGAAAGGAGGTACACTTTAACTCCTGACAGGAGTGGAGGGTTTCAAAGAGGCACCCAGAGGAAAGGAAAGAGTTTTTCCTTTCCCTCACAGTCTCTTTGAAATGTATGCCTGCTACATGATCGCTCATGATGTCATGATCATGCAGCAGGAATACGCACTAGGCTACCAGGGATTTTTGTGTTTTGTGTGTCTATGTGTTTTGGCAATTTGAGGAGTGGCCCCTTGAGCAAGGGTCACTCCCTTTGAGGGCATATATTTTGGCGGTTTCTGTCCCCTTGGGGACAGATCAGCCTCTTTTTTTTTAGGCCCATTTGCCACCAAATGAAGGGGGGCAGAAACCACTAGACACCAGTGATTTTACACCTTGGCAATTTTGGGGAGTGGCCCCTTTGGCAAAGGTCGCTCCCTTTAGGGGGCACATATTTTGGCTTTTTCTGCCCCCCTTGGGGGCAGATAGGCCTCTTTATTCAGGCCCATTTGCCCCCAAGGAGGCAGAAACCACCAGACACCAGGGATTTTACATTTTGGCAATTTGGGGCAGCAGCCCCTTGGGCAAGGGTCGCTCCCCTTTAGGGGGTGAACGTTTTGGCCATATTTATAGGCCCATCTGTCCCTGGTATTGGTGCTTGCGGCCTGGTGCTTTATTTGCGTTTGTGTTTGTAATGTTTATTTCTCCTTTTCATTCTAGTGCAAACCTTTTGATTCCTTTGCTGTGACTCCTGCTTGCAGTTTTGGCAGATGTTCAGTTTGCATAGTTACTTGTGCTTGGGAAGAAAACCTTTTTTTGTACTGTTTACTTCAATAAGTATCAGTGCCATGCATGAATGAGTTTTGTGTAAAAATATTTAGCTTATGTTTTATTGTAGGTTAATTTGGCCTTGGATTTGTGCACTATGTGTATTGTGTTGCCTTATGTGTAATTTTGTTTTGTTTTTCCTTTTTAATGGGATATCCCTAGTGCTGGTGAGTCTAGCTGTCTCTGGCAAGTGTTTGGTATCATGTTTGAGTATATAGGGCTTTGTAATAAAGCTACACTTTGTTTGTTACTTATTTTATGCAGTGTTGGTTGTTGTTTACTTATTTGTCAAGTTACTTTTATTAGTAAGAATTATGGATAGCCACAAGATGTCCACTCAGCAGGCTGTTGGTATGCTTTCTGAATCTTTTTTTGACCATGAATATGAGGCTGACTCTGCATCTGAGGCAGAGGATGAAGTGCAAGATTTTGGAAGTGAATTGTCTGAGAGGAATCATCTGTGAAGCCACTCTCAGTGTTCATGAAGTACCTGTTTTAGAGGAGAACACTGTTGTGTCACCAAGAGGCATCTAGATTGTAACCTGGAGCTGAAAGGCTTACCATTGGAGGGCTGAACACTGGGTTGCCTCAAAAACGGCGCAGCCGGTGTAGTCTGCATTTACTGGTCTTGCAGGGTTTGGAGTGAACTCTGAAAACCTTTTGCCTATACATTTCTTTCAGCTGTTTATGGGCAATGTATTTTTGAGTGAGATTGTTGAGCAGACTAATTTGCATGCTGAACAGTATTTGAGGGACAACAGTGGCAGACTTAAGCCCCGCTCTAGAGCTACCTGATGGACTCCCACAAATCTGGAAGAGTTGAAGAAGGATTTAGGTTGAACTTTTTTGATGGTCTTAATAAGGAAGCCGTCACTGTCTTCATAATGGTCTACCAGTCCTTTGATGGCAACAGCCATATTTCCTGCAATCATAAGTTGTGATTGGTATTTGCCTGTGATTCGGATGCTACATTTTGTTGATAATGTTTTAGCATTGCCACAATATCACCTTGACTGTGACCATATTTTAAAGATTCAGCCTGTCCTGGATCAGTTTGTGGATTGATTTTCAGAAATCTATGGTCCAAGGAATGAAATCGCTGTGGATGAGTCTGTTCTGAGGCCATTTGGTTTTTAGGCAGTACATTCCGAGGAAGAAGGTATATTATGGAATCAAGATGTATATGCTGTCTGAGTGTAGTATAAAATATGTCTATAAATTTCGGGTCTAAACTGGTAGGGATTCCACTTATGCCCTCCCTGGTTGTCCGTCCACTTTTGGAGTTAGTGAGAAAATTGTGTGGGAAGTTGGTAGAGGACTTCTTAATAAAGGTCACCATTTGTATCTAGATACCTTCTACACTGGTGAACAACTGTTCAGGGAATTGTTCAAAGGGGAAACTGTTGCTTGTGGCACAGTCTGCTTTAACTGTGAAGGGTAACCAAAGAAGCTTTTTTGTAAAAAAAAAAAAAAAATTGAGAGGGGACAGTGCAGTGCCTTGCATAGCATAGCGATGAACTGCTAGCAGTGATATTTGTAGACAGGAGGGATGTCTATATGCTGACTAGTTGCCAACAGACAACTAACCCACTTCCTCGAGGTGAACTGCATCCTGGACCCTTCCGAATCCGGATTCCGCAGCAACCACAGTACCGAAACCGCCCTCGCCACCACCGACAACATCAGAACCATACTGGACAAAGGCGAAACCGCAGCCCTCATCCTCTTGGACCTCTCCGCCGCGTTCGACACCGTCTGCCACCACATCCTACGCTCACGCCTCAGCAATGCAGGAATCTGCGACAGAGCCCTGGACTGGGTCACCTCTTTTCTCACCAGCAGAACCCAGAGAGTCCGCCTCCCCCCATTCTGCTCAGAGGCCACCGAAATCATTGGTGGCGTACTCCAGGGTTCGTCCCTCAGCCAACGTCTACATGGCCCTGCTCGCTAACATCGCCCAATCCCACAACCTCAACATCATCTTTTACGCCGACAACACCCAGCTTATCCTCTCCCTCACCAAGGACTCCGCCAAGACCAACCTCAACGAAGGAATGAAGGCCATCGCTGAATGGATGAAGAGTAGCTGCCTCAAACTCAATTCCGACAAGACAGAAGTCCTCATCTTCAGCTCCACACCCTCCGCATGGAATGACTCCTGGTGGCCTGCCACGCTCGGAGCCACTCCGACTCCCACCGACCATGCAGGCAACCTAGGATTCATTTTGGACTCCTCATTATCCATGACCCAGTAAGTCAACGGCATCCTCCTGCTTCAACACCCTCCGCATGCTCCGAAAGATGGATACCCACCGAAACCAGAAGAACAGTCACCCAAGCCCTCGTAAGTAGCAAACTGGACTACGGCAATGCCCTCTACGCAGGAACCACGGCCAAACTCCAGAAGAGGCTACAACACATCCACAACGCCTCCACACACCTCATCCTGGACATCCCCTGCCACTGCCACATCAGAGACCACCTGAGAAACCTGCTCCCAGTCAACAAGCAAATCACCTTCAAACTCCTCACCCACGCTCACAAAGCACTGTACAACACCAGACCAGAATACCTCAACAGACGGCTCTCCTTCCACAACCCGACCCGGCATCTCTGCTCTGCCAACCTCGCCCTCGCAACCGTCGCACGCATCCGCAGAACTACAACCGGCAGTAGATCATTCTCGCACATTGCCACCAAAATGTAGAACACTCTTCTCACCCACCTGCGCCAGACCAAAGACCTCCTTACCTTCAGGAAACTTCTCAAGACCTGGCTATTCGAGCAGTAGCAACACCTCCCCTCCTTCTCCCCCCTCTCCTCAGCACCTTCAGACCCTCACGGGTATGTAGTGTGCTTTACAAATTCCTGATTGATGGATTGATTGACTACTATCAATAATGAAAGTGCTTCACCTGTGACTGTTTGGGGTCAGGCTTCTAAAGTGCACAAACCTGTGTGCATGTTAGACTACAATAAGCACATGGCTGGTGTAGATAGAGTAGATCAGAGGTTGGAACCTGACACTGCTGTTCATAAGGCTTACGTTTGGTATAAGAAGTTGGCTATCCATCTCTTCTATTTAGCAACCTTTAATGCTGTTGTTGTGTTCAAGGATTGTTCTCCTGAGATGCAAAGATGACTTTTGTTCAGTTTCAGGAATCTATGATAGGCAGCCTTGTTGTAGTGGAACAGGCAGGTGTTCCTAGAGTTGGAGCAGTGGAAGATGTGGCTAGATTGAAAGATCGCCACTTTGCTGATCACATTCCTAAAACACCCAAAAACATCAATCCCTGTAAGCGATGTAAAGTCTGTATGTGAAGAGGTATTTGGGAAGGACAGTTGTGTGCACTACCCTGATTGTACTTCTAAAGCTGGGCTGTGTATGCCTGCTCGTTTTAGAATGTGCCACATGAAAAATAATTTTTGGGAGCACCCGTGAGCGCTGCCTGGTCTGTATCATTTTATATTTTTTGTTCAGTTTCACAGTTGGCATCAATGTGATATATTTTGTTAAAGCTGTTGTGTTTGTCGTTTTGTATTTACTTACAATTGGTTTGTGTTTTTTTTGCTAAACAATTGTGATGGGGTGTGAGTGACTGGCGCTTGGCTGGCGGTGTGCATGGGCTGGCGCTTGGCTGGCATTGTACGTGGGCTGTCGCTTGGCTCGTGGTGTGCAGGGTTGGCACTTGGCTGGCGGTGTGCGTGGGCGTGCAATTGGCTGGTGGTATGCGTGGGCTGGTGTTGGCTAGCAGTGTGTGCGAGGTGGTGTTTGGCTGGCAGTGTGTGAGTAGTGACTTGATGCAGATCACTACACGCACTGCTAGCTAATTCAAAATCACACACTGTCAGCTGGTGTGATTCCTGTGTCAGGCATGTGGGCGTATGTAATTGATGGGCCCTTGAATGGTGCTATCTGTTGATGTGAGTGTTTTAATGTGATGGGCCCAAGGCATAAATGGTCTTGTGTGTGTCACTTATGAAAGGTGTGTGAATAGACTGTTGATGCCTTGGCAATTGGTGCCTTGACGTGGTTTTACAGCTCACAAGCTGTGAATCAGTGGTTTTGTTTTTTGACCTTTCAATTATTGACAGTGCATTTCATTTCTGTGAAATAATTCTTGTTAATAAAATATTATATATTGAACCATCACTCACCCTCATGCCAAACCCAACCTGTATGCATGTGTACTTGAGGAAGAGCTGTTTGTGCAGTATTAATTGACTTTTCTGTCTTTCTCTGCAAGGTTGTACATTTTCTCTACATTGTCTCTCATTGTGAATGTTGCAATGTGCAGGTCCTGTGGCTGGCAGTGTAAATGGTCTTGTGTGTGTCACGGATGAAAGGAGTGTTATAATAATGGCCTGTAAAGCGGTTGATGTCTTGTTGCTGCTTTACAGCTCACGAACTGTGAGCTTATTAACAGAGCATTTCATTTTTGTGAAAACTTGTTAATAAAATGTAATATATTGAACCATCCCTCACCCTCGTGACAAATCCAACCAATATGTATGTGTTATAAGAACAGTGGGTAGGAACAAGACAATCTTACTGCACTTCTCCTCAGTTTGAAATTCAACTCACGAGCAAAAACTCACTCTGCTGTAATTAGGCATTGAAGCACACCATGACACACTAGGGCCCTCATTACAACCCTGGCGGTCGGTAGTAAAGCAGCGGTAAAACCGCCAACAGGCCGGTGGTAAAAAAAAAATTGAATTATGACCATGGCGGAAACCGCCAACATAGACAGCAACTTTAACACTCCAATCGCCAGGTGGTACAAACAAACAGCATGGCGGTCACCGCCAACAGACAGGCGGAACACAATGTACCGCCCACACTATTATGACAGGACAATCCACCACCATTTCCGGGGCAGATTCAACGCGAACAAAAACACGGCGGAAACAGGACTTGGAAGGGAAAACACTCACCTCTATACACCCCACGAGGAACCAGGACGCCATGGAGCCTGAACTCCAAATACTCACTGCGATTGTCTTCCTGCTCCTCTACGAGGAGCACGACTACAGTGAGTACAGCACCTAACACACAGGGGAGGGGGGAGGGGGGAGAGAGTGACACACACACGCAACACCCCCACCCCCACCCTCACCTAAAACACACACACCAATACTTGCTGAAACATTACATTTAGACCCCCCCAAACCCCCCTAGAAGAACCCAAGGACAAAAGGAAATGATTGTAACCATTGTAATCAATAAAAAATCCATTAGTCAAAAAATATATACACTATAAACAAATATGTACACAAAGAATTCAGGTCCAGGTACTGCACCTATATAGTCCGTGGACCACTGGGCCCAAAATGCATGAGTGAGGCCCCCACAAGATACCCTATCAAAACAGAGAGAACACTGCAGGGGCATCAGATCGAAAAAAAACAGGCACCTCAGGGGAATGGAAAGGGGGGCACCTCAGCCGGATGAGTGCACGATGCCAGCTCCACAAGGGGGCTCCATGCCCATTGATGTATCCTGGGGAGTGCAAAGCCACAGTCTCTCAAGTCTCTCCAGTGGGTGGTTTGCCCACTGCTGCATCCTGGGAGTGCAAAGCCACAGTCTCTCACGTCTCTCCAGTGGGTAGGTTGCCCACTGCTTTATCCTGGGGAGTACAAAGCCACAGTCTCTCAAGTCTCCCCAGTGGGTGCTTTGCCCACTGCTTTATCCTGGGGAGTGCAAAGCCACAGTCTCTCAAGTCTCTCCAGTGGGTGGTTTGCCCACTGCTTTATCCTGGGGAGTGCAAAGCTACAGTCTCTCAAGTCTCTCCAGTGGGTGGTTTGCCCACTGCTTTATCCTGGGGAGTGCAAAGCCACAGTCTCTCAAGTGGATAACAGTCTCCGCTGGTTCTGGAGGGGGCTTTGTGCCCAGAGTGCTTCATCCTGCCAAGGACTGAGGGAGTGGATGCCTTTCTCCACTGGTTCTGGAGGGGGCTTTCTGCACAGGGTGCTTCATCCTGCCAAGGACTGAGGTAGTGGATGTGATACTCCACTGACGGTGGGGTAACATGGAAGCTGCCCAGGCCCCTGGAACTGACCACCAGCCACGTACAGATGACCACTGGGGATGGCAGCCATGTCTGCGGTGGTGCCACTGGCTCAGGTTTTTGCAGGGCCGTTGGCGGGGCTGGCGGCGGTGTCATTAGCGGCGGTACTTGCGGCGGTCATTGTGGTGGTGGTGCTTGCGGCGGCAGTGCTGGTGGCGGTGGTGCTGGTGGCGGCCTCACTTACTGCGGTACTGGTGGCTGGCTCACTGACTGCCGTGCTGGTGGCTGGCTCGCTGACTGCCGTGCTAGTGGCTGGCTCACTGACCACGGTGCTGGCAGTGGTGTCTGTAATGGCGGTGCTGGTGGCGGGCTCACTGACCGCAGTGCTGGCGGCAGTGTCAGTAGCGGCGGTGCTGGTGGACGGCTCACTGACTGCGGTGCTGCGGAAGGGCTCTGTATCTGGGCTACTGGTGGCAGTGTCCTTGGCGGCGGTGCATGTGGCGGTGCCGATGGCGGTCTTGTCTGCAGTGCAGGTTGGCGGCGACGTTGACTTGACTTTCTGCTTCAGGCCCTTCCCCACCTTGGATGCTGGCGCAGCTGTCTTGCCACTCCCCACACTTGTCTTGGCTGAGCCCTTGGTGGCAGGTGTTTTGGCCTTCTCCCACCTTCTGTTTTGGAGGTGGGGGAATGTCCTTGGCCTCGGTCCTTGGGACACTGGCAGCCCTGTTGCTTGGCGCACTCAAAAAAACAGGTATTGCTGGCACCACTGTGCCCGGTGATTTGGTGGTTGAGGTGCTGGGTTGGGACCTGGAAAGGCAGGCCCTAGGGGACGAACGGGGGGGAGGTGTAGGGAAGAGGTCAACATTTAAGAGGAAAAGATTTTGGACACACTGGGACGGGTAACTGGAGGGGGTTTGGGAGTGGAGGAAGAGGTAGTGGTTGTAGGAGGTGTCCGTTTGCTGACTTTGGTTGAAGGTGCATGGGCTGGAAGCTGTCGTGAGGTGGATGGCTGTTGGGTGGGTGTATGACTGCGTTTGTGTAGTTTGGAAGGAGGTCTCACAGACACACTGGGAGAGGACACTGGGGATGTGTGAATGGTAGTGGGGGTGGTGAGTGCACTTGAGAGGTGTGTGGTGATGGGCGTGCTGGTGATGGAGGTAGTGGATGAAGATGTAGTGCATGCTGGTGTGAGTGGAGACGTAACTGGGAGGCAGGAGGGAGACGTGGAGGAGGGGGACACAGTGGAGGCAGTGGATCTTGGTATGTGTGCATGGGTATGATGCTTGTGTGAGTGCTTGTGGGATGTGTGGTGCTTATGTTTGCCTGAGCCACCCTTGTGTGTTGAGGTGTGTGCATGCTGGTCTGATGGCGTGCTTGGGTTAGGCTGAGGTACTGGAGATTGGGTCTGGGTGGAGGAAGTTGGAGGGGGGAGGCTGGACACAGGGACAATGGCTGCCATCAGTGCAGAGGCCAGGGCCTCAAATGCTCGCTGTTGGCCTGCCTGGCCAGAATGAATGCTCTCCAGGTATGCATTTGTCTGTTGCAACTGCCTCTCTACACCCTGGATGGCATTCAGAATAGTAGACTGCCCAACAGTGAGGGATCTCAGGAGGTCAATAGCCAATAGTCAATACCACTGAGGTGCCTGAGGTGCCTGGGGCGAAGGAGATGCCCACCCTCCTGGGTGAGCGGCCACGGGACACACGCTGAGGGGCTGCTGGGAGGGCAGTGCTGGTAGGGGGGGTGGCGGCTGTACCTGTAGATGCGGTGGGCACAGAGGGTCCCGACACCGCAAGAGAGCTCCCATCAGAGGAAGAGTCGGTATTGCTGTTCTCAGCTCCTGTCCCCGCCGTAGAGCTCCCCTCGCCCTACGTCCCACTGGTGAATTCAGACTCCCTTGTCTGGCCCTCCAGGGCCATGTAGGATGCAGCTCCCTCCTGTTCCGGTGGCACACCTCCTCCGCCTGATTAAGCTAATGCACACAAGAACAGGGAGACCACAAAAAGGGGGGAGGAAGAAAGAAGAAAGACATGTTTAGTGCATACAATACCGCTACTGTCGGTGGACACTACAGACACAGCAACCCTCTGCACTACGCCATGCACTTGGAGTTCCCTAATTAATCACAGGGACATGGGTACATGGCCTATGCCCGATTGCTGCACACATGGAAGTCACAGGAGCCTGACTAGGTGTAGATGGCTCTTACCACTGGTGGGGATGGGGTGCCACTTAGCCTGCCTCACAAAGGGTCCTTGCCTACAAAGCTCGCCCTAGCCTAGGGGAACCCACTGCTCACCTTCCCCACCCAGACACCTCCAATGCACGCAGAGTCAGCTGAATGTGAGTGTACTCACCCCCTTGTGGCTGCTATGATGCCCTCAAGTGCCCATCCAACTCAGGATACGCCACCGCCAGGATCCGGAACATCAGGGGGGTCATGGTGCGACGGGCACCCCTCCCACATTGGAAGGCCATCCCCAGCTGGGCCTCCGCCATCTTCTTGCTCTAGCGGCGAAGGTCCTCCCATCTTTTACGCCAGTGGGTGCACCGTCTGTGGTGGACCCCCAGGGTCCGGACGTCCTTGGCGATGGCACGCCAAATATCCTTCTTCTGGTGGGCGCTGACCTAGAGGAATAGTACAGGGGAAAATGTAACACTTTGACCGTCCGGACCGTCACAGTCATTGTCCCATGTTCCCACCCTTGCCCTGACGCACATACACTTACCATCCGATCATGCACGCCTCATTCCCCCCTGTATCTTCCATCCACACCACTCCAAACAGGCATTGCCCATACAGCATGCTCACAGTGTACTCACCTGTTTGTCTGGAGGACCGTAGAGTAGCGTGCACTGGGGGAGGACCCCATCCACTAGTTTATCTAACTCCTTCGATGTGAAGGCAGGGGCCCTTTCCCCAGACACATGAGCCATTGTCGCTTCCAGACTGAGGTCACAGCAGCACTTGCAGTGTAGGTCCTCTCCTGTCGAAGCTCAGGTATCAAGAGAGTGAACAGACAGAAAATGGCGGTCACGTCTGCGGCGGTGCGTACAGTCACCGCCAGCGTGCATTATCATTGGCTCCTGGGACCCATAGGGCCCAATGTTAGCCAATGCAGGATTGCGCTGCGGTCTTCGACCGCCTACCGCTACAGTGTAGAACACCAGCGCAGTTACCTCATATCCCCTTTTCCCACATTACAGGTCAGGCAGCCGCCATTTCAGGTGGCCACATGGCATTATTTTTTAATGCGTCACACATATAGGGGCCTTTCATATACACAGAGACAGGCACATAGCCTATTGACAAATGTGTGCAATACAATTCTTTTTTTCCTACCTCAGTGTTGGCTGACTCTGTGCTTGCTGCTCTCATCCATAGGGCACGTCCGCTGGGGCAGGTGAGGAGTAGGCGGCATCCTCCGGTGTACAGACCGCTGGTGGACCTGTCGGCAATGGAAGAGCGACATGTAATAGTCACCTACAGATTAGATCGTGCCACAATCCAGGAACTGTGTGCTCAGTTGGAGCCAAACCTGATGTCAGCTACCCGCCATCCCACAGGTCCTGTCAGTACTCCATTTCCTGGCAAGTGGGTCTTTTCAAACAACAGTGGCCATTGCATCAGGGATGTCCCAGTGTGTCTGCCCTGCTGAAACACATGCGCAGCTACATCGTGTTCCCTCAGGTGGAGGATTTGCCTACAGTGAAAGGTGACTTCTATGCCCTGGGACATATCCCCAACATCATAGGTGCCATTGATGGTACACATGTGGCCTCGGTACCCTCCCCCCGCAAGAGTGAACAGGTGTACAGAAACCGGAAGAGCTACCATTCTATGAATGTGCAGATGGTGTGTTTGGCTGACCAGTACATCTCCCATGCGAACGCCAAGTTTTCTGGCTCAGTGCATGACGCTTACATTCTGCGGAATAGCAGCATATGTGATGGGGCAACTCCAGAGGCACTGTGTGTGGCTATTAGGTGAGGACAAGGACCCTATACTGTGTGAATAGTTGGCTGGGTCTGGGGTTTTCCCTAAGGGTTAGTGTGTGTCTAACAGTTGTCCCTTGATATTTGCAGGTGACTCTGGGTACCCCAACCTGTCATGGCTACTGACCCCAATGACAAATCCCAGGACAAGGGCAGAGGAATGCTACAATGAGGCACATGGGCGAACTAGGAGGATTATTGAAAGAACCTTCTGCCTCCTGAAGGCCAGGTTCAGGTGCCTCCATATGACAGGTAGTTCCCTATACTACTCACCTAAGAAGGTGTGCCAGATCATCGTGGCCTGCTGTATGCTGCACAACTTGGCTTTGCGACAACAGGTGCCTTTTCTGCAGGAGGATGGTCCAGAAAGAGGTCTTGTGGCAGCTGTGGGTCCTGTGGACAGTGAAGAAGAGGAGGCAGAAGAAGAGGACATAGACAACAGAAACACAGTGATCCAGCAATACTTCCAGTGAGACACAGGTAAGAAGACATCACTGCCTCCTACATCTGATAAAATTGTTAGACCTATCATCTGTCTATCACTTTCACCCACTGTATGGACCCTGATTTGTCACTTTGCCTTTCAATTTCACAGATGTGGGTCCCACTGTGTGAACTCTGCTATGTTACCTCATGGACTAGAGCTGTGTGACATAGGTATGTAGACATTAGAATGGATATTGGGTTTTTCCTCAGTTATTACAAATACACAATTGTGAAAAGCACAGACTGACTCCAGGTTGTTTTGTGATTCAAGGGTGTTTATTTAAGTACAAAATAGTGGAGGGGGGTTATAAAATGGGCAGGGGTAGAAGAATGTCCATGGCAGAGTCCAGTCTATTTGTCTCACAGGTGCATTGTCTAAAGGGGCATAGGAAGTGGAGCTAGGGCAGTTTAAGTATGGACAGGGTAACAAAGTGGGACAGAAGGATGACATTCAGGGTGGTCTAATTTCTTGGCGCGGGTCTTGGCATTGTTCTCTGTCTTTGTCCTGGATCTCAGGGACCGCTTGCGGGGTGGTTCTCCATCTGCAGGAGGTGGGGTGCTGGTGTCGTGGTCCTGTGGCTGTGCCTCCTGTCCACTACGACGGCGGAGGTGGTGGGCAGTTCATCGTCCAGGCTAGCGTCAGGGGCCCCTTGTTGTGAACACCAGGAGGGACACTGTGGCACAAGGTCCTTCAGCACCCCTACAATGGTTCCCAGGGTGTGTTGATGGACTTGAGGTCCTCCCTGAACCCCAAATACTGTTCCTCCTGCAGCCGCTGGGTCTCCTGAAACTTGGCCAGTACTGTTGCCATCGTCTCCTGGGAATGATGGTACGCTCCCATGATGTTGGAGAGGGCCTCATGGAGAGTAGGTTCCCTGGGCCTGTCCTCCCCCTGTCACACAGCAGACCTTCCAGTTCCCCGGTTTTCCTGGGCCTCTGTCCCCTGAACCGTGTGCCCACTGCCCCCAGGCCCCTGCAGTTTTTGGGGTGGTGGGTTTGCCTGGGTTCCCTGTAGTGGTGAACACACTGCTGCTTGACATGACAGTGGTATGGGCCCGCTGGGTGGGTGCTGTGGTGGTGTTTCCTGAGGGGGAGGCTCTGTGGTGGCCTGTGACTGTGTCAGGGGAACCGACTGTCCTGAGGTCCCTGATGGGCCAGGGTGGTCATCTAGATCCAGTTGGACAGAGCTGCTGTCATCACTGTGGGCCTCTTCCTGTGGGGGGAGTGGACATGTCTGGAACCTCCTGTCCAGTGACATTGGGTAGGGGTCCTGAAGGGGTGTAAATGCATGATTATTGCATCTGTGTGCCATGGTGTGCAATGGGTAGGTGACCCTGTACCCCAGTGCTTAGCATTCTTGTGTAGGACCTTGTGTGATCATTGTTTTGGGGTCTGTGTGGGTATCTGTAGTGGACATGCATTGGTGATGGTTGTCCATGCTCTGTTGTTTCATGCAGGGCTTGGTGTTGGGATGTGTGGTTTGTGATAGTGGGACATATGTGAGGAGTTGGAGTGATGGGGTGATGGTGAGGGTATGTGATAGCATGCAGGTAGGGTGGGGTATATGGTAGTTAAAGATTTGACTTACCAGAGTCCATTCCTCCAGCTACTCCTGCGAGGCCCTCAGGATGCAGTATAGCCATGACCTGCTCCTCCCATGTTGTTAGTTGTGGGGGAGGAGGTGGGGGTCTGCCGCCAATCCTCTGAATGGCAATGTGGTGTCTTGAGACCATGGAACGCACCTTCCCCATAGGTCCTTCCATCTCTTCCTGATGTCATCCTGTGTTCTTGGGTGCTGTCCCACTGCGTTGACCCTGTCCACAATTCTGCGCCATAGCGCCATCTTCCTAGCTATGGAGGTGTGCTGCACCTGTGATCCGAATAGCTGTGGCTCTACCCGGATGATTTCCTCCACCATGACCCTGAGCTCCTCCTCAGAAAACCTGGGGTGTTTTTGCGGTGCCATAGGGTGGTGTAGGTGATGTGTGAGGTGGTGTGTGTTGTGATGTGTGGAGTGACGTTTAGGGGTGTGTGTTGTTTTGTGCATGGATGTGTATGAGTGATGGTGATTTGTGCCTCTGTATGCTGGTGTGGTCTTTGCTTTTCTGTCTCTCTGCTTCTTCCAAATTTTTCATTGTAAGAGTTTGTGGGTGATGTGGGTGGGTGTTTTATATTGTATTGGGTGTGTGGGAGGGGTGTGTGTATGTGTATTAGGTGTGTGTATTTTGATTTGTCCAATGTGGTTGTGTTTTGTAAATATGTGTGTATTTTGAGCACAGCGGTGTGTACCGCCAATGGAATATAGCGGTTGAAAGAGTGGGCGTATTCCTGTTGCCGTGACGGTGGAGGTTTTGTAATCACCAGTTTATCACTGACCTTTGGTGTGGCAGACTTGTGTGGGTGTCTAGATTTTGGCGGATTCCGAGCTGTGGGTCGTAATAGCTGTGGCGGAATTCTGCGGCCGTGGTGGTGTGTTGGCGGTCTTCTGCACGGCGGTAAGAGGGATTTACTGCCAATGTTGTAATGAGGGCCTAGGTGCCTTGCGTGGGACCCCAATGATGAAGAATTCCACCAACTAGGTTGGTGGGTGAGGGTTCTTTTTAACAAAACCTAAGGGCATTTGTTTCACAATTTAAGAGTGTGGGAAATCACAGTAGTAAGAGAATTGGTAGTGTGCTCACTTCTTGTCTAGGTAAAATCTACCAACTCTAGATATGTTCGAAAACTAGACACCCAGAGGAGTACAGGATGGTGCGCCTCTCATTGATCCCAACAAGTTTTCTCACCCACAACGTCCTGTAAACCTCAAAATGAATACAATCACACATTTTCTTTGTATTTCTGTGCCATATGCACCCAGAAACAGAAAAATCACAAATTTCCTACCATCTAGAGTACCCCTCTGTCTCCTGATAAAAATTATACCTCACGTGTGGGTGCCCAAACCAGAATCAGCCCAAAAACATATTAGAAAAGTTGGACTTATGAACATTCTTTGATGCCCTCTCATTCTCTACATGTTTTTGGCCCTTTCCTGTTGGAGGTACTTGGCCAAACCACACAAGTGAGGTATCATTTTTATTGGGAGACCAAGGGGAACGCTGAATGGTAGGAACTTTGCTGCTAACCTCAGATTCCAGAATATTCCATCACAGAAATGTGGTGAATTAGGTACAATGTGGGGTTTGCAAGGGATTCTGGGTAGAAAAATGAAGGAGTGACACAAGTCACCCCATCCTGGATTACCTTAGGTGTCTAGGTTTCCAAAACGTACAGGTTTGCTAGGCTTTCCTTGGTGCCAGCTGAGCTACGGCCCAAAATCCACAGCTAGACACATTGCAAAAAACAAGTCAGTTTACAGTGGACAAATGTGGTGTGTTTTGGGGCATTTCCTTTCACGGGCACTAGGCCTACACACACAACTGAGGTACCATTTTTATCAGGAGAGTTAGGGGAATGTTGTGTCGAAGGGAGTTTGTGGCTCCCCTCAGATTCCAGAACTTTGCATCACAGAAATGTGAGGGAAATGTGTTTTATTAGCCCAAATGTTGAGGTTTGAAAGGGATTCTGTGTTGAAAATGTGGGGAGAGCCTCACGAGGTTATCCCATCTTGGATTTCCCTAGGTGTATAGTTTTCAAAAAGGTACAAGTTTGCTTGGTTTCCCTAGGTGCCAGCTGAGCTGGGACCCAAAACCCACAGCTAGGCATTGCAAAAAATGAATCACTTTTCAGTGGAAAAATGTGAAGTGTACATGTTGCATTTAGGGTTGTTTCCTATCACAGGCCCTAGGCCTACCCATATAAGTGAGGTACCATTTTTATCCATAGACTTGGGGGAACACAAAATAGCAGAACAAGTGTTATTACCAATTGTCTTTCTCTGCATTTGCGCCTTCCAAATGTAAGACAGTGTGTAAGAAAGAAGTCATTTTGAGAAATGCCCTCTAATTCACATGCTAATATGGGTACCCACACATTCAGAGATGTGCAAATAACCACTGCTTCTAAACTCCATATCTTGTGCTTATTTCGGAAATACATAGGTTTCCTTGATACCTATTTTTAACTCTTGATATTTTACGAAATGAATTGCTGCATATCCAGTACACAATGAAATACTATTACAAAGTGCACCTCCGTAATTGGCTCTGGGTAGTTTGGTTTCTTGGAGAAACTACAAGCCCTATATATCCCTGCAACCAGTGGATGTAACAGTATGTAGCTGTAGAAATCTGCCAAACTTAGAAAAAGTTACAGATGAAAACCTAGACCCAATGGTTGTTTTTTCCAACTCAATTTCAATGTTTTTTTATTCACTTATAGGAAAACGTTTAAGGCTCTACACAAATTACCCCTTCCTGAATTTAAAATGCTGTCTACTTTTCATAAATGTATAGCTTTCCAGGAACCACCATTGGTTTCACACTTATTTCTGTCACTAATTGGAAGGAGTTTGAAAGCAGACAATATAGGACAATTGGGTATGTCCAAGCAAAATGCCAAAACTGCATGGAAATGTTGTTTTTCTGATTTTAGTCTGCCTGTTCCTGAAAGCTGGGAAGATGGTGATTTTAGCACCTCAAACCTTTTGTTGATGTCATTTGCGGAGAAAAACCAGATGCTTTCTTCTGTAGGACTTTTTTCCCATTTTTCCCCCAAAAAAACAAATGTATTGGTATTTTCGCTAATTTCTTGGTCCCCTCCAGTGGAATTTACAAACCCTGGGTACCTTTAGAATCCTCAGGATGTTGGGAAAAAAGGATGCATATCTGGCATGGATACCGTATGTGGATGAAATGTTATGGGGGCCTAACCACAAACAACCCCAAATAGCCACAAAAGGCTTAGCATGGGGGGACTTAGCAACAAAGGGTTTAAAGGCTCATTATTTCAAAAACATTACTGGCAAAGCACCCATCAAACAATGTTTTTCTAGTTGTTATTGAAGTCATATGGTGGCCACATTTAGGTGGCAGCACATTTTTCATTTTATTTTTAATGGCATTTTCTTGCAAAAAACAAATAACAGTGGCATCACCTGCTAAGGCCAAATCTATTGTCTTTGCCAGTACTTCCTACTATTTGGATTTTGTTCCATAATTATAATTGCAGTGTGGGTCATTTTGCGCGTCCCCTGGCCATTTTATCTAGTAGGGGCCTAACATTATCTTTAATCGTCTGTACCCATTTATATGGTGCATTAACCAGTGAGGCTTTTGTCACTCCTATGGTCACATTTCAGTCAATTAACTTTGTATCTTGAAAACATAGAGGTCTCAGTCAGCTCCATAAGTACTACTATTGAGTTAGTTGGTTTTGAAAAGGTCACTAATATGTCATCCACATAATAAAATGTTGTCTGTTCTCTAACTGTAAATATTTGCAGTGCATTTTTATCCTTACATGTAGCAATAGTAAATTGCTCAATTGCAAGTAGAAACAGCATTGGTGATAAAGTCCAGACCTCCACCTCATATTCATCATCCTGATTCCTCTCCTTGAGTTGACTAGTGTATTCTGCCACATGTCAAAGAGTAGCCTCCTTGACATGTTCGAGAGGTCTTGTTCAAGTAACACTTTTCCATAGTGTAGAATTCAGTCTCACATGGGATATTTTCAGCTTACCAAGCTGCTCTTCCACAGTACTCACATGTGTGTCTTTTGGTTGTTTCGCTTTGACCTTTGCTACTTTGTCACGCAGCTGGTAAGTTATTTCTATGATTTTGCCCTTCTTTTGCACAGCAGGTAAGTCTACCTACATGCATGCAATTTGAATTTTGGAGACCCCTAGGAATCATCCTAGATCTATCATCCTTTTTATGATGTTCCCAGTTCTCTGGATATTAGTTGAATCGGTCTAGAGAAATGATAAAGCTTGGAATATATCATCTGAGTTTCCTATTCAGGGTCTTGGACCCTCCACATATTTTTTCCACAATCTTTGGGTTTTTCAGCAGCTCAAAAGTGATATAGTGAACATTGCAAAAGCATAGTATAATCACAGGGGAGGCACCCTGACAGTCTTGATCCTTCTGATTAGCTGATGCAGTAGAGTTTGCAGATGGTAACCATAACGTGTTGAAGCAGAGTGCGACCAAAACCTTATTGACAATGCACGTGAGGTATTGCAGTGTAAACAAAAGAAACTAAGTGCAATAGTACTACATAATGACAAGGCTGGTTAAGTAAAAAAATAGGAACTGAGGGCCAGTTGCTAAGGAAATCCTGCTGCTTATCGCACTGAAGTTCGTATGTCACTAGACAGAGGGGATAATAACGACCAGGTGTCCAGAGGGCACCCAGCAGACTAGCAGTAGCCCAGGAGCGGCATAACTCAATCAGTGGTGTAAAGGGAAGCTTTCAAGTGTGCATGGATGGAGCAGTGATTCTTAATGAGGGGATGCTGTCGTCTCTTAATCCTTCATTAAAGTTAAGTAAGGGATCACCCATTACAGCAACACTAGGACACTTGCATAGTGCTGTCGTCTCATCTCTGCACAAAGAGGCATTCTAGGCAGGGAAGAGGCCTTTCATTTAATAGTGATGGAGCCAGGTCTAGAAATCTGCTCACTATTTTACTTTTAACTTGAGTTCTTTTTATTGAAAAGGAATTACACAAGAACATTGCATGATAAGTCTTTTAAAGGAATGGGTGTGGTCATAAATGTACATCTGGGACGCCGAGATTATACAATTGCACATAGAGATTGTCAAAAGCACATACTAAAGGCATCCAGTAGCATTTGAAGTACATGGCCAAGATCTTCACTCTAAACCCAAGCTAGGAACATGTCAAGATGAAATACAACGTTGTCAAAACAACCTATCAAAAATTACAGGTCAGTACATTTGCCAGGGTCCCCGAGCAGTACTCGCGCCATACCAGTTTGTACATGGTGTGTATTGCTGAAGTCTGTAGGCCACCAGAATTCCTGAACAGGGAAAGGAAGAGTGCAATGGGTCAGCTAGGTTGTTGTGCAAGTTGGTAGGGAAGAGTACTGGAGTGTCACGGTGGCGGTGCGGACCGCCTAATAAATGGAAGGGTGGAATGGAGTGCCTGGGAGGCCGGGATAGTCTCAGTCTATTAAGGAATAATTGGAGAGCCTTCTGACGCGGTTGTGTGAAGCATGTGAATTCAATGCGGGACAGGTATTGTATCGGGGGCGCCAGATTGCCTGGAACTTGTCATTGGTTCCAGCTACGTTGTGCAAGAGCTGTTCTATGGCAAGAACGTGCCATAGTCAGATCACCCACTGTGGTATAGAGGGTGGTGTTACTTGCTTCCAGGACAAGGAAATTAACTGTCTGGCAGCATGCAATATACAGCTGATCAGTATCCAGTCAGCTCGGGTCATGGCTGTTAGAGTTGATGGTCGTATTCCCAATATTACTATGAGATATGATGAACGGTGGGCTACCCTATCGTGTCTTTCATGTGGCTAAGAACCTCATTCCAAAACGTAGAGATAAGGGCACAGAACCACCATGTGTGTTCAAAGTCTCCATGCGCGCTCTGACAGCACCAGCACTGGTCGGGGAATCCAGCATAGATGGCGGACAAGCAAGCAATTTCTGCTCAATACTTAAAAGGACTTAGGGTGCTTGTATAAACCCATTATGCAGCACTTGAGGCTATAATTCTTGACGCCAAGTCGTGGTCATCAACACAGTGCTGATCTCCTTCCAGTATGCAATCAAAATGGGACAGGTGTGCCGCAGTGGGGACTGATGAAGCGGAAAAAAGAAAGACTAACAAATGTATATATCATGCAACAAAACCGTATGTGCAATGTGTTTTAGCAAATAAAAATAAAATGTGTAGAGAAATGTGCCCACGAAGTAGGTCACCATTAGTTTAAACAAGCTTAATTAATCATGAAAATCGGCAAAAATGTATTAATATATCATATTTGAAGTTATGCTTTATGATTTTCTCATTGAAACTGTTACATGCTTAGCTTAAATTTAGCAGAGGCTTTGGCCTAGTTGCCTGGTCTCAATTTTAACTGCGTAGTATTCACTTGTATTAACAAAGACGTGTTTGAATCTTTAAAAGCTGTATTTTTCCAGTAGAATGACTAATACACTTATCTCACAGTTGCGTGCTAGGCAACTTTCATCCTCTTTGAAGCTCAAGGTCAGTTTCTGCAGGTGCAGACAATGAAGACACTGATGCAGAATTAATTGGCAACATTGTTGCTAGTTATGTTCCAAAACTCCAAGGACACCTTACACGTAGATGAGTATCAAGAGATAAGACACTATTCATTGGTCAAAGAGAAATCACCCTATGGACTCTCCAATGGAAGAACTTGAAGAATTTGGAACTTTTCTTACTTAATCCCACCAGATGAAGAGAAGACAGCCATAATTTGAGACGCCATTTTGAAGCCATATTTTGAGAAGCCATTTTGACGCCATTTTATGCCATTGCCACTTTTACTTTGATGACACTTTGATGCTTTTTCTCTATCCCAGAGAGAGAGACTTTAAAGAATTCTCACCCTAGAGACTTTAACTTTAAACTTTACCCTTTCTTGCCCATACGATAACTTTTGCCCCCCCCTCCCTTTTTCCTTGCCGCTGCAAGGAAAACTTGACTTTAGCTTTGCCCCTTTGGAGAAGCCCCATGCTGATCAAACTGGTACCTGAAGGACGAAGACTTATCTTGAATGCTGATTGTATTTGGTAATTATGAAAGGATAAATGTATTATTGATTGTATTTTCCTTCTTAGGTACCAACTGCTTATTTTGACAGAGCCCAAGCTAGACGTTTTCTAAATTTATGTTGACTAAATTCATTTTGCATGAAGCCCCACATGCCAATGTTAATCAGAGGTTAGTTGAGGTATTCATTTAATGCACCGTGCTGAATTGAAATCTTGTTATGCTGATCAATGTATGCAATTAGTCAATCTCAGTTGCTTTCATTAGTGATTTGCACTGCTATATCTGAGTGCATTATAATCCAAGTTTTGTGTAGGTTGCGTTTCTTCCGCCGTTATGGACAGCCAGTAATGTTCGTATATATGTATCATTTGATTTTGAGACTTACTTACATCGTATTAGCTTTGTTAATAGAGGGAAATAAACTCATTAACTTTTAATAAACAGGTGTGGTTATTCATGACTGAAAGGTCATGGTGTGTCAAATTACTGTTTTCTATTGATCTAATTTGTTGTTTGATTACTAATTGGGTATTAGTTATTGGTTATAAATGATTATTGATTACTGATTTGAGGGATCTGACGATTTATTCGGATGAGGAGAACTCAACCCGGTCAAAAGGTTCACCGACCTCCGGCGAGTCCAAGTATAAGTAATCTACAAGGACTGGACGCGCTATCAGTAGATGGTAGCAGAGCTTGATGGTTTGGCCCTTTGAGACCCCATCTGAAAAATAGACAGATCCAAGTTAGAATTTTTTTTAATAAAACAAGTTGGAGAGATGATGATGCCCTAAATCCCCAATGACTTTCCTGGAATCTCAGAGATTGCGAATGGAGGAAATGGAGGTGTGAGGATGTTTTCGGCGTTTCGAGTGACAGTATGAATGAGGTTAGGGTTTTGCACTTGCAAAGCTTATGCCGCAGACAAATGTGAAGTTTGTGAGGATTTTTAGGGGTTTACGAACTCCAATTAAACTTTTAGAGGACTGGTACTCCAAAGTGTGAAAGTAGGGAAGTCGTCGAACTTCATATGTGTGTAGCGCTTTGTGCAGAAAAATTGTCCACGTGGTTGTTGATGTTGAAACGGGCCCTACGAGGTCAAGAGACTCCGGAGTGTGTTGAAAAGTGTATGAGACACTTGATTGATGTTGTAAGAGAAGCATGGAAGCGTAGCGTTTCCTATCCATAGGACGTTTAATTTGAGAGTTTTGGAGAATTTAAGATTTGAAGCATTAGCAATTTGGGAACAAATAGCTAGAAAGCAACTACAAAAGAAATTTGAGACAAGAGTGAGTAGAGTAGAAAAGACACTAGCGGATGCTAGATGGGATAGTGCTCAAAAGGTTTGGAGATCAGCTATATTGCAGGGAATTAAATTGTTTCCAGCAATTACTGAAGAAGTAGAGACGGAAGGAAAGAAAGCTACCCATAAAACAAACAGGGGTCAGTTCAAAGATAGAGAAGACAAGCGAACCTCGAAAAGGTCAGACGAATCAGATGATGAGGAATTCATTCTGCAATTGCTAAATGACCGTCCACCACCATACGTGGAAAATGAAAATGGCCCAAGCACTAGTACTGCCCCTCCAGAACCAATACGGGGTATTGTAACACCAAAATTGATAAAAATACAGATGCAGAGTAGTCCTAATATGCCTTTTACACAGGAAATACCACAAGTTCAGAGAATATATCCTGACGTGACTAAACTGGAACCTGTTAATAATTATCAGCCACAGGTCCAAAGAAGCTATTATGATGAGCATAAATTGGAAATAAATTCTAATTTAGTGATGCCTCAAAGGCAGACACAAGAAATGCCAAGGTACATTCAAACAGCAGTAAACAGTCAGACATGTCAGCGATGATGAACCACAATATGGGAATTAACGTGCCACAGAATTTGGGTAACAGACAGAATCCGGATGCAATATCTTTGCCTATCACTGTAGGTCCGCTAGTGCCATTATATATACAAGCAAAGCCACGTGTATGCGATCAAGGTGTAATGACACAGAATGAGACAGGAAGAGGATATGTTGAAAATACCCAAGAAATGACTCCCATGGGAACACTCTCAAACAGATCTGGGTCTTTGTTGGAATTTAGCCCTATTCCAATTTGTGTTCTGGCGACTGTGGTAAAGTCAAATCCACCACTGATAGTACTGCACATTTCAAAAACAGAAACATTACAGAAACCATCAGTAGCAGTGGATGTAGATGCTACATTAATGGGACTAAATGCACAACAGTTAACACAATGGTTGAACAGTCTGAATACTCCACAGAGTACACCCAAGGGAAAAGGAGAAGAATATTTGAACCAAATAAGATTGGGCATAGAAGCAGGTGAACTCGTAGATGGAACAATGGATCTGAACAGGTTAGAATCATACACAGAAGAGCTGAGATACATTTGCCCTAGAATTACAAGAGAAGTAAGCAGTGTAAATAAGAGGTTACAAGAAATTGCAGACAGATATAAAATAGACATAAATAAAACCAAGCACTTGAGCAGAAGTTACAGGCTAGACTTCGAAACAAAAGACTTTGAACACATGAGATCTGCAGGAATAAAAACGCACCTTAAAGAAATACGGCAAAGCGCGCAGGTTTGGAGATGCTTAGACAAATGGAAAAGCAGATGGGTTAAAAAAGATAAGAAGAAAGAAAGTACCCTAGATCAGTACAGAATGATGGACTTATAAACATGTTACCAATGAGAGAAACAGCAGGAGGAAAATGTATTCACGTACCATGGCACAGGTGTGGTATTCAATCTTTTATGGATGATTACCCCAGGTTAAGAGAGAAACCGATTGAATGGTATCAACAAATAGATAGATTCCTGAAACTCGCAAAGTGTCTTTGGGAAGACTTGAATACTTTATTTGACATTGTAGTTCCAGCAGATTTGTGGGAAGAATGTAAAAGAGCTATCGTTTGGCCGACAAAAGAACCGGAAAGAGATAAGGACTCAGGTGTACCATCGCCTGAGGTAATGAAAATATACCAAGGTGATTGAGTATTTGAAAGCAAAAGTGGTGTCGAAAATTTAGATTGGCAGAAATTTGACAGAACTGCACAGGAAGTTAAAGAGTTGATACATGCATACTATGAGAGATTGTTGAAAGCATTTCAAAATTATAGTGGCACGGAAACGATTGAGGCGAAAGACATGCTCCATTTTGTATTCAGATTTGTGGAAGGATTGAGACCCGAAATTAGCCAGATGATTAAAATGCATTCGATTTGTTGGCAGTCAAAATCGATCGATGAAGTGTTGAACTATGGAAAATACCGCAGTGATGAGATTGAGACAAAGCAGAAAAAGTTGAAGGAAAAAGTGATGGTGATGCAGATTAGAGCAGCTCAGACAGGTTTGCAAGGTTTTCAACAACAATTGCTGCAGCAGCAACAGCAGGGAAATGTTATGTTTCAGCCACGGATGAGAGGCAGAGGCTGGGGAGGTTTTGTAAATAATGGTCCTGATTTAAATACTGTTGTGATTCCAAATGGTATACAGGCAATGAAGAAAGTGATGCCATGTCACACGTGCTGAATCATCGGACATTGGAAACGGGAGTGCCCAATGTTGGTGCAGGAAAGTGTAGGTCAGCAAAACAATGATGTCAATACATTTCAGAATATGAGTGGACCAAAATTGAGAGGTCCAAACCCAAATTTCCAAAATAATGTAAATCAGATGCATGGTCTACAACCCATGCAACAACAGCAGGTACAAATGCCCCGTGTACAAATGGTACAATCACATCCGATGCAAGAGCAGTTTCTTATGGTACGTAATCAGCAAATGCAAGTACCCTTAGCACCAATGAATCAGCAACAAGTAATGCTTCCTCAACAGGTCACAGGTCAAAGAATGAATCAAAGTAACACAGTACACCAATTCCCGTTACACAGTCAGAATGGAATAAACAATGAATGGGAGAGTGAAAGTTCAGATGAGGAGGGAAATTGTATGCTTGCAGCATCTTTGGAAGTTGATCAAAAGGGACCCTATGTGGAAGGAAGAGTTATGGGTCAGAGAGTTTCATTTTTGGTTGACACAGGAGCTACACGCTCGACAGTTAGAAGTATTGAAGTACCAAATTTGCCACTTTCAGGGAGAACAGTTCAAGTAGTGGGAGTAGAAAATCAGTATCTGACAAACCCAATTACAGATCCGGTACAAGTCGAAATTGGTAACTTCCAAGGGTTACATAAATTTGTGGTATGTGACTTAAGTCCAATATCCTTATTAGGAAGAGATCTATTATGCAAACTAGGATGCTCGATTTTGTGCTCACATAATGGAATTAAAATTCAGACAAACAGTGATGAGGAAGAAGAGGACAGTACAGAAGAAGAAGAAATGGATACTGTTGATGAAGAGTATCCCCTGATTACTCTTTATCCTATGCTCACTGAAGCAGATATTCCAGCTGATTTACAAGAAACTGTTGGAAAAGAAGTGTGGGATATGACAGGGAAAGAAGTAGGATTAATAAAAGGAGCAGAAGCAGTGAAAGTGACTATAAAACCTAATGTAAACTTTCCTCAGACTCCACAATACCATATGCCACAAGATATCCTTATGAAGGTCGCCCAACTCATTGACGAATTTGTGAAACAGAGAGTACTGAAAGAAGTACTGAGTAGTCCATGTAATTCACCAATCATGGGACTGATAAAGCCAAGTGGAAAGGTCCAAATTGTTCAAGATTTGAGAAAAATAAATGACACAATAGTCAAATGTTGTCCCATAGAACCAAATCCAGCTGTAATAATGTTTCAAATCCCATGTGATGCAGAGTGGTTCACAGTCATTGATTTGTCACAAGCATTCTTTTCTGTGCCTCATCATGAGGACAGCCAATTTCTCTTTTGTTTAAAATTTTTAGACAGAGTCTACTGTTGGTGTCGAATTCCTCAAGGGTTTTCGGAGTCACCATCTATTTTCAATCAGATTCTGAAGAAGAATTTGGAATCATTGGAATTACCTTTCGAATCAATCTTAGTACAGTATATTGACGATTTACTGATTGCATCCAAAACAGAAAATGACTGTACAGTTGACACTATTGCCCTACTGAATCATTTGGGAAGGAATGGACACAAAGTGTCTCCTTCGAAATTGCAATACTGCCAAAAGAAAGTGAAATATTTGGGTCACCAAATAGTAAGAGGGTCGAGAAGAATAATGAAAGAAAGAATAACGACTATACTTCAAATGAGTCCACCCAAAACAAGAAAAGAGGTGAGAAAGTTTTTGGGAATGGTGAGCTACTGTCGCCAATGGATTCCCAATTTGTCAACTCTAGCCAAACCGTTACTGAAACTGACCCAGAAAGATGTGCAAGATGAAAGAAGCTATGACTCTTCAAAATCGGCTTGCTTTAGACATTCTTTTAGCAAAGAATGGCGCCGTTTGCAAAATGTTTAGTGCACGTCACTGTTGCTCATATATACCTGACAACAGTAAAAAAATTAGAAATATGCTTACAAATTTAACTAATGATAGTACAGATTTGAAAGAATTGAAAGAACCAGGAGTATGGGAAGAAGTTGGAAAAGGTTTTGCTTCCGTGGGAAATTGGCTCAGCAACATTTGGAATGGAATTTTAATGAAAATAGTAAAAGGAATATTAATAATATTAATTTGTTTAATAGGTATTTGGGGAATATGGAAAATTATTAAAATATTGAGATTAAGAAACAAGAGAAGAACTGAAAAGAAAGAACAAAAAGAAATGGTAAAATTATACAGAGAAAATTCAAAGGGAGAAAAAAGAAAAAGAGAATTGATTGAAATGAAAGAATATTGAAACAGGATTTTGAATAAAACAAAATTTGTGAAGGAAGATTTAGTATGATGACACGATTAGTCATCAGAGGAGGGATTGATGAAGTGGAAAAATAAAGACTAACAAATTTATATATCATGCAACAAAACCGTATATGTAATGTGTTTTAGCAAAGAAAAATAAAATGTGTAGAGAAATGTGCCTACGAAGTCGGTCACCATTAGTTTAAACAAGCTTAATTAATCATGAAAATCGGCAAAAATGTATTAATATATCATATTTGAAGTTATACTTTATGATTTTCTCATTGAAACTGTTACATGCTTAGCTTAAAATTAGCAGAGGCTTTGGCCTAGTTGCCTGGTCTCAATTTTAACTGCGTAGTTTCGACTTGTATTAACAAAGACGTGTTTGAATCTTTAAAGGCTGTATTTTTCCAGTAGAATGACTAATACACTTATCTCAAAGTTGAGTGCTAGGCAACTTTCATCCCCTTTGAAGCTCAAGGTCAGTTTCTGCAGGTGCAGACAATGAAGACACTGATGCAGAATTAATTGGCAACATTGTTGCTAGTTATGTTCCAAAACTCCAAGGACACCTTACACGTAGATGAGTATCAAGAGAAAAGACACTATTCATTGGTCAAAGAGAAATCACCCCATGGACTCTCCAATGGAAGAACTTGAAGAATTTGGAACTTTTCTTACTTAATCCCACCAGACGAAGAGAAGACAGCCATAATTTGAGACGCCATTTTGAAGCCATATTTTGATAAGCCATTTTGACGTCATTTTATGCCATTGCCACTTTTACTTTGATGACACTTTGATGCTTTTTCTCTATCCCAGAGAGAGAGACTTTAAAGAATTCTCACCCTAGAGACTTTAACTTTAAACTTTACCCTTTCTTGCCCATACGATAACTCCCCCACCCCTTTTTCCTTGCCGCTGCAAGGAAAACTTGACTTTAACTTTGCTCCCTTTGGAGAAGCCCCATGCTGATCGAACTGGTACCTGAAGGACGAAGACTTATCTTGAATGCTGATTGTATTTGGTAATTATGAAAGGATAAATGTATTATTCATTGTATTTTCCTTCTTAGGTACCAACTGCTTATTTTGACAGAGCCCAAGCAAGAATTTTTCTAAATTTATGTTGACTAAATTCATTTTGCATGAAGCCCCACATGCCAATGTTAATCAGAGGTTAGTTGAGGTATTCATTTAATGCACCGTGCTGAATTGAAATCTTGCTATGCTGATCAATGTATGCAATTAGTCAATCTCAGTTGCTTTTATTAGTGATTTGCACTGCTATATCTGAGTGCATTATAATGCATTGTGTAGGTTGCGTTTCTTCCGCCGTTATGGACAGCCAGTAATGTTCGTATATATGTATCATTTGATTTTGAGACTTACTTACATCGTATTAGCTTTGTTAATATAGGGAAATGAACTCATTAACTTTTAATAAACAGGTGTGGTTATTCATGACTGAAAGGCCATGGTGTGTCAAATTACTGTTTTCTATTGATCTAATTCGTTGTTTGATTACTAATTGAGTATTAGTTATTGGTTATAAATGATTATTGATTACTGATTTGAGGGATCTGACGATTTCTTCGGATGAGGAGAACTCAACTCGGTCAAAAGGTTCACCGACCTCGGCGTGTCCAAGTATAAGTAATCTACATAGACTAGACGCGCTATCAGGACATGCCGAACTATTTGTTGTAAACTGCTCCCTAGCCTCCCAGGGGTCAAGTAGGTACAATAAAGGATATGTTAGATGTATTAGAATCTAGCATTATAAAACATCTTGTGAGGATATGAAAGCATATTCTCCCACTTCTAGGTAAAAGGGCGGCCCACGTCCCCTTCCTACTTAGTATGGAACTTTGCTAAGGGGTGTGCCAATTGGTCCAGGACGGCTCTAATGAGCTAGGAGATTGGTCTTAATCCATAGCCAATGGTAAACAATGTTTGGGTTAGCAGGTGAGTGCAAGGCTCAGTATCATGTATGCCCCAGAGGAACCCAAGTGCATACTAGGGTGTCTGTGAGTAAGAAATAAGCCCACTGATAGGCTCGCTGCTCAATCAGGGAGTCAAATAGGATCAAAGTGCCATCCTTAAATAAGTTGCCCATCAAGAAATCCTCAAGCTCTCCCATGCCACAGCAGCTCCCTAGGGGATGCTCTGAAAAGTTCCTGTATCAATGAAGATGTACAGGAAAGTTTATTCAGGATAAGAATACCAACCAGCAGGGCAACCAACAACCCAGCAACTGCCAGACACACTGTTCAACTCTCCCTCAACATTCCAACTGTCCTGGTTACCACTCCAACATTCTACATTCCCGTATTCCTCCCAAGACAGACCCAACATATACTTCCCAAATATTAAACCCCAAAAAGGACAATAACACAAAGCTCCCCAAACAAACAAAAAAAACAAGAACTTGTATTGAAACATAAAATGATGCATTCAAAATATATAGTCATGTAATCTTACAGAAGGTCTCCTTTCTGTGGGATTTCTCACAAATGGCTTTCCCACAGTGAGGGTTCTTGAAGCACCAGTTTCCTTTGATGAAGATATTGAATTTTAGGAGGGTGACCTGGCTCATAGTGGGTACCTGATGGTACTTACACCTTGTGCCAGGTCTAGTTATCTCTTATAAGTAGATTAGTAGTGTTCTAGCAGCTTAGGCTGATAGAGGTAGCTAGACATGCAAAGCTCCTACTATACCATTTACGTCATAGCATTATATCATAAGAAACACAATACCCAGAGTTACTAAAAATAAAGGTACTTTATTTTAGTGACAATATGCCAAAAGTATGTCAGAGGATATACTTCCTTAGGAGGTAAGTAAAATACACAAAATATACACACAAACCAAAATCAGGTAAGTAAACAGTTAGAAAAGATGTGCAAACACTGTAGAATACAATAGGATGCAATAGGAGACAATAGGCCTAGGGGCAACACAAACCATATACTCCAAAAGTGGAATGCGAACCACGAATAGACCCCAGGCCTAGTGTAGTGTGTAGAGGGTCACTGGGAGTGTAAGAAAACACTAAGGGTGTCCAAGATACCCCACCCCAAAACCCTGGAAAATAGGAGTAAATTTACCCTGCTACCCCAGAAAGACATTAAAGTCGAGATAGGGGATTCTGCATAGGCAACAACTTACTGCAAAGCACGGAAGATGGATTCCTGGACCTGAGTACCTGCAAAGGAAGGGGACCAAGTCCAAGAGTCACGCAAGTGTCCAGGGGGGTCAGGAGCCCACTAAACCCCGGATGAAGGTGCAAAAGGGCAGCCTCTGGGTGGCAGAAGCCAAAGATTCTGCAACAAGGGTAGATGGCAGGTATTTCTCCTTTGGTAAAGAGAAGTCCCACGGCGTGCTGGAGGATGCAGAGTTGTTTCCATGCAGAAAGACCACAAACAAAACTTTCTAGCTGCAAGATTTGTGGTTGAAGATAATGGGTGCTGCCCGAGCCCAGGAAGGACCGGAAGGTCGCCCCTTGGAGGAGGAAACAGAGGAGGTGCTCAGCAACAGAGAGAGCCCATGCAGAAGCAGGCAGCACCCACAGAAGCACTTGAACAGGCGTTCAAGAAATCTGAGCACAGCAGTTGTCTCAACACAACAAAAGAGGGTCCCACGAAGTTGGTGGTCAACTCAGTGAGTTGAGCGATGCAGGATGGAGTGCTGGGGACCTGGGCTGTGCTGTGCACGAAGGAATCCTTGCAAAAGTACACAGAAGCCCTAGCAGCTGCAGATCACTCAGTACACAGGATTACTGTCTGGCGTGGGGAGGCAAGGACTTACCTCCACCAAATTTGGACAGAAGGACCACTGGACTGTCGGGGTCACTTGGATCCAGCTCCTGTGTTCAAGGGACCAAGCTCGTCAAGATAAGAGGGGACCCAGAGGACCAGTGATGCAGAAGTTTGGTGCCTGCGTTAGCAGGGGGAAGATTCCGTTGACCCCCGGGAGATTTCTTCTTGGCTTCCAGTGCAGGGTGAAGGCAGACAGCCCTCAGAGCATGCACCATCCCAGGAAACAGTCGAGAAAGCCTGCAGGATTAGGCACTACAATGTTGCTGGTAGTCGTCTTGCTACTTTGTCGCGGTTTTGCAGGCGTCCTGGAGCAGTCAGCTGTCGATCCTTGGCAGAAGTCAAAGAGGGAGATGCAGAGGAACTCTGGTGAGCTCTTGCATTCGTTATCTGGCGAGAAACCCACAGGAGAGACCCTAAATAGCCCTCAGAGGAGGATTGGCTACCTAACCAGGTAAGAGCCTTTCAGGAGGGGTCTCTGACATCACCTGCTGGCTCTGGCCACTCAGACATCTCCACTGTGCCATCAAACCTCTGCATTCAAGATGGCAGTGGTCTGGGAAACACTGGAGGAGCTCTGGGCACCACCCATGGGTTGGTGATGGACAGGGAAGTAGTCACTTCCCTTTCCTTTGTCCAGTTTTGCACCAGAGCAGGGGCTGGGGTATCCCTGAACCGGTGTAGACTGGCTTATGCAAGAAGGGCACCATCTGTGCCCTTCAAAGCATTTCCAGAGGCTGGGGGAGGCTACTCCTCCCCAGCTCTTAACACCTATTTCCAAAGGGAGAGGGTGTAACACCCTCTCTCAGAGGAAATCCTTTATTCTGCCTTCCTGGAACTGGGCTGCCCAGACCCCTGGAGGGCAGAAACCTGTCTGAGGGTTGGCAGCATCAGTAACTGCAGAGAAAACCCCAGAGAGCTAGTTTGGCAGTACCCGGGGTCCATGCTGGAGACCAAGAGATGCATGGGATTGGCACCCCAATACCACATTTGGCTTGGGGAGGCAATTCCATGATCTTTGACATGTTACATGGCCATGTTCGGAGTTACATTGTGAAGCTACATAGAGGTATTGACCTATATGTAGTGCACACGTGTAATGGTGTCCCTGCACTCACAAAGTCCGGGTAAATTGCCCTGAATCATGTGGGGGCACCTTGGCTAGTGCCAGGGTGCCCTCACACTTAGTAACTTTGCACCTAACCTTCATTAAGTGGGGGTTAGACATATAGGTGACTTATAAGTTACTTAAGTGCAGTGTAAAATGGCTGTGAAATAACGTGGGCGTTATTTCACTCAGGCTGCAGTGGCAGTCCTGTGTAAGAATTGTCTGAGCTCCCTATGGGTGGCAAAAGAAATGCTGCAGCCCATAGGGATCTCCTGGAACCCCAATACACTGGGTACCTAGGTACCATATACTAGGGAATTATAAGGGTGTTCCAGTGTGCCAATTAGAATTGGTGAAAATAGTCACTAGCCTGCAGTGACAATTTTAAAAGCAGAGAGAGCAGAAACACTGAGGTTCTGGTTAGCAGAGCCTCAGTGATACAGTTAGGCACCACACAGGGAACACATATAGGCCACAAACTATGAGCATTGGGATCCTGGCTAGCAGGGTCCCAGTGACACATATCAAACACACTGACAAATAGGGTTTCCACTATGAGCACTGGGGTCCTGGCTAGCAGGATCTCCGCGAGACAGTAAAAACACCCTGACATATACTCACAAACTGGCCAAACGTGGGGGTAACAAGGCTAGAAAGAGGCTACTTTCCTACAGGAATCATTACCAGGTTCACTTCTTCCAGGATCCTTACATGTCACACTGTTCTCCATCATAGGTTTCTGTAGCGATCATTTTTCTTTGTTCCACAATTTGCCATCCTCAAGCATAGCTGCCCACTTTTTGACTCGTACCATTTTTTTAGGATATGAAAACTCTGACCCTTGGAGAGCCACCCATGTAATTTAACACTAATCCAATCTCCTTCTCCGACCAATAACATTGTTCATCACTGTGCTCAGTGATATACTTTCTTTGAGTACACCCACTTTTATTATTAATCTGTGTTTTTTCTCTTCAGACACCGTTAAATCATTCATTAAAAAAAGCACCAACTTTGTTGCAGCCATCCGCCCCTTCAGCAATGCAAACTCTGACACACCTGTGACAGCATTAGGAATAGTATGCATTGCCCCTCAACAAATTCTCCAACTCCTTGATCTACATTCCCTTCTTGTCACCACTGAAAAGTTCCTCTACCAATGAAGACCAAAGGCACCGTAAAGATGTATAGGTAAGTTTATTCAGGATAAGAATACATAACCTGGGGTGCATGGCTGAGCAAGATGGCCGACCAACACCTCTTAAGAAGAGCTCCTGTGCCCAGATCACCATTGGTCAACTTCCTGCTGCTACCACTGCAACTCCTGACTGCTAGGGGGCCAAGCTAAACACATCAGGTTATGGTGGATTCCCCCCATGTTGCTTTGGGGGTACGCAGAGTCGCTTGGACCCCTTGGCTGCTGACGGCCTCGCTAGGAGATGAACTGGGGCCGAAAATGTTGCGTGGTGCATACTGTTAGAAATGAGGTTGGAAGTCAGTTTGCACTCTGTCCAAGCAGGGACCTCACTCTAGTCCGGGTAAAGGAGAAATACACCTGGTAAACCTCCACTGCCCCCCTTGGTAGCTTGGCACAAGCAGGAAGGCTGAACCCCAGAAGCAATGTGTAAAGTATTTTTACCAACACACACAGTAATAAAGTGAAAACACTACAAAATGGACAACACACCAGTTTAGAAAAATAGGCAATATACATATAAATCAAACAAGACCAAAACCGAAAAAAATCCAACATCCACAAGTAAAGATATGAATTTTCAAAAGAATAAGAGTTTTAATCCACAGAAAATAATGGAAACGTTGTTGTTACACAAAGTACCTGGTTTGCATCAAAAATAAAGCCGCACGGGCAAGCATGCATTGGAAAAGTCACGAATGCGTTGATTCCTTACTCGCAAATGAGGCCGTGCGTCGTTTCTTCTCCGGTCGGGTCAGCGATGTGTTGTTTTTCTCCTTTGCAACAGAGCGATGTGTTGGTTTCTGGACAGGCACCTCTGGTCCAGGCAGCCTTTGCGTTGATTTTTCATGCCCATGCCCATTCTGGTGTCAGGAAACTGCACTGCATGGGGTTTGCCTCATTATCAGCAGCTGCAAGTGGGCGTTGTGCGTTGTTTCTCCAGCCGTGATGCATCGATCTTCCAGCCGCAATGCAAGTGGAGCATCGATTTCAGCCGAGAGGATGGCAGCGTGTCCTTTTCAGCTGTGTTGTGGATGGTGCATCAAAAAATTCCCCGCACAGTGGTCTGTGTGTGGATTTCAGTCCTTTTCTACCAGCTTCACCTCCCAAGGGCCCAGGGACTGGATAGGGCACCATGTGGAAGGGCATGAGTCTCACCAGAGAATCCAGGTGCTCATAGAGGAAGTCCTTGATGGCCCTAAGACTTCCTCAACAGAAGGCAAGCTCAACTCAAGTCCTTGGAGATTCTTCTCAAGCAGGTATGCACAACAAAGTTCAGTCTTTGTCCCCTTTCACAGGCAGAAGCAGCAACTGCAGGATAACCTAATTTACTAGTACGTCTCTAGTCAAGTGCACTACCTGTGCCCAGGGCCTGTAAATTAAATGCTACTAGTGGGCTGCAGCACTGCTTGTGCCACCCACATAAGTAGACCTCTAAGCATGTCTCCGGCCTGCCTCCTCAGTGCCTGTGTGTGCAGTTTCACTGCCACTTCGACATGGCATTTAAAAGTACTTGCCAAGCCTTAAAGTCCCCTTTTTCTACATATAAGTCACCCCTAAGGTAGTCCCTAGGGAGCCCATAGGGCAGGGTGCTATGTAGGTAAAAGGTGGGACATGAACATGTGTGTTCTATATGCCCTGGTAGTGTAAAACTCCTAAATTTGTTTTACACTGCTGTGAGGCCTGCTCCTTTCATAGGATAGCATTAGGGCTACCCTCATATACTGTTTGAGTGGTAGATCCTGATCTGAAAGGAGTAGCCAGGTCATATTTAATATGGCCAGAATGGTGATACAAAATCCTGCTTAATGGTGAAGATGGATGTTATATTACTATTTTAGAGGAACGAGTTACTTACCTTCGGTAACAACTTTTCTGGTGGCTACATTAGCTACCTGTGGATTCCTCACGTATTGAATACTCCCATTGCGCCAGCATTCGACGGAAATCTTCTTCCTAGCTTCTGCACGTCGACGAGGACGTCACAATTGCCCACGCGACGCCGTCTGACGTCAGGCAATAAGAGGTCCTCGCCAACGTGCCAACGTCAGAACCAACATTTTTTACGTGCCTGAGATTAATAGGCCATTGAGATAAATAATCAAATTACAATATTTAATGACATTCAAGATAAATACATCATTTCAAGAACTCAAGATTTTTTTTTTTTTTTTTTTAAATAAATAAATACACAAATAAATATATATACAGTATATGTACACGTCCTCAAAAACCAAGAGGAGCACACCCAAGAATAACTTGGTTAGATCAGACAGGCAACGGGGAGGCGGGTGGGACCGTGGGGAATCCAAAGGTAGCTAATGTATCCACCAGAAAAGTCGTTACCGAAGGTAAGTAACCCGTTCTTCTGATGGATACAGCTACCTGCAGATTCCTCACATATTGAATAGAGTCCCAAAGCAGTACTGCACTCGGTGGTGGGTGCCTGAATGGTCAAACCAAGAAATCCTGCAGCACTGACCATGCAAAATGGCCATCCCTCCTAACCTCAGAGTCCAAGCAGTTATGCTTTGCAAAAGTTTGGAGGGATGACCAAGTTGCGGCCTTACAGATGTCGACCACAGGAACACCCCTAGCCAAGGCCGAAGAGGCCGACTTAGCTCTGGTGGAATGAGCTGTTATACCATCAGGGGGTTCCTTCTTTGCTAAAGAGTAACACATTTTAATGCAAAGAATGACCCACCTGGAGAGTGTTCTCTTGTGGACTGCCTTTCCTCTCCTCTTTCCCACGTACCAGATGAAGAGCTGATCCTCCAGCCTGAAATCCCTCGTTCTGTCCACATAAAAGCTTAACGCTCTCCTCGGGTCCAAGCGGTGTAGTCTCTCTTCTTCTTTCGAAGGATGAGGCGGAGGATAAAACAAGAAAGAGTAATCGTTTGGGCCATATGAAAGGGTGAAACAACCTTCGGTAGGAAAGCAGCCTTGGTCCTCAACACCACCTTATCCCCATAAAAAGATGTGTAAGGGGGTTTGACAGATAGAGCCTGCAGCTCATTCACTCTTCTTGCGGAAGTAATTGCAAAAAGGAAAACAGTCTTTAGGACCAATAACCTTAAGAGACAAGAATGCATAGGCTCAAATGGGGTACCCATAAGAAAAGTCAGAACCAGGTTTAAATCCCACTGAGGCATAATGAAAGGAGTGGGAGGAAATTTGTTAATAAGACCTTTTAAAAATCTAAGTACTATAGGGGATTTGAATAGAGAAGGCTGGTCCGGAAGACATAGAAAGGCTGACAGGGCAGATAAATATCCCTTGACTGTAGCCACTGCACAACCCCTCTGTGCCAGAGACAGTGCAAAAGACAAGATATCTGATGAGTGAGCACGTAAGGGATCAATTTGTCTCTCTCCACACCAAATCACAAATTTAGCCCACCTATTAGCGTAGATAGATTTAGTGGAGTGTCGCCTGGCCGATAAGATAACATCCACTACATCAGGCAGGAGAGAAAAGGAACTCAGGTTGCCCCGTTCAATCTCCAGGCATGAAGGTGCAGGCTCTGGAGGTGGGGGTGTAGGACCTGCCCGTGCGACTGCGAGAGGAGGTCTGCCCTGAGAGGGAGACGGAGCGGAGGGCACAGTGAGAGTTGGAGAAGGTCCGAGTACCATACCCTTCTTGGCCAATCCGGAGCTATTAAGATGACCTGGGTCCGGTCTTGGTGAATTTTCCTCAAAACTCGAGGAATCAAGGGTATGGGGGGAAACGCGTAAAGCAACTGGTCGCACCAGGTCATCTGAAACGCGTCCCCCAATGCTCCGTGTACCGGACACTGGAGGCTGCAAAATAACGGGCAGTGCGAGTTCTCCTGGGTGGCAAACAGATCTATCCGAGAAAACCCCCACATCTGGAAGATTAGACGGACTTGATCCGGATGGAGACGCCACTCGTGATCGGTCAAGAAATGGCGACTGAGAGCATCCGCACGCACGTTCAAGACTCCGGCCAGATGATTTGCTACCAAACAAATCTGATGGTCCTTTGCCCAAGACCAAAGCCGCAGAGCTTCTCTGCAGAGAAGGTACGACCCTACTCCTCCCTGCTTGTTTATATACCACATTGCGGTAGTATTGTCCGTCAGGACCTGAACCGACTGACTGCGAAGGGACGGGAGGAAGGCCTTGAGTGCAAGACGTACAGCCCGCAACTCCAACAGATTTATATGAAACATCTGTTCTACTGGAGACCAAAGACCTTTGATCTCCAGGTCCCCCAGATGAGCTCCCCACCCTAGAGTGGAAGCATCCGTTTTTACTGTGGTCACCAGCGGAGGTTGCGAGAACGGCCTTCCTTGGGAAAGATTGCCGTCCGCAATCCACCATTTTAAATCCGCAGCAGCGTCCCCGGAGATCCTTATTGATCCTTTGAGATCCCCTTTGTGTTGAGACCACTGCTTCCGGAGGCACCACTGAAGAGCCCTCATGTGCCAGCGAGCGTGAGTGACCAGCAGAATGCAAGAAGCAAACAGACCGAGCAGGAGCAGGACCTTGAGGACCGGAATGACAGCTCCACTTTGAAACATTGGAACCAATGCCTGAATGTCCTGAATCCGCTGAGGCGGAGGAAAGGCGCAACTCAATGTTGTATCCAGTTCTGCCCCTATGAACAGGAGGCGCTGAGAGGGCTCTAGGTGAGATTGGGTACATTCACTGAAAAACCCAGGTCGAACAACACCTGGATTGTCGACTGAAGGTGATGCAGCATGAGCTCCGGAGACTTGGCTTTGATCAACCAGTCGTCCAGATAAGGAAAAACTGCTATCCCCTTCCTTCTGAGCTCTGCTGCAACCACCAACATCCCCTTTGTGAAGACTCGGGGTGCTGAAGTAAGACCAAAGGGGAGGACCGCAAACTGATAGTGCTGCGACCCCACCACAAACCGGAGATACTTCCTGTGTGACTTGAATATCGGGATATGAAAGTAAGCATCCTGTAAGTCGACAGACACCATCCAATCTCCATCGTTCAGCGCCAAAAGCACCTGAGCTAGGGTCAGCACCTTGAACTTTTCCTGTTTGAGGAACCAATTCAAGATCCTCAGGTCCAGGATTGGCCCCAACCGACCATCCTTCTTAGGGATCAGGAAGTATCTTGAGTAACAAACCTGACTCCTTTCCTGTTCTGGAACCAACTCCACCGCACCCTTTGAAAGGAGGACTTGAACCTCCTGTTCTAGCAACAGGAGATGCTCTTCTGAACAGTAGGAAGGGTGGGGCGGGATGGGGGGCGGAAACTCCCGAAATGGTAGGGCATAGCCTTTCCTCACAATACTGGTAACCCAGGAGTCTGATGTTATGACCTCCCACTTGTGGAGAAAGTTAAATAACCTCCCCCCTACAGGAGTGGAGTGAGAAGGAATTGGCGGAAGTCTAAGGCTGCTTCCCATGCTGCACCCCTCCAGAGGAAGAGGAAGAGGCAGAGTGCTGCTGGGTGGCTCCTCTGGTGCGGACCCCACCCATCCCTCTGTAAGATCTATAGGAGAGAGCAGAGGCGGGTTGATGCTGGAATCTCCCTCGAAAGGAGGAGGAGGAGGAACCACGACCAAATCCTCGAAACCTCCTAAAAAATCTGGAGGAAGCAGAAGAAGAGGCTTGCAAGCCCAAAGACTTGGCAGTGGCCCTACTCTCCTTAAACCTCTCTAGAGCTGAATCAGCCTTGGTGCCGAAAAGCCTATCACCATCAAAAGGAAGGTCTAAGAGGGTCGATTGTACATCAGAAGAAAATCCAGAGCTACGAAGCCAGGCTTGCCTCCTTGTAGCCACAGCAGCACCCATAGCTCTAGCAACAGAGACGGTCGTATCTAACCCAGATTGAATAACCTGGGTTGCCGCTGCTTGAGCATCAGATAGCAGGCTCAATAATTCTTGAGGCACCTCAGTATGCGTCGACTTAATCTCGTCCATCAGGGCGTAAATGTATCTCCCTAAAATGCACGTAGCATTGGTGGATTTCAAAGCCATGCTACATGACGAGAAAGCCTTCTTTGATGATATGCCCATTTTTTTAGAGTCTCTATCTGAGGGCACAGCTGGAAAGGATCCTGGAGCAGATCGGGCTGAGCAAGAAGCCTGAACCACTAGGCTTTCAGGTGTTGGGTGCCTGGAAAGGAAGTCTGGGTCAGCAGGCGCAACTCGATATCTCCGAGCCACAGATCTATTCACCGCCGAAGATGACACCGGCTTCTTCCAGAATTCCATGATGGGATCCAACAGTGCCTCATTAAAAGGCAAAAGTGGCTCCGCAGTTGTTGAGGCAGGGTGTAACACTTCTGTCAAGATATTTGGCTTGGACTCAGACACCGGCAAAGGGAGATCCAAAAAGTCAGCCGCTTTTCTGATGACCGAATGAAAAGTCGCCGCCTCCTCCGTGTACTCTCCAGGTGACGACAAGTCCCATTCTGGAGAGGTGTCCAGATCACTAGCCGTGTCCAAGCCATGGAGATCTTCACGAGAGTCCTCAATCTCCCCTTCCTCCAATGTCTGCCTCCGATATTCTTGCTTTTCAAGGCGGCGAAGAGCAAGCTTCCTCGAATGCAGTCTCTATCCTCGGCGTCGACATGGCGTCAGCAGATGTCGAAGCTTGACGCCGCTCCCCGGATCCATCAGACGCCAGATCTAAGGGCGCCATGGATGTCTTCGGCGCCGAACGAGGAGTAGGACGGACAGAAGACTGTTCCGGGGCCGGTGAAGGTCTACTCGGCGTCACTGGCTGAGACACTGACGCCACAGGAGCCGACGCCACAGGCGCCGACACCGGCGCCGAGCCCACATTTCCCAAGGGAAGAAAGGGCATAAAGGGTGCCGGTCGTAGTGGAGCCGGAGCACCCATGTTGAAGGCCAAAGGGCCTGAAGGACCAGCCGGTCCACCACCTGGAGCCATCTGTTGGAAGATGGAGAACATCGCATTCAAGAATGCGGAACTATCGGCTCCAGGGGCCTGGAAAGCCGGGCACTGAGGTGCCTGGGTCGAAGGCGACATCGACGCCGGTCCCGAGGTCTGCATGGTCGGAGAAAACACCTGAGGCCGTGGAACCTCGAACACCGAAGGAGGATGAACAGGTGACATTGGTGAAGTCGGGGAAGTTGGAGATGCTAACGGCGTCGGCGGCTGGGGAGAGACGGTGGGACTAACTTCCCAAGTCTTCCGACGTCGAGTCGAAGGTGACCTCGATCGAGACCTCTCCCTACTCGACCGGCGCCGAGATTCTTGACGACGCCGGGACTCCTGATGACGCCGATGCGACTTCGGTGAAGACGACTTGCGGTGATGTCTTTTCTCCTTCTTCTTTGATTTTGCCAAAAAAAGCTTGGCCTCATGTTCTTTTAAGGCCTTTGGATTCATACGTTGACAAGAATCGCACTTGTCAACGTCGTGGTCGGAACTGAGAGACCACAAACAGTCAGAATGTGGGTCAGTTACCGACATTTTGCCACTGCACTCGTTGCGTTGGAGGGCTTGAATCCTGACTTTCTTTGCGACATTGTAATGTCTCAAAGCAAAAAACAGCAAAAACACTGTAACTATGTCAAGTAGCAACTGTAGCTCCCTCGAAGATAACCGTTTCGAATGGCACGGAAAAAAGGGAACTGACGTCGGCACGTTGGCGAGGACCTCTTATTTCCTGTATGACGTCAGACGGCGTCGCGTGGCCAATTGTGACGTCCCCGTCGACGTGCAGAAGCTAGGAAGAAGATTTCCGTCAAATGCTGGCGCAATGGGACTATTCAATACGTGAGGCATCCGCAGGTAGCTGTATCCATCAGAAATGCTACTTTTAGAAAGTGAGCATATCTCTACACTTAAATCCTTCTGTGCCTTCCAATCCACGTCTGGCTAGGTTTAGTTGTCAGCTCCGTTGTGCATTCACTCAGACAACCCCAAACACAGGATGCTCAGTCACACTTGCATACATCTGCATATTGAATGGGTCTTCCTGTGCTGGGAGGGTGGAGGGCCTGACACGTACATGTCAAAGGACAGTAGCCTGCCCTCACACAAAGGACTACCACACCCCCTACTGGGACCCTGGCAGACAGAATGGAACTGAAAGGGGACTAAGTCACTCTTTGAAGTCTCCCCCACTTCAAAGGCAAATTTGGGTATATGAGCAGGGTCTCTGACCCTATCGACTGAGACACTTCTGAGGTAGACACTCTACTTCATCAAGACATTTCCTAGAGAAGAAACCCTGAACCAGAATCTGTAACCTGCCAAGAGGAACTGCCTGGCTGCCCAATGGACTCACCTGGACTGCCTTGCTGCTCTCTGGCTGTGCTGAGAAGTGCTCTCCATGGGCTTGGATCGAGCTTGCCTCCTGTTCCCTGAAGTCTCAGGACCACGAAGACTTCATTCCTGCAAAAGAAATCCTTGTTTGGCAAAAATCGACGCACAGCCTGCAAGAAACGACGCACAGCCTGCATCGCGGTGAGAAAATAACCGCACTCCGAACTGGAATGACGCAGCCCGACTTTGCAAGGAGAAGATCGACGCAGCACCAGTGTTGCCACTGGAAATTCAACGCACAGCCCACTGGATGAAAGCAATGCCGAGCAGGAATGACACAGCCTGACTTCCTGAGAGGAATCGACACAGCGCCTGCCGTGCGGTAGAAGTTTCCACGCATCGCCCACTGGATCGACGCAGCCCCTGTGACTTTGTCCTGCAAGAGCCGGATTTCAACGCATCATCCCTGGGACGTCTGAAAACCCCACAACCCTTAGAGGATCCAAGTCCTTGCGCCGGAAATCGATGCAAAGTCTTCCCTGCATGGAAATTAAATGATGCATCGGATGTGTGCAGACAGAGAAATCGACGCACACCTCCCTGTTGTCCACACATCTCCTCCTCTGTGGTCCCTTGCGGAGAATTTGAATGCAAACCAGGTACTTTGTGCTTGCAAGAGGCACTTGTTGCTTTTTAAGAGACTAAAGACACTTTATACCATTTTTACAGTCATATTTCAACATATGCTTATTGCATCCTAATCGTTTTGACCTGCATCTTATCAGATAAATATTATCTATTTTTCTAAAGACTGTGTGGTGTATTTTTGTGGTGTTCTACAGTGTTACTGCATGATTTATTGCACAAATACTTTACACATTGCCTTCTAAGTTAAGCCTGACTGCTCAGTGCCAAACCACCAGAGGGTGAGCACAGGATAATTTGGATTGTGTGTGACTTACCCTGACTATAGTGAGCGCCCTTGCTTGGACAGGGGGTAACCTGACTGCTAACCAAAGACCTCATTTCTAACAGGAGCACTTGCATTTTAGCACTGGTCAGCATTTGTAAAGAACCCAGAGTACCAAAAACAGCAAAAACTGAGGCCAGCACACAGACAAAACATGGGAAGCAGAGGCAAACAAGACAGGGGAGACCACGCCAAGGATGCCAGGTCTAACACGTGTCCCCCCAGCTGAAAGTGGGGAGAACTAACCAACCTCATGGGAGTTCTCATCACTAAGGTGGAAGAATCTGGACAGACCATTAGCATTGGCATGCTCTGTTCCAGGGCGGTGTTCCACATTAAGTACATTCCCTGTAGGAAGATGGACCACCTTAACAGTTTTGGATTCTCACCCCTCATTTGCATCAACCATCTGAGGGACCTGTGGTCTGTCTGAAACCGGAAGTGAGTCCCAAACAAGTAGGGTCTGAGCTTCTTCGGTGCCCAGACCACAGCAAAAGCCTCATGCTCAATTGCACTCCTGCTACGTTCCCGGGGAAGTAACCTCCTACTAATGAAGGCTTCAGGCTGGTCTAGGCCCTCTTCATTTAGCTGTGACAACACTGTTCCTACACCACACTCTGAAGCATTAGTCTGCACAACAAATTCTTTAGAGAAGTTAGGTGCCTTCAACAGGGGTGCCGTGCACATGGCTGCATTCCGGGCATCAAAAGCTGTCTAGCAAGCTTCAGTTCAGATCGCATTTCTGGGCTGCTTCTTGAAGGTTAACCCAGTCAAGGGAGCAACAATAGTGCCATACCCCTTGGCAAACCTCCTGTAGTATCCTGTGGGACCTAAAAAGGCTCTCACCTCAATCTGGGTCTTGGGAGACTCCCAAGCAGGATAGTGTCAATCTTTGCCTGTAGGGGTGCCACCTGGCCACACCCCACCTGGTGTCCCAAGTACACCACAGAACTCTGCCCTATTTGACACTTACCTGCCTTAATAGTGAGGCTTGCCTTCTGAAGGGCCTCCAACTCTTTACAGAGGTGCTGTAAGGGCTCCTCCCAAGTTGAGATGAACACAGCAATGCCATCCAGGTAGGCTGCACTGAATCATCCAGCCCAGCAAACACCTAGTTTACCAACCTCTGAAAGGCGGCAGGGGCATTCTTCATCCCAAAAGGCATCACCCTAAACTGGTAGTGCCCATTTGGTGTAGAGAATGCAGACCTCTCATTAGCCCTCTCAGTTAGGGCAATCTGCCAATACTCAGAGGTCAGATCGAATGTACTTAGGTATTTGGCAGCCCCCAACTGCTCAATGAGCTCATCAGCTCGGGGGATGGGGTGCGCATGAGTCTTGGTGACCCTATTGAGTCCTCGGTAGTCCACACAGAACCTGAGTTCTGGGGTGGCACCAGGAGCAACAGCCTTTGGGACCAAGACCAAGGGGCTGGCCCAGGGGCTTCTGGAAAACACAGTAACCCCTAATGCTAACATCTTAGATACTTCATCTTTGATGTTAGTCCTAACCTTGTCAGTCACTTTGTAAACGTTAGGTTTTACAGGAGGACTGTCCCTAGTGTCCACATCATCTGTGCACAAATGAGTGAACTCTGGGGTCAAGGAAAACAAGGAGGCAAACTGTCCTAACACCTGGCGACAGTCCCTCTGTTGCTCTGGGGTCAGTGAGGGGGAGAGGTTCACACCCTCCACAGACCCATCCTTCTCCTTAATAGACAGGAGGTCAGAAAGAGGCTCACTCTCTTCCTCCACCCCATCATCTGTTGCCAGGAGCATGGTTACCTCAGACTGTTCAAAGTGAGGCTTGAGGTGGTTCACATGCAGGAACCTCAAAGGGTTCCTGGGAGTGTGCAAGTTCACCAGCTAGGTGATATCGCTCTTGGGCTCCACCACCTCAAAAGGGTCAGTCCGCTTATCTTGGAGCACCCTAGGCTCCAGTGGGGCCATCACCCAAACCTTTTGCCCCGGCTGGAACTCAACCAGCGTGGCATTTTGGTCATAGCAGCGCTTCATGTTTTCCTGGCTTGCCTCCAGGTTCTCCTGAGCAAGCCGCCAGAAGCAGGCTGTTTGGTTTCTGAAGGCCAGCATGTAACTGAATACATCCCGGGAGGACTTACTGGGGGCTTTCTCCAAGCCCTCCTTCACCAGACTCAAAGGTCCCCTGACAGGGTGGCCATATAGGGACTCAAAGGGACTAAATCCAAGACCCTTTTGAGGCTCCTCCCTGTATTCATGGCAAGAGGATATCCCACTTCTGCCTCAAGGCCTCTGTCAGGCCCATAATCATGCCTTCCAAGGTGCAGTTGAATCTCTCAACCAGACCATTACTTTGGGGATCGTAAGAAGTGGTGAACTTATAGGTCACCCGACACTCCTTCCACAGAGACTTCATATAAGTAGATATGAAGTTGGGACCCCTGTCAGATACCACTTCCTTGGGAAACCCCATGCAGGTAAAATCACCCATCAATGCACGTCCCACGACAGGGGAAGTGATTGATCTCAAGGGAATGGCTTCTGGGTACTGTTAGGCATGGTCTACCAAGACCAGGATAAACCTGTTGCCTAAGGCTGTCTTGGAGTCCAGAGGCCTCACAATACCCACCCTCTCAAAGGGGGTGCTGACAACTGGAAAAGGTTGGAGGGGAGCCAACAATTCCCCCCACTCCTGCTACTTGCCTGACAAGTTTGGCAAGACCTACAATCTGCATCTGAGTGCCTGCACATTTGAGGCCAGTAAAAGTGGGTAACAAGCCTCTCAAAGGTCTTGTCCTGCCCCAAATGTCCCACTAAAGGCACATCATGAGCCAGACCCAGTAGGAAGGCTCTGAAACACTGGGGTACAACCAGCACACAGGCTGACCCAGGCTCAGCAACTTTAGGCTCACTATACAAGAGACCATCCTCCCAGTAAATCAAATGTGATCCAGGCTCCTTACCAGATGCCTGGTCTGCAGCCTGCGGGTACAAACCCTCCAGAGTAGGGTCCATGTCTCCTGTGCCTCACAGAATGCTTCCCTGATGGGCACCCCTTTATGCTGCCACTTAGTCAGCTCAGGGACCTCTCCCAGTTCAGCCACCTGTACCCCTGTAGGCTCCAGGGCCTCCCCCTCAGGTTCAGCCTCCTCCTGGACTGTGGAATCCATTGGAGGGAGTTTCCCGCACCCCCTGCCCTTCCTCCTTCTGGCAAACACCTAGGCCACTCTTTCAGGCTCCAATGTCTCCTGATCACCCTTACGGGCTGCCATGGACCCAGTGGACACACACACCCACCCTGGCAGACCCAACATCTCCAACTGAGACCTGCGTTCCACCTCCTTCCAAGGGGAATCCTCCAAGTCATTGCCAAGCAGATAATCTACAGGCATGGTTGGACTAACAGCTAACCTGAGACCCCTCCCATTCAAAGGGAACCTGTGTCACTCTGCACAGGCGCTCTGAGTTGTCCACTGCAACTACTTAGTGAAGTGCATGGGGAACTAGCTGCTCTTCAGACACCAGGTGACTTCTCAACATAGTCACAGTGGCTCCTGTGCCTCTCAGAGCCTCAACCCTCTGTTCATTGATGGTCACCCACTTCCTGTACTTCTTAGTGTTCTCAGGCACGAGGGTCCTCTGGACCATCTCATTGTCCCCTAGTGAGACAAGGATCATCTCAACTGGCTCCCACCCACCTGGTACCAACTTCTCCCCAAGAGTTACACTGGCTAAATCCTGTGACTGAGCACCAGTGGGTGCCTGTGTCCCCTTTGGACATTTAGGATCCCCCCTTATTTGACCCAGCTGATCACATGCAAAGCACTTGCAAGGACCCTTCTCTGCAGGTTTCCCAGTAGAGATCCATGTTTTTTTTCTACCGGGGGGCTGAGAGTCCTTAACTTAGGAACCAGGTTGGGGCCCTTTAGAGAACACCCCCTGTTACCCTTACCCCCCCCCACTTCTTCTGATGGGGACCCTGCCCACCATTGGCATGGTCTCCCCAATACCTCTTCTGGACCCCTGGTGCTCTCCCACCAGTCTGCTTCACGCGCAAGCTTTCTGGGGTCAGTCAGCTTGCTGTCAATTAGGTGCTGGCGCAGATCTGGAAAACAAAGACTGGACAAATGCTCCCAAGCAATCAAATTGTACAGCCCCTCATCAGTTGTCACCTTTCTGCCCTTCACCCAACTATCCAGTGACCTGCAAAAAGAGTCAACACATTCCAACCAAGTTTGAGATTCCTTCTTTTTGTAGGACCTAATCTTATCCTTGTACTGCTCAGGGGTGAGAACATATCTTGTGAGTAGGGCATCCTTCATAATAGAGTAGGTGAGCCCCTGAGGGTCACCTAAGGATGTCAGAGTGTCCCTCCCCTCTACCTCAAAGTTCTTCCCCAGACCCATCCCCCCAATGTGCTTAAAGGACCATGTTCATGTGGACAGCAGACTCTCACCCCCTAAACCACAGATATATGTCATCCTCCTTCTTGTAATCTTTCACTAAGTCCTTTAGAATGTGTACCCTCCTCTCAAGCTGCACTGAGGGACTGCTGCCACCATCTCTATTAGACTGGCTCCTCTGATCTAATTCCCTTAAAGTAAGCTCATGAGCCAGCATTATCTTCATTTGCTCCAATGGACACTCTCCTCTCTTCCATCTACATTTGCATCCTACATTTTTCTAACTCCAACTGGTGAGCCATCTCTGTCTGACTCATGCAACTCTTCAGGAGTCAGACCCTTGGATGACACACTGCTGCCTGCCCTGGAGACCCTTCCCACAGGCATAACAGGCACATCCACTATACCACTGTGAACACTTTTCACCTCCTCACCCTCATCTTCCTCCTCTGTGTGCCAACCTGCCTCCTTGGCTGTCACCCAGGCCCTTAGTGCTTTTTGTAGCCCCTCCTTCCTGGTGGAGCTCTTAATGGGACAGGCAAGATCCTTACAAAACTGCTTCAGTTGAGCCACTGTATACTCCTCCAGTTTCTCCGACGCAAATACAGCCTTTGCAAACATAGCAGATGTATTCCCAGACTGAGACATGATAGCAAAGTTTACTCGCAGATGCAAAGTTCCAAAAAGAACAGAGAGTTCCCAAGAGAAGTTAAAAAAGAAAAGATAACCAAAAATATGGAAGCAGGAAAAAAGTCCAAAAGAGAAAAAGCAAAAATCACAAAGACAAGTAGTATGTGGTCATGTAGTGGTCTGCACTGAAAACAGTAGTGTACACTTAATCACTGTATGCCAAGTACAAATACAAGTCCAATCCCAATCGCTGATCACCAATGTTAGAAATGGGGTCTCTGGTTGGCAGTCAGTTTGCACTCTGTCCAAGCAGGGACCTTCAATCTAGTCAGGGTAAAGGAGAAACACACTTGGTAAACCACTGCTTGCCCCCCTGGTAGCCTGGCACAAGCACTAATATTGAACCCCAGAAGCAATGTGTAAAGTAGTTGTACTAAGACACACAGTAATAAAGTGAAAACACTACAATATGGACACCACACCAGTTTAGAACAAGCATTTGCAATGCACTAGGGTCTCACATTTGTCGGAGTTACAACTGTTCACAGTTGTAAACTCCCAACAGGATTTTCCCTGCACTAAAAGAAAAAAACTGCGGGATCGCGCTGTACACGTTACCGGTAAAAGTGCAATTAACGAAGCGCTTGACTTCTGCCCAGCGAGATTGCGCTCCGAAAACAGAGAAAAAGTAGTCCACAAGCCCAACGAGCCTCACATGTTTTCGGTACTTGCCCGCTGCGCTCGAGGAGGGCTAACCACGGAAAAGGCATGACGTATGAATTGCCTTCCATTATTAAAAAGAAGCAGATTCTAACAGGCAAGCCAACTTGCCAATGAAAGACACTGACGTGACGTCGACGGGGCTCCGAGCCCTTTTCTAATACCTTAAGCGTCTCGCTAGCGATACGCATGCGCTAGCGCATGCGACGCAGGCTCGACCCTAAAAATAGGTAATATTTATCTAAATCAAACAAGACCAAAATGACAAAAATCCAATATACACAAATCAAAATATGAATTTCCAACAGAATTAGAGTCTTAATACACAGAAAACAATGGAAACGTTGTTGTTACACAAAGTACCTGGTTTGTGTAAAAAATAAAGCCTCACGGGCGAGCGTGCATCAGAAAAGTTAGTGATGCATCAATTCCTTACTCGCAAATGAGGCCGTGCGCCGTTTCTTCTCTGGTCGGGTCAGTGATGCGTCATTTTTCTCCCTTGCAAGAGAACGATGCACCAATTTCCGGACGGGCATCTCGGGTCAGCGGAGGCTTTGCGTTGATTTTTCACTTCCAGCGAAGTTGCGTTTGAAATCAGATCGCAAGGTGTCAGGAAACCGTGCTGCATGGAGTTTGCATCATTATTAGCAGCCACAAGTGGGTGTTGTGTGTCAGTTTTCCAGCCGCAATATGGCGATCTTCCAGCCGCGATGCAGGTGTAGCGTCAGTTTCAGCCGCAAGGCCGGCGGCGCATCATTTATCAGCTGCATTGTGGATGGTGTGCTGAAAATTTCTCCACACAGCGGGACATGTGTGGATTTTTGTCCTGTTCCACCAGCTTCACCTCTCAAGGGCCCAGGGACTGGATAGGGCACCAGTTGGCAGGGCAGGAGTCTCTGGTCCTGGCAGAGGAAGTCTTTGATGGCCCTGAGACTTCAACAACAGGAGGCAAGCTCAACTCACGCCTTTGGAGATTCTTCTCATGCAGGAATGCACTTCAAATTCCAGTATTTGTCCCCTTTTACAGGCAGAAGGAGCAACTGCAGGACAGCCCAATAAAGCACAGTCACAGGCAGGGACAGCACTTTTCCTCAGCTCTTCTCCTTGGCAGGGTTCCTCTTGCCTTGAAAAAAATCTGATTTTCAGGGGGTTTGGGTCTAATATTTATACCCCTTTTTTCCTTTAAAGTTGGCAAACTTCAAAGTGAAGTCTCTGCTGTTCACAATGCCCAGGCCAGGCTCAAGACTCACACCAGGGGGTTTGAGACTGCATTGTGTGAGGGCAGGCACAGCCCATTCAGGTGTAAGTGACCACTCATCCCTTCACTATAGCTCAGATGGTCCATCAGGATATGTAGGCTTCTCCCCAGCTCCCTTTGTCTCACTGTCTGGAGGGGATTCACAAACATCCCAACTGTCAGTCTGACCTAGACAGGGAATCCACCAACAGGCATAGTCACAGAATGGTTAAGGCAAGAAAATGCCCTCTTTCTAAAAGTGGCATTTTCAAACTGGCAATCTAAAAACCAACTTCACTAAAAGATGTATTTTTAAATTGTGAGTTCGGAGACATCAAACTCCATATTTCCATGTGCTCCAAAAGGGAAACTGCACTTTAAAGTTATTTAAAGGCAGCCTCCAAGTTAACCTATGAGAGAGATAGGCCTTGCAACAGTGAAAAACGAATTTGGCAGAATTTCACTGTTAGGACATGTAAAACACACCAGTGCATGTCCCACCTTTAACATACACTGCACCCTGCCCATGGGGCTACCTAGAGCCTACCTTAGGGGTGCCTTACATGTAGACAACGGGAAGGTTTAGGCCTGGCAAGTGGGTGCACTTGCAGGTCGAATTGGCAGTTTAAAACTGCACACACAGACACTGCAGTGTCAGGTCTGAGCCATGTTTACAGGGCTTCTCATGTGGGTGGCACAACCAGTGCTGTAGGCCCATTAGTAGCATTTGATTTACAGGCTCTAGGCACCTGTAGTGTCCTTTACAAGGGACTTACTAGTAAATCAAATATGCCAATCATGAATAGGCCATTTACACATACAATTTACACAGGAGCACTTTAGCACTGGTCAGCAGTTGTAAAGTGCCCAGAGTACCAAAAACAGAGTCCAGCACACAGTCAAAACATAGCAGAGGCAAAAAAGACAGGGGAGACCACGCCAAGGCCGCCAGGTCTAACAAATACTGCATGCAGAGACAGACTGGAGAGGGGGTGAGTGTGTAGGCCCGGTTTCCTCCCCTCAAACTGCTATACACTGCCTTTCTTGCCAGAGTGCGGACTGGTCGGGATCTGGGCGCATGGAATCTGTATTGTGGGGGGCCTAGTGGAGTATGGTGTCCCCCCACACCCTCCCCAGGAGCTGAGAGGAGATAACTATAGGGTGATCTTTGTCCCTTTGCCATTGCTGAGCCCTCGCCTCACGAGTACTATAAGACTTGTGCTTGCTGCACTTTGAGGGCCTTGTGTGGATGACAGCAGCCCACTTTTTGAACTTCTTTGAACTGTTGTGCAGGGGCCCGGTATTCTAGTGACTGCAAGCAGTGGGATGCCGAGATGAGACACACCAGTCTCCCTGGGGGAGCCTGACCCGAGGAAGTAAAGAGGCGATCTGTGGGAAGACCAGATTGCAGAAGTGGTGAGGGCATGTTCGGGAAAGCAACAGGGTCTGGGACAATAGTTGCAAGCTGAGGCCTTGCTTGGTTGCATTGCTAAGGGCGTGTCAGCCGGGCCCCCGACCCATCTTCCAAAGCCTGCTGGACTGGCAGCATGCCTCTAGGCTTTCTTCGCCTGGGCTGGTGTGGTGGCTTGTTGCTGAACAGCAGGGCAGCTGTGCTTCTCTTTGGGCTGTCCCCGGTCTCCTGGGCCTGAGACCACAGCCAGGGTTCTAGCCTGTTCCCATTGATAAAAAGAATGAGGATACCTGATGGGATGAGAGAGGCAGAAGAGTGTGATGTACACCCAACTGAAGTGGTGTGCTTGAGACCCAGAACATACACTATATTTGTTTGGAAACCTCAAAAACTTTGACCCCCCAAAGATGGTTAACGATAAAGCCCACAAGGGGGCCCAACAGATGGAGATGGATCAATACATGGCGATGGGCTCAGGAGGGGTCCGGGCTGCTGTTGGCGGAAGGGGCTGATGGCTTCACAAGGCCCCATAGGCACACAGATCCTGGTGACAATTAGGGCCTCCAGTGCCAACGTGCAGCCCAAGAGAGACGCATTATCTATGGATGTCAAACTACTATGTGTTGACCGGCGTAAAGTGGCTGGGAGATCGTTGGAGACCGAGCAGCACAATACAAAGCTCCAGGAAGAAGCAAATACCCTTTGATCCATAGTTGCTACCCTGATGACCCAGACGCTTGACGTGAGATGCAAGTGGAGGATGCAGAGGGTCGCTCCAGGTGCTGCAACCTGCAATTCATGGGGTTTCTTGAGGGAGCTGAGGGGACGGCCTCAGAACTTATTCTAGAAGAATGGCTCTGGGGGGACACTGTTGGGTGCTGCCTTTATGAGTGTCTTTGGGGGTCATTCTGACCCCGGCGGTCTCAGACCGCCGGGGCCAGGGTCGGCGGGAGCACCGCCGACAGACCGGCGGTGCCCCGCAGGGCATTCTGACCGCGGCGCTTTGGCCGCGGTCAGTGTAGGAAAACCGCCGGTCTCCCGCCGGTTTTCCGCTGCCCGTCAGAATCCTCCAAGGCGGCGCAGCATGCTGCGCCGCCTTGGGGATTCTGACACCCCCTACCGCCATCCTGTTCCTGGCGGTTCGCCCACCAGGAACAGGATGGCGGTAGGGGGTGTCGCGGGGCCCCCGTAAGAGGGCCCCGCTTGTATTTCACTGTCTGCATAGCAGACAGTGAAATACGCGACGGGTGCAGTAGCACCCGTCGCACCTTCCCACTCCGCCGGCTCGATTACGAGCCAGCTTCATGGTGGGAAGGTCGTTTTCCCCTGGGCTGGCGGGCGGCCTTTTGAAGGCCGCCAGCCAGCCCAGGGGAAAACTCAAAATACCCGCCGCGGTCTTCCGACCGCGGTACGGTATTTTGACGGCTCCCGCCGGGCGCGCGGTGACCGCGCCCGGCGGGAGTCAGAATGACCCCCTTTGTAGTGAAGAGTCACACAAGGCCTTGGCCCCACTGCTGCCTGTAGGACCGTCAAGAACCATCATCACCAAGCTCCCTAATTATAGGGACAGAGATACTATTTTACAGACAGTCAGCCAGCATGGTGACCCTCTCCTTTGAAAACGCGGTCATAAAGATCTTTCCGGATTACACCCAGCATGTACAGCAGCTGCAAGAAACATTTAGGGGAGTTAAGCAAAAGCTGAGGGCTGAAGGGCTGCACTACATGTTGCTGTTCATTTCTTTATGTCTCCTGAGGAGGTTCAGGGAGATGGCAGAATTCCTGTGCCCGGTGCAGGGAAGCCCTCAAACGAGCTGTCAAGTTCGCACCAAAGGGGGCCACTGGGGAAAAGGCGGGGCAGCTGCAGGAGGGAGACACGCTCAAACACAAGAGTTGTAGTTTGACAGGACGGTACACTGGATGTGGAGAGATTGCAGTTGCAAAATGTAATAGGCGGGGTGCTGGTGGAGGCAGTCATGTCAGCGCTGTCGGCAGATTGTGGTTCCAAGATATTCAAGAACATGCCGGACCTGTCTGGCCAATAGGTTCTAGAACACAGAGGTGGAGTTGAGGACTTTGTCACTGCGGAGGCCCAGTGGAAGGTTATGTGTCGCTGGCCAGATTGCTGTACTGCCATCTCAATGAACTTTCAGCAAATGGTTGCCCTGCTCTTCAAAGTGTTGCAGTACTGCTCCTGGGGTGCATCCTGGGACCCCGTAATGTTGCCAGCAGGGATCATGGAGTAGTGGCACATGATACGGGGCGCGGGGTGCCTTTATGATCACCCCTATTTTCTCCTTTCTTTTTTCTTTTTTCTCTCTTTTTGTGCTCCCTTCTTATTCTTCTTCTGCTGACACTTTGCTTCTCTTTCGTTTTTTCTGCCCCTGCTTCTCTTTACAGTCACCTTGTGACTGTCTATGACTGTCATCTTCACCTCTTCATTCTCTCAGTAGCGGGGTTGGTGTAAGAGTTTTTATAGTCTCTATGGATGGTGGGAAGGCGACAGACCTCTCCTGCCTGGATATCGAGTAGTAGTACTGTTCATGTGGCTTCTTATACTGAGTGGTGGGGGGAGGTCGCACTTTGGGAGGTGGGTGCCGGGGCACATCTTAGGGAGTTATGTTTTGGTTGTTTGGTTGACTTTATTCAGATAATTGAGGGGAGTCTTAGACATAGGCAAGCACCTTCTGCCGCAGGGAAGGGGGTAGAAAGGCCACAGCCATATTACCACCTGAGGATGCAGGGTAAATCACTAGGAAATATACAGTGTTCCATTATGTCCGGGAATGGTAATGGGTTGAGTAGCAAACTAAACCAGGGCCTGGTGGTGCACTACATTCACTGTCACAAACCTGAGGTGGTTTTCCTCAAGGAAACACATCGGACCTAATGCCAATTTTTGGTTACGGGAGCCTGAACTACATTAGCCTATGCAGAGTTCCTTCTGGTTTGAGGGTGGTGGCCATCCTCGTAAAAAAAGACGCCCCCTTTCTGGGTACTTCGGAAGTGGACTAATGCGGGAGATACATTGGAATGCAACAGATGCAGGGAAGGAAGCCAGTTACCATAGTCAATAAATACATAGTCCCCATCTGCAGGCCCCTGTGCTGGAGGTGGCAGCAGCCATACTGCTGGAAGCCAACTCAGCCCTCCACATTGTGGGTGGTGACTTCATTGACATAATGGTCCAGATGGTGGACCACTCGGGTGCACCTGTGGACGCCCCAGAGGGTACCCCCCGGTGTGATTTGCAGCCTTTCTGGGACTCAGACTTGTGGCACCGGCAGAATCCGGGAGCCAGGGACTATTTTCTTCTCCGGATCCCGAAGAATCTTCTCCAGAAGAGACTATATTTTTGCCCCAATGGGTGAGGTGACCGAAGTGGAGAGAGCGGACTACTTGCCCTGTGGACTCTCATACCACTCGCCTCTTTGGGTGACAGTGAATGGGTGAGGGATCTTGGAGGCTGGTGGGTTGGAAACTAAGGAGCAGATTACAAGGCCCTTGTGCCACTGGAGTGTCACTTTTAGTGATGCTCCGGTCGCGCTATTCACTGCACCATATTTACAAGAAGGCGTTAAGCCACTTTTTGTGGCTTAATGCCTCGTTGTAAATATGGGCCACTCCAAGATAATATTCTGCCGCAGGCAATGGGTGTGGCTGTGGGTGTTCCACCACAACTCCCACTGTTTTCGACGCTGCCCCAGATTTATGAGAAAGCGTAAATCTGTGGCAGTGCCAAAAACGAATGCCACCCCAATGGTGGTGTTAGTTAGCATGGCGCAACAAGGAGAAATATTTTTATTCCTCCTCGTTTTTCCTTTTTCTATGTGTGCTGCATTCTGCAGCACACAGAGAAAGAGCAAAAGGCCATGACTGATTTTTTATGTCCAGGAAAGTGTCCCTTCCTGCACATAAACAATCATTCAAAAATTATGATTTGGTACTTCTATGTGTGCTGCATCCTGCAGCATACATAGAAGTGAAAAATCACCATTGTAGATTGTTTATGTGCAGTAACAGGCACCTTCCTACACATAAACAATCTCACCCCTCAATGCAGACACCCTGGTACTATGGTGCAAGAATGCCTGCGTTGATGCTGGCAGCTAAATTTAGCACCGGGGCGGGGGAGACACCAGGATGCACCGTATTTTTGTACATACAGCACATCCCTACATTTCAAAAGTGGCACAGCAAATTTTGTCACCACGCTGCACCACTTTTTTGGAAATATGGGCCTAAACGTGTGGGACTTGAGACACCTGGAGGTGGCCAGGCAGCTGTGAATTGACTCTGAACTTTAAGTTAAATAAGGAGTCTGTGTCCTCGGCGGTGGTGCTTTGGGAGTCTTATAAGACATTCCTGTACAACAGTGGGTAAAATATACTGGTGCAAAAAAAGCCTAGAGCTACGGAGGAGATAGATGGCCTGGAACAACAATTACAGATCTTGAGGGGGGTCCGGGGGCCTGAACGGACCTGCAGACCCTCCATGAGCTGGAAATCTTGTGAAAGTAATACTGAGACTTGGCACATGAGGAAGTGCGGCAACAGCACCTGGCGCCACAGCAGTGATTATACGATGCCAGAGACAAGGCTGGTAAGCTTCTTGCTCGGCTAAGCCGGTGAGAGGATGAGTCGAGGTGGGTCAAATGTGCACTGGGTGCAGCTGGAGTTCCAAGCTCATATGATAGAGATATTGCAGAAGCCTTTGCGATCCTTTTATAGTCCCCAATCATTGTCAGACACGGCTGCCACAGCTTCCAACCTGGATGCAGTGCCTCTACCGACTGTCTCAGCCGAAGACCGGAAGTCTCTTGAGTAGGACATAGTGGTTCAGGAGGCTACAGGAAACCGAAAACCAGAAAAACTCCAGAGTCCAATAGGCTGCTGGTTGAGTTTTTCAAACACTACTCTGTGCTACTGAGTCTGTACCGGCTGGCCCTCTTCCTGGAGTCCCGTGACAGGGATGAACCTCCGCCAGACTTGCAGCATGCTATCATTGCAGTAATACACAAACAGAGCAAACTAGAGATGAGTTGTAGCTTCTATTACCCCATATCTCTCCTAAATATTGAGATGAAGGTACTGGCCACTAAACGTTTAGGTGTGATGGTCCCCCTTATCCATAAAGACCTGTCTGGCTCCATGGTGGGTAGGTCCATCCAGACTCAATCTTCAGTGGCTCCATAACTGTTTGTTGGAGGTGGGCCACAGGATGGACCCCATGTCTTCTTTGCATTGGATGCAGTTCACTGGCGCTACTTTCATCAGACGCTGCAGGGGTTTGGATTTGGGCCTCGCTTCTGTTGTTGGATTCAACTACTTTATCAGGTCCCTACCATAGCGGTGAGGGTGAACGGAGTGCTATCCTCAACCTTCCTGATTGGGTGGGGCACCCAACAGGTATGCCCCTTGACCCGGTTGCATTTCGCTCTCACCATCGGACCATTAGCTACTGTGATCTGCTTCTGCTCTGACATACGTGGCTCCCAGATCTCCAAGGTTGACCCGGTGAATTAAAAATCTTTGTATATGCAGATGACATATGGCTTTATGTCTCAGAACCGAGTACCACAGTTCCAGCTGTCCCCTTGGTGTTTGAGTTATATAGTACATATTCTAAATATAAAATTAACTGGAGCAAATCTGCGCTCTGCCACCCTTTGCTGCCTTAGATCCAGCTATTCTTCCCCAGGTGCTCCAGGTGGAGTCAGACAGGTTTCAGTATTTGGGTAGTTACATAACCTCCCACAGAAAGATGTGTTTGTCTAGGAATCTGCTTTGAGTGGTGTCCAAATTTCAAATAGAGTCAGAGAGATGGCATGCGTTGCCCCTTTCTTTGTTGGGATGGGTGGGTGTCTTTAAAATGATAATGCTCTCCAACTGCTCTATGCCTTAAAGAATGTGTACTATCTAATCCCTGAGGTGACCTACACAATGATAGAGGGAGACTTGCGGACCTTGTTATGGGGTGACGGTCATCCTCAGGAGGCATTCAAGACCCTACAGTATGATCCATGGAATTGCTTTCCGTGATGTAAGGGCCTACTACTGGGCGACCCACCTGGCTATCAACGATTGGTCATTTGTGCCACAGGACCACCCTACCTACTGACTGAACACAGTTTACCAGTTAGTCAGTCACACCTCCACTACTTGTGTGATGGTACTGGTATCCAGACACTACTACCGGTGGCACGGGTGGTGATGGAGGCCTGGAGAAGGGCCACTAGATGTATGGGATGGCACAAGAAGCTGATGCTGGTGACTTCACTCTGGGGGGCAGAGCTGTGTGAATTAGGGAAACTTAGGGCTTCCTGGGAATCTCCTGTGTGGGGGACCTCCTGGAGGAAGGTGGTCTGATGCCCTTCTCCTCCCTGCAAAGAGAATTTAGTATGAGTTCCACCCAATACTTAAAATACCCCCACTTGCAGGTGGGGAGAGGGCATGGGAGACTTGGACCTGCCCGAGTACATCCCTCTTGAGGGCCAACTGCTCTTTGAAGACATACCTTTGAAGGCAATCTCCCATACATACAAAACTTTCAACAACAACATGCTGGATACGCTGGTTAAGTTGAGGGTTTGCTGGGAGGAGGACCTGGGGGGGCATTTGAAGATGTAGCTTGGGAGGATGCCCTGATGCACCTAAGGGAGATCATCATAAAATCTCAGCTGTTCTTGATCCACTGAAAGTGCTCCACCAGGTATGTTATGAAAGGGATTGTCTGCACAGCATGAGCCGGGCTGCATTCTCAGACTGTCTGCGTTGTGAGGATTCCCGAGGCACATTTGCTCATACGCTGTGGAGCTGCCCAGCCATCCAGAAATAGTGGTCACAGGTGATTGGGGAGCTCAGTAGAGTGTTTGGGGGAGTGCATAGCACTTGATCACAAATATATTCTCCTGGGGGTCTCAGGAGACGTGGACGTTCTCAGAGCAAATCTACTCTTCTGCAACCTGGGGCTTGTAGTGGCAAGTGCGATATAGCAAGGCAGTAGGGCACCACCGAGGTTCCCACTGTATGAAAAGGCAGCACCTTGAGACCCTCACGGGTGAGTAGTGACCTTTACAAACGCTCTGATTGATTGAATGATTGAAAATGGAGGTCGGGGATGGACCTCTACATGACGGTGGAAAATGTGACATATGAGTAGAGGCTGCCCATGCAAGTTCTTCAAGGTCTGGTGAAGCTGGGTGAAACACTATGTCATACAGTACCCTAGTAAAGCGGCACCAGTTTGTACCTAAATTCTGTGACATAGGTGTTCATATCTACTATCCTTCTGTATTTTACTTAAGTTGCCATGTACCAGTCCTGTATGTAGGACAGCCTGTGACTGTCATTGTGTGGGTGATGGTGCCTCTTGGTTGTTTGTTCTATGACAATTTTACTTATTTTCAGAAAAAAGAAGAAAAAAAAGATATTAAAAAAAAATGAAGAATACACAACCAGCAGGGCAACCAAAGACCTAGCAACCGCCAGACACACTGTTCAACTCTCACTCAACATTCCACCCATCCTGGTTATCACCTACATTCCAATATTCCAATATTCCTCCCAAAACAGACCCAACAAAGGCCCACTGGCACGTATGATGAGGAATTTAGAGAAATATTTAAGGCCTTACAGTATGTATCATGGGCTATGTGTAGCAACTTATTACCGTGTCTTCACAAGGGAGATTTAGGTAAACATATGTCCTAAATTATGTACAGTATGTTCCACGTGCCAAGGTCCCCCAACCTGAGTAAATGACGACTAGCTACCCAGCAGTCTAGCCACTGGATTTGTGCTGCAAGGTAAATAGTGCTTGAAATCTGGAACACCTACTGTATACTCCCCAACCTGTGGGAAGTTTCAGCTTAGCTAAGACAACCCTGTGTCTACCAGTACTGCTGAAGTGGGAACTATGATGACAGACCACAATTAAGAGACCAGCGAATGGATGCCCAGGTGAGCATAACATAGGTTGCTCAGCCTAGAGCACAAAGGCACACAGGTACTGATCTACAATGGAGGCCAGACACTTGAAATTCTGGAGACTAAAAATGAAGGGCTGTCTAAGCGGAGGTCAGGCAGATGGCTGGTATACTCAGACTACTGGATTCCACACAGATGCTCCACAAACAGTGATTGTAGGGTACATACAGCCAAAATCCAGATATGACACAACTGATCAATGAGTCTTTAATGCAAGACCCAATAGTGTCTCTCTCCCGGACGACAAAGTTGCTCTGATGCTCACTCCTGTCATTTATTATGACAGGAAAAAGCTCTCTTGTTTTTAGTGAATAAGGTCTTGAGTAACACATAGCGGAGTATGAGGGTTCTCTTTACAAATGAAAGTGCACTGGATTCTGCTTACTCTTGTTGGAGAGAATGGTCACCATATATGATGAGCTTGAAGACGTGGTACAGGACAGGTGAGGCCAGCAGTCTTCTCACGATCTCGTTCAATGTAAATGCTATTTTCAAAAAATAATATAAGCATCTAGCACCATTCGGTCAGTAACAGATCATAAGGTAATGAACAAGTGTGCGTACCTGCTGGGCGGAACTATATATAATGCATCAGGTGCAGTGGCACCGGGTACTAGGAGACTCGGGCAGCATCTGAACTCCAGTTGTGGCTTTATATCCCACCAGCAGCCACGGTGCCCATTTTAGCTGCTTGAACTAGGGCGCCTTGAACCACTATTGCCATTCCGACACCTGCCTGCTGTAAAACACAAATTATTGAACGCTATGACTGATTCACGGAGCTGTGCCCTGACGTGCTGTTACCATTTCTATGTAGAACTGCTTTGGTTATCAGGCATAACGAATTGTGTCAAAGACAGTTCCCTTAAGTGTAGGGTTATTGGGGATCACCTAACACTAGGACACAGCAAGATGTTTGTTGCATGGTTGCCATCACTGTCTCAGCAATTTACACATTTTCGGCTGGTGCCATTTTTTTCCAACATCAGAGATAGTTTGACTCTGGTACTGTTTGTTTAGATACCAGCTATGACAGTGCGTGTTGTGGCTTTAAAGTCGCCACTGGTGCTTGAAGCACTGAATAAATAAAAGGAATAATTTCAGTTTGCTATTCTGTCTTGCGACCTCAGCTACATTAAAAAGGTACAATATTTGTCTTACCGGCACCACCATGTTACAGAGAACATTCAGTGCAAGATGTTTTTATGTGTCTTCTTGAACAGATAATGGTGAAATGCCTACCCTGTTATGCCCTTTTATAAAACAAATGCCACTCAGTCTCCCACAATATAAGCCCTTGCTTCAAATACTCCAGGTTCGAAGTGAACAAATGGTGAATATTTTAAGCAGAAACACTTAATCGAGAAACGTTTACTGAGAATATATTGGTAAATGGAAAAGTAAGAAAGCATTTAGAGCCAGATTTAGAGTTTAGCAGAGGTGTTACATTGGTTCCCGTCCGCCAAAATATAAATCTCATTGGATATAATGGGATTTATACTTCGGTGGACGGAATAGCCATCACAGGTGTGATGGAGTAACCCCTCGGGCCCTTAGTGTTCTTCTTCTATATGGGCATGAATGCCCATAATATTTTTCGCTGTTAAATTGCAAAAAAACAACGGTTTCACCATAAGTGGAACCTCTTTTCAAACCCTTCAAATAACCATAATTCAAGGCCACAAACTAACCCACAACACCGTTTTACGAACTTCCCTTTACTCAGTGTCCCATATCCCTGTTTCTTTTACCCTAATCTTGGACGGTTTTAATCTCCAAACGTTTTAAACTATGTTTCAGTCGTTTACAAATAATTATGTATGTGTCTGGGTATATGTGCAGCTGCCACCACTGATTTACTGAGAGTTATTCTACTTGAGTGGCACAGTGCCTTCACATGCCCGTGGGTACATACTGTCACCAGTCAGACACTGAAGCAGGCAGATTTTCCACTTGGTCTATCAAACACGCTGTGGCTCCATTTCAAACGCCCATGGGTGCATCTAATTGGTTTAAAACTGACTAGCCGAAAACATTGATTGTTTACTAATTAGTATGTAAGCTTCATCATGAAGGTCCCTGCTACTTACCGTTAGCTGTGAAAAACACAGTCAGAGGTCTGCTTCATGAAAATAAAAAATACATTTATGCTTGCATGAATGTGTCTGAATTGTCCAGCAGTCCGAGAGTTTGCCTCTGGATACCTTGCAGCCAGGGAAATGTTCACTCATGAAACGTAAACAATGTTGAAAGATGCAATGGGCTATGTATTTATCAAAGTGGGTGTGCATCTGTAAAACGCAGAGCTTTGTGCAGCACTACATAACAAATACGAGAAAATAACTGAATAATACAGTAGGTCTTTGCTACGGATCAACAGCTCTGGCTCAAGGGTCTACAACTAAGTTTATAAATCGGGTAAGTTTGTTTTTTCACATTTTTTAGTCAGTAATGCTTGAGTTCCCCTGTTTCACACTAAACAAAGAAGGCTCCAGGGGGTGAAAGAGTCTTTTTTGTCTTTGTTCAGCAACCAAAGAAGAGCTTCTGGGTGGGGGTCCGCCATCTTATGTAGCACCCCAACATCTGCTATGCCTTCAGATTGCTGCTGTTTTCATTAAAGGCTTTAGATACTGCACTCCTGTCCCATGCTCTTTTTGAAAGGACAGCAATGCATGGTCTGCTCAAACTAAAAACACAAAAAATGTTTTGTTCATACTCTTCTACGTAATCGTTCCTTTCATTTGTGTCCCTCATCTTATGGCATGTTTCCTTCCTCCGTTAGCAATGCAGACAACAACAAAACCACATGTATGAAGCAGGGCAACCATGAAGAGAGCACTGTGCTGAGAAAATAAAAAGCACATGCCTCCTGATGTACCTGGCAAAGAGTAGAGGACGGCATGCGCACACAGCAGAGCTCTGCTTAAAGCTTTGATTTATAGCCCCACTGGGACCCTCCAGCCCAGTGTGCAGAGATGCCAAGCGATGCAGAGGCAAATCTGGACTGACAATATTTACAGGCTTGTTTCTGGAGGAAGCATGGAGCACATAATGAGCTCCTGAATTGTTAGTGAACCGGATGCTGCATTCCTCAGTCTGTAACGTGATCTATAGTTGAACACGCACCCATCAGTAACACAAGCAGGAAAGAAACAAAAAAATAGTCCTACAAAACGAACACATAAACAATCAAAGCATAGATACACTTGGGCGGTGCTCCATGGGAGGGAACAAAAGATAAAAAGGAGGGACAAAGAAGAAGGATTCACCACTAAAAAGTAAACCTTTTTTTGAAGGACAATGGAAGGAATTATTAAAAAGCCAATGGGCGTGCTGTAAGTCACAAAGTATATACAAGATGTCTCGAAAGAGACAGCTCAAATGCTGTCTAGCAGAGACCCAAAAAGCAGCCCAAAGGATGACTTGAGTTACATCCACAATTTTATACTCTGCAAGAACTTATACAGACATGCTTTTTTTCTATCACTCATATATAGTTTGTATGTATATGGATCAAAGGGTGAAAAATATGACAATGGTGGTGCAATGCTGTGCTTCACATAGCATTTACCAGATTAACAGTAATAACAGTCATGTTTGCAACGAATGATGGCTCTATTACTGTACACAACAATTTAATTACCCTGATCGTTCTAGATTACTAAAGGGGTTAGGGAAAGAGGGGTCATTGAGGAAGGGTACAGGGGAGACAGGAAGCAGATAAGCACACTAAGAGAAACAACATTTTAAATATTCACTAATTTTCTAAATGAAGATGAGAAGGTGTGTGAGAGAGAAGCAGAATCATTGCTTTATCTACATTTTTAAATACATGTTACTTACGGTGGTGCATAGTCACACACTACCAAGTTCACATTTGTTCTTGAACTGGATTTAACAGTTTTGCAATGGGCAGCACCACATCCAACTAAATAGGAAGTAGCCCAAACAACCTATAAGAAACATACTACTTTTTATCTCACAAAATAAAATGCAGTTGTATAACATTAAATAATTTGACTCTACTAAAAATCCACTCTATAGATTTGTATATTAGCATGATTTTACAGAAGTAAGTAGGAGGTCATTTAGACCCAAGTAGAGAGGCCAGCCTGCAATACCTAAAGTGCACACCCACCAAAGGAAGTACTTTTTTTATTAGGATCAAAATGCTTGACTGACAGATATTATTATTGAGAAATAACTGCTTTCCCATAGACTCATTTAATTGTTCTTGACAGTGGAGATTATCTTTTTCTAAAGGATGCCTGTTCACAGTCAGAAATACCAGCCTGTGTCTAACAGGAAGTAGACATAATGGAGCCCTTCGAACAGTCACTGGGTATATTTGTGTCTGTTTACTCCTACGCAGATGACACGCAACTCATCCTCTCCCTCACCCGCAACCCCACCACCGCTAAAAACCAGCCTACACGCAGCTCTCCTCGACACCGCCAATTGGATGACAACTAACCACCTCAAGCTTAACCCCAACAAAACCGAGATCATCATCTTTGGCCCCAACAAAACCGTATGGGACGACTCCTGGTGGCCCACCGCCCTAGGACCTGCACCCACCTCTGCAAACCACACACGCAACCTCGGCATCATCCTGGACCCCTCCCTCTCCATGACACAGCAAATCAATGCTCAAACCTACTCCTGCTTCCACACACTCCGCACTCTAAAAAAATCCTTCAAATGGATTCCCCCAGAGACCAGGAAGACAGTCACGCAGCAGACTACGGTAACGCCCTCTACGCTGGCACCACACTCACACGCAAACTCCAGAGAATCCAGAACACAGCTGCACGCCTCGTCCTTGGCCTCCCCCGCCACGAACGAATCTCAGCACACCTCAAAACCCTTCACTGGCTCCCCATAAACAAGAGAATCACATTCAAGATCCTCATCCACACACACAAATCCCTCCACAACACCTCCCAGACATACCTCAACGAAAGAGTGAACTTTCACAGTCCCACCTGCAACCTCCGTTCAGCCAACCTCGCTCTAGCCATAGTCCCCAGCATCTAACGCACCACCACAGGAGGCAGGTCCTTCTCCTACCTCGCCCCCAAAACCTGGAACTCCCTCCCCATCAACCTCCGCAAAACCAAAGACCTCCTGCTCTTCAGAAAGAACATCAAAACATGATTGTTCGAACAGTGACCCTCCTGCCCCCCAACCCCCACCAAGCGCCTTGAGACTCTCACGGGTGAGTAGCACGCTTTATAAACATTTTGATTGATTGATTTACTAGAACAGTTTTCTCAAATGGTCGATACAGGCTGGTTCATTATAAACATTTGAACAGAAGCTTTCTGTCACAGTGTTATTTAATAAACTTAACCCAGACTGCCATCAATATGCATTCTTTGTGCTGTAAATGATAACACTTCATGCAGTTAATGTGGAATTGCTCGTTTTGTGAAAAGGCAGTTGCGGAGATAAAAACTCATATCAAAGTAAGGGTTACCTGCTCCCTCAAGAAGGCCCTCTGGGCCTGTTTTTTGGGCTTAACTATAACACAGGTTAAATTATTTTATTCTGCTCTGATATCTGCCTGGTGGTGGATAGCTTTCAGAAGAATATTCCACTGTCCTCTAGATTTTGTAGCATAATTCCAGGAGTCTTGCCTTGTGCAATAACACAGAAATGCTGGTTTGTCCTGGCGAGGCTGAGGCAAAGACAGCACAATATATGGAGAGTTTAGGAGGTTATAACGGCTACTGCATACAACTAAGACTCTGGATTAGCTGCAAGGTTTGCTTTTACACCCAAGGGAGTCACAAGTGAATTTAGGGGCAGATTTATGAAAAGTGGTGGTGCACCTAGTGCAGTGTCACTTTTCTTGCACCCCTTAGTGCCCCTCATGTGTGCGCCATATTTAATATACAGTGCACCATGGCGTAGTTAGGGAACTAGCGTCAGAACTTTTTACGCTAGTTCAGCGCTTTGCAGGATTAGCATAACAAATTCTGACGTTAATCCTGCAAAGCACCCAGAGGCCCACTAAAACCAATGGTAGCCTCCTTTTAACACCTGAGCAGGCATTAAAAGTGCTGAAAAAAATGATGCAAAGAAATCTCTTAGATTTCTTTGCACCATTTTTTGCCCCCCCCCCCCAATGGGGGAATGCCCCTTTTGCATACATTATGCCTGGTGCAGGCATAACGTAGCACAAAGGGTTACAAAGTGGAGCAATGCATGCATTGCACCACTTAGTAAACTTGGTGCATCAATTTTGGCCTTGTAGGGCCACATTAGCATGAAAACAGTTATGCTAATGTGGCACAAGGAGGCACTAGGGGATCTTAAATCTGCCCCTTAGTTCAATGCACTAGGAAGTGAATGTGAAGAAGCACGTTGTTGTAGACCCACAAAACCCCACTCAATACATAGTTAAGGTGGTGTCCGTTTATTTAGGTTAATAACAGTCCCTAAACAGGGACCAAGGGATGCAGTCGTAATTTAGAAGCCCAATTTCTTTCTTTTCAATGTTGCACACAAGTACTGCACAAAGAAAAAGACACTTTAACTAAAACGTATTTATTTAAACAGTCTTATCTGTTACTTAGCAGCACAGCACACAATATTATTGAAACAGCATAAATGTATGTTGCGAACAACAAGAATAAAAATACTGTTTCTGGGTGCATGGCCAAGCTTGTAATGGAGAAGGACGTATAGCCAGGACCTCCCAGCCCAGCCAGAGGCTTCTCGGTCAGTCATCCTGATTTGGGGCTAACTGGAGCCCTCCATCGCGATGGAACCTCCATCGGAGTGCTCATGGGTGTTGGGGACTCCCTGGTTTGTCTGACTTTGGGGATTTACAGCAGTCAAATCGGCCAGTGACAAAGGCAATCGGACAAAATGGTGGCTGCTCAGCATTATTAATGCAGCCACAGCACCGGACACCGGCTTCCTCCAGCTGTGACTACAGCTTTTGGGCACGAAGAACGGTGGCATCAGCGGGTGGCGGTGGAAGAGACAAATGCTGTTGACCCACCCCTGCAGTGGGTCCTGAGGTTGCGGGGCAGCTGTAGCGGTGCAGCCGTGACTACAACAGCATTAGGACTACCAGGGGTGCTCGGCACAAAACCCGGTGCACCACTGGGAAGACTGGTGCACAAGTGGTGATGGGACCACTAATTTATCTGCCTTTGGGGGTTTCCAGAAGCATGTCGGGCCCACGGTGAAGACAAAGGAACTTGGGCAAAATGGCGCCCTCTTGAAACTACTATAGCGGCTGCCGTATCTTACGGCGAGTGGGTGGGCATAAGCAGGCAGCAGGAAAGGAGGCTGTCTGCTGGAGATATCGGACCTTGTTGCGGACCTGAAGACACATGGCAGCAGAGGCAGTGCTGCCGTGAGTAAAGGACATTGAGTTTATGCAGGGGTGCTCAGATTTGATGCCTGGCGCACCATGGGACTGATTGGTGCCAGACCACCCCCCATCATTGGCCAAGTGTCCATGGCAAACAACAAGGACCTTAATTGGTCCAGCACTTCAAAAATGGAACCCAGAAGAAGATTGCATGGGTGCACAGGCATCTAATAGAGGCAGCGGTCATAGTGGGGAGCTCCCACAGTGCTAATAGTGATATCTTGGACCCAGCACTGTGAGAAGACATCGGGATCGGCTGTCTGTTGAGGGCAGTGAGGCCGCGACTTGAGAGGGTGACGAGTACATGGGGTGCCACTGAGGGTGGAGAGACGCTGGAGGCATGCTGAAAAGTTTGGTTCCCCCTCATGGCCTAAAATCATCCTGAGAACAGTGCAACTAAGCGCAGGACTAAACTCAAAAGGTACTTGGGGGAACTCCTCCACCCTCATTTTTACATCTTGTCCTGTGCTCTGGCTATGTGAGCCCTGCTTCGTCATCTCCTCCTTGCCACTCTCCACGCTCCCTCCTCCTCCATCCACATCACATAAGGCTGGCATGGGAGACTTGTGCCATATCTTGAAAGGGACTGATATCAGAGGACCCATTGGGTAGCACCAGCAAGGAAGGAGTTTATGGCAGTAGCACCATAAGAGGGACAGAATACCCATTATTTTGAGGTCAAGGGGAAGCCACTTCTATCGCATGACATCTCTCCTCTTCCTTGGACTTGTGGAGAGACGACTGGGGAGGCACAGGGAGAACCAGGCAGTCATATTATTTTGTACTCTCTGCTGTGTCCCCGGGAACAACCATGGTTAAGCCGAGAGCGGTCAAGGGGGGACCCACTGACACAGTGGCTGGGAAAAGTCCTCAGGACAAGGAGGAGGAATCAGTATCTTTGACTGCGCATACAGCCACAATTTTGGAGGCAACGAAAGATACTGAAAAATCCCTGGAAACGCAGATAGCGGCGGTCGCGGGTGAGGGGCGCTCTTGCGAGAGGACAAACGAAAGCTTGCCAATCGAGTCAAGGAGACTGGGTACACTTTGGAGACAACGCTACCACAGGTAAAATACCTTAATCAGAGGGTTTTGGTTATGGAAAAAGAGATGAGACAGTTGGCTACTAAACTCAAAGCTACTGAGGGTAGATCCAGCTGTGCACTTGGGGGGATGCCAGAAAGAGTGGGGGGGCGGTCACTGGAACTCTACATGGAGGAATGGCTGGCAAGCACAGATTTACGAGTTGCACCCTCCAAAAATGTTTCCATGGAGCATGCACACAGGATTCCCGCAAGCCCTCCACCACCAGATGCAGTTATGATACATCTGATGAACTTCAGGGACACAGACATGATTCTTCAGGCCTTGGACCTTGGACAACTGATGAGCAGGATATTATTCTCTATCCAGAGTATACTATTCTGGTTCAAAAGCAAAGAGGGGCGTATGTTCCAGTAAAAAGGCGATGCGTTAGCTGAACTTGAAATATGTATTCCTCTATCCATCGAAACTGAGGGTAGAACATGAAGGGAAGTCACACTTTATGGCTACACCACAAGAAGCCTTGGACTGGCTGGAGACACGAGGACTGCAACCTGGTTAATCGATGGATGCCAAAGTAGGAGATGGCTGTGAAAAGATTTGGCGAATAAACTCAGGAACAACAGGAATAAGAACATTGCCTCTTTGACCCTGAAATAGATGAAAGCTGCACAGGTCACAACAGGTCTAGAAATTAAACAAAACAGAGATAGTGTTAGCAATGATAAGTGGAGATCTCTGGCACCTGGGGGTGTGTAGAAGTGGATCGATCACACAGAGACGGAACGTGATTTAGAGGATTAGAGGAAGAACCGTTGCCAGTTGTGACACCTATGCCAGCAGATCAAAATCAAATGGGCTAAGGAGGAGACTTACATATAAATAAGCCCAACACTAGCGACCTGGGGCCCGAGATGGGGGCTCAGGCAGAGAGGGGGCTCTATTGTGTATCTCAGGTTTGGGAATGTGAGTAACTTGGTGAACAGCCTGATGGCAGAGTCTGTAGGCCACGCCTCAGACATGGACTCACACACAATAGGTTTGTTTACTATATTTGGGGACCATGTGTTTCAGGGGTGGATAGTTTTATAATCACAACGTGGTAAAGTAGGGTGGGGGGTTTGATATCAGTTATTATTGTTGTTTTGCATGTTTTCACACCATAGGATAAGGATGCATTTTGACCAGTCGCTCACTGGGCCCAGCGGGGAAGGGAGAATGGGATGCAGATATTTACAATGGCACAGACTAAACAGTTGTCATTAGTGTCATGAAATGATAATGGGGTGGACAACAAGGTTAAAAGGTGGCTGGTTCATAAAGCTATCTCCAGGTACCAACCATATATTATATATCAGCAGGAGACCCATCTAGTGGACGCACAACTTTGAAGTACGGGAAAGTGCAAATACAAACTGATTGGTCATGCACAGTACATATCTGGGTCCAGGGCTGTATTAATTCTTATACGCAAATCATTCCCGTTCCATATGCTCCATACATATACTGACACACAAGTAGCTATTCAGCGATTTTGGGTGAATGACAGTTTACTTTTGCTGCTAATAAATATGTATGCCTCTTCTGGACTTCAGAGAGTTCTAATTCAACAAGTGGGTGCTCTACTAGCTAGCGCACCACATATCCATATGATAGTGGGAGGGGATTTCAACTTGATAGGACCAATAAGAAAGAGAAAGGGTTGATGATGAACGGCAGACTGGCGGGATTGTGCTATGTAAAAAGGGCAATATAAGGGCAGAAAAGGCGCTACTCCTTTTACTCTGTGTCACATAGAGTTCATTCTCGACTGGATTACCTTTTGACAACTGGCGATCTATTGCCTAGCTTTGGGGAGGCAGAATATTTGGCGTGTGGCATTAGTGACCACTCACCGTTGTCAGTAAGGTGGGTACTCGGGGTGTACTTTTCCCATGCCGGATGGAGGCACGGAGCTTGACTAATGAGGAGGTCATCAGGAGCCTGGAACGGGCTTCCAAACATTATTTTCTGTAAAATGAGGAGTCAGTGCAAAGCTGCATATTTCTATGGGAGGCATAGAAGGTCACTATTAGAGAGGTCATTATAGCTGGGGAGATCGGAGATTTCAGGAAACGTCAACAGAAGTTGACTACATTAGAGAGCGAACTGTGAAGCCCAGAAAAAGACTATACAGCTTCACCAGCACCTGAGCGGAAAAAAGCAGACCAAAAAAGGGATGATTATCGGTTAGTAGCCAGTGGTTACGTCACAACAATGTATTTTTGTAACAAAAAAGACTGTATGAGGCCTGAAACAAGGCTGGTAGGCTATGTGCATGGATAGGTAGCAAGGAAAAGGAAAACATGCTCATTAGGGAACTGCGCACTACTCCTGGGGGGATGGTACAAGACAGCGTAGGCATAGTTGAAGAGCTGACAATGCAGCTTGCACACTTTTATGAGTCACAGCTAACTGTTGCAAAACGGGAAGTCTTACACTTTCTAGCAGACTGCCCTATGAAAATACTCAATCCACAAAAATGACTGACTTAGCAGCGGACATATTGCAGGAGGAGGTGTCTTTGGCCATGAGTCAAATGCAAGCAGGGAAGCCCCTGGCCCTAATGGGTTCCTGGTGGAGCTCTTCCGTAAACTGAACAAGTGGATGGCTCCTGCCTGCATGGTACCTTTGAGGAGGCGTTTAGAACGGGAGAGCGCACAGCAGATTTGCGTTCGGCAATGATCAATCTTGTCCTTAAGGCCAGTAAGCCCAGTGACAGGTGCCACTCCTACCGTCCGATATCCTTATAAAAATGTGGATTATAAATCCTGTTTAAACTCTTGGCTAGCAGCGGATTGGTGCATCCAGATCAGAATGGGTTTATGCCGGGTTGATTGACTGCACTGAATTTGTTCAGGCTGCATAATAATCTGCAGCGGCAGAGTTCTCCCCCTTAGGGAAAGCGATAGCCTCGCTGAATGCCAATAAAGCCTTTGATTCTGTGGAATGGCTGTATCAGTTTGGAATCTTGGAAAAAATAGGATTTGGCCCTAAATATCAGAAATGGGTCCAGCTGCTTTCTGATAGACCCTGCATATAAGTGAAGGTCAATGGCTGTACTTCTAGAGACTTATGTGTACATAGAGGCACGAGACAGAGTTGCCCTCTGTCACCAAACCTGTTTGCACTGGTGATAGAGGGTTTGGTGGAGTGAGTCTGGGGTTGGCCATGTGGGTCCGGATGGGGGGGAGGACGAATATCCCTATATGAGGATGGTATTTTGTTATATTTGACCTGTGTGCCGTTGACGTTTCATAGACGGAGATATGTTTTGTGTTTTTGGGGAGATTTCTGGGTTTGCCATAAACTGGGATACATCCTTGTTGTTTCCAATAGGAGACTGGGATTGGGAACAGCTAGTGGCCCTGCCACTTAGAGTGGAAATTATTACATTTAAGTATCTGGGTATATGGATCACAAGGAGCTCGAATTCGTATTTTTAAGTGAACTTAACTCCCTTGCTACCACTTCTTGAAAAAGATGTTAAGCATTGGCAGCTATTACTGATTTCATTACTCTGTAAAGCAGCAATGTTCAAAATGCTGGCCCTCCCCCGTTTCCTTTATGCTCTTCAAAATCCACAGTAAAGGCTCCCTGATGCTTTCTTTGCAGGGATCGACGTGTTGGTGCATATCCTGTTGTGGGCAGGCGGCCAACCTAGAGTTGCCTTGTGTATCCTTCAGCCATCTAAAAACGAGGGAGGAACAGCTCTGTCAAATATTCAGAAACACTATGAGACTGTGCAGGTCTGTTTGGTTAAACATTGGGGGCATGCCCATTAGGGGTCCCCAGCACAGAAGCTACCTACACTGGCTGTATGGTGGCAGACTGAGCTATGTGCCGGCTATGTGTCCAACCAAGAAAATGGTGGTTCAAACTTAGAGTTGAGATGGGGAATCAAGGCTGACCCCAAGAACACCACTGTGGTAGGGGCATCCAGCCTTCCACGAGTGGCAATCTTGATGGGTTTCTAAAGATGGGACAAAATTGGCATTTTGACACGACCAGAAAGTATGGGATGCTGATGGAGTGGTCCCATTTGCTCATTTACAATGAAATTACCAGGAGCTTAAAACACAGTGGTTGAAATATGCTCAATTGAGGGCTGCTCTCATTTAAAATATCCCCTCCAATGAGGAGACACAGGAAGACTTACCATTGGAAATGAGACTGCTGGATGAGCCAGTGGGGGAAAAGTTAATTTCCCTAACATGTGGAACTTTGATGAGAAACACAAATCACCCCTGACCGGTCTGCAGGATAGGTGGTTGAGGGATTCTGATGACCTAGATGAGGGCAAGAGACACTAATGTTTCTGGCAGAGCTGGTCATTCTGGCTACTCTCTGTCTGATCAGGAGGGAACGTTTTACTAGACACTCATGTTTTATATCATGGGAGGGGTGTAAAAAGAAATATGAGAACATTTGGGATGGCTGGACCTCTGGATGGCGGGGATCTCGGCTGCAACACAGGAGCCGGCTCCAAAATGGAGCCGGCGGTGTTGCGGCCGTGCGATGGGTGTTGTTGCACCCGTCGCGCTTTTCACTGTCTGAAAAGCTGCACGGGCCATGGCAGGCCCCGCGACTCCCCTTACCGCCAGCCTTTTCATGGCGGTTCAAACCTCCATGAAAAGGCTGGCGGTAGGGGGACTCGTAATCCCCTGGGCAGCACTGCAAGCAGCGCTGCCCTGGCGGATTAAAACCGCCGGGACCACTGTGGCAGGAAACCGCCGGGACCACTGTGGCGGGAAACCGCTGGTCCCGGCGGTGCGACCGCGGCGCTTCCACCGCGGTCGTAATTCTCTGTGAAGCACCGCCAGCCTGTTGCCGGTGCTTCCTCCAGAACAGCTGTGGCGGTCTTTGACTGCCAGGGTTGTAATGACCCCCAATATTTCTTCCTTAGATAAAATGTCATCCAACATCCTATCATCCTAAAACTTACTTTTATACACTATACTAGGAGAGCATAAAGTAGTGTATTGTTCATCTAGAGTTTGTTAGGGCAAATCAACGCACTGGATACCTGTTTACACAAAACGCTGCTGTTATCAGTAGTCGAGTGCAAGTACTCTCCAATAAGGAAAACACGCATAAGCAATAGCTCCTCTCCTCCTGGACTTGGTATCAGCTTTCAGTGCAGGATGGGATGCAGCAGCATCAAGTCAGGCTGAAGATTTTCTGGCAGTATTGTACCCAATAATCTGGCATCAGTTGTTTACTGACATCATTGTCTGAATGACTTGACACTTTCACAGATTCTTGGAAAGACAAGGACAGGCGATCTGGGAGACACATCAATGATCAGACAAAAATAGAGTCTCGACCTGCTTAAGATGGAGTGTTGCCTTAGGTACTTTATGTCCTCCTTGGAGTGTATGTCTGAATTGTGATATCCTATGGGCAGAGATATATCTAAAGATTTAGCTAATTTATAGGGAACTCCATGCTTTTGGAACAATGAGATATAAAACTTTATCTAAAATAATTTCATAACATTCCTCATATAGCATAAAATGTATATATGTAAATGTATTCACATAAAATATATGATTACATAAAATTGCAAGAAATAACGCAATAAGCTGCGCATGAATACTTTTCTTAAGCTTTGCGTGCTTCAAGCAATAAAAGACACTTTTATTAAAGATAGCATAAAGAACAATACAGTAAAAAACATATCTCATGATGGTTTACTTAAGAGAGATGCGAGTTGGCGATTACACAGATCACCACAATACTGAGTCTGCCAAATTAAAAACAATGTGGTTCTGCAAAGAAAAAGAAAAAAAAAAATACTAAAAACTTTCTGCCTAATCCAGAGTTGATCTTAGTCCTCGTCTGAGGATATTGTGACAACATCAGATTCACAGGCAGCATATAAATGGTCGTGGGAAAAAAACTGTCAAGGAGTGCTTGTTCTTGTTAGCTCGCACAGTAGATCGACCAGTAAATGGCTGCAATTCCAAAGCACTCAGTGATGGTGAGAGTACTTCACTCGAAGATTCAAACGATAACAGTGAACCAAGCCAATCAAGTGACACTGGTGTAGGAGGCTGGCCTGGCTTGTAGTGGATACCAAGGGGTACTTACACTCTGTGCCAGGTCCAGTTATCCCTTATTAGTGTAGAAAAGGTGTTTCTAGCAGCTTAGGCTGATAGAAGGTAGCTATAGCAGAGCAGCTTAGGCTGAACTAGGAGACATGCAAAGCTCCTACTATTCCACTGGTGTCATATGCACAATATCTTAAGAAAACACAATACACAGATATACTAAAAATAAAGGTACTTTATTTTTATGACAATAGGCCAAAAGTATCTCAGTGAGTACCCTCAGTATGAGGATGCCAAATATACACAAGATATATGTACACAATACCAACAATATGCAGTAATAGCAAAAGGAAGTAATGCAAGCAATGTAAAGTTACAGTAGATTGCAATAGGAGCACATAGGTATAGAGGCAACACAAACCATATACTCCAAAAGTGGATTGCGAATCACGAATGGACCCCAAACCTATGTGAGCTTGTAGAGGGGGGCTGGGGCTGTAAGAAAACAGTGAGGGTTGGAAAAATAGCCCACCCCAAGACCCTGAAAAGTAGGTGTAAAGGGCACCTATATTCCCCAGAGAGCACAGAAGTCGTGATAGGGGAATTCTGCAAAGAAGACCAACACCAGCAATGCAACCAAAGTGGATTTCCGGACGAGAGTACCTGTGGAACAAGGGGACCAAGTCCAAGAGTCGCGACAAAGTCGAGATTGGGCAGATGCCCAGGAAATGCCAGCTGAGGGTGCAAAGGAGCTGCCACCGGATGGTAGAAGCTGTGGATTCTGCAAGAACGAAGAGGGCTAGAAACCTCCCCTTTGGAGGATGGATGTCCCACGTCGTGAAGAAGCTTGCAGAGGTGTTCCCATGCAGAAAGACTGCAAACAAGCCTTGCTAGCTGCAAGGGTCGCGGTTAGGGTTTTTGGATGCTGCTGTGGCCCAGGAGGGACCAGGATGTCGCCACTTGGATGAGGAGACAGAGGTGGCGCCCAGCAAGTCAGGGAGCCCTCACAGAAGCAGGCAGCACCCGCAAAAGTGCCAGAACTGGCACTACGAAGAGGAGTGAACTGGAGCTCACACGAAGACACAAACGGGAGTCCCACGATGCCGGAGGACAACTCAGGAAGTTGTGCACTGCAGGTTAGAGTGTCGGGGACCCAGGCTTGGCTGTGCACGAAGGAAATTCTGGAAGAGTGCACAGGAGCCGGAGCAGCTGCAAATCACGCGGTACCGAGCAATGCAGTCTAACGTGGGGAGGCAAGGACTTACCTCCACCAAACTTGGACTGAAGAGTCACTGGACTGTGGGAGTCACTTGGACAGAGTTGCTGAGTTCCAGGGACCACGCTCGTCGTGCTGAGAGGGGACCCAGGGGACCGGTGATGCAATCTTTTGTTGCCTGCAGTTGCAGGGGGAAGATTCTGTCGACCCACGGGAGATTTCTTCAGAGCTCCTGGTGAAGAGAGGAGGCAGGCTACCCCCAGAGCATGCACCACCAGGAAACAGTCGAGAAGGCGGCAGGATCAGCGATACAAGGTTGCAGTAGTCGTCTTTGCTACTTTGTTGCGGTTTTGCAGGCGTCCTGAGCAGTCAGCGGTCGATCCTATGGCAGAAGGTGAGGAGAGAGATGCAGAGGAACTCTGATGAGCTCTTGCATTCGTTATCTAAGGAATTCCCCAAAGCAGAGACCCTAAATAGCCAGAAAAGGAGGTTTGGCTACTTAGGAAGGAGGATCGGCTAGCAACACAGGTAAGAGCCTATCAGAAGGCGTCTCTGACATCACCTGCTGGCACTGGCCACTCAGAGCAGTCCAGTGTGCCAGCAACACCTCTGTTTCCAAGATAGCAGAGGTCTGGGGCACACTGGAGGAGTGGTCACTCCCCTTTCCTTTGTCCAGTTTTGCTCCAGAGCAGGGCTGGGGGATCCCTGAACCGGTGTAGACTGGCTTATGCAGAGATGAGCACCATCTGTGCCCATCAAAGCATTTCCAGAGGCTGGGGGAGGCTACTCCTCCCCAGCCCTGACACCTATTTCCAAAGGGAGAGGGTGTAACACCCTCTCTCTGAGGAAGTCCTTTGTTCTGCCTTCCTGGGCCAGGCCTAGCTGGACTCCAGGAGGGCAGAAACCTGTCTGAGGGGTTGGCAGCAGCAGCAGCTGCAGTAAAACCCCGGGAAAGGTAGTTTGGCAGTACCCGGGTCTGTGCTAGAGACTGGGGGATCATGGAATGGTCTCCCCAATGCCAGAATGGCATTGGGGTGACAATTCCATGATCTTAGACATGTTACATGGCCATGTTCGGAGTTACCATTGTGACGCTATACATAGGTAGTGACCTATGTATAGTTCACGCGTGAAATGGTGTCCCCGCACTCACAAAGTCCGGGGAATTTGCCCTGAACGATGTGGGGGCACCTTGGCTGGTGCCAGGGTGCCCATACACTAAGTAACTTAGCACCCAACCTTTACCAGGTAAAGGTTAGACATATAGGTGACGTTATTTCACTCAGGCTGCAGTGGCAGGCCTGCGTAAGAATTGTCAGAGCTCCCTATGGGTGGCAAAAGAAATGCTGCAGCCCATAGGGATCTCCTGGAACCCCAATACCCTGGGTACCTCAGTACCATATACTAGGGAATTATAAGGGTGTTCCAGTATGCCAATGTGGATTGGTGAAATTGGTCACTAGCCTGTTAGTGACAATTTGGAAAGCAGAGAGAGCATAACCACTGAGGTTCTGGTTAGCAGAGCCTCAGTGAGACAGTTAGTCATCACACAGGGAACACATACAGGGCACACTTATGAGCACTGGGGCCCTGGCTGGCAGGGTCCCAGTGACACATACCACTAAAACAACATATATACAGTGAAATATGGGGGTAACATGCCAGGCAAGATGGTACTTTCCTACACAACCCCCCCCCAAACGAAGGACAATAAGACTAGCCATGACCTGATGAGTCATCATTGTCTAAGTGGAAATATCTGGAGAGTCCATCTGCATTGGAGTGGGTACTCCCAGGTCTATGTTCCACTATATAGTCCATTCCCTGTAGGGATATGGACCACCTCAACAATTTAGGGTTTTCACCTTTCATTTGTTTTAGCCAAAGTAGAGGTTTATGGTCTGTCTGAACAATGAAGTGAGTGCCAAACAGGTATGGCCTCAACTTCTTCAGTGCCCAGACCACAACAAAGGCGTCCCTCTCTATGGCAGACCAACGCTTTTGTATAGGGGTCAACCTCCTGCTGATAAAAGCAACAGGTTGATCCTGGCCCTCAGAATTGAGTTGTGATAAGACTGTCCCTACCCCTAATTCAGATGCATCAGTTTGAACAATGAATTTCTTGGAGTAACATGGGCTTTTTAGGACAGGTGCAGTGCACATGGCCTGTTTCAGCTCCTCAAAAGCTTTCTGACAGCTAGCTGTCCACAATACCTTTTTAGGTATTTTCTTTGAAGTGAGGTCATTAAGAGGGGCTGCAATGGAGCCATAGTTCTTAATGAACCTCCTGTAATACCCAGTGAGGCCTAAGAAGAGTCTCACCTGGGTCTGAGTTGTAGGGGGATGATAGTTTGGATTTTCCCCTGAAGTGGTGAAATCTGTTCTCCACCTACCAGGTGTCCCAGATAAACCACTTCCCCTGCCCTATCTGGCACTTTGAAGCCTTGATAGTGAGGCCTGCCTTTTGCAGGGCCTCCAAAACTTTCCACAGGTGGACCAGGTGATCATCCCAGGTGGAGCTAAAGACAGCTATATCATCTAGATATGATGCACTAAAAGCCTCCAACCCTTACAGGACTGTATTCACCAACCTCTGAAAAGTGGCAGGTGCATTTTGCAAACCAAAGGGCATTACTGTGAATTGGTAGTGCCCTCCAATAGTCGAAAATGCAGTTTTTGCTTTAGCATCCTCTGATAACTTGATCTGCCAATACCCTGCAGTCAAATCAAAGGTGCTTAGATACTTGGCAGATGCCAGTGTATCTATGAGCTCATCTGCCCTGGGTATAGGGTGAGCATCAGTGTTAGTGACCTAGTTGAGACCTCTGTAGTCTACACAAAACCTCATCTCTCTTTTCCCATCTTTTGAGTGAGGCTTTGGTACAAGCACCACAGGAGAGGCCCATGGGCTTTCAGAGTGTTCAACCACTCCCAGTTCAAGCATTTTCTGAACCTCTTGTTTTATGCAGTCCCTGACATGGTCAGGCTGCCTACAGATCTTACTTTTGACAGGCATGCTGTCTCCAGTATCTATAGTGTGCTCACACCAAGAAGTGGTGCCTGTCACAGTAGAAAAGAGTTCAGAAAACTGACCTAGGAGATTTATGCAGTGGTCTTTCTGCTCAGCAGTAAGACAGTCTGCCAGAACTACACCTTCCACTAGAGCATCTTGTTCTGTGGAAGAGAAGAGATCAGGGAGAGGGTCACTCTCTTCTTCCTGTCCTTCATCTGTTGCCATGAGCAGGGTGAGATCAGCTCTGTCATAGTAGGGTTTTAGGCGATTGAAATGGAGCACCCTAAGGGGACTCCTGGCAGTGCCCAAGTCAACTAAGTAGGTGACTTCTCCCTTCTTTTCAACAATGATGTGGGGTCCACTCCATTTGTCTTGGAGTGCTCTTGGGGTCACAGGCTCCAAGACCCACACCTTATGTCCTGGTTGGTACTGAATCAGAACAGCCTTCTGGTCATGCCATTGCTTTTGGAGCTTTTGGCTGGCCTGAAGGTTTTTACTGGCCTTTTTCATGTACTCAGCCATTCTGGATCTTAGACCGAGTACATAGTCACTATGTCTTGCTTAGGAGCTTTTAAAGGTTGTTCCTAACCCTCCTTTACAAGTGTTTGAGGACCTCTTACAGGGTGCCCAAATAGGAGTTCAAAGGGGCTGAAGCCCAATCCTTTCTGGGGTACCTCCCTGTAAGCAAAAATGAGGCAAGGTAACAGGACATCCCATCTCCTCCTGAGTTTTTCAGGGAGTACCATTATCATTCCTTTGAGAGTTTTATTAAACCTCTCAACCAGTCCATTTGTTTGTGGGTGATAAGGTGTGGTGAATTTGTATGTTACACCACATTCCTTCCACATGGCCTTCAAGTATGCAGACATAAAGTTGCTACCCCGGTCTGATACCACCTCTTTTGGGAAACCTACCCTGGAAAAGATTCAGAGGAGGGCCTTTGCCACTGCAGGAGCTGTAGTGGTCCTTAGAGGAATTGCTTCAGGATATCTTGTGGCATGGTCCACTACCACCAAGATAAACCTATTGCCTGAAGCAGTAGGAGGATCAAGGGGGCCAACTATATCAACCCCTACCCTTTCAAAGGGAACCCCAACCACAGGCAGTGGAATAATGGGAGCCTTTGGTGTGCCACCAGTCTTGCCACTGGCTTGGCAGGTCACACAGGACTTACAAAAGTCTTTTGTGTCCTCTGACATCCTAGGCCAATGAAACAGGGGGACAAGCCTTTCCCATGTTTTAATTTGACCCAAATGTCCAGCCAAGGGAATGTCGTGTGCCAGAGTTAGGAGGAACTCTCTGTATTGCAGGGGAATGACCAATCTCCTGGCTGCTCCAGGTTTTGGATCCCTTGCCTCTGTATACAAGAGGTTGTCCTCCCAGTAAACTCTATGTGAGTCACTGACATCCCCATTTTGCTGTTTGACAGCTTGCTGTCTTAGACCCTCTAATGTGGAACAGGTTTGCTGTGCCACACTCAGCTCCTCCCTGGCAGGCCCCCCTCCACCCAAAAGCTCAGCAGTGTCTGCTTCCAGCTCCTCTGGTGAAGGTTCTGCACAGGGGGAAATTCTTCTTCCTCAGAAGTAGAATCATCTGTAGAGGGAGGGATAGTGGGTAGGGATTTACCCTTACTAACCCTAGCTTTAGGGAGCACTTGGTCCATTGTTCCAGGATCCAAGTCACCCTGTCCTTTTTGTTTTTGGCCTGAGCCCTTATCAAAGCAAAAATATGCCCAGGAATGCCCAGCATTGCTGCATGAGCCTTCAACTCCACTTCTGCCCAAGCTGATGTCTCTAAATCGTTCCCTAGTAGACAGTCTACAGGTAAATCTGAGACAACCACAACTTTCTTTGGACCAGTAACCACCCCCAGTTGAGATTCACATCAGCCATGGGGTGGCTAAGAGTGTTGTTATGAGCATCTGTCACTTGGCACTGGTGACCAAGTAGGTGTTGTTCAGGGTGTACCAGTTTCTCTATTACCATGGTAACACTGGTACCTGTGTCCCTGTAGGCCTGAACCTCAACACCATTCATTAGGGGAAGTTGCTTGTACTTATCCATATTAAGGGGACAAGCAACCAAGGTGGCCAAATCAGTTGCACCTTCAGAGACTAGCACAGCCTCTGTGGTCTCCCTAACAAGACCAACCCCAACTAAATTACCAAAAGTGAGTCCAGCTACTCCCTTGGATTGGCTATTAGTAGGTTTGCTCCCACCACCACTGCTATTACTAGGGGCACTAGGAGTTGCAGTAGGGGTTGTGGTAGTGGGAGGCTTGGTGCTTTTCTTTGGACAACTGGCATCAGTTGTCCAATGGCCTTTTACTTTACATAAATAGCACCATGGTTTCTTTACTTGATAAGAAGAGGATTTGGACCCACCACCCCCACCAGAGTGTTTTTGTGGGCCTGATGAAGACTCATTTTTAGATTTGTCCCCACCCTTGTCTGAAGACTTACCATCCTTCTTCTTGCCATCCTTGTCGCCCCCTGTATGAACTTTTCTGTTCACTCTTGTTCTGACCCATTTGTCTGCCTTCTTTCCCAATTCTTGGGGAGAGGTCAGATCAGAGTCCACCAGATATTGGTGTAACAAATCAGACACACAGTTATTCAGGATATGCTCTCTCAAGATTAGATTGTACAGGCTCTCATAGTCAGAAACTTTACTGCCATGTAACCACCCCTCCAAGGCCTTGGTATTGTCAATAGTCAACAAAGTCTACCCAGTCTTGTGAGGACTCTATTCTGGTTTCTCTGAACTTAATCCTGTATTGTTCAGTGGTTAAGCCAAATCCATCCAAGAGTGCATTCTTCAAAACTGTAAAATTATTGGCATCACTTTCCTTCACAGTAAGGAGCCTATCCCTACCCTTTCCACTGAAAGATAGCCATAGGATAGAAGCCCACTGCCTTCGAGGGACCCCCTATACAACACAGGCCCACTCAAGTGCAGCAAACCACTTGTTAATGTCATCCCCCTCCTTGTAAGGGGGAACTATTTTATGCAGATTCCTAGAATCATGCTCTTTCACAGGATTACTATCTGGAATACTGCTGCTGCCGCCATGGGGTCCTAACCCTAACCTCTGTCTTTCTTTTTCTAAGTCTAAAGATTCCCTTTCTAGAGCCAGCTGTTGCTGTTTAAGCTTCAGCCTGGACTCTTCCACTCTCAATCTATTGAGTTCCCTTTCTAACAATCTGTCATCAGGGTGGGTGGGTTGGGCATGCTTTGACACAGAAGAATGATGTGAATGAACAGAGGGAGAACTGTCCCTAACAGTTGGCACCCTAACAACCTGGCCTGCAGGAATAACATCCCTACTGTGATGTGAGCTCACATTAGTACCAGCTATGCTAGGTGGTCTGCTAAGGGGCAGGTTGGGAAGGTCACCATCTAACACTCTTACTGGGGGGTGCCCCTGAGTCAGAGTGTGAACCATCTCCTAACTTCTCAATGGATGTGCCAGCTAAGGCCTTATCATTCTCAATAAGCATGTTAGATAACAATTCTTTAGAGGGATTCTTCCCCACCCCTAAACCTTTATCAATGCAGAGACTCCTTATACCCTCGCAGTTAAGGTGGTGATAAGCTGAGCTGACCAGATCAAGAGAATTTCCTACATCAGACATGATAGAAAAAGGTTTAGGGACAGATAAAAGAAAGAAAAAGTTTCAGGACTTTTTAAGGAAACTGAAAAAAAAAACTTTTTCAACTTTTTAGAAACTTTTAGAAAGTTTAGGAATACTTTTCAGCACTTAGCAGATAGTGTAAGAGAAGAAAAGCAAAACGTTTTGGTTAGGTGTACATACACTGAACTTGTTTTGTATATTCTCTTATGAAAAGTACACAATGACAAAGTGGTAAGTAGTTGCAAGTACCTATCCCACCGCTGCACAACCAATGTAGGAGGCAGACCTGGCACAGAGTGTAAGTACCCCTTGGTATCCACTACAAGCCAGGCCAGCCTCCTACAACTGGTGAAATTGATTCATCATAATTAGCATCTTGCAGTAAGGATTAACGCATTGCTTGGTATTGTCTCTGGTGTGATTGTAATGGAGGCAGTAGCATTTCCATGTCGAAGAAAGTATCTGGGACTGCTTCACATGTACATTCAAGATGATTTCAGCTGGACAGTTCATACACCAGAACAAGGGTCTCACTTACATAGCGTCCATTTCGCGAAAAGCCAACATTTTGTTTTTGCTAAGTTCGGAAAGTGAAGCTTGTCCCAGATAGCATGATAGGGTTTCTCAGAATTTCTGTTTGAGATGGACACGAGTACTCCAAGTGAATGACTTCTTTGTGGGATCAGGATTAAGATAATATCACAGGCAATGAGCAAGAGAATGGTAAGAAATCATTCCAAAAGGCTGGGGAACAAAGAGTGCAAAAATGATGGTATCAGTCCGAACACAACTTCAAATCCAGTCACCAGACCAGATCCAATCTCCTCAACATAATGCAGAATGCTAAGGAATTAAACATCATATGAGGAATACTAGTAAAATGAGTCAGGAGTTGCATTTTTTAGAGACTCTGGATCTCCGAAGCAGTTCTGGCTGCCTGCAAGTAATATCCTTTTGCCACTGAAGTCAAAGAGACTTCCATCTGTAGCAACACAGCAACTAATTTGCTACTTCTGTCAATACACAATCCTCTCATATCAGTACTAGACCAAGGGACACTTCTGATTACATGTTTAGGCGGTGGGTATAAGGTTCTTCCACAACGTTGTATTGTTTCAGAAACCATAATCACATACAGTTGAGCAGGTTTCAACCAACAACAACTGATGTTGGTTAACAGTAAGCTGTATGGGTATGGACAAAATGGGATTAACTGATAAGACACAACTTATCCCAGGCATCAAAGCATTACACATTCCATACAAGGAAGTTGCATCAGATAAAAGAGAGTACCCTAAAGGATTTCAGCAACTGGAAGTACTGATAAACACACGGTCATATTCATTCAGGCAAATGTGAGAAAAACGAAATTTCCATGAATGGAACAGATATGAACTGTACATTGACACATACCATTCCAAACATTTGTATTTCTTGCAGTCATGAAAATGAAAAGTTGTAATAGGTAAAGAAATAATGGCTTGTATTAGCCATGTGACAGCTTGATTATTACTAACTGAAAACAGTGTTTCTTCTATTTGTTCAATACTTCAACGGAATGTTAGATTGTGGGGCTCAGAAATTGCTGTTTCACTCAGACGTTGACAAGGCACATAACCCGATCTAAGGATTTGTAAAGCCTAACTTAATTGTATTATGACTCCTAACTGAGTCTAGCCATGTTGTTATAGACCCAGGTCTCCTTTAATATCAAAAGCTGAAGATATGATGTTGTTTAAGGAATACACTCTTTTATAAAGCGGTTGCACACAATTGTCAATAATGTTATGTAGTTTCCTTGATCCATCTGCCTAATTCTTTCTGCAGCATTTATCTGTGGACACATTTTTATTTCTAGTGGGGTGTGGTCCCAGGAGAAAAACAGAAAAATCCATGAGTTCTTTAATTAAGGACAAATGCTCCTTTACAGTTGAAAGACTGGAATGTGATAACCATCATTAGCACAGCTTGCCCACACTTGATTTGGTAACAACTGCAGGTAAGTAGGTGTTATATCGCAGAACAGGGAGACTAGCTTTAGGACCTGGGGTGCTGGAAAGAAAACAAAGCATGCAGGGATTGGATCATAGTGCTGTAAGGCTAAACTTACAGGAGGGAACAGAGTAGATTTGTAGGTGCATTTCTGGATTATTTTGTTTATTTCAGAATCTGAAATGTTCATTTGTGGTTTCCAATTCATGAACAAGGTAAAATTAACTTTTGGTATAGAGGGTTTTGAAGGTGTCTAATAGTTACCATATTGAGAAAAATAATTTCTTTTGGTATAATGCATGCTCGAAGTAAGGCTTCTTTGCCTTGAGTGTGCCGCTAATGTGTTCCCTAAAACCTTTTCCCATCAACATTTTGTTTTTCAATACCCATATCCTTATAGAGCCAAATTATTCTTGAATTCATTTGAATAAACCAATTTATTAATAGTGATTACTTTTTTCTGGAGTAGTTGTGTCATTGTTAAAAATACAAAGATGACTATTAGGAGGCAAAGCTTCTATACTATTGCGGGTAATTGCATGTTTCTCTCAGATAACTAGTTCTATGCATGTAAGTGTGTATAATGATGAAAACAATACAGTGCTTTAGATTTCAAAGCATTCGGAGATTAGTACCCTAGCAGTCAAGGTTTGTTTAATCATGCTGCTAGCACCCTCAACTAATCTGCTGGACTCAGCTCGAAATGGATTGCTCAATTGCAGATAAACACACAGAGCAGAAACAGCATCCCTGTAAGCCTTGGAGGCGAACCCAAGGCCATTATCTGAATTAAATGCTCATATCACTACTAGACACTGCAAATCTTTTACAACTGTTTAAACACTTGCATTACTCTGTGGCCACACCCATAGGAATCGAGAACATCATCTAATTGCTACCAATATGCACCTATACTGGTTAACAGAATTTATTGGGGCAATATGTTCCAAAAATAATCATCCTGAAAGGGATGTTGGAGACTGTGAGGGAAGCTGGAGAGGGTTTTCTAATAGTAGAACGTTTGAATTGTTGTATAAAATAATCTCCTCCCTGTTCATACAAACAAGTCCACCAGTGGAGTTGCTGCAGCATTGCTATGGTTAAATCAATTCCAGCATAGGCAGGTGCCAATTCCGGTATATGCTTCCCTGATTAAATTTAACCTGGATGGCTTATTTGGAATTATCCTATCTTCCAATTCTGGTCTGGTAACTACAGAAGTGTTATTTGAATTAAGGGTGTAAGAATACATAAGAGGAAAGCCTGCAATAGGCTTTTCACCCTTTCTGGTTGCCTGTCTTGCTGTTATTATATCTGTGTGCATCCTCGTCTGAGATCTGTTTAGGACTGCTACTCCAACAGACTGTATTGCAGGTTTGGCAGCATAATGGGTGACACATTTCCCTTTGGCATGAAACCCATCACATTGATGGCCAAAAGAGTGTGCCACATGGACCAATGGAAGCTTATCTTGTAAGACAGTTACCATTCCCCAAAGCGGTTTGTTTTAATACGTTTCACTTTTCAGTTCTTGGGTCCTTTCAGATGCCAATGTTTCAAACTGACATTATACCCTTGCACACGGAAGGATGAATTGGAAGCTGTTGGTGTGGGAAATGATGCGTCAGTCTTTTGGAATGCAAGTACCACGGCATTCATTTCTATATGTTGCGCAGTGCTGTCACTTAAGATTCCAGTGTTGGTGTGCTGCAGATGGAATTCATCATTTTTCACTATACCTTGCATTGCAATGTTGGCTGTAGGGTATAGATATCTTGTTCCTACCCCTGGTTAGGTGGTGTCACTTGTAAGGAACACACTCTGATATGATTCAATGGGTAAAGCTTTACAAATTAGAGTGACAGTCTGTTAATATTGGAGATGTGAACGAAGTGTTAGATCATACTGAAACTTTAAATCCACTGCACTTAAAGAAAAAGTCCACTGCACCTATCTTTGGTGTAGAACTCAAGCATTAGCAATGCTTGTTTTAGTGGCTGTGTCTAGCGCTGGTACTGGAGAATCCACAATCAATAGTTTTCCCTGCACCAATAGGCGTTCCTTCAAGAAACTTATCTGCTCAGCAAAAAAAAATGTTTTAAAGGAAGCAAAACATGCTTCAGGTGGAAAATACAAGTGTGACTTCAGTGCTATAGAAACAGTTTATCCCTCATTGTAAGTCACATAAGTATAACCTGATTTGCTTGGTATGACTCTGAGCAATGAACAAGTTACTTACCTTCAGTAACGCGATACAATAGCTACCTGTGGATTCCTCACCTTATGATTTCACCCATGTGGCAGCATCCGACAGAAAATCATTTTCCCAGCACTCCACGTCGACGGGGATGTCACAATTGCACGGCTCCACGCAACTCAGTCTGACGTCACCGTGCCAATAAGAGGTCCTTGCCGGCATGCTGACGTCAGTTTCACCCATTTTTTACGTGCCTTTGAGGTGAACAGGTGAAAACCGACCCCACAATAACTCCAATAAATACATATATCCATAAAACTACCATGACGCAATATAATCAAAACCATCATTTATATACACATACACCTATACAACCACATATCTTAGTGTAACCAGACAGGCAACGGGGAGGCGGGTGGGACTGTGAGGTATCCACAGGTAGCTATTGTATCCACCAGAAAAAGCGTTACCGAAGGTAAGTAACTTGTTCTTCTGATGGATACAACTACCTGTGGATTCCTCACTCTATGAATAGAGTCCCAAAGTTTTACCGCACTCGGAGGTGGGAGCCTGCCTGGTTACATCAAGAAGTCCTGCAATACAGATCGCGCAAAATGGCCGTTCCTCCTAACCTCCGAGTCCAAGCAGTAATGCTTTTCGAAGGTGTGGAGGGATGCCCGAGTTGCTGCCTTGCAAATGTCCACCACTGGAACCCCTTTTGCCAGGGCCGAAGTAGCGGTCTTAGCATTGGTGGAATGGGCTCTGATACCCTCAGGGGGAACTTTCTTTGCCAACGAGTAGCAAATCTTGATACAAAGAATGACCCACCTGGAAACTGTTCTTTTATGGACTGCTCTGCCCTTCCTTTGTCCAATATACCCCACAAACTGCTTGTCCTTCAGGCAAAAGTATTTTGTCCTTTCAATGTACTAACTAAGTGCCCTTTTAGGGTCCAAACAGTGGAGCCTCTCTTCCTCCTTCGAGGGGTGAGGAGGAGGGTAGAAAGATGGAAGGGTAATTAATGGTCTGCCTTATATGAAAAGGAGTGACAACTTTTGGCAGGAAAGACCCCCTGGTTTTCAACACCACTTTATCCGGGAAAAACAAAGTAAAGGGAGGTTTAACAAAAAGAGCTTGAAGCTCACTAACCCGCCTAGACGAGGTTATAGCAACGAGAAAAACTGTTTTAAGCACCAGAAACCTTAACCAGCAAGAGTGCATGGGCTCAAAAGGTGGCCCATTAAAAATTAAAACAAGATTTAGCTCCCAATGAGGCACATGAAAAGGAGTGGGAGGAAACCTATTAACTAAACCCTTTAAAAACCTAATCACAATAGGTGATTTAAACAGTGAGGGCTGATCCGGGAGGCAAAAAAAGGCTGACAGAGCAGCCACATAACCCTTAACTGTAGCCACTGGATCAATTTGCTTTCCTCCACACCAACCCACACATTTTGCCCACCCACCGGCATAAATGGTCTTAGTGGAGTGTCGCCTGGCCGATAAAATAACATCCACTACATCTGGTGGGAGAGAAAAGGAACTCAGGTTGCCCTGTTCAATCTCCAGGCATCAAGGTGCAGGCTCTGGAGGTGGGGGTGTAGAACCTGCCCCTGCGACTGAGAGGAGGTCTGCCCTGAGAGGGAGACAGAGCGGAGGGCACAGCAAGAGTTGGAGAAGGTCCGTGTACCACACTCTTCTTGGCCAATCTGGGGCTATTAAAATGACCTGAGCCCGATCTTGGCTAATCATCCTCAGAACCCGAGGAATCAAGGGTATGGGGGGAAATGCGTAAAGCAACTGGTTGTACCAACAGATCTGAAACACATCCCTCAAAGCTCCTTGCACCGGATACTGGAGGCTGCAGAATGACGGGCAGTACATGTTTTCTCGAGTTGCAAACAGATCTATCCTTGGAGAACCCCACATCTGGAAAATGTGTAGGACCAGATCCCAATGGAGACGCCACTCGTGATCGGCCCAAAAATGTCGACTGAGAGTGTCCGTACGTACGTTGAGCACTCCAGCCAGATGATTTGCTATCAAGCAAATCCAATGGTCCTGAATCCAGGACCAGAGACGCAGAGCTTCTCTGCAGAGAAGATACAACCCTACTCCTCCCTGCTTGTTTATATACCACATTGTGGTAGTGTTGTCCGTCAGGAACTGAACTGACTGACCGCGAAGGGATGGGAGGAAGGCATTGAGAGCCAAACGTATCGCCCGCAATTCTAACAGATTTATTTGAAAAGTCTGTTCCACTGGAGACCAACGACCCTTGATCTCCAGGTCCCCCAGATGAGCTCCCCACCCTAGAGCGGAAGCATCCATCATGACCGTGGCCACCGGAGGCGGCAGTGAAAACGGCCTTCCTTGAGAAAGGTTGCCGTCTGTTGCCCACCATCGTAACTCCGCTGCAGCTTCTCTGGAGATCGTTATTGACTCCTCGATATCCCCTTTGTGTTGAAACCACTGCCTGCTAAGGCACCACTGGAGAGCACTCATGTGCCAACATGCATGAGTGACCAACAGAATGCAAGAAGCTAACAGACTGAGCAGGCGTAAGACCTTGAGGACTGGAACAACCGCTCCATTTTGAAACATTGGAATCAACGCAAGAATGTCCTGAATCCGCTGAGGCGGAGGATAGGCACGATTCAATGTAGTATCCAGTACTGCCCCTATGAACAGGAGGCGTTGAGAAGGCTCCAGGTGAGACTTGGGTACATTTATTGTTAAACCCAGAATGAACAACAACTGAGTTGTCATCTGCAAGTGACTCAGCACAAGCTCTGGAAACTTGGTTTTGATCAACAAATCGTCCAGGTAAGGGAATACTGATACCCCCTTCCTTCTGAGACTTGCTACTACCACTGCCATCACCTCCGTGAAGACTCCAGGTGCTGAAGTAAGACCAAAAGGAAGGACCGCAAACTGGTAATGTTGCGACCTCACCACAAACCGGAGATACTTCCTGTGTGACTTGAGTATAGGGATATAAAAGTAAGCATCCTGCAAGTCGACAGACACCATCCAATCCTCTCTGTTCAACACCAGAAGTACCTGTGCCAAAGTCAGCATCTTAAATTTTTCCTGTTTGAGGAGCAAATTCAGAATCCTCAGGTCTAGAATTGGCCTGAAACGACTGTCCTTCTTGGGGATCAGGAGGTACCTTGATTAACAACCCTGACCCCTTTCCTGCTCTGGAACCAACTCCACCGTACCATTTGACAACAGGATCTGAACCTCTTGCTGCAACAACAGGAGGTCTTCTGAGCAAAACGAGGGACCGTAGAGATGGGAGGAGGAAACTCTTGAAAAGGGAGAGCATATCCTTTTCTCACAATGTTTAGAACCCATGAGTCCGATGTAACTAACTCCCACTCGTGGAGAAAAAGACGTAATCTTCCCCCTACAGGAGAAGTGTGGTCGAAAAAGGGGAGAAAACTAGGACTGCTTCCCTTGCTGTTGTCCTCCAGAGGAAGAGGATGATGCAGGGTGCTGGTGGGTGGCCCCTCTTATCCGAACCCTCCCCCGCCCTCTAAAGGATCGATATGGGAGGCTGGCAGGCTGCTGAACCATGGACTGGGGTCTCCCACGGTAAACGGCTCCACACCCAAACCCCTTGAACCTCCGAAAGGACCTAAAATGGGTAGCAGAAGAGGCTTGCAGACCCAAAGACTTTGCCGTGGTCCTACTATCTTTAAAGCACTCTAGAACAGAGTCCGCTTTATCACCAAACAGTTTCTCTCCATCAAAGGGCAAATCCAATAAAGTAGTCTGTACATCCGAAGAAAACCCAGATGACCTCAACCAAGCATGCCTCCTGGTAGCAACAGATGTACCCATTGCCCTGGCCACCGAGTCTGTTGAATCCAGACCAGACTGGATTATGGGCCTTATTACAACTTTGGAGGACGGTGTTAATCCGTCCCAAATGTGACGGATATACCACCTCCCGTATTACAAGTTCCATAGGATATAATGAACTCATAATACGGTAGGTGGTATATCTGTCACATTTGGGACGGATTAACACCGTCCTCCAAAGTTGTAATAAGGCCCTATTTGTTTTGCCGCAGCCTGAGCATCAAATAGAAGTTCTGTACATCCTGCGGCAGGTCAGGAACCATAGCTATAGCCGAGTCCATCAGGGCGTGGACGTATCTACCAGGAACACAGGTAGCATTCGCAGCCTTGAGAGCCATGCTGCAAGAAGAGAACGTTTTCTTTGTGGATTGCTCCATCCTTTTGGATTCCCTGTCCAATGGAATCACAGGGAAGTAGCCTGGAGCAGACTGTGTAGAGCAAGAAGGCTGAACAACCAGACTCTCCGGTGTAGGATGTTTTGATAAAAACCCCAGATCTCCAGGCGGCACTCTGTACCTTCATGCTACAGATCTATTAACAGCAGGTGACGACACAGGTTTCCCCCAAAACTCTAATATGGGTTCCGTAAGAGCATTGTTGAATGGAAGCAAAGGATTTGCAGAAGTTGAAGAAGGGTGCAGGACCTCTGTCAAAATGTTTGTCTTAACCTCTGCAGCAGGCAATGGAAGATCTAAAAAGTTTGCTGCCTTTCTAATCACCATGTGAAAGGAGGCCGCCTCCACTGTGAACTCCCTCGGTGAAGACAGGTCCCATTCCGGGGAATTGTCAAATCCACTGGCCGAATCCAGTCCTTGATATTCTCCCAAGGGCTCCACAATCTCCTCCTCCCCCAACAACTGCCATTGGTACTCTCCCTCTTCTAAGAGTCTCAAGGCCTTTCTACGTGACCTCAGTCTGGCCTCTAACCTCGGCATCAACAAAGAATTGGCTGATGTCGGAGACACTGGTTTCAACACTTGAAGACGCGGAACTCGGATCCGGCGCCGGCGCGGATCCTAACAGCACCGAGGACACTTGCGGCTCCACCATCAGCTTCGACTGATAGGGCGATGAAATCGGCGCCATAGGTCTGGAAGGCGATGTCATGGAAACCACAGGGCAGGGGAGCCCAACTACAATGCCAACGGGCCTGTGGGACCAGCCGGTGCACCAGCAGGGGCCATAGCATTGAACAGCGAGAACATGGCATTAAAAAATGCAGCTGGATCTGCTCCCAGAGCCCAGAAGGCAGGATACAGCTGATCTCCATGTTGCACCCATGCTTGCTGAACATCGGAATCATAAGCAGCAGGTGAAAATCAAGGACTCTCCGGAGGTGCCACTACCTTGAAGACTGGCGGCGCCGGAGAAGCCTGAGGGCTCTGAGGTTGTGGAGTCACCGTCAGACTCACCTCCCACGTCGCACTGCGCTGTCGAGATGGAGACCTTGATCTTGACCGGCTCGGAGCCGAACGACGTTGAGAGTCATGACAATGCCGTTTCTTATGTTTCTTTGAAGAAGTATGGGAAGAGGATCTACGGTGACCCTTATGAACCTTATGCCCCTTCTTTGCCTTGGCCAAAAAGCGTTTGGTCTCTCTTTCCTTCAGAGCCTTAGGATTCTTGCTCTGGCAGGAAACACACTCCTGAATGTCATGCTCAGAGCTCAGACACCAAAGGCAATCGTCATGAGGGTCAGTAATCGACATGCGACCCCCGCACTCTCGACATGGCTTGAATCCCGACTTCCTAGGAGGAGACATTTTAACTAGAAACTGGATAGAAACTAGCAACAAGATGAAACACCTCCAACAGTAGCGAGAGCTAGGAGAAAACCGTTAGCATCGAAGGCACGGAAAAAAGGGAACTGACTTCAGCACGCTGGCGAGGACCTCTTATTGGCACGGTGACGTCAGACGGAGTCGCGTGGAGCCTTGCAATTGTGACGTCCTCGTCGACGTGGAGAGCTGGGAAGAAGATTTTCCGTCAGATGCTGGCGCATGGGTGAAATCATAAAGTGAGGAATCCACAGGTAGTTGTATCCATCAGAAAAATTGGTTTTACTATCCCAAGTTTGTAAATATATTGTCTCTAGCGTATCTGCTTGCAGAGCATGCAAGATGTCAGTATGTTTGTTCATCCATTCTTTTGCTAAAAACATGGGAGAAATGAAGTCATACATGAGCCTCACTCACTCAGCATTGTGAGGCAAGTAGGTTTGTCAAAGGTGAGGGAATCCCAGCAAGGAATGTAACTTTTTCAATGTGTCAGAAGGCTGCAAGGTACACACTTCTGAAGAAAATCAGAAGCCAAACCTTTAACCTTCACTGGATAACTCACACCCCAGAAAGATCACTAGGGAGGCAATATTATACTTTTTAAAGTTAATCCAATGACCATGTGATGTTAATATTGTTACAATCCGGTCCACCCTTGTGAAGTGTACATCTAAATCATCAGTGAGCTGGATATCATCAATATATACTAACACTTCTAGATCTGGCTGTAAGATCTTCATGATGCATCTTCTAGATCTGGCTGCAAGATATTCATGATGCATTCCAAGAGTAAGCCAGGGCTTTTCTTATACCCCATAGGCAAATGTTTAAACAAAAACTGAACCTCGTCAGAACAAAAGGCAATTAGATATTCACTTTTAGGCACTTGGGGCCTCATTTCGACTTCAGAGGTCCTTTTACAGGACCACCGAAGCCGCTGCAAGCAAAAGACCACCAGTACTGGAGGTCTTTTGCCTGCCATCTTAGGAGTGTTCCGCTGGGCCAGCGGGTGAAAACATCACCACAACATTGACGCCGGCTCATAATTGAGCGGGCGGCAATGTTGTGGTGCGTAGGGTGAGACAGCAGGCTGTTTTGCACTGCATATGCTTTTGTATGTGTGTTTAAATTCCTATAGTCTAAAACCACTCTTAGCTCCGTCTGGTTGAGAGACAAGAACAAGAGATGTGTTCATAGGTGAAAGACAAGGCACTAGTATGCCCTGTTATTGCCAATGATCTAATATGGTCTTTATATTGCATTTCGCTTCTGGCTTTAAAGTGCATTGAGCATGTGCTTGAGGGTCAGAGTGTAACATGTGGAATAGTGCTTATCCAACTAAGCTTGGTTTCTGTACAAAGCTGGAGCATATTTAACAACATATTCAATGCTGTACCTTTCCTGATCTCCTCAGGTAGTATGGGAGAAAAGGCTACCCTTATTAACTTCTCCCCTAGGGGGTCATCCTTAATAGGGGCTAGAGACCAGTCATCTTCAGCTAGTATGATGTCATAGTCTTTGGATAAATGCAGCCAGAATTCTGCTTTAATGATGCATGGTATATCCCCATCCATCAGTATCTCTAACTTATAAACACTATAAGGAGGATTTAAAAGCTTATCTGGAGTCTCAACTCATATGTGAACTCATCAGTAGGACTCGCTACCAGAAATGGAGAGTCTGATGCACTATTACTAATGCTACTGGAATCTTGAAATACAGGAGATCCAGTCCGTCTTTGCTCTCTCTCCCTGTTTTTTCCTACCTACTGTTGCAGATTTCTCTTTATTGAAGCCTTCAATGTCACTTTTATCTTTTAACTGTGGTTTAACATCTCATGTACCCAAGGTACCACCACCCACAGCAATTGTTTTGAATAATTCCCGTTCATGATTCTTGAAATGGAACTGCTTCAAGTCTCTGACATATAACCAAAAGGAATACTTTCTAACCCTTTACTCCAGTTCTCTCATAGGGGAATCTCCATTGAGGTCATAAGCACTTGAATAGTTCCACCCACCTGTGGGTATCCTGTAGCACTTCTTTATATATCTTCTTAGGTGTAGAAAGGCCTGTAGAACACTGAAGAAAGAACTCTATATGCAGCCTAGGCAAAAAGGTCAAAGCACCCATATCAATGTAAAATTTGAGGTAAAAGTTTTACAAAACAGCTTAAATCTCCTTCACGAACCCTTTTCTGGAAAAGCAAGAGATAAAGAATAAAAGGTCAGTGTAGACCCATAGGCTGCTATTGGGTGAGTGTAAAACAATGACTGTGCCTTTAAGGCTACAGAGACCACCAGTACCTCATCATTCTCAGCAGGCTGCAGTTGCTTCAGTTCTTTTTGGCAATAGGTGTCTGTAGGAAAGTACCCTCCTTTCCGCATGTTACCCCAATTTCTGTCTGATGTCAGTGTGTTTAACTTTGTCACTGGGATCCTGCTAACCAGGACTCCAATGCTTATGCTCTCGCTCCTCTAAATGTTGTCACTGCATACTGGTAACCCAGTATTTCATCCCAAATTGGCATATTGGTCACTTCTTATACGTCCCTAGTATATGGAACTTCGGTACCCAGGGCACTGAGGTTCGAGGGAATCCCTATGGGCTGTAGCATTTCTTTTGCCACCCATAAGGAGCCCATGCAAAGGCTTCTACAGGACTGCCAATGCAGCATGTGTGAAATGTTGCATGCACCCTTTCACTGCCATTTACACTGCACCAGGTCACTTATAAGTCACCTATATGTCAGGCCTTTCAACTCTGAAGGCTAGGTGCAAAGTACCTGGGTGTGAGGGCACCCCTGCAATAGCAGAGGTGCCCCCACTTCATCCAGGACCATTTTCCCAGACTTTGTGAGTGCGAGGACGATATTTTACGCGTGCACTGTACACAGGTCACTACCTATGAACAGCTTCACAATGGTAACTCCAAATATGGCCATGTTTGGTATCAATCATGTTGGAATCATACCCCAAGGCTTTTGCAAGCATTGGTTGTATGATTCCATGCAATCTGGGGGCTCCTTAGAGGACCCCCAGTACTCCCATTACAGCCTTCTGAGGTGTTTGAGGCAGCCCCAGCTGCTGCCACCTCACAGACAGGTTTCTGCCCTCCTGTTGCTTGAGCAGCTAAAGCCCAAGAATGCAGAACAAAGGATTTCCTTTTAGTGAGGGGTGTTACACCCTCTCGAAATAGGTGTTACAGGCATGGGAGCAGTAGCTTCCCAGACCCTCTGGAAATGGTTTGAAGGGCACAGATGGTGCCCTCCTTGCATAATCCAGTCTACACCAGTTAAGGGATCCCCATTCTCTTTCCTCTACGTGAAACTGGACAAAAAAGGGGACTGACCACTCCCCTGTCTATCACCAAATTTCAGCGTCACTGGTACTCTGGGACCCCTCTCATCCTGACGAGCGTGGCCCCTGGACACAGGTGGTGGACCCAAGTGACTCAGACTGTCCAGTGGTCCAACTGTCCAAATTTGGAGGAGGTAAGTCCTTGCCTCCCCTCTCCAGACAGTAATCCTGTGCACCACGTGAACTGCAGCTGCTAGGGCTTCTGTGCACTTTTCCAAGGAATCCTTCATGCACAGCCAAGCCCAGGTCCCCAGCACTCCGTCCTGCATTGCTCAACTCCCTGAGTTGACCTCTGGCTTTGTGGGGCCCTCTTTTGTAGTGTTGAGATGACCGCCGTGCTCAGTCTTCTTGAACCCGTGTTCTGTGGGTGCTACCTCCTTGTGCATGGGCTCTCCACATTGCTGAGGGCCACCTTCATCTCCTCTCCCAAGTGGCGACATCCTGGTCCTTCCTGAGCCCAAGCAGCACCCTTTTTCTTCAACCGTGACTCTTGCAGCTAGCAAGGCTTGTTTGCGGTCTTTTGCCAAAGAAACAACTCTGCATCCTCCAGCACTCCGTGGGACATCTTCTGCACAAAGGAGAAGTTCCCAGCACCTTTCGTTGTTGCAGAATCTTCAGCTTCTTCCATCCGGAGGCAGCCATTTTGCACCTTCATCTGGGGTTTAGGTGGCTCCTGCCCCCCCGGACACTTTCACGACTCTTGGACTTGGTCCCCTTACTTTGCAGGTCCTCAGGTCCAGGTATCCATCTTCAGTGCTTTGCAGTCTATTGTGGTCTTTGCAAAATCCACTATCACAAGTTTAGTGTGTCTCTGGGGAAATAGTAGTACTTTACTCCTACTTTCCAGGGTCTGGGTGTGGGGTATCTTGGACACCCTTCGTGTTTTCTTACACTCTGAGCGACCCTCTACACTAGCCTAGGAGTCCATTCGTGGTTCGCATTCCACTTTCTTAGTATATGGTTTGTGTTGCCCCAAGGCCTATGGCATCCTATTGTATTCTACAGTGTTTGCACTACTTTTCTGACTGTTTTACTTACCTGATTTGGTTTGTGTGTATATTTTGTGTATTTTACTTACCTCCTAAGGGAGTATATCCTCTCAGATATTTTTGGCACATTGTCACTAAAATAAAGTACCTTTATTTTTAGTAACTATGAGTATTGTGTTTCTTATGATATAGTACTATATGATATAAGTGGTATAGTAGGACCTTTGCATGTCTCCTAGTTCAGCCCAAGCTGCCCTGCTATAGCTACCTCTTTCAGTCTAAGCTGCTAGTACACTACTAATATACTAATAAGGGATAACTGGACCTGGCACAAGGTGTAAGTACCATCACGTACCCACTATAAGCCAGGCCAGCCTCCTACATTGGTGGTGCAGCAGTGGGATAAGTACTTGTAACTGCTTTACCACTTTGTCATTGGTGCTTTTCATAAGAAAACCATATTCTAAATACTTAAAAAATACACAGTTAACCTAAGCAGTCTAATTCTCTTTCTAAAAAGTTTCTAAAAAGTTTGAAAAAGTTTTTCTCTTTTCTTTAAAAGTTTATGAACTTTTTTCTCTCTATCCTAAACTCTCTTTTGCAACTATGGGGGTCATTACAACCCTGGCGGACGGTGTTAAAGCTGCGGTAATACCGCAAACAGGCCGGCGGGAAAAAAAAGGGAACTATGACTGTGGCGGAAACCGCCAACATAGACAGCCACTTTAACACTCCGACCGCCACGGCGGTACAGCCAAGCAGCGCGGCGGTCACCGCCAACAGACAGGCAGAAGACAAAGTATCGCCCACAGTATTACAACCCACCAATCCGCCACCTTTTCCGGAGCGGATTCACTGTGGATAAAAACACGCAGGAAACAGCTTTTGCAATAGGAAAACGCTCACCTTAACTCACTCCACGAGGAAGGAGGGCACCATGGAGCCAGAACTCCAAATACTCCCTGTGCTTGTCTTCCTGCTCCTCTACGAACACCAGCAACGGCGGCGCCGAAGACAACGGTGAGTACTGCACCTACGACATTAGGGAGGGGGAGGCAAAAGTCAGGGGGACACACACGCAACACCCCCACCCTCAACCCGACCTTCGCACACTACAACACACACACCAATGCATTTTCAAACATCACAGTAACAACCCCCAACCCCCCGGAAGAATGCAAAGACAAAACCAATTTACTTGAACCATTGTAATGTATCCAAATACAGTAAGCTCATATATACAGAAATATATACACATTCCAAATATATACATCACGGTTAGTAGTGCAGGTATGCACAATTCAATGTCCGTGGACCACTGGGCCCACAATGCATGGGCGAGGCCCACACTAGATACCTGTCCACAAACGGAGAGAACACTGCAGGGGCATCAGATAGAAATACAACAGGCACCTCAGGGGGAAGGGAAGGGGGGGTACCTCAGTCGGATGACAGCACCACGCCAGATCCACGACGGGGCTCCATGCCCATTGATATATCCTGGGGAGTGCAAAGCCACAGTCTCTCAAGTCTCTACAGTGGGTGGGTTGCCCACTGTACCATCCTGGGGAGTGCAAAGCCACAGTCTCTCAAGTCTCTACAGTGGGTGGGTTGCCCACTGTTCCATTCTGGGGAGTGCAAAGCCACAGTCTCTCAAGTCTCTACAGTGGGTGGGTTGCCCACTGTACCATCCTGGGGAGTGCAAAGCCACAGTCTCTCAAATCTCTACAGTGGGTGGGTTGCCCACTGTTCCATCCTGGGGAGTGCAAAGCCACAGTCTCTCAAGTCTCTACAGTGGGTGGGTTGCCCACTTTTCCATTCTGGGGAGTGCCAAGCCACAGTCTCCCAAGTCTCTACAGTGGGTGGGTTGCCCACTGTTCAATCCTGGGGAGTGCAAAGCCACAGTCTCTCAAGTCTCTACAGTGGGTGGGTTGCCCACTGTACCATCCTGGGGAGTGCAAAGCCACAGTCTCTCAAGTCTCTACAGTGGGTGGGTTGCCCACTGTATCATCCTGGGGAGTGCAAAGCCACAGTCTCTCAAGTCTCTACAGTGGGTGGGTTGCCCACTGTTCCATCCTGGGGAGTGCAAAGCCACAGGCTCTCAAGTCTCTACAGTGGGTGGGTTGCCCACTGTTCCATCCTGGGGAGTGCAAAGCCACAGTCTCTCAAGTCTGTACAGTGGGTGGGTTGCCCACTGTACCATCCTGGGGAGTGCAAAGCCACATTATCTCAAGTGGATAACAGTCTCCACTGGTTCTGGAGGGGGACTGGTTCCCAGAGTGCTTCATCCTGTGAAGGATTCAGGTAGTGGATGCAGTTCTCCACTGGTTCTGGAAGGGGACTGGTGCCCAGAGTGCATCATGCTCCCCGTGACAGTCCCAGTTCCGTCACTGTCCCAGCTGCACATGGGCTAACGATGCTTGAGTTGGCGGTCTTTGCCCTGTTCAGCGGTGCTTTGCCATGGCGGTCTTTGCCTTGTTCAGTGGTTCTTGCCATGGCGGTCTTTGCCCTGTTCAGCGGTGCTTGACTTTGCAGTTTCTGATCTGTTCAGAGGTGCTTGCCATGGCGGTCTTTGCCCTGTTCAGCGGTGCTTGACTTTGCATTTTCTGACCTGTTCAGTGGTGCTTTGCCATGGCAGTCTTTGCCCTGTTCAGCGGTGCTTGACTTTGCAGTTTCTGACCTGTTTCGCGGTGCTTTGCCATGGTGGTCTTTGCCCTGTTCAGTGGTGCTTGCCATGGCGGTCTTTGCCCTGTTCAGCGGTGCTTGACTTTGCAGTTTCTGACCTGTTCAGCGGTGTGTGGCATGACGGTCCCTCAGTGCCCAGCGGGGCTGTGGCTGCCGGGGCCCTCCAGGTCACTGACGCTGGCGGTGGTCTCCGGACCAGTGACGATAGTGCTGCCCTCCTGGACACTGACTCTGGCGGTGGTCTCCGGACCAGTGACGATAGTGTTAGTGCTGCCCTCCTGGGCACTGACGCTGGCGGTGGTCTCCAGACCAGTGACAATAGTGCTGCCCTCCTGGGCACTAACACTGGCGGTGGTCTCCGGACCAGTGACGATGGGGCTGGCGGTGGCGTCCTGGCCAGCAGGGACGATGGCGGCCTTCTCCGCCGTGCTGCTCTTCCCAGACTTTGGAGACTTCTTATGCCCCTTCACCACCTTGGGATGAGTCCCAGCTGACTCAGCACTCCCCCCCGGGACCCTTGTGAGCGGCTTTGCCGGCAGGAGTCTTCACCCTCTCCCGTCAGGCACTGTCCAACTTCTGGTGCTTTACAGGGGGTGGACTGGCAGTGCTTTGGCTCCTTATCACACTGGCTGCCCTGGTGCCCAGTGCACTCCAAATACCTTTAACACGCACCACTGGAACCTGACTTTTTTTGGCTGAGGTGCTAGCACAGGACCTATGAATTGGAGGGGGGGGTGGTGGGAAAGAGGTCCACGTTGCTCAGGAAAAGTTTCTGACGAACACTGGGACGGGTAGTTGGAGGGGGTCTGGGAGTGGAGGAAGAGGAGGTGGTTGTAGGAGGTGTAACTTTAGATGATTTGGGTGCAGGTGCATGTTCTGGAGGCTGTCGTGAGGTGGATGGATGTTGGGTGTGTGGGTGACCACGTTTGTGTACTTTGGGAGGGGGCGTCACAGACACTTGGAGAGGACACAGGGGACGTGTAAATGGTAGTGGGGGTGGTGAGTGAAGGTGAGCGGGGTGTGGTGCTGGGTGTTCTGGTGCGAGTCCTAGTGGCTGTAGATGTAGTGCATGCAGGTGAGAGTGTAGACGACACTGGGAGGGAGGAGGGAGACGACGAGGAGGGGGACACAGTGGAGGCAGTGGATGTTGCTGTGTCTGTATGTGGGTGATGCTTGTGTGAGTGCCTGTGGGATGTGTGGTGCCTATGTTTGCCAGAGCCACTTTTGTGTGTTGAGGTGTGTGCATGCTGGTCTGATGGTGTGCTTGGGATAGGCTGGGATACAGGGGATTGGGTCTGTGTGGAGGAAGTTGGAGGGGGGAGGCTAGACACAGGGACAATGGCTGCCATCAGTGCTGAGGCCAGAGATTGCAGGGTTCGATGAAGGGCAGCCTGACCAGAATGAATGCTCTCCAGGAATGCATTACTGTGTTTCTACACCCTGGATGGCATTCACAATGGTAGACTGCCCAACAGTGAGTGACCTGAGTAGGTCAATGGCCTCCTCACTAAGGGCAGCAGGAGTGACAGGGGCAGGGGCTGAGGTGCCTGGGGCGAAGGTGATGCCCACCCTCCTGGGTGAGCGGGCACAGGGCGAAGGCTGAGGGGCTGCTGGGAGGGCGGTGCTGGTAGGGGCGGTGGCGGCTGTACCTGTAGAAGTGGGGTGCACAGATGGTGCCCCCACCACAAGGGAGCTCCCATCGGAGGACGAGTTTGTGTCGCTGTTTGCTGATCCGGTGACCGACGTGAAGCTCCCCTCGCCATCTGTCCCACTGGTGTATTCCGAGTCCGTGGTGTGGCCCTCCATGGCCATGTGGGATGCACCTCCCTCGTGCTCCGGTGCCACTGTACCTCCGCCTGATGATGCTGATGCACAAAAGAACAGGGAACAGGTCAGGCAGGTGATGTCACAGACCCCTCCTGATAGGTGGTCACCCTACCCTTATAGGGGACCAAACCCTCTTTTAGGGCTATTTAGGGACTCCCTTGATGGTGGGTCCCCACAGACGACATGCAGGATTCCACCAGGACTCCTCTGCATTGTTTACTTAATCTTCTGGCCAATGGAACTACAAATGGATGTCAACAAAGTACAAATAACCCACCTTCACTAATGGTTCCAAAAGATTGGAATCCCCAAATATAATGAAAACAACTCTTCAAGCCAAGATTCTTAATGTACATTCATATCTGTATATTTAATATCAATTTATTTTACAGTTCTAATCTCATTTATTTAAATTGTATTTCCATGTGTGTAGCACAGATGGTCCTATGCAACCTGAGAAAAGAGCTAAAAGTAAAACAGGAGACTCACATTCACACAATCACAGTCATACTGATTAAAAACAAAAAGGACAACATATTTAAGGTACTCTGTAGCCAGTTCAAGAACGCGCCCCCCCCAAGAAAAAAGAAAAAACAAATACAAACAAGTGGACCAAATTGATTCCTATATACATTCAACAATGCCACTTGATTACAAGTCCTCAATGTCCAGAGAATACAAAATTTTGAGAATTCACCTACTCCTGGTTTGATGCATTTGCAACATGATCATTGATTATCTGCTGATAAGGGCTAAAATCCATTAGCCGCAGGTCACAAAATAATATTTTTGAAAGGGAGGCTGACGAGGGTTCAGTGATTAGTGACCAAAAAAGGTCACCCACCTTCTTCAGGGCACACAGCAATTATAAGAAGAAAGCCCTCCCAAGAAAGGCTTTAACACTCATAGACCCTATACCTGCAATTTAAAGTATTAACATAATAGATAATGGCTTGACAAGGAAGGAAAAAAAGAAAAGAAAGAGAAAGAAAAAAAGGAAAAGAAAAAAGAAAGAAAGAAAAAGAAAATAAATCATACTCTCTGTAGTGGCTCCATCCCCACTTGTGATCCATACCATCATACAGAAACTATCACTCGGTTGATAGACATCCAAAGGTGTGTCTACATGCACATAAACATGCATCGTCTTTTTGCCTGGTGCATTCTCTCATGCAAGTGCTTGTTGCTGCTCAAACATGCATCTGACTACTTCCCAAATGGCTTTCACTTGTGCATTTAACCAGAAACCTACTGCATTATTATAATCTAGAATTAAACCAAGTGCCGCCAGCAGATTACGTTGCTATATTCCCATAGATAAATGGTCTGGAGCGCAGATTGCTTACATACAGGGAAGTCACAGAGCTCGAGAACCTCACAGAGTACATTGTTCCTCCTCAATCATCATCTTAAGGCAGAAGATCCTTTAATGAATTCGAAAGATAGGGGACTAAAACAGTTTAAAATGGACCCAATTTCAAAATGAAATTATTTTGTCAGGTATAAAGAAAGCCTCTATTTTATAGCCAGGTCCCAAAAATACCTCTCAAAACGCCCAGCCATTTCCTTACCTCCTTGATTTCAATGAGTTTATTTGTAGTTGCCGGTATTCTTTAAAAGCCTGCCATCTTAATCCTCCCACGTATAGAGTACAATGAGTTGAGCAAAAGCACGTTGCATGTACCTCGATGCAGAAAAACGGCAAAACTCCCGTACACCAACAGGAATTGCCTGCACCTCTGGGCGGATTGCCTAATTATCCCCTTCGCTGCCAGGCCTTTTCCCCCTCCTGTGCCGAGCCTTTTTTTTGCTATTTGGGGCAGTTCGCGCTTAGGCCCTCTTAACTTTTTGTTCACATAAGCTACCCACGCCAAATTTGCATCCTTTTTTTCCAACATCCTAGGGATTCTAGAGGTACCCAGACTTTGTGGGTTCCCAGGAAGGAGGCCAAGAAATTAGCCAAAATACAGTGAAAATTCGTTTTTTTCTAAAAAATTGGAAAAAGGGGCTGCAGAAGAAGGCTTGTGGTTTTTTCCCTGAAAATGGCATCAACAAAGGGTTTGCGGTGCTAAAATCACCAGCTTCCCAGCTTTCAGGAACAGGCAGACGTGAATCAGAAAACCCAATTTTTTAATACAATTTTGCCATTTTACTGGGACACACCCCATTTTTATGATTTTTTGTGCTTTCAGCCTCCTTCCAGTCAGTGACAGAAATGGGCATGAAACCTATGCTGGATCCCAGAAACCGAAACATTTCTGAAAGGAGACAAAATTCTGAATTCAGCAAGGGGTAATTTGTGTAGATCCTACAAGGGTTTCCTACAGAAAATAACAACTGAAAAAAACAAATATTGAAATTGAGGTGAAAAAATCTGCAATTTTTCTCTAAGTTTTACTCTAACTTTTTCCTGCAATGTCAGATTTTTTAAAGTTCATTAAGGTTCATTAAGAACTCTAGGTACCCAGAGCCAATAAATGACCTGCACCCTCCCTTGGGTTTTCATTCTATACCGGGTGTACAGCAATTCATTTGCTGAAATATAAAGAGTAAAAATTAGCTATCAAGAAAACCTTTGTATTTCCAAAATGGGCACAAGATAAGGTGTTGAGGAGCAGTGCTATTTGCACATCTCTGAATTCCGGGGAGCCCATCCTAGCATGTGAATTACAGTACATTTCTCAAATAGACGTCTTTTTTACACACTCTCTTATATTTGGAAGGAAAAAATGTAGAGAAAGACAAGGGGCAATAACACTTGTTTTGCTATTCTATGTTCCCCCAAGTCTCCCGATAAAAATGGCACCTCACTTGTGTGGGTAGGCCTAGCGCCCATGAAAGGAAATGGCCCAAAACACAACGTGGACACATCCCATTTTTTATACAGAAAACAGAGGTGTTTTTTGCAAGTGCCTACCTGTAGATTGTGGCCACTAGCTCAGCCGGCACCTAGGCAACCCTACCAAACCAGCACATTTTTGAAAACTAGATACCTAGGGGAATCCAAGATGGGGTGACTTGTGGGGCTCTGACCAGGTTCTGTTACCCAGAATCCTTTGCAAACCTCAAAATGTGGCTAAAAAAACACATTTTCCTCACATTTCGGTGACAAAAAGTTCTGGAATCTGAGAGGAGCCACAAATTTCCTTCCACCTAGCGTTCCCCCAAGTCTCCCGATAAAAATGGTACCTCACTTGTGTGGGTAGGCCTAGCGCCCACGAAAGGAAATGGCCCAAAACACAACATGGACACATCACATTTTTTCACAGAAAACAGTGCCTACCTGTGGATTTTGACCTCTAGCTCAGCAGGCACCTATGGAAACCTAGCAAACCAGAACATTTCTGTAAACTAGACACCTAAGGGAATCCAAGATGGGGTGACTTGTGGGGCTCTGATCAGGTTCTGTTATCCAGAATCCTTTGCAAACCTCAAAATTTGGCCAAAAAAACACTTTTTCCTCTAATTTCGGTGACAGAAAGTTCTGGAATCTGAGAGGAGCCACAAATGTCCTTCCACCCAGCGTTCCCCCAAGTCTCCCGATAAAAATGGTACCTCACTTGTGTGAGTGGGACTAGCGCACATGAAAGGAAATGGCCCAAAACACAACATGGACACATCAAATTTTTCTCAGAAAACAGAGGTGTTTTTTGCAAAGTGCCTACCTGTGGATTTTGGCCTCTAGCTCAGCCGGCCCCAGGGGGGGCAGAAATGGCCTAAAATAAATTTGCCCCCCTCCCCCGGGGAGCTACCCTTGCCTACGGGGTCGCTCCCCATCTCTAAAAAAAACAACAACAAAAAAAACAATTTGACCTGGCGCCTAGAGGTTTCTGCCCCCCTGGGGGCAGATCAGCCTAATAACAAAATGGCCGAAAATATATGTGTCCCACCACCCCCCAGGGAGCAACCCTTGCCTACGGGGTCGCTCCTCTTGCCTGACGGCGCAAAAAAAAAGATTCCTGGTGCCTAGTGGTTTCTGCCCCCCTTGGGGGCAGATTGACCTAAAATCGGCCGATCTGCCCCAAAGCGGGCAGAAATGGCCTAACGTCACGGGGGTGGGGGGAGTCGGGGGTGGAAGGGGAAGGGCTTCCCCTTCCATCCCTGACTTGGGGGGGTGGGGGGAAGCCCCACAGAGGGAGCGCTAGTGCTCCCTCTGGGCTGTGTGCCCAGGACGTAATGGTTACGTCCTGGGCACAGCAGCACTGTGCCGAAGGACGTAACCATTACGTCCGCGGCACAGAAGGGGTTATTGGACGTCTGACTCGCCAAGAGCTGTATAGAAGACAGGTTAGCGCAGCTGTCATATTGGAATATTTATTCAAACGAAAAGCACGGAGAAAGGAGCACCACATACAAATTAGGGAATATTGTTTGATATGAAGCCCTGAATTACAAGGATAAAACTGACTTTATAATCAAACCTAAAGAGAAGTATCTAATCCCCAGCTACCGTAGAAATGCCTTTACACTGGGATGGAGAAATGCATAATTCATCAACGAACTAGGCTGTAGTCAACTAATAAAATGGCAAATACAGCCACCATATTGGGGTGGTTCCTCAGACAGGAGGCGGAGCAAGAAAACCACATATTCTAATAAAGGAATATCATTTAGTATGGAGCCCTGCCCTACAAGGTTCTAACAGACATTATTATCTTAAATAAAGTTAATTACCAACCACAGGGATATATCTAATTCTCAACTGTCGTAGAAGTAAGCAACCTCAGGGCGAGGGATGGTATCTAGATCTAAGAGAAGATCATAAATGTCTTGTTATTCTGAAGGAACAAAAAATAACAAAGATAGACTGGTATTCTCAAAGGAATGCATTTTCCCAAGGAATCCTGTTGTTGAGTCCTTGGTGCACTGTGTCCCAAAATAATAAATCCAAAAGACCTCTTTTTCTTCTGTGTTTATCAATATCAGCATGAGATGCTGCAACTTTCTCAAGAATGATCCATTTTAATTCACTTTCCTTATGACCCTTCTCTATAGTGGTCAACTAAGGGGGCTTGAAGTCTCTGATTTTGAATTGCTGATTTGTGTTTGCTAAAACGTATTCTAAATTGTCTACCTGTCTCTCCTACATAACGTAAGTGGCAAGAGCACACAATTCAGTATGCCACATTGAAACTTCGACAATTAGTCATAGTCCTTGAACAAATAGTTTTTTTATTGTATAGGAAGATGTCTGATACCATGGCTTGTGCACAACCATGGCATTCTCCACAGCGGTGGTTGCCTAAAATGGGATTGTTTTCCGTTATGCTTTTCTGAATGAAATCATTACCTCTGATGAATATAGCTTGAACCAGCTTGTCTCTTAGGTTGGAATTCCTCTTGAAAGCAAACATAGGTATGGGGAGGGGAGCGTACTCCTCATTGGTGTTTAGTATATTGCAATGTGTGTTGATAATTCCCTTCACTTTATTGTTGATATTAGACACCACCCTTGATTGTTCAGTCTTTTGATGTGGTTCAAATAAACTCTCACAGTTGTAATATTTAGCTCTTTTGTAGGCTTCCCAAGTTAACCTATCACGATAACCTCTCTGTAAGAACTAATCCTTTAAGACGTTGGCATTCCTGTCGTATTCGGTTATATTGCTACAGTTCCTCCGTCTTCTAAGAAACTGACTTAATGGAATGCTTTGTCGTTGGCATCTGAGGTGGAAGCTACAACTGGACTTTTCAGGAACCGACAATCTGCAACTTCAGTGACGACTCTAATTTTGCAACATTGTTTCTCTGGCTCTTTCCAGCAACTGCAAGTTTTTCCAGCTGTGCAACCTCTGAGGTCAGCAAGACTTCAGCCTGCACCAAGAAGTAAGAAGGAATCTCCCTTGGATTGAAGGAGTCACTCCCCTGCATCTGCAGCACCAACTGCAACAACGACGGACTGCGTGGATCTGCTCTCCTCTAGAACCGCGTGGATCCTGCACTGGAGCAGTTTCCTTGGTCCTCTCTGTCAGCTGTTAAACTTGGTAGGCAGTAAACCCTTGCCTCTCCTGCAGGACAGTACCCCTGTGCACCGCAACTGTTGCAGATAACAAGGCTTGTTTGACCCCCCTCCAGGGGATCTTCAGGCCCAGTGTAGCCTAGGCCCCCAGCACTTTGGTGGTTATTATGATCTTGGCAGTCAGGTTACCGCCACACCGGCGATGGTGGTAGTACAGTCACCGGGCCAACGGTAATGACTGCCAAATAATGACCATGGCTGTGATCCCTCCCATAAACAACCAATGTACCACACCAACCGCCAGCGCGGTACGAACACCGAACACGACGGTAGCCACCAACAGGCAGGAAGAAGACAAGGATCCACCCACCATATTATGACATAGCACACCGGCAGGAGTTCCGGGGCAGTAGCAACAACACCAAAAGCCTAGCAGAAACACATCATATAAAAGGAGACACTTACCTCTAGGGACACACAGGAGTCGGCAGGCCACCATGGAACCCGAACTGCAAGTCTTCCCGATGCTGTGCCACGCCAGGGCCGTCCTGGAGCACCAACGCGGATGAAGACGATGACGGTGAGTACAGCCACCTAGCACACAAGAGAGGGAGAGAGGGTGGGGAGAGTGACACACACACCAAACACGCACAACACACACCACACACACACCACACACCCAGAACCAGCTGCAGAGTAAACCAACAGTAACAGAACCCACGAGCAGAGAAAGCTAGGACACATACCTCTGTTCCAACCATTGTATTCTTGTTGGATGAATATTCAAAATGCAAAAATATACACAACTACATATATACATACATGCAGGCCCAAAGGCCTGTCCAAAGTCACAAATGCCCACAGGGCAAAGTCCAAGCCCCAACTTGACTCCTGACAACATCAGGACTCCATAACTCAGGGGCATCATGTTGGAAATGGGCAGGCACCTCAGGGGGGAGGAGGGGGATATCATTGGGAGGGGGCTTCCTTCCCATCGGTTCTGGAGGGGGCTCCTTGCCCAATGGTTCTGGAGGAGGCTTCTTGCCCACTGGTTCTGGAGGGGGCTTCTTGCCCACTGGTTCTGGAGGGGGCTCCCTGCCCACTGGTTACTGAGGGGGCTCCTTGGCCTCTGATTTGGGATGGGGCTCCTTGGGCTCAGTTTTGGATGGGGCCTCCTTGTCCTTGGTTTTGGTTGGGGCCTCCTTGGCCTTGGATCTGGGTGGGGCATCCTTGGGCTCAGTTTTGGCTGGGCCTCCTTGGCCTTGGATTTGGGTGGGGCCTCATTGGCCTTGGATATATGTGGGGCCTCCTTGGGCAAAATTTTGGCGGGCCTCTTTGGCCTTGGATTTGGGTGGGGCCTCCTTGGCCTTGGATCTGGGTGGGGCACCTTGGTTCTAGTTTTGGCTGGGGCCTCCTTGGCCTTGGATTTGGGTGGGACCTCCTTGACCTTGGATCTGGGTGGGGCCTCCTTGGCTTTGGATCTGCATGGGGCCTTCTTGGCTCTAGGTTTTGGAGGTGGCAGCATGGTCATGTTAGTCTCTTTGGGACGGGGCAGCACTTTAGCCCTAAGTTTTTTTTGGGGGGGAGGAGTGTCCTTGGTGTGGGGGGCCGGAGTCGCACTCATGTGCCCCTTAATGGCAGCTGCAGACTTTGGGGGTGGAGCAGTACCACACTGGGTGCTCGGATACTGGGCTGGGGGAGTTGGACCTTCCTCTAACGACCATATGGGGATGGAGGGTGAGGGAAGAGGTGAAGGCGGGCAAGGAAAAGCTTCTGAGGGCCAATGGGGCGGGACGTGGGAGGAGGGATGGGAGTGGATGTAGAGGGAGTGGTTGTGGGAGGAAGAGGTGTGCTGGACTTGGGTGCAGGTACATGGACAGTGTGCACGTGTGAGGTGTATGGTTGTTGGGGGTCTGAGTGCAAGCATCTGTGTGTCTGTGGAGTAGGGGTCAAACATGGTGGGGAGGACAAACATGATGTGTGGATGGATGTTGTGGTGGTGTCTGCAAGTCTGGTGGGAGTGCTGCTTGAGGTGGGGGTGTTGGTGACTGCGCATGTGGTGTGTGGGGTGCATGTCTGGGGGTCTTCTGTTGTGGTGACTGAGGGCAAGGCAGTGCAGGTGGCAGGTTCAGGGACTGTTAATGCAGTGCATGCAGGTGTGAGTGGGGATGTGACTGTGAGAGAGGAGGAGGAGGGGGAGACAGTGGAGTCCGTGGATGATGATGTGTGTGCATCTGGGTGTTGGCTCTGTGAGTGCTTGTGGACTGACGTGTGCTGCCTGTGTTTGTCTGTGCGAGTCTTGTGTGTTGTTTTGGGTGCATGCTTGTCAGAATGTGTGCGTGGGATGGGTTGGGGGTGAGGAGACTGGGACTGGGAAGTGGTAGTTGGAGGCGGGATAGATAAAACAGGGATACTGGCTGCTGTCAGTGAAGAGGGCAGAGCCTGAAACAATCTCTGTAGGGCCGCCAATCTACGGTGAATGCCCACCAGCAAGGCATTGCATTGCTGCATCTCGGAAGTCAGCCCCTGGATGGCATTCCCTATTGTTAACTGCCCTACAGAGATGGATTTCAGGAGGTCAATAGCCTCCACACTGAAGGCAGCAGGGCTGACTGGGGCAGGGCCTGAGGTGCCTGGGGTGAAGGGGATGCCCACCCTCCTGGGTGAGTGGGCACGGGCAACTCGGTGGGGGTCTACTGGGAGGACGGTACTGGTAGGGGGGTGGCGGTAGAACCTGTAGCTGGGATGGTCCCAAAGGGGTCCGCCTCCACCAGGGAGCTCCCCTCGGAGGAGGAATCAGAGTCAGTGGTCTCACCTCCTGTCACCACTGTGGTGCTCCCCTCGCCCTCTGTCCCACTGGTCCCCTCGGCATTGGTAGACTCTGCCTCCATAGCTCCTGTGGACTGCAGCTCCCTCACTTGCCGGTGCCCTTGCTCCTACGCCAGATGATGCTAATGCACACATGGACAGAATGACAAAAGAAGAGGGGGGGAGAAAGAAAGGGAGCACAGGGTCAATCCAGCACCAAGAGCACAAATGGCCTACACATCTCTGTCACACACTGAGACTGAGAATGTGCAGTATGGACCACACTGGCATACCATTGGCTAAGTACCACAGCACAGCAGGACGTGAAGGCTGGGGGCCTTTCCCCTGTCGCATGAGCCTAGGCAGGTTCCAGACACAGGTCACAGCAGCACATGCAGTGGAGATGTCATCTTGTGGAAAGTCAGAAATCAAGTGATGTGGTAGAAAGAAAATGGTTACATCCAGGGCAGTGAACACTGTCACCACCGACGTTGATCATCATTGGTTCCCATACTCCGTAGAGGGCTATGTTAGCAATGAGGAATTGCACGGCAGTGCAAACAGCCTCCCGCCATGACGCAAACACCAGCAGAGTTAGGTCATTTCCATCTGTCCCTGAATACAGGACAGGCGGGTGCCATTTTCTAATGCTGGTACACATGCACAGGTTGATAAGTGCATCATTGTAGTCGAATGTTCTCACCTATGCAATTCCAGTGTACCGGTGCAATTCTGTGTACACTGCTGTGGTGTGTTCATGGTTTCTGTAGTCACTCCCTTCTTACTTTTGGGTCCCTTAGGTACCAACCACTGAGAAGGAATAGGAGGAGGAGGCAAGCACCTGTGTACAGACCCCTTGGGGACCTGGCTACACTGGAGGGACATCATACTCACCTATCGTCTGGACAGGGCCACAATCGCAGAGCTATGCTCACAATTGGAGCCAGATCTGCTACCTGCTATCCATTGCACCACAGTAACACCCCCTCTTGTGCAGGTACTCTCAGTGCTCCATTTCCTGGCAACTGGCTCTTTCCAGGTGACAGTGGGCTTGGCTGCAAGAATGTCACATCCAATGTTCTCTATTGTGCTTGCAAGGGTTTTGACAGCCTTGCTCAAACACATGTGCAGGTATATCACATTCCTTCAGGTAGATGATTTACCCACTGTGAAGGCTGGATTCTATGCAAAGGGACATATGCCGCACATAATTTGGACCTTTGACTGGACCAATATTGCTTGAGTCCCCCCCCAGGGCCAATGAACAAGTGTACAGAAATCAGAAGAGTTTCCACTCGGTCAATGTCCAGATGGTGTGCCTTGCTTAAATCTCCCACGTCACTGGCAAGTATCCTGGGTCGGTGTATGATGCCTTTTTCCTGAGGAAAAGCAGTGTCCCACAGCTGATGGCACAACTACAGAGGCACAGAGTGTGGCTAATAGGTGAGCATGAGTCCCCACCCAATGTATGTCAGTGTATGCCTTCAGGAGTCATAGCCCATGCCATTGTGCAGGGATAATGTGTATCCCTTACTTCTTGCAGGTGCTTCCAGCTACCCAAACCTGTCCTGGCTCCTGACCCCTGTCAGGAATCCGAGAACAGGGGCTGAGAATAGGTACAATGATGCTCATGGGCGTACCAGGAGGATTGTCAAAAGGACCTTCGGGCTCCGGAAGGATAGGTTCAGGTGGCTCCATCTGACAGGTGGATCTCTGTGCAACTCCCCTGAGAAGGTCTGCAAAATTGTTGTTGTGTGTTGCATGTTGCACAATTTGGCCCTCAGACGGCATGTGCCCTATCTGCAGGAGTAGGGGGGGTGACAATCCACCTGTGGCAGCAGTGGACACTGAGGAAGGTGAGGAGGATGTGGACAACAGGTCACATTTGATCCTGCAGTACTTCCAATGACACTCAGGAAAGACTGTTGAACTAAACATTTCTACATTTTAGTGTTGTGCTGTGTGGTTGTGACATAATGCAAGTCATTACCTTTGCATCCTACCTGACTGTCACCTATGCCTTCCCTTATTGCAGATGTTGGTGTTGTTCCAACAGTGTACTGCTGTGATGTGTATAGAGTGCTGAGACACATTTGTAGGATGGGTCAACATGTTTCTGGACACTTACACAGAATCATGCAGTTCATTACAGTTCGATACATTGTACATTACCTGTACACGAAGCACTATTACTCAAGTTGTGTCCAAGGATGTTTATTAAAAATCGGTATACAATTGGAAGTGTAATGGAGGGGGGTGATAGTTGGGAATAGTCCAGTGTAGTGGGCCAGTCTGTTTGTAGCACAGGTCCAGTGTCCAATGGGGCCATGGAAGGGGAGCAATGGCAGTTCAAAGTGGACAAGGTGACACAGTGGAACACAAGAGGGATATTCAAGAGGGCATCATTTCTTGGCAGTGGTCTTTGTCTTGGCAAGTGTCTCTAGTGTCTGTCTGGGCCACAGGGACCGTTTGCAGAGTGGTTCATCTTCCGCAGGGGGAGGGGTACTGGTGGCCTATGGGTCCTCTGGCAGGTCCTCCTGTCCACTAGCTGCAGCAGATGTGGAGGGCTGGTCAGTACACTGGCTAGTGGAAGGGGCCCCCTGGTGTGCTGTGTAGTCCCTCATGATGTTGGCCATGTCACCCAGCACCCCTGCAATGGAGTCCATGGTGGTGCTCAGGGCCTGCAATTCTTGCTTGATTTCCTGGTGGTGTTACCCCTGCAGCCGGTGGTTCTCCTGCATGATGTTTATCACCTGACCCATCTTGTCCTGGGACTGTTGATATGCCCCGAGGACATTAGTGAGTGACTTCTGGACAGTCGATTCCCTGGGCCTGTCCTCCCCTTGGTGCACAGCTGTCCTCCGACCATCCCTGGCACCCTGTGCCTGTATCCCCTGAACAGTGTGCCCACTGCCACTGACCCCTGGACCATCATTGTCTTGCCAGTGAGGTGTGGACTGGGGTCCCTGTACAGGTGAGCACACTGCTGACTGACGTGTCCTGGGGACAGAGGTCTGGGGGCATTGGGTAGCTGCTGTGGTGTTGGATACTGAGGGGGGAGGCTGTGTGGTGGACTGGGTGTGGGCTGGAGTAGCCGACTGACCAGTGGTCCCTGATGGGCCAGGGAATTCATCCAGATCTCCAGAGTTGCTGTCATCACTGGGGGCATCTTCTGGTGGGGGACTGGGTAGCCGTGGCACCTATTCGTTGCTGAGATTGACTGGGGCACCTGTAGGGATGTAAGTGGTACATTATGCTACATGTCTGTGACATATTCTGCATCCCTAGCTTTCCCTATGTTATTGCTGTTGCCCTGACACCTTTGTTTGTGTATGATGATGGATTGTGGGATTGTTAGTTCTCTATGCTGCGCATCCATTGGTTGTGGGTGTACATGCAGGGTTTGCAGGGCTGGAAGGGATGTGCATGCAGTGGGTATGGCATGCAGGGCATGGCACTTTGGTTTGTTGTTTGTAGTGGTGCACTGTGTGGGATGGAGTGGGGTGATGGGAGTCAGGGTGGGGGTCGACATGGCATGTAGGTATGGGGAGGTGATAGGTAGTAAATGTTGACTCACCAGTGTCCAGTCCTTCGGCAACTCCAGTAAGTCCCTCAGGATGCAAGATTGCCAAGACTAGCTCCTCCCATGCTGTCAGCTGTGGGGTAGGAAGTGGGGATCCACCGCTAGTCCTCTTGATAGCAAGCTGGTGCCTTCCTGCTATGGAACGCCCCATCCCCTGTAGGTTGTTCCACCTCTTCCTTATGTCATCTCTTGTTCGTGGATGCTGCCCCACGGCGTTAACCCTGTCCACGATCCTCCACCATAGCTCCATCTTCCTAACAATGGATATCTGCTGTACCTGTGCTACAAACAGCTGGGGCTCTACCCTGACTATTTCCTCAACCATGACCTGCAACTCCTCATCCGTGAAATGGGGGTGCCTTCGTGGGGACATTGGTGTTGTGTGGTGTGTGTGTAGGGGTGATGTGTCATGTGGTGGGGTGTGTGGTACATCGGCTGAATTGTTAGTTGTGATATGGGTGCAGTTCTCTTTTGGATTCTCCTCGCAAAGTGTAGCTGTCTTGTCGTGTTCTCAGAGGTTTGTGGGTGATGGGGGTGTGTCTTTGATAGTGATGTTGGTGGGTATGTGGGGTGTGTGTATTTGTGTCAGGTATAGTGTTTTTTTGTTCTGGCCAATGTTGTCTTGTTTTGTTTTTGGGTGTCTATATCCGCTGCAGCGGTGTTCACCGCCAATGGTTTACCGTTGTTGAATGTCCGCTGTGGTGATTCGTGGGTCATTATTTGGAGGACGTTGTTTTGGTGCCGTAACGGTATGGGTGGTAGTTCCGTCAGTTTATCATGTTCAGTGGGTATGGCGGATCTGTGGTTGTGGTTGTTTTCTGTTCATTTTGTGTGCATGTGTCATAATCTGGCGGACGGATGTTCGTCTCCGCAGCGGTATGTTGGCCAGTCACCAAGGCGGTATTCGATTTTTACCACCAATGTCATAATGAGGGCCTTTATCTCACCAAATGCAGTCTCCTGTCTGCTGCTCTAGTAATGTGGGACTCCTCTTCAGTTGTGCTGACTGGGCCTCATTGCAACTTGATGCGACTTGCTGTGCCTTCTGCCAGTGGGTTGCCTGTGGGGGCTGTGACTGCTTCTGTTGGCTCCCCGACTGCTTAGAGTCACCTCGGACTCCTCTTCTTGGGTTGAGTCCCCTAGGCCTTGCTGGTCTGCTTCCACCTTGCAACTCTTCTTTTGCTCCTGTTGCATTTGCCAAGACTTCTTGGAGGTTCTCCTGCACCACTGACCATTTGCGACCCGACAACTGACGTGGGACACCATCTGCACTGCTCCAAGGACTCCTCTTCAGCTCCAGGGATCCACAGTTCGTCTTCTTCTTCCCTCATCGATCTGGTCCTGCATCCACAGAAGGGTGGGTAGTAGCTCCTGTCTCCACTGGACACTTCACTGTGAACCTGACCCTTCCTTTGTGGGTCCTCTTCTACCGGAATTCACCAATAGTTTCTTCTTTTCTGGTCGTTCTCATACAATCCTGTCTCCAAGTCCTCCTGTTAGTCCTTGGGAAGACCAGGTACTTACCTCTGCTCTCCTGGTCACTGGGGGTCACTCTGGTACTCACCTCTTGTGGTTCCTAGTTCCTCCAGCTCCCCTCTAACAATTCCAAATCCTTGGGTTGGAGACTGTATCTCGCATTCCACTTTCTTAGTATATGGTTTGGACCTCCCCTAGGGCCCTTAAGTATTGCCAATGCTTGTTGCTTTATGCTATTTTGTGGATTACTATTGTGTATGTAATCAGTGCGTACTTATGTCCAGTTGGAGGGAACTGCCTATAAGTTTTGTAGTGTTGTGTTACTATAATAAAGTACCTTTATTTTTGTAACACTTTGTGGTTCTTTCATGTGTGATAAGTTGCGGTGTGACTAGTGGTATTGCATAAGCTTTGCATGTCTCCTAGTTAAGTCTTGGCTGCTCATCCACATCTACCTCTAGAAAGCCCTGGCTTCCTAGACACTGTCTATACTTCACTAATGGGGGATCCCTGGACCGGGTATAAGATGAAACCATAGGTGCTCACCACACACCAGGCCAGCTTCCTACACATGGGAGGTGGGTTTCCGTGACCCACAAGTTTCTGGCTATGAGCCATCTCTAAATTGCTTGGGCTTTGTTGGGCTTTGTTAGACAAAGGTCTGGACCTCGTTCCCCCGTGCTTGTTGAGATAGTACATCATGGTTGTATTATCATTCTGAACAAGCAGGGATTGGGTCTTGAATGACAGGCAAAGCACTTTGAGCACTAGGTGGACTGCCCAGAGCTTGAGAAGGTGGATATGATATGTAATTTCCTTTGGAGATTCTTTGACTTGAATTTGGAGATGATCCATGTGGGCTCCCCAACCCAGTAATGATGCATATGTTATTATGATTTGAGAGGGAGCCTATTGGTGAAAGGGAAATCCCACAAGGAGGTTTTCTGGAGAGCACCACCATGCCAGAGATTGTTTCGCGTGATGGAAGAGAGTGATTTTGTCTTCCCAGCTGACCTAGTCCCAGCTGCCCATTACTTGGTCCCACTGGTCCTCGAGACGCTCCTGAAGAGGACACATGTGGAGGTGTGTATTTGGAGTGAGGAAGATACACGGCGCCATCGTTCAGAGTAGGGATGACACTGACTGCACGGTGAGATGAGAGGCTTTCATTCGAGTGTGTTATTTCTGACAGATGGATGAAAATCCTCCCTCCGAAGGACACACTCTTGTCGGTGTCGATGGTAGCCCCTAAATACTGCAGCATATGAACCGGAGTGGAGATGAACTTGGTGTGGTTGATTTGAAGTCCCAATTGTTGCAGGACTTTGCATGTCCAGTTGTAATGCCTATGGGCGTCTTGTCAAGTTGACGCTTTGATTAACCAATAAACTAGATATGGACAGATGAAGATTCAGTACCTCCTGAGATGAAAAGCTACCACTGCCATGCACTTGGAGAAGGTTCTGGAAGCTGTCATGGGGCCAAATGGAAGAACCTGGTATTGATAGTGGTCCTGCCTCACTCCGAACTCCAAGAACTTGTGGTGTTTCTTGGTGATGGGTATATGAAAGTACGCGTCTTGGAGGTCTATGCAACAAAGTCAATCTTCCTGTTGTTAATAGGGATATATCTGATGCAATGCCAGCATCCGAAACTTCTCTCTCCGAGTCCATTTGTTCGCTACCTTTAAGTCGAGAATGAGCCTGAGTTCGTTTTTGTCCATTTTCTTTACCAGAGAGTATGTGGAGTAAATGCATGTACCCTGTTGTTTTTGGGGATGGGGGCGACCTCCACCGTATGCTTCAGCAGCAAGATGTTGACTTCTTTGCAAAGCATTGAAAAATGATGGGTGGATGATTTTGGTGGTATGATCAGGGAAGGGCTGATGAACCTGAGTATCCATTTTGAAACATATTCAACACCCAGGCGTCTCTCGTTACTATTCGCCACTCTGCCAGGAATTGTGGGATGATTCCTCCTACTGGAGTGGGTAATGGAACAGAGGGACGGAAAGACTTAGGGGGTGATTCTAACCCTGGCGGTCGGTGATAAAGCGGCGGCCAACCCGCCAACAGGCTGGCGGTCCAAAAAATGGAATTCTGACCCTGGCGGGAACCGCCAACACAGCCCGCCACATTAACACTCCGCCCGCCGCGGCGGTACAGACAAACAGCGCGGCGGTCACCGCCAACAGGCAGGCGGCAGACAATGTACCGCCCACAGTATCATAACTCACCAATCCACCACCTTTTCCGGGGCGGGAGCACCGCCGATAAAAACACGGCGGAAACAGACTACGAACGGGAAAACGCTCACCTCTACGCACTCTACGAGGAAGGAGGACAGCATGGAACCCGAATTAAACATACTACCTGCTCTCGTCTACCTGCTCATCTACCACGAGTACGAACGCCGGCGCAGATGACAACGGTGAGTACTGCACCTACGACACACGGGAGGGGGGAGGAGGAAAGCTTACGGGCACACACATATGCGACCCCCACCCCCCCAAACTATGTACACACCAATGCAGAGCAACAAGTCACAGTGACACCACCCAAACCCCCCTGATAAATGCAAAGACAGAATTAAATTGTGAATAAAAATTTATGTACAAAATAGTCTCTGAAAAGTTTTGGCAACTAGCCAAAAAATCAATATCAAAATAAGTCTATATACAGTGCAATGGATAACCGAGGCAATTAGTCCTGCACATCAAAATAAAATCAAAGTGTCCGTGGGCCAAAGTGTAACACCACAAGGGCAAAGCCCACACAGGAGACCTGAGTCCTCTGGAGAGAACACTGCAGGGGCATCTGATGAAAAAACTACAGGCACCTCAGGGGGAAGGGAAGGGGGGGGCACCACAGCCACATGAGTCCACGACGCCAGAACCACGAAGGGGCCACCATGCCTACTGTGCCATCCTGGGGAGTGCAAAGCCACAGTCTCTCAAGTCTCTACAGTAGGTGGGTTGCCCACTGTTCCATCCTGGGGAGTGCAAAGCCACAGTCTCTCAAGTCTCACAAGTGGGTGGGTTGCCCACTGTGCCATCCTGGGGAGTGCAAAGCCACAGTCTCTCAAGTCTCTACAGTAGGTGGGTTGCCCACTGTTCCATCCTGGGGAGTGCAAAGCCACAGTCTCTCAAGTCTCACAAGTGGGTGGGTTGCCCACTGTGCCATCCTGGGGAGTGCAAAGCCACAGTCTCTCAAGTCTCACAAGTGGGTGGGTTGCCCACTGTGCCATCCTGGGAGTGCAAAGCCACAGTCTCTCAAGTGGATTACAGTCTCCACTGGTCAAGGAGGAGGCATGGTGGGCACAGTGAACCGTTAACAGTGCATGCAGGAAGGGCCCAGCGGAGCGGTGCTTGAGACGGCGGGGCCCAGCGGAGCGGTGCTTGAGACGGCGGGGCCCAGCGGAGCGGTGCTTGACAGGAAGGGCCCAGCGGAGCGGTGCTTAACAGGAAGGGCCCAGCGGAGCGGTGCTTGAGACAGCGGGGCCCAGCGGAGCGGTGCTTGACAGGAAGGGCCCAGCAGAGCGGTGCTTGAGACGGCGGGGCCCAGCGGAGTGGTGCTTGACAGGAAGGGCCCAGCGGAGCGGTGCTTGAGACGGCGGGGCCCAGCGAAGCGGTGCTTGACAGGAAGGTCCCAGCGGAGCGGTGCTTGACAGGAAGGGCCCAGGGGAGCGGTGCTTGACAGGAAGGGCCCAGCGGAGCGGTGCTTGAGACGGCGGGGCCCAGCGGAGCGGTGCTTGACAGGAAGGGCCCAGCGGAGCGGTGCTTGAGACGGCGGGGCCCAGCGGAGCAGTGCTTGACAGGAAGGGCCCAGCGGAGCGGTGCTTGAGACGGCGGGGCCCAGCGGAGCGGTGCTTGACAGGAAGGGCCCAGCGGAGCGGTGCTTGACAGGAAGGGCCCAGCGGAGCGGTGCTTGAGACGGCGGGCCCAGCGGAGCGGTGCTTGACAGGAAGGGCCCAGCGGAGCGGTGCTTGACAGGAAGGGCCCAGCGGAGCGGTGCTTGAGACGGCGGGGCCCAGCGGAGCGGTGCTTGACAGGAAGGGCCCAGCGGAGCGGTGCTTGAGACGGCGGGGCCCAGCGGAGCGGTGCTTGACAGGAAGGGCCCAGCGGAGCGGTGCTTGACAGGAAGGGCCCAGCGGAGCGGTGCTTGAGACGGCGTGGCCCTGTTCAGCGGTGCTCTTCTGCACGGCGTGGCCCTGTTCAGCGGTGCTCTTCTGCAGGGCGGGCCCTCTTCAGCGGTGCTCTTCTGCACGGCGGGGCCCTCTTCAGCGGTGCTCTTCTGCACGGCGGGGCCCTGTTCAGCGGTGCTCTTCTGCACGGCGGGCCCTCTTCAGCGGTGCTCTTCTGCACGGCAGGGCCCTCTTCAGCGGTGCTCTTCTGCACGGCGGGGCCCTCTTCAGCGGTGCTCTTCTGCACGGCGGGGCCCTGTTCAGCGGTGCTCTTCTGCACGGCGGGGCCCTGTTCAGCGGTGCTCTTCTGCACGGCGGGGCCCTCTTCAGCGGTGCTCGTCCAGTAAGTCAAGGGAGCCAGACCTGGCCTGGACTCCCTGCTCAGTCGCCCTCCGACCGTGCTGTTGCTGGACCCTTCGGTGACGGAGTCCTGGGCCCTTTGGTGTTCTCCCTAACACCCGGGATGGGGCTTGTGGGCCCCTCCTGCTCCGCGCTCCTGCTGGCTGACTTCTCCGCCCTGCTGCCCTCTCGCTCCTTAGATGGGGCTCTCGGGCCCTTGACTCCCCTAGCTGTTGTGGCTGGTGAAGTGGGCGAACTTGGCTCCTTGGGGGCAGCCGTGTCAGTCCTCTCACGGCGGCCTTTTAGTTTCCGGGTCCTCTTGCCTGGGGGGGGGGGCTGGCTGTCCCCTTGCTGCTGATTGAAGTGTCACTGCTGGCAAAGGGTGGACTCCAGAACCCATGCACCACAGTGACACTCGAAGCTGGGCTGGTGGTGGCTGAGGTGCTCTTGGGACTCTTTGCAGATGGAGGGGGTGGGTCAGTGGAGGGAAAGAGGTCAAGATTAGCGAGGAAAACCTTCTTAGGACCAAGGTAAAAGGTAGGAGAAGTGGTGATGGGAGTGGAGGAAGAGGATGTGGTTGTAGGAGAGTCAGGTGTGCTGTCTTTGGGTGCAGGTGCTTGTGCTGGAGGCTGTCGTGAGGTGGATGGCTGTTGGGTGGGTGTCTGCCTGCGTTTGTGTGTCTTGGAAGAGGGGGTGACAGACACAGTGGGATAGGACACAGGGGACGTGTAAATGGTAGTGGGGGTGGTGACTGCACGTGTGCGGACTGGACTGGAGGGTGTGCTGGTGATGGAAGCACTGGCTGATGGTGGTGTGCATGCAGGTGTGAGTGTAGACGTCACAGGGAGGGAGGAGGGAGACGAGGAGGAGGGGGACACAGAGGTGGTAGTGACTGTTGGAATGTCTGCATCTGGGTGTTGCTTGCGTGAATGCTTGTGGGTTCTGTGGTGCTTGTGTCTGGATGAGCTGCCCTTGGGTGTTGAGGTGTGTGCAGGCTGGTCTGATGGTGTGGATGGGATAGGCTGAGGAACAGGAGACAGAGACAGGCTGGAGGCAGTCAGAAGAGGGAGGCTGGAAACAGGGACAATGGCTGCCGTCAGTGCTGAGGCCAGAGCATTGAACGATCGTTGATGGGCAGCCTGACCCGAATGAATGCCCTCCAGGTAGGCATTGCTCCAATGCACCTCCCTTTTTACCCCCTGGATGGCATTCAAAAGGGTACTCTGCCCAACAATGATGGTCCTCAGGAGGTCAATGACCTCCTCACTGAGGGCAGCAGGGGTAACAGGGGCAGGGGCTGAGGTGCCTGGGGCGAAGGAGACGCCCGCCTTCCTGGGCGAGCGGGCACGGAGCGTAGGCTGAGTGGCTGCTGGGAGGGCGGGGCTGGTGCGCTGGGTGGCGGCTGTACCTGTAGAGGCGGGGGGCCCGGATGTTGCCACCACCGCTAGGGAGCTCCCATCCGAGGACGTGTCGCTGTCGCTGGTGTCACCACCTGTCCCCGTTGTGGTGCTCCCCTCGCCCTCCGGATCACTGGTGCCCTCGGTGTCTGTTCCTGGTCCCACCGGGGCCTTGTGACTTGCAGCTCACTCGTGCTCCGATGCCAATTCTCCTCCGCCTGATGATGCTAATGCACACATGCACAAGAAGATGAAGAAGAAGGGTGGGGGGAGAAAAACGAAGACCAGGTTGAGTGCATGCAATGTCAACACCGTTGGCGGAGAGGACAGACACAGGAGTCTCATGCACTAAGCCACGCATTCGGGGTACACTACTCAGTACTTCTGACTAGGACAACAGGTCTAGAGACGACAAAGGCGCACATGTGTGATGCTGGACCATCGATAGCTGTACTTGTCACCCTACAGAGGTGGGGGCCGGGAGCACAGGGCCATGCCTAAAGGAGAGGACTACACTACAGAAAGCGCCCTGGCCTAATGTCACCCACAACCCTCCTCCCCCACCCAGACGCCTCCACTGCGCAGAGAGATAGCAGAATGTGCTGATACTCACCCCCTTGTGTCTGCTGTGATGTCCTCAAGCGCCCATCCAAATCAGGGTAGGCCACCGCCAGGATCCGGGACATCAGGGGGGTCAGGGTACGACTGGCACCCCTCCTAGGTTGGGAGGCCATCCCCAGCAGTGACTCGGCGGTCTTCCTGGTCCCGCGGCGGATGTCCTCCCACCTCTTGCGGCAGTGGGTGCCCCGTCTGACGTGGACCCCCAGGGCCCGGACTTCCTTGGCGATGGCACGCCAAATGTCCACTTTCTGATGGGTGCTGACCTATTTGACATGTACAGGGTGGGAAGGAAAAATCATCAATTTTCTGCATGTTAGATGCGATTGGCCCCCCCTCCCCAACCTTGCCATATGGCACATGCTCTCATCTGTCGTGCGTTGCACTCCTCATTCGCCCCCCACCCCACCAACTTACATCCACCCCACTCCACACAGGCATAGCCCATTCAATGTGCACCCAGTGTACTTACCTGTTGGTCTGGAGGACCGTAGAGTAACGCATACTGGGGGAGGACCCCATCCACAAGTTTCTCCAACTCTTCTGTAGTGAAGGCAGGGGCCCTTTCCCCAGTCGCAGCAGCCATTGTCACTTCCAGACCGAGGTCACAGCAGCACTTGCAGTATAGGTCCTCTCCTGTGGATGATCAGGTCTCGAGTGATTAAGCAGATAGAAAATGGCGGTCACGCCCGCGGCGGTGCGTACCGCGGCGGTGCGTACCGCGACCGCCGGCACACCTCGTCATTGGCTCCTGAAACCCATAGGCTTCAATGTTAGCCAATGCGGCTTCGTATAGCGGTCTTCGACCGCCTACCGCCACGGTGTGCCACGCCAGCGCATTGACCTCACATCCCATTGTCCCACTTCACAGGTCAGGCAGCCGCCATTTCAAGGGCCCACATGGCATAATTTGTACTGCGTCACACAGGCCTAGGCCTTGCATTGCCACACATACACGCCTTTCAATACATAGATAATCGTGTGCTATGCATGCAGTGGTGAACGTACCTGTGATTTGCTTGACTCTGTGCTCCATGCTGTCCTTCCTAGGCACCGTCCGCTGGGACTTGCGAGGAGAAGGATGAATCCTCGCGTGTACCGACCGCTGGTGGACCTGTCGACAATGGAAGAACGCCATATCATACTACGATACCGACTTGACCGAGCCACTATACATGAACTGTGTGCCCAGCTGGAGCCAGCCCTGATGTCCCCCATCCGCCAACCCACAGGAATTCCCCCTCTAGTGCAGGTTCTGTCAGTCCTCCATTTTTTGGCAAGTGGCTCATTCCAGACAACAGTGGCCATGTCATCTGGAATGTCTCAGCCTATGTTTTCAAAAATCTTGTCTAGAGTGTTGTCTGCCCTGACGAAACACATGCGGCGCTACATTGTATTCCCTGAGGAGGTTGATTTGGCCACTGTGAAGGGTGATTTTTATGCCCTTGGACATATCCCCAACATAATTGGTGCCATTGATGGGACCCATGTGGCTTTAGTACCCCCAAAAGACGATGAGCAGGTGTACAGAAACAGGAAAAGTTACCATTCTATGAACGTCCAGGTGGTCTGTTTGGCTGACCAGTACATCTCCCATGTGAATGCCAAGTTCCCTGGGTCAGTGCATGACGCGTATGTGATGCGAAATAGCAGCATCCCTTATGTGATGGAACAGCTACAGAGACAACGTGTGTGGCTAATTGGTGACTCTGGTTACCCCAACCTGCCTTGGCTATTGACCCCAGTGAGGAATCCCCGGACCAGGGCAGAGGAACGGTACAATGAGGCCCATGGGCGAACTAGGAGGATCATTGAAAGAACCTTTGGCCTCCTGAAGGCCAGGTTTAGGTGCCTGCTTATGACAGGGGGTTCCCTGATGTACTCACCAAAGAAGGTGTGCCAGATCATCGTGGCCTGCTGTATGCTTCACAATCTGGCATTGCGACGTCAGGTGCCTTTCCTGCAGGAGGATGGTCCAGATGGTGGTGTTGAAGCAGCTGTGGAGCCTGCGGAGAGTGAAGAGGAGGAAGACGAAGAGGACGACCCAGACAACAGGGACAGAGTTATCCAACAGTATTTTCAGTAGCACACAGGTAGGAATCACCCACGCCATTTAACATTTACTGAAAGCCCCCTGCATCTTTACTTTGTGTATTTCCCCCCAGTTCTTTTAAACTGATGTTTGATTTTCCCTTCCCTTTTCAGTGCTGTATGACCCACTGCGTGACTTCTGCTTGGTTAGCCCATGGACTAATGCTTATTGACATCGGTATGTTGTCATCACATAAATAACAGAACATTATTGATCAGTAATGTGTTATACATTTTTAAATAATACAGGCTGACTCCAGCATGATTTCAGTGCAATGAGTGATTTATTTTTAGTGCTAGATATTGGTACATGATATTAAAACGGTGATGGGTGAGGGTGGAGTTATGTCCATGGCAGAGTCCAGTTCTCGGTCGCACAGGTGCATTGTCCATATGCCTGTGGAAGGATGGAGCAGGGGCAGTTCAAGGTTGGACAGGGTGACACTGTGGGACAGTGGAATGACATCCAGGGGGATATTAGGCTGGCGGGGGTCTTGGCATCCTACTCTGTCTTCCTTTGAGATCTCAGGTTCCTCTTGCGGGGTGGTTGTTCTTCAGCAGGAGGTGGGGTTCTGGTGGGCCGTCGTTCTGTGGGGGCCTCCTGACCACTAGCGCCGGCGGAGGTGGTAGGGTGTTCCTGGCTAGTGACAGGGGCCCTTTGTGGTGCCACATGGTCCCGCAATGTGGTTTCTCTCCGGTTGAGGGCCTGGACTATGGTCCCCATAGCGGTAGCGATGTTCCTGAGTTCATTGCTGAACCCCATGTACCGTTCCTCCTGCTGTGCCTGGATCTCGGTGAACCTGGCCAGTACCGTCGCCATCGTCTCCTGGGAGTGATGGTATGCTCCCATGATGGTGGTGAGGGCCTCTTGGAGAGTCGGTTCCCTGGGCCTGTCCTCCCCCCCCTGTCGCACAGCAGCCCTCCCAGTTGCCCTGTTTCCCCGGGCCTCTGTCCCCTGGACGGTGTGCCCACTACCACTGCCCCCAGGTCCCTGTTGTTGTTGGGGTGTTGGGTCAGCCTGGGTGCCCTGTAGTGGCGGACACACCGCTGATTGACGCGTCCGCGAGACAGAGGCATGGGCCCGCTGGGTGGGAGCTGTGCTTGTGTTCCCAGAGGGGGTTGGGTCTGCTGTGGCCTGTGTCTGTGTGTGGGGAACCGACTGTCCAGAGGTCCCCGATGGTCCGGGCTGGTCATCAGGTTCTAGGTCGACAGAGCTGCTGTCCTCGCTGGGGGCCTGTTCTGGGGGTGGGATGGACAAATCTGGACCCTCCGTGGCGGTGTGTTGGCGTTCGGGCCCTGCAGGGGTAAAGGAGTATGGTTATTGTTTCGGTGTGTGACATGGCGTGCATTTTGAGTGCCCTTGGCCCCCAGTGCTGGCACTCCCTTGTGCGAGGTGTTGTGAGGGTGGTGGGGGGGGGGTGTATGGGTATGTGCAATGGTCATGCTTTGGTGGTGGCTGTCTATGGTTTGTGTTGGCATTCAGGGGTTGGTGTTGTTTAGGGTGGGTTGTGCTGGTGAGACATTGGCAGGGAGGTTGTGTGCTGGGGGGGTTGAGATTGGGGGTGAGGGGGGGGGTTGGCATGCTGGTGGTTGGGGGGGGTGAAGTAGTTGAGATTCGACTTACCAGAGTCCATTCCTCCGTGCACTCCAGCGAGGCCATCAGGATGCAGGATGTTTACCACCTCTTGCTCCCATGCTGTGAATTGGGATGGAGTGGGTGGGGGTCCGCCGCCAGTCTTCTGCACAGCGATGTTGTGTCGCGACACCATCGAGCGCACCTTCCCCCGTAGGTCGTTCCATCGCTTTCTGATATCTTCCCGATTTCTGGGATGCTGTCCCACAGCGTTGACCCTGTCTACGATCCTTTGCCATAGCTCAGCCTTCCTTGCTATAGTGGTGTGCTGCACCTGTGTGCCGAAGAGCTGGGGCTCAACCCTTATAATTTCCTCCACCATGACCCTGAGTTCTTGGTCCGAGAACCTGGGGTGTCTTTGGGGTGCCATGGGGTGGTGTGGATGAGGTGTGGGGTGGTGTTTGTGGTGATGTGCGTGGTGATATGTGGTGATGTGTGCGTAGATGTGGTGTGGGTGATGAAGTTGGGTTCCTGTGTGTGTTGGGGTTTTTTATTGCTGTGCTCGCTCTCTCTATCTCTATCTCTCTCGCCTTCTCTCCGATTTCCAACTAGTGGGGGTTTGTGGGTGATGTGGGTGTGTGTTTTATAGTTGATTGGATGTGTGGGAGTGTTGTTTGTATGTGTGTCAGGTGTGTGTATTTCAAATTGTCCAATGTGGCTGTGTTTTGGAGCTGTGTGTGTATTTTGAGCGCGGCGGTGTGTACCGCCAATGGAATACCGCGGTTGAAAGACCGCCGCGTGGATTCGTGGGTCAGAATGGCATGGGCGTGTTGGCGTGACGGTGGAGGTTTGGTCATCTCCAGTTTTCCGCGGCCCGCTGATGAGGCGGCCTTCCTTGGATGTCGGATTGTTGGCGGTTTCACAGTTGGTGGTCAGAATGACCGTGGCGGTTTACCGCGGACGCGGCGGTAGAATGGCGGACTTCTGACCGGCGGTAAGGGCCTTTTACCGCCGAGGTCAGAATGACCCCCTTATTGTTTTGCACTTGTTGTGGTTTTAACCCCTTGGGAGGATTGTTCGGAAGATCGCCCTCTACATTGTCTCTGCTGTCGCTGTTGGTAAGGTCACTGTTGTTACGGTTATTGGTGACTCTGATACCAATAAGGGGTTTGAAACCTCTGAGGGTAAAATCTGCATTAGTAAGTCCTGAAGGAACACCTCTGATCTTTTGGTCTTTCTAGTTCGACATCCTTAGGAGCCTCCATCTTGGACTTTATGCGAGCCACCTCGTTGTCTTTGTGGCTGCAGAAGATAGGAGATCCACAAAAAGGAATATATAAAATCCTTTGCTGCATTTCTGATTTTAGCGATGTAAGGCGTAGCCAAGAATCCCTTCTTAAGACAACGTCATGACCGTACTCATGTGTCACTAACAAGGAATAGTCTGCTGCAGCGCTGATGACTTGGTTGGACACCATGAGCTCTTCATTAACGACTTCTAGGAAATCCTCTTTCCAGTCCCTGGGAAGATCGTCCACAAATTGTTGGATAGTGTCCCCGAGAGCTATATTGTATCCACTCAGTAGGGAGGTGGCACTGACCGCCTTCATAGAGGTTGCAGCTGTATTGCAAACCTTGCGACCCACCAAGTTTAGATTTTGACTCTCCTTGTACGGAGGAACAGAAGTAATTGGAGTGGTAGCGTGATGCTCTAAGGAATAGAGGATCTCATTCCGGTGGTCTGTAGTTTTTCTGCAGCCTCGAAGGGGGTGATTTGGTTGAGGCCAGGGTCCGAAACAGCTCCATTGGGGCTTTAATAGTCCTGGCACCAATTGCAGCAGAGGTATTGACGCTGCTCGCTGGTGAAGGATCTCACAAATAGATGTGGAAGATGTAGGGACCGGGACCGACATCTGTATGATATGTTTTCCAGCACCCCTCACTAGAACCTCCTGGAATGTGGTAATGTCATCCACCAGAGAGATGCGAGGAAAAGGAGAATCCGTTAGGGTTGAGGAGTATCGTCATGTAGCTGTTAAAGAGGTGGACATGTACCTGTGCCGATGTCTTGAGGTGGTACAGGCTTGATATCGGTGACTATGATGACGAAAGTGCCTGGGAGATGATGACTGCCTTGAATGATGGCTGTGATGGTGTGACCGATGGCATTTTCTGGGTGCAATCTAGGTCATGGCCGTGGTGGTGTTAGTACTGGAGGGGTAGGAACAGGTGGTGCCGTTGGTGGAGGAAACAGTGGGGTTGGAGGAGGAGAAGGAGGCACAGGAAGAAGCGTGTCTGGTAGCACTATTGGTGTAAAAGGGAAATAAGCCCCGGAGAATTCTGAATCTAAAGTTGAATAGATGTGCCTCCTTTTTGCCTTCCTTTTTGTCCTCCGACGACGACTCACCAGTGACCTCCCGTAAGTACTCAACATCGATCTTTTACTCTGCCGTTTCGCCCTCCTTGACGACAGCTGACTTCTCGACGTCGATCTCAATGTATGTGCTGACGGTATAAGAGTTGCACCTTGTCTCGCCGTTGTTCTGTACTTTTTCTTCAACTGCGAGCCAGTTTTCGACAGCAAGGAAGTCGGTGCTGTGCCTAGCATCAGCATTGACCCCCTCGACATTGACTGGGAAAGATACTGTTTTCGTACTGGCACTCTCTTTGTGGAACTTTCATATCCCTCAAAGGCAGATATAAGAGCCCTGGTAGAGGGCTGACCCTCTCTTCACTCTGAGGTCTCACCTTGAGACTGGGCTTGCTGCTTCCACTGTTCTTCTGTTCCATGAAGGTGAATTGTTTCTCTCTCCCTCAGGGTATGGCACGAAAGCTTCTTGTAGTGGGGACGCTGCTCTGGATGATGATTTGAGGGAAGGCAGAGAATACAGACATTGTGAGGGTCTGTTTTAGCTTTTTTCCTCCCACAAACAGGGCACTTTTCAAACAGGGAAGTCATGATAAATGTAAAAAATGCCTAAAATTCCTGCCAGAAAAAAGCCTGAAAAAGTGAGACTGATGAAAGACGTCAAGTAAAACAGTTTAAACCAAAATTCACAGGTGAATTTTGAAGAAAAAAAGCCTAAAAGGCTGAGTTCAGTGCTCTGGGATCCTGTCACCAGGTACCAGAAAAAAGGAACTGAAGCAGCTGCCACCTGCTGACCATGATGGGATACTAGTGGCCTTTGCAGCTTTAAAGACACATGGGGTTATTACAACTTTGGAGGAGGTGTTAATCCGTCCCAAATGTAACGGTAAAGTGACGGATATACCACCAGCCGTATTACGAGTCCAATATATCCTATGGAACTTGTAATACGGCTGATGGTATATCCGTCACTTTACCGTCACTTTTGGGACGGATTAACACCTCCTCCAAAGTTGTAATAACCCCCACAGTCACTGTTTTACACTCACATCATTGTAGCCTATGGTGCTACACTGTTCTTTTATTCTTCATCTCTTACTTTTTCAGGGAAGGGTTTGTGAAGGAGCTCTGACATGTTTTGTAAAACATTTACCTCAAATTTTATGGGTACAATCTGAATAATCTCACCACTATAGCCTTTTTGCCTAGGCTTCATATTATATTCTTTCTTAAGTATTTCTACAGGCCTTCCTGAAGTGAGGTGAACGGCCACACTTAAGATGATACTATATAAAGAAGTGTGCCAGGATACCTGTACATGGGCGGAACTATTCAAGTGCTTATGACGATCTTTCAAACTCTGTTTATTGTAAATTTTAAGCACACAATGTCAGCATTAGGTGTACATCGCCATACAACCAGAAGGCAAAGCAGAGTGCTGGGTACAGCAATACACTGTTAGTGCCAGTATTTGAAAAGTATAGAACTCTTCTGCAGGCTTCAGTGGAAGAACCTGCATCTTTCGTTATGAAAAGCAATACAACATTGTAGGCAATACATTTTGTGGGTTCAGGAAAGGGGGAGAAGACAACAAAGGGGAATGGTAATCAGAACAATATAATGAGACATATCAACAAACATTTTTCAGGTCACCGTGGTACAGAATCAAGGCATGTGTGGTATCTGGGAGGCTGGCTTTCCGGTGCTGGGTGTTGTAACTTTTCTTGAGTCTGACATAACATATTCATCTTTATAGTGCACCACTGAGTGTCAACTCTGCTTTTACTCGAGGCTAACCACAATTATTCATACTGGGGTGAGTTAACCCTCCTGGACACAGTGTGTGCGATCAATGTGCTGTACAATTTCACAATGTTGTCACATGTGTGCTGTTTTGATGAGAGGATTTTGAACCCCAGGATTCACATTGGCTAAATGCATGTGCACTACCAGGAAAGTACTACTGTACTGCAACACTTTTCTGCAGAAGTGTTACCATTACCTTTAACAACGCTATTTAATTGATGTTCTTTCTTTCTTTCTTTCTACTTTATAGGTCAGTTTCAATAATGATACAGTATTATACCATACGAAATGGTTGTTGCTTGTGATTGGTAATCTTTGGCACCATATATTTCAAAGACCCAATCACTGTGTAAATTCAATATATTTGGTCCTGATGAATTGCCATAGAGCAGTAGTGAAACAGGCGGTTATTACATCATTGGCGGTAAAAGCTGCTTACCGCCGTGCAGAAGACCGCCAACACACAGCAGCAGCCGCGGAATTCTGCCACAGCTATTATGACCCACATTTCGGAATCCGCCAAAATTCAGACACCCACACAAGTCCACCACACCAAAGGTCAGTGATAAATTGGCAAAAACAAATCCTCCACCGTCACGCCAACAGAAATACGCCCACACTATCACGACACATGAATCCACGCGGGGGTCTTTCAACCGTGGTATTCCATTGGCGGTACACAACGCCACGCTCAAAATACACACTCTCTTACAAAACACTACCACATTGGACAATTCGAAATACACACACCTGATACACATACACACACTACTCCCACACACCCATTACAATATAAAACACACACCCACATCACCCACAAACCCCCAAGACCACAAATTCCGAAAGAAGGCCAGAGAGAGACACCACCAGCAAGAACAACAGCATCCACAGGCACACGACACCATCACCCACAGAACGTCCACGCACCTCACACAACACCCCACTACATATCAGCACACTTATCACCACACACATCACCTACACCACCCCATGGCACGGCAAAGACACCCCAGGTTCTCGGAAGAGGAGCTCAGGGTCATGGTGGAGGAAATCGTCCGGGTAGAACCACAGCTATTCGGAGCACAGGTGCAGCACACCTCAATTGCAAGGAAGATGGAGCTATGGCGAAGAATAGTGGACAGGGTCAATGCAGTGGGACAGCACCCAAGAAATCGGGAGGACAACAGGAAGAGGTGGAACGACCTACGGGGGAAGGTGCGTTCTGTGGTCTCAAGACACCACCTGGCGGTTCAGCAGACTGGTAGCGCACCCCCACCTCCTCCCCCACAACTAACAACATGGGAGGAGCAGGTCTTGCCGATTCTGCATCCTGAGGGCCTCGCAGGAGTAGCTGGAGGAATGGACTCTGGTAAGACAAATCTTAATTATTACATCCCCCACCCTACCTGCATGCTATCACATACCCCCACACTCACCCTAACCCCCAGCACCCCAACTCCTCACATATGTCCCAACATCACAAACCACCCATCCCAACACCAAGCCCTGCATGCAACAAAAAAGCATGGACACCCATCACTAAAGCATGTCCACTGCACATACCCATACAACCCCCTAAACCATCATCACACAAGGTCCCACACAGGAATGCAAGCACTGGGGTACACGGTCACCCACACATTGCACACCATGACACACACAGATGTAATAACCATCCTTTTATACCCCTGCAGGACCCCTACCCAACGTCACTGGACAGGATGGTCCACACATGTCCACACCACCAACAGAAGTGGCCCCCAGTGATGACAGCACCTCTGTCCAACTGGATCTAGATGACCAGCCCGGCCCATCGGGGACCTCGGGACAGTCAGTTCCCCTCACACTGGCACAGGCCACCACAGACCTTCCCCCCTGGAAACACCAGCACAGCACCCACCCAGCGGGCCCATACCTCTGTCCCCAGGATACGTCAATCAGCTGTGTGTCCACCACTACAGGGAACCCAGGATAACCCACCACCCCAACAACAACAGGGACCTGGGGGCAGTGGTAGTGGGCACACAGTCCAGGGGACGGAGGCCCAGGAACACAGGGGAACTGGGAGGGCTGCTGTGAGACAGGGGGCGGACAGGCCAAGGGAACCCACTCTCCACGAGGCCCTCTCCTCCATCATGAGAGCCTACCACCACTCCCAGGAGACGATGGCAACGGTACTGGCCAAGTTTCAGGAGACCCAGCGCCTGCAGGAGGAACAGTATTTGGGCTTCAGGGAGGAACTCAGAACCATCAGCTCCACCCTTGGCACCATTGTAGGGGTGCTGAAGGAAGTACTCAACACCAGGAGGAACACTGTTGTACTACAAGGGGCCCCTGACACTAGCATGGACGATGAACTGCCCACCACCTCCGCCGGCGCTAGTGGACAGGACACCCCGCCACACGACCACCACACCAGCACCCCACCCCCTGCAGAGGGAGAACCACCCCGCAAACGGTCCCTGAGATCCAGGACAAAGACAGAGCATGATGCCAAGACCCCCGCCAAGAAATGAGACCACCCTGATTGTCATCCTACTGTCCCACTTTGTCACCCTGTCCATCCTTAAACTGCCCCAACTCCACTTCCTATGCCCATTTGGGCAATGCACCTGTGAGACTAATAGACTGGACTTTCCCATGGACATTCCTCTGCCATCACCCCTCACCATTTCACTACCCCCTCCAATATTGAGCACTAAAATAAACACACTTAAAGCACAAAACAATCTGGAGTCTGTCTGTGATTTCGAAATAGTGTATTATCAATTGCAGTGACAAAATGCTCTTTCAATTATAATGTCAACATACTTATGTCAAACAGCTCTAGTCCATGAGGAATCTAAGCAGATGTCACACAGTGGGACCTACATCTGTGAAATTGTAAGGGAAAGTGACAACTCAGTGACCATACACTAGGTGAAAACGACAGACAGTAGAGAGGTAGTAGTGTTAAACTACATGTAGTAGCCAGGTCTGTACTCTTACCTGTGTCTCACTGGAAATATTGCTGGATCACTGAGTCCCTGTTGTTCATGTCTTCTTCCTCTGCTTCCTCGTCTTCACTGTCCACAGGTTCCCCAGCTGCAACAACACCGCCATCTGGATCATCCTCCTGCAGAAAAGGCATCTGTTGTCGCAAAGCCAAGTTGTGAAGCATACAGCAGGCCACGATGATCTGGCACACCTTCTTTGGTGAGTAGAATAGGGATCCACCTGTCATTAGGAGGCACCTGAACCTGGCCTTCAGGAGGTCGAAGGTCCGCTCGATCACCCTCCTAGTTCGCCCATGGACCTCATTGTAGCATTCCTCTGCCCTTGTCCTGGGATTCCTCACTGGGGTCAGTAGCCATGACAGATTGGGGTAACCAGAGTCACTTGCAAATGGTGAGGGACAACTGTTAGACACACACTAACCTGGAGGCATATCCCCAGACCCAGACAACCATTCCCACTGACTTGCCTCCAGGTGCTCACCTAAAAGCCACACACGTTGCCTCTGGAGTTGACCCATCACATAAGGGATGCTGCTATTACGCAGGATGTAGGCGTCATGCACTGAGCCAGGAAACTTGGCATTCACATGGGAGATGTACTGGTCTGCCAAACACACCATCTGTACATTCATAGAATGATAACTCTTCCGGTTTCTGTAGACCTGTTCATTCCTGTGGGGGGGGAACCAAAGCCACATGGGTCCCATCAATGGCACCTATGATGTTGGGGATGTGTCCCAGGGCATAGAAATCACCTTTCACTATAGGCAAATCCTCCACCTGAGGGAAAACGATGTAGCTCCGCATGTGTTTCAGAAGGGCATAGAACACTCTGGACAATACGTTGGAAAACATAGGCTGGGACATCCCTGATTTTATGTCCACTGTTGTTTGAAATGACCCTCTTGCAAGGAAATGGAGCACTGACAGCACCTGCACTTCAGGTGGGATTCCTGTGGGATGGCGGATTGCTGACAACAGGTCTGGCTCCAACTGGGTACACAGTTTCTGGATTGTGGCACGGTCAAGCCTGTATGTGATAATCACATGTCGCTCCTCCATTGTCGACAGGTCCACCAACGGTCGGTACACCGGAGGATGCCGCCATCTCCTCACATGTCCCAGGGGACGGTGCCTATGAAGGACAACAGCGAGCACAGAGTCAAACAACTCAGAGGTAAGTACCCACAGTTTACCCAGAACATCAATCATACACAAAAGGTGGCCTGTATGTGTGTTGAGTCTAGGCCTAGGTATGTGTGACGCAGTTGGAAATGAAGCCATGTGGGCCCCTGAAATGGTGGCTGCCTGACCTGTAAAGTGGGACAATGGGATGTGAGGTAACTGCGCTGGCGTTGTACACCGTCGCAGTAGGCGGTCGAAGACCGCGGCGCAAAGCTGCATTGGTTAACATTGGACCCTATGGGTCCCAGGAGCCAATGACGATGTGCGCCAGCGGTGATGGTATGCACCGCAGCGGATGTGACCGCCGCGGACGTGACCGCTATTTTCTAACTGTTGAATCACACGATACCTGATCTTGGACAGGAGAGGACCTACACTGCAAGTGCTGCTGTGACCTCGGTCTGGAAGAGACAATGGCTCGAGTGTCTGGGGAAAGGGCCCCTGCCTTCACATTGGAGGAGTTGGAGAAGCTTGTGGATGGGGTCCTCCCCCAGTACACGCTACTCTACGGTCCTCCAGACAAACAGGTAAGTACACAGGGAGCATGTTGTATGGGCGATGCCTGTGTGGAGAGGGCTGGATGTAAGAAGGAAGGGGGGAGAGTGCTGCGTGCATGAAATGACGGTGAATGCGTGTGCCACATGGCAAGGGTAGGGATGGGAGCCAATCACTTTGACGGTGCAGCTGGTAATAATTTCTCTTTTTCCCCTGTACTTTTGATGTAGGTCAGCGCCCAACAGAAAAATAATTTTGGCGTGCCATAGCCAAGGACATCCGGACCCTGGGGGTCTACCACAGACGGAGCACCCACTGCCGTAAAAGATGGGAGGACATACGCCGCTGGAGCAAGAAGATGGCGGAGGCTCAGCTGGGGATGGCCTCCCAACGTGGGAGGGGTGCCCGTCGCACCATGACCCCCCTGATGTTCAGGATCCTGGCGGTGGCCTACCAAGAGTTAGATGGGCGCTTGAGGGCATCACAGCAGCCAAAAGGGGGTGAGTTTACTCTCATTCTGGTGACTTTGCGTGCAGTGGAGGTGTCTGGGTGGGGGAGGTGGGCTGTGGGTTTCCCTAGGCCAGGGCGAGTTCTGTAGGTAAGGCCCCTTTGTAAGGCAGGCCATGTGGCACCCCAGCCCACCTCTGTAGAGTGCCAAGTACACCTTGTCATGTCCCTGTGTCATCTCTGTGTGCAGATGTCACCCATTGCCTTGTAGGCCATTTCCCAGGAATTGAACAGTGGAGCACCAGCCCAGCTGCCCAGGAGGCCCCCGCCAGCACCAGCCCAGCTGCCCAGGAGGCCCCCGCCAGCACCAGTCCAGCTACCCAGGAGGCCACCGCCAGCACCAGCCCAGCTGCCCAGGAGGCCCTCGCCAGCACCAGCGCAGCTACCCAGGAGGCCACTGCCAGCACCAGCCCAGCTACCCATGAGGCCCCTGCCAGCAGTAGCCCTGCCGGGCCTTGAAGTATCGCCAGCAAAAGCCCCGCTGAGCCATGAAGGACCGCCAGCAAAAGCCCCGCTGGGCCATGAAGGACCGCCAGCAAAAGCCCAGCTGGGCCATGAAGGACCGCCGGCAGCTGAGACCCTGCAATGGAGACGGCCATCTCAAGCACCGCTGCACAGCGCACCGCCATCGCAAGCACCGCTGAACAGGGCACCACCATCTCAAGCACCGCTGCACAGGGCACCGCCATCTCAAGCACCGCTGCACAGGGCACCGCCGTTTCAAGCACCGCTGAACAGGGCACCGCCGTCTCAAGCACCGCTGAACAGGACACCGCCATCTCAAGCACCGCTGAACAGGGCACCGCCATCTCAAGCACCGCTGCACAGGGCACCGCCGTCTCAAGCACCACTGAACAGGGCACCGCCGTCTCAAGCACCGCTGGCCCATGAGCGACAAGGGCACTGACGCAACTGAGTCCGTCACAGGACTTGCTGAGACCACAGTGCTGGTGGATTTGCTGGATGAGGTGCTAGGCTGGGACCTGGACATCCTGGCCCTAGGGAAAGGACGGGGGGAGGTGTAGGGAAGAGGTTAATGTTAGCCAGGAAAAGTTTTTTAGACACACTGGAACGGGAAGATGGAGGGGGTTTGAGAGTGGAGGAAGAGGTTGTGGTTGTAGGAAGTGTACGTCTGCTGAATTTGGGTGAAGGTGCATGGGCCGGAGGCTGTTGCGAGGTGGATGGCTGTTGGGTGAGTGTGTCCCTGCGTTTGTGTACTTTGGGAGGAGGGCTCACAGACACACTGGGAGAGGACACAGGGATGTGTGCATGGTAGTGGGGGTGGTGAGTGCACGTGAGCGGTGTGTGGTGATGGGGGTGCTGGTGATGGAGGTAGTGGCTGAGGATGTAGTGCGTGCAGGTGTGAGTGGAGACGAGACAGGGTGGGAGGAGGAGGACATGGAGGAGGGGTACACAGTGGAGGCAGTGGATGTTGGTGTGACTGCATAGGGATGGTGCTTGTGTGAGTGCCTGTGGGATGTGTGGTGCTTCTGTTTGCCATGTCCACTCTTGTGGGTTGATGAGTGTGCATGCTGGTCTGATGGTGTGCTTGGGATAGGCTGTTGTACAGGGGATTGGGTGTGGGGAGTGGAGGTTGGAGGGGGGAGGCTGGACACAGGGACAATGGCTGCCATCAGTGCTGAGGCCAGAGCCTGAAATGCTCCCTTTTGGGCTGCCACGCCAGAATGAATGCCCTCCAGGTATGCATTTGTTTGCTTCAAATGACTCTCGACACCCTGGATGACATTCAAAATGGTTGATTGCCCAACAGTGAGGGATCTCAGAAGGTCAATAGCCTCCTCACTGAGGGCAGCAGGACTGACTGGGGCAGGGCCAGAGGTGCCTGGGGCAAAGGAGATGCCCACCCTCCTGGGTGAGCGGGCACAGGAAACTCGATGAGGGGCTGTTGGGAGGGCGGTGCTGGTGGGGGGGTGGGGGCTGTACCTGTTGTTGCCGTGGGCACAGAGGTGCCCACCACCTCAAGGGAGCTCCCATCAGAGGAGTAGTCGCTGTCGCTGGTGTCTGCTCCTGTCCCCAGCGTGGATCTCCCCTCGCCTTCTGTCCCACTGGTGCCTTCAGACTCTGTAAATTCACGCTCCAGGGCCATGTGGGTTGCAGCTCCCTCCTGCTCCGGTGCCAATGCTCCTCTGCCAGATGATGCTAATGCACACAGGGACAGGGTGACAAAACAAAAAGGGGGGGAAGACAGAAGAGACACATGGTCAATGTCTGTAACACCACTACCATTGGCAGACACAACACACAGGGATCAGCCCTATGCACTAGTGCATGCACTAACAATGCAGGGGAAAAGCACATGCCCATGGGTAACTCTGCCTAGACCCATTTGATGCACAGCTGCAACCCACAGTAGCCTGACTAGGTGTAGAGGGCAACTATCATATTTGGGGCTGGAGTAGCACTGAGCCTGCAACACAATGGATGTACCTTGGCACGTCTGCCCTGGCCTAGGGGAACCCACAGCCCACTTCCCCCACTCAGACACCTCGTAAACCACGCAGAGCCAGCTGACTGAGACTGTACTCACCCCCTTGTGGCTGCTGTGATGCCCTCAAGTTCCCATCAAACTCAAGATATGCCACCGTCAGGATCCGGTACATCAGGGGGGTCATGGTGCGACAGGCACCCCTTCCACTTTGGGAGGCCATCTGCAGCTGGGCCTCCGCCGTCTTCTTGCTCCAGCGGCGCAGGTCCTCCCATCTTTTCCGGCAGTGGGTGCTCTGTCTATGGTAGACCCCCAGGGTCCGCACTTCCTTGGCGATGGCACGCCAAATACCCTTATTCTGGTGGGCGCTGACCTAGATTAATAGTGAAGTAAAAATGGATGTTACTCCCCAGTCCAGTTTTTCCCACTCACTGCCCACAAACCTCCCACCCTGGCCCAGAAAAACATAAACTCACCATCCTCACATGCTGGCCTGTGCCCCCCGTCTCTTCCATCCAAGACACTCCATACAATCATGTGCCATCCACCATACACACACTTTACTCACCTGTTTGTCTGGAGGACCGTAGAGTAGCGTGTACTGGGGAAGGACCCCATCCACCAGTTTATCCAACTCCTCCGCAGTAAAGGCAGGGGCCCTTCCCCAGACACTGTAGCCATTGTCGCTTTCAGATGCAGGTAACAGCAGCACTTGCAGTGTAGGTCCTCTCCTGTTGAAGGTCAGGTATCAAGTGAGTGAAGAGATAGGAAATGGGGGTCATGTCCACGGCGGTGCGTACCGTCACCGCCGGCGTACATCGTCATTGTCTCCTGAAACCCATAGGGCCCAATAAAAAGCAATGCTGAATTGTGCTGCGGTCTTCGACCGCCTACCACGACGCTGCAGAACGCCAGCGCAGTTACCTCATTTCCCCTTGTCCCTCCCTACAGTTCAGGCAGCTGCCATTTCAGGTGGCCACATGGCAGGCCAACTAACTGCGTCACAGCACTTTTGGCCAGGAATACGGACAGACAAAGGCACACAACAATTACATCACGATTGTGCTAAACATCCTTGTGAAACCTATGTGGTGCATGACCCTCTGCTCACCCTTCTCCTCCATAGGGCACGTCCACTGGGGCAGGTGATGAGACGGCAGCATCCTCTTGTGTACAGACCCCTGATGGCCCCGTCGACAATGGAAGACAGACACATCATTATCACCTACAGACTTGATCGTGCCACAATCTAGGAACTGTGTGCCCAGTTGGAGCCAGACCTGATGTCAGCTATCCGCCATCCCACAGGAATCCCCCCTCTAGTGCAGGTCCTGTCAGTGCTCCATTTCCTGGCCAGTGGTTCCTTTCAAACAACAGTGGCCATGGCATCAGGGATGTCACAGCCAATGTTCTCTAACATGTTGTCCAGAGTGTTATCTGCCCTGCTGAAACACATGCACAGCTACATCATGTTCCCTCAGGTGAAGGATTTGCCCACAGTGAAAGGTGACTTCCATGCCCTGGGACATATACCCAACATTATTGGTGCCACTGATGGTGCATTTGTCCCCCCCCCGCAGGAATGAACAGGTGTACTGAAACCGCAAAAGCTACCATTCTATGAATGTGCAGATGGTGTGCTTGGCAGACCAGTACATCTCCCATGTGAATGCCAAGTACCCTGGCTCTGTGCATCACGCTTACATTTTGAGGAATAGCAGCATCCCTTATGTGATCGGCCAACTCCAGAGGCACCGTGTGTGGCTAATAGGTGAGCCCAAGGTCCCAACACAGTTGACATAGTTGTCTGGATATGGGAGAGTCCCTAAGGGTTGGGGGATGTCTAATATTCGTCCCTCGATATTTGCAGGTGACTCTGGTTACCCCAACCTGTCATGGCTACTGCCCCAGGGTAGGAAACCCAGGACAAGGGCAGAGGAACGCTACAATGAGGCACATGGGCGGATTATGAGGATAATAGAGCGCACCTTCGGCCTCCTAAAGGCCAGATTCTGGTGCCTCCATCTGACAGGTGGCTCTCTATACTACTCACCAAAGAAGGTGTGCCAGATCCTCGTTTCATGCTGTATGTTGCACAACCTGGCTTTGCGACACCAGGTGCCTTTTCTGCAGGAGGATGGGCCTGATGCTGGTCTTGTGGCAGCTGTGGAGCCTGTGGACAGTGAAGAAGAGGAGGCAGAAGAAGAAGATATAGACAACCGAAACAACATCATCATGCAATACTTACAGTGAGACACAGGTAAGAGGATGGCACTGCTTCTCACATCTCATACTACTGTAGGACATACCATTACTCTGCCTTTTTACCTCTGTGTATGGACCCTGACATGTCACTTTGCATTTCCATTTCACAGATCTGGGTTCCACTTTGTGCCCTCTGCTATGTTTACTGCTGCCCAACAACTGTGTAACATTGGTATGTGAACATGAACATTGACATTGCTATATTTCTGAGAGGTTGCAATAACACATTTGTGAAAGTACAGACTGACTCCAGATCGATTTGTGATTCAAGGGTGTTTATTTCTGTGCTAATAAGTGGAGGGGGCTGTGCAAGGGGCTGGGGTGATGGTGGAGGAATGTCCATGGTAGAGTTCAGTCTTTTGGTCTCACAGGTGCATTGTCCAAGAGGGCATAGGAAGTGGAGTGATGGCAGGTCAAAGTTGTCAGGGTGACAAAGTGGGACAAAAGGGTGACAATTAGGAGAGTCTTATTTCCTGGCAGGGGTTTCAGCAATGTTCTCTGTCTTGTTCCTGGATCTCAGGGACCGTTTGCAGAGTGGTTCTCCTTCTGCAGGGGGTGGGGTGCTGGTGGCCTGTTGGTCCTCTGGCGGGCCCTCCTGTCCACTAGCGCTGCGGAGGTGGAGGGCTGTTCATCGTTCAGGCTAGTGTCAGGGGCCCATTTGTGTGCCACTGTGTCCCTCATGGTGTTGGCCAGGTCTGCCTGCACCCCTGCAATGGTGACCAGGGTGGTGTTGATGGACTTCAAGTCCTCCGTGATCCCCCGGTAGTGTTTCTCCTGCAGCTGCTGGGTCTCCTGAAACTTGGCCAGTACCGTGCCCATGGTCTCCTGGGAATGGTGGTATGCTCCCATGATGTTGGAGAGTGCCTCGTGGAGAGTGGGTTCCCTGGGCCTGTCCTCCCCCTGTTGCACAGCAGTCCTCCCAGCTTCCCTGTTATCCTGTGCCTCTGTCCCCTGAACCATGTGCCAACTGCCACTGACCCCAGGTCCCTGATTGTCTTGGGTTGGTGGGTTTGCCTGGGGTCCCCGTAGTGGTGGACACACTGCTGATTGACGTGTCCTGGGGACAGAGGGATGGGCCCGCTGGGTGGGTGCTGTGGTGGTGTCTCCTGAGGGGGGAGGCTCTGTGGTGGTTTGTGAAAGTGGCAGGGGAACCGACTGTCCAGAGGTCCCTGATGGGCCAGGCTGGTCATCCAGATCCAGGCGTGCAGAGCTGCTGTTGTCACTGTGGGCCTCTTCTGGGGGGGGGGACTGGATATGTCTGGCACCTCCTGTCCGGTGATGTTGGGTATGGGTCCTGTTGGGGTGTAAATGCATAGTTATTGTATCTGTGTGTGCCATCTTGTGCATTGGGTGAGTTACCCTCTACTCCTGTGCTTGCATAGTTGTGCTTGCCACTCTTTCAATAGTGTTTTGGGGTCTGTGTGGATATCTGTACTGGACATGCTTTGGTGATGGGTGTCCATGCTTTGGTGTTGCATGCAGGGCTTGGTATTGGGATGGCTGGGTAGTGATAGTGGGGCATATGTGAGGTGTTGGAGTGATGGGGGTGAGGGTGGGGATATGTGATGGCATGCAGGTAGGGGGGGATAAAGTAGTAAAGATATGACTTACCAGAGTCCAGTCCTCCTGCTACTCCTGCAAGGCCCTCAGGATGCAGTATTGCCAAGACTTGCTCCTCCCATGTTGTTAATTGTGGGGGAGGAGGTGGGGGCCCACCGCCAGTCCTCTGTACTGCTATCTGGTGTCTGGATACCACGGAACGCACCTTCCCGTAAGTCATTCCACCTCTTCCTGATGTCATCCCTGGTGCTGTCCCACTGCGTTGACCCTGTCGACAAATTTTCTGCCATAGCTCCATCTTCCTTGCAGTGGAGGTGTGCTGCACCTGTGACCCGAATAGCTGTGGCTCTACAAGGACGATTTCCTCCACCATGACCCTGGGCTCCTCCTCTGAAAACCTGGGGTGTCTTTGAGGTGCCATGATGTGGTGTGGGTGATGTGTGAGGTGATGTTTGTTGTGCTGTGTGAAATGTTGTGTTGGGGTGTTTTGTTTGAGGTGCGAGGATGTTGTATGAGTGATGGTGTGGTGTGCTTGTGGATGCTGCTGTAGTGTTTGCTATTCTCTCTCTCTGCTTCTTCACAAAAATGTTGTTGTAAGGGGTTGTGATGTGAGTAATGTGGGGGGGTGTTTTATAGTGTTGTGAGTGTGTGGGCATGGTGTGTGTATGTGTATCAAGTGTGTATATTTCAATTTGTCCAATCTGGTTGCGTTTTGTAAATGTGTGTGTATTTTGAGCGCAGCGGTGTGTACCGCCAATGGATTACCACGGTTGAAAGACCGCCGCGTTGATTCGTGGGTCGTGATTGTGTGGGCGTATTCTTGTTGGCATGACGGTGTGGGTTTTGGTATTACCAGTTTATCACTGACCTTTGGTGTGGTGGACTTGTGTGGGTGTCTGTATTGTGGGGGATTATGAGATGTGGGTCGTAATACCTGTAGTGGATTTCCGCCACGGTATGTTGGCGGTCTTCAGCACGGCAGTAAGTGGGATTTACCGCCAGGGTTTTAATGAGGGACTAAGAGCCCTCCACAGCAGGCCAGGAGACTGTAACTTGCAATTAGCACTGAGACACCATAAAACCTTATTAAAGAAACTGAAATGGGTCATAAAAAACTGCAGGATGATTCGGTTTGAGCCAAATTACTTTCTGACATAAGAAATATTGACAGTTTGCAGTTCTGGGAAACTACTAATAAGCTATCATGACCTGCCCGAGAAGGAATCAGTTCACACTTATCAGAGGAAACTTGAGCAAACGTTTTGTCTTGTTACTTCAATCAGCTACCTGCTGAAGAAGCCACTACACAGGCCATTGACAGAACACTGACAACAACTATTAACAGCCATGACTTGAAGGCAGTTTGCCAACCATTTATTATTTTGCAGCTAACAGCAGACCATAATAATAAAACACCTCTGGATAAACACTGGGGCAATAAGATGGCAATAGCAATGGGCAGACGTGAGGGGCCCTGGGTCCAAATGGTATCCCTCCAGCCCTGTTTAAGTGCGACGCTGGATACTGGATGGAGAACGCAAACCTGTCTGCCTTCAAATTGCGATCAAGGAAGTAATAACGACTTCGTGGAGAGGGTCAATAATTTCACCTGACTTTAAGGGCAGAAATAAATCTTTTGCAAAAAACTACCACCTTGTAGCCCTCATTGATAATGAGGCCAAATATTTGGCGGCACACTTCTTGAGGAACTAACTACTTGGGCCTCTGACAATGCCATAACCCCACCAAACCAGATGGGATTTTCCAAACAAACTAGAACTACAACCAACAATTTGGCCCTATCCCTTCTAATTAGTGCTGCAAAAGAATCAAGACTGCCTGTGTAATTGTGCTTTATTGACTATATGTCAGCTTTTGATCACGTTGATCAGGGTAAACATTGGCGTAAACTGGCAAATTGGAACATCCCATCGGCCCTACTGAATATGCTCATACTTCTGCACATAGATACGTGGGTGCAGGTTAAGCTGGACACTGGAACACTTCTCTCTAGACAAATTCCAACAACCAAAGGCCTGAAGCAGGGGTGTGTGCTCGTGCCCACCTTATTCGATCTCTTCCTGGCAGGTTTAACACAAAAGCTAAACATCCGTAACTCCCACGCTCCAAAACTAGGAGGCATGGTTCTCTCCAGTCTCTTACACGCTGACAACTTGGTCTTAATAAGCCACACTCAGCTCCTGTTTAACATCACGCATGAGTATTCAACAGAAAATGTCCTGGCTTTCAATCTAGAAAAACTAAAATCATGTCAATCACAACCCCAGGAAAAGATTATCCACCTGGTATTTGGCCAGGAAGCAGGTTAACCCTTGTGATGCTATTAATTGTGTTTGACCAATGACTTTGTGTTTCACCACTGCGCATATTAGTTGCTCAATGTTCACCAGTAGCACATTATGGTGGTCATTACAACCCTGGAGGACAGTGTTAAAGCAGCAGTAAGACCGTCAACAGGCCGGCGGTAAAAAATTTGCAATTACGACCGTGGCGGAAACCGCCAACAAAGACAGACACTTTAACACTCCGTCCGCCATGGCGGTACAAACAAACAACGCGGCGGTAACCGCCAACAAACAGGCGGGAGACAATGTACCGCCCACACTATTATGACAGGCCAATCCGCCACCTTCTCCGGGGCGGATTCACCGTGGATAAAAACACGGCGGAAACAGACATTTCGAAGGGAAAACGCTCACCTCTACACACTCCACGAGGAAGGAGGGCACCATGGAGCCGGAACTTCATATTCTCCCAGTGCTAGTCTTCCTGTTCTTCTACGAGGAGCATCAACGCCGGCGGCGAAGACCACAGTGAGTACTGCACCTACGACATAGGGGAGGGGGGAGGCAAAAACACAGGGACACACACACTCAACACCCCAACCCCCACCCCGACCCTCACCCACTACAACACACTCACCAATGCTTATCTATACATTACAGTAACACCCCCCAACCCCCCTGGAAGAATGCAAAGACAAAAGAAAATGAGTGGAACCATTGTAATATATCAAAATACAGTAAGCAAACATATACATATATTTATATGCACAATAAACAAAATATACACCACGATTAGTAGTGCAGGTTTTGCACCATTCATAGCCGTGGACCACTGGGCCCCAAATGCATGGGCGAGGCCCACACAAGATACCTGATCATGACGGAGAGAACACTGCAGGGGCATCAGATAGAAATACAACAGGCACCTCAGGGGGAAGGGAAGGGGGCACCTCAGCCGGATGAGTACACCACGCCAGATCCACGAGGGGCCTCCATGCCCATTGATGTATCCTGGGGAGTGCAAAGCCACAGTTTCTCAAGTCACTACAGTGGGTGGTTTGCCCACTGTTCCATCCTGGGGAGTGCAAAGCCACAGTCTCTCAAGTCTCTACAGTGGGTGGGTTGCCCACTGTTCCATCCTGGGGAGTGCAAAGCCACAGTCTCTCAAGTCTCTACAGTGGGTGGGCTGCCCACTGTTCGATCCTGGGGAGTGAAAAGCCACAGTCTCTCATGTCTCTACAGTGGGTGGGTTGCCCACTGTTCAATCCTGGGGAGTGCAAAGCCACAGTCTCTCAAGTCTCTACAGTGGGTGGTTTGCCACCTGTTCCATTCTGGGGAGTGCAAAGCCACAGTCTCTCAAGTCTCTACAGTGGGTGGGTTGCCCACTGTTCCATCCTGGGGAGTGCAAAGCCACAGTCTCTCAAGTCTCTACAGTGGGTGGGTTGCCCACTGTTCCATCCTGGGGAGTGCAAAGCCACAGTCTTTCAAGTCTCTACAGTGGGTGGGTTGCCCACTGTTCAATCCTGGGGAGTGCAAAGCCAGTCTCTAAAGTCTCTACAGTGGGTGGTTTGCCCACTGTTCCATCCTGGGGAGTGCAAAGCCACAGTCTCTCAAGTCACTACAGTGGGTGGTTTGCTCACTGTTCCATCCTGGGGAGTGCAAAGCCACAGTCCCTCAAGTCTCTACAGTGGGTGGTTTGCCCACCCACTGTTCCATCCTGGGGAGTGCAAAGGCACAGTCTCTCAAGTCTCTACAGTGGGTGGGTTGCCCAATGTTCCATCCTGGGGAGTGCAAAGCCACAGTCTCACAAGTGGATGCATGTCTTCACTGGTTTTGGAGGGGGACTGGTGCCCAGAGTGCTTCATCCTGTGCAGGACAGACGGAGTGGATGCAGGTCTCCACTGGTTCTGGAGGGGGACTGGTGCCCACAGTGCTTCATCCTGTGCAGGACAGATGGAGTAGATGCAGGTCTCCAATGGTTCTGGAGGGGGACTGGTGCCCAGAGTGCTTCATCCTGTACAGGACAGACGGAGTGGATGCAGGTCTCCACTGGTTCTGGAGGGGGACTGGTGCCCAGAGTGCAGCACTCACCCCGTGACGGTCCCAGTTGCGTCACTGCCGCAAATGGGCTAGCGGTGCTTTCCGTGGCGGTCTTTGCCCTGTTCAGCGGTGCTTGCCATGGCGGTCTTTGCCCTGTTCAGCAGTCCTTGGCCTGTTCAGCAGTGCTTGAGTTGCCTGTGTCTGACCTGTTCAGAGGTGCTTGCCATAGCGGTCTTTGCCCTGTTCAGCGGTGCTTGCCATGGCAGTCTTTGCCCTGTTCAGCTGTGCTTGCAATGGCGGTCTTTGCCCTGTTCAGCAGTCCTTGGCCTGTTCAGCGGTGCTTGAGTTGCCAGTGTCTGACCTGTTCAGCGGTGCTTTCCATTGCGGTCTTTGCCCTGTTCAGCGGTGCTTGCCATGGCGGTCTTTGCCCTGTTCAGCGGTCCTTGGCCTGTTCAGCGGTCCTTGGCCTGTTCAGCGGTGTTTGAGTTGCCAGTGTCTGACCTGTTCAGCGGTCCTTGCCATGGCGGTCTTTGCCCTGTTCAGCGGTCCTTGGCCTGTTCAGCGATGCTTGAGTTGCCAGTGTCTGACCTGTTCAGCAGTGCTTTCCATGGCGGTCCGTCATTGCCCAGCTGGGCTGTGGCTGGCGGTCCTTCATGGGTCAGCTGGGCTGTGGCTTGCGGGGCCCTCCTGGCCAGCTGGGCTGTGGCTTGCGGGGCCCTCCTGGGCAGTGACGATGGGGCTGGCGCTGGCCTCCTGGGCAGTGACTATGGGGCTGGCAGTGGCCTCCTGGGCAGTGATGATGGGGCTGGCGGTGGCCTCCTGGGCAGCGGGGGTGATGGCAGTCTTCTCCGCCGTTCAGCTCCTCCCAGACTTTGGAGATTTCTTCTGCCCCTTCCCCACCTTGGGAGGAGTCACAGCTGAGTCCACACTCCCCCCGGGACCCCTGTGAGCAGCTTGGCTGGCTGGAGCCTTCCGCCTCTCCCGCCAGGCACTGTCAAACTTCTGGTGCTTCACAGGGGGGGGGGGGACTGGTTGTGCTGTGGCTCCGTACCACACTGGCTGCCCTGGTGGCCGGTGCACTCCACATACCTGTAACCACAGGCCCCACTGGTCCCAGAGATTTTTTGGCTGAGGTGCTAGTACGGACCTATGAGTTGGACGGCGGGGTGGTGGGAAATAGGTTAAGGTTGGACAGGAAAAGTTTTTTGGACACACTGGGACGGGCAGCTGGAGGGGGTTTGGGAGTGGAGGAAGAGGTGGTGTTTGTAGGAGGTGTAACTTTTGTGGATTTGGGTGCAGGTGCATGGGCTGGAGGCTGTCGTGAGGTGGATGGCTGTTGGGTGGGTGTGTGCCTGCGTTTGTGTATCTTCGGAGGGGGCATCACAGACACACTGGGAGAGGACACAGGGGACGTGTAAATGGTAGTGGGGGGGTGAGTGCACGTGAGCGGGGTGTGGTGGTGGGTGTGCTGGTAAAGGACGTAGTGGCTGTAGTGGTAGTGCATGCAGGTGTGAGTGTAGACGAGATTGGGAGGGAGGAGGGAGACGAGGAGGAGGGGGACACAGTGGAGGCAGTGGATGTTGGTGTGTCTGTATGTGTGTGATGCTTGCGTGAGTGCCTGTGGGATGTGTGGTTCTTATGTTTGCCTGAGCTTCCCTTGTGTGGTGACGTGTGTGCAGGCTGGTCTGATGGTGTGCTTGGGATAAGCAGAGGTACAGGGGATTGGGTCGGGGTAGAGGAAGTTGGAGGGGGGAGGCTAGACACAGGGACAATGGCTGCCATCAGTGCTGAGGCCAGAGTCTGAACGGTTCAATGAAGGGCAGCCTGACCAGAATGAGTGCCCTCCAGGAATGCATTTGTGTGTTGCAACTCCCTTTCTACTCCCTGGATGGCATTCAAAATGGTAGACTGCCCAACAGTGAGGGACCTGAGGAGGTCAATGGCCTCCTCACTGAGGGCAGCAGAGGTGACAGGGGCAGGGGCTGAGCTGCCTGGGGCGAAGGTGATGCCCACCCTCCTGGGTGAGCGGGCACGTGGCGAAGGCAGAGGGGCTGCTGGGACGGCGGTGCTGGTAGGGGGGGTGGCGGCTGTACCTGTAGAAGTGGGGGGCACAGATGTTGCCGCCACCACAAGGGAGCTCCCATCGGAGGATGAGTCTGTGTCGCTGGTTGCAGATCCTGTGACCGCCGTGGTGCTCCCCTCACCCTCCGTCCCACTGGTGTATTCTGAATCCGTAGTGTGGGCCTGCATGCCCATGTGGGATGCAGCTCCCTCGTGCTCCGGTGCCACTGTACCTCCGCCTGATGATCCTAATGCACACAAGAACAGGGAGACCACAAAAAGGGGGGGGGAACGACAGAAGAAAGACAGGTTGAGTGCATGGCTTACCGCTACCGTTGCCGGACAATACAGACACAGCAGCCCCCTAGACTACGTCGCGCTGTTGGGCTGTACAGTGCAATTCCTGGGAAATGGCATACAAGGCTATGGACGACATCTGCACACATAGATGACACAGGGGCATGAATACCTGTACTTGGCACTCTACAGAGGTGGGGTGGGGGGCCACAGGGCCATGCCTTACGAATGGTCTTAGCCTACAGAACTCACCCTGGCCTAGGGGAACCCACATCCCTCCTCCCCCACCCAGACACCTTCACTGCGCGCAAAGTCCGCTGAATGATAGTGTACTCACCCCCTTGTGTCTGCTGTGATGCCCTCAAGCGCCCATCCAACTGCGGGTAGGCCACCGCCAGGATCCGGAACATCAGGGGGGTCATGGTTCGACGGGCACCCCTCCCACATTGGGAGGCCATCCCCAGCTGAGCCTCTGCCGTCTTCTTGCTCCAGCGGCGAATGTCCTCCCATCTTTTCCGGCAGTGGGTGCTCCGTCTGTGGTGGACCCCCAGGGTCCGGACATCCTTGGCGATGGCACGCCAAATATCCTTCTTCTGGTGGCCGCTGACCTACATGAAATGTACAGGGGAAGAAGAAAAGTCATTACCAACTGCACCGTCAAAGTGAGTGGCCCACATCCCTACCCTTGCCATGTGGCACATGCATTCACAGTCTTTCATGCACGCAGAACTGTGCCCCCTTCCTTATTACAACCAGCCCTCTCCAAACAGGCATAGCCCATACAACATGCTCCCTGTGTACTTACCTGTTGGTCTGGAGGACAGTAGAGTAGGGTGTACTGGGGGGAGGACCCCGTCGACGAGCTTCTCCAACTCCTCTGCATTGAAGTCAGGGGCCCTTTCCCCAGACGCACGAGCCATTGTCTCTTCCAGACCGAGGTCACAGCAGCACTTGCAGTGTAGGTCCTCTCCTGTTGAAGATCAGGTATCGTGTGATTCAACAGTTAGAAAATGGCGGTCACGTCCGCGGCGGTCACATCCGCTGCGGTGCATACCATCACCGCTGGCGTACATCGTCATTGGCTCCTGGGACCCATAGGGTCCAATGTTAACCAATGCAGCTTTGCGCCGCGGTCTTCGACCGCCTACTGCGACGGTGGACAACGCCATCGCAGTTACCTCACATCCCATGGTCCCACTTTACAGGTCAGGCAGCCGCCATTTCAGGGGCCCACATGGCCTAATTACCAACTGTGTCACACATACCTAGGCCTAGTCTCACAACACACATACAGGCCACTTTTTTGTGTAGGAATGGTGTTCTGTGTAGACTGTGGGTACATACCTCTGAGTTGTTTGACTCTGTGGTCGCTTTTGCCCTTCATAGGCACCGTCCGCTGGGACGTAAGGAGAAGGTGGCATCCTCCGGTGTACCAACCGCTTGTGGACCTGTCGACAATGGAGGAAAGAAGTTTGATCATCACCTACAGGTTTGACCGTGCCACAATCCAGGAATTGTGTACCCAGTTGGAGCCAGACCTGATGTCAGCAATCCGCCATCCCACAGGAATCCCTCCTCAAGTGCAGGTGATATCAGTGCTCCATTTCCTTGCAAGTGGGTCTTTTCAAACAACTGTGGCCATGGCATCAGGGATGTCCCAGCCTATGTTTTCCAACGTGTTGTCCAGAGTGTTGTCTGCCCTGCTGAAACACATGCGGAGCTAAATCATTTTCCCTCAGGTGGAGGACTTGCCTACTGTGAAAGGTGACTTCTATGCCATGGGACACATCCCCAACATCATAGGTGCCATTGATGGGACCCATGTAGCTTTGGTCCCCCCCCGCAGGAGTGAACAGGTGTACAGAAACCGGAAGAGTTATCATTCAATGAATGTACAGATGGTATGTTTGGCAGACCAGTACATCTCCCAGGTAAATGCTATGTTCCCTGGCTCTGTGCATGACACCTACATCCTGCGGAATAGCAGCATCCCTTATGTGATGGGTCAACTCCAGAGGCACCGGGTGTGGCTATTAGGGGACTCTGGTTACCCCAGCCTGTCATGGCTACTGACCCCAGTGAGGAATCCCAGGAGCAGGGCAGAATAACGCTACAATGAGGCCCATGGGCGGACTAGGAGGGTGATCGAGCGGACCTTCGGCCTCCTGAAGGCCAGGTTCAGGTGCCTCCATATGACAGGTGGATCCCTATTCTACTCACCAAAGAAGGTGTGCTAGATCATTGTGGCCTGCTGTATGCTTCACAACTTGGCTTTGCGACGACAGGTGCCTTTTCTGCAGGAGGATGGTCCAGATGGCGGTGTTGTGGCAGCTGTGGAGCCTGTGGACAGTGAGGAGGAGGAAGCAGAGGAAGAAGACATTGACAACAGGGACTCAGTCATCCAGCAATATTTCCAGTGAGACACAGGTGAGAATACATTCCTGCCTACTACAAGTACTTTTAAACTTCTACCTCTATCCTGTCTGTCGATTTCACCCAGTGTATGGTCACTGAGTTGTCATTTTCCCTTATGGTTTCACAGGTGTGGTTTCCAACGTGTGTCATCTGCTTAGATTCCTCATGGACTAGAGCTGTCTGACATTGGTATGTTGACATTACTATTTCCTGGAAATTTTGTCACTGTAATTGCAAATGCACTATTTCTAAATCACAGACAGACTCCAGATCTTTTGGTGCTTTAGGTGTGTTTATTTACATACAAAATATTGGTGGGGGGAGTTAAATGGTGAGGGGTGATGGCAGAGGAGTGTCCATGGCAGAGTCCAGTCTATTAGTCTCACAGGTGTATTGCCCATTTGGGCATAGGAAGTGGAGCTGGAGCAGTTCCAATGTAGACAGGGTGACAAAGTGGGACAGTGGTTTGACAATCAGGGTGGTCTCATTTCTTGGCAGGGGTCTTGGCATCGTGCTCTGTCTTGTTCCTGGATCTCAGGGACCGCTTGCGGGGTGGTTCTCCCTCTGCAGGGGGTGGGGTGCTGGTGTGGTGGTCCTGTGGTGGTGCCTCCTGTCCACTAGCACCGGCGGAGGTGGTGGGCAGTTCATCGTCCATGCTAGTGTCAGGGGCCCCTTGGAGTGCCACAGTGTCCCTCCTGGTGTTAAGTATTTCCTTCAGCACCCCTACGATGGTCCCCAGGACGGAGCTGATGGTTCTGAGTTCCTCCCTGAATCCCAAATACTGTTCCTCCTGCAGGCGCTGGGTCTCCTGAAACTTGGCCAGGACCGTTGCCATCGTCTCGTGGTGGTATGCTCCCATGATGGAGGAGAGTGCCTCGTGGAGAGTGGGTTCCCTTGGCCTGTCTGCCCCCTGTCGCACAGCAGCCCTCCCAGTTCCCCTGTGTTCCTGGGCCTCCGTCCCCTGGACCGTGTGCCCACTGCCACTGCCCCCAGGCCCCTGTTGTTGTTGGGGTGGTGGGTTATCCTGTGTTCCCCCTAGTGGTGGACACACAGCTGATTGACGTGTCCTGGACGGAGGTATGGGCCCGCTGGGTGGGTGCTGTGCTGGTGTTACCAGAGGGTGGAAGGTCTGTGGTGGCCTGTGCCTGTGTGAGGGGAACCGACTGTCCTGAGGTCCACCAGGGTCCGTGCTGGTCCTCTGGATCCAGTTGGACAGAGCTGCTGTCATCACTGTGGGCCTCTTCTGTGGGTGGGGTGGAGATGTCTGGACCCTCCTGTCTGGTGATGTTGGGTAGTGGTCCTGCAGGGGTGCAAAAGAATGATTATTGCATCTGTGTGTGTCATGGTGTGCAATGGGTGGGTGACCGTGTACCCCAGTGCTAGCATTCCTGTGTGGGGGCTTGTGTGATGATGGTTTAGCGTGTTGTATGGGTATGTGCAGTGGGCATGCTTTAGTGATGGGTGTCCGTGCTTTGTTGTTGCATGCAGGGCTTGGTGTTGGGATGTGTGGTTTGTGATATTAGTACATTTGTGAGGATTTGGAGTGATAGGGGAGGGGGCGAGGGTGGGGGTCTGTGATAGCATGCAGGTAGGGTGGGGGATATGGTAGTTAAAGGTTTGACTTACCAGAGTCCATTCCTCCACCGACTCCTGCGAGGCCCTCAGGATGCAGAATCGCCAAGACCTGCTCCTCCCATGTTGTTAGTTGTGGGGAAGGAGGTGGGGGTCCGCCACTAGTCCGCTGTACCGCCAGGTGGTGTCTGGAGACCACGGAACGCACCTTACCCCGTAGGTCGTTCCACCTCTTCCTGATGTCGTCCCGATTTCTTGGGTGTTGTCCCACTGCGTTGACCCTGTCGACTATTCTTCTCCATAGCTCGCTCTTCCTTGCAATTGATGTGTGCTGCACCTGTGCTCCAAATAGCTGTGGCTCTACCCGGACTCTTTCCTCCACAATGACCCTGAGCTCCTCCTCCGAGACCCTGGGGTGTCTTTGCCGTGCCATGGGGTGGTGTAGTTGATGTGTGGGGTGGTATGTGTGGTGATAAGTGTGGTGATATGTAGTGATGTGTTGTGTGAGGTGCGTGGAAGTTGTGTGGGTGATGATGTTGAGTGACTGTGGATGCTAGTTTGTGGATGGTGGTGTCTCTCTTTGGCTTTCTCTCTGTGATTTTTGTCTTAGGGGTTTGTGCGTGATGTGGGAGTGTGTTTTATATAGTATTGGGTGTGTGGGAGTGGTGTGTGTATGTGTATCAGGTGTGTGTATTTCGAATTCTACAATGTGGCTGTGTTTTGTAGAAGTGTGTGTATTTTGAGCGCGGCGGTGTGTACCGCCAATGGCATACCGCGGTTGAAAGACCGCCGTGTGGATTCGTGTGTCGTGATAGTGTGGGCGTATTTCTGTTGGCGTGACGGTGGAGGTTTTGTTTTCGCCAGTTTATCACTGACCTTTGGTGTGGCGGAGTTGTGTGGGTGTCTGAATTTTGTCGGATTTCAAGATGTGGGTCATAATAGCTGTGGTGGAATTCCGCGGCGGTGTCTTGGCGGTCTTCTGCACGACGGTAAGCGGCTTTTATCGCCAATGTTGTAATGAGAGCCTATATGTTTTGTTCAGTGTAGCTGCCTAATGGCTTTGACATGGCATTAGCCATTACATTCTGTATTCAGTTTAGCTGCCTATTGGCTTTGACATGGCATTAGCCATTACATTCTGTACTCAGTTTAGCTGCCTATTGGCTTTGACATGGCATTAGACATTACACTCTGTATTCAGTTTAGCTTCCTATTGGATTTGACATGGCATTAGACAATACATTCTGTATTCAGTTCAGCTGCCTATTGGCTTTGACATGGCATTAGCCATTACAGTCTGTATTCAGTTTAGCTGCCCATTGGCTTTGATATGACATTAGACATTACATTTGATATTTAGGTTAGCTGCCTATTGGCTTTAACGTGGGATTAGACATTGGAGTTGAGACATTGCAGATGATATGTGTTTTTCCAAGCTGTGTTTTTCCACAAGATGGACCAAGCTGTTTTCTTTACACCAGACCTTAGCTGATAAGAGCACGTAGATTTTGTGTTTACCTCGCAATCCAGTCTGAGAGTGAGGGAGCTCAGGAGAATTGGCCACTCTCCAAGTTTCATCGGTTCTCGCACTGAGTTTGCTTTTAAGGATGACTCTGGACTACGGTGAGGTAGATTGAATCTGCTGTGACTTCAGACAGGAGCTAGACGTCGGTTGCCTGTCTCCCGTTTGGGTAGAAAATCTCTTTCTCGCAGTTGACCGGAGTCATCAACTTGCAGACCCCAGAAAGATGAAGCTGAGCTATAGGCCCTACGGTGATGAATTTTGACTTTTATGCTTTGCTTTGAAGTTATGCTATAATATAATCACCTATATTTGCTGTATACATTGCAACTGAGAAGTACTTTGATATATTTAGCTTTCATTGCTGTGACTAATTTTGAATGTGTGCTTCCAATCTGCTAATTTCGTCTCTCAGGAACCTTGCAGTGGGGAATTAATAACAATAAGGGGGTCATTCTGACCCCGGCGGGCGGTGGTTGCCGCCCGCCTGGCGGGAACCGCCATTTGGCCGCTCCGCGGTCAAAAGACTGCTGCAGCCATTCCAACCTTCCCGCTGGGCCAGCGGGTGCTAACAATGTTAGCGCCCGCCGGCCCAGCGGGAAGGGGGCCTGCAACACTGAAGCCGGCTCCGAATGGAGCCGGAGGTTTTGCAGGTGTGCGACAGGTGCAGTTGCACCCGTCGCGCTTTTCACTGTCTGCTAGGCAGACAGTGAAAAGCAGGCCGGGGCCCTGTTAGGGGACCCCTGCACTGCCCATGCCAGTGGCATGGGCAGTGCAGGGGTCCCCAGGGGCTCCTAGACACCCGTTACCGCCAGCCTCTTCCTGGCGGTGACAACCGCCAGAAACAAGTTGGTGGTAAGGGGGTCAGAATCCCCATGGCGGCGCTGCTTGCAGCGCCGCCATGGCGGATTCGCCCAGCCGGGGGAAAACCGGCGGGAAACCGCCGGCCCCGGTTTTCTGACCGCGGCTTTACCGCCGCGGTCAGAATGGGCAAGGAAGCACCGCCAGCCTGTTGGCGGTGCTTCCGTCATTCGCGGCCCGCCAGGGTCGGAATGACCCCCTAAATGTCTTCTTTAAACTCAGAAGTGCATTCCAGAGAGGTTCTGTAAGCTCGGTTATGAGATAAGAGGGAAAGCAGAACATTTTGTAATTTGTCGTCAGTCTGGGAGTCAAATTGGAGTTTGGAAGTGCACTATTTAAAAGTGTAATTTTTGTTGTTGTTTAGAGAATTACAGAAGCACGGCAGATCATGTTTGAAAATGCATGTGAAGTTAAACTGCCTTATGAGTGCTGTGATAAAGCATATTTAGAAAATGTGCCTTTTGAAAGAAACGATGTTCCTTTTGTTCTTGACAGAAGGGTTTGGATACTTTTATCTGCTTACAGAAAAATGCAGGAGAGATGTAGGCAGTTAGAACATGAAAATAAGAATTTAAGTGAGCAAATTAGCCAGAACACATTAATGCGAGATAATGCTGAAATCTATAAAATTGCTGTTTTAGAAGAATCTGGCTTTTCTCATTCCAGTAATGAGGGGGTTAAGACAGCTGTGGGCCAGTCTGAGCCTCCGTGTGAGCAGAGCATAGAGCAAAACACCCTGTATTCCTTAACTGATGACGCTGAGAACAGAGCTCAGAATGTTATTTACAGACCGCTTCTGCAAAGAAAAATTAATTCTGACATGGCAGAGGTACCGTCCCCAAATGTGCAGTTACTGGCACTTGGTTGGAATTTGGTCTTCAAAAGTATACTCTGGCTAGAGGGGGAGACCTATATAAATTGATGGAATACAATCAGGAAGGCAGCCCTCAACACCTTGAATTCCCACCAGTGGAAGGAGTTGCAGAATAGGGACACTTCCGCTGCCAGAGAATACCTCAATGAGTCACTATCTGTAACCAGGTTAACCCACCTTTGGAAAACTCCCACCAGTCATCGATGCTTTAAACAATTGGTGAGCAAAACCATTAAATCCCTTTCAGTGATTGAGGATAAGAGCGTGTTAGCAGAAAGAGCCCATGCTGCGTTCGTTTTCAACATCTAGAGAACAGCAACTCCCCAACAATACTTTCGCACTGGGTATGCAAACATCATCAAAGAGAAGTTTTTGAAATATTGCTTAGGCCTGCTTCTATTGCAGATACATCTACCTCCTTGGCAGCGAAATTCAGGTCTGAGAAGCTGACGTCTATGCGAAGGCATAGAAGGCAAAGAAGGCCTGTCACATCGCATATGTTCTTGTAAGGAGCTAACGGCCGAACGCAGACTACTATTAAAAGCATCTGTTGATCAAAGATTGCTTCGCCCCAGGTGATGCGCTTTTGAACTGCCGCCTTGTGAAGTTCCTTAGGTGGAATGGAAAAATGGCAGCACAGGACAGATGGCTGGGGCCTGCTAAGTCTCCTTGATCTCCCTACACACTTTCCCGCCAAGAATTACTTGGGCCCGGTCGATCTTGATCTTCTTCAGAACTCTGGACAGAAGTGGTATTGGCGGGTAGGTGTAAAGGAGACCTGAGTTCCACTCAAGAAGAAATGCGTCCCCGAGCAAATGGTGCCTTGAAAAGTCCAACGCACAAAACAGCTGACTGCGCATTCTCAGAAGAGGTAGATCTAACCAAGGCTCTCGCCACTGCTGAAAGAGGCCATGCACCACCTCCGGATGGAGACGCCATTTGTGATTGACTATGCATCCATCGCTGAGTTTGTCTGCTCTGGCGCTCAAAGAGCCCCCCAGATGTTGAACCACCAGGAATATGCCCTGATGTTCCAGCCATGTCCAAAGGCGTAGAGCCTCTTGACAAAGAGTCCACAACCACACTCTGCCCTGCTTGTTGCAGTATCACATGGCGGTAGTGTTGTCTGTGAACACTTGCACCACTTTCCCTTTTAGAGGGAAGAAATGCTTTCAAGGCTATCCTGATTGCCTGCAGCTCCAAAAGATTAATATGAAGTCCAGACTTTGCCGAAGACCAGAGACCTCTGATCTCCACATCTCGCATGTGGCCCCCCCCAACCCAGGAGTGATACATCTGCCACTACTATAAGATAGAGTTGTTAAGGGAGAGGGAACTGCTGTTGACCCAATCATGATTCAAAAGTCACCACTGCAGGTCTTTCACACTTCCCTCTGAGATCTGGACCATGTTGGAGAGGTTCCCTTGATGCTGCACCCACTTGAACTTCAGGTCCCACTGCAGAGCCCGCATATGCCATCTGACATAATTCACCAGCAGCATGCGAGGGGCCATGAGGCCCAGCAGCTTCAGAGTTATTCTCACCGAAATCCAGGATAGGCGCTGAAACATCGGAATCATAGCCTGGATATCCTGGACTCGCTTTTCAGGAGGATAAGTCTAAAACTGCACTGTGTCCAGAACAGCGCCGTGTAAAAGAATGCATCTGAGAAGGAGTCAGGTGGGACTTCAGCATGTTTATAGTGAACCCCAGGTAGTGCAGAAGGTTTCCCATAGTCTGAAGGTGGGAGATTACTTTCTGGAGCGTGTTTGCCTTAAACAGCCAGTTGTCGGTGTAGGAGAAGACTGAAACCCCTAACCTGCGCAGATGAGCTGCAACCAACGGCATCACTTTCGGAAAAACCCGAAGGCCACTGGTAATGCTGAAGGGGAGCATGGTAAATTGAAAGTGCTCATGACCTACCACAAATCACAAGTAGCGCCTCTGGGCAGGCAAGTTAGGTGTATGGAAATAAGCGTCCTGCAAGTCTAACGCTACCATCCCATCTCCTGGGTCCAAGGCGGACAGGACCTGAGCCAGAGTGAGCATTTTGAAATTCTCCTTCTTGAGGAAGAGATTGAGGGCCCGAAGGTCTAGGATAGGACATAGGCCTTGCCCTTTTTGGGCACCAGAAAGTAGCGGGAATAACAACCAAAACCAACTTCTGGTGCAGGGACCTTCTCTATTGGTCCCATTGCCAAGAGAGCCGCAACTTCCTCGTGAAGAAGTGCCAGATGATCCTCCAGTAAGTGGACATAGGATGGAGGCGTGGGGTTGTCTCGAAGGGGAGGGAGTAGCCCCTTTAGACGATCTGCAAAACCCACTTGTCGATGGTGATGGATTCACAGTTGGGCAGATGATGGCAAATCCTGCCTCCAACTGGTGTGAGATGGTAGAACAGTCTAGGAGGGCTTGGAGGCTGCGGCATGGGTGTGGGTGGACTGGGCAGACCTCTTGTTCCCTGTCCCATGAGCCCGTGGGATTCCGCGTCCACAGCTGCACAGTGGCTGGGTAGCATGTGTGGCTCTGTGGCTGGCAGGGAAAGGATACAATAGGGAGCTCCTTCCGTTGCCACGAAGGGGCGTAACGTTGACTGTGTATGGTGAGTGGCAGTCATGAGGCCAAGGGACCAAGACGTAGCCTAGGGACTCCTTGACCCTCTCGAGCATCAAGTCTGCTTTGTCTCCGAAGAGACGGTGCCATCGAAGGGCATGTCCATGAGAGACTGTTGAACACCCCCGAAAAAACAGATATCCTCAACCAGGTGTGGTGCCTCAAGGCCACCGCCGACACAACCAATCTGCCCAGTGACTCAGTCGTGTCCAGCCCACAACAGATCATGAACTTAGCCGCATCTTTCCCATCAGCAACGGTTTGTTAGATGATGGCCTGCGCCTCCTCCTGCGTGACCATATCCCACAATAAATGGGAATAGTGGCCCAAAAGGCATGCGGTGTTCACGGACCACAATACCTGCCTGGTGGAAGAAAAGATCTTCTTCCCAAGTTGATCCATTCTCTTTGATTACCTATCCGGGGGAGCATATGGGAATGCACCAGAAGAGGAAGAAGCCTGGATGACAAGGCTTTCAGGAGTGGGGTGTAGGGTGTTGGGACAGGAATTTAGGGTCGTTCGGGGGAGTGGTGATGACTCCACGAGCGGTCTCGAAACTTTCCTCTCCAGCGAGACTGGGAGTGACATGGAGTCGAGCACCGGGTCGCCGTAAGCTTTAGGGACCTCAACGCCTTCGGGTTCATGGTCCAGCACTCAGAGCACTACTTCGGGTGGTGGTCGTGCTCCAGGCACCCCAAACACACCAGGTGCGGGTCCATCACTGACACCATGTGGTGGCAGGCGTCGCAAAGTTTGAAGCCGGTCTTTCGAGACATCCGTCCATGCACCAAAGAAGTCCAAAACACCAACAAAAAGGTAGAATTTGGTCAAAATGTGACCAGGGTAGCTTTTCTCTGGAAAGAAAAGAAGATGCCACCGCACCTGGGTGGTGCCTAGGTACAACAGCAACATCATCACGGGAACCACAACGCTAATGACGGACGTAGAGTCGTCCGATGCCACCTAACAGCATGCAAGGGTACTGCTCAAAGAAAAATCCCCGGATCCAGACTGACAACTGGGGGAAATTTTAACGTAAGGAATATGCAACAAGAAGTCTCTATCAGATATCAGATAGTTGCGCTAACTCTTCGAGGGGGACTACATATCCCAGACTGCTTTTTGGCCCCAGGAGGTGGCCATTTTTTGCCACAGCTGCTCCCACTCGCCACATCAACGAGTGCTATAAAGCGCTAGGGAGAACACCGCAGCATGGGACGCGCTATCTCTTTGAGGGGGAATACATATCCCAGACTGCTCTATGGCCCCAGGAGATGGCCATTTTCTGCCACAGCTGCTCCCACTCGCCACACCAACGAGCGCTATAAAGCGCTAGGGAGAACACCGCAGTGCGGGGCGTGCACGGGCGAAGGGCAGGCCCGTCCATGCCCGATGGAGCCTGAAGGAGGCTGGGCTGGGCCACTCCCCTAACTTTCATCACCAATTAGATCTCTCTTTTATTTGTCGTATCCCCTTGTAGGTTGTACCATTGATCTAATTTTCTATCAAGCACTTACCCACTAATCACAGCCTTTTAATGGATAAAAAAAAAAGCAATTGAGGGTGGGGCAGGGGCGTCGCTAAAATTAAAACGGAAAAGGCATAAGCATGCAGCTAGCAATTGTGTTATGGATAGAATTGACAACCTTTTGGGCAAATGTGAAGGAATTTTACCCTCTTCCCGGGATAGTGGCTCCAACGAAACCGAGGGTGAGCGCTCCCCAGCCAGGAAGAGGGCGGGCCATAAGAAAAACTTGAACAACAGGTTACAGCCACCACAGGGCTCGGGGAGGGTAGGAATGTCATCACCCACGCTCCCTTATTGGCAGTGAATGAGCTATCACTCGTTGTCTGTGGCACTCTTAAATGCACCAACTGCTTTAGCCCCTTAATCAATATCTCAGATCCTCATGACAATCCTGACCCAAGTATCATGGTAGGTGGGAAAGTAGATGCAAACGTGAACTCAGCTTAGTCTAATGCACAGTACATCTCATGCATACAAGATCTGAAGAGTGAGGTGACAGAACTTAAATCTATGGTTAATTCCTTAATCGCAATAATAAAGCAGGTATTTCCTTCACATGCCACAGCCATCATGAATCGTATCTGTAGTCCAATGCCCAATCCATCGGGTGCCTCAGTGAAATTGCCCCAATTGCCAGTGACTAGTTGTGCTGACCAACCTTTAGCGGGTGCCAAAACCAAAAACTCTTATCAGCCATCCCCACACAACAGCTTAGGTGCAGGCATGGCACTTAGGGTCCGTTATCAAGTCTCCAAATCTATGAATGACATTGTTCCAAATTGCACTGTAATGCCTGTCATTGATCGGCCCCAATTTAACAACACTGTTCTAATGGTTAATGCCCATAAACGACACCAACTGGCCCAAAGGGAAGGGGGAGATTCTGTCAGAAACAAGGCGATTCACTAGATTCACCACCGGAGAGGTTGATATTCTGTAATACGTGAAGATATAATTGATGCAGTCAGAAGGCCTGATCCAAACACACACTATGATATGTTAAAATTGACATTTAGGGACAGGAGCATAGTGGATACTTTGGTGGCCCTAGATGCAAGGACAAGTGCTCAGGGCAGTCTTGTATCCAGTTCAAATACCGTAGGCCCCCTGTGTACTATGGCGTCTGGCCCACTCTTTATCCAGCAGGTAACCTATCTGCTCTCAGTGAGAACGATTGACTTGAAGTACCAGCCAAACTCCTTGCTGAACTACCCTCGAGCTCATTTATAACGACTGCCCCTGGTCTGGCTATAGCTCCTAACATTGACACCACAAATACTCATGCTCCTCTTCTTGACAGATTCCATCAGACTACTCAGGACCTATTACTCAATCGTGATAAAATTGCACTTTCACTCCCCCCACGAACCACACCTGCTAGTCCAGGATCAGGCAGCTAAGTGTGAAAACACTACACCCATGGTCAGGCTAGCTCCCTTAGACAGATTTCACCAGTCAACCCAGGACTTACTGAGCAATAGTGATAATGACGTCCCTCCCCTCCACCAACCCCAACTGCCAAACCAAAGGTTGGTAGCTAATCCTGAAAATATCATATCTGTGGACAGGGTAGTTCCTCAAAATCCTGGGGTGCGCTTTGTTTCGTTGAATGTGGCAGGTCTGAGATCTGTGCTCCCCCTTCCGTCTTTTACCTCTTTTATCAAAGAACATAACCTATGTCTTCTCCAAGAGACATGGTCGATTGATCCACTTTTTCAGACTGGCTACTGAAATTTTTATATTCCTGCTCTTCCCAGTACCAGGGGTAGGCCTTCTGATGGATTAACCAGTTGGGCCAGAACATCATTAAAATGTCACATATCACAGCTATCCGTCGATTCCCCTGACCTATTAGGTCTTCGTCTATCATTTGGGACAGACCCAGTTGTGATAATTTTTAACATCTACACTAGAGGAGTCAGGGAGGGACGGACCGCCGAAACTCTGTGTTCTGGAGACATTTCTGCAAAATTGTCCCCGGCATTATAAAATCGTTGTGGAAGGTGGCTTCAACATCCTGTTTGAACCTCTCAACTGGGATGATCTTAGGTTCACCCACAAGGAGGATCGGGCATAGTCTATTCCCGCCTTGGATATCCCGCCCATCAAAAAGTGGTCACAAGTTGCTGTTCAAGCAGAGTCATTGACCATGGAATTTGGGCTCAGGGCACTCTATGGCAGGACCAAATCTGATACAAAGGGTTGCCATACTTATAATAAGTTCACCAACCCTAGCAGAATTGATTATTGCATAGTCAACATAAGGTTATGGCCCCTAGTCATCGATATGATAGTTAATGAGAGATCTGAAAGCGACCATAACTCTCTTTCAGTCCATATGTGTGCTTTGTGCAACCATATGTTTATGATTAATACCTCAGTAACAGCACCCGTGGGAATTAGTTTGGCTAATGACAAAGGTCGCCTGAAGTGGAATAAGGTTCTGGCTCGACCACGGCTTATTAGTGCTGCTAACAATGTTTTGAAGACTTCATTAATGTCTTTAGAGGTGGGTCCTGCAATCCCCAATTGTGCAAAGAATTTTACCTCACACCTCATGCTTTGAGGGTATTGCGGCCCATTTTTCAGTAGATATAGTCCCTGATGGCACGAGGTTCAAGGGCAGACATCGCTGGTTCAACAAAGAATGTTGGTCATCAAACAAACGCTCAGCGAGGAAGCTTGATAAATTAGCTGTTTGCAAAGCCAAGCATCAGCAGGATGACAAGTGGTGTGCTGCAATTAATTGCACCGCACGTGAGAGGAATTGTAGCAAGTTCTGGTCCCTGGCAGCACGCAACCCTGAAAATAGCACACTGAACATCGCAACAAGCATTGCTCCAAAGGACTGGGTGGGCCACTTTAATAGGTTGTACTCCCCTGATAATGATAATATGGTTTCCGAACATAAGGTCTCTTGTTCATTTACTATTTCAACACCCACTCCCCCGTGTTGCAATTGTTTTCCCATGTGGATATAGTACATTCATTAGGCACTCTAAAGCGTGGTAGGGTTCCTGGTTCGGATGGTGTCCCAGCAGACCTATTCTTAACTGACACTGAAGTCTGGTCAAGATATATCACTATCTTATCACATGCAATAGCAACAGGGGCGCCAATCCCTGAGTCCTGGAAGGGTGCCATTGTAGTCCCGATATTTATAAAGGGTGATAGACCCCTCCCCTCTAATTATAGGCCAATTAGCCTAATAGACTGTGTGCAGAAAGTGTTTTGTCACTGCCTTCTGGGCAAGATTCATGACTGGATGACCAAACATGATATCCTTAGTTCTCTACAAGCTGGTTGTTGTAAAAAGATATCCACTATTGAATAAGCCTTCAGGTTCTTGCTTCTATACTGGAAGACAGTTTTCATTGGCAAAGGGAATTTGTATGTTGCCTTTGTGGAGTTGAAATCCGCATTTGATTTAGTCCCTTGTCCCAAGCTGTGGGAAGTTCTTTCTCTGACGGGAATCCCTGAGCACATTCTTGCATTATTAATTTGGCTTCACGATGATAATTATGCATGTGTTAGGTGGGATGACAAGGGGCAGTTAACTGACAGAATCCAGGTGTCAAGGGGAGTATGCCAAGGGTGTGTCCTTGCCTCACCTTGTTTTCTTGATATATTAATGATATTGTCTCCTCTTTACTTAGAGTGGAGGCTGATGCACCTTCAATAGGCACACATAAAATTCCGGTCCTGCTCTTTTCAGACAATATACTCTTGATATCTAAGGCCCCAAGCGGTTTATGAAAACTCCTCACATGCTTTGAGGAATTTTGTTCTACACGGGGACTTGAAATCAATGCCTCCAAAACTAAATTAATGGCGCTTAATCCACACAGAACCTTCAGAGGAAAGTTTATGCTTGAGGGTACTCAACTTGAAAAGGTGGACATAGTTACCTTGGCCTAATATTAACAGAGAAAATGTCTTGGAAACCACACATATTGCAAAGCAGGCATTAAAACTAAAGCAAACAATAGGGGTTTTAATAAAGGATTTTATTCTCTCACACACTAAGCCTATACGCTCAGCACTCCAAATTTACGAAGCTATGGCTGTGAGCTCGGCTCTCTATGGGGCTGAACTATGGGGTGATGCCAAAGCTCACGAACCATCAATCTCTGAAAATAAATTTTAAAGAAATCTTGTGTCTCTCCTACCAAGCACTCCACTGTTTACCCTTTTTAAGGACCTAGGCATGAAAAGCATTGGCTACAAGGCTCAACTACGTCCCTTCCTGTACTGGTGGCATCTATGGACTACCCCAGAGCTTGCCTCCTATATTGCAGCCCTGCAGGTCATTTTAGAAACTGACCGCTCTCATAGTAACCCCTGGCTCAGACACATCAAGGGCCTACTTTATTCGCTTGGGCTTACTGAACTCTGGGATTCTCCAACCATTGCCTCCTTTTCATCAAAAATCAACCCAAAAAAACAGTATTGGAAAATGGTAGACTCTGAGAAACTGGGGATAGTACTTCATGCTACTCTATCATGCAAATTTACCAACCTAAAAGAGATGTGCAAATACGAGGCCTTCTGGGACATAATCACGGTGCCTAGAGAAAGGAAATTGTACTTCCAGTTCCGTATAGGTACCTTGCCACTAAGATTACTTACCAGTCGCTGGTCATCTGAGGGGACAACTATTTGCCCAGCTTGCAAAGCACCTATTGAAAACCTTCCCCATGTTGTATTTGTCTGCTCTGTCTATGCTGCCTCTTGTAGGAAATGGTTGGCCCCGGCTCGTAGATTGCTGGGAGTCCGTCGGTCCAATGTAGCCCTTGAATTCTTAGATCAAATACTTGCTCAACGCTGGTGATCGCAGTTGCCAAGTTCCTTGGGGCTAGTTGGATTGCTAGAGAAAATGTATTATTTATCTGTATAATGATTTTAGCAACAATGTATTAAAATTGCTCTGGAAGAGCACTTAGGTTTTATTTTTCTTCTTTTTTTATTATCAGTATTGTACATATTTTATATAATTACTGTGTATTTATTGTTGCTGCTATGTGCTTTTAAGGCCCTTCTGGCAGAAATAAAGTTATCTGAGCGTGTGTGTGTAGTTACCATACTCAACTCCGAGATAGACTGAACAACCAAATATCAATTTTTTGGGGGTTCTTCATTGTTTTATGGGTCTGGTAATCATGGTGGTAATTCTTCATTATCAGCCAAGTCGGACTAATTTGTATATTCACCAAAAGTTGCACTTGTCCAATTCCAGGCTCAAATCTAATCTTCCCTTTAGTTTCCCTTAATTGTGCTCAATAACTGCTTGAGATTGTGGCCCTCATTATCAGATTGGTGGCTAATGCCGCCAACCCCCACAGCGACCTCCGCCAACATACTATCGCCGTGGCTACCGACCATCCATGGCATTATGACCGTAGCTGAAATTCTGCCAGAAGGCTGGCGGAATTCCAGTTACGGTCATGGCGGCGGACGGCGGTAAGGTGGTGCTGCTGCCAGCAGCACTGCCAGGCCATCAAAACACCGCCTATCGTATCATGTTTCATGATACGGCCTGGTATTGTTTTGCTGGCGGACGCAGCTGCTGGCAGCAGCGCTGCGTCCAGTCTCCTGCCGGAGGACCCCCTGCAATCAAGTAAGTCAGAATCTCCAACAGGAGAGGGGGTGGGGGCTGTTGTGGGGGTGTGTGTAACTGTGTTTGAATGCGTGCATGCATGTGTAATGTGTGTGTGCATGAGTGGGTGTGTGTGTATGTGCATGTTGTGTTGTGTGATTGCGTGTGTGCCTGGATGTATGTTAGTGAGTGTTGCTGTGAGTGTGTATATATGAATGTATGCGTGGGTGAATGTGTGTATGCGTGTGTATATGGGTGTTTATGTAAGTGCGTGTATATGTGGGAGGTTTGGGAGGGGGAGGGGAAGGGTGCGGGAGGACTCTGGGGAGGGGGGTGGAGGAGACTCCTATCAATGCCAGGAAAGGAATTCCCTTGCACGGAAAGTGCCTACCGCCATGGTTTCCATGGTGGTACAGAAAACAAGGAAACCATGGTGGTGGGCGGGGTCAAAATGCCATGGGCGGCCTAGTGACGGCCGCTGGGCTGGAGACTGTGGTCTCCAGCCCGGCGGCCATTACCGCTGTGGCGGTCAGTGTGTTAACTTGGCGGTTTGGCTTTGGCCAAACCGCCAATGTCATAATAGTGGAGGTATGTACCGCCAGCCTGTTGGCCGCAATACCTCCACTATAACACCGACCCCCGGGGTCATAATGACCCCCTATATTTGTTCATGGTTCTTTGAGGATGGCCACTGGGAATATGAACTTTCTACTCCCCAAAACAGTTCCCTTAAATGCAGTTCTCAGTGTAGTTCATTATAGATTTGTGACCAGAGCTCTCCGTCCTGGTATTATTACACAAAATTAACCTACAGCTAAGTACAATGTACAATCTTTGTACTTCAGGCACTACATATTTTATGCACTTAGTGTGGAATTGCCCTCCCTTAAAACAGTTTTGGGAGAGGGAAATTGCAGAGATAATTGCAATACTCAAAGGGCTTCCTGATCACTGGTTCAGTGTTACATTCTTTTATTTTGCTTGGCACCCAAGTGATGGATAGCCGTTAGAGCAGCGGTCCCCAACCTGCGGACCCCCAGGGGTCCATGACACATTCACAGGGGTTCCGCAGGACTCGGCCGGCAGGAAGACATTTCTCCAGCTGGGCACTTGACAGAAACACATGCGTGTTTTTTATTTTTATTACTTATTTTGTACAGCGCATACAAGTACGAGTTTTGAAAGCACAGCAAAGTTCTTTGTACATCCAGCAGTTTTGGGGCAAAAATAAAAGAGTCAAGATAACTCTGGTTATTAATGTACCTGCTGGACAGAGATGGGAGTTTTGTCTAGTGGCAGTTTTGACTCATCTAAGGTAGCACAGATGGTTAAAATGCCTGCTGCAAAGAACGTGTATCATGCTAAGAACAGTATTTTTTTGTGCATAGAACAGTGGGTTACAGCTTTTTTCACAGAGATTTGTTTGTTACTGTGCAGTTCATAAGTTACAATCGTAATCAAGCACAGTGAGCTATGAACTGCCATCAAAGAGCTGCATGCAAACTGCATAGCACAAATTAGAAAGTTATGTTTTTATGTTTTTTTCCAGCCTTTCATTATTCTTAAGCTGCTAAAAAAAGGTGTGTTTGCTTAGAAATGCATTCTTATTATTAAAGTCAACGCTAACCATTGTGTTATGTACTGAATCCTGAGTTTATTCTTCTCCAGACCAAGCACTCTTAGAAAATACCTATCAGTATGGGTGACATGTGAATCCAACAACTTGTAGTCCTTTGTAAATTGCTCAGACACCCTGCACTGGTATAAAAGGTGCTATAAAACAAATTAAATATGTGACTGAGAGGCTACAGAGAGATGAGGCCCGTATGGTTTTACTTCCTTTCCTCACTACATATTTATATGAAAAAGCTTTCCCAGATCTTATGTACCTAAAAAATAAAAACAGAAATTGCCTGGGAAATGTAGAAACTGACGTGAGGATTCAGATGTATTGCTCTCAATTAAACTAAGACACAATGCCAAAAGAATTCAGCACTCTTAGGCACTCATTATGACATTGGCGGTAAGTGGCACTTACCGCCATACTAGACTACCGCCAACATACCGCAGCGGTATACCGCTACGCGTATTATGACCCACATCTAGAAATCCGCCACTATACAGACACACACACAATTCCGCCAGCCCAAAGGTCAGTGATAAACTGGCAGTACCAAACCCACACCGTTACGCCAACAGAAATACACCCACAGCATTATGACCCACAAATCACCACAGCAGTCATTCAACTGAGGTAAACCATTGGCGGTACAGACCGCAGCGCTCAAAATACACACAAACATACAAAACACCACCACATTGGACAATTCAAACTACACACACCTGACACACATACACACACCACACCCACACCACTATAAAACACACACACACACACTACCCACAACCCTTTACGAAAAAAGAATTGACAACTGAGAGAGACACGCCAGGAGCACCCACTGAATCACAGCCACAGAACACCATCACCCATACACCATCCACACACCTCACAGCACACACCCCAACACATCACCCCACAAACCCTCACACACACCACACACACTACACCCATGGCACCACAAAGACACCCCAGGTTCTCAGAGGAGGAGCTAAGGGTCATGGTGGAGGAAATCATCTGGGTAGAGCCACAGCTATTCGGATCACAGGTGCAGCAGACGTCCATTGCTAGGAAGATGGAGCTATGGCGGAGAGTCGTGGACAGGGTCAACGCCGTGGGACAGCACCCCAGAACAAGGGATGACATCAGGAAGAAGTGGAATGACCTACGGGGGAAGGTGCATTCCGTGGTAGCAAGAAACCAAATAGCTGTACAGAGGACTGGCAGTGGACTCCCACCTCCTCCCCCACAACTAACATCATGGGAGGAGCAAGTCTTGGCGTTCATGCATCTTGAGAGCCTGGCAGGAGTAACAGGAGGACTGGACTCTGGTAAGTCGAATCTTTACTACTTTCATCCCCCCCACCTACATGCCATCACAAACTCCTACCCCTAACCTCACCCCCATCACTCCACCACCTCACATATACCCCACCATCTAAACCCACCCATCCCAAAACCAATCCCTGCATTCAACACCAATGCATGCACACTAGTAACAATCACTTAGCCAACCAAATCACAACTCACACAAGCCAAAGCTGCCTTGGTAATAACAACCATAGAGGGGTACATATCCATGCACAAGATGTCACACGCAGTAACAATAACACTGCATTTACAGCCCCACGGGACCCCCACACAACGTCACAGGAGAGGAGGTGCCAGCAACATCCAGGCCCTTCACAGAAGAGGCCCACAGTGATGACAGCAGCTCTGCACGCCTTGATCAGGATGACCAACCCGGCCCATCAGGGACCTCTGCACAGTCAGTGACCCAGCCACAGTCCCAAACCACCACAGAGCCTCCCCCCCTCAGGAAATACCACCACAGCACCCACCCAGCGGGCCCATCCCTCTGTCCCCAGGACATGTCAATCAGCAGTGTGTCCACCACGACAGGGACCCCAGGCCACCCCACAAACACAGGACGATCAGGGACCTGGGGTCAGTGGCAGTGGGCACATGGTTCAGGGGCCAGAGGCACAGGACAACAGGGAAGCTGGGAGGACTGCTGTGCGATAGGGGGAGGACAGGCCAAGGGAACCGACTCTGTATGAGGCACTCACCAACATCCCGGGAGCATACCACCATTCCATGGGCCAGATACTGGCCAAGCTGCAGGAGACCCAGCGGCTGCAGGAGAGACAGTACCTGGGGATCAGTGAGGACCTGAGAGACATCCACACCACCCTGGTCATCATTGCAGGGGTGCTGGCAGACATGGCTAACACCATGAGAGAGTCAGTGGCACACCAACAGGCCCCCAACACTAGCCACACCGATGAACAGCCCTCCACCTCCGCTGACGCTAGTGGACAGGAGGCCTGCCACTGGAACAACAGGCCACCAGCACCCCTCCCCCCGCAGAAGGAGAACCACCACGCAAAAGGTTCCTGCGATCCAGGCTGAAGCCAGTAAACATTGCCATGACCCCCGCCAGGAAATAAGACTCCCCTGAATGTCACCCTTGTGTCGCACTCTGTCACCCTGTCCACCTCGAACTGCCATTGCCCCACTCCCTATGCCCCCTTGGACAATGCATCTGTGATACCAATAGAATGGACTCTATCCTGGACATTCCTCCACCATCAACCCAGCCCATTGCAATACCCCCTACACTTATTATCACCGAAATAAACACCCTTGGAACAAATACAAGTATGGAGTCTGTCAATTGATTGAAATATGTATTAGTTTAACAAGTTGTAAACATTGCAATTTAAATGTACAGTTATATATACATAGATATGACCTGTAGTGGGCAGCAGTAAACACACCAGGAGCCAAAGTGGGGCACAGAGATCTGAAAATAGAGATGCCAAAGGGTACAGTAAGTGGCCATAGAAATAGGAAAATCAGGCTGCCATGTACAATGTCCAACACTGAACTGCAAAGGAAGGTGAAGTTACATTGTCTTAACTGTGTGTCACTGGAAGTACTGTTGAATTATAGTAGTTCTGTTGTCCACATCCTCTTCCTCTGCCTCCTCTTCGTCCTAAGGCCAGGTTGTGCAACATGCAACGATGATCTGGCACACCTTCTTGGGTGAGTAGTACAGGGAGGCACCAGAATCTGGCCTTCAGGCGGCCAGAGGTTCGCTCAATGATCCTCCTTGTACGCCCATGTGCCTCATTGTAACGTTCCTCTGTCCTTGTCCTGGGATTCCTCACTGGGGTCAGTAGCCATGAGAGGTTGGGGTAACCAGAGTCACCTGAAAATATCGAGAAATACCTGTTAGCCAGACACTCACCCTTAGGGACAACCCCACACCCATATACCTACTTCCACTGGGTGGGGACCATGGGCTCACCTATTAGCCACACCCTGTGCCTTTGGAGTTAAGACATCACATATGGGATACTCCTATTCCTCAAGATAAAGGCATCATGCACAGAGCCAGGATACTTTGCATTGACATGGAAGATGTACTGGTCTGCCAAACACACCATCTGCACATTCAGAGAGTGAAAGCTCCCATCGATTTCTGAACACCTGTTCATTTCTCCGGGGTGGGACAAAGGCAATATGTGTACCATCAATAGCATCAATGATGTTGGGGATATGCCCCATTGCATAGAAGTCAGCCTTTACTGTGGCCAAATCCTCCACCTGGGAGAATACGATGTAGCTGCGCATGTGTTTCATCAGGGCAGACAACACTCTGGTCAGCACGTTTAAGAACATTGGCTGTGACATCCCTGATGCCATGGCCACTGTCGCTTGGAAGGAATCACTTGCCAAGAAATGGAGCACTGACAGGACCTGCACTAGAGGGGGAGATACCTGTAGGGTGGAGAATAGCTGAAATCAAGTCTGGCTCCAATTGGGCACACATCTCTTGTATTGTGGCACTATCAAGTCTGTAGGTTAGGATAATGTGCCTGTCCTCCACTGTCGCCAGGTCCACCAGGGGTCTATACATGGGGGTATGTCTCCATCTCCTATTCATCCTTAGCGATTGAACTCTAGGGTAAAAAACGGTGAGCAGATGGTCATATTCAAACATATACTCTGATTAATATGCCTTTCTTTTTTTTATACAAACAGTATGTGAACGTGTAGGTCCGTTGATGTGCCTATGTCTGCTGTGACGCAGTTAGGTGCCATGGCCTTTGCCCCCCTGAAATGGCGGCCACCTGACCTGTGAGGAGGGACAAGTGGAAATGAGGTAATTCCGCTGCCGTTGTGCGCCGTTGCAGGAGGCGGTCGATGACCGCCTTGCAACACATCATTGGTTATCATTGGGGCCTATGGGTTCCAGGACCCTGGGGGTCTTTGACAGGCGGAGCACCCACTGTCGAAAACAGTGGAAGGACCTGCGTCGCTGGGCAAGGAAGACGGTGGACGCCCAGCTGGAGCTGGCCTCCCAACGAGGAAGGGGTGCCCGTCGTACCCTGACCCCCCTGATGTTCCGGATCCTGGCGGTGGCCTATCCGGAGTTGGATGGGCACTTCAAGGCATCGCAGCAGCCACAAGAGGGAGAGTACAGATTCAGAATCATGACTTGGCGCGCGTTAAGGTGTTACCTGGGTGGGGGATGGGGGTCTGTGGGTGCCCCTAGGCCAGGGGGAACATGGCAAGGTAAGTTCCATGATGGGCAAGCTCAGATGCACTCCAACCCCAATAATGCTAGTTGGCATCTACTACTGGGCAGCGTCCTGTGGGTTCCAGGTGTGCAGCTAATGGTGTTAGGCATTGTACCCCATGGCCTGGTGACTAGCATTGTAACTGGTAGTGCATGGCCTAGTGCTTAGGGCTGTTCCCTGTGAGTTGTGTACGCCAACGGTAGAGTTGTTGCTGGCATTGACCAAGTGAATTCTCTGTCTCTTCCATCCCCTTTTTGTTTTGTTACCCTGTCCTTGTGTGCATTATCATCATCTGGCGGAGGAGCAGGGGCACTGGCAAAGGAGCGAGCTGCATCCCACATGGGCCTGGAGGCCGAATCCACCGACGGTGAGGGCACCAGTGGGACGGAGGGCGAGGGGATCCTCTGATGGAAGCTCCCTGGCGGTGGCAGACACCTCTGTGCCCACCCCAACAAAGATACAGCCGCCACCCCCGTACCAGCAATGCCCTCCCAGCAGCCCCTCAGCGTGTTTCCCCTGCCCACTCACCCAGGAGGGTGGGCATCTCCTTCGCCCCAGGCACCTCAGGCCCTGTCCCAGTCAGCCCTGCTGCCCTCAGTGAGGAGGCTATTGACCTCCTGAGATCCCTCTCTGTTGGGCAGTAAACCATACTGAATGCCATCCAGGGTCTAGCAGGGCATCTACAGCAAACAAATACATGCCTGGAGGACATTCACTCTGGCGTGGTGGCCCAAAAGAGAGCATTCCAGGCTCTGGCCTCCTCCCTGATGGCAGCCATTGTCCTTGTCTTTAGCCTCCCCCCTCCAACTTCCTCTACCCAGTCCCATTCCCCTCAACCCCAGCCTATCCGAAGCACACCTTCAACCTGCATGCACCCAAATCAATACACAGGAGTGGGTCAGGCAAACACAAGCACCACACTTCATCCCACAGGCACTCACACAAGCACCACCCAAATGCAGACACACCAACATCCACTGCCTCCACTATGTCCCCCTCCTCCTTGTTGTCTACCTCCCTCCCAGTCTCTACTCACACCTGCATGCACCACATCCTCATCCACTACCTCCATCACCAGCACACCTATCACAACACGCCCCTCACTGGCAGTCACCACCCCCACATCCATGCACACGTCCCCTGTGTCCTCTCCCACTGTGTCTGTGCCCCCTCCTCCCAAAGTGCACAAATGCAAGCACTCAGAAACCCAACAGCCATCCACCTCACAACAGTATCCAGCCTATGCACCTGCACCCAAACACACCAGACTGACACCTCCTACCACCACTCCCTCTTCCTCCACTCCCAAACCTTCACCCTCTTCCAGCCCCAGTGTCCGTAAAAGGCTTTTCCTCGCCACCTTTGACCTCTTCCATGCCCCTCCCCCATCCTTCACTTCGGGCCAGGGTGGGCAGAACCCAGGCCAGCACTTCAGCCACCCAGTCCACGGCCACTGTGGTTCGTGCAGCTACTGCAGGTGTGAGAGGCTCCAAGGAGGCACCCGTCACCACAGCCAGTATGCCTGCACCACCTGCCTAGGGCAAGAAGGGGACACCAGCCTGCAAGGGGAAGGAGGGAACACCAGCCATCAAGGGCAGGAAGGGAACACCAGCTGGCAGAAGCAAGGAGGCAGGCACCACCATCTGCCAAGGGCAGGGATGGGACAACAGCTGCCAAGGCCTATATAAAGAGAACTGAGGCCTCAGGCAGGATGGATCTGGTTCCTGAGGCTGGAGCAGCATCTGGGCAAACAACACCATCCATGGTACTCCAGCCATCCGAGGCTGCAGGGGAAGGGCTGGAGCCTCCCCCCACCGCTGGCAGCACACTACCTGCACCGCCAGCAGCACCACTGCCAACAGAAGCAGCCCCAGTGGGCAGCCGTCCGAGGCTGCAGGTGAAGGGCTGGAGCCTCCCCCCACCGCCGGCAGCAGCAGCCCCAGTGGGCAGCCATCCGAGGTTGCAGGGGAGGGGCTGGAGTCTGACAGCACCGCAACCTGCAGCACAATTGCCATCCACTGAGCAACCGTCACTGCCGGCGAGCATTGTGTAGTCGTGCCTACATGGGCTGTGGTGCATCCAGGCCCCTGCAACACCTGTAGGTGTGACACCCAGGTGAGAGACTGTGACCTTGCACCATCTAGGATCAGAATCACAGGGCACCAAGACCCCTCCAGAACCAGTGGAAGAGGGCATCCACTCACCCCCTCCTTGGCAGGATGAAGCACAGTGGGCGCAAAGCCCCCTCCAGAACCAGTGGAAGAAGGCATCCACTCACCCCCTCCTTGGCAGGATGAAGCACAGTGGGCACAAAGCCCCCTCCAGAACCAGTGGAAGAAGGCATCCACTCACCCTCTCCTTGGTAGGATGAAGCACACTGGGCACAAAGGCCCCTCAGAACCAGTGGAAGAAGGCATCCACTCACCCCCTCCTTAGCAGGATGAAGCACACTGGGCACAAAACCCCCTCCAGAACCAGTGGGCAAACCACCCACTTGAGAGACTGTGGCCTTGCACTCCCCAGGACCAAGCAGTGGGCAAACCACACACTTGAGAGACTGTGGCCTTGCACTTCCCAGGACCAAGCAGTGGGCAAACCACACACTTGAGAGACTGTGGATTTGCACTCCCCAGGATAAAGCAAGTGGATAACATTCTCCACTGGTTTCTGGAGGGGGCTTTGGGCCCAGAGTGCTTCATCCTGCCAAGGACTGAGGTAGTGGATGTCTTTCTCCACTGGTTTTGGAGGGGGATTTGTGCCCAGAGTACTTCATCCTGCCAAGGACTGAGGTAGTGGATGTCTTTCTCCACTGGTTCTGGAGGGGGCTATGTGCCCAGAGTGCTTCATCCTGCCAAGGACTGAGGTAGTGGATGTCAATCTCCACTGGTTCTGGAGGGGGCTCTGTGCCCAGAGTGCTTCATCCTGCCCGTGGCGGCCTCAGTAGCGTCGGAATCATTGACGCTCACTGGCCTGCGGTGCTGCTGGCGGCGGTGTCCTGGGCATCGGTTCTGCTGGCAGCGGTGTCCTGGGCAGCAGTTCTGCTGGCGGCTGTGTCCTGGGCAGCGGGGCTGCTGGCGGCAGTGTCCTGGGCAGCAGGGCTGCTGGCGGTGGTGTCCTGGGCAGCGGATCTGCTGGCGGCAGTGTCCTGAGCAGCGGTTCTGCTGGCGGCGGTGTCCTGGGCAGCGGGGCTGCTGGTGGCGGTGTCCTGGGCAGCGGTTCTGCTGGCGGCGGTGTCCTGGGCAGCGGGGCTGGTGGCGGCGGTGTCCTGGGCAAGCAGGGCTGGTGGCGATCTTGTCCGCCGTGCAGATCTTCCCAGACTTGCCGGTTTTACTGTGCCCCTTCCCCACCTTGGATGGTGGCGCAGCTGTCTCCACACTCCCAACTGTACCCCTGGGAGTGGCTTTGGTGGCTGATTTCTTTCCCCTCTCCCGCCGGGCACTGGCCAACATTTTAGGCTTTACAGGTGGGGGACTGTCCGTGCTCTGGCTCCTTGCCACACTGGCTGCCCTGCTGCCTGGCGCACTCCAGAAGCCGGTTACTACTGGCACCACTGGTCCAGCCGATGTTGTGGCTGAGGTGCTGGGTTGGGACCTAGAGAGTTGAGCCCTAGGAGACTGATGGGGTGGCGGAGGTGAGAGAAAGAGGTCAAGGTTGGACAGGAAAAGTTTCTCAGGAACACTGGGACGGGTAGCTGGAGGGGATTTGGGAGTGGAGGAAGAGGTAGTGGTTGTAGGAGGTGTAAGTTTGGTGACTTTGGGTGAAGGTGTATGGGCTGGAGGCTGTCGTGAGGTGGATGGCTTTTGGGTGGGTGTGTGGCTGCGTTTGTGTACCTTGGGAGGTGGCCTCACAGACACACTGGGAGAGGACACAGGGGACGTGTGAATGGTAGTGGGGTTGGTGACTGCACGTGAGCGGGTTGTGGTGGTGGGTGTGCTGGTGGAGGACATAGTGGCTGTGGATGTAGTGCATGCAGGTGTGAGTGGAGACGAGACAGGGAGGGAGTAGGGAGACGAGGAGGAGGGGGACACAGTGGAGGCAGTGGATGTTGGTGTGTCTGCATGTGTCTGATGCTTGCGTGAGTGCCTGTGGGATGTGTGGTGCTTATGTTTACCTGAGCTTCCCTTGTGTGTTGAGGTGTGTGCATGCTGGTCTGAGGGTATGCCTGGATAGGCTGAGGTACAGGGGTTTGGGTCTGGGTGGAGGAAGTTGGAGGGGGGAGGCTAGAAACAGGGACAATGGCTGCCATCAGTGCAGTGGCCAGACTCTGAAATGCTCACTGATGGGCTGCCTGACCAGAATGAATGCCCTCCAGGTATGCATTGGTTTGTTGCAACTGCCCCTCTACATCCTGGATGGCATTAAAAATGGTAGACTGCCCAACAGTGAGGGACCTGAGGAGGTCAATGGCCTCCTCACTGAGGGCAGCAGGGGTGACAGGGGCAGGGCCTGAGGTGCCTGGGGCGCCCACCCTCCTGGGTGAGCGGCCACGGGGCAAACGCTGAGGGGCTGCTGGGAGGGCGGTGCTGTTAGGGGGGTGGCGGCTGTACCTGTAGATGCGGGGGGCACAGAGGGTCCCGCCACCGCAAAGGAGCTCCCATCAGAGGAGGAGTCCGTTTCGCTGGTGTAAGCTCCTGTTCCCGCCGTGGAGCTCCCCTCGCCCTCCGTCCCACTGGTGAATTCAGACTCCGTAGTGTTGCTTTCCACAGCCTTGTGGGATGCCTCTCCCTCCTGCTCCGGTGCCACTGCTCCTCCGCCTGATAATGCTAATGCACCCAAGAACAGGGAGACCACAAAAAAGGGGGGGAGGACAGAAGAAAGACATGTTGAGTGCTTGCAATACCGCTACTGTTGGCAGACACTACAGACACAGAAGCCCCTTGCACTACGCCGCGCACTTGGAGTTCCCTATTCAATCCCAGGGACATGGGTTACAAGGCTATGCCCGATTGCTGCACACATGGATGTCACAGGAGCTTGACTAGGTGTAGTTGGCACTGTACACAGGTGGGGTGGGGTGCCACAGGGCCTGCCTTAAGAAGGGTCCTTGCCTACTAAACTCGCCCTGGCCTAATGGAACCCACAGCCCACCTCCCCCACCCAGACACCTACAATAAGCGCTGAATCAGCAAAATGAGAGTGTACTCACCCCCTTGTGGCTGCTGTAATGCCCTCAAGCGCCCATCCAACTCTGGGTACGCCACCGCCAGGATCCTGAACATCAGGGGGGTCATGGTGCGACGGGCACCCCTCCCACGTTGGGAAGCCATCCCCAGCTGGGCCTCCGCCGTCTTCTTGCTCCAGCGGCGAATGTCCTCCCATCTTTTCCAGCAGTGGGTGCGCCGTCTGTGGTAGACCCCCTGGGTCCGGACTTCCTTGGTGATGGCACGCCAAATGTCCTTCTTCTGGTGGGCGCTGACCTACAGGGATAGTACGGGGGAAAAATAGAAGTTATTACCGTCCGCACCATCACAGTCATTGGCCCGCATCCCTACCCTTGCCATGACGCACATGCACTCACCGTTGTTTCATGCACGCCTCACTCTCACCCCCCCATCTTTCATCCACACCACTCTACACAGGCATTGCCCATACAGCATGCTCCTCACAGTGTACTTACCTGTTTGTCTGGAGAACCGTAGAGTAGCGTGTACTGGGGAGGACCCTATCCACAAGTTTCTCCAACTCCTCCGTGTTGAAGAGAGGGTCCTTTCCCCAGACACACAAACCATTGTCTCTTCCAGACTGAGGTCACAGAAGCACTTGCAGTGTAGGTCCTCTCCTGTCGAAGATCAGGTATCAAGTGATTGAACAGAGAGAAAATGGTAGTCACGTCTGCAGCGGTGCGTACCGTCACCTCCGGCGTACATCGTCATTGGCTCCTGGGACCCATAGGGTCCAATGTTAACCAATGCAGGATTGCGCCGCGGTCTTCGACCGCCTACAGCGACAGTGTACAACGCCAGCGCAGTTACCTCATATCCCCATGTCCCACTTTACAGGTCAGGCAGCCGCCATTTCATGGGCCCACATGGCATTATTTTGGACTGTGTCACACATATCTAGGCCTTGCCTAAACACTCATACAGGCATATGTCGATTTGCTAATATTTTCAGAGTAAGCTGTGTTTACGTACCTCAGAGTAGGTTGACTCTCTGCTCGCTGTTCTCCTCCATAGGCACCGTCCACTGGGGCGTGTGAGGAGATGGCGGCATTCTCCGGTGTACAGACCACTGGTGGACCTATCGACAATGGAGGGGCGACATGTAATCATCACCTACAGACTTGATCGTGCCACAATCCAGGAACTGTGTGCCCAGTTGGAGCCAGGCCTGATGTCAGCTATCCGCCATCCCACAGGAATCCCTCCTCAAGTGCAGGTGCTGTCAGTACTCCATTTCCTAGCAAGTGGGTCATTTCAAACTACAGTGGCCATAGCATCGGGGATGTCCCAGTCTATGTTTTCCAACATGTTGTCCAGAGTGTTGTCTGCCCTGCTGAAACACATGTGGAGCTACATCGTTTTCACTCAGGTGGAGGATTTGCCTACAGTGAAACGTGACTTCTATGCCCTGGGACATATCCCCAACATCATAGGTGCCATTAATGGGACACACGTGGCCTTGGTTCCCCCCACAGGAGTGAACAGGTGTACAGAAACCGGAAGAGTTACAATTCAATGAATGTGCAGATGGTGTGTTTGGCAGACCAGTACATCTCCCATGTGAATGCCAAATTCCCTGGCTCAGTGCATGACGCTTACATTCTGAGGAATAGCAGCATCCTTTATGTGATGGGGCAACTCCAGAGGCACCGTATGTGGCTATTAGGTGAGGACATGGACCCAATACAGTGTGAATAGTTGTCTGGGTCTGGGGATGTCCCTATGAGTTAGTGTTCGTCTAACAGTTGTCCCTCGACATTTGCAGGTGACTCTGGTTACCCCAACCTGTCATGGTTACTGACCCCAGTGAGGAATCCCAGGACAAGGGCAGAGGAACACTACAATGAGGCCCATGGGCGAACTAGGAGGATTATAGAGTGGACCTTCGGCCTCCTGAAGGCCAGGTTCAGGTGCCTCCATATGACAGGTGGTTCCCTATTCTATTCACCAAAGAAGGTATGCCAGATCATCGTAGCCTGCTGTATGCTTCACAACTTGGCTTTGCGACGACAGGTGCCTTTTCTGCAGGAGGATGGTCCAGATGGAGGTGTTGTGGCAGCTGTGGAGCCTGTGGACAGTGAAGACGAGGAAGCAGAAGAAGAGGACATAGACAACAGGAACACAGTGATCCTGCAATACTTCCAGTGAGACACAGGTAAGAAGACAACACTGCCTGCTACATCTGGTTTCATTCTACTACCTCTCATCTGTCTGTCATTTTCACCCAGTGTATGGTCACTGAGTTGTCACTTTCCCTTACGATTTTACAGATGTGGGTCGCACTGTGAGACATCTGCTTTGTTTCCGCATGGACTAGAGCTGTGTGACATAGGTATGTTGACATTACATTTGATATAGCATTTTGCCACTGTAATTGCTAATACACAATTTCGAAATCACAGACAGACTCCTGATTGTTTTGTGATTTAAGGGTGTTTATTTAAGTGCTCAATATTGGAGGGTGTTGTAAAATGGACAGGGGTGATGGTGGAAGAATGTCCATGGCAGACTCCAGTCTATCAGTCTCACAGGTGCATTGATTAAAGGGGCATAGGAAGTGGAGCTGGGGCAGTTTAAGTATGGACAGGGTGACAAAGTGGGACAGAAGGATGACAATCAGGGTGGTCTCATTTCTTGGTGGGGGTCTTGGCATTGTTCTCTGTCTTTGTCCTGGATCTCAGGAACCGCTTGCGGGGTGGTTCTCCATCTGCAGGGGGTGGGGTGCTGGTGTGGTGGTCCTGTGGCGGTGCGTCCTATCCACTAGTGCTGGCGGAGGTGGTGGGCAGTTCATCGTCCAGGCTAGTGTCAGGGGGCCCTTGTTGTGCCACAGTGTCCCTCCTGGTGTTTACAAGTTCCTTCAGCACCCCTACAATGGTGCCCAGGGTGGAATTGATGGATTTGAGTTCCTCCCTGAAGCCCAAATACTGTTCCTCCTGCAGCCGCTGGGTCTCCTGAAACTTGGCCAGTACCGTTGCCATTGTCTCCTAGGAATGGTGGTAGGTTCCCATGATGTTGGAGAGGGCCTCGTGGAGAGTGGGTTCCCTTGGCCTGTCCTCCCCCTGTCGCACAGCAGCCCTCCCAGTTCCTATGTGTTCCTGTGCCTCTGTCCCCTGAACCGTGTGCCCACTACCACTTCCCCCGGGTCCCTGGTGTTTTTGGGGTGGTGGGTTAGCCTGGGTTCCCTGTAGTGGTGGACACACCGCTGCTTGACGTGTCCTGGGGACAGAGGTATGGGCCCGCTGGGTGGGTGCTGTGCTGGTGTTTCCAGAGGGGGGAAGCTCTGTAGTGTCCTGTGTGAGGGGAACCGACTGTCCCGAGGTCCCAGATGGGCCGGGCTGGTCATCTTGATCCAGTTGGACAGAGCTGCTGTCATCACTGTGGTCCTCTCCTGTGGGTGGAGTGGACATATCTGGACCCTCCTGTCCGGTGACATTGGGTAGGGGTTCTGCAGGGGTGTAAAGGCATGTTTTATTGCATCTGTGTGTGCCATGGTGTGCAATGGGTGGGTGACCGTGTACCCCAGTGCTTGCATTCCTGTGTCGGACCTTGAATGATGATGGTTTAGGGGGTGTATGGGTATGTGCAGTGGCCAAGCTTTGGTGATGGGTGTCCTTGCTTTGTTGTTGCATGCAGGGCTTGGGTTTGGGATGTGTGGTTTGTGATATTGGGACATCTGTGAGGAGTTGGAGTGATGGGGGTGAGGGCGAGGGTGGGGGTACGTGATGGCATGCAGGTAGGGGGGGTGAAAGTAGTTAAAGATTTGACTTACCAGAGTCCATTTCTCCAGCTACTCCTGCGAGGCCCTCAGGATGCAGTACAGCCAAGACCTGCTCCTCCCATGTTGTTAGCAGTTTACATGGAAACACTATCAAATAGCCAGAATAAGTGTCTACCACAGTGCAGGCGTACTGACAACACTGACTAACTGGCATTGGCCTGTTGTAATCAATCTGCCATATCTGCCCAGCAACTTTCCTCTCTGCAACTGACCTCTGACGGCCTGTGGGACAGATCTCTGTTGTGTGTGTTGACAAATGGGACATCTGATTATTACAGTTTTAATTACATCTAGGGGAATGTGCATCCCTCTAATCTCTGCCCACCTGTTAGTGGCCTTCTCTCCAGGTGTGCACATTTTTGGTGAGCCCACTTAGCCATGCCCACCAAGTCAGAATCCGATGTCTCCACTTCTTCTGAGATTTTGGCTTTTCCGTCTGTAAGGGAATTAAACCACTGTTCTAGTGAGTCATGGGACTGTGGGTGTCTACATGATATACAGCAACAGTACATTGCTATAACATTTCCCAAATTTCCTGCCACAGTCTTTGCCCCACACATCCTTCAAATGTGTTTGCCAGTTATGTACATGCAATGTGGCAAGCCAGGTAGCTAGTCCATTGGCAGTAGACCAAGAATCAGTATAAATGTGACATTTCCCAGGTAATTTGTGTTTTAAAGATTGATACACAGCGTACAATTATGCATACTGACTGCTCTTTCCTTCTTCAGTAGTAGAAAGCAGCTTCTTTTTTACTGGATTGTATGACACTGCCTTCCAATGTCTCTTGGCCCCCACATACTTTGCTAAACCATAGGTGAACCATACATGTTTCCTGTCTCCTCTTCCATGGGGGCCTAAGACACCTGCTCATGCAGAGCTGCGGTTCTTGCTGGTCCTGTTTAGGTCCTGTCCTGCATATACCATTTCCACTTAATGACACCTGCTTTTGTGCATGCCCTATACGGTGAGTTGTGGGTGAACTCATCACCCACTGTAATATCGGCATCTCAGTCCTCAGAATTATTACATTGTGCCCTATTGTCATCTGCTTAGTATCCACTGGAGTCCAATAACATGCTAGTAACTGCTTTTCAAATGGAGTGTACCACTCTCCAGCGTCTGGTAACCTCTTGGGACAGAAACGTAGGGGCACCCTCTTTCTTCCCAGTTTTTGCCACATACTCTTATTTGCGTATTGCCCCTGAACAGACACATGTAACTTAATGAATGTCTCCCTCCTGTATTGGCCACAAGTCTAAAGCACGTTGAATCACATCCTCTGTCAATTCAAACACATACTGCAGCTGCTTTCTCCATTCAAACTCATGTTTCTTTCGAGTCACTTTGTACAAAGGAGCCAAAATCTGACTCAAGTGAGGAATATGCTGCCTCCAAAAACCAAACAATCCAATGAACCACTGAGTTTCCTGTTTATTACGGGGTGTAGGAAACTTCAGTATCTTTTGTCTCACCTGCAGCAACACATCCCTATGTCCCTTATTCCACTGAATTCCTAGAAACTTCACATTTTGGGAGGGTCCTTGTACCTTTTCTGGATGTATCTCCCCCTGCTTGCTTTGCAAATGTTCACAATACTGTCCAACGGAGTGTGCACCTTTTCTTGTGTTTCTCCCTGCACCATCACGTCATCAATATAACGAGAAAGCTGCAACCCTGCAATGACAGGTACTTAATTCAGGTGTTCAACCACCAGCCCGTGACAGGCGATAGGACTACATACATAGCCCATGGGAAGCTTTAAAGGTTTAAATTGTCTCCCATTCCACGAAAATGAAAATTGCTCTTGATCCTCAGGGGCCAATGGTATAGTGAAAAAAGAATTGACAATATCAATTGTCGCATACCAAGTCCCTTTATGTATCTTTTCAATCAAAGTGATGGTGTCTTGGATGGCGGCATTCAAAGGGGGTGTATGTTTATTCAGTTTGTGGTAATCAACAGTCCTTCTCCAGCTCCCATCAGGTTTGCGCACAGGCCACACAAAATTATTCCACGCAGTGGTGACCGGGGCCACCACCCCACTTCTACCAAATCCTCTATGGTCTTACTTATCTCCTCATGCCCTCCCAGAATCCTGCGCTGCTTTAAATGAACCACCTTAGTGGCTAGGGGCACCTTCACTGGAGGTATTTTCAAATGATCCACCCTCAATGCTGCCACTAAGATGTATCTCTGCGATCCAAATGATAGTACCAGTCTTCTAAATATAGAGCTATCCCCTTCAAAATATCAATTCAAAGAATATATTCAAAGAGGGGCACTATCAAGACAGTATATTCTTATTTTGGCGTTTTCTCTATTTTCATGTGGACATTGGTTTGCACAGTGGGGGTTTCTTTTCCACTTAGCCCTGCAATGGTGTAACGCTGTCCTTTAAACTTTTTAGGATTTCCAAATATCAAAGAGGCCTCCGCTTCTGTGTCCACGAGGGCCCGGACCTTCTGGAAATTCCTGTTTGTCCAATACATTTCTAAGTCAATATGGGGTCTATTATCCTTGCGAGCCTACCCCTGTATCAGAGCTTGGCCTATTTCCTAATCTGATTCTACATTGTTGATTTGCATACAGGTCAAATCTGGATAATGTTCCTATGCTTGCAGGGCAACCGCTCCCCCCCCCTGAATTTAATCAGCCAATCAGTGTTCCTTCACCTTTGCAGGTCTGCTTTTATCTCCCTCTCTGCCCTCCTCCTTAATTTCGGACTTGCCCTGACTCATCAGCTTATTATCCTGCTAATTCACTTTCCTTCTCCCCTTCTTTCTGTGCAACCCTCGCTTGCGATACATTTCCCACAAACTCTGTGTGTCTATTCCATTTATCTGTTCTTTCTTAACACCATCCTTTTACAATGCCATGGACAAATCTCACCTATATAACATCTTATCTGCACGGCCCTAAGATTGAGAGGCACACTCAGGTTTCACCCATTCTCCCAACTCTCCCAACTCACGGACTGCCTCAAGTACATCTTTCATTAGGTGTCCTGTCTGATTAATTAGCAGAGTCATTATCACCTTCTTGTGAGCTGGGGGAGCTGATCAAATTATTTTGTTTCGCACTGACATTGTCAGTGGTGCATCCAACAACTTCTGAGCCTCATTCACAAGGATAGCAGTTTTCATACATTTTTCTTTGATTCTCTTCATAGCATCTCTCAATGTGTACCAGGGCTTATCATTTGGTGGCCAGACTGACTCTGAATGATATTTGTGAGTACACCACACAATGGCTAAATATAACCAATTAGTCACTCCTCATAACCCCTAAATTGCTCCTCTATAATGGAATCAGTGCTAAGTGTACAGAACTTTCATGCGTCTCACACATCCAGCGCCACTCCAGCAGCTCCTGTGTCAAACAATCGCACCATCCATGTAAGCAAGGCTTCCTGAGGTTTTTGAAGAAACCTATCCATAATATTGTTAATTTCCTGCTGAGAATAATCCTCTAGGGAGTGCATCTCAACCCTCACACCCCACGGATGTTGCGGGTCCCTTGTATTTTATGCTTAAATATGGGCTGTGCCTGACCACTTTCTGCTCTTCTGACTCACCCTGACCACTACTATGAAAACTCAGAGGAATCCCAAATATTACCATCTCATTCCTCAGGATTCCAGTAACACTGCTTTGGCAATGACTAAATGAACCTTTCTTTTATTACCTCTTCCCATTCTCTCCTGCTCAGCCATAATTTGGTAAGTTTCCAGCTTGTCTTGTAACAATTTATTCTGACATGATAACATTGTTGAATTATTTTTGGCTTCCACTAACTGCTTTTCCATTTGTTAACATTCATGTTCTAAATGAACACATTTCTCATGCATTTTACGATAAGCACATAAAAGGATCCAGCCTCTGTGACCTAAGTGGGGGTTTCTTTTCCTTTTTCAATTGCCACTTTCTTTCTGCAAACAAGCTAATACATCTGCTGGCTCTGCATCTGCTATACACTCATTCCAGTTTTCACTCAAGTCAGCAGTGAGACCACTCATGCGCAAGCATACTGTGCAGAGCTCTCCCACCATGGATTTCATTTGGTTTCTGTGAAACTACATTTGTATTTTTGCCAAACATTTTTCACTTTAATGTTTTACTTCATATCCTGCAAAGTTACGTCAAAATGGATTGCTCTCACTCAAACTAAAAGGATACAATGCCAAAAGAATTCAGCACTCTTAGTCTAAATAATGAATTTATTAAGGCACTTTCCAAATATTAAATAAAAGCTATACAAAAGAATAAGTATACAACTCAAATGCAGCAGAACACATGTATATACAAAGATAAATGCTTGTATCAAGTGGTCAAGACTGAAAGAAAGGTGTAATGTGTTAATAGAGCATGTATACATAAGCTAAATAATCAAGATTAAAAATACATCACCATGGGGGTTAACATCATCCTCGCCTGCGAGACTGGGGAACCCGCGATCCTCCAAGGCATGAGACCCCCGATTGGGATCACAAAGATCCTGGGCAGTGCAAGAAGCAGGTTCTAGAAACCCCTTCCCCCTCTGTTATGAAATTAAACGCTAGCTTTACTTCAACCGTGCTGAAAACACCCATTGGAGCTGGCCAGGCTCCCAACGTTTGTTCTGAGACAGATTTGTTCATCCCTCTGATAAAAACAGTCTCAGCCTTGTGAACTTTATCAAGCCATGTCCAATTAGTGGTCCTGTCAGCTTCAACTGAAGAATGCTGGCACCAATTTGCTTTTTTGTTCAACACTTTAGATGAGTTTACCCCAATTTGAAAGTGTATATACTGTTAGATTTGTATGCGTGCTCAGACCATATAACTGCCAGGGGTGGCTGGTAACTTTAGAAAGTGGTGGAGTGAGCGAAGCACTTCACCGCTTTCCCAAAAAACTAAATAAAACACCCCTCCCTCCAAAAGCCCTTAATAAAAAATACTCCCTTCCTCCAAATGCCCAAAATGAAGCAACCCCCTCCCTCCAAAAGCCCATAATAAAACAACCCCTCCCTTCAAAAACACCAAATAGACATGCACTAACATTTACTATACATAAAATTAACATAAAAGGTACTTACCCACTACTGTATGTCCTCTTCAGTGTTCTTTGACTACAGTCTGCTGTAGAGCTCCTCTAACCAATCCAGACAATGCTCTCATGCTATTAACCAGCATGAAAGAGCCAGGATTGGATGGAGTAAGTTGGCTGGATGCTCCGTCTGGTTCTGGAGGCCTGTGCTTTCTCTCCACCCAGCTAAGAGAGGTCGGTTTGGAGAGCTTCAAAGAGCACATATTAGGCTGGTTGTCGTAAGACAGCTGGCCATACCATGCACACTTTGGAGCATCCCGCTAGCCTCCTTCGCTGCCGAATGGCACCAGAGGACATGCCCTGCATGTTGCTTGGCTCAGGGACATTCACTGCAGTGCGCACATCTGTAAAAAAAATTAATGGCAATGAAATAATTCCATTGCCATTTTATTTCTTCACCTGTTGCTCGCCTTGAACAGGAGAGTGACGCTCCTCCACCCTAGCTGAGAAACCGCAGCTGGTAACTACTGTTGGAGAGGGAGGTTAAGAATGGGATGGTAGTTGGATGTGGGAAGTTTGGGGCTAGAGGATGTTAGCTGTTCTGGTTCTGCATAATTTGCTGTATGGGTATCTGAAAGGATAAATTACGGTTTAAGATAAATGTTTCAAGTGGGTCTTAAAAAAACAAAAAAGGCAAATAAGTTTAACTAGGAAGTTGCGTTTTTTGTGAAATACTTTTCAGAACTTATTCTTTTAAATTTTCACAGTAGCTTTGTGGTTTTATGATGTTGGCAGTATGATGACTGGTGTGTTAGTGTGTTCTTTGAATGCCCCTATTAGTTGTCCAATATTATAAACATTATCATCTTTTTATATACTACACTAGAAATTATTTATTCTACATCCCTCTACCACAGATTTAAAGAGCCCCACCACCTATTCTAGAGCAAGTGCCACCAGAACTGTGGACCACTCATCAGAATGACACAGGTATAATGTTGAATGCACAGTCAGTTAAAGTGAAATAAAAGAATGAGCACAATTGCCTTATGTACTGCAGTACATATTGTCCAACAAAGTAGAAAGGTGCATTCTCCCAGTCCACATTAAGGAAAAGAGATAGAGTTCTTTCAAAACCCTTATTTTCCCCGGAAAAAAGCATGGATAGCAGTAGATTTGTTCAAGATTTAATAGTAATTAAGGCCTTAGTTGTCCCATAATTTCCAGTAGATCCTAATTTACCAATCACCCCCTCCTCTGTTCCTCCAACTGCAACTCATTTCACTATTGTGAATTAGTGTTCAACTCTCTTCTCAATGCTAGTCCACCCCGACAGATAATGTCACCTCTCATTCTCACACTGTGGGCAACCCTGCTTATGGTACAGATTGCCACAGGGCTGCGCTAACCCACCTCCTATATTTTCCAAGCTGCAAAAAGAAATTTCAACAACCTCCTGCTAACTGGAGCAGTACTGGTACAGAAAGTGGATGACATACTGCTTTCCTCTCCTTCCTATGCTGAGTTATGTAAAGAAACAGTTGCTTTGATGTCACATGGTGTCACATGGCCAAACTGTGTCAAAGGCAAATGTCCAATAAGGAAACGTTCTCTCTTTTTGGGCCAAAGTACTTTCCCAAAGTACTTGTCACATCAGTGCAGACCACACTGCATCAATTCTTTAGATTCCCCACCCTACCAATCAACTTGAGGTGCGAGTAGCAGAGTACTGTAGATAATTGGTCCCAAATGTTACCCTTGCAAGCATTGACAGAGAAAGGTTGCATATCTAGTCCCATGGAGTATTAATTGTGAACAATTATCTCTGGCTCTGAAATCTGTCCTGGCCTGACCTAAAGGATTCACCTGAACACCATAACTGAATTTAATAGCAGGGGTTTGCCTGTGATGCAGATGGCAATATCCTCAGAAGGATGAAATACAGGCACTAGCGTCAGTGAAGCTGTCGGTCGAAAGGCGCACTTCCCAGGGTGGTCATAACCAAAATGCCCTCTACCCCCTTTAGGCCTAAGTGTAGTTTATATTGTGACTCATGGTGTATTTGGGCAGCAGCTCTGATGTAATGCGGTGTCTTGGAGATAGAAGCTGGCTTCTGGGCTGGCAACTACAAGTTAGCATATCATGTCCTGTGCGTCCCAGCCTTTGCTAAGGAGTACAGATTATGGCGGTCTTTACAACATTGGCGGTAAAAGCCGCTTACCGCCGTGCAGACCACCACCAACACACCGCCGTGCCCACAGAAATCCGCCACAGTCATTATGACCCACAGCACGGAATCCGCCAAAATTCAGACACCCACACAACTCCGCCACACCAAAGGTCAGTGATAAACTGGTGAAAACAAATCCTCCACCGTCACGCCAACAGAAATACGCCCACACTATCATGACAGACAAATTCATGCGGCGGTCTTTCAACTGCGGTATTCCATTGGCGGTACACACCGCCGCGCTCAAAATACACACACATTTACAAAACACAGCCACATTGGACAATTCAAAATACACACACCTGATACACATACACACACCACTCCCACACACCCAATACAATATAAAACACACACCCACATCACCCACAAACCCCTACGGCCAGAATCACAGAGAGAAGGCCAGAGAGAGACATCACCATCAACAATACTAGCATCCACAGGCACACCAGACCATCACCCACATAAATTCCACGCACCTCACACAACACACCACTACATATCAGCACACTTATCACCACACGCACCACCCCACACATCACCCACACCACCCCATGGCACAGCAAAGACACCCAAGGTTCTCGGAGGACGAGCTCAGGGTCATGGTGGAGGAAATCGTCCAGGTAGAGCCACAGCTATTCGGATCACAGGTGCAGCACACCTCCATTGCAAGGAAGATGGAGCTTTGGCGAAGAATAGTGGACAGGGTCAACACAGTGGGACAGCACCCAAGAAATAGGGATGACATTAGGAAGAGGTGGAACGACCTACGGGGGAAGGTGCGTTCTGTGGACTCAAGACACCACCTTGCGGTTCAGCAGACCCTCACCTCCTCCCCCACAACTAACAACATGGGAGGAGCAGGTCTTGGCGATTCTGCATCCTGAGGGCCTGGTAAGTCAAATCTTAACTATTACATTCCCCACCCTACCTGCATGCCATCACATACCCCCACCCCCATCACTCCAACTCCTCACAAATGTCCCAATATCACATACCACACATCCCAACACCAAGCCCTGGATGCAACTACAAAGCATGGACAACCAACACCAAAGCATGCCCACTGCACAAACCCATACACCCCCCTAAACCATCATCACACAAGGTCCCACACAGGAATGCAAGCACTGGGGTACACGGTCACCCACTCATTGCACACCATGGCACACACAGATGCAATAATCATGCTTTTACACCCCTGTAGGACCCCTACCCAACGTCACCACACAGGAGGGTCCAGACATGTCCACACCACCAACAGAAGAGGCCCACAGTGATGACAGCAGCTCTGTCCAACTGGATCAAGGTGACCAGCTCGGCCCATCTGGGACCTCGGGACAGTCGGTTCCCATCACACAGTCACAGGCCACTACAGAGCTTCCCTCTGGAAACACCAACACAGCACCCACCCAGCGGGCCCATACCTCTGTACCCAGGACACGTCAATCAGCAGTGTGTCCACCACTACAGGGAACCCAGGCTAACCCACCACCCCAACAACAGGGACCTGGGCACAGTGGCAGTGGGCACACGGTCCAGGGGACGGAGGCCCAGGAACACAGGGGAACTGGGAGGGCTGCTGTGCAACAGGGGGAGGACAGGCCAAGGGAACCCACTCTCCACAAGGGCCTCTCCAACATCATGGGAGCCTACCACCACTCCCAGGAGACGATGGCAACGGTACTGGCCAAGTTTCAGGAGACCCAGCGCCTGCAGGAGGAACAGTATTTGGGCTTCAGGGAGGAACTCAGAGCCATCAATTCCACCCTGGGCACCATCATAGGGGTGCTGAAGGAAGTACTCAACACCAGGAGGGACACTGTGGTACAACAAGGGGCCCCTGACACTAGCCTGGACAATGAACTGCCCACCACCTCGGATGGCGCTAGTGGATAGGAGGCACCACCACAGGACCACCACACCAGCACCCCATCCCCTGCAGAGGGAGAACCACCCCGCAAACGGTCCCTGAGATCCAGGACAAAGACAGAGAACGATGCCAAGACCCCCGCCAAGAAATGAGACCACCCTGAATGTCATCTTTCTGTCCCACTTTGCCACCCTGTCCATCCTTAAACTGGCCCAGCTCCACTTCCTATTCCCATTTGGGCAATGCACCTGTGAGACCAATAGACTGGACTCTGCCATGGACATACCTCCGCCATCACCCCTCCCCATTTTGCGACCCCCTCCAATATTGAGCACTTAAATAAACACCCTTGAAGCACAAAACAAGCTGGAGTCAGTGTGTGATTTCGAATTAGTGTATTATTAATTACTGTGGCAAAAAGCTCTTTCAATTGTAATATCAACATACCTATGTCACACAGCTCTAGTCCATGAGGAATCAAAGCAGATGTCACACAGTGGGACCCACATCTGTGAAATCGTAAGGGAAAGTGAGAACTCAGTGACCATACACTAGCTGAAAACGACAGACAGTAGAGAGGTAGTAGTGTTAAAGTACATGTAGTAGGCAGGTCTGTATTCTTACCTGTGTCTCACTGGAAATATTGCAGGATCACCGAGTCCCTGTTGCCGATGTCCTCTTCTTCTGCTTCCTCGTCTTCACTGTCCACAGGCTCCAGAGCTGCGACAACACCGACATCTGGACCATCCTCCTGCAGAAAAGGCACCTGTCGTCACAAAGCTAAGTTGTGAAGCATATAACAGGCCACGATAATCTGGCACACCTTCTTTGGTGAGTAGACTAGGGATCCACCTGTCATATGAAGGCACCGGAACCTGGCCTTCAGGAGGCCGAAGGTTCGCTCGATTATCCGCCGTGTTCGCCCATGGGCCTAATTGTAGCCCTCTGCCCTTGTCCTGGGATTCCTCACTGGGGTCAGTAGCCATGACAGGTTGGGGTAACCAGAGTCACCTGCAAATGGCGAGGGACAACTGTTAGACACACACTAACCTGTAGGGATAACCCCAGACCCAGACAACCATTCCCACTGACTTGCTTCCAGGTGCTCACCTGATAGCCACACACGGTGCCTCTGGAGTTGACCCATCACATAAGGGATGCTGCTATTCCGCAGGATGTAGGCGTCATGCACTGAGCCAGGGAACTTGGCATTCACATGGGAGATGTATTGGTCTGCCAAACATACCATCTGCACATTCATAGAATGATAACTCTTCCGGTTTCTTTACACCTGTTCACTCCTGCAGGGAGGGACCAAAGCCACATGTGTCCCATCAATGGCACCTATGATGTTGGGGATATGTCCCAGGGCATAGAAATCACCTTTCACTGTAGGCAAATCTTCCACCTGAGGGAAAACGATGTAGCTGCGCATGTGTTTCAGCAGGGCAGACAACACTCTGGACAACACGTTGGAAAACATAGGCTGGGACATCCCTGATGCTATTGCCACTGTTGTTTGAAATTACCCACTTGCAAGGAAATGGAGCACTGACAGCACCTGCACTTGAGGGGGGATTCCTGTGTGATGGCAGATAGCTGACATCAGGTCTGGCTCCAGCTGGGTACACAGTTCCTGGATTGTGGCACGGTCAAGCCTGTATGTGATGATCACGTCTTTCCTCCATTGTCGATAGGTCCACCAGCGGTCTGTACACCGGAGGATGCTGCCCTCTCCTCACATGTCCCAGCCGACGGTGCCTATGAAGGACAACAGCGAGCACAGAGTCAACCAACTCAGAGGTACATACCCACAGCTTACACAGAACAAGAAACATAATACAAAAAGTGGCCTAGGTATGTGTGACGCAGTTAAAAATGAAGCCATGTGGGCCCCTGAAATGGCAGCTGCCTGACCTCTAAAGTGGGACAATGGGATGTGAGGTAACTGCGCTGGCGTTGTGCACCGTTGCGGTAGGCGGTCGAAGACCACGGCGCAATGCTGCGTTGATTAACATTGGACCCTATGGGTTCCAGGAGCCAATGACGATGTACGCCGGCGGTACGCACCGCTGCGGACGTGACTGCCATTTTCTATCTGTTCAATCACTCGATACCTGATCTTCGACAGGAGAGGACCTACACTGCAAGGGCTGCTGTGACCTCAGTCTGGAAGAGACAATGGCTCGAGTGTCTGGGGAAAGGGCCCCTGCCTTCACATCGGAGGAGTTGGAGAAAATTGTGGATGGGGTCCTCCCCCAGTATACGCTACTCTACGGTCCTCCAGACAAACAGGTAAGAAGACTGGGAGCATGCTGTATGGGCTATGCCTGTGTGGAGAGGGGTGGATGTAAGGGGGGGGGAGAGTGTGGCGTGCATGAAACAACGGTGAGTGCATGTGCCACATGGCAAGGGTAGGGTTGGGGGCTAATGACTGTGACGGTGCAGTTGGTAATAAGTTTCTCTTCCCCCTGTATAAATCATGTAGGTCAGCACCCACCAGAAAAAAGATATTTGGCGTGCCATCACCAAGGACGTCCGGACCTTGGGGGTCTACCACTGACGGAGCACCCACTGCCGGAAAAGATGGGAGGACATTCGCCGCTGGAGCAAGAAAAGGGCGGAGGCTCAGCTGGGGATGGCCTCCCAACGTTGGAGGGGTGCCCGTCGCACCATGACCCCCCTGATGTTCAGGATCCTGGCGGTGGCATACCCGGAGTTGGATGGGCATTTGAGGGCATCATAGCAGCCACAAGGGGGTGAGTACACTCTCATCCTGCTGATTTTGCGCGCAGTGGAGGGGTCTGGGTGGGGGAGGTGGGCGGTGGGTTCCCCTAGGCCAGGGCGAGTTTAGTAGGCAAGGTCCTTCCGTAAGGCAGGCCATGTGGCACCCCACCCCACCTCTGTAGAGTGCCAAGTACACCTAGTCATGCCCCTGTGTCATCCATGTGTGCAGATGTTGTCCTTAGCCTAATAGGCCATTTCCCAGGGATTGAACAGTGGAGCCCAAGAGCGCGGCGTAGTGCAGGGGGCTTCTGTGTCTGTTGTGTCCCCCAACGGTAATGGTAATGCATGCACTCAACATGTCTTTCTTCTGTCTTACCCCCCACTTTTTGTGGTCTCCCTGTTCTTGTGTGCATTAGCATCATCAGGTGGAGGAGCAGTGGCACCGGAGCACGAGGGAGCTGCATCCCACATGTCCATGGAGGGCGAGACTACGGACTCGGAGTTCACCAGTGGGACGGAGGGCGAGGGGAGCTCCATGGCGGGGACAGGAGCTAACACCAGCGACACGGACTCGTCCTCTGATGGGAGCTCCCTTGTGGTGGCGGCAACATCTGTGCCCCCGAATCTACAGGTACAGCCGCCACCCCCCCTGCCAGCACCGCCATCCCAGCAGCCCCTCAGCCTTTGCCCCGTGCCCGCTTACCCATGAGGGTGGGCATCACCTTCGCCCCAGGCACCTCAGCCCCTGCACCAGTCACCCCTGCTGCTCTCAGTGAGGAGGCCATTGACCTCCTCAGGTCCCTCACTGTTGGGCAGTCTACCATTTTGACTGCCATCCAGGGTGTCGAAAGGCAGTTGCAACAAACCAATGCATTCCTGGAGGGCATTCATTCTGGTCAGGCGGCCCTTCAGCGAGCTTTTCAGACTCTGGCCTCAGCACTGATGGCAGCCATTGTCCCTGTGTCCAGCCTCCCCCCTCCAACTTCCTCCACCCAGACCCAATCCCCTGTACCCCAGCCTATACCAAACATACTTTCAGGCCAGCATGCACTCACGTCAAAACACAAGGGAAGCTCAGGCAAACATAAGCACCACACATCCCACAGACACTCACACAAGCATCACACACATGCAGGCACACCAACATCCAGTGCCTCCACTGTGTCCCCCTCCTCTTCGTCTCCCTCCTCCCTCCCAGTCTCGTCTACACTCACACCGGCATGCACTACATCTACAGCCACTACTGCCATCAACAGCACACCCTCCACCACACCCCGCTCACGTGCAGTCACCACCCCCACTACCATTCACACGTCCCGTGTCCTCTCCCAGTGTGTCTGTGACGCCACCTCCCAAGATACACAAACGCAGGCACACACCCGCTCAACAGCCATCCACCTCATGACAGCCTCCAGCGCATGCACCTTCACTCAAAGTCACCAAACGAACACCTCCTACAACCACAACCTCTTCCTCCACTACCAAACCCCCTCCAGCTACCCATCCCAGTGTCTCCCAAAAACTTTTCCTGTCCAACCTTGACCTCTTTCCCACACTTCCCCCACCCCGTCCGTCTCCTAGGTCCCGACTCTCCAGGTCCCAACCTAGCACCTCAGCCACAACATCTCCGGTACCAGTGGTGCCTGTAGTCACCGGAATCTGGAGTGCACCGGCCACCAGGGCAGCCAGTATGGCACGGAGCCACAGCACGGACAGTTCCCCACCTGTCAAGCATCAGAAGTTGGCCAGTGCCCGGCGGGAGAGGGGGAAATTTCCAGCCACCAAAGCAGCTCCCAGGGGTCCTGATAGGAGTGTGGAGTCAGCTGCGACACCTTCCAAGGTGGGGAAGGGCCACAAGAAAGTCTGGGAAGAGCAGCAGGGCGGAGGAGACTGCATCATCCCCGCTGCCCAGGAGGCCACCGCCATCATCATCCCCGCTGCCCAGGAGGCCACCGCCATCATCCCCGCTGCCCAGGAGGCCACCAGCAAGACAAGGCCCGCTGGGACAGAGAGGACCGCCAGCACAAGCCCCGCTGGGACAGAGAGGACCGCCAGCATAAGCCCCGCTGGGAGAGAGAGGACCGCCAGCACAAGCCCCGCTGGGACAAAGAAGACCGCCAGCACAAGCACCACTGGGACAGAGAGGACCGCCAGCACAAGCCCCGCTGGGACAGAGAGGACCGCTAGCACAAGCCCCGCTGGGAGAGAGAGGACCGCCAGCACAAGCCCCGCTGGGACAGAGAGGACCGCCAGCACAAGCCCCTCTGGGACAGAGAGGACCGCCAGCACAAGCCCCGCTGGGAGAGAGAGGACCGCCTGCACAAGCCCCGCTGGGACAGAGAGGACGGCGAGCAGCTGAGTCACTGCAAAGGAGCCCGCCGCCTCAAGCACCGCTGAACAGGGCACCGCCACCTCAAGGTCCATGAGCGCCAAGGGCACTGATGCTACTGAGTCAGTCACAAGCAGGGTGTAGCACTCTCGGCACAAGGTCCCCTCCAGAACCAGTGGAGAGATACATCCACTACCTTTGTCCTTAGCAGGATGTAGCACTCTGAGCACAAGGCCCTCTCCAGAACCAGTGGAGAGATACATTCAATACCTCTGTCCTTAGCAGGATGAAGCACTCTGGGCACCAGGCCCCCTCCAGAACCAGTGGAGAGACACATCCACTACCTCTGTCCTCAGCAGGATGTAGCACTCTGGGCACAGGGCCCCCTCCAGAACCAGTGGAGACTGTTATTCACTTGAGAGACTGTGGCTTTGCACTCCCCAGGATGCAGCAGGTGGCAACCCATCCACTGTAGAGACTTGAGAGACTGTGGCTCTGCACTCCCCAGGATGGAACAGTGGGCAACCCACCCACTGTAGAGACTAGAGAGACTGTGGCTTTGCACTCCCCAGGATGGAACAGTGGGCAACCCACCCACTGTAGAGACTTGAGAGACTGTGGCTTTGCACTCCCCAGGATAAAGCAGTGGGCAAACCACCCAATGGAGAGACTTGAGAGACTGTGGCTTTGCACTCCCCAGGATAAATCAGTGGGCAAAGCACCCACCGGAGAGACTTGAGAGACTGTGGCTTTGCACTCCTCAATGGGCATGGAGCCCCCTTGTGGAGCTTGCGTCGTGCACTCATCCGGCTGAGGTGCCCCCCTTCTCTTCCCCCTGAGGTGCCTGTTTTATTTTGATCTGATGCCCCTGCAGTGTTCTCTCCGTTTGGATCGGGTATTGAGTGTGGGCCTCGCCCATGCATTTTGGGCCTAGTGGTCCACGGACTATGTAGGTGCAGTACATGGACTTGAATTCTTGGTGTACATATTTGTTAATAGTGTATATATATTTTTTAGTAATGGATTTTTCCTGATTACAATCGTTCAACTCATTTCCTTTTGTCCTTGCGTTCTTCCTGGGGGGTGGGGGGAAATGTAATGTTTTAGCATGTATTTGTGTGTGTGTGTTGTGTGTGAGGGTAGAGGTGTTGCGTGTTGCTTGTGTGTCACTCTCTTTTCCCTCCCCCCTCCCCTGTGTCGTAGGTGCAGTACTCACCGTGGTCGTCGTCGTCGGTTGTGCTCCTGGTAGAGGATCAGGAAGACAATTGCAGGGGGAATTTGGAGTTCCGGCTCCATGGCATCCTGGTTCCTCGTGGGGTGTGTAGAGGTGAGTGTTTTCCCTTCCAAGTCCTGTTTCCACCGTGTTTTTGTTCGCGTTAAATCCACCCCAGAAAGGGTGGCGGTTTGGCCTCTCATAATGGTGTGGGCGGTACATTGTCTTCCGCCTGTCTGTTGGCGGTGACCGCCATGCTGTTTGTTTGTACCGCCGTGGCGGTCGGAGTGTTAAAGTGGCTGTCTATGTTGGCGGTTTCCGTCGTGGTCATAATTCCCTTTTTTTTACCGCCGGCCTGTTGGCGGTCTTACCGCCACTTTAACACCGACCACCAGGGTTGTAATGAGGGCCAATGTTTGTTTGGTAAAAAACGTGTTTGAATTAATATTCACCAGAATCCTGCATGAAGTTATCAAATACATCAGTGGAGATGTAATCCAAGAGGAACCTCACTTCAGCAGACAATATCCTACCAAAGCTTCATCTAAGAGATCAAAGGAGCACAAATGATCTGTAGTCTCAGCCGCAGCAGAGCAGCATTCCATCCTGTGACAGATGGCACCAGGAGCCAAGGCAATGTGGTCCAATACGATTGACTCACAGGAGATGTCACAGAGCAACCGCACTCTTGTAGGACAATTCCGGGAATGAGCCATCAACGGGAATATCATCAGATTAATGTCCATAGAAAGAACCTGTTATTGAACAAGACACACTTCCAATGCATTCTCAAAAGGGTACTATAAGCAACAGAAAACAGGCTGCTTACAGAAGAACCCTTGCCTGATCAAACGTGACCAGTCCTTATTAACCTCCTCTAGAAGAGATGCTCCAACTCACTGCATCATGCGTTCACAACACAATTGGGCTGGTGGGAGCTCCATCAGTCTTCTCTTTGAGACGAGGCAGCCATTGAGAATCCGAAATAGCAACAGCAGAATACCGCAAATTAATGCTAATACACTGGGAAATGTTCAAAAACACTAAAAAAAAAAGTGAGTGCATGGCTGATGGTTTTACCCCAAAAACAGTCTGGAATGTGCTTACAAATCCAGAACCTACAGCCTTAAAAAAGTACAATCCCAGCAGTGTTGGATGTGTTAAAAATAGAGTTCATCATTTCATTGAAGTGTCTTGGGAAGTTAGTATTTAAGAAGGAGTGTTTCTCAACTGATGACCTTGCCACTTGTAGGTCATAGGTTTCACTGGCAGATGTTAGTGCCACATATTTTTGAAACAATAGTGTCTTTAGTCGTTTCAGCTTGTCGAAATTGACATGGGAATTAGCAATGCAAGGCCACAAATTTGCTACTTTTATCTCATGTGTGGGCGGGAATAGTACATTTCCACAGCAGGTCACTATCTGAGAAACAGAAATCATATATGGGACACCTGCTCTCATCCCACAACAGCCTTGCTCACTCAACATCCAGTAACTCTCATTCAAGAGTAGCTGAAATACTGGGCAGATCAAAGAGATGGGAATACCCTTCAAATAGCATATTAAATTTCAACAGCTGACATTTTGCATTCGCCTTGCAATGCCACCTGTTTACAAATCATTGAATGGCTTACAGAAGTGTTGTTTCTGATAAGAAAAACTTCTTTTTCCCACTCATATACTTGTAATTGAAAGGCAGTTCCCATACCTCATTAATATAGCTCTCTCCTAAGAATTCAAATCAGCCAATTGATTTTTTTTTTATCCATGAAGTAAATTGGATTGTAGAAATCGTCAGTGATATCACCATATTCATACTGATGATGGTGTTTCTGCCACCATAAATGACAATTTCTCTAATTTTTCATTATTAAGCATGATGTAACTAGCTTCTTTGTTCGCCATTATCTTTTGTTTCCTAGTAAGGCTGAAAGGATCAAATAACTTTGTCGACTTCACATGCTTCCAAGGCACATGATACCTTTACAAGACTTGTAATGTCCAACTTAACTGCATAATGGACCTAAGCTCACTCTGTCCCTGTTGTAATGATGACATGTTGTTGTGAATGATGTCACTTGCAGATGACACTATATTATTTAAAGTGTAAATTCAAGTTAACAGTTTGATCATACCATTATCGACAACAGCTAATGCTGTCTCTAAATGTTCTTTATGTAGTTGCCTTAAAAGGGCAACTGCTTCCATTTGTGAAAGGTTCCGTATTTCATTCTATATTGCATACAATAAATCAATCAGTGCATGGTTCTCTACGGCCTACCAAGAAATCTTGCAAATCTATGTCCTTGGAGAAGAGAGAGAAAGGTTTTGTTTAACAGCTGTCAATGTGGAGTGCTGCAACAATTGCTGACATAATTTGCTACACTGTGTGGGTGTGGTGATGTAACGAGGGCCCAGTCTGCTTGCTTTAAAACCCAGTGAAGAGTTAATAAAACGTGCATGACAACCAAATGTGTCCACTAGCCCCATAGGAACCTGAAAGTGCTGAATTAAAAGTACCATTCATAACCATACCATTGAGCTGATCTTCTGTAAAATTCACAACATTTTGCCAATTTTAAAATTTTGCTGTTGAGGGAATACTGGGCACATCAATTTCTTTGACTTTTGATAACCTAAGGCAAGTTGTTCACTGAACAGTTTCATTCAGGAAAATCATTTGCAATGGAATTAAGCATGCTTTGAGTAAGGCATCTATGCCGGCCTTGTACTTGCCAATCCTTTGTTCTCCAAACTGTTTTCAAATCAATTGTCCTTTTCCAATATTCATAACCTTTTATGGCTAACTAGGAAAAAAATATGTTTGAATAAATCTATTTGGTGTTTGTAAGCAGGGTTTTCCTTGCTTTACTTATTGGTAATTTAAAATAATATGACTCAGGGTTAATAACACCATGCCTAGTAAAATTTGGGAATTTATCTACAAATGTTTTAGAATTCCCTAAAGGTGGAGTTGGACAATGTTCCGAATGTGCATAAATAAATACTATACTGGCTCTGTACAGGTAATGGTGTCCATCATGATGGTAACATAACATTTTGCAATAATTTGCAGAAATCATGTACATATCTTCACTTTCAAACACAATATATTATCCAAGCCCAGAAAGCATAGAATCAACGGTTTTAATGTCCCAATCTTCAGAGACAACACCAGGTATAATCACATAATTCATAGACATTTTAAAAACATAAGAAATCTGTATCATTTCAGTAGGACCAAAAATGTCATATGGAACTTTATCCCAAACAATCCCATCAGGAACTAGAATAGCAGAAATGTTCACTAGGGACAAGCCTCTTCATACTATGTGGCAAGACAAGTATTGTTTTAGAACCTTATTCACCAGTTCAATAGCGGAGCTTTCAGGAAGATAATGGATTCTATTAGCAAGGAGAAAACAACAACTAAATCCAATCCAAGGAAGAAAATCAAGCAATGCCAATATCCATAGCTAACACCATAGACGAATCAGATGTGTGTGTTTAAGCCAGTTAAAAAGCTTTCGCCTACCATGTACTGAAGCAGTAATTGAGGATGGAGAAAAATCGTCTATATCCTCAAAATAACCAGAAGCAATCTATACAAAAACTGGGGCAGGTGCAGGTGAAAGAGACTGGTAGATGGTGGTTCATCATAGACAATCCCATCGGTTTGTGTTGCATTAGTGAATCACAGATTAACATTTTGGATGTGGTTGGAAAGAGGTCAAGGTTGGAAAGGAAAAGCATTTTGGAAAGACAGGGACGGGTAGGTGTAGTGGGTATGGGAGTGGAGGAAGAGAATGTGGTTGTAGGAGAGTCAAGTGTGTTGTCTTTGGATGCAGGTGCTTGTGACGGAGGCTGTCGTGAGGTGGATGGCTGTTGGGTGGGTGGCTGCCTGCGTTTGTGTGGTTTGGAAGAGGGGGTGACAGACACACTGGGAGAGGACACAGGGGACGTGTAAATGGCAGTGGGGGTGGTGACTGCACGTGTGCGGACTGTACTGGAGGGTGTGCTGGTGATGGAAGTACTGGCTGATGGTGGTGTGCATGCAGGTGTGAGTGGAGGCGTCACAGGGAGGGAGGAGGGAGACGAGGAGGTGGGGGACACAGAGGTGGTAGTGACTGTTGGCATGTCTGCATCTGGATGTTGTTTGGGTGAATGCTTGTGGGATCTGTGGTGCTTATGTCTGGATGAGCTGCCCTTGGGTGTTGAGGTGTGTGCAGGCTGGTCTGATGGTGTGGATGGGATAGGCAGAGGAACAGGAGACTGGGACTGGGTGGAGGCAGTTAGTAGAGGGAGGCTGGAAACAGGGACAATGGCTGCCGTCAGTGCTGAGGCCAGAGCGTTGAACGATCGCTGATGGGCAGCCTGACCCAAATGAATGCCCTCCAGGTATGCATTGCTCCGATGCACCTCCCTTTCTACACCCTGGATGGCATTCAAAAGGGTAGACTGCCCAACAATGATGGTCCTCAGGAGGTCAATGACCTCCTCACTGAGGGCAGCAGGGGTAACTGGGGCAGGGCCTGAGGTGCCTGGGGCGAAGGAGATGCCCGCCTTCCTGGGCGAGCGGGCACAGAGAGTAGGCTGAGGGGCTGCTGGGAGGGCGGGACTGGTGCGCTGGGTGGCGGCTGTACCTGTTGTGGCAGTGGGCACGGATGTTGCCGCCACCCCAAGGGAGCTCCCTTCCGAGGACGTGTCGGTGTCGCTGACGTCTCCACGGGTCCCCGTTGTGGTGCTCCCCTCGCCCTCCGTATCACTGGTGTACTCGGTGTCTGTAGCATGGCCCTCCGGGGCCATGTGAGTTGCAGCCCCCTGGTGCTCCGACGCCAATTCTCCTCCGCCTGATGATGCTAATGCACACATGAACAGGTAGAAAAAGAAAATGGGTGGGGGGAGAAATAAAGACAGGTTGAGTGCATGCATTGGCAACACCGTTGTCGGAGAGGACAGACACAGAAGCCCCCTGCACTACGCCGCGCAATCGGGGTACACTACTCAGTACTTGTGACTAGGCCTACAGGTCTATGGACAACATATGCACACATGGGTGATGCAGGACCATGGATAGCTGTACTTGGCACCCTACAGAGGTGGGGGTCGGGGGCACAGGGCCATGCCTAACGGAGGGGACTAGCCTACAGAAAGCACCCTGGCCTAGTGTTACCCACAGCCCTCCTCCCCACCCCAGACTCCTCCACTGCGCGCAAAGATAGCAGAATGTGCTGATACTCACCCCCTTGTGTCTGCTGTGATGTCCTCACGCGCCCATCCAAATCGGGGTAGGCCACCGCCAGGATCCGGGACATCAGGGGGGTCAAGGTACGACTGGCACCCCTCCTACGTTGGGAGGCCATCCCCAGCAGTGACTCGGCGGTCTTCCTGGTCCCGCGGCGGATGTCCTCCCACCTCTTGCGGCAGTGGGTGCCCCGTCTGTTGTGGACCCCCAGGGCCCGGACGTCCTTGGCGATGGCACGCCAAATGTCGACCTTCTGATGGGCGCTGACCTATGTGACATGTACAGGGTGGGAAAGGAAATATCATCACTTTTCTGCATGGCAGATGTGAGTGGCCCCCCCTCCCCAACCTTGCCATGTGGCACATGTTCTCATCTGTCGTGCGTTGCACTCCTCATTCGCTCCCCTCCCCACCATCTTACATCCACCCCACTCAACACAGGCATAGCCCATTCAACGTGCACCCAGTGTACTTACCTGTTGGTCTGGAGGACCGTAGAGTAGCGCATACTGGGGGAGGACCCCATCAACAAGTTTCTCCAACTCTTCTGAAGTGAAGGCAGGGGCCCTTTCCCCAGTCGCAGCAGCCATTGTATCTCCCAGACCGAGGTCACAGCAGCACTTGCAATATAGGTCCTCTCCTGTGGATGATCAGGTCTCGAGTGATTAATCAGATAGAAAATGGCGGTCACGCCCGCGGCGGTGCGTACCGCGGCGGTGCGTACCGCGACCGCCGGCGCACATCGTCATTGGTTCCTGAAACCCATAGGGTTCAATGTTAACCAATGCGGCCTCGCACCGCGGTCTTCGACCGCCTACCGCCACGGTGTGCCACGCCAGCGCATTGACCTCACATCCCATTGTCACACTTCACAGGTCAGGCAGCCGCCATTTCAAAGGCCCACATGGCTTAATTTCTACTGCGTCACACAGGCCTAGGCCGTGCATTGCCACTCATACACGCCTTTCACTGCATTGCGATTCATTTACTGTGCAAGCTGTGGGACCGAACCTGTTGGTTGCTTGACTCTATACTCCATGTTGTCCTTCCTAGGCACCCTCCGCTGGGACTTGCGAGGAGAAGGATGAATCCTCCTGTGTACCGACCGCTGGTGGACCTGTCGACAATGGAAGAACGACATATTATACTTCGATACAGACTTGACAGAGCCACTATACATGAACTGTGTACCCAGCTGGAGCCAGACCTGATGTCCCCCATCCGCCAACCCACAGGGATTCCCCCTCTGGTGCAGGTTCTGTCAGTACTCCATTTTTTAGCAAGTGGGTCTTTTCAGACAACAGTGGCCATGTCATCAGGGATGTCTCAGCCTATGTTTTCTAAGGTGTTGTCCAGAGTGTTGTGTGCCCTGATGAAATACATGCGGAGCTACATTGTTTTCCCTGAGGAGGATGATTTGGCTACAGTGAAGGGTGATTTCTATGCCCTTGGACATATCCCAAACATCATTGGTGCCATTGATGGGACCCATGTGGCTTTGGTTCCCCCCAAAGACAGTGAGCAGGTGTACAGAAACAGAAAAAGTTATCATTCGATGAATGTCCAGGTGGTCTGTTTGGCTGACCAGTACATCTCCCATGTAAATGCCAAGTTCCCTGGGTCAGTGCAAGACGCGTATGTTATGCGAAATAGCAGCATCCCTTATGTGATGGAACAGCTACAGAGACACCGTGTGTGGTTATTAGGTGACTCTGGGTACCCCAACCTGTCATGGCTACTGACCCCAGTGAGGAATCCCCGGACCAGGGCAGAGGAACGGTACAATGAGGCCCATGGGCGAACTAGGAGGATCATAGAAAGGACCTTCGGCCTCCTGAAGGCCAGGTTTAGGTGCCTGCATATGACAGGTGGATCCCTAATGTACTCACCAAAGAAGGTGTGCTATATCATCGTGGCCTGCTGTATGCTTCACAATCTTGCTTTGCGACGCCAGGTGCCTTTTCTGCAGGAGGATGCTCCAGATGGTGGTGTTGTAGCAGCTGTGGAGCCTGTGGAGAGTGAAGAGGAGGAAGACGACGGGGACGACACGGACAACAGGGATACAGTCATACAACAATATTTTCAGTAGCACACAGGTAAGAATCACCCACGCCATTTCCCATTTACTTCAGGCCTCCTGCGTCTCTACTTTCTGTGTGTCCCCCCATTTCCTTTTAACTGAATTGTGACTTTCCCTTCCCTTTTCAGAGCTGTATGACCAACTGCGTGACTTCAGCTTTGTTTGCCCATGGACTACTGCTTATTGTCATTGGTATGTTGTCATCACAATGTAACAGAACATAATTGCACCGTTATGTGTAATACATTTTTTAAAAATACAAGCAGACTCCTGTTATTGTAAGTGCAATAAGTGATTTATTTTAAGTGCTACATATCGGTACATGATAGTAAAACGGTGATGGGTGGGGTGGAGTAACGTCCATGGCAGAGTCCAGTTCTCAGTCTCATAGGTGCATTGTCCATATGCCTGTGGAAGGATGGAGCTGGGGCAGTTAAAGGTTGGACAGGGTGACAATGTGGGACAGTGGGATGACATCAGGGGGTATCTTATGCTGGCGGGGGTCTTGCAATCCTACTCTGTCTTCTTGTGTGATCTCAGGTTCCGCTTGCGGGGTGGTTGTTCTTCAGCAGGAGGTGGGGTTCTGGTGGCCTGTCGTTGTGTGGGGGCCTCCTGTCCACTCGCGCCGGCGGAGGTGGTAGGCTGTTCGTGGTCCAGGCTAGTGACAGAGGCCCTTTGGGGTGCCACATGGTCCCGCAATGTGGTGACTATCTGGTTAAGGGCCAGGACTATGGTCCCCATTGCGGAACCAATGTTCCTGAGTTCCTCTCTGAACCCCATGTACCGTTCCTCCTGCTGTGCCTGGATCTCCTGGAACCTGGCCAGTACCGTCGCCATCGTCTCCTGGGAGTGGTGGTATGCTCCCATGATGGTGGTGAGGGCCTCTTGGAGAGTGGGTTCCCTGGGCCTGTCCCCCCCCCTGTCGCACAGCAGCCCTCCCAGTTCCCCTGTTTCCCTGGGCCTCTGTCCCCTGGACGGTGTGCCCACTACCACTGCCCCCAGGTCCCTGTTGTTGTTGGGGTGGTGGGTCAACCTGGGTTCCCTGTAGTGGCGGACACACCGCTGATTGACGTGTCCTGGAGACAGAGGCATGGGCCCGCTGGGTGGGAGCTGTGCTGGTGTTCCCAGAGGGGGTTAGGTCTGTTGTAGCCTGTGGCTGTGTGTGGGGAACCGACTGTCCAGAGGTCCCCGATGGGCCGGGTTGGTCATCTGGGTCCAGGGAGACAGAGCTGCTGTCATCGCTGGGGGCCTCTTCTGGGGGTGGGATGGACATCTGTGTACCCTCCGTGGCGGTGTGGTGGCGTTTGGGTCCTGCAGGGGTATAAGGGTATGGTTATAGCTTCTGTGTGTGGGATTTCGTGTGATGGGTGGGTGTCCGTGTACCCAAGTGAGGGCATTCCCTTGTGGGGTCTTTTGTGAGGGTGGCTTGTGGGGGTGATGAGTGTGTGCGGTGGGCATGCTTTGGTGATGGGTGTCCATGCTTTGTGGTCGCATGCAGGTCTAGGTGTTGGGATGGGTGGGTTGTGATGGTGGGACATTTGCAAGGAGTTGGTGTGATGGGGGTGGGGGTGAGGGTGGGGGTATGTGCTGGCATGCAGGTGGGGTGGGGGTGGGAAGTAGTAGTTGAGATTTGACTTACCAGAGTCCATTCCTCCAGATACTCCTGCGAGGCCCTCAGGATGCAGGATGTGCAAGACTTCCTCCTCCCATGCTGTGAATTCTGGGGGAGTAGGTGGGGGTCCGCCGCCAGTCTTCTGCACTGCAATGTTGTGCCTTGAAACCATGGAACGCACCTTCCCCCGTAGGTTGTTCCACCGCTTCCTGATGTCGTCCCGATTTCGTGGATGCTGTCCCACCGCGTTGACCCTGTCGACTATCCTTTGCCATAGCTCCATCTTCCTAGCAATTGTGGTGTGCTGCACCTGTGCCCCGAAGAGCTGGGGCTCTACACAAACTATTTCCTCCACCATGACCCTGAGTTCTGCGTCAGAGAACCTGGGGTGTCTTTGGGGTGCCATGGGGTGGTGTGGATGAGGTGAGGGAAGTTGTATGTGTTGTAGAGTGTGATGTGTGTGGTGGTGTATGGTGTTTTGTGCGTGGTAATTGTGTGGGTGATGTGATTTGCCTCTGTGTGATGGTCTACTCTAAGCAGTGCTGTCTCTCTCTGTCCTTGATTCGCAATTGTGGTCGTAGGGGTTTGTGGGTGATATGGGTGTGTGTTTTATATTGTATTGGGTGTGTGGGAGTGGTGTGTATATGTGTATCAGGTGTGTGTATTTCAAATTGTCCAATGTGGTTGTGTTTTGTACGGGTATGTGTATTTTGAGCGCGGCGGTGTGTACCGCCAATGGAATACCGTGGTTGTAAGACCGCCGTGTGGATTCGTGGGTCGTAATGGCATGGGCGTATTTCTGTTGGCGTGGCGGTGGAGGTTTGGTAATCGAAAATTTTTCGCTGACCTTTGCTGTGGCGGACTTTTGTGGTTGTCAGGTTTTTGGAGGTTTTGAGGTAGCGGGTCAGAATGACCGTGGCGGTTTACCGCGGCTGCGGCGGTGTAATGGCAGTCTTCTGACCGGCGGTAAGCACCTTTTACCGCCGAGGTCAGAATGACCCCCAAAGACTTGCAAATCTTTAATAACAGTGTGAGCCTCAGCTGATCATTGTGGCCACACCCATAGGAATATGGAGCAAGAATCTACAGTCAGTAGGATGCATTTGTTGGCACTTTCTGAAGTTAATGGGCCAATATGGTCCAGGTATTCACACTGAATAGGCATGTTTGACACTAAGGCGGGTGTGGGCAGTGGGTGCTTGATAGTGGAACCTTTTATTTGGTGACAGATCTCACAACTAAGGACATACTGTTTGGTCCTTAAAGCTTTTGTAATACTGCGATAGTAGCTGCTACACCAGCATGAGCAGAAGCAACACACCATGTGTTGCTTTAATGAGTTCTAGCCTATCATCTTGGTTGGGGATCACCCACTCTTGGTATTGTTTAATACCAGAAATGTTTTGGCCAATCAAGTGGTAGGAATATTTGGTTGGGTATGCTTTTTGTAGCGGCTTGCCATTGGCCCAAACATTTATGGCAGCCAACATTTCATCATCCACCCTCATATGAGGAAAAGCTATCTCAGTAACAGTTGCTGTAACAACTACAGACTTGGCCACTTCATCAGCTAATGAATTCCCTACCATGTGTATCGCAACAAGTTGATGGCCCAGTGTATGTATTGTCTGAGTCTGTGGCAGTTTGCTCTGCCACTTTCCCCTAGAGCATTTTATTGTATTGTAATTGTTGTATTGTAACAATATTTATATAGCACTTACTACCCCTGATGAGGCGTCAAAGAGCTTTTTGGTGAGTAGGACACTACTAGGGAACCCAAAAGGAACTAGTGGTGGATTAATATAGGGAAATATGAGTACATTTCTAGTATTATTATGAGTTAATGTGAGCCGCAGATATGGAGTAATGGAGGGGTGGAGGAGGGAAAAATCCAGAAGTGTTAATTGGGGGTTTATAGTAATAAGATTTAGGTTTGGGATGAGTAAAGGAGGAATGGAGGGAAGAGCCTGTGGAAAGGGTTAGGGAGGAGAACACAGTAGCAGGAGGTGTTTTGGATGAGCAAAAGGTGAGATACCTGAGGGAGAATTTTGTAGGGTTGTTTGGGAGATCATGGTAGTAAACTGAGGTTTGGGTGAATTAGATGTGGAGGAGGGAAGAGTTTAGGCAGGGTTATTTAGGAGATGAAAGTAGTAGAATGGATTTGGGATGAGTCAGAGTGGGAATGGAGGATAGATTGATAGAGACATGACATGGTGATGGGTAGACAAAGTAAAGCTTACGAGAGAGTAAAAATATATTATTTTTAATTAAGTAATGTATATATAAATATATACACACATATATACATAATTTTGGTCATTATTTGATTTATTTTTGTATTTAATTTTTTCTCTAGTACAATAGGACTAGAGTAATAAATAAAAAGAAATGTAAGTATATAGTAAGGGAATATATGTCCAAGGAATATAATAATTGGTATAATATGAGAAGAAAAGTAGTATTGTATAAACACAGACTTTCAAGATTAGTAATATTTGAAGTAAATTAATAAGTGCACTTTTCTAACATTTATTTATCTTTACTCAATTGTTGAATAGCCAAATACCTATGATAATAAACATTTGATCAGTGTGATATAAAATGAGAGCAGGGATTCATAAGTATCTAATATAACAACTTATCTAGGAGCTATGCAATGACATATGAACATGTTAGCATAGAATAACATACACACATAGATATAGATATATATATATATATATATATATATACATACATATATATATGTGTACATACACACACACACACACACACATACACATATGAATACACACACATATACACACATATATGTACATACATATACATATTTAAAATGTGAGTAAATATACATTAAACAGGTTTAAAGGGTATGTTTGTAGTTTACTGTTATATGACATAGTAGCAAAACATATTTTCTAAAGAACTTTTAAAGTCTTTGACCACCAGCGTTGTTTTGACGGATTTCACCACCAAGAGGCTGGCGGTGAAATCCTGCCACTTTTGTCCCAGCGGGAGTAATCCTCCAGGGCAGCGCAGCCCAGGGGATTACTAGTCCCCCTCCCGGCAGCCTTTTCATGGCGGTTTGCACCGAAAGGGGAGTCGTGGGCCCCTGGGGGCCCCCTGCCACGGCCCCGTGCAGCTTTTCACTGTCTGCTAAACAGACAGTGAAAAGTGCGACGGGTGCAACTGCACCCGTCGCACAGCCGCAACACCGCCGGCTCCGTTTGGAGCCAGCTCCTGTGTTGCGGCCCAGCGGGGATCTCATAATGGCCGTGGCACGAGTGCAGCTGCATTGGCTTCAGCCGCCCGCCAAGGTTGTAATGACCCCCTATATTTAACTAGAATATACACATAATCAGATAAAAAAATATTTATCAACACAGGCATATGCAGTCCATAGCTGTTTGAATATGGTGGTTTTGAAGGAAAGAGCTAACTCTTGAGTAGCCTTCTGAAGACAAAATAGTTATCTGTGGATCTTATAGTTGGGGGTAATGAATTCCATAGTTTGGCTGCTTGAACAGAGAAGGATGTACCACCTATAGTCTTTTTTTTGTTGGTGGTGTTCTAAAGCAGGGTGCCAATCCTGAGTGAAGGTTTCTTTGTTGAATGTATTTGGTTATTTTGTTACTGATAAAAAGCGGTCCTGTTCCATGCATAGCTTTATGGGTGATACAAAGCAGCTTGAAGGTGCATCTTATGGCAACAGGTAACCAGTGTATTGCTCTCAAGGCAGGGGAGACGTGGGCTTGTGACTTTACATGTAATAGTAGCCAGGCTGTGGAGTTCTGAAGATGGCGTAACAAGGCAAAATGCTTTCCTTCCTCCTTGTGTCATTGGTCTTCTCATCCCGCAGCACACATTGAAATTCCACCTTGCAAAAATAGTGTAGACACCTACCTGCACATAAACAATATATCCCCTCAACGCGAGCACCCCTTCATCATGCTACAACAATGCCTGCGTTGGTGCAGGGATAACAAATCTGTGCAGGCACAAGGGGAATCGCCACTTGTGCAACAATCAACCCATTCTCAGTCCTCAACATTGCAAGACATGATGTCAACATCCTAACTCAGATGATTTCATATCATCGTCATACAATACATTTAATCATTGCATTGCGCATGTCAGACTGTCTCACACAAAAAACGGGAATGGCACACATGAGGCACAAGGTGAAACTTACTGGTAGCATTGGGGTCTTTGCATCTGGATATCTCTCCACTGGTGTAGGGTGGAGGCCCACCTGCAATACATGAAAGGAAAACATAGCTTAGTGATATTTTGACATTTCTGTGCATGGACAACAGTTTCAAAATAAACTTGCTAAGCTGAGTGAGCAAGTCAACCTAGAGGTAGATCTGAGCAACTGTCAAACATCAATAATCTGTCTGTAAGACATAGGCCCAGATAACAGAGAACCTGGAACCAACAAAGCATCACTTTCCCTGACACTTCTGTGGTGCATTTAACTGCACCATATGTACATGGAATTGTCATGCAGCTGTTTTGTTGCTTTACGCCTCCATGACCGTATGGGGCTGACAGTATCCTGCATTTGAGGGGCATGCAATAGTTGTTGCAGTGGCCCTTCCATTGTAACACCCATTGTTTTTTACCCTGCCCCAGATGTTGAAGACATCAAACTTGTTATCAGCGCTAAAAGACTGACAACTGCCCAGAGGTGAATATTGCAAAGTGTTGAGGAATGCATTTATACATCCTTGTTTCTTGTTTCTAATATGTGTATGCCATTACAATGTGCACACACCTGAGCTATTATGCAATGACAGTTTACTTATGTTCATTTAGTTGTCCACACCTGCACATTAATTGAATAACATTATGGAAGTCTTGCCAATACAATGTGGCCAGCAATTGTTGCCATATTATGCCATTTTTTGTCCAGAAAGGGATACCAACAAGCGCATATACATTCCCCTCAACACAGACACACTTGGATGCATGTGTTGGTGCAGGCTTCTAAGTAATGTGCTAGTGCTGATGCAGACCTCCCCCATACTGTCTGTAAGACGCGGCAGGTCTCTGGTCAAAATTCAGCACGTGTGTGTGTGGGGTAATAGACACATTATAGGGTGTATGTGATACACAATGTACAAGAAGAGGAATGTACTAGTAGTCTGGACCCAGTGCATAGACAGGCTCCCTTAATTGCCATTGGCCAATGACACAAAGGAGAAGATTTAAGGAAAATGTTGCTGCACCTAGTGCATCACTACTGTCCTTGTGCCCTTAGCGCCCCACTTGCCCCTGCCATGTGTGCACCGTATAAAACATACGGAGCAACATGGTGCAATTAGGGTGCAATCGTTTCAATTTGTATGGACGCAAACAATGTACTTATCAGGAGGAGCACAAAAAAATAATGTGCACGACTTCTGCTGAGTACAAAGGGGTCCACCATATACAATTGTATGAACCCTTTAAACACAAAAGTGCAGGAAATACGGTGCAAGGAAATATATCACATTTCCCAGAGCCATGTACTTTAGCCCCCCCATACAGGGGTGGGCCCCCCTTCCTTCCATGATGCGTGGTGCAGCTATCATGTTGTGCAAGGCTTAACTGAGTGGCGCTATGCATGCATCGCACCACTTTGTTAGCATGGCGCAGAGAAGATGGCACTTCATTAATTAAAATCACAATAGCAGCACTAAGGTGGCACTGGGGCTCTTTAATCAGGCCCACAACAACCCTGACAACACATGCTACACTCAACCTTATGTTCGCCTGTCATGCACATGCAAATAATGGTGTCGCTAAGCAAATGGGACACTTACCAACTGGTCCACCAATCTGAATCCCCAGGTGATCCAGTAGGTCTTGCTCCTTTGAGATCAGGTCAGCTCAACTGTGTTTCAGCTGGTGGTCACTGCATCCTCCTCCAAATATCCGGGTTATGTGGTGGAGCACCCTTGCCCACTGCAACTTCCGGGCCTCTGTAGGGTAAGCCCTAGATCACACGGCCACCCAAAACCAGCATCATCGGAAGGTAATGCTGCAGGAGCCATATGAACCCTCACAGTTAATCTGCTGTCATCTTTGTCATCCTTCCTTTCCCAGACATAATGCAGTTTAAGGAGACTGCAAATGTAAGTGCCCAAATATAAATTTACTATAAAACTACCCCGCCGACCCCAAATACCACAGCAAACTATACTAACCCTAGACGAACACCTCACAATACAGTGACAAAAACAGTACAAAAACACTACAAAAGACTGAGGAAATGACAAATATAACAGAACTGCAACAGGACACTGCACAAAACTCTCCTACAACTCCAATCCTCAAACAATACCAGCGCCACACACCCTCACACAGTCGCAGACAATAAGAAGTGAAGTGAAAGATGAAAGTGAACTCACTGTGTGTCACATTTTCAGATGTGTGTTTTCTTTTTCCATTTGAGACTGAGAAGGCGTCAAGACTTGTGATTGACACGCAGGGGCTAGGCATAATTTTTCTAAATAAGAAAGTATGAAGTTTTGGCATTTGTGTCTCAAATTTTGATGCACCATGGCCATGAGTGATATTCCTTCCTAGGAAGCCTGACAAGGCTTGTGGACTTGTGATTGACGCGCTGGGGCCAGGCGTCATTTTTTTGGCCTTACAGAGTATGGAATATCGGCCGTTGACGCATGACAGGAATCTGTGGATTATTTTGAAAAGGCCTACACTGCACCCTGAGTCACATACCATGTCACAGGGGCTATGCATCTATGTAGTCAATATGGTATGGCTACCTCTGTGTGCATGTCCGTTCATATCTTTACGGTAAGATTGGTATGAGTTACCAAAATGTTTGTATATGTGTGTGATGCATGTGCATATGTGGATGTGTTGCTAGACTCTGTCCACATACATGTTACCACATGTGTACTAGGAGTGTACATATGTGAACTAACACATATTTTTGAGTCTACCACATTGTAATGTCTGATATACAAATGTACTGTTACCAACACAGTAGATATGATGGGCTATGTCCAATACATGGTAATGCATGTGATATCCATGACAAAATGTACTCAGAGGATGCAGTGGACTATGGCTGGGTTGATTTCAGGTTAGCCCTAGCAATCTGAGTGCATGTGTGTCCACACTGTGGTGTGTAGTTAGGTTTAACCTTCATGATGCTCTGCTACACGTGTGACATATAGTTCCCCATGAATCTTAGATGCAGGAGATGGTGTACACATGTGTCAATGAAGGTTGGTGTGTGCCATGTGTGTGTAAAAACATGTGTAGTATCATATCTGTAAAATATGACCACAGCGGCCTGTTCATGGAATATGAAATCTCACATAACTATCTTCCTGCATGGATCCGTGTTGGACTTTGTAAGATGCTTGTGTAGTCATATCCAGGCCACCTATGTTTCCATATGTTGGAACACATCTGAAGGTCATTTTATTCTGTCAATGATCTTGTGATACATATGCATTTTCTTTTGTGAAAAGTGGCCTTTTGTGCAGACTCCAATATACAATACAAGGCATGTGTCATTTAAGTGGTACATGTGTACTGAGATATCTGACATATGTGTGGATGCCACCAACTAGGTACTTACAATCGACCACATCATGTTTGTTATGATTGTCACATAAAATGGAATACCACTGTGTAGCAGTGCTGCAGTCAGGCAAAGATGGCAGCCTAGTCACCATCACTACTGTGGGAGATTTTATGCCCACAAAGACCCATGGGTACATGTTTAGGTGCAGGTTTACAGTACTCTACTCTACTTAGTCCACTGTGCACACGCATCAGGCTCCTGACTATATCAATAGTCAATGTAGCCTCGGCAGTGAGGTTAGGGGGGTTTGGGCGGGGATCTAGCCTCTTCATGATAGCTCTTCAGCAGAGCAATGCACAGTCCCCTGCAGACAGACACATGCACAATTGTGATCAAAAGAACTGGGAGTTTCTTTTTCCTTCGGGGTACTTGTTGTCAGCCTTGCCCTATTATGTACTGAGGACTGGCTACTTGTACACGTAGGACATGTCTCATCATTTAACATGGTCTAACATGAGTTTATATCCTTAGTAATTTTCATGAGCATTTTGGTTAGGGCTTGTATCTCTGCTGTAACTTGTAATTTTGGAGTGAGCCAGGGGACAGATAATGTCATCTGTCACTGCCTCCTATCAGAATAGTAGGCGATGGGCAACTAATAGGTTATTGTAGTGGCAAACATGAATGGGTTATGTACTGACCTAGGCATCCTCTATGGACATATGTTGGGTGATCACATGGTGACATTGACGTGTTGCACAGTCAGTACTGATCTATGTGTGTACATTCTCCATCTTTTACCGCATATCTTCTTAGGAATAGAATGGGTCCTACATTGCTGTCAATCTTTAGGCTGCTTACACTTTGTCCACATCTTCTACAGCAATATTGTCCAGTAGTTCACGGACAGGATGCAACGTGTGACTCGTGTAAATTGAAGATGTACACATCTTCTACTACTGGCTACATGATAGTCACCATCCCATTGCCTGGCTTTGCAAGATTACATGACTTCCACACACACATGACATTACACCTGTCACAGCACTTGTGTTGTCTCCAAGTGACCTCCCCATGTTGTATCTCCAAGTATCTGTGGGTATCTCAGCTGTTCATCCACGTTCTTCGTTGTACATGGATATGCACTAAGTCCTTCACATCACCATGAGTGTATGATGTTAGTGGGTAAAATCATCTCAGTGCTGTTTTTGTATTAGCCGTATGTAACATATCTGTCTCCTTCTTCACACATACATTTTTGGATGGGTCTGTGACATGTTTGGACACTGCTGGACATACTTGCACATCCCACACATAAGTGGCATGTTGGAGACTTAGACATATTGTCACTGTTGGTAACTTTCTCTTGGTCTGGCATGTGAGTGTCAATGAGAGGTGTGTATTGATATGTTGTATGTGGTGGTGTAATACAGACTATACTAGGTTACCTTGCTGACACGTCAACTATTGTAGATAATTGCAAACCCTTTCCTACCTAGGCCATACACCGGTACATCAGTCATAACATGTATATCCGGATTAGCTATAAGTAGGTGTCAAGACAGCAGATTTGTGTGACAAGTGTGTGTAGAAAGTACATAAGGAGTAAAACACACTCTGCCTACATTCCACCCAGAGATTAATTTGGCAGAGCAGTGTCCCATTGTATTCTTAAATTCTGACAATGGGCCACATGTATGGAGTGTGGTTTAGCACCCATTGCTGCTTCATTTGTCTAGCAACACGTGGTGTACTCCACAGCCAACATGTGTGTGCCATATATGAGGCACAGAACACCATGTGGCAGGGTTGGGCCCAATAGCAGTGCGAGGACATAAACCCATTGATATACAGTGCAGGCTCTGGGTCTAACGTTGGTTACTAACCCTGAACAGTAAATGAAGGTCCATTTTTACCAATGGTGCCCCACCCTTGTCACATGTGCACAGTGCTGGCATTGCAGCAATCTGCCGTTGATATGAAACAGTTCAGTTCCTACATTACTAAAGCAACATTTGATGACAGGCCCTACCTTATGTATACCTCCTGTGCATACATCCTGCCAGGCATGGGGGTGATGTGTGAAAAGGGCTAAGATTTTACACATTACCCACTTAACGCCACATTATATTTTAAGGTGCATGGTTCTAGGTCTTTGAGAGCCACATGGCCGTGAGTTATGTGACACTGATGTGTGGCATGGAGGCGCTAGACCCTCTTAGATCACTAACTATGTTGCAACCATACTTGTTTCTTTCCTGCTCTCTGAGATAGGAGCAACCTTTCAATGGTATATGTAGTGGGGAATAAGTAGGCCATGGACATTCTGTTGCAAACTTATTTATTGGTGATATTTACAACGTGATAATATTTGTGCAGTGACTATGTGTAGAAGTTCTGTACAATTTGTAATCTCCTGCGAACTCCTGCAGCAGTAGTTTGTAGTCTCCCCTCTGAATGTGCTGCACCATTGTCATCCTCCTCCTCAATGGGGACATCTACCGGTTCATCCTAGGGAACATTGGTTCATATACATATATTATGCAAGATTGCACATACCAGTATCATCTTGCATACCAGTGGTGGTGCATACAGTAGGCTTCCTTCTGTCAGGGCCAGGCACCTGAACTTTGACTTCAGATGACCCCAATCATCCTCTCCACCACATTTTGTGTCTGTCTGTGCCCTTCAGTACATGCACGTTCTTCCACCATTGTGGGGTTGCCAAATGGAGTCATCACCCATGGCTGTATGCCATAACCTTGGTCGGCTGCAAAGGAATCAAAGAACATGTGTTAGTAATGCTTAATAGTGGTTTCATATGTACCTTGGCAGATGTTAGTTTTAGGAAGAGTGGTGATTCAGACTTGCTTCTGGTATCATGTATGTTCCTGTTTTGTGAAATCGTTTCATTGGTCTGTGTTGATGGACATTACAATCTTGGGTTGTGGCTCAGGGAACTGGGGATTGTCAAATGGCAAAAAATGGAAACACTTGGGTGGCATTTGAATTTGGTGATGCCAGAGGCTTGAACCTCATGACTAATGTGGGGCTGTGCCTATGTGTGACTACCTTACGCTGACATGCATTCACATAGCTGAGCTATTAGATGTTTGGTATAATGTGTGTGGGATCTGTATTTAGGTGTCAACCAGTGTACACTAGTAGTGGTTTGGGCCCAGCTTCAGTATGCAAAGGGGACATAGCTCCACCTTCCCTCGTGTGGTATGCCAGTCAGGTTCTGGCTGTTTGATGTACATGTGGGTGTATGTGTGTGTATGATGTGCAATTTTTGCGGTGTAGTGTAACGTGTTGTTGTCTGTACATTTGTGTTCCCCTGCCTATGTGTGTTTAGTGCTGTGTATTTTTTGTTTGTCCTTCAAGGTTGGTGTGTTGTCTATGTATTGCTTGTTATGTTGGTTTACCTACGAGTAGGCCATTGCCATGTTGCTCATCCTGGAACTGCTTGTTGATGTAATATGTACACATCATGGACACTGCCTGGGTATTTGGCAAGGATGTTTGAGAAGAGCCCAGTTCACAATGGCCTGCACATTTATCGAATGGGTGTACTTGCAGTTCTTGTAAAGGGGTTCCATTGTTGCAGGTGGCACCAGTTGGACATTGGTACAGTCCATTGCACCCAGCACATGCGGGAACCCAGCAATTAGATAGAAACCTTGCTTGGTCTCCTGCTGCAGGTGCTGGGTGTTGGGGAAGCAGATGTGGACCTTTGGTAGGAGGGCTGATAGGGATGGCTGGGAGATACCACCCACTTCCCGTTGTCTGAAAAATTCCTGACGCCAGCATATGGAGGACAGCAAGGAATTTGGTCATGGGTAGTATGTTTGTTGGAGTTTCCACCCTTGCAGTGATATCTGGTGCTTGGTGGTACAGCAGCCATACAATTGACTCCCGGTTCAGATGGTAATTCATGATGACATCTTGTTCCCTGAGCCCAAGAATGGTTGTACGCTGTCGAAAGATCCTTTCCCATCTTCTGCGCTGCCTATGTGGCTGCTGTGGTGGTGCTTGGGGTTGCTGCGGTGGTGCTGGAGGGACCTGTTGTCATCGCTGACATCTGCGCATGTGCCAAGCTGGAGCAATAAAAGTTCCATGTTGTCCAGGAGGTCACCAATGCTCCTTCTCTATGTTTTCCTTAAGTAGTGGTGTGACGGCCTCATTTTAAGGCATTACAATTTGATGCAAATCGGGCTTTGCGTCTTTTTTTTGGGTCCGGTTCCTTTCTGTGCATCGTTTTAGCGTTGGAGGTATATACGGCGCTGGAGGGCTAGTGTCAATTTTTGAAACGCCTACCTAGCATATCATTGTTGCAAAACAACACGAGGTGGGTTGGCGCTCCCTAAAAATTACGCTAACGCTGATGTTTTGACGCTCAAAATATAAATATGGTGATAGGTTTTCAGTGCTTTTGCATCAAAAAATTACGTAAAAGCACACAAACTTTTCATAAATATGGGCCCAGGAATTTTACACTTAAGCAAAGTGAAGTGGACGCCCCCACCAGGCTTTAGGCTATATCACGCCCCACACAAAGACAAACCAGTCTTTCTTTCCTCAGGGGTAGAGAGGAGGTTTGCCCCTAATTTGCCCCAATGGGGACAGAAAACCCACTAGACACTAGGAATTAGAACATGAAGCATAAACAAACGGATGGGGGTGACTTACCCTAGCATCGAGCCACATCTCTAATCTGCTGGACATAGCAAGTAAAAAGGGCACTAGATACCAGAGATTTTACATTTGTGTAAAAGAAAGATGTGCAGGTATCCAACCATTGGGCCATACCTCCAACTCAAAAGAGTTAGACCAGTTTTTCATCACCCCGGGAGGCAGAGAGGGTCTTTGCCCCAGTTTGTCCTACAGGGGAGGGTAGAAAGCCCACTGGATGCCTGGAAATGTTTTTTTTATATAAAATAATAATGGGGGTTGTGGTCTGGCCCGTTCTCACTTCAGGCCCTACCCTCATCTCAAAAGCCTCAACAGTGTTTCCCCATCCAGCTGGCAAGTCAGAGGAGATTTTGATTCTTTTAGGTATAGTTTTAACCTATAGGCTATATGGTGTGGTCAATGGCTGCACTTTTCGGACTTGGGTTGACTGCCACCTGGCAAATCCACCACACCTGGAAATGTCGGAAAATTATACATCAAAGTAAGGCCAGGGTGGTATGCCTTGCATGGATCCTATAACATGTTTTCCCCACAATGCTCTACAAACCTCAAACTTTCCATGAAAACAAGCATTTCCCTTGCATTTTTGTGACATAACTTCAGGAAGCTCCAGGAATTCACAAAATTACTACCACCAACTGTTTCCTTTCTTGTGCTGAAAAAATGCTACCCCACTTGTGCAGGTGGGCCTAGTGCCCACAACAGGAATATTCAAGAAAAATTGTTTGTGTGTGTGCCCTGTCAATATTCTAGTTCTTGGGACATGTGGATGCCTGAAATGGGAGTAGCAAGGAAGATGGACCCAGTGCTCCTTTAGGTGCAGCCATAGAGCACCTGCACCCCGATGATCTTTGTGTTGGCGCTGGAGCCATAGACGGCGTGGATGAGACAGGATCCCCTTATATAGGAAATTCCAGGGAACGGAGGCTCGGAAGAGAGAATTTCTCTATTCGTGGACGACATACTAATATACAGGATGCACCCCTGGAAAACACTAGATAGAATACTTCATATTTTTCAGATATTCGGGTGCTACTCAGGATACTGCATCAATTGGGACAAATCCCTTATTTTCCCCCTAGCGTCGAGAAAGCTGGCCCTCCCACTTAGATGCGAGGCTCTAGTGTTGACAGATGGCTTCCGATATCTGGGCATTTATATAACACGCAGTACAGAAGCATTCCAGGTGAAAAACCTGACTCCACAGCTGGAGTGGTTACGCAGGGATGTCGACCATTGACGAACTCTTCCGCTGTCTTTGGTTGGCCGAGCGCTACTCTTTAAAATTATGACACTCTCTCAGCTCTTATACGTCTTGCAGAAAACCCTGTATCGAGTGCCGGCAGATTACTTTTGTAGGATCAATGGCGCACAGTGGAGGCTCCTCTGGGATGGAGGCAGCTTGCACATCACACTTCCTAAACTCCAGAGAGGGGTGTCTGAGGTCAGTTTGGGAGTCCCTGATGTGCGGCTATACTACTGGGCAGCGCAACTGGCCACAATTAATGAGTAGCTTTTAGTGGATACTGAGGAACCTGCATATTGAGTTGACAGGGAAGCAATAGGAGGCAGGGGATACCCCTCAATCCTTTATGTCAGGAGTTGGGAGAATCGACTCTTGAGGCACACACATTCAGTGATGAGGATATGGAGAGAAGCCACCAGATTCCTGGGTTGGGAACATAGGTGCACAGATATGACCCCACTGTGGAATAGCAACCAATTGCGAGAGGTCGGACATTTGAAGGACTACCACAAATGGAGCCTGTTGGGAATCGAACACCTCAGAAATGTCTGGAAGGGGGAAAATGTATATGTTTTGAGGACTTGCAGACTGCATATATGATGAGAGAATCAGAACGCTTTAAATATCTACAACTAGGTCATGCGTTTCGTTTCCATATGACGGAAGGGGCCGTACTCACGGAATCGGCCCCACTGGAAGATCGCTTATTGTTAGATCTCAGTCCAGACAAAGCTATTCACTGATATAAAAAAAAGCTAATGAACAACTCCCCAAGACCCTCTGCGCACACTGAAAGAGGCCTGGGAGGGTGATGTGGGACCGCTTGTGGATGAAGACTGGGCAGAGGCGATATAGAGCCCAAGAGAGATCACAATAAGCGTATGGTTCAGATTAATACAATTCCGGATATTGCACAGGGCATTTTAATCCCCTACACTACTACATCGACCGGACTTTGTGATTCTGCCCGTTGTGTTAGAGACTGAGGAGGGGTGGGGTCCTTTTTCCATATCCTGTGAGCCTGCTCCACAATTCAGGAACACTGGCGAAAGGTGACAAACATAATGACTAGGGTCACCAGGCACACTGTGCCGCTGGAAGCACGCTGGCATATCCTATACCTAATAGGGGAGGGGGGGTGGCCCAGGCATTAGAAGACTTGGTTAATGTTGGCAGGGGGGTGGCAAAGCAAAACATAGCAACGTCATGGGGAATAAAACTGCCCCCTGGGATACAGGAGTGGGAGAGAGACATGGATTGGTGCCAAAGAGTTGAGCAAGTGATTTATAAAAGTTGAGGATGTCTGAGAAAGTATGAAAAGATTTGGAATTCTTGGATAATTTACAAGGAATGAGCGAAGGATGGTAGGAGTGGAGGGAGGCAGGGGATGCATAAGGATTGTTATTGTCCCCTCTCTCTTCTGACCCAGTTGCTTGGGGCTGAGGGTAGAGCAGGAGGAAATGTACTTCTATCAATCATTGTAAGACAATATCAGAATAAGATGCGGAGTGGTGTGAGGTTCTCTCTTTTGACTGTGTCGACATATTGGTACATGATAATGTCAAGTTGGTGTACTGAGTAAAAGTTAAATAAAAATATATATTTTTAAAATAGTGTATTGCTATATAATTTAGGCATTGCCACAATCCTGCAACACATGTAATCCCAGCATAGGGAGTCTATTCCACACAGTGAGGGTCTAGTGTTGTAAATCAGAGAAGTGGTCCAGTTGGTCTAGACCAACCACAGCATGTTGTGGAGGAAGAAGAAGGGAGAGAGCCTCCCTTTTCTGTTGTAATCCTAGAGGATTCAACTCTACAGGAGTTGGATAAGGTAGGAGAGTCTTTGCCTGGGCCAAAAGTCTCAAGGAGTGAAGGAGACAATTTCATTTCTGATCCTAAAGCACTGCTAAATCCTTTTGGGCCTGCAATTTGGTTTTGTATTTACTGTTTAGTTTCTTTTTAGTTTGCAAACCTGGTGTGGACAAGGTCAGCAAGATAGGGGTAGCACTCTAGAAGTGCTCACAGACCCCTCCGTCATCCAACCTCTTAAATCTCCGTCCCTGTCACTAAGCTACTCAGGCTGATCCCTTATGCTGTTCTCTGCCTGCTGTCTGAATTGCGGTGCGATCCTTTGAAACCATGACTCCGGCTAAAAGATGGTGGCCAGCGTGAACTGACGACTCGACCAATACAGTGACAAGGGTGGTTTGGCCTTAATTACATGCACTACACCCCCCCAAAACTGACACTGCTGTGGGCCTCCAGCCCTGATGGCCCCTAATTGCATCATCATGTAACATTCTTGAGGCATAGGACCGCAGCCTGAAGAACAGAACCGGCAGGCCCCAGCTGATGCGCAACACTCCCGGGAGCGGCGCACAGGACATCAATACTTGGAGAGGCGTGTGGAGGAATAAGGGAGGCCCTTAAAAAGCCCACAGCACCACAGCTTTTCTACTGCCACGATGAGGATGGAGAGTCCAGAATCTGACACACTGCATGGCCCCCCCGAAGCACTGCTAGCGTTGCTGGGGGTCTCTGGCCCTGATGGCCCCCTACTTACACCCAGTAACATCCTTAGGGCTTAGGCTAGAGACCTGAAAATTGGAACTGGCGGCCCCCTGGCTAAGGCATAAATTTACCCTGGTGTGGCGCAGGGGACATCTGGACCTGATGAGGCACCTGGATGGATAGAGGAGGACCTGAAGCTGCCCTGGGGCTACCTGTAGCAATAAATCTGCTGCTTACGCATTATTGCCTTCAAGAGCAAGATCTGCTTGGGTATTTTGCCCCCACTGGACAAACTGAATTCACCCCTCAGCTGTTCACAAGACCCAGTGGTCCCCTTACTCCCCCATCCACAATACCTAACAAGAACCTAGACCTTACAGCAAGGTACCTTCCCCCTACACCTACCTGTGCTGCCTTTAATCACAGGTAGCAGAGACAGAAATATACATCAGTATCCCTGATTCACTCTCTTTGGCCCCCAAGAGAGATCAGAGAACCCTTGGCCTGTGAATGCCTGTCGACACAGACACACCTGAAATGGCAGGCCACTACTAGCCTTCTACACTCACTCAATAACTCCAACACACTTCATTGCGGCAAACATCATCCATTCAGACCTGCCACCCCATTGAGGCCTGAGACAAGCCCCTCATGCCGCCACCAAAACTTGCTCTTGTCACACGAATATTACCAGTGGGTCGACAAGACCAATTCTCCTCTCGAAATCCTCTCCATCACATACTGAGGGAGACAAAGCTGTGTGGTCTATCAGGTGTATGCCTTCTCACCTGTGATATGCTTCCTTTCCTCCTCCGAATATATAGCAGCTCGGGCTGCCGCACTATAGTAGCAAGCAGAACGATGCCACGGAGGTAAACTAAAAGCCATGGGCAAGGATAAACTGGCACAGTCAACACCTGCTCAAATACCCATGGACCAATACATGACTGGTCCCACCACTGGTGCCATAGGAAAGGACACAGTAGAGAACACGTCTGAAGCCTCCACTGACCTCACTTCTATCCTCCGTGCCACTCAAACATCCCAGTCAGGTGTGGAAACCAAGATAAACGAAGTGCGTAAGGATGTCGCCCTCCTCATGCAAGACCTGCACAACACTGCAGCACAATTACTGAGGTAGCGACACAGCTTTCTACAGACGAAGATGATATTGGCACTCTGAAAACCCAAGTGTCAAAGCTGCTCGTCCAAACAGCAGAACTACACTGCTTCGCTGAAGATGCCGAAAACAGATCTCAACAAAATAACATCCGAGTGATAGCCGTCCCAGAAGGAACAGAACCACAACAGGCTGAGGACTTTCTAGAGATCTAAATAAAAATCCTGATGCCGGCTGATCTTCTCTTACCTTGGTTTGCAGTCAAATGGGCTCACCGCCCCCTAACTCCTAAACCGTCACCTTGTGCGCCTCCTATGCCGATTATTACGTGCATTCTCAACTTCCATGACAGAGATGCTGCCCTCCGAGAGGCCCGTAGTCACTAAGGCCTTTGCTGCAGAGAGACCAGGGTCCTCTTATTCCTGGATTATACTCGCAAAGTTCAACCATGCAGACGCTCCAATTCAGAGGTCAAACAAAAACTGAGGGATGTGGATCTCCAATATTGCCTCCTCTTTCCAGCCAGTCTTTGAGTGATCCACTCTAATAAGTTCCACTTCATTGACTCCTTAGAAACAGCTTGGCAGTGTCTCACAGAAGAATGTCCCCACCATTACCAGATGGGGACTCCCATACATACCTCCAACAACCCAGGGCCTTCCCTTATTGATCCAAAGCCTAGACCCCAACGCCGTCAAACCCACTCACAGTGGGGATATTGTAGGCCCTCTTAGGAGTCCTGCTCTGGGCCCCCCCGGGCCCGGAGAGACCCATCACCCTTGTCGGAGACACAACTCTCTGGAACAGGCAAAGATTCTCCCCCAACTACAAACAATCCAGGAACGCCACTGCATGCTCCGCCACAGGGTGAGGTTGATTCTGACCTTTCTCATAGCCCCACATTGTCTCTACTTAGCTAAGACCCATGACTGTGCATACGAGAACAATATCCGCCTGAGATAGCTAATTGAGCTGGAAACTGAACCAATAGCTGCCATTTATTCTAAATAGAGGTGGGGTCCACTCCACCACTTTCCTGCTGTTACTACTGTAAAGTCTCTATTTTGTTTTTGTTCGTATGTGTAGCTGAAAGGGGAAGTATGGAGTGTGTGTGGGGTCAGAAATTCATGGTAAGAAGTCTGGCTAGAGTGGACTGTGTGTAGTCAGGATCGTGTGTGGAGTTGGAAGTTTATGTATACATGTGTGAATGAAGTTGGGAGTGTATGTATACATGTGTGAATGTAGATAGGAGTCTATAGACAGATGTATATTTGCTATTGGCGATCATTCGAACAGTTACCATTTTATTAAAATGTTGCCTTTCACACTGTTCACAAACATCATCAGTATAGAAAAAATGCATATGCCTTAAATTCTGCAATTACGCAATTACTGTTGCAAATATTTACCAATAGATACATTCATTGCCATGCACACTAGACACTCATATTTTGACTTCCACCTTGCCACACTGGGAGAGAACAACATATAGGATTATGGGGGTCATTATGACCCCAGCAGTGAGTGTTAATGTGGCGGTATGACCACCAACAGGCTGGCGGTACATATCGCCACATTATGAGATTGGCGAGTTGGCTACAGCCAACCTGCCACTTCTCCACTCATACTGCCTTGGCGGTATGAGCCGCTGGGCCGGAGATGTGCATCTCCAGCCCAGGGGCCGGCATAGTACTGCCGGCGGTAGTATGAGCTGGGCTACCACCATGGTTTTCGTGGCGTTAGCAATGCCACAAACACCATGGCGGTAAGCCCTACCGGTGAATTCCTTCCCTGTCACGGGTAGGTAGCTCCCCCACTTCCCCAAAACTCACCTGACACCCATACATGCACACACCCGCAGACACGCACCACGCATACACCCAATCACTCACACTGGCATACACACATTCATACACACACTGGCATACACTCATACATCCAGACATGCTCTCACACATTCTTACAACGATCACACTGATATGCAGACACGCACTCACGTCACCATTCTTCCAAGTATTTACTCACATGCATACAACCACGCAAACCCCACAACGCACAGACGCATTCACACATTCACTCAGATATTCATGCACACACTCAGACACACACACACAACACCATCCACCCTCCCACCCCCTCCCCTGTTGGAAGCCCGACTTACCTTGAGCAAGGAGGTCTTCCGGTAGGGAAGGGGAAGAGGCACTGCTGCCGCCAGCAGTGCCCTCCAGCAGCGCCCCGCCCCATCAGCAGAACACTGCCAGGCCATATTACTGGTCATAATACTGCTGGTGGAGCTCTACTGGCGTGGTGGTGCTGGTGGTAGCAGCGCCAGCTTACCACCATGAGCACTTTTGGATTTCTGCCCTTATTGTGGCGGATGTCAGGCAGTGCACATAATATGGCGGACAGATGGTAGCCGCAGTGGCGGTATTTTGGTGCCCGTCACCACGGCGGTAGGCGGTTTTTACCGCCAATGTCATAATAACCACCTTTGTCTAATAGATTAGTAAATTTGATGGAAGTCAGAGCAATTACTCAAAAGTTAGATGGGGAGGATCTGCGTTGTGAGATGGTGTGTTCTTAGATGATGCACACAGAGATGTGGCTGCCTAACCACACCGCAGTGATGTCCTTTTAACTCTTTGTGCGATGCAACTGAAAGCGCTGTTCCAATAGGTGAGTGATGGCTCAAATGGCATAAGTGGGATCACAGAATGGGTGAAAGATGTCAACCTTGGCCTACCTCTTAGTCGCTGAATTAAACACCATGATTTCTAGGAAGAGACTGTGGACAAGCCTAATACGGGACTGTTAGAAATGGGGTCTTTGGTTGGCAGTCAGATTACCCCCTGTCCAAGCAAGGACCCTCACTCTAGTCAGAGTAAAAGAGAATCACCCTCAGCTAACCCCCTGCTTATCCCATTAGTAGCTTGGCACGAGCAGTAGGCTTAACTTCAGAGTGCTAGGTGTAAAGTATTTGTACCAACACACACAGTAACTTAATGAAAACACTACAAAATGAAACAACACAGGTTTAGAAAAATAGGAAATATTTATCTAAACAAAACAAAATCAAAATGACAAAAATCTACAATACACAAGTCAAGTTATCAATTAAAAAGCAAAAAGAGTCTTCATGTAGTTTTAAACACACACTAACGCCGTTAGCGTGAAAATCTTAAAATCAACATTACTAAAAGATGTATTTTTTAATTCTGAGCTCAGAGACCCCAAACTCCACGTCTATCCGCTCTCAAATGGAATCTACACTTTAATCAGTTTTAAAGGTAGCCCCCATGTTAACCTATGAGAGGGACAGGCCTTGCAACAGTGAAAAACAAATTTAGCAATATTTCACTGTCAGGACATATAAAACACATTACTATATCTCCTACCTTAACCATACACTGACCCTGCCCTTGGGGCTACCTATGGCCTACCTTAGGGGTGTCTTACATGTAAGAAAAGGGAAGGTTTAGGCCTGGCAAGTGGGTACACTTGCCAAGTAAAATTTACAGTTAAACCTGCACACACAGACACTGCAGTGGCAGGTCTGAGACATGATTACAGAGCTACGTAGGTGGGTGGCACAACCAGTGCTGCAGGCCCCCTAGTAGCATTTGATTTACAGGGCATGGGCATCTCTAGTGCACTTTACTAGGGACTTACTAGTAAATCAAAAATGCCAATCATGGATAAACCAATCAACAATAAAATTTATACAGAGAGCATATGCACTTTAGCACTGGTTAGCAGTGGTAAAGTGCTCAGAGTTCAAAAGCAACAGCAACAGGTCAGAAAATATAGGAGACAGGAGGCAAAAGATTGGGGATGACCATGAATAAGCAAAAAAAGTCCAACAGGGACCCTTTCCAAGGTGGTGGTCAGTCAATGAGATATTGTCAGAGGATCCCTGTCTAGATTAATGCAATATCTCTTTCTGTTAAGATCAAATGTAAGAAGGTAGTTCTATTTGAAGGAGATGTTGTGACACATTTGTTCCTTAATTGTCATCATGGTCTTCATTTCTTGCTTTCATTTTGTTCATGAGTTTTGCTCTGTGCAGCCAATATCGTCTATTGGATTATGCTCCTGATATTTGTTGTTTCTCTCTTCTCCTTCACGTTCCTTTAGAAGGAGGAGATGGGTGCTTTTCACTTCCCATTTTCCTACTCATATTCTTCAATCAAGATTCATAAGATTGCCAAGAAGTCACTTTCTCTTTGGAACTTTTTCTTCCTATTTAGTATCACCTTAAGGAGGAGACACTTTACACCTTTCACATGTACTATCTGTGCAGCGTGCCAGCATGGCTACTGGGAGGCATCGCCCTTTCTCACACAATAAAGAATGGGACCCAACAGGCTGTTTAAGCATCTAGTCCTTGACAGACAGTGACCCCAACAGCTCCTTACATTTTGAAATGCTATGAATTCTTCTAAGGACCCATCTAAAGGAGTACAACAATTTCAGCTGTTGGCTTCAGTGCTAAAGGAGACTTTGGCAGTTGGGTCTTTAGATTTCCTAGTAGTCCCTTCACGTGCCCCACATTGTTCTCGAGATCCATTGTAGTCAAAGACATTTTTAGTTTGCCTTATACTGGATTTTGCTTTTTGCCCAGGACATTTAGTCAAGACCAAGCCAATGTAGTTTATTTCATTGGTTGCATTACTAGATCTGCTCGGCTTTGGCCACGCCTCGTGTTTGCTTGCTGTCCTATGAAGTCATCTTACAAGCTTCTTAGAAGATGTTTGAGAGTCCTGATTCAGAATTCTCTGCAGAGGAAGCACAGAGTAAATTCAACAAACCAGAATGCATATTTTGATGTTTGTGAGTCCTTTTTGTCAATTGTAAAATAAAACAATCAAGGTAAAGAGAACCCAGATGACTCTTTTTCAATGTGGTTGGAAGAGGACCTCAAGGCTGTATTAATTTTCTCACAATGTCCTACTTCATTTTGTGAGCTTCTTGATTTGGTGCTTTTACTTGAACATAGATGACTTTGGGCCAGATGTAGCAAACTTTTGCGAGTCGCAAATGGCCCGAATCGCTATTTGCGACCTCGCAAAATCGGAAATGGGATGCAAAAATCCCATTTCCGACTCGCAAAATGCGATGCGAGCCGGGTACCGACTCGCAAAATTTGCGACCCCATTTTGAGACCCGCTAATAGGAAGTCGCAATTTGCAAGTCGCAAACCATATGCAATAGCAACTCGCAAATTGCGACTAGTCGCAAAAAGCCCATTTTGCATGTCCAATTTACCACTAACTCAGAGCAGGTGGTAACCATTACCAAAGTATAAAAGGAGACCCAGAAGGCATCTGGGTTACTCAAGATGACGGAGATATACCTGATAGCAGTGAGGAGGAGAGCCCACGTCGCACAGCAGAGGAGGAGGAGGAGCCAGAGACAGGAGAAGATTTACAGAACAAGGCAGACACTCTTCCAGCAAACTGAGGAGGAAATATATGACAAATACAGACTTAGCAGCGCAGCTATACTAGATTTAATAGATTTACTCAAACCACAGCTAGAACGCCAGACTGTGCGCGGCTGCGCCATCCCTACGCATGTGCAAGTGCTATGCTCACTGCACCTCTTTGCCTCGGGGAGCTATCAGGGGGTCATTGCTGTGGCAGGTGGGGTATCCCAAAGTGCACTATCAAGGTTCCTCAGGGCATTCCTAGATGCCTTACTCACACACGTCCCAATACATATACCTACCCAGGAATGAGGCAGAAATTAACAGCACCAAGTTAGACTTTTACCGGATTGCCAACTTTCCCCATGTCATAGGGTGTGTAGATGGGACACATATTCAAATATGCCCTCCTGCAAACCTGGAATATCTGTTCCGCAATAGAAAGTGTACCCACTCACTCAATATTCAGGTTGTTTGTGACGCCCATTATGTCATCACTGAAATGGTTGCTAAATTTCCAGGCAGTACTCATGACTCCTACATTTTTAGGCACAGTGGGATACACCAACGCCTGGAACGTGGGGAGTTCGGAGACGGATACCTCCTAGGTAGAGCTGCATACACCTTGTAGACATGCACACAGATCAATGTGCAAACCAACCATGACTTGCTAACAGTGTACGTTTTGTGCCCAACAGGTGACAGTGCATATGCACTACGGCCATGAATACTGACTCCGTACTTAACACCCAGCAATGAATGTGAGAGGCGATACAACAGTGCACATAAGAGGACCAGGAACATTATTGAGAGAACCTTCGGACTGCTGAAAGCATGGTTCAGATGCCTCCACCGAAGTGGAGGTGCCCTCCAGTATACCCCCATAACGGCTTTCAAAATAGTTGTCACATGCGCTATCCTGTACAACATTGCCACCTGACGTGGCCTACCTCTCACCCCTGCAGACCCAGATTCGGAGGATGAAGAGCAAGAGCAACCACATCGCCATCATGGGGATAGGAGCATCGCAAATCAAGGCAGACTGAGACGGGAACAATTGCAACCCAATACTTTGGAAGGTACGTGCCAACTTCTACCATACTCACCAATAGAACAAACACTCCATGTGTTAAGTGTAACGAACAAATGATTTAATATGTGCAAATAAACAAACTATATACAAGGAAAAACTGTTCAGGGACTTCAAAAGTCCACCTGGCATGGGACACATTGCCATCATGTGCCCCAACATCAGGGACAGTGTTTAGCTCACAGCCTATGGCGGGCTCGGCCAGCCTGGCTGGTACCAGGTGGCTCAGCAGTGCTCTGCCTTGTACTCCCACTCCGTAGCACCCTGGTGTCACCAGCAGAGACACTGCTGACAGTGGAGCCCTCCTCACTGTCTTGTGGGGTGTCACCTGTACCCCTGGACACCTGCCGTGCCTCCATGAGGTCTATTGCATGGGTGATCCGGCCCAGTCCCCGTGCCACATCACCCACAAAGTGGCCCATGTCAACCTGGAGGCTGACTGTTCTCCTAGACAGCCCAGTTGTGTTCACTGCCAGTCTGACGATAGAGGAGGCCATCCTGTCCAGCCTTTGCAGCAGCTGGCGGTCCCTGCGCTGCGCACCCTCACTCTGCGTTAGCAGTCCAGCCACCAGTTCACGCATTGACAGGGCAAGGTCACCTGTGTTGTTTCCAATGACCTCCAGTTGTGCATGCACCTGCTGCATGCTGTTGGCATGGTTCCTCTCGAAGCGCTGGAGTACCCCACTAATCCGCCCTAACTGTTGATTTTGCAGGCGCTGACCCCGTAGCAGTTGGGCCTCCGTTGGTGTTGTGGATGGAAGCCCTGACTCTGCCTGCTGCCCTGCTCTCATCATCCTACGTCGCCTGCGCAGCGGTGGAGGCCCTGTGATGTCTGATGTTGCACTCCGGCCTGTACCTGGTGCAGGCTCCAAGACCACTGTTGCAACGGGTGTTGCCAGAGAGGGGATGGTGTTGGTGGTGCAGGTGGGAGTGGTGGCTGGTCCTGTTGTCTCCTCTCGGGGCTGGCTGACCATTGGCACCTGGCTGCTTTGGCTGGTGGTGGTGTCTTGTGGGAGACCTGTGGGACATGGGGAGAACACTGTCAGTGTCTACTATCAGTTAACAACTTCCTAATAAACAATAGCCTATGAAATGCCTACTTGACTACATTGCCCATAATGCATCATTCTGGTGTTTGCTATTCTGAAATGGAGCTATCTTGGTTGTGCATGCCCCTGTGTACATGGTGGGTGGGGGTATGGCATTGATGGTGGTACAGGCATATCACATGGTACTCACCGGTTGATGGTCCGGGCTCAGAGGTGTCCAGTTCTCCAAATCCAGTTACAGCCTCTGGCTCCAGGGTCTCCTCAACCCTTTCCTCCAGGGGTGTGGGTGGTGGTATGGTAGATGGTCCCCCTCCTGTGCCTCTCATCTCCCGGAGCCTTTCTGCCACACTCTCCTTGGTCCGGGAGCGGAGGTCGTACCACCTCTTCTTTAGTTCGTCCACACTCCTGTGGCTGGCCCCCAGGGAGTTTACCTTCTCCTGGATTTCCTGCCAAATTCATTTTTTGTCAGAGTCTGGCACATTGAGGGCTGCCTTGCCAAACAGCTCATCATGGTGCTGACAGCACTCATCCGTTAGCACCTCCAGCTCCTTCTCTGCAAACTTGAGCTTTCTCTTCCTGGGAGTGTCAGCCATGGTTGCTGGTGCTCTGTTATCTGTGCTGCAGTTAAAAAGGGTGTGGTCCTCCCTCCTCCCAGGTGTATTTGTAAACTTCCTTGCTGTGATGTCATCATCATGTGCCAGGAAGTGTTTTCCTGAGTGTTCTGGAGTGGTTTCTGGAGTGTTCTGCAGCACCTGCTTTCAATTTTCAGCACAGTCGCAATTTGTGACACCTACTCGCAAATTGCGAGTCTGTTTTTTCCGCGGTCGCAAAAAGCGACCTCGCAAACAGCGGACTCGCTATCAGCGGTGCGACTCCGGGTGCCCGCGCACTTTCTACCTGCATTGCAGTTAGTGACACGCAATTTGCGAGTCGCACATGCTCGCAAATTGCGAGTCGCTCATTTTTTCCTACCTACATCTGGCCCTTTGTGATAAAAGGAAACAAAGAGGACTGGAGGAAGTAATTTTAATTTCTTTAAGACTTATCTTTTTGCTGGATAAAAGATCACAGAAAGAGTTGATTCTTCCACCTTTCATTGCTTGTTAGTCTACTTGTTTTCTGTACCCAAGAAGGATCAGGATTGTTGAACTTGTATTGATTACAGAGGTGTGAATCAGATCACAGTCAAAGATAGATATCCTTTGCCTCTTAGAAAAGATATGCTGAGGTCAGGTCATGAAGCACAAATCTTTATAAAGCATGATTTACCATGTGTTTATTTTCTGCAAATAATGGAAGGCAGTAAGTGGAAAGCTGCCTTCTGCACCCTATTTGGGCAGCTTGAATATTGTGTAATGCCACTTGTGTTGTGCAATGCTGCATGATTAAGATGGCTGAAGAACAGATGGATGTCAGAGAATTGGAAGGGTGTCTTCTAAAGACTCCTCTATCTCACCAAAATGAACCTGCATTTTAGTGAACAAGCAATCAACTACTCTGGATTTAGTTCTATGATCTTTTTGGTGGCCAACATTTCATTCTTATCTTCAAACATATGTCCTTGCTTATTCAATTTGTGCCTATATTTGAACATTCTGGACCACTTGTACATTTACAACCAAAATCACTGCCTCCAGAAACTCAGAAACTTAGCATACAAACTCTACAGATTTTTAGCAGATCTTCTATCCTCAGAAGGCTCTTCTGTGATTAAAGTGTTTTCCGTGGACACCTTTTCAAAGAGGCCTAATTTTTCTCCTTTGCCTAGAATGCTGAAATTACCAAATGCCCATTGGCTCTGACTGATATTTTTTTGACTGTGCGCAGATAGAAGATCTTGAAATTCAGAATGTTGAGGAATCTTACACAGCATAGGTATTTTACTAAAAGAAGACACTGAAATATGGACTATCAGTGGTTTAGATGGAAGAATCAGTGGCTGCATTAGCTCTTAGTAGAGGATCTTCAGCAGTAATAATCATCAAAAGAGGTTGTGTGGGTAAAGGAAACATCACTGGAGATGGTGACAAGGCAAAGAAAACAGGGAGAGTCAATCAGTGGTGTCAAATTCCTTAATGCTGATCTTCTTGACATCAAGTGCTGTGACGTTGAATGATGAGCTAACTGTACTGACTAATAATTAGACAAATGTCTCAGTGCTGATTGCTTTGATGTTGAGTGCTTCTTCATGGTGAACAGTAGTGTCTCCTCTATTTTAATGCAGAGGGCTTTGCTTGCTTCAGTAGCACCACTGATCCTACAGTGGAGGATGCGCTTGTCAGTGAACAAGTTGGGATAATGGCATGCTTCAATATCATAATATCAATGTCATCTAGGACTCCCAGAAAGGATCCAAGTGATGCTGATGTAAATGTCACTTCTCTTTAGATCACATGTGGGAGTTCTTTGGAAAAGAGATTCTAGTCGCAGTGGAAGGAGGCACGCTGCCATAATGTTTTCTTCTCAGCCATGAGGTCTACTAACTGGGGCAAATTCCTTGCCATTCTTTCTGGGCTTGCTTTCTCATTTTCTTACAGTGTTTGCACTTCTCTGAATGTGAGGAAGGTAAACAAACCACACTTACAGCAAGGCTGCCTCCTCCTTCCACAGGTCGGGCAATTTACAAATTCTGAAAGGCATTGTCAAAGCTTTGCCTTCAGAAGATGAAAACAGAAAATGTAAATGCTTCAGACAAGTAACAAATATCAAACAAAATAAAGACATGAGAATGGAGTATACGAATAGGATGACAAAAACAATGAAGTGTTCTAAGATCCTCTCAGCATGAGCCAGGAAAAAAAGAACATAGGCTGAAAGGCAAGTGACAATGCACTGTTTCCTTAATGAGACAGTACATGTTTTCGAGCTTCTCTTTAGATTCTGGCTAGAAGATTAGGTTTTCCTCTGTTTATCTTTAACCTTGTGACAATAGGGCTCCTCTGTGCAGCAGTATGGAGGGCTGGTGCTGCAATGATTTTGTTATGTGTAAGCCTTGAATTTAAGCAACCAATAGCTGGTATAGACCTGGGATGTTGTAACTACATTTGAAAATGCCACATTTTACATCTGCGAAATGTATACAACCTATTGTATGGATTTGAATAATTTGGTGTACACATGTGCAGGCGGGTGTAACCTACGTTCATAGTTATCAATGGCGATTCCTACAATGCAGAAGATATATTTAGAAGTCAAAATAATAATCTGAACATTCACTCCAGATTCCTGCCAATGGTAGGTTTTCAAAGACATGTTTCAACAACATGACACATAGGGGGTCATTCCGACACTGACGGTAAAAACCGCCAGGGCCGTGACTGACGGAAAGCACCGCCAACAGGCTGGCGGTGCTTTCCTGCCCATTCACCGCGGTCAGAAAAGGGGATCCGGCGGTTTCCCGCCGGATTTCCCCTGTCTGGGCTGAATCTCCAAGGCGGCGCTGCAAGCAGCGCCGCCATGGAGATTCCGACCCCCTTCCCGCCATCCTGTTCCTGGCGTTTTTTACCGCCAGGAACAGGATGGTGGGAACGGGTGTCGTGGGGCCCCCTAACAGGGCCCCAGCATGATTTTCACTGTCTGCTATGCAGACAGTGAAAATAGCGACGGGTGCAACTGCACCCGTCGCACCCCTGCAACACCGCCGGCTCAATTCGGAGCTGGCTTCTGTGTTGCAGGGCCTTTCCCACTGGGCCGGCGGGCGCTCCCTTGGCGGGCGCCCGCCGGCCCAGCGGGAAAGCCAGAATGGCCTCCGCGGTCTTTTGACCGCGGAGCGGCCAAATGGCGGTAACCGCATGGCGGGCGGCGGTAGCCTAGGTCAGAATGACCGCCATAATAACTTAAATTGTAGACAACCTATTGGATAAATGAGAATATTTTTATATAAACAAAATGTTCTAAGATATCAAAACATTCTAGTATTGACAATTAATAGAATTGAAAAAATACATACCTGTGTATAATGGCCACACACGTCAGAACATGTGCGAGTTTCATAATTGTAATCATTGACCTCCTGTGCCCAGGATTTAGTTGGAAATACTACCACACTGTCACCAGCCATCCAAATATTTTCGCCTAGTGTAGGAAATTTGGAATGAGTGGTTCCATTCTTTTCAATGTTGGGATTGTGATCAAAAATACAGCGTTCTGCCCATCTTTGAGCAATTTCTGATAGCTCGTGGTCCCAAGTCTGCAAAGTTTAGAAGATGAAACAATATGTTATGGACTTTAAATTTCATGCCCTGCAGCAAAGACAATAGCAATATTTTAGCTAAATGGTGAACGAATTTTAACTGCTTTTTCAGTACGTTTTAGAACAAACTGCCAAGGATTTTACAGTATTATTCTGACCACCATGACAAAACATAAGAATAAAACTTATCTGTACCAACACATCGCAAACAAAGGCATACTCAAAGGGCCAGATGTATCAAAGCTTTTTGCATTCGCAAACGGTGCGACTGCCCCAAATATGATACATTGCATTTTGCGAATCAGAAATAGCGATTTCTTAAAAATCGCTATTTCCAAATTGCAAAAGGCTTTTTTCATACATCTGGCCCAAAAATGTCTACAGCTGCAAAACTGGTATGAAAGCAACTAAGAAATCGGCAACACACACGAAAGCAAAACTGTAATTTGTTGGAACCGAGGTTTCTGTGGGGCCGGCGATAACTCAATTACAAAGCATATCCATTAGCATAACACGAGACCACAAAATCAGAAAATAAGCCGTGAAAGCCTCCTTTGCAGGGGAGGCATGCCTGTAAGCCAGAAAGATGCTGTCTAAGAAGCATATAGCTAACAGCCTGCCAAGGAAACATCTAGATTAAAAAGAAATAAACAATTCAGAGACAGTTCTGCATTAGAAGGGAAGGAGAGAGAAGAGTAAGTTACTTACCTTCAGTAACGCTTTTTCTGGTGGATACATTAACTACCTGTGGATTCCTCACCTAAAGAATTCTCCCCTCACGCGAGCTTCGATGGAAATTTCTTCTAGCTCTGCACGTCGACGATGATGTCACAATAGCCCGACTCCAAGCGATGCCGTATGACGTCATCTAGGCAATAAGAAGCCCTTGTCGACGTGCAGACGTCAGTTATCACCATTTTTTACGTGCCTTAGAGGCGAACAGGTGAAAATTTGACCTTGAAGAGAACATAATCACATCAGAAGAAGTGAAAACTCAACATTTATTTCTCTAAAAATAATAAGAAACGAAATATGCCAGTCAAAATCAATCCGTGAGGAATCCACAGGTAGTTAATGTATCCACCAGAAAAAGCGTTACCGAAGGTAAGTAACTTATTCTTCTGATGGATACACCTACCTGTGGATTCCTCACCTAAAGAATAGAGTCCCAAAGCAGTACTACCTCCGGAGATGGGTGCCTGAATGGTCAAACCAAGAAATCCTGCAGCACCGAGTGAGCAAAATGGCCATCCCTCCTAACCTCAGAATCCAAACAATAATGTTTGACAAAAGTATGGAGGGATGCCCAAGTTGCCGCCTTGCAGATGTCAACCACAGGAACACCCCTAGCTAAAGCCGAAGAAGCAGCCTTAGCTCTGGTGGAATGAGCATGAAACCCTACAGGTGGTTGTTTCTTAGCTAAGGAATAACAAAGATTAATACAGAGAATGACCCACCTGGATAGCGTTCTCTTGTGGACTGCTCTGCCTTTCCTCTTCCCCACGTATCCAACAAAGAGCTGATCATCTTGCCTGAACTCCCTCGTCCTGTCGACAAAGAAGCTCAATGCTCTTCGTGGATCCAGTCGGTGGAGCCTCTCTTCCTCCTTGGATGGATGAGGCGGAGGGTAAAAGGAAGAGAGAGTAATAGACTGCCCCAAGTGAAAAGGTGTAACAACCTTTAGGAGGAAAGCCGCCTTGGTCCTTAACACCACTTTGGGGGTTATTACAACTTTGGAGGAGGTATTAATCCGTGCCAAAAGTGACGGTAAAGTGACGGATAAACCACCAGCCGTATTACGAGTTCCATAGAATATAATGGACTCGTAATACGGCTGGTGGTATATCCGTCACTTTACCGTCACTTTTGGGATGGATTAACACCTCCTCCAAAGTTGTAATAACCACCTTTGTCTCTAAAGAAGGAAAGGTATGGAGACTCTACACTAAGAGCCTGAAGCTCACTGACTCTTCTGCCCGATGTTATGGCTACCAGGAATACAGTCTTAAGAACCAGCAAACGCAAAGCACAAGAATGCATTGGTTCAAATGGCGATCCCATTAGAAATGCTAATACCAAGTTAAGGTCCCACTGAGGCATAACAAATGGTGTAGGCGGAAACTTATTAGTGAGCCCCTTAACAAACCTCAAAATAAGTGGTGATTTAAACAAGAAAGGTTGATCTGGGAGGCACAGAAAAGTCAACAGTGCTGATAAATAGCCCTTAACTGTGGCAACTGCACAACCCTTCTGTGCCAAGGAAAGAGCACATGATAATATATCAGACAAGTGAGCCTTTAAGGGATCAGTTCGGTTCTCTCCACACCAACGTACAAATTTAGCCCATGGACTTGCATAGATCGATTTGGCGGAGTGTCGCCTGGCCGATAAAATAACATTCACCACTTCCGGTGGAAGAGAAAAAGCACTCAGATTGCCCCCTTCAATCTCCAGGCATGAAGGTGCAGACCCTGGAGGTGGGGGTGTAGAATCTGCCCCTGCGACTGCGAGAGGAGGTCCACCCTGTAAGGGAGACAGAGCAGAGGGCACAGAGAGAGTTGGAGGAGGTCTGTGTACCACACCCTTCTTGGCCAATCTGGGGCTATCAAGATGACCTGGGCCCGGTCTTGGCAGATCTTCCTCAGAACTCGAGGAATCAGGGGTATGGGAGGAAACGCGTAAAGCAACTGACCCTTCCAGGACATCTGAAACGCGTCCCCCAAAGCTCCTTGCATCGGATACTGGAGGCTGCAAAATAACGGGCACTGCGCGTTCTCCTGAGTAGCAAACAGATGTATCTGTGGACACCCCCACATCTGGAAGATGTAAAGAACCAGATCCGGATGAAGGTGCCACTCGTGATCGACCGAACCGCGTCGACTGAGAACATCCGCACTTACATTCAGAACTCCGGCCAAATGATTTGCTACCAAAGATTTTTCGACCAGAGTCGAAGAGCTTCTCTGCAAAGAAGATACGACCCCACTCCTCCCTGCTTGTTTATAGACCACATCGCAGTAGTGCTGTCCGTCAGGACCTGAACCGACTGACCGCGAATGGAAGGGAGAAAGGCCTTGAGAGCCAGGCGTACTGCCCGCAATTCCAACAGATTGATGTGAAACCTCTGTTCCACTGGAGACCAAAGGCCTTTGCCCTCCAGGTCCCCCAGATGAGCTCCCCACCCTAGAGTGGAAGCATCTGTTACAACTGTGGCCACCGGCGGAGGCAGCGAGAACGGCCTTCCTTGCGACAGGTTGCTGATCGCCGCTCACAACTGAAGATCCACTGCAGTGTCTCTGGTGATTGTGATCGAATCTTCAAGATCCCCTTTGTGCTGAAACCACTGCTTGCGGACGCACCACTGAAGAGCCCTCATGTGCCAGTGTGCATGAGTGACCAGCAGTATGCAAGAAGCAAACAGACCGAGCAGACGAAGGACCTTGAGGACTGGAACTACCGCTCCATTTCGAAACATTGGAATCAACGCCTGAGTGTCCTGAACCCGCTGGGGCGGAGGAAAGGCCCGATTCAATGTCGTGTCCAGTACTACCCCTAAGAACAGGAGGCGTTGAGAGGGCACCAGGTGAGATTTGGGCACATTGATTGAAAAACCCAGGTCAAACAACAACTGAGTTGTCGACTGCAGGTGACGCCGCACGAGCTCCGGAGTCTTAGCTTTGATCAACCAATCGTCCAGATAGGGAAAAACCGCTATCCCTCTTCTTCTGAGCTCTGCCGCAACCACCGCCATCACCTTTGTGAAGACTCGAGGTGCTGAAGTAAGACCAAACGGGAGGACCGCAAACTGATAATGCTGCGATCCCACCACAATCCGGAGACACTTCCTGTGCGATTTGAGGATCGGAATATGGAAGTACACATCCTGCAAATCGACAGACACCATCCAATCTCCTTCGTTCAATGCCAAAAGAACCTGTGAAAAGGTCAGCATTTTGAACTTTTCCTGCCTGAAGAACCAATTCAAAATCCTCAAGTCCAGAATTGGTCTCAACCGACTATCCTTTTTGGGGATCAGGGAGTATCTTGAATAACAGCCCTGATCCCTCTCCTGCTCAAGAACCAACTCTACTGCGCCTTTTGACAATAGGGATAACACCTCCTGTTGCAGTAACAGAAGATGGTCTTCCGAACAGAAGGATGGGCGGGGAGGAAAGGGAGGAGGGAACTCCCGAAAGGGAAGAGCGTACCCCCTCTTCACAATGTCGATGACCCAAGAGTCTGATGTTATAAACTCCCACATTGGAAGAAATTGGGCAAGTCTCCCGCCTACCGGAGACAAGTGAACAGGGAGTGGTGAAGGACTAAGGCTACTTTCCCTGCTGCACCCCTCCCGAGGAAGAGGAAGAGGCAGAGTGCTGCTGGGTGGCTCATCTTGTACGTAGACTGCCCCTGTCCCTGAAGGATCTGTAATGCAGGGAGCTTGCAGATTGTTGTGGTGCCTGGAACCTGCCACGAAAGGAGGAGCCACGTCCAAAACCCCTAAACTTCCTATATGACCTAAAGGTAGAGGAAGTGGCTGCCTCGACACTATGGATGTACCCATAGCCCTTGCCACAGAGTCTGAGGTGTACAACCCAGACTGAATCACCTGGGTCGCCGCCGTCTGAGCGTCCGTTAGCAAATGCAACACCTCTTGTGGCAAGTTAGGATGACCTTTTGCTTCCTCCATAAGGGCATGAATATAACGTCCCAAAATGCAGGTTGTATTGGTCGACTTCAAGGCCATACTGCATGACGAAAAGGCCTTCTTTGCTGCATGGTCCATTTTCTTTGACTCCCTGTCCGCAGGGGTCCCGGGGAATGAACCAGGGGATGACCGGGAGGAACACGATGCCTGAACAACCAAACTCTCCGGAGTTGGGTGTTTGGAGAGGAAGTCCAGGTCAACTGGAGCCGCACGATAGCGCCTTGCTACTGCCCTGTTGACAGCTGTAGAAGTCACAGGCTTTCTCCAAATGTCCTTGATGGGGTCCAGGAGAGCCTCATTGAAGGGCAAGAGAAGCTCTGCCACCACTGAAGCCGGATGCAGCACTTCCGTCAAAAGGTTCCTTTTCACCTCAGCAGCCGGAAGAGGAAAATCTAAAAAGTCTGCAGCCTTCCTTATTACTGAATGAAAAGATGCAGCCTCTTCGGTATACTCCCCAGGGGAAGCCAAATCCCATTCAGGGGAAGTGTCAATACCATTTGCAGTGTCCAGGCCCTGAAAATCATCTGAAGGCTCCAAGATTTCCCTTCCTCCAGATGTTGTCTGCTATATTCCTCCTCCTCCAGGAGGCGCAAAGCTAGTCTTCTGGACCGGAGCCTGGATTTGAGTCCAGGCGTCGATAAGGCATTGGCCGACGCCAAAGATCTTCACCGACGCCGCTCTTCGGATCAATCCGACGCTGGACCCACCGGAGCCACAGGCACCTTGACTGTGGACTGGATCCGTGGAGAATCCACCGGCGCCGGAGTAGCAGACGTTGTAGGCGTCACAGGTCTCCTGGGCGACACCAAGGGCATCGGCGCCGCAGCGGCTCCAGAAGGCAAAAATGGCATAAAGGGTGTTGGCTTGTAAGGAGCCGGAGCACCCAAATTAAAAGCCAAAGGGCCTGACGGACCCGCATGCCCTCCACCGGGTGCCATGGTGGAAAAGATATTGAACATAGCATTTAAAAATGCTGCAGGATCCGTACCTGGCGCCGGGAAAGCTGGATATGTTTGCGGTGTCGGCGCCGGCATATAAGCCGATGATGGACCAGGCATCTCCTGCTCCGGAGAAGCTGCCGGTTCTTGAAGAGGCTCAACTTCAAACACCGACAAAGGTGAAGCCGGAGAAGCCGGAGTCGTAGGAGGCGGAGGAGTGATGGTCGGGCTAATCTCCCACGTCAGACGGCGCCGAGCTGATGGAGATGCAGATCTGGACCTGGACCGACCTGACGGCGCAGAGAGTCTTCATGGCGACGATGAGTCCTCGAAGATTTCGAAGAAGACTCTCTACGATGCCGCCTTTCCTTCCTCTTCTTGGAACGGGCCAGGAAAAATTTAGGCTCTCTTTCTTTAAGTGCCTTAGTGTTTATGTGCTCGCAGGAACCGCATGACTCGACCTCATGGTCAGAACTAAGGCACCATAAACAATTTTCATGGGGGTCAGTGACCGACATCCGACCCCCACACTGGTTACAAGGCTTAAAGCCAGATTTTCTTGGCTGCGACATAGTAACTACAGATGCGCAACTGTAGCTCCCTGTTAGCCTCGAAGAAAAACCGTTATTTGAAGGCATAGAAAAAAGGGAACTGACGTCTGCACGTCGACGAGGGCTTCTTATTGCCTAGATGACGTCATACGGCATTGCGTGGAGTCGGGCTATTGTGACGTCATCGTCGACGTGCAGAGCTAGAAGAAATTTCAGTTGAAGCTGGCGCGAGGGGAGAATTCTTTAGGTGAGGAATCCACAGGGAGGTGTATCCATCAGAATAGGTATGATGTCCTGATTTATGAAACACCTATAGAGACTCTGGAAGGAATTGTATACAAAGCTAACAAAAAAAACTATAGGGACTGATCTAGAATTTGGGAGACTGGTTACTCTGTCATGAACGTGCTAGATATTCCGTACACCGTATTACATGTGCATTATGTTCTACGGCACTTGCGATAAGGTGGATTGGATATCCATAACGTTGTGATGGAGTACCCCGTTAGGACCACAGTTTGTTGATTGTTGATTTTAAAAGAGTTATCTACCAGAAAACCTTTCTAAAGATTGCTGCTTAGCGGGTGGAGGCAAGATGGCAGCATAGACAGATGGCCTGCGAGTTTCTCCACCCATGTCAATCCGAAAATCCCAGAATCAGGCTGTAAAGCAGCAAACGCGACAGTGGATGGTAGTAGCTAAATGCCGTGGCAGGCTCGAGAAAGAGAAGGCAGAAGGACTGGCACAGGGCGCAAAAAGCAAGAAAACTGGCCTGTGATGGTCAGCCAGGAGACAGAGAGCCAGCATATCCAGACAGCTCATAAGGAGCAGTGGACCATGTGTTCCCGACTTACACAGGGGAAGGAGGAAAGGCATGACTAGTGGTGCATAGGGGTGCTGTCAGAAGCAGATGTGTTTGAGAGTAAAAACTAGAAGAAACAGCAGTAAGGACCAGAAGGCCCAGCCTTGAAATGCTAGGCACCCCATTAGAAGTTCCAAAGGGCTAGGTCCTGCAACATAATGCAAGAGCAACCAGGGTAATACTGGTATGTTAATCAGACTTACAGAACATTGCGTGATGAAGTAAGATTACTAAAGTCACAAAGTGGATATAGTGGGTATAACACCGAACCACCCAGCATCCCTAGGACAAGCTATGAATATCCAGGAGAGGACCAAATTCATCAAGGGTTGAACAAGGAGGGGACATCCACATTAACAGGGGAAGGTAACGCTACCCTCATCTCCTCTACCCGTGAGCATCAAAGTTAATAGTAACAAGCCTCCTGGTGTGTGACTGAACAATAAAACAAGTGAGGAACAGGGGGGATACCAACTGACTCCTTTCAGAAAGAGGTAGGGTGATCCTGACTCGCCTACCCAGTTTATCATGTCAGGGGTTTCACACATTTGATGATAGTTTTGGTTAATTCTGAAGTTGTCCTAGGTGAGGTTGAAGAAGATTGGAGGGGGCTAGGAGGCTTTACACAACAAGAGACAAAATTAAGGTAAACCTCATTACCAGGTAGTGAAAGTAGGAATGAGGAAGTAAATACCCAAGGGCAAAAGCTATTGTACAAATCTGAAGGCACCCTATGCAAGGGATTAAGGTTACAAGCCTGAATATAAGGGGCAAGTCCAGAGGATGAGGTTTCAAAAACAACAAGGTGAGGGATGAAATGCCTAAAGTAATCTCAGCCACTGGCAATTGCTTGGGCCACATCCCAAACCATCATTTTTCGCTTACCATGTCACCTCAGTTTGAGCCCTGCCATATGCAAATCAGTCCCTGCTCCCATGGGAACAGACCAGCCCAAACTGCCAAGCCAGGTCCTACCTGAACCATAATACAAGCAACCTAGGACCAGTTTTGCCGTTATTATGAGCTCTTCAGCCAGGTACACCCTGATTCTAGTGGCACAGTGAGCACAGAACTCACGTCTGGGCATACTCATCTCACTTGGGGTGTCAACTGCAACAACACCAATGTGATGGAGGGAATGCTTGAACTAATCTCAGCTGCTAACAACTGCATCCCAATCCATAACTTTCACCCACCAAACCACCTCAGTTTTGATCCACCTGGAGTCATTAGGAGTCATAGACATTTGACAAGCTAGACATACAGATAAAGTATATTTTGCATATTTCAAGTGGTGTATAAAACATATACACTCCTTAACCCCTTTTTAGGTATCTCCAGACCTGCCAACTCTCATGGTGCCATTGTGTGATACACGATATTGGCTTCATTCAAACAGTCACTCAGTGAGGAGTGAACATAGCACGGTGGCAGGGAATATTACATGGATCGCGTCTTTGGAGACTTTTAAAATGGGGATTAGCCTTAGCCAGCTTTTTTATTTTATTATTGCCAGGTTTGTACCTCCCAGATCAACTGGACTTTGTCAGAGTGACTGCATGGCTGCCCAAAGGGCTCATCTGAACTGCTTTGCTGGAAGGACTGCTGGCCCGCTTGTTGCTCTGCTGCCTGTTGACCCCTGACTCTGCTGGAAGGACTCTGCCTCCCTCCTCAAGTGCTCTCCAAGGGCTTGCCTCCTGTTCTGTGGTCTCAGGGCTACCAAGGACTTCACCAAAGAGAAGACAATCCAAAATTTGATGCAACACATGCCTGAATGTCGCAGCGCCTGCTCCACGGCTAAAAACAACCACTGCATCGCCTGCTGGATCGATGCAGCACCTGTTGCCTCAACTCAACGATTTTTGGGTTTTCCACACATCGTCCCTGGATGTCAAAATATCCCAGCATCGCAGTGAGGAACCAAGGATGCGCTCCTAGAAACTAACGCATTGCCTTGCAGCATGGGAAGAAACGAAGCACCGCCTTTGCTGCGCAGGAAAAATGTACACATCACTTTACTTTTCGACACATATCCTCCTCTGCAGCCCCTATGCATTGTTATTTTTGATGCATCCCAGGTACTGAGTGTCAAAAGGATGCAACCACTGATTCTTAATGATTCAGGCTCAGCTAAACCTTTGAAAAGTGATATCTCGACTTTTGCATATTTGATTTTTGTAATTTTGGTCTTATTTTAATCAGATAAATATTATCTATTTTCCTAAACTGGTGTGGAATACTTTTTGTCATGTTTTCACTGTGTTACTGAATAAGTTATTGCACAAAGACTTTATACATTGCTTCTAATTTAAACCTGCCTGCTCTGTTCCAAGCTAGCGGAGGGTGAGCACAGGATAATTTAGGTTGTTTTGTGACTTACCCTGACCAGGAGTGTGGCCCCTACTTAGGCAGGGTGCATACCTCTGCCAACTAGAGACCCTATTTCTAACAGAGCCCATTAGGAGAACCCTGATCTCCTTTTCAGCCAAGGATAACAAAGACAGGAAAAAAACATATTTTGCTAGAAGTGCAGGTAAAAGAATTAGCAAAAGCTCATAAATAATACAAAATGTAGCATAAGCCAACAGCACTTAGTGCCCTGTTTAGCCTATAGATACTGGCAGGACAGAGTATGTCTTACTTAGTCCAAAACAAAAATATTACAAAGGGAATAGTACATTTAGAAAGCTTTTAGCCTGCAAACCCAAAGCTAAGATGGTTAGAGAAGGAACCTCATCAATGAAACCTGTAGTCATAATTGAAGGATTGGAGATCCAAGAAGCCTTTTGAGAATTTTATGAAACACTATGTGCAGCAGAAGACATCCCAGGAGATGGAACCAATGCTCTCCTGCATAAGGTCCTTCTCTCTGGGCTCACTATTTCCCCGCTAGAATGCCCGATCTCAATAGAAGAGATCTCCGGTATAGCGAGACTCAAATCACAGAAAGCATCAGGACCTGATGGGTGCTGTCCCCTTTTTTATAGTACCTATTGCACACTCTTGGTCCCCATTCTAAAAATGCCCGATGAGTGTGACAGAGGAGAAAGGAATAACAATGAAAACTATAATGCATGAGTGTTAGTCCTGACAGCCTTAGGGTGGTCATCCCCCAACTTTTTGCCTGCCTCCCTCCATTGTTCTGACCCTGTTTTTACTGGTCTTAGTACTCTGCGCACTTCACCACTGCTGACCAGTGCTAAAGAGCATATGCTCTCTTCCCCAAGCATGGTAATATTGGTTCCTACCCATGTGGCTTGCTTAATTTATCTATAAGCCCCTAGTAAAGTGCACTACATGTGCCCAGGGCCTATATATTAAATGCTACTAGTGGGCCTGCAGCACTGATTGTGCCACCCACATAAGTAGCCCCTTAACCATGTCTCAGGCCTGCCATTGCAAGGCCTGTGTGTGCAGTTTCACTGCCACTTCAACGTGGCATTTAAAATTGCTTGACAAGCCTTAAATACCCCTTTTTCTACATATAAGTCACCCCTATGGTAGGCCCTAGGTAACCCACAGGGCATGGTGCTATGTAAGTAAATGGCAGGACACGTACCTATGTGTTTTACATGCCCTGGTAGTGGAAAACTCACAAAGTCGTTTTCCACTACTGTGAGACCTGCTCTTCTCAAAGACTAGCATTAGAACTGCCCTCATGCTTTTGAATACTAGATTCTGATACGGAAGGAATACTCAGATCATATTTAGTATGACCAGAATGGCAGTAGAAAATCCTGCTTGCTGGTGAAGTTGGATTTATTAATACTATTTCAGAAATGCCACTTTTAGAAAGTAGGTATTCCTCTGCACTTACTGCCATCTGTGCTTTACAGCCTGTCTCCAGTCCACGTCTGGTCTGTCCTGGTTGACAGCTACCCTTCTGCATTTCACCCAGACAGCCATAAGCTCAGGGGACTCAGTCCCATCTGCATTCATCTGCATACTGATTGGGTCCCCCTTGGCAGGAAGGGTGGAGGGTCTCTCTCTTACATTTCAAAGACCAGGGACCTACCCTCACACAAAGGACCGATAACCCCCCACAGGGATCCCGGCAGGAAGGACTGGGCTGAAAGGGGAACTTGTGCACTTCAAAACCACTCTTTGGAGTGTTCCCCACTTCAAAGGCATTTTTAAGTATATAAACTGGGTCTCTGACCCCACCAAACCAGACACTTCTGGATCTACATCTGCACTCTGTCAGAGGAACTGCCTGGCTCCCAATGGACTCATCTGGACAATTTTGCTGAGCAGGACTACTGCCTTGCTTGTTGCCCGGCTGGCCTTTGACTTTGCTGGAAGGACTGCCTTCCCAAAAAACTGCTGAGCTTGGATTGAGCTGGTCTCATGTTCTGAAGTCCCAGGGACAGCAAAGACTTCATCCACTGGCTTTTAGCTAGTTTCTAACTTCTGACACCAGCACCAACATTACAGCCTGTCCGCTCCATGGACATTGCTGCACGCAACGACCGCAGCCTGCAATGCAGGTCTGACGTTGCTGCAACACCGCAGACGTCACGCAGGGTCATCGCAATACTGCGAAGTCAACACAACACGTCTTGATCAACCGGATACATCGACCCCACCGGTTCACCAGGAAATGACTTATCACCACTGATGCTGCACCAGCTCCCTCTACAACTGGACGGAACCAACACGTGGCCTCCCCCTGCCTCGCAGTGAGGAATGAACAGACGCTTCATCTCCCTGGGCGCTGCAAGGGACTGGCACTGCACCGGCCCCAGCAATGACTCATCTTCCCGACTCCTTGCAACGTCTTTGTTCCCTTGTTTTCAAAAGGTACAGTACCTGGGGGTACCTGTGACTCCGTGACCGACACCGGTGGCGTCGGATTATTAGGAACGACTCCCTTAACAATGCTGTGATAGCCCCGGTTGAAACTATCGTGTTTAGAAGCACGTTAGCGGTATTTAATCTTTAAAAATTCATAACTTCGCTTTTGTACATTGGATATTCATTGGTTTGACCTTATTTAATTCAGATAAATATTATCTATTTTCTTAACATGTGTGGTGTATTTTTGTGGTGTTTTTACTTTTAGTGTTTGAGGTATTGCACAAATACTTTAGACATTGCCTTATTAGTTAAGCCTGCCTGCTCTGTGCCTAGCTACCAGAGGGTGAGCACAGGATAATTTGGGTTTTGTTGTGACTTACCGTGACTAGGATTGTGGTCCCTACTTGGACAAGGGTGTATACCGTTGCCAACTACAGATCCAATTTCTAACAATGAGGTCTCCATCAGAGTACTGCCCAAACTGGTAAAAATCTGCAGCTGTGTGTGGCTGATCTCCCCGTTAAAAATCAATACTAATCTATTCACTCAGATGTTTGCCAGATGTAGGGGACCCAGATGAGACTGGCATTATTCCAGGAAGGAATTGGGCAACGAATACAAAATGTATTCTTCAAACATAAGTAAGATCTGTTTCTATCTGTTGATGGCAAAAAAGCATTCAACAGAGTGTACTGGCTTTGTCTCTCTAGTGCTCTGCGCTCGATTTGGCTAAAAGTTTATCCTGTATTTTTAGCAATTACAACGAGCTGCATGCCGGAGTTTGGTTTAACTGTGACTCCATAGACCAGTTTTGTATTGCTTGGGGCACAGGGCAGGGCTGTCCTCATCCCCCTCCTCTTTGCACTATATATGGTGTCCCTGGCATTTAAAAGTAGGCCAGACAGCAACATAAAGGAGTGAGGACTGGACAAAACAAACGCAAAATCTGCGTCTATGCTGATGACATTCTCATGGCCTGGGGCATATCTTGGTCAGTATGATTGGGGGTGTGAGTTTAAGATTCCCAATAATCATGTTGGGGCCATCTTGTTAAAACACATGATAAGAGAAGCAGGACATGCAGGGGTTTTAGAGGCATTGGAAAGAGAGAGTACGGATTATTAGGGGTACTTAAAATGCAATATTTTTAAAGCTAATAAACATTTTTTTTGCATAACTTTTTCATTGATGTTCAAAAACATGGCAAATTTCCACATAACATATATCCGACTCATTGTATTCTTCATCCAATTAAACATTCCCAGGGCAACATCAAGATTTACCATGGCTGACATTTTACTCCCATCATCTTCCCCCATTTTACCAATCATGTATTTCTCTTGTTGCATCTCCCTTCCCTCTGTGTGACGTGGGGTGTTTGTGCATGGCCTATGGAGGGGCAGGGCATGGGTCTAGTGTGATACCTCGATAGTCTGCCCATTCCTGCCAAATCTTAGCATATTTCTTGGGAAATTGTCATGCCTGATAAACAGGTCTCTCTAAAGTCATGCAGTGGTCCATGCACAAGGCCTACTTGGTGCTCTTGGGGCAGCTTGCGACCTCCACTCCTCAGCAATATCTATTTTCCCTATCACCAGCCCCACCTGCAATGAAGATCTTTGGTGCCTGTTCCCCGCTATCCTTTCCGCAATGTGTAGGAGTATCAGTTTTGGGTCTCTAGGAACAGCCATCTTAATGCCCCAACCACAGTATAGAGGACGTGCATCCAGTGCGCCTCCAAGGAAGGACATTGCCAGAAAGTGTATAGGTCTCCGTCCGGGCGGTCGCAGCCAGGGCACCTACCCAAGGAGATCAACCCCATCTTGTGCAGCCGTGTGAGGTACGTTCTATGTAGCACTTTAAACTGAAGCTGGCGTGCAATTGCAACTTCCTTTGGGGCCACCAGGGCCTCATTCCAGTCTTCTTCATCGAAGGGGCCCAAATCGACCACCGAAGCCTCTTGCACCCCACCATACAGTCCAGCAGTTCCGAACTAGCATGCAGTAAATGTCTGCCAGTTTATTTTTCCTTAATATTTGTCAGGAACACCTTGGCCTCCTTGTGGCAAACAGGGCTAGAGCATATGCCGGAGTTGGAGACACCTAAAAAATTGGGATTGATAGAGGTAATACTCAGTCTGCAGTACCGAAAAGGACTTCATTATTCCTTCTTGTGGGATGTCTCCTAGGGTGGAGAAGCCAATTAGGTCCCAGGTGGCGAACCACCCCCCAATGGCCCTCCACAAGAGGGTCTCCAAGGGGATTCTGGATGCCTACCCTATGACTCTAAGCTTCTCTGACCATGTTTTCAGCACCATCCATGTGGCATACTCCCCCATATAAGAGGTCAGGTAGGTTGGTATGTCCCACGGCCTAACACTTCGATCTATAGGCTGGGTCACCAAAATCCATAAACCATCAATCGTTCAGGACCAAGAGGTGGGCCGCCCTACAGTATAACAGCAAGTTTGGTGTGGCCAATCGGCTGCCGAACACTGTCTCAGAACACTTCCCCAGAGACACCCGTGGGGCTCCCCCTCTCCACAACAGGGACCGCAATAGGGTATTGACCTGTGAAAAAAAAGAATGGCCTATTGGGTATTGGAAGTTTTAGGGCTGGTATTCTGGTTTTGGCAGGGCCACCATTTTAACGATGGCTGAACGACCCATCAGCGACAACAGCAAGGTGGATCAGAATTTTATATCCTTCGCCAGCACCCGGACAATGGAGTTTAGATTACATTAGTGTGAAACAGATCTGTCCAGAGTAATATAAACGCCCAAGGTGCATTCCAGGAACATGGCCCTATATGGTATATAGCTGACGTAGTCACATACATATGAAGGCCCGAATATTTGTAGTATGTACATGGGTCCTGATTCCTCTCGATTGTCTAAGAACGTCAGAACGTTGTCTGTGTAAAGAGATATCCTATCACTCATCTCCTCTGCCCACCGAAATCCCTGAAACAGAGCGTCCACCCACACTTATATTGCTAGGGGCTCTACAGCCAGCGCTAATAGAATAGGTGAGGGGGACAGCCCTGACGGGTTCCTCACCTGATACTGAACTACGACAAAAGAGTTCCCCCTATTCGTACCCACCCCACCAGGTTGGCATATAGCAGGCAGACATAGCTAATGAAATGCAGGCCAAATCCATAGTGCTACAGCAAGTAGAAACGATACTCCTAACTTTGTGGAAATGTACCATAAGCAGCACCCAGTGGCCTGGCAGGTCTCTGCTCAATTCTAAGGCATTATATACCCTCCTAATGTTGTGTCTGGTTGCCCACTGGGGCATAAATCCAAATTGGTCGGTGTATTAAGTGTGAGAATAACCCATTCAGTCTATTTGCTAGCATCTTGGCCCACGCCTTTACTTCGGTGTTCAGCAAAGATATAGGTCTGTATCATTTGCATTTCACTCCTGAGAAGCCGGGCTTTGGCATTAACACTTTTTTGACAGCCCTCAAGTCACTGGGCATTTTGGCCTGTTCCGTTGCTTCACTGAACATACCTAGCATCTGGGAGCCCACAGTGGGCCAGAGCAGGTGCCAAAATTCAGCTGGAAATCCATTAGGTCCCATTGATTTTTCTGCATTCAGCTGGCCCAACGCTGTATCCAGCTCTTCACAAGAGGCTTCCTCTTCTAGAGTATCCAGTTGGTCAGCTTTAATCACGGGAGTGGCACATCATTTAGGAACTGTTCTAGATCATCTAGTGGGCCATCCAGTTGCGTTCCATATGGGTTCAGTAGTTGTAGGAAAGTACCCTTTTCTTGGCATGGTTACCCCCACTTTTTTCCTGCTGTCAGTGTGTTTTGACTGTGTTCATTGGCATCCTGCTAATCAGGACCCCAATGACTGTGCACTCTCCTCTACATGTGGTTGCTGAGGACTTAGCACACACCACAACTGGCATACTGGAGCCCCCCACTTAAGTCTCTAGTACATGGTACTTAGGTACCCATGGCGTTGGGGCACCAGGGGTTCCCCTTGGGCTGCCGCATGTATTGTGCCACCCATGGGAGCTCATGCAAAATGTGCCTGCAGGCCTGCCATTGCAGCCTGCGTGAAAAGGTGCACGCACCCTTTCACTACAGGTCACTGTAAGTCACCCGTATGGTAGGCCCTCCTAGCCCAGAGGGCAGGGTGCAAGTACCTGTGTGTGAGGGCATCCCTGCAAGAGCAAAGGTGCCCCTACGAACTCCAGCTCCATTTTCCTGGACTTCGTAAGTGGGAGGAAGCCATTTTACCCGGGTACTGGACACAGGTCACTGCCTGTGTCCAGCTACATAATGGTAACTCCGAACCTGGGCATGTTTGGTATCAGAGATGACAGAATAATACCACAATACTGTTGCCAGTATTGGTTGTATGATATAATGCACTCTGGGGACTCCTTAGAGGACCCTCAGCATTGCTTCTACCAGTCCTCTGGGGTTTTCCAGGCAGCCCGCGCTGCTGCCACCCCATAGACTGGTTCATGCCCTCCTGCCGCTTAGCCAGCTCCAGCAGAGGAAGACAGAACAAAGGATTTCCTTTGGGAGAGGGAGGCAACACCCTCTCACGTTGGAAATCGGTGTTACGTGGCTTGGGAGCGGGAGCCTCCCCAAGCCACCGGCATGCTTTGAAGAGCACATTTGGTGCCCTCCTTTCATAAACCAGCTTGCACCAGTCTGGGGACCCCCAGCGAAACAGGACAATGGAAAAGGGAATAACAACTGCCCTGTTCATCACCACCCCTGGGGTGGTGCCCAGAGCTCCTCCAGGTGGCTGCTTGATTCTACCACCTTGAATTCAAGGTGGGCAGAGGCCCCTGGGAGCATCGGAGTGGCCAGGTCAGGCAGGTGACGTCCCAGCCCCCTCCTGACAGATAGTCACCCTGCTAGGTGACTAATCCCCCTTCCTGGCCTCATTAGGGTCTCCCTCCAGGGTGGGTCATCAGATTTGACATTTAAGATCCCAGTTTTGCTGCATCGTTTACTTTATCTTCTGACCACCGGGACTGCAACAGGACCCTCCAGGAATTGACAAACTGCAACTCCAGTGATCGATCCGCTCTGCAACATTGTTTCTCCGGCTCCTCCTGGCAACTGCAACATTTCCCTGGCTGTGCATACTCTGAGGGCGACGAGTCTTCAGCCTGAACAAGAAGAAATCTCCCTTAGAGTGAACAAGTTATTCCCCTTCATCCGCAGGTACCATCTGCAACGATGACCGGCTGCATGGATTCTCTGTCCTTCGGAACTGAGTGGATCCTGCATCACAGATGGTGATCTGGAGTGGTCCCCTTGGTCCTCCCTACCACTTGTCCAACTTGTGAGACAGTAAGTCCTCGCCTCTCCTTGCAGGACAGTATCCCTGTGCACCACGACTCTTGCAGCTACCAAGGTTTATTTGTTCCTCCTCCAAGGGATTTTCAGGCTTCATGTAGGCCTGGCCTCCAGCACGCTGCTCTGCAATGCACAGTCTCCTGCCTGCTGCTCCAGGGACGTGGGACTCCTCTCAAGGTGTGTTGAGAGGGCCTCATTGCGACTCCTGTGCCTGCTGCCTGTGAGTTGCCTGTGGAAGCTGCATCCTCGTCTTCTGACTCTCCTCACTGCTTAAGGTCACCTGGGACTCCCCTCCTCAGGTTGAGTCCCCCTGGACCTTGCTGGCTCTCAGCAGCTCTGCAACTCTTCCTCCACAACTTATCCCTTTGCCAACGCTTGGTGGTTGTTTTTCAACACCACTGACTGACTGCAACTCTACTTCTGGCTTCGGACATCACCTGCATCACTTCTGGAACTCCTGTCCTGCTCCAGTGCTGCACAGCCGACTCCCTGTCTCCATCGTCGACCTGGTCCTGCATCTCCAGAAGGGTGGGTAGGGGCTCCTGTCACAACCAGACACTCCAACTTCTCTTGCAGATCCTCTTCGGTCAGGATCCACCTTTGGTTTCTTCCAGTCTTGCTTGAGTCTTGCACAGTGCTTTTCCAAAGTTTACCTGTGGGTTTGGGGAAAAAACAGGTACTTACCGCTTCTCTCCTGGTCGCTTAGGGGCATCCTGGTACTTACCTTTTGGGTTCATAGTGCCTCTAGCTTTTCTCTATCGATTCCACTTCCTTGGGTGGGGGACTGCCTTTTACATTCCACTTACTTAGTATATGGTTTGGTCTCCCCCTAGGGCCTTCACTATTTTCTATTGTTTTACTATTTGCTATTGTTTTCTATGCTAATCACTGACTTATAATGTGTATGTAACAGTATTTTACTTACCTCCTAGTGGAGTATTGCCTATACAGTATTTTAGTATTTGTGTTACCATAATAAAGTACCTTGATTTTTGCAACACTGTGTGGTTCCTTCATGTGTGTAAGTGCTGGGTGACTGTAGTGGTATTGCATAAGCTTTGCATGTCTCCTAGGTAAGTCTTGGCTGCTCATCCACAGCTACCTCTAAAGAGCCCTGGCTTCCTAGACACGGTCTACACCTCACTAAAAGGGGATACCTGACCTGGTAAAAGGTGATAATACCATAAGTGCTCACCACACACCTCGCCAGGACAATGCTGGCAGCCAGGAGGAGTAAGAATTAGAAGCTGATCCTCCAGCCTTAGACAGGGTAGACCTAGACTACAATGGGGACGGTCAGGAGGAACTTGGGGAACACCACAGCCATGTTAGGAACACTGCAGTTATTGAGAAGGTGGGTCATTCCAGTAGGCCCACCTTCACTCCTAAACAGGTTGGTACAGAGGGTTCCCAGGAGGAGGAATAGATCATCCTCTGTCCATTCCCATGTCTTCTCAGCCTCTGAGGGACCCACTGCTTCAGCTTAGGGGAAGATTCCATAGATAGGCAGCTTAGGAAACTGAGGTTGGAGGAGGCCAACCTGAGGCTGCAGCAGCAACAGCTGTACCTAGATAGGGAGGCCTTGGCAGTGGAGAGGGAAAGGCAGGATTTGGGGTCAGCATCCCTTGGTGGCAGCAATTTTAGCTTAGGGGCACCAGAATCAGGGAGGACCCTTATGAATCCAGGAACATGAGCAAGATAGTCCCCCCTTACAAGGTGGGCAATGACATCTCAAATGATTCACTGCTTTGAAGCGGGCCTGTAAAGTTCAAAAGGTCCCCCAAAGACAGTGGGCAGCAATATTCTGGCTATCCAGAAAGCAAAAACAGAGACAAACTTCTCACTGTCAGAGAGGAAGATGCAGACAACTATACAGCTTTGAAAAGTGCACTATTAGATGGATTTGGTTTGACCACTGAACAATACAGAATCAAGATCAGGGAAACCAAAAAGGAGTCCTCCCAAGATTGGGTAGATTTTTTTAACTGTTCTGTGAAATCTTTGAAGGGCTAGTTGTATGGGAGCAAAGTAAGTGACTACCAGGGCTTATGCAACCTAATTCTGAGAGAGCACATTTTGAATAACTGTATATCTTGTCAGCTGCATCAGTACCTGCTAGACTATGATCTGACCTCTCCCTAAGAATTGAGAAAGAAGGCAGACACATGGATCCGCACCAGAGTGAGTAGGAACTCTCACACTGGGGTGACAACAAAAAGAAGGAAGCAGGTACGTCTCAAGACAAGGGTGGGGACAAAGAAAAACAAAAAGAGTCTTCATCAAGCCCACAAACCTCCTCTGGGGTTGGAATAAATCCTCTTCCACTTCTTCCAATTTTAAAAAGCCTTGGTGTTACATGTGTAAACACAAAGGCCATAGGGCAGGGGACAGCTCCTGTCCTAAGAAAGGTACCAAGCCTCCCACCACTACTAAGCCCACTCGTACTCCTAGTGCCCCTAGCAATAGCAGTAGTGGTGGGAACAACAATAATAGTAGTTAGTCCAAAAGTGTAGCTGGGCTCACCTTGGGGACTGTAGTGGGATCTGGGCTAGTTAGAGAGACCACTGAGCCTTTGTAGATCTCTGATGGGGGCATTCATTTTGCCACCCTAGCTGCCTGTCCCCTTAAAATGGGTAAGTACAGGCAGCATCTCCTAATCAATGGTGTTGAGGCTGAGGTGTACAGGGACACAGGTGCCAGTGTCTCTACAGTGACTGAAAAACGGGTGTCTCCTGATCAACACCTACTTCGTCACACGTACCAAGTGACTGACTGATGCTCATAAGAACACTTTGTGCCACCCCATTGCAATTATTGATTTCAGCTGGGGGGAGGGGTTAATAGCCCTAAAAAGGTTTTGCAGAGTCCTTTGATCTACTTGTAGAATGTCTGCTAGGTAACGACTTGGGGACCCTAAGCCTGGTGCCACCAGGAGACTGGTAATCCCTCTGAAGTTAAGGGAGTTCCTGTTAACTCTAGCTCATGATATTGTCCTTGTAGGGCACTTGGGGCAAAGCAAGACCTGGGACAGACTTGTCCCTCAATTTCACTGGCCCCATATGTCAGAAGACACCAAGATTTCTGTTGCTCCTGTGTCACTTGTTAAGCCACTGGCAAGACAGGTGGTACACCAAAGGCCCCTTTAATTCCACTACCAGTGGTTAGGGTGCCCTTTGAGAGAGTTTGGTGGATATTGTTGTCCCCCTGGACCTTCCACCAATCTCTGGTAATAGATTCATCCTGGTGGTAGTGTACCATGCCACCAGATACCCAGAGGCCAGAGGCCATTCCTCTTAGGACTACTAAAGCCCCTGCAGTGACCAAAGCCCTTCTGGGACTTTTCTCTAGGGTGGGTTTTCCTAAAGAGGTGGTATCAGGCAGGGGTGCAAACTTCATGTCTGCTTACCTTAAAGCCATGTGGAAGGAGTGGGATGTTACTTACAAGTTCACTACCCCATACCACCCTCAGAAAAGCTCAGAAGGAGGTAGGATGTCCTGTTACCTTGCCTCCTCTTCGCCTATAGGGAAGTTCCTCAGAAGGGAGTGGGCTACAGCCTTTTTGAACTTCTACTTGGGAACGCTGTTAGGGGTCCCCTTGCTCTTGTTAGAGAAGGCTGGGAGCCACCACTCAAGCCTCCCAAACAAGACATTGTGCACTATGAACTTGGCTTCAGATCAAGGATGGCTGAGTACATGACGAGGGCCACTAAAAACCTTCAGGCCAGCCAAGAATTACAGAACCAATGGCATGACTAGAAGGCTGTGCTGACTATTTAGATGCCAGGACAGAAGGTGTGGGTCTTGGAGGCTGTGGCTCTCAGGTCACTCCACGACAAAAGGAGTGGACCATGCACTATTGTGGTGAGGTCACCTACTTGGTTGACCTAGGCACTCCTAGAAGACCCCGATAGGGTGCTTCATGTAAACCGCCTGAAGCCCTACTATGACAGGTCTGACATGACCTTGCTCATGGCAAATGATGAGGGACAGGAAGAAGAGAGTGACCCTCTCCCTGATCTCTTCTCTCACAATACAACAGATTGCTCAGTAAATGGGGTTGTAGTTGCAGACTGCCTCTCTGAGTCACAAAAGGATGACTGCAGAAACATCCTGGGACAGTTCCATGAACTCTTCTCCCTGATACCTTGCCAGACTACATGGTGTGAACACACCACTGACATAGGAGACAGCTTGCTTGTTAAAAGCAAAATTTGCAGGCAACCTGACCAGGTCAGGGAATGCATCAAATCTGAAGTCCAGAAGATGCTAGACCTAGGAGTCATTGAGCCTTCAGACAGCCCCTGGGCTAGTCCTGTAGTGTTTCTCCTAAAACCTCACTCTCAGAATGGCAAAAGAGAAATGAGGTTTTGTGAAGACTACAGGTGTCTCAATACTGTTACTAACACGGACGCTCATTGTTAGAAATGGGGTCTTTGGTTGGCAGTCAGGTTACCCCCTGTCCAAGCAAGGACCCTCACTCTAGTCAGGGTAAAAGAGAATCACCCTCAGCTAACCCCTGCTCACCCCTTTGGTAGCTTGGCACGAGCAGGCAGGCTTAACTTCAGAGAGCTAGGTGTAAAGTAGTTGTACCAACACACACAGTAACTCAATGAAAACACTACAAAATGACACAACACAGGTTTAGAAAAATAGAAAATATTTATCTAAACAAAACAAGACCAAAAAGACAAAAATCCACCATACACAAGTCAAGTTATTAATTAAAATGCAAAAAGAGTCTTCATGTTCTTTTAAACACAAAATTAACGCTGTTAGCATGAAAATGTAGCTGGGTTGCGTTAAAATAACCCGCACAGGCGAGTGTGCGTCCCAAAAAGTAAGCACTGTGTCGATTTCTCACCCACAAGTGAGGTCATGCATCGTTTCTCCTTCTCTGGTCCAATCAGCGTGCGTCGTTTCTTTCCCTGCAGGAGAGAGATGGGTGGATCCGGACAAGACACCTCGGGTTGGGCAGGCTTGTGTTGTTTTTCTGCGCCAAACGATTGCGCCGTTGCAGCCTCCATCAGCGATGCTGAGCGTCGTTTCTCCAGCCAGGTGCGTCGATTTTACAGCTGCGCTGCATCAATTTCAGCCGCGGAGCCAGCGGCGCATCGTTTCTTTAGCCGCTCTCGGAGGTTGCGTAGGAAATTTCCCTGCACGGTGACCTGTGCGTGGATCTCCAACCTTGGTCCACCAGCTTCACCTGTCAAGGCCCCAGGAACTGGATAGGGCACCACTTGGCAGGGCAGGAGTCTCAGTAGAGGCTCCAGGTGCTGGCAGAGAGTCTTTGCTGTCCCTCTGACTTCAACAACAGGAGGCAAGCTCAGTTCCAAGCCCTTGGAGAGTTCTGCACAAGCAGGAAGGCACACAAAGTCCAGTCTTTGTCCTCTTGCACAGGCAGAAGCAGCAACTGCAGGATAGCTCCACAAAGCACAGTCACAGGCAGGGCAGCTCTTCTTCCTCAGCTCTTCTCCAGGCAGAGGTTCTTCTTGGTTTCCAGAAGTGATCTAAAGTCTGTGGTTTTGGCTGCCCTTCTCATACCCATTTTGCCCTTTGAAGTATGTCTCCCTTGTTTGTGAAATCCTGCCTTACCCAGGCCAGGCCCCAGACACATACCAGGGTGTTGGAGACTGCATTGTGTGAGGGCAGGCACAGCCCTTTCAGGTGTGAGTGACCACTCCTCCCCTCCCTCCTAGCACAGTTGGCTCACGGGGAGCTCCTTTTGTGTCACTGTCTAGAGAGAGGTGCAACCAGCCCAACAGGCAAACTGACCCAGACAGGGAATCCACAAACAGGCAGAGTCACAGAATGGTTTAAGCAAGAAAATGCAAGTCAAATTGGCAGGTTAAAACTGCACACACAGGCACTGCAGTGGCAGGTCTGAGACATGATTACAGAGCTACTAATGTGGGTGGCACAACCAGTGCTGCAGGCCCACTAGTAGCATTTGATGTACAGGCTCTGGGCACCTCTAGTGCACTGTACTAGGGACTTAACAGTAAGTCAAACATGACAATCATGGATGAACCAATTACATACACATTTTGCAAAGGAGCACTTGCACTTTAGCACTGGTTAGCAGTGGTAAAGTGCCCAGAGTAACAACAACAGCAAAAAACAGAGTCCAGCACACATCAACAACCTGGGAAAGAGAAGCAAAAGGTTAAGGGAGACCATGCCAAGGATGAAAAGTCTAACACTCATCCTTTCCCTAGGGCAGATGAGCTCACAGATACACTGGTTTCTGCCAAGTATCTGAGCACCTTTGACCTGACTGCGGGCTACTGGCAGATCAAGTTGTCAGAGGATGCCAAACCCAAAACTGCATTCTCCACTCCTAGTGGGCACTATCACTTAACTGTGATGCCCTTTGGACGAAAGCATGCACCTGCCACATTCTAAAGGCTAGTGGATAAAGTTCTCCAAGGCTCGGAAGCTTCAGTGCAGCTTATCTAGATGACATAGCTGTCTTTAGCTCCACCTGGAGGGACAACCTGGTCCACCATTGGAATGTATTGGAGGCCCTGAAGAAAGCAGGCCTCACTATTAAGACCTCAAAGCACCAGACAGAGCAGATAAAAGTAGTTTATCTGGGCCACTTACTTGGTGGAGGCCATATCCATCCATTACAGGGCAAAATCCAGACCATTCTGGATTGGAATGCTCCTACCAAACAAACCCAAGTCAAAGCCTTCCTAGGCCTCACAGGGTATTACCGGAGGTTCATTAAGAACTATAGCTCCATTGTAACCTCTCTAAATTATCTCACCTCCAAGAGAATGCCAACAAACGTTTTGTGGACAGCTAGCTGCCCTAGGCTTTTGAGGAGCCTTAAAATGCCATGTGCTCTGCTCCTATATTAAGAAGCCCTGGCTGCTCCAAGCAATATATTGTACAGACAGATGCTTCTGTGGTAGAGGTAGGGGCAGTACTGTCTCCGCTAAATGAAGAAGGCCAGGATCAACCTGTAGCTTTCATTAGCACGAGTTTGACCCCCAGGGAATAGAGTTGGTCAACTATAGAGAGGGAGACCTTTGCTGAGGTCTGGGCTTTGAAGAAGCTGATACCATACTTATTTGGCACTCGCTTCATTATTCTAACATACCACAAGCCCCTCCTATTGTTAAAACAGATGAAAGGTGAAAATTCCAAACTTTTGAGGTGGTCCATATCCCTACAGGGAAAGGACTACGCAGTGGAACACACACTAGGTGTAACCACTTCAAAGCAGATGGACTCTCCATATATTTCCATTTGGACAATGAAGACTCAAATGAACAAGGTTAGCCTTATTGCCCTTTGTTATGTAAGAAAGTACCCTCTTTTTGGCATGTTTACCCCCACTTTCTACGTGTTGTCAGTGTGTTTTGACTGTGATCACTGGGGTCCTGCTAACCAGGACACTAGTGACTGTGCTCTCTCTCTCTAAATGTGGTTGCTTAGTACTTAGCACACCCCACAAATGGCATACTGGTGCCCCTTGTAAGTCCCTAGTATATGGTACTTAGGTACCCAGGGCATTGGGGCACCAGGGGTTCCCCATGGGCTCGAGCATATTTTGTGCTACCCATGGGAGCCCATGCAAAATGTGTCTGCAGGCCTACCATTGCAGCCTGGTTGAAAAAAAACCTTTCACTACAGGTCATTGCATCATGTCACTTTAAGTCACCCCTATGGCAGGCCCTTTTAGCCCAAAGGGCAGGGTGCAAGTAGCTGTGTGTGAGGGCATCCCTGCAAGTGCAGAGGTGCCCCTATGAAACCCAGCTCCATTTTACGGGACTTCGTAAGTACGGGGAAGCCATTTTACCTGTGTACTAGATACAGTACCCGGGTAAAATGGTGTATGCGGTGTATTATGTGTCCAGCTACATAATGGTAACTCCGAACCTGGGCATGTTTGTCGGAACCATACCCCAATACTGTTGCCAGTATCGGTTGTATGATACCAAGCACTCTGGGGGGTCCTTAGAGGACCCCCAGCATTGTTCCTACCAGTTCTCTGGGGTTTTCTGGGCAGCCCTCGCTTCTGCCACCCCACAGACAGGTTTTTGCCCTCCTGCTGCTTAACCAGCTCAAGCAGAGGAAGGCTGAACAGGGGATTTCCTTTGGGAAAGGGAGGCAACACCTTTTCCCTTTGGAATTAGGGGTTACATGGCTTGGGAGGGTTGCATAAACTGGTTTGCACCAGTCCAGGGACCCCCCGTCCCTGCTCTGGCGTAAAACTGTACAGTGGAAAGAGGAGTAACCACTCCTCTGTCCATTACCACCCCAGAGGTGGTGCCCACAGCTCCTCCAGGTGGCACTTGATTCTGTCATCTTGAATCCAAGGTGGACAGAGGCCCCTGGGAGCATCTGAGTGGCTAGGTCAGGCAGGTGACATCACAGTCCCTTCCTGATAGGTGGTCACCCTGCAAGTTGACCAATCCCCCTTACTGGACTAATTAGGGTCTCCTTCCAGGGTGAGTCTTCAGATTCGATGTGCAACATTCCATCAGGACTCCACAGGATCGTTTATTTCATCTTCTGGCCACAGGGACTGCAACTGGACCCTCCAGGAACCCACAATCTGCAACTCCAGCGACGACTCCACTCTGCAACATTGTTTCTCTGACTCCTTCTAGCAACTGCAACATTTCCCTGGCTGTGCATCCTCTGAGGGTGACAGGTCTTCACCCTGCACAAGAAGCAAGAATGAATCTCCCTTGGAGTGAAGAAGTCACTCCCCTGAATCCGCAGACACCAACTGCAACACCGACAGCCTGCGTGGATCCTCTCTCCTCTGGAACTGCATGGAGCCTGCATTACAGGTCATAGTCTGGAGTTGTCTCTTTGGTCCTCTCTACCAGCAGTCCAACTTGAGAGATGGTAAGCCCTTGCCTCTCCTTGCAACACTTGAGGCTACCAAGGCTTGTTTGTTCATCCTCCAAGGGATCGTCAATTAATCACTCAATCAGTGCTTGTATAGCACCCGTTAGGGCCGCAAGGCTCCATGTAGCCCTGGCCTCCAGCACTTTTCCCTCCAAAGCACAGTCTCCTGCCTGCTGCTCCAGCGATGTGGGAGTCCTCTTCAGGTGTGCTGAGTGGTCTCACTGCGACTCCTGTGCCTGCTGCCTGTGAGTTGCCTGTGGGAGCTGCATCCTCATCTTTTGACTCTCCTTACTGCTGAGGGTCACCTGGGACTCTCCTCCTCAGGTTAAGTCTCCCTGGGCCTTGCTGGTCCCCGGCAGCTCTGCAACTCTTCATCAGCGACTTATGCCTTTGCCAACGCTTGTTGGTGGTTTTTCAACACCACTGACAGACGGCAACTCTTCTTATTTCATGGGATATTGCCTGTATCACTTCTGGAACTCTTCTCATGTTCCATTGCTGCACAGCCGACTCATTGTCTCCATCGTCGACCTGGTCCTGCATCTCCAGAAGGGTGTGTAGTGGCTCATGCCACAACCGGATGCTCCAACTTGAACTGGACTTGTTCCCCTTCTCTTGCAGGTCCTCTTCTGTCAGGATTCACCTCTGGTGTCTTCTAGTGTTTTCCTAGGTCTTGCACAGCCCTTTTCTAAAGTTTACCTGTGGGTTTTGGGAAAAAAACAGCTACTTACCTCCTGGTTGCTGGGGTCATCCTGGTACTTTTTGGAGTTCCTAGTCCCTACAGCTCCTCTTTACAGATTCTACTTCCTTGGGTGGGGGAACTACCTTTTAAATTCCACTTACTTAGTATATGGTTTGGTTTCCCTCCTAGGGCCTTCACTATTTTTTATTGTTTTACTATTTGGTATTGATTTCTATGCTAATCACTGACTTTGAGTGTGTATATAATAGTGTGTTAACTCACCAACTAGTGGAGTATTGCCTATACAGTATCTTACTATTTGTGTTACCATAAGAAAGTACCTTTATTTTTGTAACACTGTGTGGTTCTTTCATGTGTGTAAGTGCTGTGTGACTGTAGTGGTATTGCATAAGCTTTGCATGTCTCCTAGATAAGTCTTGGCTGCTTATCCACAGCTACCTCTAGAGAGCCCTGCCTTCCTAGACACTGTCTACATCTCACTAATAGGGGATACCTCGACCTGGTAAAAGGTGATAACACTATAGGTTCTCACCACACACCAGGCCAGCTTCCTACAACAGTAGGCCACAAACTTGGCCGCAATATCTGTGCTGCCCATCACCCGAGTACCGTTATCCCTCTGCAGGAACATCACAGTTTATCCTGACCAGTGGGACATCCAAAGCCAAAGTAACGTTCTGCTCATTTTGTTAGCCCACTGGTATATATGGCTGCGGGTGACCATCCAAGCCTCCCAAGCTTCTTGGGTAAGTTCCTTTTTAAGAACGCGTTTAGCATGAAGGGAGTCTCGAAGGACCTCCTCTTGCATAGTGGCCAAGTATTGGCTCGCAAGGGATAGTAATCATGTAGCAAGGTCATCCACCCTTTGGCGACGGCAGGCCTGCTGGCTCTTGCAGTAGCTTATTACTACCCCTTGGACTGTGGCCTTCTGAGCCTCCCACAGAACCCCTGGGCAGTCAACAGAGCCAAGATTCTCTCAGAGAACTTCTGGCTTCACTGTATGCACGTAGTCGTAAATTTTCCATCTCGTAGGTACCACCCATTGAGACACCAGTTGGATGCTGCCCTAAGGGCTCCCACTCCTCCGTCATAAGCACCGGGGAATGATCTACGAGACCCCTTGCCATTAGATCTATCCTTCGTATATGGTGACCCTCTCACCGAGGGATCACACAGTAGCCTAATCTGGATAAGGAGCGATGTGCTCCGGAATACAATGTGTAGGCCATCTCCGTTGGGTGATGGAGCCCTCCAGACATCGACCACCTTCTGATTATGCAAGAACCTGGGCAGCAATATATATGCAAGAATACAGCAAGCAAAGTAGGGCCACCTCCAGACCCCATTAAAGTTCACCCCTACGAACCATGGTGCATCAGGTATCTCCTGTACAATGGTTCCCAGGGTATCCACCAGGACAGTAAAGGGGAGGCGTACACACCTATGATGGATATCGGAGAACCCACCAGTGCACCTGTAAGGGCCACACATCTACCTAGCTCGTCGTGCCTTGTCACCATCAGGGGAACTCTTTTGTGAATCACAATAGCCACCCCCAGGACCCTCTATGGAAGCCTGAGTGATAAATCTGGGAGCAACCCCTGCGGGCCAAGAATGGACACCTAGTGCCCATAAAATGCATCCCCTGGACAAGGAGGATATCCATTCCATGATGGCGAGCCGACTTTAGCACCGCCTCTCTTTTAACATTATTCAGAAACCCTCTCCAAGATAAAAGAGATATTGAGCGTGGAAGACTTATCTCATTTCTCACTTCCATAAGACCTATTTTTGGGGGAAAGGTTGTATATTATCAATGATGTGGGTTGTAGGAAAGTATCCTCTTTCTAGCATTATTACCCCCACTTTTGGCCTGTATGTGAGTATATGTCAGGGTGTTTTTACTGTCTCACTGGGATCCTGCTAGCCAGGACCCCAGTGCTCATAGTGAAAACCCTATTTGTCAGTGTGTTCTATATGTCTCACTGGGACCCTGCTAGCCAGGACTCCAGTGCTCATAGTTTGTGGCCTGTATATGTATCCCTTTGTAGTGCCTAACTGTGTCACTGAGGCTCTGCTTATCAGAACCTCAGTGCTTATGCTCTCTCTGTCTTTACAATTGTCACTGCAGGCTAGTGACCATTTTTACCAATTCTAATTGACACACTGGAACACCCTTATAATTCCCTAGTATATGGTACTGAGGTACTCAGGGTATTGAGCTTCCAGGAGATCCCTATGGGCTGCAGCATTTCTTTTGCCACCCATAGGGAGCTCAGACCATTCTTACGCTGGACTGCCGCTGCAGCCTGAGTGAAATAACGTCCACGTTATTTCACAGCCATTTTACACTGCACTTAAGTAACTTATAAGTCACCTATATGTCTAAGCCTCACTTAGTGAAGGTTAGGTGCAAAGTTACTAAGTGTGAGGGCACCCTGCCACTAGCCAAGGTGCCCCCACATAGGTCAGGGCAATTTCCCCGGACTTTGTGAGTGCGGGGACACCATTACACGTGTGCACTACATAGAGGTCAATACCTATATGTAGCTTCACAATTGTAACTCCGAATATGGCCATGTAACATGCCTAAGATCATGGAATTGTCCGCCATGCCAAATCTGGTATTGGGGTGCCAATCCCATGTATCCCGGGGGCTCCAACATGGACCCCGGGTACTGCCAAGCCAGCTCTCTGGGGTTTTCACTGCAGCTACCGTTGCTGCCAACCCACAGACAGGATTCTGCCCTCCTGGGGTCTGGGCAGGCCAGTCCCAGGAAGGCAGAACAAAGGATTTCCACTGAGAGAGGGTGTTACTCCCTCTCCCTTTGGAAATAGGTGTTAAGAGCTGGGGAGGAGTAGCCTCCCCCAGCCTCTGGAAATGCTTTGAAGGGCACAGATGGTGCCCTCTTGTATAAGCCAGTCCACACCGGTTCAGGGAACCCAGCCCCTGCTCTGGTGCGAAACTGGACAAAGGAAAGGGTAGTTACCACTCCCCAGTCCATCACCACCCAAGGGGTGGTGCCCGGAGCTCCTCCAGTGTGTCCCAGCCCTCTGCCATCTTGAATGCAGAGGTGTGAGAGCACAATGGAGGCCTCTGAGTGACCAGTGCCAGCAGGTGACGTCAGACACCCCTCCTGATAGGTGCTTACCTGACTAGATGGCCAATCCTCCTCTGAAAGCTATTTAGGGTCTCTCCTGTGGGTTTCTCTTGAGATAACGAATGCAAGAGCTCACCAGAGTTCCTCTGAATCTCCCTCTTCGACTTGTGTCAAGGATCGACTGCTGACTGCTCCAGGACATCTGCAAAACTGCAACAAAGTAGCAAGAAGACAACCAGCAACATTGTAGCGCCTAATCCTGCTGGCTTTCTCGACTGTTTCCTGGTGGTGCATGCTCTGGGGGTTGTCTGCCTTCACCCTGTACTGGAAGCCAAGAAGAAATCTCCTGTGGGCCAATGGAATCTTCCCCCTGCTAACACGGGCACCAAACTTCTGCTTCACCGGTCCTCTGGGTCCCCTCTCATCTTGACGAGCGTGGTCCCTGGAACACAGGAGTTGGATCCAAGTGACCCTGACAGTCCAGTGGTCCTTCTGTCCAAATTTGGTGGAGGTAAGTCCTTTCCTCCCCATGCCAGACAGTAATCCTGTGTACTGCGTGAACTGCAGCTGCTAGGGCTTCTGTGCACTTTTGCAAGGAATCCTTTGTGCACAGCACAGCCCAGGTCCCTAGCACTCCGTCCTGCATTGCTCAACTCTCTGAGTTGACCACCGGCTTCCTTTGTAGTGTTGAGACGACCGCTGTGCTCAGTTTTCTTGAACCCGTGTTCAAGTGCTTCTGCAGGTGCTGCCTGCTTCTGCATGGGTTCTCTGTGTTGCTGAGTGCCCCCATGTCTCCTCCTCCAAGGGGCGACCTCCTGGTCCTTCCTGGGCCCGGGCAGCACCCATTTTCTTCAACCGCGACCCTTACAGCTAGCAAGGCTTGTTTGCAGTCTTTTTGTGTGGAAAAAACTCTGCATCCTCCAGCACGCCGTGGGACATTTTCTGTACAAAGGAGAAGTTCCTGGCATCTTCCGTTGTTGCAGAATCTTCAGCTTCTTCCACCCGGGGGCAGCCATTTTACACCTTCATCCGAGGTTTAGTGGCCTGCCACCCCGGACACTTTCGTGACTCTTCAACTTGGTACCCTTCCTTTACACGTCCTCCGGTCCAGGAATCCGTCTTCAGTGCTTTGCAGTCTGTTGTGGTCTTTGCAGAATCTCCTATCACGACTTTAGTGTGTTTCTGGGGAAGTAGGGTAACTTTACTCCTACTTTTGGGGGTCTTGGGGTGGGGTATCTTGGACACTCTTAGTGTTTTCTAACATTCCCAGCAACCCTCTACACACTGCAGTAGGCATGGACAAGAGGATAAGGTCTCCAGAAATCTACTCGCCCACTTACTATGTTGAGTCAGATTTTATCATGGAAAACTGTTGTTAGGGCCTACTGGCTGAGTTTGGCGAAAGAGCCCGAGCTCGTGAAGAATAGGCATTTGTTTCATTCAGAAAGGGAATAAGCAATAAAGATGCTTTTAATTTGTTTTTACATTATCACGTTTGCTGTGAGTTAAAAAAAAGAAGTCACATTTAAGATCTGACGTCTTATAAATTGCTGCCTTTTTTATCCTGGAGCTTAGCGTTTACTTTTCTTTCTCTGACTGCAAAAGATAGAGGATTTTAAAAAGAGAACTGTCCAACACCCCTTCTGCTCACAGAACCTTTAAATAGCTTATATGTGTACAAATGTACAAATATTTCAAAATATATTTAAATTGTTAGGAAATAAAATTTTTTAATTCTTTAGTGAGATGGAAAAAGATTTTAATAGGATCAAAACAAATCAGAATACTTTACTTGGTGATATGCAAATGATAAATATTTGCTGACACCTGAGTTCTACTCATTAATGTTTGTATGCTATATTATTTTATCAGTAAAACTGCATTTCACTGGGAATGTGTATATCATATTTCAATGGAAAATCTCTCTAGAAATGACAATGTGCTACACGTCATGCTTAAGTAACATATGTATTATATTTATTAAAAATGAGAGTATTCAAATATGAACAGAGAAACATTCCAGCCCCCGCCTAAATGGCATTGCTTCTAGTAAACCTAACCTAACCACCTGTGCCCTATCTGTGGCCTAGATTTTTATTATGCATGGAGCAAATGTTACATTTATTAAATCAACCGAAAGTTTTTTGTACAGCAGACATGCTGAGCTCACATATTGGAAGGTGGTCTCATATCTGATAATAAAGAAAAGGCAACTCAGTGAAATTAAATATTTGCCTTGGGTCACACAATTTGAGACGAGTTTATGGGTGAAGCGCATTGCACTGAGGTTGAGCAGACTATTTAAGTCACTAGACCTGTAGGTCTAGTAAGATTTTCTGATGTTTCGAGGCCTGAAGATCCATACTTGACTTAATATTCTCCAAAGAGGACCTGCTATCAGTCCCATACGAGTAGACTGGTCTTTTCATGCTCCTATTACTTTCTCTCTGTGGCTCTAGCATTCTGTAACCCTGTGCTAACTAAAAAGAGTGATAACCTGATTTTGCGACACCAAGAACATTGATGGCAACACTGAACAGAAAATGCTACTGCCCATCACAGATACCAATAACTCGACAGCCCACTGTTTTGGCTGTTTTTCATATCTGCTTGATAAACATAGCTCCACTCCAGAGCACAAGGAAAATACCTAAAACATCAACTCCCTGGTTCACAAGGCACTACATTAGAAAAGACGACCACTGGGAATTCTGGAGAAGAAATGGAGACAATCCCCCTCCACCATTAACCTCACATGTCTCTAGAACACATGATCACCGTACAAAAAACATACTTTCTATAAGAAATCTAATCAGTTTAGATCCCTCCTCGACTCAGCCAAGAACTGACCTATGGAACTCTTCATCTGGTCAAAACTGCTAACAGCCCCTCCATGTCCATGTTCATCAAATTTGATAACCAATCCATGAAAACGAAAGAATTCATGCAGTTCTTTTACTACAAAATAAAATCGTTTTTGTGTCGAGATGACCCTCTTATCCTGACTACCATGTACAAAATCAAGAACACTTGGCAGCAATTTGACGTAATTAGGAAGGAACACTTACTTAAAACCATTACAAAGACAAAACCTTCAAACCACTTTGTAGACCCAGTTCCTGGTAACATTGCCAAAGACCTTTACACACATATGCTCCTCGGTTAGACTAAATTGGTGAATTTCTCACTCAGCAAAATAATATTTCCTAAATGGCTCAAGGCTAGACAAGTTACTCTACTCAAAAAGCCCTCTGCAGGTCTGAATTAGCTCAACAGTTTTGACCCAGTTTTCAATCTACTTTTCCTTTAAAAAATCATTGAAAGGTGTGTAGAAGATCAATTCACCCAACACATCAAAGACAACAAACACCCTTATAGAAGTATAACAATATGATTTCAGTTAGGGTTCCGGCATTGAAACTGCTCTGCTCCAGGTGGCTGAGAATGCACTTCCATTCCTAGTTTCAGGCAACTTCAGCCTCCTGACTCCTTTAGTATAGAGTATGTGCTGTGTACGTTCACACACAACCTCTTTTGTTTGGAGGAGGTGAAAATCACATTCGTCCACTAAAAGTAGGAAATCTCTCTTGGTCGAGCACCAGACTGCAACTGGTAAGAAATAATTTTCCTCGCAGCTAAGATTTTTTTTGGTTTTCGGATGTCACAGATTGCGAAAATGAAAGCAGGCAGACTCTTATGGCTCTGACGGGGTTGCTCAAAGATACAGAAATCCCGCTAGAACCCATGGCTGTTTCACTTATAGAAGAAAAATGAGCTGGACATCGACCACTCCTGGCAATGAGCCACTTTCTCCCACCACTAAAGCTGAAAGAGTTTTTCTGCGCCAAAGATTGGGGGATTCCTTGCCTGGACAGAGCAGAAAGCACCCTAGTCACATCTGCCATCCCGTATTGGACAACAGCCTTCCTGCCACTCCTGAAGGGCATATTTGGATGATTTCCCCAATCAGTCCACTAGATTCCAAATATATGTTTTATTATTAAAAAAGAATGGTATGGGCGATGGCGAGTCCTGCCATCAGCATGCACCTTTAACCCCTAAAGCCCCAACAGTATATCCACCCACTAGGTGCAAGGGATATGTATTTAACAGTATATCTGCCCCCTAGGTGCCAGGGATAGGTATTCAAAAAAAAAAGGGGAGGGGCTGTCGTCCTGACACCAGGCCACATCCTCACCACAATGTCAATAGCCATGTGCAGTTTGAACTAGTGTGGCTGCAGCTGCACTGTTGACCTGATTGAACACCATCATGACACATCCCAGCCCCTAGAGAACAACAGTCTTTCTACCACTTTAGCGAGGTTTGTTTGGAGCATTCTCCCTGGAATCTATCCTCCACAACCAGACAGAAATACAAAAGTACACTAGAAACGAGGTTCCTTATTACAGAAAGTAACACTGAGGGTGGTTACGTCAATTGTGGCAATGCTATACTGTGCGCACATCCAAAATAATGAAAAAATAAGTAAATGCGGTAGGTACTCAAAAAGGGACTCGTGTCATGCCCATAAACAAATGTCGAAGGATGCTCGCCTGATACAAATCACCCTGTCACCACGAGTAAAAAATGCCCGCTCTAGAGAAACTTCAGAGCGGAATAATAATGTGAGAAGTGCTGAAGCACACGGATGACAAACTGATGACATTGACAGAGCCAATAGTCATGAGGTAGCTTTTCTTCAAAGTGGTGATTTATTCTCCACATTTCCAGACGAATTCTTGTACATATCACAGTGCCCAGGGCACACATTATAGGGGAGCACAGAGAATACCAGGGACACCGAGCCCCCCCCCCCCTCTTCGAAGAGATGCTGCCTAACCGCTAATAAAGGATGGAGGAACCAGGGTGCCAACTAATGGCCCTAGCATTTACTAATGAGCTCTCCTCATCACAGCCACAAACTGCCGGAGTTTGTACCTGTGTTGAAGACAGTCGGGTTGATTTTTTTCTAATTGAGTGCACTGTTCCAATTCAGGGTGAGCTGTAATGAAAACAGAGATTCCTTTGGGGTAGTTTTGACGTGGCTGGCAGAGAGGGGATAAATATACTCATTCTTCTGGTGTGGCCAGGGGTAGACCCGATGCCAAGAGGAGCTGATGTCCCCAACACCATTCCTTTTTTTTGAGACCAGAAAGATAGGACGTAAACCCTCCAATATTTCCCCTAAAGGAACAGAGATTATCAGGTGTCTAGGGGTCAGAACTGCATTTCAATGCCAGAATTGGCAAACCCTGCACCGGCTTCTGTTTCTCATTTTTTCCTTGATAGCCTGGGGGGGCTTTCTGGTCACCCCTGGATGAGCAGATAGATGCTAAACACCCCATCAGCCCTCCTAGGAGTGCTGAACCCCTGGCTTACCAGTGCAAAAAGTTAGTAAAAGGAATGGGATGAGAATGGGGTGGGCACTGGTCACAGGGAAGCAATTGGGGGATGATGGTACCCTTTTTTTACTAGTCCATGTGTTTATTTTAATAAATTAGCCCTGACTAAAAACACTTCTGGTAATAGAAACAAACTCTCTACCCCTTGGTTCACTGAGGCACTCGGATTAGAAAAACAAAATTGTAGAAGACATGAAAAACGTTGGCGCTCACACTACCATGATCATGAAAAAATCATGTATAAACTCGCACTGGCCAATAATAAATCTCCATTCTTCAGAGAAAAACTAAGTTATTTTACTCATCAAACTAAATCTGCCAAAAACTCCACTAAGGATTTCTTCTGGGTGGTGACAGAAATGGCTATCCTGACAGATAGTAATGATACCAAACATAGCCAACTCTTCTGTAACAAACTGGCCCATGGTATGAGAGAAAAGGTCAACCAAATCTACTCTAAATTTGAGGCTTCTAATATTCCTGAGACCGGTGAGCTATCCATTCACTCAAACCCGAACCAAATATCTTTCATGGAATTTCATCCTGTCTCTCCTGACCTGACAGCGAAAAATATTATTTCTGCTAAGTCTGGCTCTCCCCTTGACCCCTCCTTCAACAATTAAGCTGGCACCAGACGTAATAGGTTCTAATCTCGCTGCCATTTTTAATTCCATTTTTATTTCTGGTGTCTTTCCCTCACAATGAAAAGAAGCCTCTATCCTCATTCTTTAAAAAAAAAAAAACAGGCCTGAATCAAGTTGATACTAACAACTACCACCCTATCTCCTACCTCCCTCGCCTGGCGAAGATTGTTGAGAAGGAAATGGACACTCAGCTTTCTCAGTTCGTTCATGATGATCTTCTGCTGGATCCATCGCACTTTGGTTTCATGCCAGGGCACAGGTCAGAAACCTGATCAAAGCTACAGAGGAAGTTACGGCAGCACTGGAGAGAGGCAGTGTCACAGTTCTCACCCTCCTTGACCTTATGATACGGTTGACCATAAGGTGTTGGTCAATCGCCTAAGATTATACTGGCATGATACGGGCATGTCAGAATGAATTTAACATCTGTTTAGACAAAGGGGTCCCAGAAGAGAGTATTTGCAAAGCTTTTGATTCTATTTGTAAGTTTGTAAACTTAGCTCCTACTACACCGAGGGAAGTTGGTCCTCCTAAGCCCTGTAGTTGGTTTGATACGCAATGCACAAAGTCCAGGAAGGAGCTTTTGCTGACATTAAAAAAAAAAAACAATCAAGGGGAGCAGGTTAGAAGGTGTAGGCATGCTTATAGAACTGCTCTAAGGAACAAGAAGAACAACTTAAAGTCCGGGGTATGTGACAAACTGATGACCGCAAGTTACCAGAAGGAAAGTTCATAGTTTTGGCATATTTTTACTCATCCTTTTTTTTTAAGAAGGAGCAGCTCTCGGATCAGGAAGCCACTGTCCCTGCTTAGGCATGGGTAGATCATTCTTCAGGACTCTACAACTGTGACAGCCCTGAGCCGATGTCCCATTGTACTCAACAGGAAGACAGGCTTGCAATCACTTGGGAAGAATTAAGAACTGCAATTTTATCTCTGCCCTCAGGCAAGCCAACGGGTGCGAGTGGGTTCCCAGGAGACCTATTCAAATCTCTTGTTGAATTATGGACCCCCATTCTTACCATACATATCAATGCGGCCATCCGGGGATCCTTTCCAGAAGCCTGGCAAAAGTCGGTAATAATCCATGTATAGAAAAAAGAAAATGGCAGTGATCGGGCCTGTTCCAGGCCAATCTCCCTTGTGGACATAGAAGTCAAAGTAATAGGAAGTGTAATCTTGGAAAGACTGACTAGCTGGGCCAACGGGAATAGCATCTTTTCTGACCTTCAATATGGGTTTGCACCCATAAATGACACTGTGGAGCAAAACTTAAATCTGTATCTATTGATCACAAATACACCGGGACTAGAAAAGGTTCGGTACATTTGAGCTTCATAGACCTCAGCTCACCCTTTGATAAGGTTAACCTTCAGAAGCTTAGGGCGAAGCTGGGGTCCATGGATGTAGTACCAGTTCTGGTAAACCTTTTTAGAGACCTTCATACAGACTTGACAGAGGTGGTCAGACATGGAACCAATGGTGAGTGCACTCAGCCTTTTTACTTAAAAAGAGGCATACGACAGGGCTGTATCCTTGCTCCATTTTTATTCATCATGTATTTTAATCTTTTGGAGGGGATGCTCTCCAATAGAGGCCTAGATGTTCCTAGAGTCAATGGCAGACCAATTCCTGTGCTTTTATATGCCGACAATGCAGTCTTAATAGCTTGTGCAGCCTTAAGTCTTCAGCAGCTCAGGTGTGTAGCCCAGTGGGGAAGCTTTTGGTACCAGAACCACAGGACTGGACCAGGGGCTTCTACAGGATTCTATCACTCTTCACTCTTGATGCTGGCCCTTACCTTATTTAACAATCAGTAAGATATATTCGTCACATGGAGGTTATTCCCTGTGTCCACATCTTGGGCACATAAGTGGGTAATCCCAGGAGTAAGGGAGAAAAGAGAGGAGTACTGATCCATCACGTAGCAACAGTCCCTCTGCTGTTCAGGAGTCAGAGTGTGGGAAAGGATTACTTCTTTCACAGACCCAACCTTCTCCTTGGAGGCTAAGGGGTCTGGGAGAGGTTAATTCCCCTCCTCCTCTGCTCCATCTGTCACCAACAACATATTGACTCAGACCTTTCAAAGTGTAGGTTAAGGTGATTGATGTGAAGCACCCTGTGTGTTGTCTGGGGATCATAAGGTCCACCATGTAGGTGGCCTTACCCTTCTTCTCAATAATTTTATAAGGCCCAGTCCATTAGCCGCGAAGGGCACTGGACTTCACGGTTCTATGATCCACACTTTCTGCCCGGGCTGTAGCACCACAGTGGTAGACATTTGGTCATACCGCCACTCCTTCATCATATCCAAACTGGGCTTCTAAGTTGTCAGAAGCTTGCTTCCACAAATTAGCCATTTGGTTTTGGAAGGCCACCATGTTGCCCACTACCTCCTGGGGAACTTTCCTGGCAGCTTGCTCCCACCCCTCCTTCATCCAACTTAGAGAGGGTACCCATACACAAGCTGAGAGGCGCTGAAGCCCACACTCTGCTGTTGTACCCCACTGGAGGCAAACAACAAACAGGGCAAGAGGATATCCCACTTTTTTCTCAGGCCCTCATGCAGACTTCTTATTGTGCCTTTTAGTGTCTTTTTAAACTTCTCAATAAGCTCATTGGTATAGGGTTGGTAAGGGATGTAAACTTGTAAGTTACTCCACACTTTTTCCACATGGACTGCATATATGCAGACATGACATTTGTGCCCCTGTCAAACACCTCTTCCTAAGGGAAACCCACTTGGGTAAAAATCCCCATCTTAGGCTAATAAAAGATGGGGGACAAGCCTTGCAAAGGTATTGTCTTGGCCCAAGTGTCCTGCCAAGGGAATTTCAGGAGCCGGCTCCTGCAGGAAGGCTCTGTAGCATTGGGGGACCACCAGGGCCCTAGTTGTCCCATGTACAGGAACCGTAGGCTCACTGTAAAGGGGGTTGCTCTCCCAGTAAATGTGATAGCTACCAAAGACTTCACCTGCTGCTTGGGCTAGTTTCCTCATGCCCTACAGAACTCCTCCTTGATGGGGCCTACTATTACGTGCTATCCAGCAGGTGTAGTCAGGTCACCAAGGAAAGCAGTGGACCCAGGGAAGGCCACCGCAGGTGCCCCATCCTTCTCATTGGGGCTACACTCAGGGGCTGGTTTCCCGAACCTCTGCCTTTCTCCTTTTTACCAGCTGACTGGTTTAGTAAATAGTGAGATTAAATCAAGTCATGCAATCCTGGACTCTGTGGGGATTTAATTTTCAGAATTGTCATCTGGGGTTGCTAGGTTTCTATTGGTGTTGTCTGACAATGGACCCAAACACTACAGCTACCCAAAAGACAAGAACAAGTGAATTTCAAAGGAAATGTCTTCATGTTTCAATTGACGCTTTAGGTTTTTCCTGTCCTGGGTAATAGGCCCACCCACACAAGTGTGGTATTGCTTTTATTAGGAGAAATGTGGAAATGCTGGGTGGTAGAAGTATCTATCCCCATGCTTTGTGAAACTTTTCCTCTTACATGTGTGAGGAAAAACTGATTTTAACTGTGGTATAATGTTTGCAAGGTATTCTAATAAGGAACATTTGTGGTAACAAAATAACACACATCTTCCTGGAGTTCCCAGGAAGCCTCCCTTTCAGTTTGACTGACAAAGAAAGTTGTGCCCGAATAAAATAAATTTACAATCAGTCGCTGAGCGTCTGGTTTAAGGCCTGCTAATCTCTACCAAGATGATCTCCTTAAAGCCAATCCATGACTATATCCACATGCAGTTTGAATAGATGTGTCTGCAGATGCACTGTTAACCCAATTGGACACCATCATCCCGTCATTCAAAACTTCCATTACATCTTTCCTTCAACCATTGTATGATCATATATGAGCTGCTGGAAGGACTACCATGACAGTTTTTCATATCTGCCCAGAACAGCAGTCACACTTGCTGTTTGCATAATGAAAGAAGATATACCACACATTTTACTCCCAACAGGATGAAGTTGTCTGCTTTCTTTCTCAGGCGGAACCATGGATGAGTGGGCAGTGCCATGAAACTTTTTCACCACTAGAATCATTACTGAGTTAAGAGGAGGTACCTTATGAAAGAAAAGAGGATCCAGTATCAGATGGCATGTACGTTTTGTTGCAGTCTGTACAGTACTGCTTTAGCTCAAGCTGCAGTTAGGAATAATTCCACAGTCAGTTACTAAAGGCCCGGGACTAGAGGGAGTAGCGGCCTTGTGGATGATAACCGGTGGACCATTAAAAGAGTCACCAAAGTGGTCGCTGATGAAGCTGGTAGAGGTAAATTTAATTTACTATCTCCTTTGATAAGTACCTCCTGGAAAGTCTCGACATGAACAACAAAGGAGATTCTTTCAGGCAGAGAATCGATTAAAGGGGGTGAATACCTTCTCCGGTCAGATGAGTCCGATCAGAGAGAGAAATGTTGTATAGCGATGCCTATGACTAAAAGGACATCTGTAGTAGGAAGTACACTTTGAATGATGCAAGCAGTGTCTTGATCTAGATCTTGACTTGTAGTGAGATCTGGATCAAGGAAGAGGCATCTTGGATCTCCTAGGTGCCACAGATGGTCTTGAGAGAAGCTGAAACCCCAAAGGCACTAGTCTAAGAGGTGGTGGTAGTAGCGGAGCAGTTTGAAAAATTAAGTGTTACGAAAGAAGTGGTGGTGGAAAACGCAATGATGGATGTGGTTATGGGGAAGGCTTGCCAGCCGGAGCTGCAGTCTGGTATCAAAAGTGGGGATGATCGTATAGATGGCAAATAAACATTGAATACTCCAAATCTAAGTCACTATAACCCTCTCGCTTTCATCTTTCTGAGCCAGTTTGCAGACGTTTTGATAGAAAAAGATTCTGTGCACTCAACATCAATGCGTGTTGCAGCATCATTGTTTCTGTCCACCCTGAATGTCTTCTTGTCCTTGATGTTAAGTGCTTCCTTTTCTTTGATGTTAACCCAGTAATTGGTCACCAAGAAGATGGCATAGTACCCTGCCTCAGCATCAAATTCCTCAACATCAACCTGGAGCTTTATCTTCTTCCAAAGTGGTGTCTCTCTTTGATCTTCCTCTGCGGGACTCTACAGAGTGACAGCAGAGCACTTGTAGGGTACTGCTCCCCTCCTTGCTTGTGCAATGCTCCTGCTTCTTCTGACTGTGTCTCATGTTGTATCAACACAGCTCCTTCTTTCCATGCAAGTAAATATTTGTTGTGAGCTTCAGGATGCATCTTGGAAAAGGTTCTGCAGTGTTTACAGCCTTCTGGAATATGGCTGTCAGAGTATACTGAGATCAAGGGGACCTGCTTCTGCATTTTGACTTCCATGTGGAGTATACTTTTCAATTAATGATGACATTTTGTGAAAAAAAAATATATTTTTTCTATCACAATGGCACTATAGAAGTCAAAATACATCTAGACATCTGTTTCCATCTGATTAGATTTTGTGATGAAAAAAGCTAAAAAAGGCTGGCAGTGCTCCAAGATACTGTCAAAGGAGCTAACGGCCACCAACAGGGCATGTTGGGACACTGGATGGCAGGGAGCGCTTTAAGGCATGGTGTCTGTTCCCATTCTAACAGCTGCAGCCTATATGGCTATATTGTCCCAGTTCCTTACAGTCCATTTCCTTAAAAAAAAGGCTTGAGAATTAAGGGACCTGGCCAATATAGCCTATTTAAAAGGCTGCAAAAACGATTTACTGTCACATGAAATGACTTGGCTGTCCAGAGGAAAGCAAAATGAAAGACAGCATAAGATATATTCAAAGAAGCGCTTCAGAATCCTGCACATGGGCAGGTACATTCAGTGCTTATGATTATCAGTAGAGCTCCCCTTAAGGAGAAATGAGCAAGTCAACAGAGACGGACTAGAGGTTGGGGAGACAGATAATTATCAAAGCCTGACATATCCTTTGGGTGTATATACCTGTAAAAGCATCCATTACAAAGAATCAGCATGCACAGTAATACTTCACTGGTACCTGACACTGTATATTCCCATCCACAGTAGAAAAAAGGATGCAGCAAGACCCTGCATCTGAATTAAACCCCCCACAGGTGGGTGGCCTTTGGCCTTTGGGTGTGCACAGTGGGGAGTTGAGTGCAAGACCTGACCTGTGGCTAGGCCCTGCACTCAACCCCCACCCTCCCAGAACCGCAATCTCCCCATTACGCAGAGACTTCAGCCATGCCCAGAGGGGTGTTGAACACAGGACCTGGCATATGGCCAGGTACTACATCCAACATTCCGCGAGCGACCAGCTCCATCAGTAGAACAGAGCTGATTTTATTTGTATGTGTTTTTGTATTTTGTCTGTCACCTTTTTGTTTTTCAAATTTTCTTCACAATTTTCAACTACTGCCTTTTTTTATATCATTGCGAATTATTTTTGTGTTTTCTCATTTTTTTTTTTTTTTACAGTTTTTAACTTCTGTTTCTGACAATTTTGAGAACCTTTGTCCTGTAATAACCGCCACAACATTTCTCTTCATGAGAAATGGGATCACATTGCTCAGCCCTGGACCCTGGACTCGACCAAGGAGACAGAAGGAAAACAAAGCCCACTTGGACAATAAGTATGCGTCACTTATTAAATCTGCTGTACTCTCGCTGGATCAACTGTCTAGATACCACTATATTTTGAACCTTAAGTTCTCAAAAACAACTGCACGGATTTACACCAAATTACAAACAAAGAACCCTTTCCAAGTAGAGATCTCGTATTCAGGTAAATTTGGTGGAATTTTAGACACTGCCACAGTCAATATAGCTGCACGGACTTACACCACATTTGGCATAAAGCTAGAACTGTAACCAGAAAGCGTGCTTTTTGTTATTTGTTATTAAATACATTCAGCAGTTTTTGGGAAATTAAGGTTAAAATAGTTAGATATCTAGACAGTTGGGTTCTCAGGACTCTCGCAGGAGTTCTGCATGTACTCAACTTCAAATAATAGAGTGATGTGAATGGCTGAGGGGGCTTGTTTTCCTATTGGCCACCTCCCGCTTGTCCACCAGAGCGCGTGGTCTGATTGGCTGGCTACAAAATGAAGAGAAATATTGTGGCCACCATTACAGGACAAGGGGACTCAGGCACAGAGCCCTAAAAATATATAAAAAATAAGGTATAAAGAGGTAGGGTAACGGGTACCCTTACTCCATGGACCGTATAGGGGTACCACCCCTGGGGCCAAATTTGATCCAGCAGGACTCTTGCAGGAGCCAATGCGACCCTTGTTACTCATGCAAGAGTCCAGCAGAATCAAAAAACTATTTAGAAAATAAATAAGGCTTGTGGGTGTTCTTTGGAGCAGGGCATGCTCTGAGGCCTTACACTGTGCATGGTGGGGGGTTGGCTGCCTTTGGTGGGATGGACACAGGGCCTGGCCACAATCCACAACCTGCAGCCAACCCCTTTGCCATGCACAACTGGGCTTTGGCCACCCACGGGTGGTAGGTGCAGGGCCTGGCAACAGGCCAGGACCTGGAGGCAACTCCACTCCATGCACTGCAAAAGGCTGTGCGGGGCAGGGGTTAGCTGGCAGTGGGCAGTTGGGTGCAGGGCCTAGGTGCAAGCCAGGCCCTTCCTATGCTGCAGGTGGGGTTGGTAAAGTTAGGTATGGTGATAAAATCTTACTTTACATTGAAAAAAACCCTAACACTTCACTGGAAAAAAACAAAGGTTGAAGTGATATTATAATTAGGTATGAAAAAAATATCTTACTTTAAGTTAAAAAAGTCTCAGAAATTCACTGACAAAACAAAGGTTAAAATATGAAAAAATATCTTCACTTATCGGAAATAAATCTCAGAAATTGACTGACAGAACTAAAGATAGGTTAAAGTAGCATTGTAATTAGATGTAAATGTTAGTTTGAATGTAACATTTTAAAATAGAAAATGCACCGAAATGCACCATTTACAGTTACGTAAAGTAACTAAAACTTGCAGCCACAACATGCATTGCTTATGGCCTCGTTTGCGGGGTCCTGCACAGTCATTGAGGATACCATTGACGAAGGGCTTGCGATGCGAAGACCTTTGTTGATTATGCATTGTGCAGAGGCAGTACCTTGAAGGTTCTGGGCGGCAATGTAAAGTCCTGCATCGGGGATGGGTCATGCAGCAGTCCGAGTTTCGAGAGGCTGTGCACCATGCAGCGACTCAGATGCATAACTCTGGTGAGGCGATGCATTGCAGTGGCTCCAATGCATCAGTTCTGCTGGTAACACATCTGGCTAGCAGGGTATTTCTAGGCCCACTTCCAAGGGTCCAGGATTGGGGTGGCACCACTTGGGAGGGTAGAGCTCACAGCTGACAGAGTTTAGGTACTGAGTAGAAGAAAGAAGAAGTCAGTTCTGTCTGTGAGAATTCTGATCAGGAGGCAGGCCGACTAGGCCTTGGAGTCACTCTGGTGGTCCTGGATTCAGGATGCCAGTCCAGTCCTTCTCACTGAGGCAGGAGGGCCACAGAGGGGCACAGCAGGGCAGTAGAGTGTCAGTCCTTCTTCCAGCAGAGAAGCACATCAGTCCTTCTTCTGAGTCTTCCACAGGTCCAGATGTGTACTGAAGAGTTGCGGTCAGAGGTTCAGTAGTTATATGTAGTACCCACTTTGAAGCAGGAGAAGCTTCTAAAGAATTCCACCTCTCAGAGGTGTCTGGAATTTCCTGCCCTGGCCCTAAACTGGGTTCACAATGTAGTTGTGTCAAAACCCTTTGTGAAAGTGCAGGTGCTTTGTAATGTGCAAGTATAGTAGGTGACAACTTCTCTTCCTTGTTAACCTTGAGTAGCCCATCCTGCCAACACCTAGATTCTCTTTGTATCACTGTCTGGGAGCAATACACAAAGCCCAACTGAAAATTACACCTATTCATGTGATCCAGGATACAGAATTGTGACTAAAAGTCTGACTTTACCATTAAAAGGGCCTTCAATTACAATTCTTACAGTTATCACTTATTACTTATAATAGGGTAACTCAATGTTTTCCAATGGGAGAGGTAGGTCTTCCACTAGTGAAAACCGAGTTCAGGAGTTTTTCTCTACAAGGATAATTAATACTTAAAAGTACATGTTCAAATTCTTGAATACACTGCACCTTGCTCCTTATGTTGTTCAGGGCCTACCCTAGAGGTGGCTTATATGTATTATTAAAAAGGAAGGTTTGGGCTTAGCAAAATCCTTATTTTAAAGCAATAATAGAGTGCACACCTTACGTATTCCACTAATTAGCAATTCTAACGTTCAATGGCAAAATCTTGGCGTGCAGACTTGATTTGTGATCTACCCCAATAGCACAGAGATTAAATTCCATAACTGGATGGTGACTCCAGCCACACAGCCATAGAGGCATAAGCCATAGGAGTTGAGAAACAAGAATCCAATGCAAGTAAACCATTGTAATCCAGTGTGATTCCAAACTTTACATTTTAAAGAAAATGGCAACCCAGGCTTTTTTCCGTAAGCACGCTAGAATTCACATCTCATACACAGAAATTTGCCCAATGCCTTTCAGGCAGGTGGCCCTTCATCAGGGGTAGCTGTAGTATAAAAAATGAGCCCATCAGCAACCATGAATAATCTCGTGAAACACAAACAGGCATAAACAAATAAACCAATAAACCATATGCTACATGACGTCCATACAATGAGTGCCCAAAAATCGCCACCAAGGATAATTAATACTTAAAAGTACATGTTCAAATTCTTGAATATACTGCACCTTGCTCCTTATGTTGTTCAGGGTCTACCCTAGAGGTGGCTTATATGTATTATTAAAAAGGAAGGTTTGGGCTTAGCAAAATCCTTATTTTAAAGCAATAATAGAGTGCACATCTTACGTATTCCACTAATTAGCAATTCTAATGTTCAATGGCAAAATCTTGGCGTGCAGACTTGATTTGTGATCTACCCCAATAGCACAGAGATTAAATTCCATAACTGGATGGTGACTCCAGCCACACAGCCATAGAGGCATAAACCATAGGAGTTGAGAAACAAGAATCCAATGCAAGTAAACCATTGTAATCCAGTGTGATTCCAAACTTTAAATTTTAAAGAAAATGGCAACCCAGGCTTTTTTCTGCAAGCACGCTAGAATTCACATCTCATACACAGAAATTTGCCCAATGCCTTTCAGGCAGGTGGCCCTTCATCAGGGGTAGCTGTAGTATAAAAAAATGAGCCCATCAGCAACCATGAATAATCTCATGAAACACAAACGTCCATACAATGAGTGCCCAAAAATCGCCACCAAGACATACTTCAGTCAACTGCACGAACAAGTCTGTGCAAAATTTAAAATAAAAAATATTTTAGAGAAGTAAAATAAACAAAGGAGTGTTCTATATTGGATGCATGTGCTATTACATTGAGACTAGGAAACAGGTGTATGTATCCTAGTCTGGACTGACTTTATAATCCTCCTCTTAGGGCTGGAATATAGACTATTTTGCAATTTTTACAGACATACTTTATACAATGTATTTTGAGCATTGTCAATCATAATGAAGCAGTTAATCGAAGGACAGCTAAAAAATAACACACTTTGGTGGTTATTATGACCATGGCGGTAAACACTGCACGGCGGTGGCGGTAACTACCACCAATAGGCTGGCGATCCAGACCGGCAAATAATGAAGCACATGAGAAACAGGCAGCAAGCCATCCACCCACCGCCATTTTGGTAGACCCGCAGACAATGGAGGAGGCCATCCTCAATCCGGTGGAAAGGCCCTACCAGCCCACCAAATAATGAAACACCACACTTCCATCAGTCCCAGGACGGGAACCACTGCCACACAAAGCTTGGCGGAAAGGACCCATATAAAGGGAAACACTCACCAGAGGCACATAGAACACGCCAACTCTGGCATGGAGCGAGGGTTGGAAATAATGCCAGTGCTTCGCCTTCTCATATTTCTCCAGGACCATGACCGACGATAAAGACGACGACGGTAAGTACAGCAGCCCAGTGTACATGGGAGGAAAGGGCACAGTTACACACCCACACACACCACAACGCACTCCCAACCCCTCCCACCATCCCAAGCCATATATACCATAACAAGATGTACTTACCAGACACAAGCCAACAAATACCTGCACCAATGCACACACCTGTGCAACTACACCCCCACAGTGAAACGCTGCTCAACGGGCCAATATCGTGCCAACAGGACTGCTGGGCACTAAAATTTACTTCAACTTGATTAAAGACAATTGTACAAACAAGGCCATAGGCCAGTCCATATGTACAAGTCCCGGAAGGGCAAATATAGGCTACACTTGACTCCTAGAAAGGCAAAGGAAACTCCACTGAGAAGGGGCATCTATGGGTCAGCCTCACACCTCTGGGGGGTGGCAGGGTGGGGGCTCAGGTTTGAAGGGGGGTCTTAGTCTTAGGTTTAGTTGGTAGAGAGGGTTTGGGCTTACCCTTGGAAGGAGGGGGAGTGGGCTTGGACCGTGGTGTGGTAGAGGGACCTGGGGCAACACAGGGCTTCTTCCTCCCTCCTTTGGGCAACAAGGGGCACAGGAATGGGGAGGGTGTACTGTTGAGGATTTTGAAGAGGAAGGAGTGGACTGGGCTAGGGCATGGGAATGTTTAGGGACAAGACGAGGGGGGCCAGTGGGTTCAAACAGTTCAACACAGGAGAGTAAAAGCTTCTTAGGTGCAGTTGGAGAGGTTTTGGAGCCAGGTCTGGGAGTGGAGGTTGAGGGAGTGGTGGTGAGAGATGTAGGTGTGCTGGACCTGGATGCAGGTGCCTGTTTATTCTGCTTATGTATGATGGATGTGTGTGGTGGAAATGAGTGTGACCGTTTGAGTGTTCTGGGAGGAGGGGGGTTGACACAGTGGGAGAAGACCTGCTGCCAGTGTATATGGAGGTTGTGTGTGTGTCTGCAGGTCTGGTGAACCTTGAAGGTTCTGGGCGGCAATGTAAAGTCCTGCATCGGGGATGGGTCATGCAGCAGTCCGAGTTTCAAGAGGCTGTGCACCATGCAGCGATTCAGATGCATAAGTCTGGTGAGGCGATGCATTGCAGTGGCTCCAATGCATCAGTTCTGCTGGTAACACATCTGGCTAGCAGGGTATTTCTAGGCCCCCTTCCAAGGGTCCAGGATTGGGGTGGCACCACTTGGGAGGGTAGAGCTCACAGCTGACAGAGTTTAGGTACTGAGTAGAAGAAAGAAGAAGTCAGTTCTGTCTGTGAGAATTCTGATCAGGAGGCAGGCCGACTAGGCCTTGGAGTCACTCTGGTGGTCCTGTATTCAGGATGCCAGTCCAGTCCTTTTCACTGAGGCAGGAGGGCCACAGAGGGGCACAGCAGGGCAGTAGAGTGGCAGTCCTTCTTCCATCAGAGAAGCACATCAGTCCTTCTTCTCGGTCTTCCACAGGTCCAGATGTGTACTGAAGAGTTGCGGTCAGAGATTCAGTAGGTATATGTAGTACCCACTTTGACGCAGGAGAAACTTCTAAAGAATTCCACCTCTCAGAGGTGTCTGGAATTTCCTGCCTGGCCCTAAACTGGGTTCACAATGTAGTTGTGTCACAACCCTTTGTGAAAGTGCAGGTGCTTTGTAATGTGCAAGTATAGTAGGTGACAACTTCTCTTCCTTGTTAACCTTGAGTAGCCCATCCTGCCAACACCTAGATTCTCTTTGTATCACTGTCTGGGAGCAATACACAAAGCCCAACTGAAAATTACACCTATTCATGTGATCCAGGATACAGAATTGTGACTAAAAGTCTGACTTTACCATTAAAAGGGCCTTCAATTACAATTCTTACAGTTATCACTTATTATTTATAATAGGTTAACTCAATGTTTTCCAATGGGAGAGGTAGGTCTTCCACTAGTGAAAACCGAGTTCAGGAGTTTTTCTCTACAAGGATAATTAATACTTAAAAGTACATGTTCAAATTCTTGAATACACTGCACCTTGTTCCTTATGTTGTTCAGGGCCTACCCTAGAGGTGGCTTATATGTATTAATAAAAAGGAAGGTTTGGGCTTAGCAAAATCCTTATTTTAAAGCAATAATAGAGTGCACACCTTACGTATTCCACTAATTAGCAATTCTAATGTTCAATGGCAAAATCTTGGCGTGCAGACTTGATTTGTGATCTACCCCAATAGCACAGAGATTAAATTCCATAACTGGATGGTGACTCCAGCCACACAGCCATAGAGGCATAAGCCATAGGAGTTGAGAAACAAGAATCCAATGCAAGTAAACCATTGTAATCCAGTGTGATTCCAAACTTTACATTTTAAAGAAAATGGCAACCCAGGCTTTTTTCTGCAAGCACGTTAGAATTCACATCTCATACACAGAAATTTGCCCAATGCATTTCAGGCAGGTGGCCCTTCATCAGGGGTAGCTGTTGTATAAAAAATGAGCCCATCAGCAACCATGAATAATCTCATGAAACACAAACAGGCATAAACAACTAAACCATATGCTACATGAAATCCAAACAATGAGTGCCCAAAAACCGCCACCAAGACATACTTCAGTCAACTGCACGAACAAGTCTGTGCAAAATTTTAAATAAAAAATATTTTAGAGAATTAAAATAAACAAAGGAGTGTTCTATATTGGATGCGTGTGCTATTACACTTAGACTAGGAAACAGGTGTATGTATCCTAGTCTGGACTGACTTTATAATCCTCCTCTAAGGGCTGGAATATGGACTATTTTGCCATTTTTACAGACATACTTTATACAATGTATTTTGAGCACTGTCAATCATAATGAAGCAGTTAATCGAAGGACAGCTAAAAAATAACACACTTTGGTGGTTATTATGACCATGGTGGTAAACACTGCACGGCGGTGGCGGTAACTACCACCAATAGGCTGGCGATCCAGACCGGCAAATAATGAAGCACATGAGAAACAGGCAGCAAGCCATCCACCCACCGCCATTTTGGTAGACCCGCGGACAATGGAGGAGGCCATCCTCAATCCGGTGGAAAGGCCCTACCAGCCCACCAAATAATGAAACACCACACTTCCATCAGTCCCAGGACGGGAACCACTGCCACACAAAGCTTGGCGGAAACGACCCATATAAAGGGAAACACTCACCAGAGGCACATAGAACACGCCAACTTTGGCATGGAGCGAGGGTTGGAAATAATGCCAGTGCTTCGCCTTCCCATATTTCTCCAGGACCATGACCGACGATAAAGACGACGACGGTAAGTACAGCAGCCCAGTGTACATGGGAGGAAAGGGCACAGTTACACACCCACACACACCACAACGCACTCCCAACCCCTCCCACCATCCCAAGCCATATATACCATAACAAGATGTACTTAACAGACACAAGCCAACAAATACCTGCACCAATGCACACACCTGTGCACACTACACCCCCACAGTGAAACGCTGCTCAACGGGCCAATATCGTGCCAACAGGACTGCTGGGCACTAAAATTTACTTCAACTTGATTAAAGACAAGTGTACAAACAAGGCCATAGGCCAGTCCATATGTACAAGTCCCGGAAGGGCAAATATAGGCTACACTTGACTCCTACAAAGGCAAAGGAAACTCCACTGAGAAGGGGCATCTATGGGTCAGCCTCGCACCTCAGGGGGGTGGCAGGGTGGGGACTCAGGTTTGAAGGGGGGTCTTAGTCTTAGGTTTAGGTGGTAGAGAGGGTTTGGGCTTACCCTTGGAAGGAGGGGGAGTGGGCCTGGACCGTGGTGTGGTAGAGGGACCTGGGGCAACACAGGGCTTCTTCCTCCCTCCTGTGGGCAACAAGGGGCACAGGAATGGGGAGGGTGTACTGTTGAGGATTTTGAAGAGGAAGGAGTGGACTGGGCTAGGGCATGGGAATGTTTAGGGACAAGACGAGGTGGGCCAGTGGGTTCAAACAGGTCAACACAGGAGAGTAAAAGCTTCTTAGGTGCAGTTGGAGAGGTTTTGGAGCCAGGTCTGGGAGTGGAGGTTGAGGGAGTGGTGGTAAGAGATGTAGGTGTGCTGGACCTGGATGCAGGTGCCTGTTTATTCTGCTTATGTATGGTGGATGTGTGTGGTGGAAATGAGTGTGACCGTTTGAATGTTCTGGGAGGAGGGGGGTTGACACAGTGGGAGAAGACCTGCTGCCAGTGTATATGGAGGTTGTGTGTGTGTCTGCAGGTCTGGTGAGTGTGCTGGAAGTGTCTGTGAATGTAGTCGTGCGGAGTGCAGGTGTGGTGTCTGGGGTGCATGACTGGATATTAACAGTTGTGGTGACAGCAAGAATGGGGGCAGCAGCAGTGACTGAGGATGCAGTGCATGTGGGTGTGCATGGTGAGGTGATAGACAGGGAGGCGGGGAGATTGGCACAGTGGGGGAGGTGGATGTTGTTGTGTGTGCTTTGGTATGTTGGGTGTATGCCTGCCTGTGGTGGGAAGTGAGGTGCTTGTGTTTCTCTGTCTGCTTCTTGTGTGTTGATCTGTGTGCATGGCTGTCTATATGTGTGCTTGGGATGGGGGAAGGGAGTGGGGTGCTGGAAGGGGTAGAGGTAGTAGGACAGGGGACAGAAAGACCAGGAACACTGGCTGCCATCAAGAGGAGGCCAGAGCCTGAAAAGAACTCTGTAGGCCAGACACGGCATGGTGAATGCCTTCCAGGTATGCATTACATTGCTGCATCTGGGATGCTAGCCCCTGGATGGCATTCACGATGGTTGTCTGCCCTACAGATATCGTTCTCAGGAGGTCAATAGCCTCCTCCGTGAGGGCAGCAGGGATGACTGGGGCAGGGGATAAGGTGCCTGGGGTGAAGGAGATGCCCACCCTCCTGGGTGAGCGGGCACAGGCAACTCGTTTGGGAAGTTACTGGGAGGGCGGTGATGGTATGGGGGTGGCGGATGATGGCAAAGAATGGGTCGGTCCAGTAGGGTCCGCCACCACCAGGGAGCTGCCATCGGAGGAGGTATTGGCTTCCAACCCACTGGTCCCCTTGGCGTCGGTGGACTCTGCCACATGGGTCCCATAGGCTGCAGCACCCCCACTTGCTGGTGCCTCAGCTCCCTCGCCAGGTGATGCTAATGTACACAAGGCACAAGAGCACGGGGGACAAAACAAGAAAGATGTATGTCAATTACAGAAACTATGTACATGTTGGGACACATACACTCCCAACCAGATCAGGCACTAACCCTCAGCAGACACAACACATGTTATGAATATGCCCCTGACTGGTAGGCATGACCCCACAGTACACTACATTCCCATCCTTCCCCACTACTCTGATACACTTTGTAAACTGAACCAATGTGAGACGATAGCAAGCCAACACATCTGCAGTCGATGAGGCTATATTAAATACAATGGCCCAAATAGGGGACCCATCACAGGCCTACAGACCCAGCAAAAACTACCTAGGACACTATCCCATGGACCTGTAGGTGGGCAGAACTGCAGGGATACACCTGCATGTGTGCCTGGCACTACTATGCATGCACCGCTTAGAACCTAACTATACTCATCATAGCGGCATCATAACCGTGTTGGTACTCACCCCCTTGTGGCTGCTGTGCTGCCTTCAATCACCCATCCAAATCTGCATAGGCCACTGCCAGAATGTGGGCCATTAGGGGGTTCAGGGTCCCACGAGCACCCCTCCCTTGTGGGAGGCTTGCCCCAACTGGGCCTGTCTGGTCTTCCTGGCCCAGCGTCTAAGGTCCTCCCACTGCTTCCTGCAGTGTGTGATCTGCCGGTTGTAGACCCCCAGGGTCCGCACTTCCTTGGCGATGGCTTGCCACAGTCCCCTGTTCTGACGGGCGCTGACCTACATGGGACACACAGAGTAAAGAAACAGACATCAGTGTGGGTGCCCCATACACAAATGCCATGCCCATTCAACCTGACATGGCCCATGGAGACATACATATGGACAATTTCCAAGCCAAAAACTGCCAGACACACTACAGGTGAGCATTCACACAGCGAACAAAAACACATACAGGCATCCGCCACATTCACACACGTCTAAGGAGGAAAAATAGAAACACACCTGCTCCTTCACCCACACAGCTTGGCTTGGGTAGGACCCCGTCCACCAGCTTCTCCAGCTCCTCTGCAATTAAAGCCAGGGCCTGTTCCCCTGTAACAAGTGCCATCTCAAGGATCAGAGTCAGGACACAGCAGCACACGCAGCGGAGTTCTTCCCTTCTTGTAGTGCAGGAGTCAAGTGTAAAAGGGCATTTCAAAATGGTGGTAGATACTGCGGCGGTGTGCACTGTCACCGCCGGCAGGGATCATGATTGTCCCAGCTCCCCCATTGACAACCACTTTATCCGATGATCAGGTACACGGCGGTGAACACCGCCTACCGTCATGATGAGTAACTCCAGCGGAATGAAGTCACTTCCACAGTCCATTTTGCATCTACCGCGCCTCCATAGCCTGGCTGGGGGCCTCATCCATGGATCCATTCTCTCTCCCCTTCGTCGAGTACCGACATGAGTACTGGTCCTCCACATGGAATCATGATGGGAAGTGTGTCTACACTGTGATGCAATTATGACCGAGATACCTCACCACACATAAGCCTGATAGGATTACCGTCTTCTTTGTGTCTGTGTGCAGTACATTTGTGTCGCATGTAAAACATGAATTCAGTCATCATGTGATGCAAGTGTATGTCCCAACTCAATGTGTCTTCCTTTCTCTCCAATAGGTACAGGCCCATGTGGCGAGGGAGAGCCCCATCTGTTTACAGACCCCTGGCAGATCTGGCCACCATGGAGGAATGTCACATCATCATAAATTATTGCCTGAATCGAGCTACCATCCTTAAACTCTGTGCAGAAATGGAGCCTGTTCTAAAGCCAGCTAATAGGAATCACCATGCCATACCTACAAATGTGCACATTTTTTGGACACAGGCTCATTCCAAGTGACAGTGGTCATGGCTGCAGGGGGTATCTCAGCCAATGTTCAGCCACATCCTGTCCAATTTCCTGAATGCATTTGTTCAACACCTGCAAAGTTATGTCCAGATTCCCCAAAGGGCTGATCTCACCGCCATCAAATCTGGATTCTATGACTTTGCAAATATCCCCCATGTGATAGGTGCCATTGATAGTACCCACTCAGCCCTCATACCCCCAAGAGCAAATGAGGTGTTTCGGAATCGTAAAAACTATCACTCAATGAATGTCCCATTGGAGTGTCCTGCTGATCAGTACAATTCACATGTCATAGCAAGGTTCCCAGGATCAGTCTATGATTCATTTGTCCTGAGAAACAGCAGTGTGCCACACATGATGGGACAACTACAGGCGGCAGAGCCTGGCTCATAGGGGAATGTGTATAACACTGGATCAGATACATAGCTGACAGGCAACCCTCTTTCATCCACTTCTGCTTAAGATTCTGGCCACCCAAACATGCAATGGCTCCTGATACCTCTTTGAAATCCCAAGAAAGATGCAGAAAGGCATTATAATGAGGCACATGGTCGAACTTGGAGGGCAACTGAGCGAACCATAGGACTCCTGAAGGCAAGATTTTGTTGCCTGCACCTCTCTGGTGGATCCCTGTGCTATGTCCCCGACAAGGTGTGTAAGATAGTGGTGGCCTGCTGCATGCTGCACAACTTGGCTGTGAAGAAAGCTATCCCACTTCTGAAAGAGGAGGATGCTGTCCAATCAGCCCTGCCGCTTCAGGGGAGGGTTGAGAGTGATGGTGAAGAAGAGGGGGAAGACATCAACTCCAGGACCCAGCTAATCCGGCTATACTTCCCGTGACTCTCAGGTACATTTCCTATGATGCTGATGGCTTCACTGCATTGTTTCAGGGTGACTCATGTAGTAAGTGCTGTGGTGTCCCTTACCAGTGATTTAGTAAAATCATGACTGAAGTGGCAGATGTGAGTTAACACTATGGAATGTACAGTGGGACCTGCTTCAGACACTGCAGTCTGTTAGACCCCCTCCTGCAATGCAAGCGGCATCATGATGGTAACTGCCTATTGCACACACAATCACATTTGACTGCTCATAATAAATAGGGACAGAGATTTAGGATGCACAAGTGTATTTATTCCAAGTCCAAACATCCATGGGTGATGGGACAGTGGAAGGGAGCGGGCACATGGTGAACAACATTCTCAGGTATATTTGCACAGCTGTTGGTCACACAGGGGCACAGTCCATGGGGCCATTGAAAGATGGTGAAGTGGCAGCGGCATGTCAACAATGTAACCCAGTGGCAACCAAGGGAGACAGTTCAGGGCAGAGTTACTTCCTGGCGCGGGCTTTGTCTTGGCTTGTGTTTCAGTAGGTTGTCTGGGTCTGAAGCCACGTTTGCTAGGGTGAAGCTGGGCTGCAGGGGAAGGGGTGCTGGTGTCCTGTGAGTCCTTTGGCAGTGCCACCAGTCCACTAGCTGCTGCAGATGTAGATGGCAGGGCAGCGTCCTGGCTAGTGGAGGGGGCCTGCAGGTGGGTGGAGGACTCAGGCTGGATGATGGTCTGGCACTGCAACACCCCTGCAATGGTGGCCATGGAAGTATTGAGCTGTTTCCATTGTCCATGGTCTCCTGGTGGTGTGCTACTGGCAGCCTCTCATTCTCCTCCAAGGTGGCCAGGATCTGGCCCATCCTGTCCTGGGAATGGTGGTATGCTCCCAGTACCTCAGCAATGGCGTCCTGGGTAGCAGCATCCTTCCTTGGGCCACCCCCCTGGGCCACTGATACCCTGCACTGGCCCTAGCTCCCTGTGCCTGTGTCCCCTGCACAAGTCTGGCAGTCCCACTTGAAATGGGCCCTTCATCATCCTGCGTGGGGGTGGGTGGGGACTCGGGCCTTTGTACATGTGGACAGCCAGTACGTGGCCTGGGGACACTGGTGTGGGGGCGTTGAGCCAGAGCTGATGGTGGTGGCTGGTTGATAGCAGTGTCAGTGGTGTCCTGGAGGGGGCTTCTGGAGGGTGACGGTCCAGAGGTGTGGGATGGGCTAGGGATTTCCTCTGTGTTCAGACATCCATCTCCACTCTCCTGAGTTGGGCATTCGTCTTCAGGTGGAGGACTGGCACTCCCTAACGTCTCCATCCAGGTGGCATTGGTGGTGGTGCCTATGTGTGAGAGAATTGAGATGTGGGTGTCCTGCACATTCTTGTCAATTGCAGAACTGGTCAGCAGTAATGGTTGTTTGGATTCCCATGTAGTGGCATGCAGGGTCCCTTCGTGTTCTCTTTGATGCCTTTATTGAGGGGAGATGGCACATTGTGGGTGTTGTGGTGCTCCTGAGATTACATGCATGGGTTGGTGACTGTGCACAGGGGGCTGGATGGTGATTTGTATGTGGAATGTGGGCATGCAGGTGACATGGATATGAGTGTGTGGGTCTTGTGGACTGGATAGGGGATGGGGTCCTGGTGGTAGTGAGAGGGATGGCGTGATACATGCATTACAAGTGTGGTTGTTGTTGGGCTATTGTAGCTGACTTACCTGAGTCCAGTCCTCCAGTGAGTCCAGTGCAGGATAGCCAAGACCTTCTCCTCCCAGTCGGTGTATTCAGGGAGGGGGGGCTGGAACCACCACCAGTCTTCTCTATGGCGATGTTGTGCCTGGATGCCATGGAATGCACCTTCCCCCTTAGGTCGTTACATCTCTTCCCGATGTCGTCCCTTGTGCGTGGATGGTTTCCTACTGCCTTGACCTTGTTGACTATCCTCTGCCATACCTCCATCTTCCTGGCCAAGGGTGTCTGCTGCACCTGTGCCCTGAATAGGTGTGGCTCTACCCTGAATATTTTGTACACCATGGTCCTTAGCTCCCTGTGAGTAAAGCAGGGGTTCTTAGGGGTACGCCATGGTGTGTGTTGTGGGAGGTGTGTTGTAGGTGTGTTGGTGAGGGTGCTGTTGTGTGGTTGGGTGTGTAATATATGAGTTTTGGTGGCGTTTTTTGGGTGTGTGACATGTGTGATGGTTAGTTAAAGGTATGTGTGTTGTGGTGTCCATATCTGTTGTCCTATTGGCATTGTAAAGGAGTGTGGAGTGTGTATGGGTGTGTTTTAAAGTGTTGTGGATGTGTGTCAGGTGTGTGCTTTTCGAACTTGCCAAAGTGTGCATTTGTTGTTGGCGTATCCCATTGCTGGCCGTGGCAGTCCGTACTGCCAATGATCGATCAACATTCACTGACCACCAAGCTGATTTGTGCATCATTATTTGGTGGGCGAGGGATTTGTCTGCATGGCGGTGGTGGGGTGCGGTGTACTGCCTTTCCACCATTGTTGGCTCTGGCGGTGGTATGCAGTTCACCGCCAATGGCCATCTTTTGTTCAGTTTCTGAATGGCCGTCGACGGTGATTGCCACCAAGGTCATAATGAGGAACTTTTTATCTTTTCACAAGCACTTTTCCAGCACTCTGTTCTATTATCAAGGAGCAACTATTGTATTTTATATGTTGTATATGTATTATTTACGTTTTATATCAGCAAAAATTGTTTTGATTTGGTGTCTTTGTTCTTTCTTCTATGTCTCTCTGGCTTTTTCTATATGCAATTTTTCCTAATGTGCCTAATTTTTTGTATGCACGTTGTCTCTTGATTCAGGAAACCATTTGTTCTATGTATCATATTATACCCAGGTCCTTCGACTTGTTGGGTGACCCAATTGGTTTGTAATAGAGCAGGCCCACTAGTAGCATTTCATTTACAGGCCCTAGGTACACGCAGTACTACTTTACTAGGGACTTTCATGTGTGTGTGTATATATATATATATATATATATATATATATATATATATATATATACACTGCCGCTCATCAGTAGGTAGTTATAGTTAGGACCTAGTTTCCATAGGAAAAGTGTTTTTATGTTATGCCAATAACTTTAGTGCCATTTGACTAATCTTCATGACATTTTCAAAACTAGTTTGCCACTCACTTCAGGTGCTGTCTTGAAAGTGTTGGGGTGATCTGTCAAGGGAGGGCCAAAAAAAACAGAGGTCCCTAACACATTTTCCCATGTGGTCTTTAGACACAACTACAGCCCGAACTGCTGAATGGAAATACATCAAATTTGGCAGATGTGCAGATTGTGCTTTTTGTATTTGGTGTAAAGCTGTTCAGTAGTTTTTGAGATATTGAAGCAAAAAGAAATATAGATATCTGGGCAGATGGTGATCAGATATGCTCTGATTGGCTAGTTCGAAAGAGACTAGTCAATCCTGATTAGTTGGTGACAACCTGAGCAATATGTTTTGGCAGCCATTACAAGACTCAGGGACTTTGTTCCTGTGTCCTGAAAATGAGTTAAAAAAATATCTAAGTGTGCAGGGTGAGCACACCCAGACCCCAAAGGGCATATATGGGGGTCCCAAATTGACCACTGTAGGAAGTTGGCTCTGTATGTACTATTTCAAAGTAAGAAATAGCATGCACAGAGTCCAAGGGTTCCCCTTAGAGGTAAGATAGTGGCAAAAAGAGATAATTCTAATGCTCTATTTTGTGGTAGTGTGGTCGAGCAGTAGGCTTATCAGAGGGTAGTGTTAAGCATTTGTTGTACACACACAGGCAATAAATGAGGAACACACACTCAAAGACAATTCCAGGCCAATAGTTTTTTAAATAGAAATTTCTTAGTTTATTTTAAGAACCACAGGTTCAAGATTTACAAACAATACTTTAAATGAAAGGTATTTCACTCAGGTATCGCAGGAACTTTGAATCATCACAATAGCATGTACAGTTTTGGCAAAAATGGCAATAAGCTTTTTTTTAAATGGACACTGGAGAAATCAACAGTTCCTGGGGGAGGTAAGTATGTGTTAGGTTCACAGGTAAGTAAAGCACTTACAGGGTTCAAAGTTGGGTCCAAGGTAGCCCACCATTGGGGGTTCAAGGCAACCCCAAAGTTACCACACCAGCAGCTCAGGGCCGGTCAGGTGCAGAGGTCAAAGTAGTGCCCAAAACACATAGGCTTCAATGGAAATAAGGGTGCCCCGGTTCCAGTCTGCCAGCAGGTAAGTACCCGCGACTTCGGAGGGCAGACCAGGAGGGTTTTGACGGGCACCGGGGGGACACACAAGCAGGCACAGAAAGCACACCCTCAGCAGTACAGGGGCGGCTGGGTGCAGAGTGCAAACAGGCGTCGGGTTTGGAATAGGATTCAATGGGAGACCCAGGGTCTCTTCAGCGATGCAGGCAGGCAAGGGGGGTGCTCCTCGGGGTAGCCACCACCTGGGATAGGAAGAGGGCTGTCTGGGGGTCGCTCCTGCACTGGAGTTCGGTTCCTTCAGGTCCTGGGGGCTGCGGGTGCAGTGTGTTTTCCAGGAATCGAGTTCCTTGAAGCAGGCAGTCGTGGTCAGGGGGAGACTCTGGATTCCCTCTGGAGGCGTCGCTGTGGGGGCTCAGGGGGGTCAACTCTGGCTACTCATGGGCTCGCAGTCGCCGGGGAGTCCTCCCTGTAGAGTTAGTTTTCCGCAGGTCGAACCGGGGGCGTCGGGTGCAGAGTGGAAAGTCTCACACTTCCAGCGGAAAACGTGTGGTCTCTAAAAGTTGCTTCTTTGTTGCAAAGTTGCAGTTCTTGTGAACAGGGCTGCTGTCCTCGGGAGTTTCTTGGTCCTTTTAGATGCAGGGTAGTCCTCTGAGGCTTCAGGGGTCGCTGGACCCTGGGGGACGCGTTGCTGTTGCAGTTTTTCTTGAAGTGGGGAGACAGGCCGGTGGGGCTGGGGCCAAAGCAGTTGGTGTCTCCGTCTTCTCTGCAGGGCTTCAGGTCAGCAGTCCTTCTTCGTCTTCAGGTTGCAGGAATCTATCTTCCTAGGTTCTGGGGGCCCCTAAATACTCAATTTAGGGATGTGTTTAGGTCTGGGAGGATAGTAGCCAATGGCTACTAGCCTGAGGGTGGCTACACCCTCTTTGTGCCTCCTCCCAGTGGGGAGGGGGTCACATCCATAATCCTATTGGGGGAATCCTCCATCTGCAAGATGGAGGATTTCTAAAAGTCAGAGTCACCTCAGCTCAGGACACCTTAGGGGTTGTCCTGACTGGCCAGTGACTCCTCCTTGTTTTTCTCATTATCTCCTCCAGCCTTGCCGCCAAAAGTGGCCGGAGGGGCGGGCATCTCCACTAGCTGGGATGCCCTGTGGCGCTGTAACTAAGGGGGTGAGCCTTTGAGGATCACCGCCAGGTGTTACAGTTCCTGCAGGGAGAGGTGAGAAGCACCTCCACCCAGTACAGGCATGTTCCTGGCCACAGAGTGACAAAGGCACTCTCCCCATGTAGCCAGCAACATGTCTGGTGTGTGGCAGGCTGGCAAAACTAGTCAGCCCACACTGGAAGTCGGGTATGTTTTCAGGGGGCATCTCTAAGATGCCCTTTGGGTATATTTCACAATAAAATGTACACTGGCATCAGTGTGCATTTATTGTGCTGAGAAGTTTGATACCAAACTTCACAGTTTTCAGTGCAGCCATTACGGTGCTGTGGAGTTCGTGTTTGACAGACTCCCAGACCATATACTCTTTTGGCTACCCTGCACTTACAATGTCTAAGGTTTTGCTTAGACACTGTAGGAGCATAGTGTTCATGCACCTATGCCCTCACCTGTGGTATAGTGCACCCTGCCTTAGGGCTGTAAGGCCTGCTAGAGGGGTGACTTACCTATGCCACAGGCAGTGTGAGGTTGGCATGGCACCCTGAGCGGAGTGCCATGTCGACTTAGTCATTTTCTCCCCACCAGCACACACAAGCTGGCAAGCAGTGTGTCTGTGCTGAGTGAGGGGTCCCTAGGGTGGCATAAGACATGCTGCAGCCCTTAGAGACCTTCCCTGGGATCAGGGCCCTTGGTACCAGGGGTACCAGTTACAAGGGACTTACCTGGATGCCAGGGTGTGCCAATTGTCGAGACAAAGGTACAGCTTAGGGAAAGAACACTGGTGCTGGGGGGTCTGGTTAGCAGGCCTCAGCACACTTTCAAATCATAACTTGGCATCAGCAAAGGCAAAAAGTCAGGGGGTAACCATGCCAAGGAGGTATTTCCTTACAACCACCAACGCCCTTTACTGCCTGGCAACAAAATGGACAACATGCTGTGGCAGCACTTATTGGACTCTTGAGTCATGGTCCCCACTGAAATGCATGGTAGTGAACGGCAGTGTTTCAGGGTCACAAAAAGGAGAATGTATAAAGGGTAATAACAGATTTCAGTTACAATATACATTTGTAGATGGTATCATACCAATTTTAGGAATTGTGGTGTGTTCTAAGGTGATTTTACCTGTGAAAAAGCCTTCTGATAGGATTTCATGAATCATGTTTGAGAGTGAACTGTTTTCTCATGATTTTCCCATTATATGTGTCGAGAAGAGCTCCTGTCATGCTCCGTGACTAGTTGCATCAGAGCCCAGTAACATGGCCACAGGGTGGGCTATGATGGGGCATCGGACTAAACGATCTGTGGTAGTGTAGCGAGAGAAATGCAGGTTAAGTCACCGATCTAGATGGCGATGCCCGGTTGGGCATATGTGGAATTTGTGCTACATTTTGATACCAAGGTGCTGTTGCGGGCACTGCAGCGACTCATCAGTTACCCTTTCCCCCCTGCAGAGCCACCAGCGCAATGCCTGTTTACTCATCAGACACTACAATGTGAAGCTATACTGAGCAGCAGGAGCCCAGCGGATGGCACAGACAGAGCAGCAGGAGTCGGCACGTAGACAGTCACCCTGCTTGCCCCCGGATACACGAAAAAGACGGCACAGTGAGTGTGTCTTCATTATCATGCTCACGCACGCTCATTCATAGCTGCAAAGCTTGTTGATGGCATGGGGGACAGTGATTCAGCACCTGAGCTCCTTTTTCCACAAAGCAAGAAGGCTCCAGAGCCCAGGACCCTCCTGCCACATACCGGGGGCCAAGGAAAGGAAGCAAAAAGAGCAAAGCAGGGAAAAAAAAGAATAAGGGAAAAAAAGAAGAAAGGCGGCAAAAGAGAGGGCGAAGAAGGAGAAACAAAAAGAAGGATAAAGGAAGAGAAAAAGGGCAAAGAACAGGGAAGGAAGGAAGAAAAAAAAAGTTATAAGGCCATAATTCCACAAAGAAGTTGAAGGGGTTGAAGCAACCAGTAGGGCATCATTAGGTCACCCTGCGGGTAGAGAGGATCAATGGAAGCTGCTGAAGTGGTCTGTGTAGCACAGATGCAGCTTGCTGCCCTTTTGTAAGTGTCTGGCATCCCCTTAGTCCCCCGCTCTTTGGTGCTGCAAGCTATTCGGAAGAAGATGAAGCGGCTTCCGCGTGATGGACTGACAAAATCTTGATTAGTGGCAAAATCCCCCAAATCTTATAAAAACCACAAATCACTACACCACCACAAAAACTACTGCATAGTAACTTAAGAGTCTAACATGCTTCCAAACAAGGAGACCTCTCCTGATGACCCTACAACGATTCCACAACAGGGAGCTGCGCTAGAACAGAAGACATCTATTGATGCTCATCAGATACCCTACAACTTCAGGCTGTAGTCGAACTCTTGTCATCCGAGGCCACAAACAGCTCTTAATATCGGTATCAGCCCTTGGGGGGAGGGACAGGTAAAGGAGCAAAACAGCAAGAACCCTTAATCAAGTGAGAGTGCTAAATCTAAATCAATCTATCCTTTGTTTACTGCTCTTAATGCAAGGACTGCGGGATATGTGAGGGTTTCCTCTGAAACCGCGCTCCAGTCTCAGGAGTCCACGTTTGGATATCAGCGGCACCAGCATCATGCTAACAACCCTGGTTTAACTTCTACAAATGTTTGGGAGGGGTCTAATGAGGCATCTTTTCAGGTCATGCGTAACTCCGGGGGTATTGAAGCTATTAAAACTATTGACAGAGCCTTACAGCCAGGGTCTCCTTCCTTATCTCAGGAAGTTCTAACCATTGCATCTACCACCAAGCTTCCAATCTCTCAGCCTTCAACACAGGCAGTGAATATGCGGCTCACTCATGACTATGGCCCTCATTACAACCCTGGTGGTCGGTGATAAAGCAGTGGCAATACCGCCAACAGGCTGCGGTAACCAAAATGTAATTATGACCACAGCGAAAACCACTCAGACAGACAGCCACTTTAACACACCGACCGCCACGGTAGAATCAACAAGCACCACAGCAGTAACAGCCAACAGCCAGGCGGAAGACAATGTACCTCCCACACTATAACTACCGGCCTATCCGCCATCTTTTTCCGGGGTGGTACCAATGTCATCAAAAGCATGGCAGAAACACTGCACAGAAGGACTCACCTGTGGAGACTCAGGGACCAACCACGATGCCATGGAGCCCGAGCTGCACATATTTCCGATGCTCGTCTACCTTCTGCTGAATTATGAACATCAGCTTCAGTGAAGACAACCACGATGAGTACTGCCGCCTAGCTCACAAGGGAGGGGGGAGGAAAAAGAGAGTGACACAGACACGCAACACACACACCCCCACCCCCAACACCATACACACACCCAGATGCACAAATATTACATATTCACCCCGTACCCCTCAGGAATAATGCAAGGACAAATTGATTTGAAAAAAGTGAGTGTAATACGATAAAATAACACGAATAACTGCATCAAAATACCAACGTATATACATATTTACAAATGAAGGGACACTGCCCAGTCCTCAATGTCCGTGGGCTACAGGACCACAACACATAGGCCAAGGCCCCACCTCGCTCCTGCAACATCAAGGAGAGAACACTGCAGGGGCATCAGGTCAAAAATAGAGAGGCACCTCAGGGGGACTGGGAATGGGGGACACCTCAGCCGGAAGAAGATACATCACCACTGGTCCTGGAGGGGGCAACATGCCCTGTGCGCTGTCCTGGGGAGTGCAAGGCCACAGTCTCTCAAGTGGATGGTTTGCCCATTGCTTGGTCATGGGGAGTGCAAGGCTGCAGTCTCTCAAGTGGGTGGTTTGCCCACTGCTTGGTCCTGGGGAGTTCAAGGCCACAGTCTCTCAAGTGGGTGGTTTGCCCACTGCTTGGTCCCTGGAAGTGCAAGGCCACAGTCTCTCTAGTGGAGGGCTTCTCCACTGGTTCTGGAGGGGGCATTGTGCCCAGTGTGCTTCATCCTCGGAAGGATGGGGTGAGTGGATGGCTTCTTCCACTGGTTCTGGAGAGGGCATTGTGCCCTGTGATGCAGATCTTGAGGAGTGCAAGGTCACAGTCTCCCACCTGGGTGTCAGACCCAGAGGAATTGCAGGGGCCAGGATGCACAACAGTCCATGGAGGCAGGAGTACACACTGTTCGCCGGCGGTGATGACTGCTTAGTGGTGGCAGTGGAAGGGCTGGTGTCGGTGCTGACAGTGGTGGGGGGAGGCTCCAGCCCATCCCCTGCTCCCTCGGACGACTGCCCACTGGGGCTGCTGCTGCTGGCAGCGGTGCTAGTGGCATTGCTGCCAGTGGTGCTGGTGGCGTTGCTAGCAGTGGTGGAGGGAGGCTCCAGCCCTTCCCTTGCAGCCTTGGATGGCTGCCCACTGGGGCTGCTGCTGCTGGCAGTGGTGTTGGTGGCGTATCTGGCAGTGGTGCTGGTGGCGGTGCTGGTGGTGTTGCTAGCAGTGGTGGGGGGAGGCCCCAGCCCTTCCCTTGCAGCCTCGGACGGCTGCCCACTGGGGCTGCTGCTGCTGGCAGTAGTGCTGGTGGTGGTGCTGGCAGTGGTGGGGGCAGGCTCCAGCCCTTCCCTTGCAGCCTGGGACAGCTGAACCACCATGGTTGGTGGTGGGGTCTCAGAATGAGTCCCCGCACCAAGCCTCCTGTCCTTCCAGCCTGCTGGTGCAGGCCCCTTGCCCTTCCTGTCAGCGTCCGGGGATTGCCCCTTGCCCTTCTCTCTTGCAGCTGGTGGTGCCTCCTTATCCTTCCTAGACGCTGCTGGTGGTGCCTCTTTGCCCTTCCCTGTCGCAGCTGGTGTTGCCTCCTTGCCCTTCCCTGTCGCAGCTGGTGGTGCCTCCTTGCCCTTCCTTGAAGCACCTGGTGCAGGCGCCCTTTCAGTGTTGCTGCCTGGTGCCCGGGATCCCACCTGCAGTAGCTGTCAACATTACTGTGGTTGTGGATTGGGTGGCTGAGGTGCTCGCCTGGGTTCTGACCACCCTGGCCAAATGTGAAAGGCGGGAGGAGGGGGAGGGGGAGTGGTAGGGAAGAGGTCAACGTTAGAGAGGAAAAGCTTCTTAGGGACATTGTGGCGGGAAGACGGTGAAGGTTTGGAAGTGGAGGAAGAGGAAGTGGTTCTAGGAGGTGTCTGCTGTGTTTGGGTGCAGGTGCATGGGCTGGATGCTGTTGTGAGGTGGATGGCTGTTGGGTGTCTGACTGCTTGCGTTTGTGTACTTTGGGAGGAGGGGGCACAGACGCAGTGGGAGAGGACACAGGGGACGTGTGCATGGATGTGGTGGTGGTGACTGCCAGTGAGGGGCGTGTAGTGATAGGCGTGATGGTGATGGTGGTACTGGATGAGGATGTAGTGCATGCAGGTGTGAGTGTAGATGCAACTGGGAGGGAGCTGGTCGAGGAGGAGGAGAGGGATACAGTGGAGGCAGTGGATGTTGGTATGTCTGCATCTGGATTGGTGTTTGTGTGAGTGCCTGTGGGATGATGTGTGGTGCTTGTGTTTGCCTGAACCACTCCAGGGAGTTGTCTTGTGTGCATGCTGGTCTGCCTGTGTGCTTGGGATAGGTTGGGGTTGAGGGGAATGGGATTGGGTAGAGGAGGTTGGGGGGAGGCTAGAAACAGGGACAATGGCTGCCATCAGGGAGAAGGCCGGAGCCTGGATTGATCTCTGTTTGGCCACCATGCCAGAGCCAATGCCCCCCAGGAACGCATATGTTTGTTGCAAATGGGTTGCCAGCACCTGGATGGCATTCACAATGGTTCACTGCCCAACAGAGATGGATCTCAGGAGGTCAGTAGCCTCCTCACTCAGGGCAGCAGGGCTAACTGGGGTAGGACTTGAGATGCCTGGGGCGAAGGAGATGCCCACCCTCCTGGGTGAGCGGGAACGGGAAACACGCTGAGGGGCTGCGGGGAGGGCGGTGCTGGTACGGGGTGGCAGCTGTACCTGTAGGTGGGGTGGGCAGAGGTGTCCGCCACCACCAGGGAGCTTCCATCAGAGGAGGTATTACTGTCAGAACTGTCCCCTCCTGTCTCCTCAGTGGTGCTCCCCTCACCCTCCGTCCCAGTGGTGTCCTCACCGTCTGTGGATACAGCCTCCAGGGCCAAGTGGGATGCAGCTCTCCCTGTCGCCGGTGCCTCTGCTCCTCCACCAGATGATGCTAATGCACAAAAGGACAGGGTGACGAAGCAAAAAGTGGGGGAGAGACAAAGGATACCCTTGGTCAATGGTGGCAACAACACCACCGTTGGCGTACACCACACACACACAGGGAACAGCCCTACGCACTAAGCAATGCACTAACAGTCACAATGCTAGTCACCAGCCCATGGCAGGGATACCTAACGCCAATTGCAGCACACCTGAGACCCACAGACCCTTGCCCAGTAGTGGATGCCTACTACCTTAGTTGGAGGAGGTTTACATCAGAACCTGCCCAACATGGGCCCTAACCTGCAATATCCGGCCTGGCCTAGGGGCACCCACAGGCCCACATCTCCCACCCGGATGCCACCCCACCACGCGCAAGTAGTATATTGGGGCACTGTCCTCACCCCCTTGTGGCTGCTGTGATGTCCCCAAGCGCCCATCCAGCTCCAGATAGGCCACCGCCAGTATGCGGGGGGTCAGGGTTCTACGGGCACCCCTTCCTCGTTGGGAGGCCATCCCTAGCTGGGCCTCTGCTGTCTTCCGTGCCCCTGCCGTAGACCCCCAGGGTCCGCACGTCCTTGGCGATGGCACGTCATATACCCTTTTTTTTATGGGCGCTGACCTGCAGAGAAATACACATAGGAAAAGGTATCATTCAGACCGTCCTGCCTGTTACACTCTTGGCCCACCATAGCCCTCACATCCCCTTACACACAGACATTGCCCACCATACATGCAGCACGCTGTTGAGAGACCTTCCACCAACCCCTCTACGCGAGGCTCTCACCACACAGTAATTCATGCCCCATGCATCGTGCTCACAGTGTACTCACCAGTTGGTCTGGAGGCTCAAAAAGCATTCATTACTGGGGTAGGACCCCATCCACCAGTCTCTCCAACTTCGCAGCGGTGAAGGTAGGGGCCCTTTCCCCAGTGGCACGAGCCATAGTCGGTTCCAGCAGCACTTGCAGTGTAGGTCCTCTCCTGTTGAAGGTCAGGTAGCAAGGAGTGAACAGATAGAAAATGGTGGTCACTTCCGTGGTGGTACGTACCGTCACTGCCCGCATATATCACTGTAACCCATAAGGCCCAATGGTATCAAATGAGGAGTTGCACAGCGGTTCTCGACTGCCCCCCGCAACGGCGCACGTCGTCAGCGGAATTACCTCATTTCCACAAGTCCCTCCATACAGGACAGGCGGATGCCATTTCAGGGTGGGGGCAGGCCATGGCACCTAACTGAGTCACAGTACACATAGGCACCATTTTGGCCTATCCAACAATATACTGTTACAGTCACAACATGCAGTGCAGTGTAGTGTTTGTAAATATGGAATACTGACCAGCTGCTCACAGTTTTGCCCCCTAGATTGCAACCACTGCGGATGAATAGGAGATGGAGACATCACCCCGTGGACAGGCCCCTTGTGGGCTTGGCAACAATGGAGGACAGGCACATTATCCTCACCATCATTTCTCAGTCTTTTTTTTGCCTCAGCTAATGTCGCTGGGTGTGAATTTCCCAGGGAGGTCTATCAGGTTCATAAAGAGCCACATGCAAGGTGGCTTGTTATTAGTACATTAGTCTTAAATCATCGCATGCACTTTGTAAGCTTCTATGGTCCAATTCATGACAAAACAAGCTCTTTTCAGGGTTTATATAATGTTTCGTTGCACTTCCGGCTTGCTCGTTGTAGGAGGAGATTTTAATATTATACCAGACATCCATTTAGATACTTCATGAAAGAATAAGTCACAGAACAAACCTAGAACATTCCGCTTTCTGGCCAAATTTATTTGTGACTTGGCGTTAGTAGATGTTTGGAGGGTAGATCATCCCCAGGGGTTAGAATTTACTTGTTTTAAAAAAAAGTTTCAATACAGCCTATAGGATAGATTATATCTTAGCCTCGTTCCAAAGTGCCAGGGGTGGCTCGAGTATTTTGTCCAATCCTTCTTCCGTTCATTCAGTTCCCCTGATCAATTTATATATGCCAGGGGCCCTGGTTGATCGTCAGTGGTGGAACTTTGACAAATCCCTCTTGACAGATGAAGGGTGCGTGATCATTAGGGCATCAGTTACAGGGTTCTTTGATAACAATAAAGGGCCCGCCTCCACATTTGTTATCTGGGAAGCCTGTAAGACTTTCATAAGGAGAAAAGCATGTTCAGCCGGAGCTTGGTCGAGCAGTAGGGATTTACAAGGCTACGCACAAGGTCGCTCTCATACTAAAGGAGGCCCAGGATAAAGTGAGGGATCATTATCTATTATCTATCTATTATCTATCCCCTGAAATAGTAAACCAGCACACAAGATTTTTAGCAGCAATATGAGGAGAACGAGCATGTGGGTAGGCTTCGGGCGTGGTCCGTAAGTAATAGTTCTAATAGTAATTTTGTTAAGTCAATATTTGACGAGAGCCAGGGGATTCTAGTCAACCACACAAAGGATTTCGAGAAGGCCTTCCTGTCCCACTACTCAAGACTTTAAACTTGCATGCTTGTTACTAATGTGGGACAGATAAATCAATACCTAAGATCGATTAAGCTGCCAATTTTAGACGAGGACCCACAGGCCTCAATAATAGCGCCCATTACACTGTCAGAAATAAAAGAGGTGATTCCCGCCTTACCTAATGGGAAAGCCTGCGGTGAAGACAGCCTGCTGGCCAAGGTTTACAAAGCCTTGATAGATCAAATAGTGGAATTCTAGGTTATTCATTGTTTTAAATATAGTCAATTGGGTAGAGATACCGCCTCCTTTCACAAAGGCCATCATTGTTAGCTTCATAAGAAAAGGGCAAGCCACCCGAGAAACCAGACGTCCTATCAGCTTATTAAATCAAGACTACAAGCTCCTGACAAAGATTTTGGCTGCCAGAACTACCTTTGCAGCCCAAGGGGTAATTCACGGCGATCTATATGGCTTTCTTCCAGGTAGACTAAAATTGACTAATACCAACAGGCAATTGACTACTTTTTCCCAAAATAACATCCATGCTGCAATCATTATGATCAATGCAGAGAAAGCGTTTGATTTAGTTCAATGGGAGGTTGTGTTCTCAATCTTGGATGGGTTCAACTTTCCCATGAAATTTGTCCAGGTACTTTGCAATCCGTACTCCAAGGCCGAAGCCAAGATTATACTCAAAGCATTTATAGCCGGGACTTTATAAGTGGGATGAGGTACTCGCTAGCGGTGTCTTCTTTCACCAGTGCTATTCGAACTTTTTATTGAACCCCTGGCAGATGCCCTTCGCCAAGATATTTATATTCATACACCTTCAACTCAAGCACCCAAATTGAAATTATTTGCCGATGATATGATTCTCTACCTTTCAGCCAAGACCCAGAATATCGAAAGGGCCTTTGAGAAGATCAAGGTATTTTCTGATTTGGGTGGGTATAGGATTATTCATACCAAGTCTGAGGCTCTCTTGTTTAACTGTACTGAATCTGTCCTTTCTTCTGCAATGCAGCCTCATTTTCGGCTTGCACATCCTATTTGGTATTTGGGTATTTATATATCCCATAATCTTTCTGACCTTTACCAGTTTAACTATATGTCTACCCTGGGCATGGCCAAGGAACATGGCCGACGGGATGCGCTTCTAGTGCACTCCCATCCCTGGTGAAATCCTGCCGCAATCCTGGGTCCTCCCTGGGCTTGGGGAGCCGAGTGCCGGGATCTGGAGGAGGTCTGGATGCCGTGGGCGCGTCCTGGACCCAGTTTCGGGCTCTGGCGGTGCTGAACCGACGGCCGCGCTGGAGCGGTGTGTGTGCCGCGTGGCCTAATCCCACTGGGTTTCGCAGAGGTAGGCCCGGGGGGGCAGGAAGGATATCGGTGCCCCAACTCGGGCGCACAAAGGGTCATCTTCTGTGGCCCGTGCTGAGGGGGCTTGGAGGGGCCTGCAACCTGGCTTGAGGCGTGAGGGACAGGACCAGGACAAAGGGCCCACCCTCTGGCCTTGCTTGTGGACTGACTTGTGGGCCAGGAGGATCGTGGTGCTCCTGCACTTGCTGTACGTGGGTGGCTGCAGGCTTGGGGGGGCCGCCTTCTGTTCTGGGAGGTGTGTTGCTTCATTCCCCCCCGGGGCCCTGGAGTGACAGGCCTGAGGCTTGTGTGTTTTGGCCTGTGGGGCTGCGCTGATGGGCGGCTAGAGTTGCTGAGAAGGTACCTGGAGGTCCTTCTGGTCGTCCTGATAGAGGAGTCTTGGCATCTCTGTTTCTACATTATTCAGGGCTGCTGCTGTGCTTTGGCCCCTGCACTGACACTGCTGAGTGGAGTTATCTGTCTGCCTTGCAACTGCTGGAAAGTCTGGCGCCCATTTGATTTTCCTGATCCACTGGGCTCTGAACTTTAAGTCGTGGACTGCTGCGAGGACCGTTTTGGTGGAGGTACGCAGTTTGGAACCTGAGCAGGGCAGCCTGTCGCTTTGCCTGTGTGGAGCAGCATGTGAAGTCACAGGCAGACAGAGGCCTCACAGGGTAACACCATGGAACAGTATACTACCCCAGTGGCTCTCCCGCATTGACCGGCTAGATTGGAGGTGAGTGGAGAGGTGGCCGATGCAGCATCTAGTGCTGGTGAGCCGTCGCAAGCTGAACTACTTGCGGCCATCCAGGGCTCCCGGGTGGCACGGGAGGGCAAGACAGAGACAGTTGCGGTGGAGGTCAATTTGCTGTGAGCTGACTTGCGGAAGGTATCCGATAAGGTGAAGGCGGCGGAGGGCTCCATCTTGGAGCTGCAGTCGGAAGTGGGGACACTGAGGACGCAGATAGTGTAGGCCACATCTGCAGTGGGATGTCTGGAGGCATGGCTGGAGGACGCAGAAGGGAGGTCCCGACGGAACAACATCAGGTTGCTGGGCTTTCCGGAGCGTGTGGGTCTGCCACGGAATCCTTTGTGGAGAGCTGGATCAAGGACGTGTTGCAGCCGGCTGGACTATCTAGAGTCTTTGTGGTGGAGCGTGCCCATCGGGCCCTCATTGCGCCTCCGCGGCCAGGTGCCCTGTCCAGGGCGATCATTGCACGCCTGCTTAATTACAAGGACCGGGACTGTGTTCTGCTTGCTGCACGGGAGTTAGATAAGGTGTTGTACGAGAACTGCAAGATCTCAATCTATCCTGATTAAACCAATAAGGTGCAGAATTCTCGTAAAGGATTTATGGAGGCCAAGGCGAAACTCAGAGCCATGAACATCAGATACATGCTCCTGTATCCGGTTCGTTTGACGGTCTTGTCGAATGGCAAGGCTCACTTATTTGACCGTCCTGAGGAGGTGTGGCGCTGGCGGGAGATGTGGGATAAGGTGGCCCCTGGTAGAACGGAGGGGCTTGGAGGAGCTGCCCGGCGGGCCTCTGGCTCGGGAGGACTGGATTGGGGATCACATGGTTCTGGGCGCCTTGCAGAGTCCTGCCACAGGGTGGAGATACATCGGGATGGCACAATGGTGGTGGTGTCTGCTAACCCGGATGAGTGCACAGATTCGGAGCAGAACTTGGAGGTGGGCGGGGAGGCTGAGATGACCTCACTGTTAATTCCTTTGTGTACTGTTTCTTGTTGGATCTGAGGAGGGGATGTAGGACTGGATGGGGGCTGACCCTCGGGCTATGGGTGCTTGGTTCTTGGGTTCAGGGGGGTGCTGAGTTTTTTGTGTTTGATGCCAGGGTGGGGAGTGGTCACTCCACTGTTGTAGTAGGCCTTTATTGTGGTAGGGTAGGGTTTAGGTTGTGGTCCTGGCAGCATCTACGGGTTGGTCTTACAGTATGGTTTGTTCTGGTTGTTTTACTGTATTTCCTGGGTGGGACAGGGGTGGTGGTGGAGGTGTTTATGTTTGCAGTTTAATCTACAGTGCAGGTGTTGGAGCGGGGTGTGCGGGCTGTCTTTTTCTAATTTACCTTGGGGGGTAGCATGCAGCGGGTTGTGTCCATTGGGTGGGTGTAGGAGGCTGGCCCGGCTTGTAGTGGGTACCAAGGGGTACTTACACTCTGTACCAGGTCCAGTTATCCCTTATTAGTGTAGAAGAGGTGTTTCTAGCAGCTTAGGCTGATAGAAGGTAGCTATAGCAGAGCAGCTTAGGCTGAACTAGGAGACATGCAAAGCTCCCACTATACCACTGGTGTCATATGCACAATATCATAAGAAAACACAATACACAGATATACTAAAAATAAAGGTACTTTATTTTTATGACAATATGCCAAAAGTATCTCAGTGAGTACCCTCAGTATGAGGATGCCAAATATACACAAGATATATGTACACAATACCAAAAATATGCAGTAATAGCAAAAGGAAGTAATGCAAGCAGTGTAAAGTTACAATAGATTGCAATAGGAGCACATAGGTATAGGGGCAACACAAACCATATACTCCAAAAGTGGAATGCGAACCACGAATGGACCCCAAACCTATGTGAGCTTGTAGAGGGTCGCTGGGACTGTAAGAAAACAGTGAGGGTTAGAAAAATAGCCCACCCTAAGGTAGGTGTAAAGTGCACCTACAACCCCTAGAGAGCACAGAAGTCGTGATAGGGGGATTCTGCAAGGAAAACCAACACCAGCAAAGCAACAACAGTGGATTTCCGGACCTGAGTACCTGTAAGAGAAGGGGACCAAGTCCAAGAGTTGCAACAGTGTCGAGAGTGGGCAGATGCCCAGGAAATGCCAGCTGAGGGTGCAAGGAAGCTGCCACCGGATGGAAGAAGCTTGGTGTTTTGCAAGAACGAAGAGGACTAGGAACTTCCCCTTTGGAGGATGGATGTCCCACGTCGTGAAGAAGCTTGCAGAGGTGTTCCCACGCAGAAAGACCGCAAACAAGCCTTGCTAACTGCAAGGGTCGCGGTTAGGGTTTTTGGATGCTGCTGTGGCCCAGGAGGGACCAAGGATGTCGCCACTTGGATGAGGAGACAGAGGGGGCACCCAGCAAGTCAGGGAGCCCTCACAGAAGCAGACAGCACCCGCAGAAGTACCGGAACAGGCACTTAGAAGAGGAGTGAACCGGAGTCCACCCGAAGTCAGAAAAGGGAGTCCCACAACGCCAGAGGACAACTCCGAAGGTTGTGAACTGCAGGTTAGAGTGTTGTGGACCCAGGCTTGGCTGAGCACGAAGGAAATCCTGGAAGAGTGCACAGAAGCTGCAAATCACGCGGTACCCAGCAATGCAGTCTAGCGTGGGGAGGCAAGGACTTACCTCCACCAAACTTGGATTGAAGAGTCACTGGACTGTGGCAGTCACTTGGACAGAGTTGCTGAGTTCCAGGGACCACGCTCGTCGTGCTGAGAGGGGACCCCGAGGACCGGTGATGCAGTCTTTTGTTGCCTGCGGTTGCAGGGGGAAGATTCCGTCGACCCACCGAAGATTTCTTCAGAGCTCCTGGTGCAAGAAGGAGGCAGGCTACCCCCAGAGCATGCACCACCTGGAAACAGGTCAGGAAGCTGGCAGGATGAAGCGATACAAGGTTGCAGTAGTCGTCTTTGCTACTTTGTTGCGGTTTTGCCGGCGTCCTGAGCAGTCAGCGGTCGATCCTTTGGCAGAAGGTAAAGAGGGAGATGCAGAGGAACTCTGGTGAGCTCTTGCATTCGGTATCTGCAGAATTCCCCAAAGCAGAGACCCTAAATAGCCAGAAAAGGAGGTTTGGCTACCTAGGAAGGAGGATAGGCTAGTAAGAAAGGTATGAGCCTATCAGAAGGAGTCTCTGATGTCACCTGATGGCACTGGCCACTCAGAGCAGTCCAGTGTGCCAGCAACACCTCTGTTTCCAAGATGGCAGAGGTCTGGGGCACACTGGAGGAGCTCTGGGCAACTACCCTGGGAGGTGCAGGTCAGGGGAGTGGTCACTCCCCTTTCCTTTGTCCAGTTTCACGCCAGAGCAGGGCTGGGGGATCCTTAAAACCAGTGTAGACTGGCTTATGCAGAGATGAGCAGCATCTGTGCCCATCAAAGCATTTCCAGAGGCTGGGGGAGGCTACTCCTCCCCAGCCTTCACACCTATTTCCAAAGGGACACCCTCTCTCAGAGGCAATCCTTTGTTCTGCCTTCCTGGGCCAGGGCTGCCTGGACCCCAGGAGGGCAGAAACCTGTCTGAGGGGTTGGCAGCAGCAGCAGCTGCAGTGGAGACCCCGGAAAGGCAGTTTGGCAGTACCCGGGTTCTGTGCTAGAGACCCGGGGGATCATGGAATTGTCTCCCCAATGCCAGAATGGCATTGGGATGACAATTCCATGATCTTAGACATGTTACATGGCCATGTTCGGAGTTACCATTGTGACGCTATACATAGGTAGTGACCTATGTATAGTGCACACGTGAAATGGTGTCCTCACAAAGTCTGGGGAATTTGTCCTGAACAATGTGGGGGCACCTTGGCTAGTGCACACACACTAAGTAACTTAGCACCCAACCTTCACCAGGTGAAGGTTAGAGATATAGGTGACTTATAAGTTACTTAAGTGCAGTAGTAAATGGCTGTGAAATAACGTGGACGTTATTTCACTCAGGCTGCACTGCCAGGCCTGTGTAAGAATAATCAGATCTCCCTATGGGTGGCAAAAGAAATGCTGCAGCCCATAGGGATCTCCTGGAACCCCAATACCCTGAGTACCTCAGTACCATATACTAGGGAATTATAAGGGTGTGCCTGTATGCCAATGTTAATTGGTGAAATTGGTCACTAGCCTGTTAGTGACAATTTGGAAAGCAGAGAGAGCATAACCACTGAGGTTCTGGTTAGCAGAGCCTCAGCGAGATAGTTAGTCATCACACAGGGAACACATACAGGGCACACTTATGAGCACTGGGGCCCTGTCTGGCAGGGTCCCAGTGACACATAGACTAAAACAACATATATACAGTGAAATATGGGGATAACATACCAGGCAAGATGGTACTTTCCTACAGTGGGGGCATCCACTACTACTGCCATGGGTCGCCTCATTAATATGTTGACTTGGAATGTTCGGGGCCTGAAAAGTTACATGAAGCGTTATAGGGTGCATTCGTTCCTTCGTAGGCATAAGATACATATTGCTTGTCTCCAGGACACTCATATGACAGACGAGGAAGCGCTTAAACTGGCCAAGAAGTGGCAGAGGCAGACGTTTTCATCCTCCTTTTCTTCATATGCGCGAGTGTATCTGTTTGGGTAGCCCCCAGGGTCCCATTTACCCATGTGTACAACGAGGTAGATGTTGAGGGTCGCTATGTCTTGGTGGAGGGCATGTTGGATGGTCTACCTATTGTGATCCTTAATGTATATGCGCCCAACAGGACGATCCCTCCTTCTACTCCAGTGTACCTGAGATTTTGGGGGACAGCGTGGATAAGCCCTTGGTCTGGGCAAGGGACTATAATTGTGTGATTGATGGGGAGCTGGATCGCCGCCGGCCAAGCTGGGAACTAAACTATTAATGGTACAATCCCTTAGAGATGTGATGGTGCACTTGGGTCTCTGGGACGGTTGGAGGGAGCGACATCCTGACTGTAGGGAATATACCTGTGATTCTAGGACACATGATACACACTCTCGATTGGACAGGTTTCTGTTGGGAGGGTTTGACAGCTCGCAGGTTCTGGAGGTTATTCATCTGGGTCGGTTTTTGTCAGATCACGCGCCGGTGCGGCTCCAGTTACAGTGGGGAGAGACAGCCCCACATTCAGCTCGAGGATGGCATATGCCCTCAGATTTGCTGACTGATCAGGGATGTCGGGAACGAGTGGGTGATGCCATTAAACTGCATCTGGACATAAACTGAAACACAACAGCATCCCGCGGTTTGGTGTGGGAGGCTATGAAGGCAGTCATTCGGGGAGAGTGTATAAGCATGGTGGGTGGGGTGCGCAGGCAGCGGGAGCGGGATCTTATGGCGCTAGAAGTGAAATTGGGGGAGGTACAGCAGTTGCCTCTTGAGCACCGCTAGACGGGAGGAGCTTAGGTTGTATAAGGAGGTGAACACTTGCTGGGACACACTGAGCATAACTACTCTGAGAGGGCATAGGCAGCGTTTGCATTGAGAAGATGACAAAACAGGCAAACTCCTAGCGTGGATCCTGAAGTAGGAGGTGGAGGCTCCGCTAATACTGGGCATAAGGAATACCGAGGGAGTGCTTCTAACGGGGCGTTGTGACATTCTCTGGGAACTGGCATCCACTTTCAAAAGGTATCTAGAGCTGTCACTGAGTCGACAGCGGGGGATGCAGAGCGGTTTTTGCGGCGGTAGCGAATGCCTAGGATAGACCCGGAGACTAGGGATGAGCTAGACCTTCCGATCACGGCAGAGGAGGTGGGAGAGGCAGTGAAGGCATTGGCAAGATCAAAATCCCCTGGCAGTGATGGTTTTCCTGGGGAGCTGTATCAGAGTTTTTCCTCCACACTTGGGGAAGGACTGTTGGAAGTATTTGAGGAGGTGCGGAGGAGCGGTAAGTTACCGGAAACCATGCAACAAGGTATAGTGTGTTTATTGCTCAAGCCAGGGGGGGGGATGCTGCGGATCCTTCTTCGTATTGGCCACTAACCATGTTGAACTGCGACGTTAAGATACTGTGTAAGATTCTGGCCACTCAACTTAGGAGTGATTCGGGGTCTGGTGCATGAAGACCAGTGTGGGTTTATCCCAGGTCGCAGTACATCCTTTAATTTGCGCCGTTTGGCGCATTTTCTGCATGAGACTAAGGGAGAAGAGTTGGAACTGGCACTGGTGTCTCTCGACCTGGAGAAAGCATTTGACACAGTGGAGTGGGACTATTTATTGGAGGTGTTGCGAGGCATGGGCCTTGGCTCCGGCTTTTGTGCATGGGTTCAACAATTGTACACTGACCCAACAGCGCGTGTGCGTGTGGGGGGAGAGACTTCGGCTGTCTGGAAGATTGGCAGGGGTACACGACAGTGGTGCCCGCTCTCGCCTCTCCTGTTTGCTTTGGCAGTAGAGCCCTTGGTGATCTGGCTCCAGGAAGAGATGGTGCAGTGGGGGATACTGGTGGGTCGAACCGTAAAAGTAATTTCTATGTATGCTGATGATGCATTGGTTTATATGCAGGATCCTCGCGTATCGGTGCCAGAGTTGTTGCAGAGGATGGCGGTATTCGGGGCTGTTTCCGGTCTCAAGATCAATATGAAAAAAATCACTTCTGTTCCCTCTTGGGTCTCTTGTTGTGGTCCCCCCGGTCGGGCTCCCTGAAGTGGGGTTGCGCTGGGAGATGGAGTGTTTTGGGTACCTGGGTATTTGGGTCACTAACTCGGTGGATGTATATATCACTCACAATACTGAGCTGGTAGAGGCGGGCCTGGATCGCTCAGTTACTTTTTGGAACAAGTTGCCCCTCTCTGTTATGGGTCGGGTATCAATAGCAAAGATGGTGTTTTTACCCTTGTGCCTTTATCTGGTGCAGAACTCCTTGTACCCGCTGCCTGCTCGGATTTTCAGACGCTTGGATAGCTTGTTGATTTCCCTGGTATGGGCGGGCAGGCGAAGCAGGGTGGCACGGTCTGTGCTGCAGAATAACCTAGATGGGGGGGACTGGCGATCCCCAACATCAGACATTATTACTATGCAGCGCAGCTACAATGTGCAGTGAAATGGCTGTCAGAGGAAGATAATTGGGAAAAGAGATTTTATGCTGGTGTGTGCAATGGGCGATCTTTGGCGCACATTCTCATGGCCGGGGGCAGATCAGACCCCGCTGCGCCTTATCTGGTGAGGACTACTGCCGGGATTTGGGAACAGGTGGTGAAGCGGGTGCTCCGGTGGGCTCCCTTTGATAGGGAATTAAGAATATGGGATCTATCTCCGTTTCGGGATATGGCAAGGACAATGTTGATGGAGGCCTAGCGATTGGGTGGCTGTGAGGTGGTCGGTGATATGTACCCTAATGGTGAGTTTCTTTCATTCTCCGAGGCTCAGGATTTGTTTGAGGTGGGCCCTGGTCAGTTTCTGCAATATGCAAAACTTGAGAGTGTAACCCGCAGGATCTGGGATGGTTTCCCGTTGGCTCCCAGTGCCTCCTCGATTTTGAATGGTCTTCTTAATTGGGGCGAGGATACGCACTTGATTGCCTGATTTTACAGGGCATTACGGGAGGATCAACCAGCTGTGATGACCGCGGGACGTAAGGCATGGGAAGCTGATTTGGGGCTACCTATTGAGGATGCTGACTGGGATGCGGCCTTATCATTGGTTGAAACGGTCTCATGTACTCATAGGTTTAAATTGCTGGGTTTCAACCTAGTGCACAGAACATATGTCACTCCTAGGAAACTAAATAAAATAGATCCAGGCAGGGGGGCCAGTTGTCCTCGATGTGGTGAGCTTGGTGCTTCTTTTCTACATATGGCATGGTCCTGTAGAGCTGTACATGTATTCTGACAGGAGGTGACAGCTGTGATCACTGAGGTCACTGAGCTTGAAATTGAGGTCACCCCGTTGTCGTGTCTCCTGGAAGTGGTGCGTAGGCGGCAGGGTAGAGGGATTGCCTATAGGATGGTACAGTTGGCTTTAGTATTAGCCAAGCGTAGAGTAGCGATCAGATGGATGAGCGCGCGGGCCCCTGCTTGTCTCTGACTGGTTGCGGGATTTACTGGAGTGGGGGGCAGCAGAGGAGCAACACATGTGCATAACACGTAGCCATGAGAGGGTGCTTGCTGATTTGACTGCTTGGAGTGCACTTTTAGAACGGTTCACGGATGAGGAGGACATCTGCTCTGTGAGCAGCAACGTGGTGGTGGGGGACGGAAAAACACACTCTCCCTCTTAGTACTTGTGACGATCAAATGTGGAGTTGATCTATCTTGACTTGTTTATGTTATTAACGGTCTGGTCTCATTAAGCTGTGGGGCTGACTCTCAGGATTTAGGACCGGGTGGGGGGTCTGGATATGTCTTCACCGATGATGCAATGCTGTGTGCGCCCCTTTGGGCATCATTATATGTCCGTGATCTAACTCTGCTGAACCTGCACTGTGTTGATTTCTTTGTTGATCTGTAATCTTTCATTTGGAAAATAAAAACAGATTTAAAAAAAAAAAAAAAACTATATGTGTACCCTAAATAAAGCTCAAGGTCTTTTGCAGAAATGGCAGACTCATCCATTGACAATCATAGGGTCGGTGGCACTCATCAAAATGATGTTCCTCCCTCTCTTCTCGTTGATCTTTTCTAATGTATTTATTAAAGTCCCTCAAATTTTTTTAATGATGTAGATATAATGCTCGGTCGGTTTATCTGGGCAAATAAAAAACCTTGTACAGCGCTTGATATACTATTCTTAGCAGTAGTTGAAGGAGGGCTAGCCCTACCCCATTTCAGGAAATATTATGAGGCCGCTTTTTTGGATTGGGCTATCACAGCTGCCTTATCATACAAGCTAGACTTAAACTTTTATCTGAAGAGAATGTTAACAGAAAGTAGTATCCAGCTCCCACATTTTCTCAAGATACGACTTCCCAAACGTACCAGGTATACAATTCCGATCTCAGTTTGACTTAGGGTTCTGCAATTCCACAAGAAATATCAAGTCCCTAGTTACCACCCGTCAATCTTGCTCTGTGATTCAGGGATGCTGGGCCTTAAGTTGTGCCCCAGCCATATTAGAAAGTGGGAACAGTTGGGTTTTTCCAGGTTTTCCAAGTTCTTATTGTGCGACCAAATTAAAACATGAGTTCAATGTTAAGTGGATGGAGCATCTATTCCGAACTGTCCTAGATCTTCCTATCTTCAAATTCAACACCTTTTGTAGACAGTCGAGAAAATAATAGACCCGTCTACCTCCACAACTGCCCAGGACTTCTATGAGAAAAGTCAACGGGACACAGGCATTTGGTTTTGGATTTTGAGCCTGCAGTCTTTACCAAGAATTATCCCTTGCTTTTTGACAATGGTTGAAATGGCACCAGGATGTAAGATAGTTCTACAGTTGTGGAGGAATTACAATATTTTATCTCACAAACTGAGAAGATTAATTACAAAAAAATCCTTTTACTCATATTGGATACCCTATTACACTCCAGCCTGAATAAAGAAAGCATTTCTGGCAGTTTCCGGGCATTGCCCGTGCTGCAGGTATAATCAGTGGGTTTGGTTACATTTATGCTTTAAATGTCCGAAGCTAGTGGGATACTGGGAGAGAATATTTCAGTGGATTAGCTTTGAGATCCATGCTTCCCTTGTTCCAGGTCCCGCTGAAGCACTTTTTGGCATTTCTAGTCATACTAGCTTATCAAACCATTCTAAGCAAATTATTTTCATTGCCTCCCTGATCATTAATTCTACAGGCGTGGAAGTCACCATTACCTCAGTCCTATAAGACTTGAAGTTTAAAATGAAAACCGTCCGTTACAAGGAACAATTGTATGTTCAATAAATTGGTGCAATACGGACGTTCAAGGGTATCTGGGGAACAAGTAGTGATCCACTCTTATAATGAGCTGCCGCAGCAATGTCTAACCTGGGAAATAGTTATATACTAATGTATATCGGGTCTATATATTTCATGGACTTTTTTCCAGCCAGGAGCACGCTATCATTGTTTCTTATGAATTTATGCTGATATTGATTGATCTTTCCTTAAATTTCAAATTATGCTTTAATGTACCTGCAAAAATTGATTAAATAAAAACAAAAAAAAAGGAAAATATTTTCCCATAGAGGTTACGGAAGGTGCTCCAGAAGCTAAAATGAGAACATATTTTCTGTAAATTCACACTATCTTTCCCATACATATGAGAATTGAGCCTGACAATCTCAGTAAAACATGTAGTTCCAACAGGAGCAGCCTGTCAGTTGATTCCCTTGTGTTCTACTGCAGCCTTCCAGAGTGTTCTAAAGAGCAACTAAAGTGCCAACAGTCTTACTTATGACTAAAGTGTTGTTCTGCCTTCCTACTTATCTCGTATCAGAGCCTACAGAACATCTCTGGAATGCACTTCTGAGTTCAAAGAAGACCTTTATTGTTGTTAATTCTTCCCCACCCACAAGTTCTTGAGAGACGAATTAATAGACTTCAAGCACATGTTCAAATGAGTAAAAGTAGTCGCAGCAATGAAAACAAAATATATCACAGTACTTCTCAGTTGCAATGTACACAGCAGGTTATATATTTAATGCAAAGTGTATGAATCAAAATGCATCACTGTTTGAGACCTATCCTCAGCTTCATCTTTCTGGGGTCTGCAAGTTGATGACTCTGGTCAACTGCGAGAAAGAGATTATCTACCCAAACGGGAGACTGGCAACTGGCGCCTAGTTCCAGCCTGAAGTCAAGCAGATTCTAATCTAAATCTCTGAAGCCCCGAGTCATCCTTACAAAAGCGTGCCCCCTCCTCTCAGACTCAGGAAAACTACGCAAGCCTTTGGAGACTGGCCAGATCTCCTAGACTTCTCCTCTTCCCAAGCCTGAGCAGAAAGGAAAACACCAAATGTACTCTCTCTTATCATGTCCAGTCTGGTGTGAAGAAAACAGCTTGGTTCATCTTGTGGAAAAACACAGCTTGGAAAAATACAGCTTGGATTCTTAACTGCAATGTCTAACTCCATGTTAAAGGCAATAGGCAGCTAACCTAAATATCAAATTTAATGTCTAATGTCATGTCAAAGCCAATAGGCAGCTGAGCTGAATACAAAATGTGATGTCTAATATCATGTCAAAGCCAAAGGCAGCTGAGCTGAATACAAAATGTAATGTCTAATATCATGTCAAAGCCAATAGGCAGCTAAGCTGAATACAAAATGTAATGTCTAATATCATGTCAAAGACAATAGGCAGCTAAACTGAATACAGCATGTCAAAGCCAATAGGCAGAATACAGAATGTAATGGCTAATGCAATGTCAAAGCCAACAGGAGAAAAAACTGAATACAGAAAGTAATGGCTAATGCCATGTCAAAGCCAATAGGCGGCTGAACTGAATACAATATGTAATGGCTAATGCCATGTCAAAGTCAATAGGCGGCTAAAGTGAACAAAACATATAGGTGGTAATACCGCAAACAGGCCGACGGACAAAAAAATGGAATTACGACCCTGGTGGAAACCGCCAACAAAGACAGCCACTTTAACACACCGCCCGCCACGGCGGTACAGACAAGCAGCGCGGTGGTTACCGCCAACAGACAGGCGGGAGCCAATGTACCGCCCACACTATTACAACCCGCCAATCCGCCACCTTTTCCGGGGCGGATTCACCGTGGATAAAAACACAGCGGAAACAGTTTCTGCAATGGGAAAACGCTCACCTGAACACATCCCACGAGAAACGAGGACACCATGGAGCCGGAATTACAAATACTCCCTGCCCTTGTCTTTCTGCTCCTTTACGACCAACAGCTAAGTAGGCGCAGAAGATACCGGTGAGTACTGCATCTACGACACGGGGGAGGCAAAAGTCAGGGGGACACCCACCGACCACCCCCACCCTCGCATCATACAACATACACACCAATGCAGTCACAAAAATCACATTAACAACCCACAATCCCCCCGGAAGAATGCAAAGACAATGCGAATTTCGGGCAAACATTGTAATGTGCCAATATACATGTCATACAAAAATATACAGATATATATCTCTAAATCACTCTTATTTACACATACAATCCGAGAAGTAGTGCAGATATGTACACAACAATGTCCGTGCACCAACAGTACAAAAATGCATGGGCGAGGCCCACAATAGATACCTGACCAAAATCGAAGAGAACACTGCGGGGCATCAGATAGAAACACTACAGGCACCTCAGGGGGAAGGGTGGGCACCTCAGCCACATGAATGCGAAACCAGATCCACGACGGGGCTCCATGCCCATTGATGTATTCTGGGGAGTGCAAAGCCACAGTCTCTCAAGTCTCACAAGTGGGTGGGTTGCCCACTGTGCCATCCTGGGGAGTGCAAAGCCACAGTCTCTCAAGTCTCTACAGTGGGTGGGTTGCTAACTGTGCCATCCTGGGGAGTGCAAACCCACAGTTTCTCAAGTCTCTACAGTGGGTGGGTTGCCCACTGTGCCATCCTGGGGAGTGCAAAGCCACAGTCTCTCATTTAGATGCAGTTCTCTACTGGTACTGGGTGGGACTGGTGCCCAGACTGGATGAGTCTCCCCGTGAAAGCTCCTGTCCTGTCACTGTCCCAGCTGCACATGGGATAAGGATGCCTGATGTGGCGGCCTATTCATTCCTACACAGTGCTTGCCCTGTTCAGCGGTCTTCACCATGGCGGTCTTGGCCCTGTTCAGCGGTGCTTTGTCACGGCGGTCTTTGCCCTGTTCAGTGGTGCTTTGCCATGGCGGTTCTGGACTGTTCAGCGGTGCTTTGCCATGGCGGTCTTTGCCCTGTTCAGCGGTGCTTTGCCATGGTGGTCTTTGCCCTGTTCAGCGCTGCTTTGCCATGGCGGTCTTTGTCCTGTTCAGCGGTGCTTAGACATGGCGGTTCTGGACTGTTCAGCGGTGCTTTGCCATGGCGGTCTTTGCCCTGTTCAACGGTGCTTTGCCATGGCGGTCTTTGCCCTGTTCAGCGGTGCTTAGACATGGCGGTTCTGGACTGTTCCGCGGTGCTTTGCCATGGCGGTCTTTGCCCTGTTCAGCGGTGCTTTGCCATGGCGGTCTTTGGCCTGTTCAGCGGTGCTTTGCCATGGCGGTCTTTGCCCTGTTCAGCAGTGCTTTGCCATGGCGGTCTTTGCCCTGTTCAGCGGTGCTTTGCCATGGCGGTCTTTGCCCTGTTTAGCGGTGCTTTGCCATGGCGGTTCTGGACTGTTCAGCGGTGCTTTGACATGGCGGTCTTTGCCCTGTTCAGCGGTGCTTTGACATGGCGGTTCTGATACGGACATTGGTGTGTGGCATGACAATCTCCACACTGGACATTGGTGTGTGGCATGACGATCTCCACACTGGACATTGGTGTGTGGCATGACGTTCCATCATTGCCCCTCCTGGGCTGTGACTCAGGCGGTGGTTTCTGGACCAGTGACGATACTTGTGCCCTCCTGGGCTGTGACTCCGGCGGTGGTTTCTGGACCAGTAACGATACTTGTGCCCTCCTGGGCTATGACTCTGGCGGTGGTCTCTGGACCAGTAACGATACTTGTGCCCTCCTGGGCTGTGACTCCGGCGGTGGTCTCCTGACCAGTGACGATACTTGTGCCCTCCTGGGCTGTGACTCCGGCGGTGGTCTCCTGACCAGTGACGATACTCGGGCCCTCCTGGGCTGTGACTCCGGCGGTGGTCTCACGACCAGTAACGATACTTGTGCCCTCCTGGGCTGTGACTCCGGCGGTGGTCTCCTGACCAGTGACGATACTTGTGCCCTCCTGGGCAGTGACTCCGGTGGTGGTGTCCTGACCAGTGACGATACTTGGGCCCTCCTGGGCAGTGACTCCGGCGGTGGTTTCTGGACCAGTAACGATACTTGTAACCTCCTGGGCTGTGACTCTGGCGGTGGTCTCTGGACCAGTAACGATACTTGTGCCCTCCTGGGCTGTGACTCTGGCGGTGGTCTCTGGACCAGTAACAATACTGGGGCCCTCCTGGGCTGTGACTCTGGCGGTGGTCTCTGGACCAGTGACAACGGTTCTGGCGGTTGTGTCTGGACCGCCGGAAATGATGGCGCACTTCTCCACCGTGACACTCACAACAGGCTGGGCAGACTTCCTCTGGACCTTCTCCACCTTTTTTGGAGTTACAGCTGACTCACAAATTGCCTTCGATCCCATGTCACTTGTTGTCCCACCAGGAGTCTTAACACGGTCCCGTCGTCCACTTTCCAATTTTAGAGCCTTTACAGTGGGTGGGCTGCCAGTGCCTTGGCTCTGGGTCCTACTGCCTGCCCTGGTGGACGGTGCACTCCAAAAACCTGGAACACGCACCACTGTTACTGGAGGCTTTTTGGCTGAGGCGCTACGACGGGACTGATGAATTGGAGGGGGGTGGGGGCAAAAAGGTCAATTTGACATAGGGACAGTTTCTGATGGACACTGGGATGGGTAGCTGGAGGTGGTCTGGGAGTGGAGGAAAAGGAGGTGGTTGTAGGAGGTGTCACTTTAGGTGTTTTGGGTGCAGGTGCAGGTACTGTAGGCTGTCGGGAGGTGGATGGATGTTGGGTGAGTGATTGCTGGCGTTTGTGTACTTTGGGAGGGGGCGTCACAGACACACTGGGAGAGGACACAGGGGACATGTAAATGGCAGTGGAGGTGGTGAGTGCAGGTGAGCAGCTTGTGGTGCTGGGTGTCCTGGTGCGAGTCCTAGTGCCTGTAGATGTGGTGCATGCAGGTGTGTGTGTAGATGAGACTGGGAGGGAGGAGGGAGAAGAGGAGGAGGGGACACAGTGGAGACAGTGGATGTTGCTGTGTCTGTATGTGGGTGAGGCTTGCGTGAGTGCCTGTGGTGTGTGTGGTGCCTATGTTTGCTTAAGCTACTTGTGTGTGTTGACTTGTGTGCATGCTGGTCTGTAGGTGTGCTTGGGATGGGCTGGGGTACAGGGGATTGGGTCTGGGTGGAGGAAGTTGGAGGGGGAGGCTGGACACAGGGACAATGGCTGCCATCAGTGCTGAGGCCAGAGATTCCAGGGTTCGCTGAAGGGCAGCCTGACCAGAATGAATGCCCTCCAGGAATACATTACCGTGTTGCAACTCTCGTTCTACACCCTGGATGGCATTCACAATGGTAGACTGTCCAACAGTGAGTGACCTGAGGAGGTCAATGGCCTCCTCACTGAGGGCAGCAGGGGTGACTGGGGCAGGGCCCGAGGTGCCTGGGGCGAAGGTGATGCCCACCCTCCTGGGTGAGCGGGCACATGGCGAATGCTGAGGGGCTGCTGGGAGGGCGGTGCTGGTATGGGAGGTGCCGGCTGTACCTGTAGAAGTGGGGCGCACAGATGGTGCCGCCACCACAGAGGAGCTCCCATCGGCGGACGAGTCCGTGTCGCTGGTTGGTGATCCGGTGGCCGACGTGAAGCTCCCCTTGCCCTCCGTCCCACTGGTGCATTCAGAGTCTGTGGTGTGGCCCTCCATGGCCATGTGGGATGCAGCTCCCTCGTGCTCCGGTGCCACTGTACCTCCGCCTGATGATGCTGATGTACAAAAGGACAGGGAGAGCAGGAAAAGGGGGGGAGACAGAAGAAAGAGAGTTTTAGTGCATGACATACCGCTACTGTTGGCGGACAAGACAGACGCAGCAGCCCCATGCATTACGCCATGCTCCTGAGCTCTGCACATTCAATTTCTGGGATATGGCCTACATGGCAATGGTGGAAATCTGCGCACATGGATGCCACAGGGGCAACTATACCTCAACTTGGCACTCTGCTGAGGTGGGGTTGAGTGCCACATGGCCTACATACCGGAGGGGCCTTGCCTACCTAACTCGCCCTGGCCTAGGGACACCCAGAGCCCACCACCCCCACCCAGACCCCTCCACTGCACGCAATGTCCGCAGAATGAGGTTGTACTCACCCCCTTGTGTCTGCTGTGATGTCCTCAACCGCCCACCCAACTCCGGGTAGGCCACCGCCAGGATCCGGAACATCAGGGGGGTCCTGGTGCGACGGGCACCCCTCCCACGTTGGGAGGCCATCCCCAGCTGAGCCTCCGCCGTCTTCTTGCTGCAGCGGCGAATGTCCTCCCATCTCTTCCAGCAGTGGGTGCCCCGTCTCTGGTGGGCCCCCAGGGTCCGGACCTCCTTGGCGATGGCACGCCAAATGTCCCTCTTCTGGTGGGCGCTGACCTACATGACATGCACAAGGGAAGAGGAACAGTCATTACCAACTGCACCGTCAATGTGAGTGGCCCCCTCCCTACTCTGACCATGTGGCCCATTCATTCCCATGCATTAATGTACTATGAACTCTGGCCCCTTCCCTCTTCCACCCAGCCCTCACCACCCAGGCCTAGCCCATACAACGTGCTCCCTCTGTACTAACCTGTTGGTCTGGAGGACCGTAGAGTAGCATGTACTGGGGGAGGACCCCATCCACAAGTTTCTCCAACTCCTGTGCAGTGAAGGCAGGGGCCCTTTCCCCAGACGCAGCAGTCATCGTCACTTCCAGACCGAGGTCACAGCAGCACTAGCAGTGTAGATCCTCTCCTGTCGAAGGTCAGGTATCTAGTGATTGAACAGATAGAAAATGGCGGTGACGTCCGTGGCGGGGCGCATCATCACCGCCGGCGCACCTGTTCATTGGCTCCTGGGACCCATAGGGTCCCATGTTAACCAATGCAGCAGTGCGCCGCAGTCTACGACCGCCTACCGCGACGGTGTGCAACGCCAGCGCAGTTACCCCACAATCCCATTGTCCCAGTTTAGAGGTCAGGCAGCCGCCATTTCAGGGGCCCACATGGCTTCAGTTACTACTGCGTCACACATAGCTAGGCCTATACTCAACACACATACAGGAAGGGTTTATTGTCTGGTGTAGTCTTGTGTGTAACTGTGGGTACATACCTGGAGGAATAGTGACTGGTTCTTCACTGTTGTCCTTCTTAGGCACGTCAGCTGGGACATATGAGAAGATGGCGGAATCCTCCGGTGTACCGACCGCTGGTGGACCTGTTGACAATGGAAGAAAGACATGTCATCGTCACCTACAGGTTTGACCGTGCCACAATCCAGGAACTATGTACCCAGTTGGAGCCAGACCTGATGTCACCAATCCGCCATCCAACTGGAATCCCCCCTGACGTGCAGGTGCTGTCAGTGCTCCATTTCCTTGCAAGTGGGTCTTTTCAGACAACTGTGGCCATGGCATCAGGGATGTCCCAGCCTATGTTTTCCAACGTCTTGTCCAGAGTGTTGGCTGCCCTGCTGAAACACTTAAGGAGATACATTATATTCCCTCAGGTGGAGGATTTGCCTACAGTGAAAGGTGACTTCTATGCCCTTGGACATATCCCCAACGTCATAGGTGCCATTGATGGGACCCATGTAGCTCTGGTCCCCCTCCACAGGAGTGAACAGGTGTACAGGAACAGGAAGAGTTATCATTCAATGAATGTCCAGATGGTCTGTTTGGCAGACCAGTACATCTCGCAGGTTAATGCAATGTTCCCAGGCTCTGTGCATGACGCCTACATCTTGCGGAATAGCAGCATCCCTGATATGATGGGTCAACTCCAGAGGCACCGTGTATGGCTATTGGGGGACTCCGGTTACCCCAACCTTTCCTGGCTATTGACCTCAGTGAGGAATCCCAGGACCAGGGCAGAGGAACGGTACAATGAGGCCCATGGGCGGACTAGGAGGGTAATCGAACGTACCTTCGGCCTTCTTAAGGCCAGATTCAGGTGCCTCCATATGACAGGTGGATCCCTATTCTACTCACAGAAGAAGGTGTGCGACATCATCGTCGCCTGCTCCATGCTCCACAATTTGGCATTGCGACGCCAGGTGCCTTTTCTGTAGGAGGATGATCCAGATGATGTTGTTGTGGCAGCTGTGGAGCCTGTGGACACTGATGAGGATGAAGCTGAGGAAGAAGAAAACGACAACAGGGATTCAGTCATACAGCAATATTTCCAGTGACACACAGGTGAGAACATATTCTGGTTTAACATTACATTAACTTTCACACGTCTACCTCTAAGCTGTACCTCCATTTCACTCACTATTTGTTAATTGAGTTGTACCCTTCCATTTCAGTTTCACAAGTGTGGTAACCTACGTGTCAACTGCTTGCATCCGTAAAGGGCTTGTGATGTGTGACATTGGTATGTTGGCCTTACAATGGGTAACCCATTATGACACTGTAATTGATAATACAAAGTTCCAAATCATAGACTGACTCCAGATTGTTTTGTGTTTCAAGGGTGTTTATTTAAGTGCTCAAAAAATGAAGGGGGGTTGTAAACTGGTGATGGGGGATGGTGGAGGAATGTCCATGGCAGAGTCCAGTCTATTAGTCTCACAGGTGCACTGGCCATCTGGGCATTGGAAGTGGAGCTTGGGCAGTTCAAGAATGGACAGGGTGACAAAGTGGGACAGTGGGAGGACAATCAGGGTGGTCTCATTTCCTGGCGGGGGTCTTGCCATCTTGCTCTGTTCTGTTCCTGGATCTCAGAGACCGCTTGCGTGGTGGTTGTTCGTCTGCAGGGGATGGGGTGCTGGTGTGGTGGTCCTGTGACGGGGCGTCCTGTCCACTAGCGCCGGCGGAGGTGGTGGGCAGTTCATCGTCGTGGCTAGTGTCAGGGGCCCCTTGGAGTGCCACGGTGTCCCTCAAGGTCTTTTGAATGTCCGTCAGCACCCCTACGATGGTGCCCAGGGCGGAGCCGATGGTCCTGAGCTCCTCCCTGAACCCCAAATACTGCTCCTCCTGCAGACGCAGGGTCTCCTGCAACTTGTCCAGGACCGTTGCCATCGTCTCCTGGGAGTGGTGGTATGCTCCCATGATGGAGGATAGGGCCTCATGGAGAGTGGGTTCCCTTGGCCTGTCCTCCCTCTGTCGCACAGCAGCCCTCCCAGTTCCCCTGTGTTCCTGGGCCTCCGTCCCCTGGACCGTGTGCCCACTACCACTGCCCCCAGGTCCCTGTTGTTGGGGTGGTGGGTTACCCTGGGTGCCCTGTAGTGGTGGACACACCGCTGACTGACCTGTCCTGGGTAGGGAGGTTTGGGCCCACTGGGTGGGTGCTGTGCTGGTGTTACCAGAGGGTGGAAGCTCGGTGTTGGGCTGTGGCTGGCCAAGGGGAACCGACTGTCCTGAGGCCCACGATGGTCCGGGCTGGTCATCAAGATCCAGTGGGGCAGAGCTGCTGTCGTCACTGTGGGCCTCTTCTGGGGGTGGAGTGGTGTTGTCTGGACCCTCTGGTGTGGTGACGTTCCTTCGGGTTCCTGCAGGGGTATGAGAACTTGATTATTGCATGTGTGTGTTTGATGGTGTGCAATAGGTGGGTGTGTGTGAACACCAGTGCAGGCATTCCTGTGTGGGGGCTTGTGTGATGATGGTTGGGGGGGTGTTCTGGGTATGTGCAGTGAGCATGCTTTGGTGAGGGGTGAGCATGCTTAGTTGTGTCATGCAGGGCTTGGTGTTGGGATGGGTGGTTGGTGTCATGGGTAGATTAGTGAGGATTTGGGGTGATAGGGGAGGGTGTGAGGGTGGGGGTGTGTGATAGCATGCAGGTAGAGTGGGGGATATGATAGTTAAGAATTGACTTACCAGTGTCCCATCCTCCACCGACTCCTCCGAGGCCCTCAGGATGCATGATGGTCAAGACTTGCTCCTCCCATGTTGTTAGTTGTGGGGGAGGAGGTGGGGGCCCGCCGCCAGTCCGCTGTACCACGATGTTGTGCCTGGATACCGTGGAACACACCTTCCCCCGTAGGTCGTTCCACCTCTTCCTGATGTCCTCCCTATTTCTTGGGTGCTGTCCCACGGCGTTCACCCTGTCCACTATTCTTCGCCATAGCTCCATCTTCCTGGCTATTGATGTGTGCTGTACCTGTGAGCCAAATAGCTGTGGCTCTACCCGTAGGATTTCCTCCACCATGACCCTGAGCTCCTCCTCAGAGAAGCGGGGGTGTCTTTGGCGTGACATAGGGTGGTGTGTGTGATATGTGGGGTGGTGTATGTGTTGATGAGTGTGGTGAGTGTAGTGGTATGTGGTGTTTTGTGCGTGGATGTTGTGTGGGTGATGGTGTTGTGTGCCTCTGTGTGATGGGGTTGTCAATAGCTGTGCTCTATCTCTCACCTTCTCTCTGAATTTTTGGTTGTAGGGGTTTGTGGGTGATGTGGATGTGTATTTTATATTGTGTTGTGTGTGTGGGAGTGGTGTGTGTATGTGTCTCAGGTGTGTGTATTTGGAATTGTCCAATGTGGCGGTGTTTTGGAGCTGTGTGTGTATTTTGAGCGCGGCGGTGTGTACCGCCAATGGAATACTGCGGTTGAAAGACCGCCGCGTGGATTCGTGGGTCGTAATAGCATGGGCGTATTTCTGTTGGCGTGGAGGTGGAGGATTTGTTTCCGCATGTTTATCGCTGACCTTTGGTGTGGCGGTGTTGTGTGGGTGTCGGAATTTCAGCAGATTCCGTGATGTGTGTCATAATAGCTGTGGCAGTCTACCGCGGCCGCGGCAGTGTATTGGCGGTCTTCTGCACGGCAGTAAGCGCCTTATACCGCCAATGTTGTAATGACCCCCATAATGTGCTACTGGTGAACATTAAGCAACTAATATGCGCAGTGGTGAAACACAAAGTCATTGGTCAAACACAATTAATAGCATCACAAGTGTGGCACACCTGAAGCCATCTTGATTGAATCAAACTGGTAAAACTCAAAACATTTAATTTAGAAAGGAACACGATGAGGGGATTAATTTTGTCATATAAATTATGGTGAGTGCTGTAGAAAGAAAAATTCGGACATGCTTTAAGTGAGTTCTCAAATATCTTCCTCTTCTATTTCAATAAAACATTTTGATGTGCAGACTGAAACATGTATTTTCAGCACCAGCAGTAGACTGATAGTTAACTCCCTGGTGATCAGCAGCTTTACTGCAGTGTTATAATGAGCAACTAGAGTCCTAACATTCAGAATCTATGCTGTGTGGCACATCTAAACCTCATCTTGATAGAATTAATGAGGAAATCTAAAAGCATTTTCTAATGAGAATACTGCAGTAAATGAGGAAATTAGGGAGCTTCATAACAAATAAATCTCCCAAGATGGCTACCAGAGAAAAAAGAGCCCAAATGTACCACAAATATCACCAACATGTAGCCCAAATATAGCCCAAAGACAGAAGTGTGCAAAACAACTAATTTGTTTGTTTATTTGCAGTTTTATATAGCGCAGACTTTACCCAAAGGTATTGGAGTGCTTTAAATGAGCATCAGTTACATTAAACAAGGGCACATTAATTTTGGTTGTAGGCATGGGGAGATTTAGGGCCCAATTTTGATTTAGACGGACCGGTTACTCCATCACAACAGTGACAAATATCCTGTCTGCCGAAATATAAATCAGATTATTTCCTATGGGATTTATATTTCAGCGGACAGGGCGTCTGTCACCATTGTAACAGAGTAACCCGTCCTCCAAAATCTAAATAGGGCCCTAAGTGATTTGCCCAGAATCATAGGCTGTCGAGCTGATGTTAAGCTCAACATGGTTCCCCAGTTGCAAAGTCTGCAGCTCTAGCCGTAACACTGCACCCTCTCCCCCCTAAGTGTAACATATGATCAAGTGATGAACTGGATAAAAAAACATAATGAAAAACAAATGCTTTGTCACTATTTGAGAACTCAGAAGGAAGAGTTTTTTACCTGTAAATCCAGTTCTCTCGAGGAGAATCTCCATTAAAGTCATAAGCAATAGTTCCACCCACAGATATCCCAGAACACTTCTTTATATAATATCTTGTTAAGTGTAGGCACTCGCCTTACTAAAGGAAGGCCCGTAGAAACCCTTAAGAAAGTATATAATATGCAGCCTAGGTGAAAAGGCTATAGTGGTGCAATTCTTCAGATCGTACATAGAAACAGTTAAAGCACTCGTATGAATGTTTAGTTTGAGGTAAAATGAGTTACAAAACAGTTCAAATCTCCTTCGTAAACCCTTTTCCGGAAAAGTAAGACATCAAGAATAAAAGGACAGTGTAGCCCCTTAGGCTGCTATTATGTGAGTGAAAAAACAGTGACTGTGCCTTTAGGGCTGCAGAGACCACCAGTACCCCATCATGCACAGCAGGTGGCAGTTGCTTCAGTTCTTTGTGACGATAAGTGTCAGGAATAGGAAAGTCTGCTGTTCTGTCCACCAGAGAGGAGGGAGGGTTGCTTATGACTTCAATAGAGTTTCCCCCTACAAGAGAAATGGAGTTACAGGTGAGAAACTATTCCTTTTCTCCTAGGGTATCTCCATTGATAGTAATAAGCACATGAATAGAAGAGCAACCCCATCCCTAATCATTGCTGTGGAAATAACAGAGGAGAGAAGATAAGACTGGATTAGGCAAATACATTACGGAGTGAGGCCTGGCCCATCTGAGCATCTGCTCTAGCATCTGAATCTAAACAGTAATGCTTGGTAAATGTGTGACAGATCTCCATGTGACCGCTTTAAAATGTTGACAATAGGGAGAGCGTAACTTAAGTTTAGCTTACAAGGACTTGTTGGCTTTTTGATAACATAAAAGTATGCAGGAGACTATCCAGCAAGAAACAGATTGCTTGGAAGTGGCTAAACCTGTTCGGATCGGGCCATAATTGATAAAAAGCTGGTCCAGTCTGCACATTTTGTGCATTTTATCTATGTAAAATTTCAAAACCCTTCTAACATCCAGACAATGAAGACTTCTTTCAGCCAGTGTTGAAGGATTCTGACAGAAAGTTGGCAAAGATGATGTTTAATTGATGTGAAAATCCAAAATAACTCTGAGAAGAAATTTCAGATGAGTTCTGAGAACTACTTGATTAGAGTGGAAACACTGTATAAACTTCATTAACACATAATGCTTGGACTTTGCTAACCCTACGAGCTGATGTGTTGGCTGGTTTTCCAAGAGAGATGCTACAGAGAAGGCGTGAAAAAACTACACTGAGCTTCCAGGGAGGAGGAGGACACCTGATGAGAGTGAATACCCTTTTTTAAACCTTCTAGGAAATCTATTCATAGTGGTATTTTGAAAAGAGGTTTGTAAAGGGCATTTTCTGTAGGCAGTAGGAGCTACCAAGTAAATCTTTATGGAGAATTGTAAGCCAGATTTTTCCAAACAGAGGAGGTAGGGAAGAATGGTTCTTCATGGCACGAAGTAGGGTCTATATTCTTGAAAGAACACCAAACACAAAATCCTTCCACTTGAAGGCATAAAATGTCAGGTTGATGGCCGCTTAGCTTCTTTGAGAATGTCCATGCAGTCCTGTGGTAGATTCAAATGGCCTACTGCATTAGTTCAGGAGCCATGCTGCCAAATTCAAAGAGGAGAGATTGGGATGAACCATCTGGCCTCCGAACTTTATTAGTTGGTCAGGTCGGCATAGCAGCTTGAGATGTGGACGCTGTGACTGGTGAAAGAGGTCCATGATCCATCACTGACGTGTCCACTCTGGAGGTTTCAGGATGGGTCTCGCTCGTGAGTGGGACTGCTTGAGGAGTACTGCCGGGATCAGAGTGATTGGAGAGAAGGTGTAGAGAAATTTGCTCGACCATTCAATCCATAGGGCATTCCCCAAGGACCTTGGTTTGAAGTACCTCAAGATGAAGTCTTGTCAATTCTGGTTTTCTGCGGTGGCGAACAAGTCAATGTGTTTCCATTTCTGACTTCATGCGAGGCATCTCATCAACCGTATGACTGCCAAAGAGGGTAGATCCAGGTAATGGAAGATTCAAAATCCGCTGCTGTGACTTGAATTTCAATCATGTGAGCCGTAGCCAAGAATGTCATCTTAAGGCTATGCCATGACAATAGTCATGAGCCACTATTAACAAGTTATCTGTGGCGGCACTGATTACTTCGTTGGATACCAAGAGGCCTTTATAACTATTTCTAGGAAGTCCTCTCTCCTGTCCCTAGGAAGGTCATCAGCAAATTGATGGCTATAGTCCCAGAGCACTCTAACATATACACTCAGAAGGGCAGTGGCACTTGCCGTTTGCATGGTGGTAGCAGCCTGTGTTCTAAACTTTGCAACTCACAGACTCTAATTTCCTGCTCTGCTCATCATGAGGGACAGAAGGAACAGGGGTGGTAGCGTGAAATTTCCAAGCCGCCAGAATGGCTACTGAGTCAGTGGGTGGATCTGCTCCAAGGAATAGGGGATCACTGTAGGAGGCTGGCCTGGCTTATAGTGGGTACCTTGGGTACTTACACCTTATACAAAGTCCAGTTATCCCTTATTAGTGAAATGTAGTAGTGTTCTAGCAGCTTAGGCTGATAGAGGTAGCTGTAGCAGAGCAGCTTAGGCTGAACTAGGAGACATGCAAAGCACCTGCAATTGCACTATAGTTACACACTACTCGTACACAATAAAAGACAATACTCAGTGTTACCAAAAAAAAAGGTACTTTATTTTAGTGACAAAAGGCCAAAAATATCTTAGAGGCAATACTCCTTCTGGAGGTAAGTATTAGTCACAATATATACTCTAGACACCAAAATCAGGTAAGTAAATCGTCATAGGATAGTGCAAACAATAGAAAATACCATAGAATGCAATAGGAAGAAATAGGTCTAGATGCAACACAAACCATATACTAAGAAAGTGAAATGTGAATCTCAAACTCCCCCCTAGACAAGTGTAGTGTGTAGAGGGTTGCTGGGAGTGTAAGAAAACCACAAAGGTGAGTAAAATACCCCACCCCAGAGCCCAGGAAAGTAGGAGTAAAGTACTGCAAGTTTCCTCAGGACACACTAAAAGTCGTGATTAGAGTTATTGCAAGAACCAAGCAAGACTGCAAACAACAAATGGTGGATTCCTGGACCTGGAGACGTGTAAAGGGAGGAGATCAAGTCCAGAAGATTCCAGGAAGGACAGGAGCCCATGCCAACCTAGAAGATGGTGCAAAAGAGGATTCTCCAGTTGGAAGAATCCTGCAGAAGAGCACCAAAGAAGATGGCTGCAGGTTCCTTTGTGTTGCAAAGGATGTTCCATGTGGAGATTTTGGATGCAGGCGAGTTGCTGCGCTGGATTCGTCCAACAAGCCTTGGTTCAAGCAATGTCGCAGATTGCGTCAAAATGGCGCTGTCTGGACCCAGGAGGGACCTGGGGGCCTCACCCAGGGTTGAGGAGACAGAGGGGGCTACCAACATTGGAGGGCACCCACAGATGACCAGGCAGCACCCATGGAAGGTCCAAGGACATGGGGACAAAGGAGGTGCAAATTACGGTTGCTGCAGCACTACAAAAAAAAATTCCCATGCCGCCGGAGAAAATCTCAGCAAGTTGAGCATTGCAGGATAGACTGCTTGGGACCTGGGCCAGTCTGTGCACGAAAGATTCTTGCAAATAGTGCACAAAGGCCTCAGTAGGTGTAATGAGGAAGGCAGGTCTTACTTCTCCAAATTTGGCCAGTAGGACCTTAGGACAGTCTGTGTCGAAGGGGTCCACAACTTGTGTTCCAAGGAGCACCCTTGTCACCAGGAGAGGAGTCTAAGAGGACCAGTGATCATCTTAGAAGGTGCCTGCTGGAGCAGGGAAGTGACTCCGTCACTCCACAGGAGATTTCTTCTGTCCCTCTGGTTCAGGGTGAAGACAGGGAGTCCCCAGAGCGTCTACACCATGGAAACTGTTGCAGTTGCTGGCTGGAGCTGGAGTTGCAGAGTCGAAGTATCCCTCTTGATACTTTGTTGCAGTTACAGTGGTTCCTGGAGCAATCTGCGGTTGACCCGAGATCAGAGGATGAAGCAGAAGTTGCAGAGGATTCCTGATGGAAACTTGCAAGCAGAATCTGAAGAGGAACCCACAGGAAAGACCGTAAATACCCCTGAGAGGGGGGTTGGCTACCTAACCAGGTATGCACCTATCAAGAAGGGTCTCTGACGTCAACTGCTGGCACTGGCCACTCACAGGCCTCCAGAGCGTCCCCACACCTTGGAAAACAAGATGGCTGATGCCTGGGACACACCGGAGGAGCTCTGGGCACCTCCCCTGGGGTGGTGATGGACAGGGGAGTGGTCACTCCCTTTTCCTTTGTCCAGTTTCGTGCCAGAGTAGGGACTGGGGTCCCTGAACCGGTGTAGACTGGCTTATGCAAGGAGGGCACCATCTGTGCCCTTCAAAGCATTTCCAGAGGCTGGGGGAGGCTACCCCTCCCCAGCCTGTAACAACTGTTTCCAAAGGGAGATGGTGTAACACCCTGCTCTCTGAGGAAATGCTTTGTTCTGCCTTCCTGGGAATGGGCTGCCCAGACCCCAGGGGGGCAGAACCCGGTCTGCCTGAGGTGGAAGCAGCTGTAGCTGCAGTGCATGCCTCAGAGAGCCGGTTTAGCAGTACTGGGGGTCCATGGTGGAGCCCCCAGGATGCATGGAATTGGCTCCCCAATACCAGATTTGGAATGGGGGAGACAATTCCATGATCTTAGACATGTTACATGGCCATATTCGAAGTTACCATTGTGAAGCTACATATAGGTATTGACCTATATGTAGTGCACCCGTGTAATGGCGTTCCCGCACTCACAAAGTCCGGGAAATGGCCCCGAACTATGTGGGGGCACCTTTGCTAGTGCAAGGGTGCCCTCACACTTAGTAACTTTGCACCAAACCTTCAGCAAGTGAAGGTTAGACATATAGGTGACTTATAAGTTACTTAATTGCAGTGAAATTGGCTGTGAAATGGTGTGTGCACTATTTCACGCAGGCTGCAGTGGCAGTCCTGTGTAAGGGTTTGTCTGAGCTCCCTATGGGTGGCAAAAGAAATGCTGCAGCCTGTATGGATTTCCTGGAACCCCAATGCCCTGGGTACGTAGGTACCATATACTGTGGACTTATAAGGGGGGGTCCAGTGTGCCAATTAAAATTGGTAAATGAAGTCACTGGCCTACAGTAACAAATTTAAAAGCAGAGAGAGCATAAGCACTGAGGTTCTGATTAGCAGAGCCTCAGTGACAGGGTTAGGCACTACACAGGCATACACATTAGTATCTTGTGGACTCAGATCTGACCTCTCCCCAAGAGCACTAATAAAGGTGCCCCCACGCTGACCAGGGCCAAATCCCTGTATTTCGTGATTGCAGGGACACCATTACATGCGTGCACTACATATAGTGTTCTCTTCAGATTTTGCTTGCAAGTTTCCTTCAGGAATCCTCTGCAACAACTTCAGCATCCTCTGACCTCAGATCAACCGCAGCCTGCTCCAAGAAACGCTGTATCTGCAACAAAGTGTCTACAAGAGACACTTTTCTCAGCAACCTCAGCTCCAAGTCAGCAACTGCAACAGTTTCCATGGTGAGCATGCTCTGGGGACTCCCTGTCTTCATCCTGCACCAGAAGAACTGAAGAAATTTCCTGTGGAGTGACGGAGTCACTCCCCTGCTCCAAGCAGGCACGTTCCAAGGCGACGACTGGTACCCTGGGACTCCTCTCACGGCGAAGACCGTGCTCCTAAGTACACAGAGGGTGGACATCATCGAGATAGACTGTCCTGAGGTCCTGCTGACGCAATTTGGAGGAGGTAAGACCTTGCCTTCCCCAACAACAATGGTAACCCTGTGTTTTGTGTCTTCTTCGTCTCCTGAGGCCTCTGTGCACTCTTTGCAAAATTCCTTTGAGCGAGGTCTGGCCCAGGTCCCCAGCACTCGAGCCTGTGACGCTCAACTCGCTGAGTTGTTCTCTGGCGGCGTGGGACCTTCTTTTGTTGTGCTGTATCAACCGCGTTTTGCACCTCCTTTGAACTGGATTCCTGCGGCTTCTGGGGGTGCTGGCTGGCATCCTGAGGGCTCTCTAAAGTGCTGAGAGCCCCCTCATCCTCCTCATACAGAGTTGAGGCCCCCAGGTTCCTTCTGGGTCCATCCAGCACTATTTTGATGAAAAACGCACTTTTGCCGTAGCCAAGGCTTGTTGGCGCCTTCCAACACTAAATCTTGTCTGCAACGATCTTCACGCCATGGGACATCTTTTGCATCATGCAGGAACCCACTGGCATCTTCCTAGGGTGCATTTCTGCAGTTTTCAACTAACCGGGGACTCTTCTTATGCACCCTCTTCTGGGTTGGCAGGGACTCATGTCCTTCCTGGAACTTCTTTCGACTTCTGGACTTGGTCCCCTTCCTTTGCAGGTCTTCAGGTCCAATAATCCAGCAGTTGTTCTTTGCAGACTTGGTGGGCTGCTGCATACTCCCCAAAACAAGGTGTAGTGTGTCCCAAGGAAACTTGCAGTATGTTACTCCTGCTTTTCTGGGCTCTAGGGTGGGGTAATTTACTTACCTTAACTGTATTCTTACTCTCCCAGTGATTCTGCACACACTACACTTGTCTAGGGGGGAATTTGTGATTCACATTGCATTCTATAGGATTTCCTACTGTTTGCATTGTTCTATGACTATTTACTTTACTAATTTTGGTATTGTGTATAATACTTACCTCCAGAGGAATACTGTATTGTCTCTAAGATATTTTTGGTACTTTGTCACCCAAATAAATACCTTTATTTTTGGTAACACTGAGGATTGTCTTTACTTGTGTATAAGTACTGTGTAACTATAAGTGGTATTGCATGAGCTTTGCATGTCTCCTAGTTCAGCCTAAGCTGCTCTGCTATAGCTACCTCTATCAGCCTAAGCTGCTAGAACACTACTACATTCACTAAAAAGGGATTCGACCCAAAGATTTTGATGGGAAAATGTACCATCACTAGATATGTTTACTATTTAAAAAAAACGAGTAAATAAACATACACACTACCATGCTGTAGTGTAGCCATTTTTAATGTAGCTTTCTGCGCGTTTGCTCAAAGTATTAGGCCTCTGTGCACTTTGCCCTAGATGCATTTTATTTAGCCTCGCACTGTTATTTTACAATAACCAGTTTCACGGTCTTGTTTTATTTTCTTCTATCACACTGTTTAGCTTACTTCAGCACTGAAGTTCTCAAACAATACATTCTTGCTCGCTCTGTGCTTCAGTCAAGGATACAGCCTGGTACATTGCCGATAGACGTGGTAGAAGTTTAGTCTTTAGGGTTCGTAGAAAGTACACATTCTTACGTAGGGACGTTTCTTAGAACACCGGCGTGTTAGTTATAAAAACACTTCCTAGTCCTGGTACACGTAAGAGGGAGATTCCGACCAGGAACCCACAACTAGATGCTGACTGCCCTGTTGCAGATGCTGATCCCGATCACAGGCCTTTGCTCAGGTATGAGGATCGATGTCCTCCCGGGGGAACCTGAAAGGCAGGTTTAGAGCTTAACATGCTGTGCTCAAAATAGAACTTAGAAGAGAGAACGTAATCTAGTTGCACTATGATAGCATTATTCTTATGTTTCACTCTCCTCGTTACTATTTCAATCCTACTGTGTTGTATGATTCTGGTTATTGCGGCTCACGCCTTGTTATCTAAAATGCAGTTGTTTTATTAAACCAATCCTCAAAACTTAAACTGCCTTGTCATTTATATATGAGACCACACTGTGTATGAGAGAACTGGTTGGGACCTGAGTGACCACGACTTCCCTGGGAAGCACTAAGATGTCATGCGCTTGGCTGCCCAATTGTCTCTTCCCTTTGGGAGAGATAAGGCACTGCTAGTTAGCCAGAGCTCAACCCGGATTTAGGGTGACAAGGGTCCTTCGCCGTGGGTTAGACTTAGTCCCCCACACTGTGAACGATCTTGCCGCCCAAAAAATCCAGTAGTCTCATTAGGATAATGAGAGCCTATGTGACATGGCACCGCCAACGATTGGTCTGGCTCTGATTTTCGGGTCCACCAGTCTCTCTCGGTCTCATATATTATAATGATCCCTCAGTTCCTTTAACGGAGATGTCCGTGGCACTGAGGACTTCCACCACCGCGATATAGATAACCCTAAATATAGCTGATGGTTGTTCAAGCTTGAACCTTAAAAGGAAAGACTAAGTTTTGGTGTGCCTTCTCTGAACCATCACTGTTTTTCTAATGGCGAATCCCCAGGTAATACAAATAGCTCTTAATATGAGACAGCCGCTCACAGCACATTTGCTTGCACATGGTCTTACGATCCAGGGTGGTCCAGTCACGTTTGTGGTGGCCGCCCATGCAGCCTATAGCACAGAACTTTTCTGCTCCTGGGTCACATTTCCAGCAGTTGATGGGAATACAAATACATTTCACACATATACGGTTGCGAACGCGCCTGGCCAGTACAGGGCGTACGCATACCTAGAGATACCTCTATCTTATCAAGAACATAATAATTGGCTTGATGGCGCCCTACCCCATACAATATTGGCAGTAAGGTCAGCTCCACTGAGTAATGATGGTCCAACCTGGCCTTTATTGGCCACATATACACCACATCCTGCAGTTGCAAATATGCCGGTGGCTGAAGTTCGTTGTTGATATACAGACTTAACGGCTACATATAGATGCTTAGTACAATTTGTGATTCAGACACTAAATACAAACCCAGCGCGTGCTGCTCCAGCACAACCACAGGCAGTAGCACAAGGTATAAACCCGGTGACTGTACACTCTATCATGGGTAAAGTTCCAGCAAAACGGGCGGAGACTCAATTTTGGCTGGCACAGAAAATTAATACGCTGGAGGCGGTATTTCCCCATATGGGACCTCAGGACAAACATAGAATATTAACTATGTGCTTACCATTTGGCATGGTTCCCACAGTGGAACATTGTAATACATGGGGCGCGGTGTTTGCCGCGCTCTATACAATGGCACACGGTACACCGACCTTGGCCAACCTACCGGAAGTGCTTAAACAGATTCAGGATGAATACGGGGCTGCCCCAGCCTTAGATTTAGGAATGCAACTGGTGGGCAACTTTGCCACGGTTTCTTCAATAATACTAAGTAATATTAAAGGGGAGGCAGTTGCACTTGTGGTGCGTATGCGTCTTCATGATGTCCCGCAACTAGATCAGGAGCGGGAACTGCCGAAAATAATAGTGGAAACATATAATCCAGTATCGGTCGAGATAGCCTAGGGGCTAGACCGCAAAAACCACAGTTTCAAAGAAAAATTTGTAAAGACAATGTTAAACAGCAACTTGAGGGTAATAAGAAGCGCTGGGAGAAAAAACAACAGACACCTAAAAAAGAAAGGGGAGAATCTCCGCGTACGGAGACCCCGCAGAATAGGTATAATCTCAGAAATAGGGATAATCTGAAAACGCCTAATAGATATCAATACACTGATACACGCCAATCTCGTTCCTTTCAGGACTCATCGGAAAAGAGAAATGAGAGAGGTGGGCAGTCAGAGCGAAGAACAGAGTACGTGAAACCAAGACAGGAATCACAACGCTTTTCTGAGGTTTCTGTCATGAAGGAAGAGAAATCGATGCAACAAAAACAACAGTTAAAAAAGGAAAAGGTGGCGGCAGTCTCAGTTAGACATGCCACACAAGAAGAGAGTTCTCTTGAAGAACAAGACATGGGCACTAGCACTGCTAGACAGCGCAGCAGAGGTCACAATAGTTCGCCGGAATCTTCTAGAGCATCTGGAGGTGAAAGCAACTGATGACTTCATACAAGTTGAAACAGCAGATATGCATGTCTCTGAACCCGATAGGGTGTATACAGTGACTTTACAATTGGAAGGAGACATTGAACCCACTATACAGGCAATCTTTTGGGATCGTGTAGTCAAGATATATGACATTTTGCTGGCTGAACAGGATTAGCCGCCTGACTTTGTTGGGGAGGAGTTTATTAAACCTTTGTTCTCACCACTTGGTCCAGGGGAACTTGTAGAGTCCTATTGCATCAAATGGGCTCTAGCACAAGCACCTGCCTTATATAGAAATCAAGTAGGGTGGGATAGGGATTCTCCATATCATGTAATTCCGATTAAAGGTGAACCTCAGCCACAACCGCAGTATCCCATAAAACATGAAGCAAGGGTACCGGTGAGAGAAATACTTACGCAATTAGAATACCAAGGGGTGATTGAACCCTGTGTCTCGCCGATGAATAATCCCTTATTCCCTGTAGCTAAACCGGACCATTCATATAGAATAATGTTAGACTACAGACATTTGAACGGACATACACGTACATACGCTATACAAAATTCACATAGCGCCGCACTGATGAATAACATTGTGCGGAAAAAATATAAAATGACTTTAAATATCTCGAATGGATTCTTCCGCCAGAATATAGCACCCAAAAGCAGGGATCTCACAAGCTTTAGTGCGTTAGGCTCCCAGAAAAATTCTGTTGTTTGCCTCAGGGGTATAAGAATAGCCCGGGACTGTTTGCGGCTCGTGTGACTGCAATTTTACACGAGTTGGACCCTGCAGTATTGTCATATGTAGATGATATATATCTCACGGATGACGAGTTACTTCAACATTTAAGACAAGTAGCCCGCATTGTTGTAAGGTTTGCCAAAATTGGCTACAAATTTAACTTAAAAAAATCTAAAATTGCCTTCCTCAGCATCATATTCCTGGGATATGAGCTGTTGAATGAAGGTAAGAGCCTAGCGCCACAATTTTTAGAAAAGTGTGCACAATTGCAACCACCTAATACAATTAAGAAACTCCAATCATTGTTGGGCTTTCTAAATTTTGGCAGAACATACATTCCTGATTATGCTACACGCATAAAACCTTTATACGAATTAATCCGTTCTGATTTTTCAAGCAAATTTTGGACAACTGAACATACACATACTCTTCGGCAGTTACAAGCAGATCTTCTAGCTGCAAAACATTTACATCCATGGGACAATAAGACGCATTTGGTCATCAGGGTGATAGCTGGGGCCATTGGGTTTACGTATGTCACATTCAATGAAGGTGAGACAGTCCCGATTGGATACAAGTCCCACTTGTATTCGGCTGCTGAACAACGATTTGCACCAACAGAGAAAATTCTCACTGCTGTACAGATGGCTGTAATTAAAGAACGACCTCTTGCCCAGGTAAACGCATTATTGTCATTTCCCCTATTCCGGTCCTGGAGGCTGTTACGAAAGCTAGCGTTCCTAACGCAAAAGCACTACACCCGCAATGGATACAATGGGCTACGTCTTTAACAGCCACTGATGTAGATTACATTTTTGACCCAAAGTTACAAACTCAAGAATTTCTGCAATATGAAGCTGAATATCCTGTTCACTCGGACACGTTGCCTATTGATCAATATCAAGTGGTAATGTACACCGATGGCTCTTCGCAACAGGCGGTGGGGACAAAACACCAATATTCTGCTGCATGTGCAGTAGTGAGCAGCCATATGGAGGGGGAGAAATTCTTCCCCCAACATACTTATACACAAACCTTAGGGGATTGTACGGCACAATTGGCTGAGCTGAAAGCTCTATTGATGGCATTAGAATATACAGATCCGACATAGTTCACACTGTTTGTGATTCGTATTATTGTGTCCAGTCTTTTACTGAATACCTACATTACTGGCGCTTGAATGGGTTCAGAGATTTAAAAGGCAACACCATAAAACACAGACTGCTGTGGAGGAAGGTAGCAGGCCTAAAGGAGACGCTACCCAAAGTCCATGTTGTACATACTCTTGGACACCAGCGCGTTGGCATACACGTTGCTGGGAATACTTTGGCTGATGAAGCCGCAAAGTCGGCAGTTGCCACTGTGGCCGCAGTGACTCGTTCGAGTTCCAAACCAGACACAGAGATTTTGGCTGCCATAAAAGCTACGGTTGATGGCACGCCCTATCCTAAAGGATTTCCTAATAAATATCATGGGAAGTATGCTCAACGCTGAGGTTAAAATACCTAGTGTAGGCATATGCGAGATCCCCAATAAAGTTGTAAGACCACAATTGATAAATGCATCACATGAGGGAGTGGCATCTGCACATGCTGGCGTGGCTGCCACAATTTCGCAATTACAGGCCCGTTACTGGTGGCCTGGTCTCTATAAGGAGACTAAGCAGTATGTCCTTTGTTGTGACATCTGTTAACAAATTAAAGTTTCAACAGCTAAGCGCCCGCCGCAGACACCCCTCTTAATATCAAACAGACCATTACAATGTGTGTACTTGGATCATTGCGGTCCACTCACACCGGATAGTGCATACAAATATATACTAGTCGCTGTTGATTCTTGCTCCAGATTTGTGTGGGTGTGGCCACAGCGCTCGGCTCACGCTCGAACTGTTATTAAAGATTTGCGTGTCTTTGTCAGTACATATGCAGTTGCGGCATTCCATTCGGACCAGGGCCCTGCTTTTGCCTCAAGGGCATTCAGGGAAACCATGGCTTAGTTGGGGGTCCAGCTCCAGTTCTCGTCTCCATTTCATCCTGAGGGAAATTCTGTTGTGGAGCGATTAAACCGCGATTTAAAGCAATCCTTAACAGCCAGATTCTTAGGTACGGGTCGTAGTTGGCTAACCCACCATGTATGGAGTTCAGAGAGCACTGAATAACCTGCCTAGAAGGTCCCTGGGGGGATCGTACTTCATATGAGTGCCTGTTCGGAACACGAATGTTTGTTCCGGATCTTGATGGTCCTGGTGTGGAGGCAGCGGAAACGCCTTTTGACATAAATGATCGTGTCACTGTTTTGCAGGAATTACAACAGTTCTGTGAAGATAACTCTTCTAAAAGTGCTGCCTCCACAGGAATTAAGGATGTGCCAGTAACACCTACTGGTTGGATTCCCAGAGTTGGGGATCTTGTGCGTGAAAGGGTCGTGGTGAAAAAATAATTTGGCCCTTCTTATTGAGCACCAGTCCCTGTGTTGGGGATACACGGAACGAGAACTGTTATTTTACGACCGTTGCCAGGTGCCAAAGCAAATCGCTTTGTTTCTATTGACAATGTCAAGTTACAACATGTGGCCGATTCTGCACAGCAGGCCAAGAGGAACGTCCAGTAGTTCCCGAATCCCTCTCACTACTGGGGAAGATGTTCCGCTCCAAGTTATTTATACCAGCACTGTTGCCTCTCCGAGCTTGGGGAGGGTGGATGATGATCTCGCTTTCGTTCCACTGACAACAAATAACTTAGAAACATTTGATAGAGTCGCCATGACTACTGACGTTGCGGATGGTGCTATCTACAATGTACCACCGCGAGAAACACCAACTCCTCCATTGAATACGGCAACACCTTTTGCACGAACTGCCTCTGGGTACTTTGCCAGCAACAACGATAGTCTATCGGACTCGTTTGCCTCTTCAACTACTGACCCAGGTCCATGTAAGCTGATGTGTTGTCTTAAAGATACGTATTTTGTTTTTCCTTGGAATTATCTGTGGCTCTTATTGACTATGTCAGCATTTTTTCTCTGGATAGGGTCTGTCATTACCTTTTTTCTGTTGATACATGGTCATTTTCTTCCTGAGAGATCAGCGGTTGAACAGGTGGAGGAGGTGTTGAAGCCACATTTTTCATCACATAAGGTTCGAAGAGACTTGTCCTTTGTGAACATTTCTGCAGTGCCAATTCCGGATGGGATTGTGTGGGATAAAGTAATGTTTGATATATACGGTCCCATTGAGATAATTCAAATACCGTATGTCCTAAAGTTATCTATGAATTATATAGTAATACCAGGCATTGTATATGATGATTGGGATGTAAAGACAGTTGATTCCATGATGACTGAATTACAATATTATACTGTCTATGAAAATGAAGATGTTTACCAGTTTAAAGACAATTATGGTGACAAGTTTTGTTATAATTATTAAGGGCACCATTTTATACATAAAGCAAGTAGTCCGAAAACAATATTTAACTATACGCAATGGGAGCATTGCCCAACTCCCCCGCAAGGGAGTTCCAAAACTTATTCTGATAAATTTACGTATTTTTCTGGGCATCATCAAATGAATGCTAAGTCATAATATTTTAAGTTGACTCCGTCTAAAGATAAGCAAATGTTGTTGACTAATACAAAATTCATATACTCACGATTCTTTTGTTTCCTGACTGTCGATTGAAGGTTATGAATATTGGTAAAATAATGTTGATTTGAAAAGTGTTTGGGGAACGAAACATTGGCAGACAAAGGGTAGAGAAACATTGTTTAGAGCATGTCTCATTCCCGTCCAAATGATTTTTTTAAAATGAAACAGTACAACAGACTAGCTGTTTGGGCTTAGCAACGATTAGAGAATTGAACATGCCTAGTATACCTGTCCCTCCAAAAATTAATAACTGGCAGAAATACATAAATGCCACTTTTAGTGAGCTTACAGACTGGGTCCAGAATGGTACATTTAACACTTCATTGACACGTCCGGGCGGGTGGTTATTGTGGCCTATAGACACCAATGGGTGTCATCATTGTTTTATCACCTCCTCGGGGGGTTTCAGGACGAGTCGGGCAGTCCCTCGCTATATATCACCGGAACATGCTGAAATTATTACTACATATAGGGGGTGATTCTGACATTGGCTGGCGGCGGGCACCGCCAGCCAAACGGGAACCGCCAGAATACCGCTGCGCGGTCAAAAGACCGCTGCGGTTATTCTGAGTTTCCCGCTGGGCGGGCGGGCGACCGCCAGAAGGCCACCCGCCCGCCCAGCGGGAAACCCCTTCCCACGAGGAAGCCGGCTCCGAATGGAGCCGGCGGAGTGGGAAGGGTGCGACGGGTGCAGTTGCACCCGTCGCACCCATAGCAGCCATAGCACCCATAGCAGACACTGAAAATAACTTAGTGGGGCCCTGTTAGGGGGCCCCTGCAGTGCCCATGCCACTGGCATGGGCACTGCAGGGGCCCCCAGGGGCCCCACGACACCTGTTACCGCCAGTCAGGTTCTGGCGGTCAAAACCGCCAGAACCAGGCTGGCGGTAAGGGGGTCGGAATCCCCATGGCGGCGCTGCCTGCAGCGCCGCCATGGAGGATTCCCCAGGGCAGCAGAAACCGCCGGTTTTCCGTTTCTGACCGCGGCTGTACCGCCTCGGTCAGAATGCCCATGGGAGCACCGCCAGCCTGTTGGCGGTGCTCCCGCGGTCGTTCAGAATGACCCCCATAGTGTGGAAAAATTGTGCCAACAATGGTTAAAGTCATTCTCACTAGATGCAGTCAAGATACATCTCACTTTTAACACTGACTTGCAAGATTTTTTGTCAGGCCCGAAGACACCACGTAGGAAGCGTTTCTTGTATGAAGTGTACAATGAAATATGGAAACTTTCTCAACAGGAGGCTGCAGCCCAGTTAAGGCAAATAGATCAGGAAAATTTGAAAAAGGCATTAGCTGTTGTGGATAACGGAATTCACACCTTGTCCGACCGAATATATACGATTAACAACATTGTTTCTTCTGCTATAGACATTATACGATCTGATATGTCTTCTTTATATCATGGACAAAGTCAGACCCGGTCCATTATGCAGTTAGGTTGGACGCTTCAGACATTGAAGGCAGGTCGCGTTCCGTGGCATCACATCAGTGTCAGGGAGATATTTTTTTCCTTTAATCTAACGCAACAACAACAACTAATGGCTAAAAAGGAGGCGACTTATGTCATGCTCAACATTGAAAAATTAGAAAGATTGCCTTTTACTGTGGCCGAAATCCCGTCTGCAGAGTGGTTGATACATTGGGTTATTAATCTGCCTATTTCTAAGTTACAATTCACTTCTTGTTTGAAACATGTTCCGGTAGGCAGATATGAGAAGTTGGGGGATAGTTATATTCATGAGGTGTGGTAGCTTCCCTTCTTGTACAAGTGTCTCAATGGCATGAAAGAGGTCTTTCTTAGAGGTAGTAAATGCGAGACTTCAGTCAGCCATTCGATGATTTGTAAGCAGCTGTCCTTGCATGGGGCATGTAATGCCTTGGTTGCGAACTTGGCTTGCTATCTGAAGGGAGTTCCGGTCCCCTTGATTAAACGCACATTCCAGGTGCTTTCAAACAGCAGCTACGTCCTCCTTAATAGTGAAGACTGTTGTGGCATGCGGGCCGGAATAGTTTACGTTGTTTCGCTCACTAAGGCCGTTACTTGCTGCAGGAATGTGTTGTTTCCCCCCACTAAATTAAGGGAGGTAGCAAATATCTGGCCTCACATTGCTACTTCCAAGGTGAATTTCGATAAGTTAAGTAGACTAAAGGCTTTATTGTTTCAGAAGCATGTGGCCGTTACAGCTGCACGCCAGACCTACGCACTTCAGGTGGCGAGGTCATCAGCAGAAATACAGTCCCTATTAAATACCAACTTTCCGAGTCATTTTGGTGAACTCGTGGGATGTATATTTAACGCGTCCAGCACGGCTGGATTAGCACATTTTTTCAAAGCCGTTGGTGTTGGTTTTGTTCACACCTTCTCTTCCATATTCGGTTTAATACCTTCGGCTATTCATTCAATTTTCGGAAGCATTTTGGGGGAATTCCGATAACTTTGGCTTTATTAGCCGGCATTTTGCTGTTGTGTTGTATTTCCGCAAAGGCTGTCCCAACGCAACAAGGACAAATGTGGGCGCTCCCATCAGCACAGCTGTGTCTTGAACGCATGATGCAGCACTTTGGAGCAACACTCCTGGAACATTTGGGGTGTGACTGGTCTCTGTCATTCAGACCGGTTTTGGATTGTGTGCAGCCCATGTTTCGGTGCCTTTGGTGCTCTTTTGAACATGCACTAGACGTCTGTCTCTCACTGCAACGCCCCCCAGTGGTTGATGCTGATCTGTTGATGTTCCTGATGAGGGCTCATTCCCAGACATGCACGCTGTGGCTGCGTTTGCTTCGTGAGGCTGATTACGAGATACTCTTCCTGGAGGATGTTGATATTAACTTGTTCACTGACTCTGTACGGGATGCCGCCTTGGTTGACACTGGGGCTTTGGAACACACCTGCTCCTTGATAGTCTTTGGTGTGGATTTTCCAGTTTTGTCATCTGCCGAAGTGGAGAACTTCCCGCTTTCCATGACCACTACTTAAATTGGATCTGGTCTAAATTAACACTGTCACGTGAATTTGGCTCTTACCCGCATGCTTATTTTTAAATTGAGGATTAATGTGCTTTGGTGTCCTCTTGACTTGTTGAAATTCTGTAGGGTTTTAATAATCTTTTAGTTTAGGGCATTTTTAGCTTTGGCTTAAACCACTTTCTACCGACAAGGGGAGGGTGTAGTGTTGCCATTTTTCATGTAGCTTTCTGCACATTTGCTCAAAGTACTAGGCCTCTGTGCACTTTGCCCTAGATGCATTTTATTTAGCCTCGCACTGTTATTTTACAATAACCAGTTTCACGGTCTTGTTTTATTTTCTTCTATCACACTGTTTAGCTTACTTCAGCACTGAAGTTCTCAAACAATACATTCTTGCTCGCTCTGTGCTTCAGTCAAGGATACAGTCTGGTACATTGCCGATAGACGTGGTAGAAGTTTAGTCTTTAGGGTTTGTAGAAAGTACACATTGTTACGTAGGGATGTTTCTTAGAACACCGGCGTGTTAGTTATAAAAACACTTCCTAGTCCTGGTACACGTAAGAGGGAGATTCCGACCAGGAACCCACAACTAGACGCTGACTGCCCTGTTGCAGATGCTGATCCCGATCACAGGCCTTTGCTCAGGTATGAGGGTCGATGTCCTCCCGGGGGAACCTGAAAGGCAGGCTTAGAGTTTAACATGCTGTGCTCAAAATAGAACTTAGAAGAGAGAACGTAATCTAGTTGCACTATGATAGCATTATTCTTATGTTTCACTCTCCTCATTACTATTTCAATCCTACTGTGTTGTATGATTCTGGTTATTGCGGCTCACGCCTTGTTATCTAAAATGCAGTTGTTTTATTAAACCAATCTTTAAAACTTAAACTGCCTTGTCATTTATATATGAGACCACACTGTGTATGAGAGAACTGATTGGGACCTGAGTGACCACGACTTCCCTGGGAAGCACTGTAATACTATGCAGCAAAACATAACTATGACATTCAAACCTAACACTGCAATAACAATCTCTCTATGTCTCTCTGTCTCTCTCTCTCTTCAATCTTGTCAAGGGATGGAAGAGAGAGAGAGCGAAAGAGAGAGAGAGACATTTAGAGAAAGAGATCGACCCAGAGAAGTTGAAAGGGGGGGAGAAAGTGAGTTTTTTAAGGTTTGATGAATGATATACATAGAAATGCGATGCTTCCAGAAAATAGAAAACAAAACGCATTTCTCAAGTAAAAACAGTCAGCTCACCTTTCATTATGTACTTCAAATTGTTGGAGTTGAAAAGAAGTGTAAGCAGGGAAATGACCACTGCCAAACCCAAACTGGCACCCTCAACTGTCAGTGTGAAGGTCCAAGATCTTAACCAGCAGGCCACACCAAGGTATATACTCTCCAGACATAACTATAACATTCAACCCAAAGATTTTGATGGAAAACATTACTGCTACGGGTCATGTGAACCCTCTTGGCCCTGGGAACCACCACCTCCCTGGGGTCTAACCCCATATATGTTAAACTGGGAGTAGGGACTTACAGGCCACCTCTCTAGGTTGATTTCGGCCCCGGGGCCCAGCCACCTCCTCCTTGGTGCCCTGGCCCCACCCAGCACATCCAGTATGTAGTGATGGGATGGCATTGTGAGCCTGAAAACCACCACAGTACCAGCTGGCTCCCCACCTCCTGCTGGAGCCGTCATTGCCTCTACACGCAAGGAGTTGCTGGAAATGCAGCTCCCTTTGTGCGGGAGCAATACTTTTCCCTTGTCCTTTCCATGACTGCAGGGAGGGAAAGAGATGAAAACTCTGCTCTCAGCAAGCAGGAGCAGTTTTCAAGCACCCATTTGCTGGGAGCACAGTTATGTTTACTTTTGCTTGGCGGGAGCTGCCACAGCTTACGCCAAGCAAAAGCAAACAGCTACCTTCTCAGGTGATAGCAGGAGCTGGCTCTGAGGGGTGGTGATCCCCAGGGCCATAAGTGTCTCGAAGGGGGGCACGTGGCCACCCTCCTTTGCACTGGTCAGCCCTGGGGAGGTGGTGGTCCCTGTGGTGTATATAGCCAGCGAGGGGGACTGCGAGGCCCGCTCCTTATTTTGAACAATGGTATTTGGCCCCTGGGAAAGGGTGGTCCTCATGGACCTCCCCGTTAATTTTTTCATATGTAGCTTAGAAGCCCTAGGATGGGGGCCCCATGTAATCGCCTCTTTTTGTTTTTTAATCTGCAACGCCACTGGGATATGGCTCATCCGGAGGCTAAATTAATAATACACACAGGAGACCACACTTGTTTTTCCTAAAAATATGCTGATCCATTGCTGATTCTGCCCCAAAAAATGTTTTTTACATGACTTTTTTGCCATGGTGGAAGACCCTAGCACAAAGACGAGGGGTTTAGGGCATTCCTACCCTCCGTCTTTTTCTTTTTTTTGTGGTTTTTTGGGACTCAGCTGAGATCCATAACATCTCCCAACAATTCCTGGTTGAAGTGTTGGCAGCCAATCACATGTGAGCACGGGAACTGTTGGATCTGTGGAGGATCCATCACCTTATATACCTACATTTCTTTTTTCCTTTAAGATCTCTAAAACAACTGAATGGATTTACACCAAATCACAAAAATCATTCTTTCTGTACTAAGAGCTAGCTTTCTGCCAAATTTTGTGAAATTTGATCCAGCGGTTCAGGCTGTAGTTGTGTTCAAAATCCCAATAGAAAAATGCACAGGGAAATGTGTTTTAACACCACCCTTGTTTCTAGGTCCCCACTTGACAGATCACCATGAAACTTTCAAGACAGCAGCTGAACCGACTGTCATATTAGTTTGGAAAATTTCATGAAGATTTGTCAAACATTACCAAAGTTATTGGCAAAACAAAAAATGTTTTTCCAATGGAAACTAGGCCCTATCTATAACTACTTACTGGCGATCACCAGTAGGTAAGATACAACAAGTTACTTTATCTGGTAAAGATAGGATCTAGCCGTAGATTCTTTACTTTAGAATCTTCCCCAGGTACGAGCCTGGATCTGGAAACTTTTTTTTCCCACAGCACATCTGACCGTTGGAAGAGGGGGTCGAGTGACTCCGTATCAATGTGGACCACCGGATGTGACATCAGCGGAATCCATATAACCACCTTGTCAATGTCACTTTCTTTCGTGACTATTTTCTACACTCAAAACATGGAGCCACATATAGAAACTAGCTATTGAAACAGTGTGCTGTAACTAAAGACAAATGTCAAATAATCACCAAATTCCTAATTCAAGGTGTTGATTTCCATAATGAAATCTCTGAGACCAAAAAGGACTCAATTCGCAGAGTGAGGAGGATGGAAGGGTTGTTAAGGAATCTGCAGCTAGATCCTGTCTTTACCAGATAATGCGTTACCAAAGGTAAGTAACTTGTTCATATGATGGAGACATCTAGCCGCAGGTTCCTTACTTTAGGATCAGATACAAAAGTCATAGTAACCCAGATGAGGGACTGTGACCTGACACCTTCAAAAAAAGACTCTAAGTATCACAAAACCGGTCTATAGCAAGAAAAAAAGACCGGACAATCATAATAATTAAGGAGAGTAATAATATACTGTCACAGTGCCCTTTCCTCGTGATCTGCACGCTGCTGAACAAAAGGCCCACCTCCTGGCGTCACCAGCTCAGAAAACTATCAGAGCACAGAGTAATGAAGACGCCAGGCGGGGGGAAGGGAATTAGGGTAGGGAACTACAGGGATCTAAAAAGAAACGGTTAGAACAAATATGCATATACTCATTCATAACAGTATAAACTCACCAATAGACTCTTGAACAAAGGCGTCTCCGTGATATCAGATTGAGACCCTTTGTGAATTGGGCGTAGCCCCTTCTTTGAATCATGGAACAAGAACAAACTGCAACATCTGAACCTAGAGATGGCAAGAGCTTTGGACTATGGTCATACTCTGAATATCAATCATGTAACAACTATGCATTCATAACATAAACGTTTGATCTCAGCCTAGAAATTCTCAAAGACTTAAATATGTATCTCACATATTGTGCTTCCCAAAAAACAATGAAAACTATAATTTGCTTATCTCCTAAAACATTTTCACATTTACTACTAAGGCCTGAAAGTTTTACTCATTGTACTTGAAGCGCTTTGTTCGTTGGGCAGAAGCGCCTTTTTTGTTGTTCATGAAACGCTTTGATCATCATACATGAAGCGCTTTGTTCATTATGCCAGAGAGCGCTTTTACTTGCTTTGTCTGAAGCGCTACGATCGTTGTGCAAAGGGACCCTTTACTCATGTGGCCTGAAGCATTTCGATCCACGAGCCAAGACCGCTTTACTCATGTGGCCTAAAATGCTCTGATTGTCGTGCCAAGGGCGCTTTACTCTTGTGATCTGAATCGCTTTGCTCGTTGTACTAAGGGGGCACTTTACTCATGTGGCATGAAGCGCTTTGATCGTTGTGCTAAGGGGCGCTTTACTCATGTGGTCCGAAGCGATTTGATCGTCGCGCCAAGGCCGCTTTACTCGTTTGGTCTGAAGCGCTTTTATTGTCGTGCCAGGAGCGCTTTACTCTTTGGGCTGAAAGCGATTTGCTTGTTGTGCTAAGGGGCGCTTTACTTTTGGAAGTAACAACTCCCTTCAAGATTGGGCTCATCAAGACCTTACCGCTACTCGTATCTGAATTCACCATGGACTCAAGGATACTCCGATTTGTTGCCAATCTGCCATGCAGGAAATCTGCTCTTCTTCAGAGAAACCCCACGAGGTCTGACTACATCGAAGTCTTCAAAATAGTGAGCAATGTGCTTGGGTGTGGCTGGGCTTTATAGGCCTGCCACACCCCAAGGTGGCCGCTGCCTCTAGAAACCTGGGAATTGTAGTCCATTCATAGAATAGCACTGATAAGTGCATCTTGTCCACCAATGTCCTGACCCTGCAGCTACATGAGCTTTACCACAGGGCAGGCGACGCTGATGACCACTTCTAGAACAAGAGGGGATGACAAGTGGTGCGCAAGAAGCACCGCAAATACGCGCAGCAGAGTTTCGGACGGGACCTGGACCGCGCACAGCCTTATTCCTGACATATACTTTACCACATAAAAACCTGTGTAAGGAACCAAAGGTAAATAAAACTATAAGACGTACGATTATAACAAACGCCTATGTAAAAACCAACTACATATATATATAGTCCTGTATTATTTTTTTAAAGCTGAAAAAAAACTGCAAGTTTGAACAAGGGACCTTGGTAGTGTGGTGTACATCAAGGTAAGTATGTGACTTCACCTTGGTAGCACTCTAGAGCTTGTGGCTTACAAACATGCCTAGCCAACATGGTCGTGATGAGAAAAACAGTTTTCAACATTAGGAGCCTCAACCGGCAACTATGCAATGGTTCGAACAGTGTACCCATCAAGTATGGTAAAACTAAATTTAAATCCCACTGAGGCAAGATAAACTGAGTGGGAAGAAACCTATTAGTCAAACCCTTAAGAAACCTTAGAACTGCAGGGGATTATAACAAAGAGAGTTGGTCACATTAGCAAATAAATGCCAACAGTGCAGACAGATATACCTTCACTGCCGCAACTGCACAACCTTGTGCCAAGGAGATAGCAACCTATAAAAAATCAGACAGATGGGCTTTCAAAGGGGTTTCTGTCTACGCTCCAGTATCGAAGATCCACTGCAGTGTCTCTGGAGACTGTTATTGACTCCTTCAGATCTCCCTTGTGTTGAAGCCACTGCTTGAGGAGACAACACTGGAGAGCCCTCATGTGCCAACGTGCGTGAGCGACCAACAGGATACAGAAAGCATACAGACCTTGAGGCGCATGACCTTTAGGACTGGAACAACCACTCGATTCTGAAACATTGGAATCATAGCCTGAATGTCCTGAATCCTCTGAGGAGGAGGGTAGGCATGATTCAATGTTGTGTCCAGTACTACCCACATGAACAGGAGGCGCTGAGAAGACTCCAGGTGAGATTTGGGCACGTTCAACGAAAAGTGCAGGTTGAACAACAACTGAGATGTCACCTGCAAATGATGTAGACCTGTAGGAAAGTACCCTCTTTCTTGGCATGGTTGCCCCCATTTTCTGCCTGATGTCAGTGTGCTTGACTGTGTTCACTGGGATCCTGCTAACCAGGACCACAGTGATTATGCTCTCTCTCCCAAAAACTCTGTATTCATCCCACAATTGGCATACTGGTGACCCCATGTAAGCCCCTAGTATATGGTACCTAGGTACCCAGGGCGTTTTGGAACCAGGGGGTCCCTTTGGGCTGCAGCAGTTATTCTGCCACCCATAGGGAGCCCATGCAAGGGGTTCTGCAGGACTGCCATTGTAGTCTGCGTGAACCAGGTGCATGCACCTGTTTTCACTACAGGTCACTGCACCAGGTCACTATAAGTAATGCCTATGGTAGAGCCTCTCAGCCCAGAGGGCAGGGTGCATGTACCTGTGTGTGAGGGCACCCCCACAAACTCCAGACCCATTTTCCTGGACTTTGTGAGTGCGGGTACGCCATTTTACGCGTGTACTTATGTCCAGCTACATAATGGTAACTCCGAACCCAGGCATGTTTGGTATCAAACATGTTGGAATCATACACCAATACTTTTGCAAGTATTGGTTGTATGATTCCATGCACTCTGGGCGCTCTTTAGAGGACCCCCAGCATTGCCCCTACAGCCTTCTGAGGTTTTTCAGGTAGCCCAAGCCGTTGCTGCCTCATAGACAGGTTTCTGCCCTCCTGTTGCTTAAGCAGCTCAAGCCATGGAAGGCAGAACAAAGGATTTCCTTTGGGAGAGGGGTGTTACACCCTCTCCCTTTGGAAATAGGTGTTACATGGCTTGGGAGGGGTAGCCTCCCCAAGTCACTGGTTTGCTTTGAAGAGCACATTTGGTGCCCTCAATGCATAAACCAGTCTACACCAGTTCAGGGACCCCCACTCTCCCTGCTCAGGCGCGAAACTGGACATTGGAAAGGGGAGTGACCTCTCCCCTGCCCATCACCACCCCAGGGGTGGTGCCCAAAGCTCCTCCAGAGGGTCCCTGGTTTTTCCCATCTTGGATCCAAGGGTGGCAGGGAACTCTGAAAGGATCTGAGTGGCCAAGTCAGGCAGGTGATGTCAGAGCCCCCTCCCGATAGGTGGTCACCCAGCTAGGTGACCAATCCCCCTTTCAGGGCTATTTAGAGTCTCTCCTTTGGGTGGTTCCTCGGATTTGGCTTACAAGATTCCAGCAGGATTCCTCTGCATCCCTTACTTTGGCTTCTGACCAAAGAAACTGCATCTGGACTCTCCAGGACCCGACAATCTGCAACAAAGACAAAGACTTTGCCTGCAACATTGTTTCCACGGCTCCTTCCAGCTTCTGTAACATTTCCTGAGTCGTGCATCCTCTGTGGACAGATCGTCTTATGTCTGCACAGGAAAGAAGACAAACTCTCCCTTGGAGTGAAGGAGTCACTCCCATGCAACTGCAGGCACCAACAGCAACAACTACCGGCTGCATGGATCCCGTCTCCCGCTGAGCTGCATGGATCCTGCAACACGAGTGGTGGTCGGAAGTGGTCCAGACGGTCCTCTCTACCAGCTGTCCAACTTGGGTGGAGGTAAGCCCTTGCCTTCCCACGCAGGACAGTCCCCTGTGCACCATGTCTTTTGCAGCTGCCAAGGCATGTTGGCACATCTTCCAAGGGTCTTCAGGCATCATGTAGCTCCAGCACCTGGCACTCCTTCCTGTGACGCACAGCTCCCTGAGTGGCTCTCATGCGGTGTGAGACTCCTTTTTGTAGTGCTACATAGGCTCTTTTTGCAACTGCTGTGTCCCGGTCCTGTGGGACTCTGGTGAGTGCTGCCTGTGCTTCTGTGGGCTCTCTGCAACGCTGAGGGCCCCCTCTGACTCACCCTCCTGGGCCTTGCTGGTGCCCGGCAGCACCCTTTTTTCACAAGCTGCAAGTTTTGCCTGTGCCAAGGCTTGTTGGTGGAATCCGGACACGCAAACCCAACTGCAATCTTTCCTCTGGAGTGGCACATCACCTGCGTCCTCCAGGAACTTGATTCTGACTCTGCTGTGTCTTCTGGACTTGGTCCCCTCTTTCCACAAGTCTTCCTCTTCAGGATTCCACCGTTGGTTTCTTGCAGTCATCTCTGGGTTTTGCAATTCTCTTCTTTTCTTCTGAGTGGGTGTTCTGGGGAAATTCTAGTAATTTACTCCTTCTTTCCTGGTTGGTGGGGGGTGTTGTGGTACTTAACTTTGTGCTTTCCTGGTACACCCAGCGGCCCTCGACACGCTCTACTTACCTAGGTGGGGGTTACACTTTCGTATTCCATTATTAGTATATGGTTTGTACTCCCCCTAGGGCCACTATTCTCTATTGTGTTTTACACTATTTACACTGTTTTCTAATTATTCTTATGCCTATTTCTGACAGCTAGTGTATATAACTTGTGTATTACTTACCTCCTAAGAGAGTATTGCCTCTACATTATTTTTGGTGTTGTGTTACCATAATAAAGTACCATTATTTATGTAACACTGAGTGTATTCTTTCAGTTGTGTAAGTGTTGTGTGACTATAGTGGTATTGCATGAGCTTTGCATGTCTCCTAGATAAGCCTTGCTGCTCATCCACAGCTACCTCTAGAGCGCCTGGCTTCTAGACACTGCCTACACTACATTAATAGGGGATACCTGGACCTGATATAAGATGTAAGTACCTTAGGCACCCACCAGGTCAGCTTCCTACACCTAGTAAATTGTACTTAGGTACCCAGGGCATTGGCACATTAGTGGTCCCCCATGGACAGCAGCATGTATTATGCCACCCTTGGGGCACATTCAAACTGTGTTTGCAGACCTCCCATTGCAGGCTGCGTGAAATGATGCATTCACCCTTTTTTGAATTTTTATAAATCTGTTTATTATCATTTTATCTCATCATAACACCGAAAGACCAATAACATTTGGATAATCACCATTGTGCAATTACACTTCGCTTGCAAACCCACGTGCGAATAAAGGCAGGTGTCAAAACAAGATGTAGCCAAGCCTCCAACCCACATATTAAACCGTGAATAACCCAAGCTCCCACGGCCCACCATTGACAGTTATGCAATTCATAGATAGGATATGCATACGCCAGAGGCTTGAAGCTTAGACGTCCTTGGAGGGATGACAATCAATTGCATGGTTCAACAAATCAGTCCAAAACATCAGTTCATCCCCACACAAAATTGAACATGGGTATTTCTTGCAGGTAGGCAGATACTGTAAACAGATTACAAACAAACAGTACGAACAATAACAACTGCTGGATACTATTTATACAGACAGCAAATTGCAATTCAAGCGCGCTTTAATCGGCATGGGAACTATTCTGCATCAACCCAACATACCAGCGGAGGGGAAGAGCCCCATAGTGGCTCCAGATCAAATCACCCTTCAGCACACTAATTCTGCATCAAATCAAGCCATCAGGCATACACCACCCCGTCGCTCCCCTCCCCCAGTGGGCGTACATCCGCCCTAGACCAATTCCTCCACAGCAGGGCCCCCACTCACATTCCACAGACGCAGTAGCATCTCCTCCCAGCTATCTGACAACGGATATTTGCGCAGCCCCAACGCATCTTCTCTTTTCAACGCCACTACCTCTGCTCCCGCCCACACCTCAAAGGAGTATTTCCAGGCCTGCACAGAAGGAGGGCCCGACGACTTCCACCTACGAGTCACCAGACACTAAGCCGTGATCAGGCCCAGGTCCGTAAATCGCACCGCAACTCTATGCCGCTCACCTCTGGGAAAAAGTCCCAGCACACACGCCTCCCAGGAGAACGGAACCCACTGCATCGTGCACTCTGACAGGCAGCCCACCACTGCCTTCCAGAAGCAGCTCAAGAATGGGCAGGACCATAGCATATGGAACAAGTCTGCATTTATGCAAAAGCAGCGGGGACAAGCTGCATCGTGACGAGCAAAATATCTGTTCACTCGGGCTGGAGTGAGGTAGGCCCTGTGAACGATTTAGAATTGAATTAAGTGAAATCTAGAGTTGCGGGGTATGTTACGGTGGCCAGAAAGAGCCAACCTCCACCGCGTTTCTGTAATTGAACTGCCTGCATCCTCGTCCTAGGCCGCTGGCAGCGCATCGCATTCGAGAACTGTATGTACCCGCAGCGCGTCTGTAAATCAATCGCCGCCCCCGCCTCATCACCTGCAGGTATTGTATCAGCAAGTGTGTGGGGGGAGCCACCGACACATCACCCCACTTGGATCTCAGAGCCCTCAACATCGAATTATATAGCAAAAACTGCCCTGACGGCAGCCCCAATTCCTGAAGCCTAGAAAATGAGAGCAGCTGGCCATCGTCATAGAGATCACCTAGCGTACACAGCTCCGCTTCATGCCAAAAGCGTAGCTCCGAGCTTGACGTGATCCTGGGGCCTCGCGGAGTGCCCAACAGCGCCAAGGCTGGTGCGAATGGGACCACACACCCAGTGAGACAGAGGGACCTACAAAAACAGCTACACGCCACCTTGGAGGAACAGTTGTTTCGGCATTGGCACGCGTGCAAGTGGATGAAATAAGTGCGAAACCTGCAGCAGAGACCAAGCACCCCGCTCAGACACTGTATCCGCCAGATGAAGGCCCGCCAGCCATCTGGACATCCACTGGAGCTGAGAAGCCAGGTAGTAGTGCTCTAGATTAGGAACCGCCAGCCCACCTCTCTCCAACGGCAAGTACAGTTTTTTCAGCGCGACCCTGCAACGGCCCCCATTCCAGATAAATTCCCTCAACTCTGATTCCAAAGTCCTAAAGAAGCTGGGAGCAACGTAATGCGGAAGGTTTGAAAAGTAATATAATAGACACGGTAAGACTACCATTTTTAGGAGCACTATTCTACCGACACCGTCCGCCAAAAAGTCATAGGGAATTTGATCGAGGACACCGCTCTCGTAAGGTTGCCGTCGACTAGATCCCTCTCCTGATGGTAAATACGGACACCCAAATACCGGAAAGTGTGTGGCTGCCACGGGACAGGACTCCCAGCAAGGCAAAGCCCTGGATTCGGGAGCGTAGAGTCAAAAGGAAAGAGGCATGATTTGGACCAATTGACCCTGAGGCCAGGCAACAACGCATATCGCTGCAGCAACGTCCCAACCTCCAGAGGGATCCGCGTAACATCCCTAAAATACAGGAGGAGGTCATCAGCATACAGGGATACCACGTGCAAGCCGTCCCCCAGGGCAATACCCCATTCTGCCCCCCCGCCACACGGGGCTGCTGCCAGGGGCTCCATGGTGAGAGAAAAACAACAAAGGGGAAAGGGGGCAGCCCTGTCTCGTACCTCTGCACACACGGACTGGCTCTGATACCATGCCCCCTGACTTTACCCGAACCTGCGGCTCAGTATATAACAGCCTAACCATCCGAATAAAGTGGGGTCCCATGCCAAACCGCCGCAATACCCTGAACAGATAAGACCATTCTAGATAATCAAAAGCCTTCTCTAAATCCAGGACGAGACATCCCACCCGTGGCCAATCCCGCCTTGCATATTGCATAACACGAAACAGCCGTCTAATATTGTGGAACGTATCCCTTGCCAGCACAACCCCGTTCTGATCCGGGTGCATCAGATCCAGTACTCTCGGTGCAAGACGCATTGCTAGCGCTTTGGCCAGGATTTTGTAGTCAGCGTTCAGCATCGCCAGTGGCCTATACAAACCCACCTCCACCGGATCCCTCCCAGGCTTGGGAAGGGACACACAGAGCAATTGGGGCACCAGAGGGAAAGCAAAAACCTCGTAAAAGTCAGCCGGTAGACCATCTGGGCCCGACATTTTGCCTGATGCTAGCTCATCAATACCGGACTTTGGGGGTCATTCTGACGGCCGCCAGGGCCACCGACCACGGGAGCACCGCCAACAGGCTGGCGGTGCTCCCACAAGCATTCTGACCGTGGCGGTTCAGCCGCGGTCAGAAGCGGCAAGTCGGCGGGCTCCCGCCGACTTACCGCTGCTCGGGGGAATCCTTCATGGCGGCGGAGCGCGCTCCGCCGCCATGAGGATTCTGACCCCCCCTACCGCCATCCTGTTCATGGCGGGAAAGCCGCCATGAACAGGATGGCGGTAGGGGGGGTCGCGGGGCCCCTGGGGGCCCCTGCCGTGCCCATGCCAATGGCATGGGCACGGCAGGGGCCCCCGTAAGAGGGCCCCGCAAAGTATTTCAGTGTCTGCCTTGCAGACACTGAAATACGTGACGGGTGCCACTGCACCCGTCGCACCTTCCCACTCCGCCGGCTCGATTACGAGCCGGCATCCTCGTGGGAAGGGAGTTTTTCCCTGGGCTGGCGGGCGGTCTTTTGGAGACCGCCCGCCAGCCCAGGGAAAAACTCATAATACCCTCTGCGGTCTTCTGACCGCGGAGCGGTATAATGGGGGCGGAATTCTGGTGGGTGGCCTCCGCCGCCCGCCAGAATCAGAATCACCCCCTTTATCTCCTCAAGATCAAGAGGCTCCTCAAGCGCCTCCATCTGCTCCTCCTCCAGACACGGGAGTTCCGCTCCAGCAAAAAAGTTGCTACAAGACCACTCCATTGGAAGCACACTTGAGACATAGAACGCCTCGTAGTGCCTCGTAAACTTAGAATGTATTTCCCTAGGCGTATGTACCGCTCCCCCAGCCTGCAAGCGAATCTCCATAACCGGGCCCTTCTCGCAATCGCGTCGAATCAGCCAGGTCAGTAGCCTGCCCGTCTTGTCGGCCGAGGCATGTGTTCTCGCCGAGTGCGCGGCATAGTTCAGACAGCGCAGCCGCTCAAGTAGCGACAGATGCTCGGCACAGGCGCAGACAGCAGTGACTCGTCTGCAAGGCCACCAGTCGCCTCCCTCTCTGGTCGCAGCGTGTCGCGCTCCTCCCGAGCCAGGTCATGCTCGATGGAGCGGCGAGGATTCCACTGAGTTCCCAGCCAATGCCCTCGAATGAAGACCTTAAAGGCATCCCATTCCAGAAAGCCCGACGAAGCCGTACCGTCGTTATGCTTGAAGAATTCCAGGATCACTGCGCCCAGCGACGCCCTAAAGGCAGCGTCCTCTAAGAGCTCTGGCCTAAGCTTCCAAGTGGGGACAGCTGGAGGAGAAGAGTCCCAGCTCAGTCACATAAGCTGCGGATTGTGATCTGAATGCTTACGTCCCAGATAATCTGTGTCTACAATCACTGGGGTCAGATTCAGAGTGCAAAGCATCCTGTCCAGGCGCACATGCAGGGAGTGCGGGGCAGAATAATACGAATAAACCCTGTCCTCAGCATGCCACCATATATCTACCTAATGCCAGTGTTGCATCCAAGTCACTAAACCACGCGCAACCGCCACAAACGGGGACGTAGGCAGCGGGGGGAAGGAACGGTCGAAATCAATGTCTAGTACACTATTAAAGTGCCCCCCCCTAGCAACCAAGGAAAGTCACTCCAACCCGCCAAGTGCTGAGACAGACGTGCAGAAAGGAAGTCTGATCTACATTCGGAGCATAGATAGAGCCCAGCACCACGGCGCGGCCCGCCAGCCTCCCTCGAACCAGGGCAAATCTACCCTGTGGATCTATGATCTTCTCTTCCGCCTCAAAGGGGACACCCGCTCTAATCCAGACCAGAGCACCCCCAGCATAGGTGGATCGACCAGTTGCGTATAACTGCCCTCTCCAGTGCCCCTGCTATCGGGGGAGCTCTGAGCGCGCCAAATGGGTCTCTTGCAGAAAAGCCAAATGCACTGAGTGCCTTCTAAGATAGGAGTATATAGCATACCGGCGCTTAGGGGTATGTATGCCTCTCACATTCTAAGTAATCACAGTGTATGAAGTCATGACACCAAGAGCCTGTTACCCCCCCGCAACCGCCCCACCCCCACGCACAGCGCTGCACCAGCTGTAGCAGATTCCCAACCCCGATCAGTTGCTTTGTATGTAGCTTCCAGCATAGCCAAAACATAACCAATACCATCAGAGCAGATAGACAACAGGTCTCCACCCAAACCCAACAACGAAAACATGCAACATCACAACCACACATTGTGAATCTCCGCCAGTAGGAGAATGGGGTAGGCCAATCTCACAACGAAGCAAGCCCCATACAAACCAGACAACCCGGCTATAGTGGATAACAGAAAGGGGGGGAAAGAAAAACCCCAACAGCCGGCCACAGTAGTTAACAGCAAACAAAGACAGTTAAAACACCAACAATGACCCACCCGACTCTCACAGGCCAGTGGCCCACGCCCGGCAACCAGGCCCACCATCCGCTTGCATCAACAACACTTTCTCACTAGAGTCCAGTTAGCTCAGCACAATTCCTGCAGGACCTAAAAAAGTTAATCCGCCGTGGCAGGCGTTACAGGCGGGCCCTCAGTGAGGCCCAACTCCAAAAGTTGATCCGGCGTGGTAGGTCGATCACTAGGTGACTGTGAGATTTCAGTCTCTGACTCAGACGCCACCGGGGAGGCACAAATGGCCGCAGCAGAGTAAATCGCCTCCCTCCTCTCCTGTATGAGCTGCTCCAGATCAGGGGCATGAGTCACGGCTTCCGCGCGCATGTCACCACCCTCCCGGCCGTGCCTGACCGACTGCGCCTGCTCTGCGACACCGGCACGCTCCGCTCCACCGTACGACCCGAGGCGCGGCCCGTTGACTCGAGCCACTCCCATGCTGCCTCCGGCGTGGTAAAGAAGTGCGACTTGTTCTCAGCTACAATGCGGAGCTTGGCGGGGAATAATAGCGAGTAGTCCAGGCTGAGAGCTCTGAGTTTACGCTTCAAGGGCATGTAGGAGGCCCGATCCCTCTGTACTGCCAGAGTGTAGTCCGGAAACAGCAGTACCTGCGCATCATCCACTTGAGGCGGCGGAGCGGATCTCACAGTTTTAAGTATAACATCTCTGTCCGCATAATGGAGGAGGCGGATTATGAAAAAACGGGGGCCACTCCCCGGAGGTCTCGCCGTGTGGGAATCTGATGTGCCCGCTCCACTGAAAAAAAGGATGTTAGCGTGCCCGCCCGCACCAGCCCACATAGCCAGTTCTCAGAATATGCCACTGCATCCCGGCCCACTGTACCTTCTGGCAAACCAACCACCTCCTGGAGCGCCCCTCCGCATCCTCCACTTGATGCTCCAGTTCCGCCACACGTGCCAGCACGTCCCCCATCTCAGTCTTCAAACGGGAGGCCATCGGCGTCAACTCATCCACCCGTGCCTCTATCACACCTGTTTTGTCCGCCAGCTTACGATGATCAGCGTGCAAGAGGGCAAGGTCACTGGTCACCTTGTCTATCTTGGCTTCCAACGATGTGCGGGCCCGCTCCAACAAGTCTCCAATGCGCTCCACCGCAGCGAGTACTGCATCCAACTTCTGGCTGTCCTGCGCCACCGTGTCCTGCGACCTTCCAGTTCCAGTACCAGAAAGAAGACGGGCCGTCCCCGCCATAATCTAGGCCACGGAGGGTTCCAACCTGTTCCCAACCTCTCACCAGCCGCCTCGCCGCCGACTTCACCCGCTCCGTACCCTCTAATGTTCGCAGCTGGTGCAGAGATATCAAGCCAAGAGACTGCTACAATTGATACAACAGTCCCACGCCGAGTTGAACACCCAGGATACACTCCCAACTCCACACCACAAGCGTCCGCAGGTACCGGACTCCGCAGCAATAGGCACCAAAGGGGAACCTCCACCCGATACTGTCCTCGCAACCAACGACCGTTCCACCACCCGGGCTCCTTCAACTCCGCTCCATTCGTCACTGCTCCAGTCCTTGAATCAGGCTGTGCCCGCTTGCCTGCACGACCAGACCAGTACTGCGCGGCAGCACGAGAAGCCCAGCCACCAGCCGCTGCAACGCTGGCCTCCTACTGCCAACCTCCAGGTCCAGGGGTCCCACTGCCAGCCTCCAAAGGCCCCAGGTGATTTGCCAGGGCAAAGTCAGTCCTGCAATCTAGGCCGTGTGGTCCACGGGCTGGTCTATCCCCCACCACGCCGAGGCGCCCGCCACAGCACGCCAGCACACGCAACCCCACGTTCACCACGGCCACAGATGTTGTCTCCGTGCCCCCGATGGGGCACTAATACTTCGGGAGGCCCTCCTCCGGCCCTCTCCTGCTGCCAGGTCCCACCCAGGCGCGCCCGCACCGCGGCCCGGCCACAGAGCCTCGTGGACCCGGCCCAGCTCCTCCTCCTGCCCCTCCGGGGAGCCTGCACGCAGCCTGCGCGCACTCCTCACCTGCAGCCTTGTCTTCGCCCCGCTGGGGCATCAATATTTTGGGGGAGTCTCACCCCGAGGCCGTCCCTGTAATCAGGCCCCGCCGTCGCCGCGTGCTCGATGCCCAATGGCGCGGCTGCAACACCGCCTGGCCAAACACCTCAGGCCACCGGCCCACGCGGCCCCGTCTCAACTCTTCTGCGCACCGCTCCAACGAGTCGGCGTGCAACACCAATTCAGCCCGGCGTCCCTCTGATTCCTGCCCTGTCACCGGCCAGGCGCCGCCGGTCTCCTGACCCCCCAGAAGGCACCGGATAAGCCGGGCGAGACGCGGAGCTTCTTTAGCTCGCGTCCGCCATTTCCAACGGCTTGGCCACGCCCCATGATACATTCACCCTTTCAATGTTGGTTACTGCACAGGGTCACTGTCAGTCACCCCTATGGTAGGCCCTCCTAGCCCAGAGGGGAGGGTGCAGTTTCCTGTGTGTGGGAGCACCCCTGCTAACAAATTTCCCAGTTTTCAGTGTAGCCATTATGGTGCTGTGGAGTTCGTGTATGACAGACTCCCAGACCATATACTCTTATGGCTACCCTGCACTTACAATGTCTAAGGTTTTGCTTAGACACTGTAGGGGCATAGTGCTCATGCACCTATGCCCTCACCTGTGGTATAGTGCACTCTGCTTTAGGGCTGTAAGGGCTGCTAGAGGGGTGACTTACCTATGCCACAGGCAGTGGGTTGTGGGCATGGCACTCTGAGGGGAGTGCCATGTCGACTTAGTCTTTTTCTCTCCACCAGCACACACAAGCTCTGAGGCAGTGTGCATGTGCTGAGTGAGGGGTCCCTACGGTGGAATAAGACATGCTGCAGCCCTTGGAGACCTTCCCTTGCATCAGGGCCCTTGGTACCAGAGGTACTAGTTACAAGGGACTTACCTGGATGGCAGGGTGTGCCAATTGTGGAAACAAAGGTACAGGTTAGGGAAAGAACACTGGTGCTGGGGCCTGATTAGCAGGCCTCAGCACACTTTCAAATCATAACTTGGCATCAGCAAAGGCAAAAAGTCAGGGGGTAACCATGCCATGGAGGCATTTCCTTACAATGACCCATCTGGATATAGTTCTTTGAAGGACAGCTCTGCCCTTCCTCTTTCCTACATATTGAACGAAGAGCTGGCCCTCCAACCGAAAGTCCTTTGTTCTCTCAATATAAAAACTGAGAGCCCTTCTGGGGTCCAAATGATGGAGTCTCTCTTCCTCCATTAAAGTATGAGGAGGAGGGTAGAAAGATGGAAGGGTAACAGACTGCCCCATATGGAAAGGAGTGACAACTTTAGGGAGAAAAGCCGCCCTGGTTTTCAGCACGACTTTGTCAGGAAAGAATGAAGTAAAGGGAGATTTAACACTAAGGGCCTGAAGCCCATCCACATGCCTAGCCGACTTTT